>NC_044387.1:28575688-29825688 GCF_006542625.1 Nomascus leucogenys | reverse complement strand
ACATTGTTGGTGGAAAAAGCCACAGAAGCCTACCTTGCAGCCCATAGGCTGATAGATATCACTGAGATTGTCTTTGGAAAATATAACTTCACTGGAAAATTATCATTCAGTTTTTGAATAAGTGTTTATTAAAACTGTCAATTTATGAAATATTTTACTTAAATCTAAAATTACTTTAAGTGATAAAAAGACAGATGATATGAAAGAATGAAAAACATGTCAGGGTGGACCTCATATTTTTAAAAATAAAGAATACTGGGAGACTTTCTTGGCCATGTACTAGATTAGTATGCTTTGACTAATATTTTCATATTTTCATTTCATGTTCTATCCTCAACAATTATGATAGCTACAAATTGTTGCAGAAATTGTACATTATAGCTGCAGAACAACATTTTACATGCACCCTTGTTCAGTCCTCATTGCTATATTCCAAGATAAGCAATGTTTTACAGATAAGAAAGTTAGGCTATCATGAGTTATCCAAAAACACAAATTAGAAAATTGCAAAACTGGGTTTTAAATTCAGATGCCCCTGATTCTAAAGCCTAACATCTATTTCAGGTTACCAAAATGTGAAATGGAAAAATGATATTAGATGGTTCATACCCACAGACTCTAATGACATTGATCCAGAGAATTTGAAAGTGATTTGCTTTCTACTTCTATTTCTTTTCTGTATTAGTCAAGGAGTGAGCTGCAGTTTGGGAATACCATACACTGAATACCTCTCTGGTACTTGACAATTCCACTTTTCAGTTAACAAAGAAGGACTCAGATCAGAGCCTTTCATAGGCAACAATATCTATGTAAACTTTTATTCATTTTTTTCTCATTATATTTATTTTTAGTTACATAATAGATATTGATATTAATCTTTCACTTTTTTTTTTCTTTTTGAGATGGAGTCTCACTCTGTCACCCAGGCTGGAGTGCAATGGTGCCATCTTGGCTCACTGCAAACTCCCCCTTCCAAGTCCAAGTGTTTCTCCTGCCTCAGCCTCCCAAGGAGCTGGGATTACAGGCATCCACCATCATGCCTGGCTAATTTTTGTATTTTTGTAGAGACAAGGTTTCACCATGTTGGCCAGGCTGGTCTTGAACTCCTGATTCCTGCCTCGGCCTCCCAAAGTGCCAGTCTTTCACTTATGAATAAAATGTACAATCCAGTTTTCAGGTCTCAAACAACTCGACCTAAAGTAAAATAGAAAATAAATAATACTTAAAGGTACTTATGTGCATATGTGAGGCATGTATTTAAGATGAAGCAGTCACCTGACTGACATTTATGATACTCTACTGCCTTACACAGAATAAGGAGAAAAATTACTTTTAGAAAGGAGTCTAAAATTAAAGTGCTTTCAAATGTTCACATATGGGTTGTCAAATATCATTTGATAGTTTTACTTAACACTATATTCTATATCTGATTTTGTACGCTTATATAGTGTTTCCCATTGTTTCCCCTCTTTGGCAATTGCACATATAGCATCTACACTGCAGCCTGGAGACAGATGGAGAGATTCTTCTCACACTGCAATAATCATAGTGAATAGTGGTCCGCAGATGGAATGCCAGGAAATAGAGAAGTCAAGTACCATGTTTTACACTTCCTTCATCTGGCAATCTTCTGAAAGTCAGAGACCATTACCAATTTAGCAGCCATAGAGTTGACTTTGTAAAGAAGTTTTTTTTTTTTTTTAAGCCATAGACTTAAACAAAAAAAGGGAGAAAGAGGAAAAGAAAGATTTTATTAAAAGAATGTAGCTTGTACCTGCCTATGATCTCTATTTTATAAAATAATAGTGGTAATGATAACAATAATTTTTTTAAAAGAAGCAAATAAGTCATATTGACTGCTTGCCAAGGCAGCAGTCGGTTTGAACAAAGGGTTGGCTATCCCTTGGTATGATCATTATTTACACTTTTGCTTTCTGAAAACAATTGTTTGATATATTAGTATTAGAAATAACCTTTAAGGATGTCATATTGTACAAGTCTTAATGCATATTTACTATCAGAAAAAAAGGGTTATTTTCTATCATTCTTTATAAAATGGTTAACTGAAATAATTTCTAAGTTCCACAAAAATGAACACCAATTTTGGGTGTTCACAACTTTAAAATATGCCAAGCTTTCACAATCACTACCGACGCCTAGGAGAGGCACTCTTCTCAGAGCCTCTCATATTTAAAATGCAAAAAAATTAAAAATTACCTGCTGGAAATCAAGATCAGAATGTGGACTTATTGAAATCTTTTGTCACATTACAATGTTGTTGGTTCTTAAATTTGATGTAAATTATTCTAATTCTACTTTAAATCTACAACAGTAATGCCAAAATACATGTGCTAGAAAAGTATAAATAACTTATTTAACAATGTGGCAAAATAATTTCAGGGAAATTTATGGATAATTCCAAGTAAAAGCTGTTCACTCTGTGGTTTCTCATTTAGCATATTTATACTATACCCCTACCTCACTCCCATAGCAGAGAGAAAATATGTGATGTCAAAACATCTCATGTAAAAATAATTTAAATATTCTAAACATATATATCTACAAGCTATGCTACACATATTCCACATAGAGCATTTTGTGAATATTCTCCTGTTGGACATCCTGAAATGTTTACAGATTATCATTGTAAGACAGTCTTAAATATATAGAACATAGGTGGTCAATAAATAATTTTTCTAAACCATGTGAATGACTTTAAAAAATCCACCGTGAAAGACCAGATGGCTTAGCAGATTGGCAATTTATGAGCTAGCTTTAATTTCTCACTGGACAAAATGACTAAAGGTCATTGTCATTCTCCATCTGCCATGTGGCATGTGAATAATGAATGGTAGGCTTAGTCTTGTTACCATAGACAGGTGCCTACCCTAGAAGAGACGAGCCTCATTCCAATTGGAAATAATTCATGTATGTCTCATGGGATGAATGGCAAAATCTGAGTTTCCTGACTAGAATTTAAAACATCTCCAGGTTAAAATTATTAGAAAATAAGGTACTTATAAAAGTGTTTCTAAACCTTATATTTTAAAAGAGTATATCTATTTTCCCACATATTTCTATGACATTGAGTCAATATGTCCTCAAAATAAGGTGTTATTATTCACCTTTCAAACTTCTAACTTTGTGGAAAAGTCTGCAAAGTAATTAAGTGTAAGCATTGGATTTATATTTAGAAAACATCAGGTATCTTAATAATGTATTTGGCATAAAACAAGCTCTTTTAAAATTTTAAGATTTTGTTTATAAATGTGCATGTATGTAGGTAATTGAGGCTTCTAGATGTGATTAAGAAAAGGGAGTAATGTACACTTAAGACAGAGAGACAAAAAGATTAATTCAGAAGAAATTTTTGTATAAACACAACATTGTGATTTAAACTTGAAAAACCCAACCCAAGCGTTTAAATATTCTTGCCACCATATAAATTTTTATGCTATAGGTAAAGACAATAAACCCTAAATATCAATTATAGGAAAGAATCTGGCTAATGTTGAAGAACTGTTGAGTAGATAATTTGTGGTTAGGATTTCTTTGTCTGTTACTGATTTTTCTTTGAACCCAGGGTGATTAAGATTTGCATACAACAGGGAATCTTCACTCTATGATTATCTTGTCAAAAGTGAGATTCTGTTAACTCTGTAGGAGCTTAGGGGCTACCAAGTCATTGAACTTAAATAACTTTAAGCCACAGAACTTTGAAATTATTCTCCTGTAATCATTTTGATTACATAAAGGGGAAACTCAGTATCCATTTAAGCCCATGCTAATCTCCTCCTTTAACAGGACAGAAACAAGCCAGAGAGGTGAGGACATTGATAATGATGTAAATCAAGCTAAAATTTAATAACACTCTTGTTCTTTATTACATTTATTTCCACATCTAGTTTTAATTGATCATATCTGTTACATATTTTTCACTTGGTGTAGTAATCTTTTAAAGATTAAAACTATATTTGTATAGATATTCAATTTAAAGTAAAGTAATATGTAATAGCCCAAGTGCTGCTCAGATATAGGAAAAGTTAATGAGATAAGTGTTTTAAGATTATGTAGCTAATATGCTAATTGGCTCAGTAGAGATTACAAAATATGAATGTGTTATTTCATGATTGTAACAATGTTTAATATCATTATTATGATATATAAAGTATTTTAGTAAATATGTTTATAATTACGTCAGTTCTGCCAGTTTTCCAAATCTGCAGCCTTTTTCTCCCTTCATCAATAGCCTTCCAATTCATTTTGTAGGCCAAGAAGCAATTCTTTTTTTTTTTTTTTGAGATAGAATTTTGCTCTCATTGCCCAGGCTGGAGTGCAATGGCACGATCTCAGCTTACCACAACCTCTGCCTCCCAGGTTTAAGCGATTCTCCTGCCTTAGCCTCCTGAGTAGCTGGGATTACAGGCATGTGCCACCACAGCCAGCTAATTTTGTATTTTTAGTAGAGACGGGGTTTCTCCATGTTAGTCAGGCTGGTCTCAAACTCGCCACCTCAGGTGATCCGCCCTTCTCTGCCTCCCAAAGGCAGGTGATCCTTTAGCTATTCCAGACTCGTTTGTGGATGTCTATACCTAGTCTCTTGCTGCTTTTCCACTATTAACCTAATAATTCAGTCTAATCCAGTCTAATATAGTAATGTTTGACTGGTTCCTCCAACTTTAATTCTTAGCTTTTGCCTTGGGGTGGTAACAGGATTTCTTATTTAACTCATGGTAAATGAGTTAATATCTGGGTTTCCCAATTAATATGATGCTTCTAGGCATCTAACAGTCCTGATGGCTCCTGTTACCAACCGAGGAACTTCTCTTATACCTATCACTGTCCTGTCTGTGGATTTTTAAATAATGCATTTTTATGGATGCCCCATCTCTATAATGATGTTGGAACATCTTGCTATTATTAGTTAGACTCCTAATGTCAGGGTTTTTTTTTATTATTAGATTATAACCCTTTGGATATCATATTCTAGACCCACAGTGGCCTCCCTAAATCCAACAGTGGGCAGGTACCATGCTGACTTTCTTGTATCCTCCTTCAATTGACTGATCTTCTTGGCATTCTCAATTATAAAAATGCAACACACACTGCATTTAAAAATATAAAGTGTTTAATTATTTACTTTATTTACATATATTTACACTATATTAACTTTCAAAAAGTAGATACAGATACCTGCTTCAAAGAATCTAAAGTAAAGTAATATGACAGAAAAGGAGGAGAAAGGTAGGAAGAAACTGATTTAGCTAGTGTGATCATACTGAAATGGTGATTTATATAATACTTTTTCAGGCACTGAGAAACTTTACAGAAAATAGGTTTTATGTATATTCAGATGAGTGCTAACAATTTTTTTTGAAGGCAAGTATTTGGCATTTACTAGATAAAAAGTAAACAGAAGGATTTTGCATGTTATTTATGATATAATAGAGTTATCAAGACACATAAATAGAAAAAATACCAATGTCTTAAGATAATGTCTGAATATTTGCACACATATACACTTACCCTCACATCTGAACAATTTAAGGTTAAAAAAAGTAGGTTAAAAGAAAGATGGCACAAAATGCTAAAGTAGTCCAGAGGAAGATACTATATCCTACTAGAGAGAATAATAAATGCTTCACATACAGGTTAATTCTAAGTAGCAGAGACATAGGGCATGAACAAGGCAAGAATAACGAGATCACCCAGGAGGTAATTGCCAAAGATATAGAAAAAAAAAGCATAAATTATCTCCAAAAGCTTTATGTAAGACATTCAGATTTTTAAAAAAAGATCATATGATAGAATGTGAGACTTAAGGAAAGCAAAGTGAAGTTTCAGTGGTGCTTTAAATAGGTCCTGCATATGTATTCACATATTTATTTTAGATACAAATATAAACCAAAAATAAAATTTGAAGCCCCCACCACAACCATCTGAATGGACTTTCTCCTCAGCCAGGGCACTCTAAAATTTAACTTGGAAGTGTGGTGTAGGCCATGACAGAAAGTAGGATTTGGACTTCCCTCATTACACCCCTCCAGCATTAACATCAGCTCAAAGCTTAAGTCTGATAAGAAACATTTGCATCTGCTAAAGCCTGCTGCTTGAAGGCTTCATCTGCATGATAAAACCTAGGTCTCCATAACCCCTTATCACAAACCAGACATTCCTTTCTACTGGTAATAGCTCTTTCAACCAGTTACCAATCAGAATATGTTTAAATCCACCTATGACCTAGAAGCACCCCCAACTTCTAGTTGTCCCACCTTTCCAGATTGAACCAGTGTAAATCTTCTATGCCTTAATCGATGTATTCTGTCTCCCTAAAATGTATACATGCAAGCTGTACCCTGACCACCTTGGGCACATGTCACCAGGACCTCCTGAAGTCATGTCACAAGCACCTCCTTAACTCTGACAAAACAAACTTTCTAAATTGATTGAAACTTGTCTCAGATACTCTTTTGTTTACACATATAAAAACATACATAGCTCGAGATAATCACGTGATTCGAATTATTTAAAGATAATTTCTTTAACTCTAAAATTTATAAAACTTGTATTTACATATAGAAAGACCTGATTTTAGAAAATATAAATTAATGCCATTATATAAACCCACTAAAAGCGAAGCCTAAAGACCCTGCTCAGCAAATCAGTATACAAATGCAGTTCAGGTGACTGAACCTCCAAGAGTCAGTGGTTGTGTATATAAGGTTGTCTGCCACTATTCAATTTTAAATAAGCAGCCACACTAATCTAAAAATAGTCATGTAACGAAGTAGGAGAATGATATAAGATGGAAAAAATACATTTTCTTTTTTTGCCTAGACCTTAAATTATGCAATCAAAGATTATAACGAGTATTTGTTTTAAGAGTTCATGAGGACTGTTGAAGAGGAAGAAAAAAATGTCATTTGCATTGTTAAGTGGCAGTCTAAGTGACTTTAGGAGATTTTAAGGAAATGAAGTATTTTTAAGAATAAGAAGAAATAATTGTTTAAACCATTATCTAGAGAGAGCTCCTGGGACCTAATTAGATGCTCATTTACATACTAAATAACATGCCCACTAGTGTCATAACACTTCCCAGAATACCCATATTTGGTATAAAAATGGGTGACACTTCAGTTCTGAGGAATGTCCACCTTTTTCCAGGAATGTTCATGAATATTCCACCCCTTGGTTAAAGAAACCCATAATGCTAGCAGTCCCAAACCCCCTTGCTCATGACTCTCTCTTGAGTATGACTCCATTTCCATTTCTTTAGTGTGTACTTTTTGCTTTGCGATAAATCTCTGTACTTTTTGCTTTGCGATAAATCTCTGTACTTTCACTATTTTCTGACTGAATCTTAAACTGCTTCCCACGATGATGTCAAAAGCCTGGAAACAAGCTGGTGTTGAGGTTCCACTGGCATTAGGTGACCTCCCCCAGCTCACTTGCCAGTATTACATGGAAGTGATCACAGTAGTTGGAACTACAGAAAAGGCAGAGCTAGATGAAGGGAAGTAGATAAATTCAATGAGTGTTTTGGAGGTGGTGGTAAAAAGATTTCTAGATATAGAAACTTTATAGCAGTCTGTTTCAACATTTCTAGCACAAACAGCTTCCTTTGGAGAAACACTTTAACCACCCACCCCCTTTTTAAGCCATTCATATCTTTTCAGTCATATTAACATAAAAAGGAATTCCATATTTAGCATATTATTATGCGTTGATTCCTGGGCACACTACTATTCCAAAGAGATTCTTAGATATGAGTTTCTTACTACACTTTTAAGTAGCATTAGCTAAATTTTCTTATAGATGGCTTAGGGAAATATTTTTCTAATATTTAAGAAAACTGGTTCATAGATGCAACATGAACAGTGGAAGAGGTTATATTGCCCATATTCACTACTGAAAGACAGAACTAGCTGGATTTCCTAGGCCAACTAAGAATCCCTAAGCCTGGGAAGGTGACTGCATCCACCTTTAAACACGGGGCTTGCAACTTAGCTCACGCCCGACCAATCGGAGAGCTCACTAAAATGCTAATTAGGCAAAAACAGGAGGTAAAGAAATAGCCAATCATCTGTTGCCTGAGAGCACAGCGAGAGGGACAAGGATTGGGATATAAACCCAGGCATTCAAGCTGGCAATGGCAACCCCCTTTGGGTCCCCTCCCTTTGTATGGGAGCTCTGTTTTCACTCTATTTCACTCTGTTAAATCTTGCAACTGTGCTCTTCTGGTCTGTATTTGTTACAGCTTGAGCTGAGCTTTTGCTCACCATCCACCACTGCTGTTTGTCACCGTTGCAGACCCACCACTGACTTCCATCCCTCCAGATCTGGCAGGGTGTCCGCTGTGCTCCTGATGCAACGAGGTGTCCATTGCCACTCCCGATCTGGCTAAAGGCTTGCCATTGTTCCTGCAAGGCTAAGTGCCTGGGTTTGTCCTAATCGAGCTGAACACTAGTCATTGGGTTCCACGGTTCTCTTCCGTGACCCACGACTTCTAATAGAGCTATAACACTCACCGCATGGCCCAAGATTCCATTCCTTGGAATTCGTGAGGCCAAGAACCCCAGGTCAGAGAACATGAGGCTTACCACCATCTTGGAAGTGGCCTGCCACCATTTTGGAAGTGGCCCACCACTATCTTGGGAGCTCTGGGAGCAAGGACCCCCAGTAACACTATCACAGGGAGAAACGTACAAGTAGATAAAATATAAAAAGAGACTATTTTCAGAATTTGCTATGGTATATGTCATATGGAGCAAAGTTATTTTTGAGGAGAACTGTTGCCCAGAATTTATAAAGTAGTTTTGTGTTTATAATACTATTCTTAAAAATGCTATCTGAATATCACACCATGATTCTAAATCTATGGGAAAAAAAGAAGAGAAACGATCCATCCAAGAGCTGGAAAGTAAGCTGCAGGGAACCTCCCAACTCTACAATAACAAAATGGCCAAATTACTTCTTAAAAATAATAACAGTCAACATTGTTGAGTAATCTTTTTGATAGAATAGGCAAAGCTGTTCAACATTTTCATTTCAAGAACATATGAGCCAACTGTTATGATGATGTATCTTGTAGGGATTTTGAGACCAGCGTGACTTATGTTCATAATATTTGGATGTTTTGTATTTTTCTTGGACTTATCTACACATTTGTAAAAGTGCCAGCACAAGACGGGAAAGAAACAAATTTGATCCTCATTCTCAAATATTTAAAGCTCTAAGTGTCCTTGTCCTTTGCTCCCTTGTTGCTGAATTGAATGTCTTTTTTCTCATTGAGTATCTGTGACTTTAACAGCCTCATTATAATCTGGAGTACACACCTAATAACAGCACCATGGCAAGAAGAACATGCTCATGACTGACAATAGCAGGAACCTAACAAACCATTCTTTTGTCTAGACACTGTCTTCCTCCCAAGCTTCAAAATAAACAAATCCAAGACTGCAGCTGCATTGGTGTTACATACAGACAAGATGGATAAACAAAATTTGACTTTCTTCCTGTTAGAGTAGGCACAGATACTGACAAACACATTTCCCACATCTTGTACACATATTTTGTCTGCCAGAAGAAAGACCTAAAGAACAATATGTGTATGCCTCTATGTGATATGTGGATAATACCACGTTTCTACAGAATCTATTCTCTCCCATTTAGCATAGAAGCAATAACCAAAGTTATATAGTTTTAATTCACTAATATTAAACCAAGGGTCTACCTAGAATCAACACTGCTTTATGATTTTCTGACATCACCCCATTTGAAAGGAAAGAATAATCAAATTGAATTGGGCAGAAGAAAATTTCACCTAGATGTTTATAGAATATTTTAAAGAAAATGATCTGATATGCAGCAAACTACAAATATTTTATTCCGATTTTTTTCCCATTCCGTTGCTAATTTAAAAACATTTACTTATACCTCACATCACAATTGCCCACAAATGAGTCCCACAAACCCAGGATGAAGAATACTTGATGTTCAAGGTCTGGGCTTGTATAAGCTCAGTTGACTGTTATTCAGATTTCCATTTATAAGGAAATCCATATATGGACAGCCTATGTTCCATAAAATTCATACTGATAACCTCTGCCACAAATTTTAAAAGTTGTTTTAACAATATTTTATACTTTTTTTTTTTTTTTGAGATGGAGTCTTGCTCTGTCACCCAGGCTGGAGTGCAGTGGCGCGATCTCGGCTCACTGCAAGCTCCGCCTCCCGGGTTCACACCATTCTCCTGCCTCAGCCTCCCGAGTAGCTGGGACTACAGGTGACTGCCACCACACCCGGCTAATTTTTTTGTATTTTTAGTAGAAACAGCGGTTTCACCATGTTAGCCAGGATGGTCTCGATCTCCTGACCTCATGATCCACCTGCCTCGGCCTCCTAAAGTGCTGGGATTACAGGCATGAGCCACCGTGCCTGGCCTTATACATTTATTTTTATCTGCTTCATTTTATGTTCTGTAGATAAACCCTTGAGCAAAATGTCAAGTGGCAGGTTTTGGTAAAGTCAGGTAAAAGGGTGGCAGCATGTGGTCCTCTACAGAAAAGGCCACAAAGATAATCTCTCTCTGTTTCCTTCTACCCTCCATATTTCTCAGCTATTGGCAAAGCATGTGCTTCAGAATCATTCCCAAAGAGAGTTTAACACAACATGTTCCCAGGAATGCAATGCACATCAATGGGTAGTAAAGAGTTAATTGGAATTATTATATTTCTGTGCACCTCAAACACCCTGAGTCAAAACTTTTTAAAAAAATTTCTTTGGCAGGTTGAGAAATGAATAAAGTAATCTGCATAAAAACAATTATGTACTATCAAGATTTCACTCTATAGAGAAACTTAATTTCCAAGGTTAATAAAAAATGACATCCCCTTCCTCAAACTTGAAGATTGCTTGTAGCCAGGAATCCTAAATAATCACATTACCTATCTTCTGGTACCAGATCATAGTAAGAGTATAATAATTTTCTAAGAATTTCTCTTGATTCTGGATAAAGACCAATATTACTTTCTCATAGTCAAGATGCAGTCATTCCAACACATAATTGGGCCCTGTAGTAGCCACAAACCATTTGATGTGTCATCATAAATAAAACTGTAAAAATCAAATATAGCTAGGAAGATGTTCATCCTTCTGTTCGATACAGATTTAGCTTATGCTGTTCTTAATATCCTCTAATCCTTGAGAGGATATATGTATTCATGTGTCTCTCTCTCTCTCTGTGTGTGTGTGTGTGTGTGTATGTGTGTGTACCTTTTCAAAGTTTTCAACCAATAGTTACTTGCTAAATACCAGGAACAATTACAAGAAATTCTGAAAATCACCAACACATGAGAATATTTGATATTCAAGGTTTCAGCTTGTATAGGCTGCAATCGACTGTTATTGCAGACTGAACAACCGAAGTTGGGTGAAATGTGACACTAATAAGAGTAGGGATCTGCTATGGACTGAATGTATTGCCACAAAATATACATGTTGTATTTCTGACCTCCAATATGGTGGTATTTGGAGATGGGATCTTTGGCAGGTAATCAGATCATGAGGGTAGAGCCTCATGATGGGATTAGTTCACCTATAAGAAGAGACAGGGACTCTCTGCTCTCCACCAGGTGGATTTGCTATCTGTAAATCAGGAAGGGGGCCTCAGCAAAACCTGAGTGTGCTAGAATCTATACCTCAGAATTCACAACTCCAGAACTGTGAGAATAAATGTTTGTTGTTTAAGCCACCAAGTCTATGATAATTGTTTATAACAGTCTGAGCTGACTAAGAAGGGATCTTACAGAGATTCATATCCACGTGGGTAAGATGAAAAGTGTCCCAATAGTTGAGGGAGATTAAAAGAGTAGAAAATTATTTTAGAGATAGGCAGATCTGAAGGCAAAGAAGCATGACTAGTGGTATAGGAACTTTCATATGAAACACATTAAAAAGAAATTATCTTCCTATGTAATTATTCCCTTTAATTACATGAAACCCTTGATTAATGTCTGATGCAGCTGTAGAGCCAAGTGCAAATTATTTTGATGAATAAGGAAATTGAATATTAGAGGAAAGAATAGTCTGTAATGAATCAAGGCATTGAATATTAAAAGGAAAATTAGCCTGTGCCACATTTTTTTCTTCTCCAGATTCCTCTGGGAAAATATCACTGTCCTGTACAGATATGGGATCAGGAGTTTGGGGCCATGATAAGCACTAATGTTATGCCTACGAGCAACAAAGTAGTTTACGTCTAAAAGTCTTTCAATGAATGATTTTTTTTTTTTTTACTTTTCATTATTAACTTGAAGGAAACCAAGGAAGGAAAGAACAGTGACAAATTCATACTACAGTATGGTTAATTAAAATTACCTTCTTTGACGTCCATCAGACTTAAAATGAAAGGTTGGAGAAGAGTTCTATTGAAAAAATATGGAAATAGTATGCACCTGAAGTGTGGCAAATGTGAGGGACCATAGGGATGGCACAAATTTCTACTTTTCATTGTTGGGAAGGGTCACTCTAACACTAGAATTTTTAAAATTTGAGATTTCATAGATCATCATTTAAAGGAATTTTCATCTTAAAGTTACTGACTTTTAATTTTATCAGATTAGGATGTTAAACTCAATCATTTAATTAATTTAATTAAGCAACTACTTACTAAATATCCTCATTTTATTAAAAATATTGCTGTTTTGGACATACACACACATACAAACACATACACACATATATCCACATATGTACACATATGTATATTTATGTGTACCCTAAGAAACAACTATCAAAATTAGTCATTAAAATTTACCCAAAAATGTCACTGCATTATCACTCTCCACATCTGTTATATGGTGGTTAAAAAAAAATCATTACAGATCAACATTGTTCCTCAAACAAAAATGTAGGAATCATTATAGGAGCTTAAATTCTATCTTAAATTAGGAATACACATAAACTCCTTCAGCATTTCACCTCTTGGCCATGCCTATTCCTACTCTAAATGGATACTTCGTAAATCGGCTCTTACACAACTTGGGACTATTTCAGGGACTACAATAGCTTAAACTTAAGATGGACCTTTCTCACTGATATGGAATAAAGGTCATGAACTCTTGTTGCATTGAGCAGTTGGAAAATTTAAGTCAAGTTGTTCCAAATTCTTCAAGTCATCGAGTGAAAAAGAATTTAAATAGGTTTGGAATAAGAAATATTGTATATCATATTGTAAGTTTTTATTGTATAGGAATGTATAAAAATGAGGTGGGAGAAGTACAGGTAGATACACACCAAAAACCATTGCCATGTTAAATACTAGCCAAAACTGTTGTCCTTACAGATGTTTTTGTAAGAATTTTCTCTAAGTGCCCTGTAATTTTAAGAAGTACTTTAAGAAATGTCTGCTTATACTCACCTCTGAAGAGCTCATTTATTCATGTATATTGGAACGTTTCTGAGATGCTTTCCTTTGGTTTCATGCCAGGAGATCTCTAAATAATAAAAGCACCGTATAAGGAGGTCTATTTTATACATCTACAACTAAACCCTCTTCGATGAATAACAAATGGCCCCTTCTTACAGCAAATTTTGAACGTAAGGAAGATTGTTATGATGGATTTCCTGTGGTGGTTTTATCCTCTATACCCCATACATATAATTTTTACAAGATTCAGATTACTTTGAATAATAGAGGTATTGGCTGTTCATAAAGAAATCAAACACACTAAGCTGCTATTTTCAACATTATTTTATTGTTTTACAGCTCATATTTCTTTTTATCCAGAGTAACTCATGCCAAAAATTTCAAAAGCACTTTTGGCAGATATGTAAATAATTTGGAGAGCAAATATCCAATTAGTAAATTTTGGCAGATAGTCTTTTGGATCCACATGAGAAGAGGAGAATATTTTAATATCCTTGACCAGTTCATTACTACTGACATAGCTCTGCTCACACATGGCAACCACTGCAGGTTTCATTTGGGAGGAATGTGATCAGGGAAATTTGTTACTAAAGCCTAAATGTTCAGATAACATTAAAGTGGTTTTCTTCCTCTCAATTTGCTATTTTCTAAAAATAGACTAAATAAACTTTGGTCCCTTTACTTTTCTGAGTAATGTTTCTAAGTTGCATATTACTACAAAAGATCGTAGTTTGTTTCAATTGCATTGATCTCACACCAGAGATGCAATGGAGAACAGGAACCTGACCATTTGTTCTCAGGGCACATTTACTCTCCATAAACCTGCCCCTTAGTTTCATTCATCCGTTCAGAGCAGTAACTGTTAGCTGACTCTGATGGACTCAGAAAATCCATGTCTAACAGTCATGAGCTGGAACAAGGTAACTCAGTCCAATTGCTTCCTTTCATAAAGGAAATGATGAGACTTGGAATAATTCCTGAAATGGAAAAACCAAGACTTAACATTTTAAATGAAAGGACTTAAAGCCAAAGCTTAATTTACAAAGCAAGTGTCTATTATTAAAAATAACTTTTAAAACACAAGCCTCTATTTTAACAGTCACACAAAACTTCTTTCATAAATGTCCACTATATAGAAAGCATCTATCACAGTCTCAGTTTGCTATATTTTCCCCTTCCTACTTCATGAATAGCTTCAGAATATTAGATACCCACGTCGTTTTTTATTATTATCATAAATTATGACTTTTAGTGTTTCTGGTTACCTTTAAAAGGAAGACAGCAATAGACACAGCAATACAGAATAATGAGAATTTGCAGAAGCCCCACGTGCTTGTGTCTTCAGTAGACCATCAAATCTGAGCAGCCTTTTGGTCATTTAACTATTTCACTAAGACTACAGAAGCACCTTTTCATTAAACCTCTATTCTTCAAACCACCATGACTGCATTTAGGGACAGTGGATGGGCAAAACTCTCCTCTCTAGAATCCACTGTTGTAATGGAATCTTGGCTTCTTTGTTGTTTCTTTCTGATTTATAACCATGTCTAAAATGTCACATCACATATATATTTTAGGTTCTTTTGCTTCTTATATTGTAATATGTATCCTGAGACTGTGGATACGTGTGTGTGTGTATGTATATGTGTATGTGTGTTGTGTGTGTATATGTGTATATGCATATACATACACATATATATATACACGTTCAGTATAATGTACATTTTTGTATCAGTTTATGTATATTTTTCATACATATTTCATAGGTGAAATACATTCATGTGTTTTTTTCTTCTGAAGTTGTAATCATTATTATGTAAGAACCATAATTAATTATACTTTCATTCAACAAGTATTTAAGTCCTACTTTTTATCAGGCTTTATTTTATTAGCAGTTTTTTTGAAGTTGATTTACATTTCTTAAAATTCCACTGTTTTAAGTGTAAAATTCAATGATTCTTAGTGAGTTTATAGAACAGTGCAAACGTTGCCACAACTCAGTTTTCAAACATTTTTATTCCCCAAAACATCCCCAGTCCATTTGTAATCATTTCTCTTTTCCATCCCCAGCCCTAGCCAATCTCTAACCAACTTGCTTTCATTCACTTTTTTGAAAATTGTATATCAATGGAATAATACATATGGGGTCTTTTATATTTGGCATTTTTAGCTTAGCATATAATGTTTTTTGAGGTTCATTCATGTGGTAGAATATATCAATAATGCATTCTTTTATATTGCTGAATAGTATTCCACTGTATGGATATGTCACATTTTGTTTATCCATTTACCAGTTGGTTGGCATTTGGATTGGTTTCAGTTTGGGACTCTTATGAATAGCAATGCTATGAACATTTATACATACATCTTTATATAGATACATGTTTTTATTTCACTTGTATATATACCTCTGAGTCAAATTACTGGGTAAATTTATGTCTTTTTAAGAAATTGCCAATCTGTTTTCCAAAATGATTGGACCATGTTACATTCTGACCAAAAATGTATGATAATTTTAATTTTGCCACATCCACGCCAACATTGTTTCATGTGTCGTTTTGATTATAGCCATCCTAGTTGGTGTGAAGTGGTAACTCACTGTGATTTTGAAATGCATTTCCCTAATGGCTCATTATGTCAGTATTTTTTCATGTGATTGTTAACCATTCATTTATCTTCTATAGCGAAATGTCTATTAAAATATCTGGAACTGTTTTACATCAGGGGATAGAGTATGGAACAAAATAAGTTTCCCATACTCAAGAGCTCACATCCTAGTAATAGGAAGAAAAAAAATTAACTATTTCAAATGGCGTTATATGGAGAAATACAAAACAGTGCAATGGGCATAGGAAGTACCAGACTGAGGGTGGGTTTGATATTTAAATAAAGTCAACAAGGAAATTTTCACTGATAAGTAAACTGCAGAAGGTCTGGAAGAAAGTGAGGGAGGAACCCACCTGTACTTCTGATGGATAGATGTATATGTATTCAGTATCATATTGTCCTTAAAACAGGGAGTATGATGTGCAACTATTTAATTAAAAGAAGCAATAACACATTTTGTTCTTCTGCCTACACTGTTATTTAAAGAAGACCTAGTATCAATGACTCAAATATTGTCACTCATAAGATTTAGAGTTTTGGAGGTGCTTCTTATAATCATTTTAAAAATGGCACAGAGCAAATTATTGTAATATTCATATAATCTACATTATATAGTAATTGAGGTGACTGACTTTTACCAAGTTACTGCTGCTGTATGTATGCTTTTTAATCTTATGACATAGAAATATAATAGTACACATTCTGTTTGATAGGCATCCATATTTTTATACTACAGGAAATTGACTTTTTCTCACTAACGCAACTAGAAATTTGCTTCCTATGCCACCACAGCATCCTGATGAAGGACATCTTGAATGACGGGAAGAATGCAGGCATGTAGGTTTCATTTTAGAGAATATTAGAGCACCTCACATTTTTTGTTGTTTGTTAAAATATATCAGATAGTTGCAATTTGCAGAATATATTGAGGAAGGCATATTTTTCCATGATAAAAGCTCAGAACTAAAATTGTACTTTGAATAAGTATATATGCAAAACATATCTGTGTAGCGTTAATAAGAGACATTAGATACTCCAGCACAGACAGAAGCTATGTGGGGCCTACAGGGGAGACTAATTTGATAAAAAACAGCTCTATCTTATTATCTTCATCCAAAACGTTATCTAGAATGGTTAATCTGATATGTAATTGCTAAGTTTGAACCCTTTTTCTTTTATTTGTTACCTGGGATTAGCAGTGATTGCTTCTTTTGTTTTCTGTGGTTTTGTTGTTGTTTAGTTTTTTTGTTTGTTGATTGTTTTTCGTTTGCTTGATTTGGACTTGAGAAGGGGCATTCTTGTAGAGAATAAAGTGTATTTCCATGACATACTGATTATGTGGTCACTTGACCTCTGGGCAGATTTTGGCACAGGGCTCTGGTTGTCAGGCAGCAATTCCTAGCACATGCCAACTCTCCGGTTCTTGTTTTCCCTTCCATTAGGGCTCTCCAGATGAGTATCATTGACTGGAAATGCTTCATGAAACTCTGGTTTCATTTTGGGCATAACTGCCTACAACAAGAGGATCTGGTTAGAATGAGCTGTACAGACCCAACCACTGCCCATGCCATGGAGTTACCATTACCAAAAGCATTATCCAGATTGGGTATATCATATTGTAAGGACAGGAGGGATAAGAATAGTAAGGATAGAGATAGGGATATGTAGTAAAGCACTTAAGATTTGAATTAATAAGGCTGGGACATGGTTGAAATTAACTAAGGTGGCAGAAAAATGATACGACATAAAAAAAATTGAAACAAAAATTGTAAAACACACTGGTGTCATGCCAAGTGCTGAATGCATGCCTTTGAAAAACATGGCCTTAGTTTCTGGCCTGATAAAGCTTATAATCCATTATGTAAGACAGACAATAAACAATCCAAGGGGAAAAAACATATTAATGCTGCCTGCATTATCTCCTCTAAGACTGATAACTAGGTAATATAAAAAGGAATAACAAAAGCCACCTAGATTAGACTGTGAAGTCAGAAAAATCCTGAATCATGATGGGATTTAACTGGTGAAGTCAAGGGAATGATTGAATGCAAAAGGTAGAGCATGTTCAAAGGTCCTGAGAAAGCATGTGAATTTTGCATTGACTGAAAAGATCAGTGTGGGTGAAGCAGGGAAAATAGATAGACAACAGCTAGAAATGAGCACTGAAAATTACATAAAGGATGGATTGTGTACAAATGATTAGCTAATAATAAAGATTTGAGATTTTATTTTAAATTTAATAAATAATAGTTTTATAATTTTAAACTGAGACTAATATGACCTCCTTTACCTTTTAACAAAATCACTCTATCTTCTGGGTGAAGAATGCATTAGATGGAGGTAAGGATGGATATGAAAAGACTGGAGGCTAATATAAAAAAACAATGATGTGGACTAGAATGAAAGCAGGAAAATGTATCAACAGTATTTGGAGATGAATTGTGAGTAGAAGATAGGCAATGGAAAGTGAAATTTCCCAAATTCCGGCTGACATAATTGAAGCCAATTAATGAAGTAGGTCAACTCTGGAAGAATAGTACATTTGAAAAGAAAGATCAAGAATGCCATTTTGAACACCTTAATTTTGAGATGTTTGTCACCAAAATTGATAGTAATTGGGAAGCTTTCACAAATACATGGGTTTCTTTTTAAGACATAAAAATTGATGAGATTGCTTGGAGTGAGGGTGTATAATGAGTACAAATATTCAAATGTCCAAAGATTATTTAAAGATTGGGAAAAGGGAGAAATTTCAAGAGAAAAATGAAAAATTACTAATGGTATTTAAGAAGACATTAAGAGAATTTGATATAAGAAGGAATAGAATAGATTTCACAAAGACAGGTACGGAGAGAATTTTTTCAAATGCTTCTAAAAGGTTAAAATAGACATAGAGGATTAAAAAGTTTACATTGGTTTTAACAGCATGGAATTCACCAATGTAACCAGAGCCCTTTCAGTAGACTGGAGGAGTGAGAGGCTAAATGGCATGAATCAAAGTTAATGGAAGTGAGGAAGCAAAAGCAAAGAGAATAGACAGAGCTTTATAGATACTGTAATATGTGGAAGTGACTTTGAGAAGATACGGTTGAAAGGGATGTTTTAAGAAGGAAAGGTAGTGAATTTGTTTAAAATGATGATGGAAATAACCCAATAAGGAATACACAGGTGAAGATCCAGAAGAAAAAAATATATAGCCAACATAGTTTGGTTACAGGAAGTGGGTTTGGCAGTTAATTGGGCCAGACTAAACCTGAAATATCTTACACAGATTGATTCTTCAGCTTGGGATAAGAAAAAGATAGTGAGATTGACAAGGTTTGCATGACAAGAGTATAAACAACCTCAGCCATTATTTTACTAGATATCAAAAGATGAACTGCTGCAAAGTTCATCAATTTTCTTAATCCCATCTGTTTACTAGAAATCTTAAAATCTTTAAAACGTGAACAGGTGGTCATGTGCTTTGTGCAGAAACACCAGATATGGATAATAATTGGGAAATACTATCTGGCTCTGTAGAAGCCCTAAGGGGGAAAGATACCAGAGAGGAGATGAGTATCACAATGCAGCTCAAATCAAAGACTCCAGGCATCAAAAGGAGGTGGGCCGTGAATGTGCCCAGGGAAGAAGCCCCATATCACCAGTCAGTATTCAGGGTCTGTCTTCTTTTCACCTCACAACCTGGTGGTCTTTGTCTCTTTATTCCAAGCGTCCATAATGTCTATCATTTTCTGCTCCCATACACTTAAAAAGGTGTAGAAAACTAAAGAATACATTATCCATTTTCTCTTATTATTACAAAGGCCTCACCAAACTTTGAGATGTAGTAAAGATAACTTACTTCAGGTATTTTGAGAGACTGGTTGTAGAATACTTTTTTTTTATTATTTATTTATTTATTTATTTTTGAGACGGAGTCTCGCTTTGTTGCCCAGGCTGGAGTGCAGTGGCGCAATCTCGGCTCACTGCAAGCTCCGCCTCCCGGGCTCACGCCATTCTCCGTCTCAGCCTCCGGAGTAGCTGGGACTACAGGCGCCCGCCACCACGCCCGGAGAATTTTTTATGTTTTTAGTGGAGACGGGGTTTCACTGTGTTAGCCAGGATGATCTCGATCTCCTGACCTTGTGATCTGCCCGCCTCGGCCTCCCAAAGTACTGGGATTACAGGCGTGAGCCACCGTGCCTGGCCTGAATACTTTTAAAATTAGAGAATTCTTTGTTCAGAAATGGTTAGATTTGGACAATACCTTTTAAGAAGCAAATATAATGATATGTTCAAAGATACAGAGATGGACTTCTTTCAAAAGTAATAATAAAACTATGATTAGTGATGAATGATCTCGAATTACCTGCTGACTCAAATCATCAACTGAGGTTCTTAAGAGTGAAAACCTTACAGAATGTTTTTTTCCCACGAAATTTCCAGTAGGCTTTGTTTAGTTTGTGCCTGACTTGGAATTCCAGTACAAAAGTCTTTCTTGTGGTGGCCCAACTCTGTCTTTTTTGGAAGCAGTCGATGCCAGGAAATGAACTGAGATGAAGAAATATAGTGAGGCTTTTTGTTTTTGTTTTTGTTTTATGGTTTTGTTTTATTTCCCCACTGAAAGCTCACACTAAGAAAACGAAGCATGTTCTGTCTCAGAAGAGAGTTTACAAGTGTTAAATGGGTTCATATACTCAAAATAGTTGTGTATTATTGAATTTGTAAATTAATAAGTAAAATATTGTTTGCCCAAGAGCAGACTCACAAACCCATCAAAATTTGTGGTTGCCAAAACTCTGGAACTTTGCACTAGATTCAACCATGGGAGATTTGTGACCTCTTGAGATTGCTATTTGCATACTATTGTTTAGGTATAGGTAATACAGAAGAGTTAACAGAGTTCCCCAGGGTGCCCAACTTAGATAAAAAGGGAAAGAAGGAATACATTCCTTCCCAGCATCAGGGGATTCTGAAATGCCTTCTGTTCACTACAATATGTGATTCTGCTTATTTAAAGTAAGGAGAAATTTGAGTTTACTTTCTGTGGTCTGGAGCCCTCCCACTTTGTTCTGGGACCCCATCAGCAAGGAACTTATAACCTGAAAGTGTCTGTGGCACCCTTTGGACACCCAAGGAGACGAAGTCTGTAAAGTGATGTTAAAATTTCAGTTACAAAGCCACTTTGCAAGTAAGTCCTGAGTTTATGTCCCCAAGCAACCTGAGAAGAGGTCACAGTGTTGCTTTAGGTGTCGGCTTTTGGATAAGAGGTATAATTTGAGGCCCCTTTTGATTTTGCTTTTTCAAGAAAAATAAGGTCAACTCTTGGTTTTCTAACCACAATCAGCTTCATATTAAATTGCTTCCTGAACTTTCACCTTCTAACAGTGGAGTGCTCTGAAACAGTTTTAATCATTTTTTATGTTAGAAAATGTTGCACATTTTGAAAATTAATTCTACTACGGAGTCAACATTTTGATTTTAGTTCGTTGTAATCTAGGAAACATTCTTCAACATATATGTCATAACGATATTTTATTTGACTGATTTTGATCTGTAATTATTATTTTATGTACCTCTGAATTTTCTAGTTTTGATTGGGAAAAAAAGTAGCATTTTAGCTAACTTGTTTTTAATGTACGCATATGTGTGCGCACACACGTACACACTTGAAATCTTGTCAAAATTCTGTCATTTCCAAATTTAGTCTAGGTTCAACAAACTAAACTGCTTAATATAAGTTTGGATAGATACTCTAAGAAAACATAGGGAGCAAATTGTGAGTGGTTAAAACAAATCTTTTCAATCATTTTAGTTTTCACTATCTGTATATGCAGATCTTATTCTCATTTAGTAAAGCTTTTTTCAAAAGGAAGAAATCTAAAAGTTTAAGGGCATCAATGTGTATCAAACAATATAGTTATTTTCCTACAGAAAGCAAGAGGGAAGTGGATGAGTGCTGTGTGGTCAGGAGACCATGTAGGATTGAGTGTCAGCATATCTGGGTTCATGTTCCTGCTTTACTTCTACATAGAATGTCAGTTAAGTTTTCTGAACAAAAAAATTCTTCAACAGAAAATGGAAAATTTTGGACCAGAAAACATCTTCCACCTATTCTATGCCTGAACATTATCTTAATCTTAGCAATTAACAAATATTGATTTATTTGTTTCATTTTGTTTTTCTTTTCATTTTATGTTTTTTTGGCTACATATAGGTTTATTAATTTAAACTTAACTGGGTTTATTTAATTTTATGTTTTATGCATTCCTGGAAAATGTGTGCTGTTGGACAGCATATGATAATTTATATCAATGGTGTTATACAGCACTCTTTTTCAGATCTAATCATGTTTCTATGTGTGTATCTGATTTTCTTTTCTAACTGCTGCATTCACAGTACTTCACAAGGTGAATTTTACACATCATAGCTACTTAATTTCCTGATGATGGGCACCTGAAATACCAGACTCTACCTTCACAAGCATTTCCACAGTACACAGCCTTGAATACGTTATGAACATGTGTGAGAATTTCTCTCAGATAAATACCTAGGATAAAACTATCTGGGCCACTCATAGAGCATATCAGTAATTTCACATGGTAATACCATGGTGCTCTCCCTTCTGATAAAGCTAGGATATACTCCCACTAACTGTACATAGGGGTTTCTATACCCTACATATACACCAACACTGGCATTAGCCAGCTTTCTAATTTTTGACAATTTAAGAATATAAAGTGAAAGATTTTGTTTAAATTTTTATTTCTGTCATTTCAAATGGGCTTTAACATCATTGTATGTTCATGTTAGCTTTAATGTTTTTGTGACCCATTAAGTCATATCCTTTGCTATTTTTTTGGTAGGGGAAGTGGTGCTTTGGAAAAATTCTCTGAATATTCTAGATATTAATTCATTATGGATTTTAGAAATTGCAAATGTTCCTCCATTATTTCCACCATATAACCTTTGACCAAGATTCTTCTTCATTGAACATAAATATTTAATAATAATATAATAAAATTATTCTCTTTGAAGCAATTGTGAATGGGAGTTCACTCATGATTTGGCTCTCTGTTTGTCTGTTATTGGTGTATAGGAATGCTTGTGATTTTTGCACATTGATTTTGTATCCTGAGACTTTGCTGAAGTTGCTTATCAGCTTAAGGAGATGTTGGGCTGAGACGATGGGGTTTTCTAAATATACAATCATGTCATCTGCAAACAGGGACAATTTGACTTCCTCTTTTCCTAATTGAATACCCTTTATTTCTTTCTCCTGCCTGATTGCCCTGGCCAGAACTTCCAACACTATGTTGAATAGGAGTGATGAGAGAGGGCATCCCTGTCTTGTACCAGGTTTCAAAGGGAATTCTTCCAATTTTTGCCCATTCAGTATGATATTGCCTGTGGGTTTCTCATAAATAGCTCTTATTATTTTGAGATACATCCCATCAATGCCTAATTTATTGAGAGTTTTTAGCATGAAGCATTGTTGAATTTTGTCAAAGGCCTTTTCTGCATCTATTGAGATAACCATGTGGTTTTTGTCTTTGGTTCTGTTTATATGCTGGATTACGTTTCTTGATTTGCGTTTGTTGAACAAGCCTTGCATCCCAGGGATGAAGCCCACTTGATCATGGTGGATAAGCTTTTTGATGTGCTGCTGGATTCGGTTTGCCAGTATTTTATTGAGGATTTTTGCGTTGATGTTCATCAGGGGTATTGGTCTAAAATTCTCTTTTTTGTTGTGTCTCTGCCAGGCTTTGGTATCAGGATGATGCTGGCCTCATAAAATGTGTTAGGGAGGATTCTCTCTTTTTCTTTTGATTGGAATAGTTTCAGAAGGAATGGTACCAGCTCCTCCTTGTACCTCTGGTAGAATTCGGCTGTGAATCCATCTGGTCTTGGACTTTTTTTGGTTGGTAGGTTATTAATTATTGCCACAATTTCAGAGCCTGTTATTGGTCTATTCAGGCATTCAGCTTCTTCCTGGTTTAGTCTTGGGGGTTGTATGTGTCGAGGAATTTATCCATTTCTTCTAGATTTTCTAGTTTATTTGTGTAGAGGTGTTTATAGTATTCTCTGATGGTAGTTTGTAATTCTGTGGGATTGGTGGTGATATCCCCTTTATCATTTTTTATTGTGCCTATTTGATTCTTCTCTCTTTTCTTCTTTATTAGTCTTGCTAGCGGTCTATCAATTTTGTTGATCTTTTCAAAAAACCAGCTCCTGGATTCATTAATTTTTTGAAGGGTTTTTTGTGTCTTTATCTCCTTCAGTTCTGCTCTGATTTTAGTTATTTCTAGCCTTCTGCTAGCTTTTGAATATGTTTGCTCTTGCTTCTCTAGTTCTTTTAATCGTGATGTTAGGGTGTCAATTTTAGATCTTTCCTGTTTTCTCTTGTGGGCATTTAGTGCTATAAATTTCCCTCTACACACTGCTTTGAATGTGTCCCAGAGATTCTGGTATGTTGTGTCTTTGTTCTCATTGGTTTCAAAGAACATCTTTATTTCGGCCTTCATTTTATTATGTACCCAGTAGTCATTCAGGAGCAGGTGTTCAGTTTCCATGTAGTTGAGCGGTTTTGAGTGAGTTTCTTAATCCTGAGTTCTAGTTTGATTGCACTGTGGTCTGAGAGACAGTTTGTTATGATTTCTGTTCTTTTACATTTGCTGAGGAGTGCTTTACTTCCAACTATGTGGTTAATTTTGAAATAAGTGAGATGTTGTGCTGGGAAGAATGTATATTCTGTTGATTTGGGGTGGAGAGTTCTGTAGATGTCTATTAGGTCCGTTTGGTGCAGAACTGAGTTCAATTCCTGGATATCTTTGTTAATTTTCTGCCTCTTTGATCTGTCTAATGTTGACAGTGGGGTGCTAAAGTCTCCCATTATTATTGTGTGGGAGTCTAAGTCTCTTTGTATGTCTCTAACGACTTGCTTTATGAATCTTGGTGCTCCTGTATTAGGTGCATATATATTTAGGATAGTTAGCTTTTCTTGTTGAATTGATCCCTTTACCATTATGTAATGGCCTTCTTTGCCTCTTTTGATCTTTGTTGGTTTAAAGTCTGTTTTATCAGAGACTAGGATTGCAACCCCTGCCTTTTTTTGTTTTCATTTGCTTGGTAGATCTTCCTCCATCCCTTTATTTTGAGCCTATGTGTGTCTCTGCAATTGAGATGGATCTCCTGAATACAGCACACTGATGAGTCTTGACTCTTTATCTAATTTGCCAGTCTGTGTCTTTTAATTGGAGCATTTAGCCCATTTATATTTAAGGTTAATATTGTTATGTGCGAATTTGATCCTGTCATTATGATGTTAGCTGGTTATTTTGCTCATTAGTTGATGCAGTTTCTTCCTAGCATCGATCGTCTTTACAATTAGGCATGTTTTTGCAGGGGCTGGTACCGGTTGTTCCTTTCCATGTTTAGTGCTTCCTTCAGGAGCTCTTGTAGGACAGGCCTGGTGATGACAAAATCTCTCAGCATTTGCTTGTCTGTAAAGTATTTTATTTCTCCTTCACTTATGAAGCTTAGTTTGGCTGGATATGAAATTCTGGGTTGAAAATTCTTGTCTTTAAGAATGTTGAATATTGGCCCCCATTCTCTTTTGGCTTGTAGAGTTTCTGCTGAGAGATCAGCTGTTAGTCTGATCTGCTTCCTTTTGTGGGTAACCTGACCTTTCTCTCTGGCTGCCCTTAACGTTTTTTCCTTCATTTCAACTTTGGTGAATCTGACAATTATGTGTCTTGGAGTTGCTCTTCTCGAGGAGTATCTTTGTGGTATTCTCTGTATTTCCTGAATCTGAATGATGGCCTGCCTTGCCAGGTTGGGGAAGTTCTCCTGGATAATATCCTGCAGAGTGTTTTCCAACTTGGTTCCATTCTCCCCGTCACTTTCAGGTACACCAATCAGATGTAGATTTGGTCTTTTCACATAATCCCATATTTCTTGGAGGCTTTGTTCATTTCTTTTTACTCTTTTTTCCCTAAACTTCTCGCTTCATTTCATTCATTTGATCTTCAATCACTGGTACCCTTTCTTCCAGTTGATCAAATCGGCTACTGAAGCTTGTGCATTCGTCACATAGTTCTCGTGCCATGTTTTTCAGCTGCATCAGGTCATTTAAGGACTTCTCTACGCTGTTTATTCTAGTTAGCCATTCGTCTAATCTTTTTTCAAGGTTTTTAGCTTCTTTGTGACGGGTTTGAACTTCCTCCTTTAGCTCGGAGAAGTTTGATCATCTGAAGTCTTCTTCTCTCCACTCCTCAAAGTCATTCTCCGTCCAGCTTTGCTCCATTGCTGGCAAGGAGCTGCGTTGCTTTGGAGAGGGAGAGGTGCTCTGATTGGTAGAATTTTCAGCTTTTCTGTTTTTTTTTCCCCATCTTTGTGCTTTTATCTACCTTTGCTCTTTGATGATGGTGACATGCAGATGGGGTTTTGGTGTGGATGTCCTTTCTGTTTGTTAGTTTCCCTTCTAACAGTCAGGACCCTCAGCTGCAGGTCTGTTGGAGTTTGCTGGAGGTCCACTCCAGACCTTGTTTGCCTGGGTATCAGCAACAGAGGCTGCAGAATATTGCTGAATGGCAAATGTTGCTGCCTGATCGTTCCTCTGGAAGCTTCATCTCAAAGGGTTACCTGGCCGTGTGAGGTGTCAGTCTGCCCCTACTGGGGGGTGCCTCCCAGTTAGGCTACTCAGGGGTCAGGGACCCATTTGAGGAGGCAGTCTGTCTGTTCTCAGATCTCAAACTCTGTGCTGGGAGAATCATTAATTAATTATATTTTCTTATGGTTCATAATTCTGAAATTATGTTTTAAAAGTCCTTTAACTTCCTAGATCACAAAGGTAATCATTTTTATTTTTTATGAACTTTATTACCTCTCATAATTATGGTTTTGATCAATTTGGAGTCCACTGTACATATGGTGACATATTAACAAACAAATCTTTTCAATACTTTTAATGTGAAATGGTTTATCATGTTTAATTTAAATACATGACCAAACTATTTTGATACTACTGCTTCAGAGGGTAAATGCTATTCTTTTTCTTGTCTTTTATAGTATTTCCATAAGGACTTCTCATGTCGCAATGTAAAATAATATTTTCTCTCTGAAATCATCTTTTCCTAGGGCTAAGTACTTGCTTTAGGAAGTGTCATGGAGCAGAGGAGAAAGGCCCTAATAGGTGCAGGGCACAATGAGTTTAAAGAGCAGAAAGATGATGACCCATGGGCAAAAAGCCTTGCTTCCCCTAAGCACCATAGGTTACATGCCTTTGCTGCCACTAGTAGCCAGAAAAACCCAGAAATGGTCAGAGTTTAACTTCCCACCCTCAGGGAGAAACAACACGGCATTTTGAATAGGAGTAAAAGAAACACATATGGCTTATCATGTTGCCTGTTTTTATCAACTGTCCCCAACAAGGTCTGATTCCCTGATATTATCATCATTACACTGGCCTGAAAGCCTGGCAATAGCTCCTGATTTCTGCACATAAGAGACAGCTGATAACTGTCCCAGGTCAACCTAGGAGCTAGGCAGGAGCAGAACATAGAAAGCTTTCCTTCTACTTCTTCAGCTTATTCTCTTCCTGCTGCCTCCAAATTACCCGGTCCCAGTCTGCAGTCATCATCCTCTGAAAATTATCGGTTTAAGACAGCCCTTAGTCTTCCCAGGTGTTTCTCTTGAGATATTAGTTTCTAGAATCTATGGTTCTCTTTTTTCCCCATAACGTATTCAAAGCTAAATTTAATGTGAAGGAGACACAGCCAGTGATAGTTTACTATCTAGAATGAAGAGTGCCTTTCAAGCACTTCCCAGTGGAAAGCACTTTCTGTTTATCTAAATGTTAATCCATAAAGTGACTAAACAATCTTATGTAAGAATAATTTAATCATGCTTTCCCAATTTCAAACAAAGTTGGCCCATGATCAAGGTAATATAACCAAATATCTGACCAAATTTTCTATTACATATGTGATTTCCTCTCTGATGTACTTTGTGTAGAAGACAGAGTGCTGAGAATAAATTTCAGCCAAAGTTCTGAATTTCTCACTTTTATGATGTTATAAAAAGGCCCTTATAAAAGTAATCTTTTTTAAGTAAAATTCATAGTTCCATAAAATATCATCAGTATTTAAATTTTAGAAGTGCCATAAAAAGAAAAATGTTTGAAAATGTATTATTGAAGGTGTAAATCGAAAACAGATTGTATATGCTGTCTGAGTTCCTGCAGTAGAGTTTGACCTCATATTTTACTTCATTTTAATGATATTCCAAGAAAAAGGGCAGTATTAAATAATATAAAAGAAAAAGAAGTAACATCATATGACAAAAAAATTCACACAATATACATTTATTGTTACATTAAACTGTGAATCAATTAATTAAAGGTAGATTTGGCTGTGTATAGAAGAAAAAATTTAACATTGCTTAAATGAGACAGAAGTTAGAAAAAAATAACATCATATTACCAAAGAATCCACACAATATATATTTTATTCGTTTAAACTCTTTATTAGTTTGAGGTAGGTTTGGCTGCATATAGAAGAAAAAATTAACAATGGCTTAAATGAAATAAAAATTTATTTCTGTCTGATGTAAAAGAAATTTGGAGGTGAGAAGTGCAGAGATGTACTAAATTACAAGATTCCAAGCTCCAATCTGTCTTCCCTTTCTCAAATGAACACATGGTCTTGATTTCTTACTGTTTCTTCAACCATCACATCTCAAGAAAGCCAAAACAAGAGGAAGGATTGAAAAAGTGACCTTTCCCCACTGAGTTAGATCCCTTTATGCTATTACCTGAGAAATCTGATAAAAGATTTCCACTTCCACCTCAGTGGCCAGAACTTCATCACATGATTGTAACTAGCTGCAAGGGAAGCAGAGAAGAAAAAATTTTTTATTCTGTGTGGGTAAAACTAAACACCAAGCTTCTAGTACAAAAATACAACAGAGAGAATTAATTTCCGTGTAAGAAACTGGTTATCTCTGCCACAAGCAGTAACAGAAATGGTTCAATTGTTAAAATTTAAAAAAATAAAAACAAGCAGTGTGAGGTATATGTATACTCAAGTGCCCCTTCTGCGATTTTAGCCAAACTAAATGATCATCACAGAGGCCATGAGGCTCTGATCACAGATGCTTCAAATACAATTCTATAGCTAATAAATGGCTGTGTACAAATTTAAAAACAGAGCCATATGCAGTGACCAATCAATTGGTTTATTTATCCAAATGACCACCCTCAATGACACAAAGGTCATATCTTCCTAGACCCCACACTGAAATCTGTAGAATGCTAGCAAATAGAGTTCAAAATTGAAGAGTAGGATATATTGCTAGGATCTTTATTTTATAATAAGAAGGGGCTTTTTAAAGGTGAAAACCCAATAATATCCTAAAAACAGTCATGTAAGCTTTGAAAGGCAAAGGAGAAATTTGTGATCTATTCTCTAGCTCTATTAGGAAAAATCTAAACTGCCTGTTTGTGACAATATTAATCCGACTTAAGTACCTCCCATAATCACAATTTCTACCATGAGAAAGAGAATTGATGATAAGGGTAAACACAGTCTTGGTGACTAGCATTCTAAAATGAAGAGTAGAATAGATAATTAAAGATCAACTCAGACCAGTAAAAGATCAAATTGCATATAATCTGTTTTCATAACTAAAAATGTTTGGTTAAAATAAATTAGTTTTCAGTTCCATTAAATTAAATCACTAATACATTAATGAGAGAGCAATAAAGACTAACACTTTGAAATGTAAGAATATTTTATAATGGTGGAAATCTTTTTTCTTCTTATTTATTGGAATAAATTTGTCTATCTTATTCTGTCTAGTGTTTACTTTCATCATAAACAAAATTAGGTGGAATTTGAATTATATAGAGAAAAGAAAGCCTAATTGCAAAACAATCACAATTTAATACCTTTACTTGATCTTAGTTTTATATTTTTATCCTTGGTTTTTATATTTTTCTTAACCCATTCCATGCACGCTTTATTTTTTAGCATAGACATAGCTAAATTATTTTATATTCAACCTTAGAGTATTAAAATGAAAAAAAATCACCAAATTTATTCAATTTGTTGTTCTCTTGAAAACAATAACCACTTGTTAACCCAGGTAAAACTAAGACTTAATCACCATTCTTAATAACTTAAAAATATTGACCAAAAATGCATTACATCTATGATGCAACAGGTATGAAATCTACACATACTTATATAATTTACACTATCATTTACTATGAGGTTTAAATATTGTCATCAAATTTTAGTTCAAAATAATGAATAACTTTATTTGAGTAAAAAATAATGTATATGCTCTTATAGTAACTGGGTTTACTTCAGAATCAAAAGGCTTAACTTTTATGGCTATATATGTAAATTTGTGTATATATTTTAACCTTTTTAAGCCTCTTTGACTTCATTTTTAATGCTAGGAATAACAATATCTGCTATAATTACCTTATAGCATTTTTAAAATGAAATGAGCTAACATATTAAAAATAAATTGCTTTGTAGAATTCAGAAGACCATATAAATTTCAGCTAATGTTGTTCATCATGTTACTATTGTTATAGCCATTATTATTGGTCAGATTTTATTTATTATTTTTATAGCTATTAGTTGTCTTACAATTAAAATATTATAGAAGGACACGTGTTAACCTTCAAATTCTTTTGAATGTACTTATTCTAATAGATATAAGGGAAAGAAATATCCCTAAAGAATTGCCCATTATGCACAAGTGGATGAAAAAGTAGAAGATGAATGAACAGAAAGTGGCAGAGTCTGATACTTTATTCAGTATTCAGTACATTCACCTAATTGTTTATTAATTTACTCTTCATACCCAGGAATTGTAGTCTTACTATAAATTTTAAAGTAAAGATATTTTGTAGTGATTAATGTACATATTCCCATATATAGCTTTGTTTCACTACATTTTAATGAATGCTGTGTTAGAATGGGCTAAAAGTCCGCTGATGTTAAAATTTATGTCATCTTGGATAATAAATATGCAAATTCATCAGTAAAACTGTTTACGACATTATAAAGAAAAATTTGTGTATATTTTGTACAAGTTTCCATAAAGTTCTGTGCTATGTTATTTTTCACTCTCTCTATGTCTTCTTTCTGCTAGCTAGCTAGATAGATAGATCCATTGATCTACCTAACACTTATTATATTTCATAAATAAAATAAAATCCTTATGTTTAACATCTTGTGAATGAAAGCCTCTATTTATGTGAGGCCAATACAAATATGTTTCAATGTGAGAAAAAAAATCACTGTTCCCTTTGTCATTGGTTTGGATTACTGGAAATTTATTCTTAAGACAAAGCTAACTTTCCCTTATTTAATACATTTATTATAATATCAGTATTTAAGAAGGGAAGACATAGCTATTAAAAACTATGTGTTCAATAGGAAGAAGACAAAGATGCCCACTCTCATCAGTTCTATTAAATGTAGTACTGGAAGTCCTAGACAGCAATTAGGCAAACAAAAGAAATAAAAAGAAATAAAAGACATTTCTGACCAGGTGTGGTGACTCATGCCTGTAAACCCAACACTTTGCGAGACTGAGGAGAGTGGATTGTTTGATTTGGAGACCAGCCTGGGCAATGTGGTGACACCCTATCTCTAGAAAAATGCAAAAATTAGCTGGGCATGGTGGTGCATGCCTGTGGTCCCAGCTACTTGGGAGGCTGAGATGGGAGGATCGCTTGAGCCCAGGAGGTGGAGGCTGCAGTGAGCTGTGATGGCACCACTGCACTCTAGCCTGGGCAACAGAGTGAGACCCTGTCTCACACACACACACACATACACACACACACACACACACTTCCAGAACACACACACACACACACACACACACGCACACTCTTCCAAATCAGAAAGAAGGAAAATTGTCTCTATTTGAGGATAACATGATTTTATATATAGCAAACCCTTAAGACCCCACCAAAATATTGTTAGAACTAATTAATGAATTCAATAAAGTTGCAGATACAAAATCAACATTAAAAAAAAAACCAGTTGCATTTCTATACACTAATGATAAATTTTCTGTAAAATTAAGTAAACAATTACTTAATTACTTAAACAATTGCATAAAAAATTAGGAATACACTTAACCAAGGAGGTAAGTGTGTTTTTATTGGCTAAGGTAATTCTGAGTATCTTTAAAATAGAATCTTTTCTAAAACTTTGCTTTGAAAATGGAAAATATTTTGCAAACCTCACAATATTTAAAAATATATGGAAATTACTATATTATTTAAATCTGAGTCAAGACTTTATTTGACAAAAAGAATAAAACCATTATAGGAGTCCTAAAGAAGCCAACTGTACACCCTCTGGTTTATTGCTTCCATAAAGTCTAATGACTTTTCCTATTGAGAAGTAATATATATCAAATTTATATAGCCTTCTGTCATTATCAATGATGGCATACCACGTGTTCACAGTTTATCACTGCCATAATGTTCCAATGATATATGTGAAAACAGGCATTTTAAAAATTTGTCTACATAGGTTGAATTTTAAAATTATAATTTTAAAGTCGCATGTGTGTATGCATGTAATTTTTAAATTCATATGTGTATATGCATGTATGTGTCCATGTATGTGTGTTTCACTATTGTGCCAAGATATATATTTGTGTCTATTTTAAGGTCAGAAGACTATTTTAAGTAGAGACAATGATTTGGTGCCATGTTGTGGTATCTTTTTTGTAATTATTTATAAGACTTCTAATATGTTCTTTTTTCAGTTTAATATCTATGAAACTGAATCAGGACCTAAATACTTGATAAACACAATGAAATATGTTTGTGTATTTTGATATTTTCCATCATTATCCTTATTTCATAAGGATTATTTCATAATTTCCAACAAATTTAGTAAATAGCATTTTTAAAAATTTCATTTAATTACTCTTCAAAACACTAGCAGAATATGTCTGTGTTGTGTGTGTGTGTGTGTGACTGTGTGGTGTGTAGAGGTATAAATATATCTAGAGCAAATGAAATAAATCATAGACATAACAAAATAATTCAAGAGAATATGTGACTCAAAATTCAAGACTGAAACACAAGGACAGTTTCTTTTAAGTGACTAGAAATTTAAGTATAAATGGTAACAGCTATATGTTGGCAAAGTTCATAGAAAGACTTTACTCAATCAAATTTGGATCCAAAGGTTTCTGTGATTCAGGTTTGGATTGGAATAGATTCCTCACAGATGAAAAAATGTAAAATAATAGTTATCCTTCACTGATTTTCACTCACTAGGCAACCAGTTCCTAAATTATAATGTAACACCCTTTGCTATATCTCATTCTTTCCAGGTTACTTTTGTGGCACTATGCATCAGCCCTATGTTAATAATACTATTTTTACAGGAGCCAAAGAATAAATAATAATTTCCCCAATATTCCCCAAGTAATGAGTGCCAGGAGTCATGACTTTTAAGCAGGTAAGACTTGGAAAATCAGAATAAACTTTTAGAAATACACTTAATTCAATTCTATAAATATTAATCATTCAAAATCTGGCCACAATCATAGGAATACAAAAGTAAAATCCCAGTTTTTTTTCCCTAAAATGTCACAATGTAATAGATCTAACATTGCATATATATCTAATGTGATGAAATGTTGATATATATTTTCTATCATGCAAATTACAGCTCTAAAATTTTTCAAAGATAGTACATGTATTATGTTTTCTATAATACACCATCATTATAGTTTTACCTTTTATATCTCATATTCTATTTTAATTATGGAATGGTATTACATATCCCTGATAAAAATATTAAAATGTGCTATGGGAAAATTAAGAAAAGACATATTAAACCTTGTTATGTAGTAGCAGGCACCTGGGAAAGCTCCTCGGAAGAAGTAAGGTTCATCATTCAGAAGTCAACCTATTTAATACAGAGATAATGATTCAACTTTACTTCAGAGAATTTAAATCGGCAGCTAACCTCTCATGGTTTGAATGTAGTTGGTGACTATTTTTTAATAGAAGCAAGAACTAGCTGACACAACTCAAGTTTTGTTTCTCTCACATATTGTTTGAAAATAGTTGGATTTATCTAATATAACAAAAATCAGAGTATTATACTGAAAAAAACTACATTTCCAGCTTTCCATAAAATTGTGAGCATGTGGCCAAACCAAGTCCTCAATTTTATTAGCAACATTTGGCTAAGTCACATCTGTTTCCATTTGCCCACGTTGTCCACATCACGCATTTCACTCTCCTGACTGGGCGAATTAGTTATTTGCACTTTTATTCCTGCTTGAGAAATGTAAGAAGTGTTTCCCTCCCTCGTTCTACATGAAGTGACATATTCCTTTCTGGAAAGAGGAAATTGTTTTCCAGAAAAATAAACAGAAAGTGAAAATAGCCTTATTCAAGCAAATTGGCAAAGAATAAATTTAACACACTTATTTGTAAATTCTAAATATTTAAGCTAAGAATCCCATAATAACTTGACCATAAATAGTTTAATGAGGGTAGCAGAGTTGGTTGTAAACCCTAAAAAATCTGCTTAGAGAGTGTGGAGGTAAAAGGAAAATAAAATGTATGAAGTGTCTGTTAAAATCGCGTTAGGCGTAATCATCAAAGAGTTTAATATGATTGGCCTCAGTTTATATTCCCATAGTGGAAACAGGAAGCAAACTCAGAGTTACCCAACCTTAAAAGCCTCGGCACTCTATCCATTATTCTTTCTACTCTACCAATTATTTTCAATGACTGGCATGCTGTTTATTAGATGTAAGATACAGAAGAAAAAATAAGGCAGAAGTTTTAAAATCATCACTAATTCATTATATCTTAACTCCCGTGGTATGAAGGACGTTGTCTCCAATTTTTTGTGAATTACCTAATTTTAAAATTTTATTTGTAATTTCTATGAGATATAGTAAGTTTGTGTATTTATGGGGCACATGAAGTATTCTCATACAGGCAGACTGCATAATAATCACATCAAGTTAAGGGGGGTATCCATCACTTCAAGTATTTATTGTTTGTATTAAAAACATTCCAATTATACTCTTTTAGTTATTTTTAAATGTACAATAAATTATCGTTGACTCTAGTCACCTTGTGTGATCAAATGCTAGCTCTTAACCATTTTATCGAACTATAATTTTGTTCTCATTAACCATTATCATTTCTCCCTCCCCTCCAAACTACTTGTCCCAGCACCTGGTTAGCTAGTATTCTACTCTCTACCTCCACAAGTTCCATTGTTTTAATTTTCAGCACCCACAAAAGAGTGAAAACATGCAAAGTTTGCCTTTCTGTACCTGGCTTATTTCACTTAATATAATGACCTCTAGTTTAATTCATGTTCTTGCAAATGTCAGAATCTCATTCTTTTTACGGTAGAATAGTACTCTATTGTGTATGTCTACCACATTTTCTTTACCAATTCCTAGGTTGAACACTTACCTTGCTTCCAAATTTTGGCTGTCTTGAATAGTGCCGCAATAAACATGGAAGTTCAGATACCTCTTCAACATACTGATTTCCTTTCTTTTGGGTATATAGCTAAAACTGGGATTTCTGGATCATATGATAGTTCTATTTTTAGTTTTTTGAGGAATCTCCATACTGTTCTCCACAGTGGCTATACTAATACACATTGCTACCAACAGTGTATGAGAGTTCTCTTTTCTCCACATCCTCAGCATTTGTTATTACCTATCTTTTGAATAAAACCCATTTTAACTGAGTAAGATGATATCTCATTGTAGTTTCGATTTGCATTTCTCTGATGATCAATCATGTTGAGCACCTTTTCGTATACCCATTTGCCATTTGTCTGTCTTCTTTTGCGAAATGTCTATGAAGATATTTTGCCCATTTTTAAATCAGATTATTTGATTTTTCCTATTGAGTTGTTTGAGCTTCTTATATATTTTGAATATTAATCTCCTTTCAAGTGAATAGTTTGCAAACATTTTCTCCCATTCTGTGGGTTGTTAATTCATATTGTTGATTGTTTCCTTTGCTGTGCATTAGGTTTCTAACTTAATACGATCCTGTTTTTCCATTTTTCTTTTGGTTGCTTGTGCTTATGCGGTATTACCCAAGAAATCTCTGCCCAGTCCAATGTCCTGGAGAGTTTCCCCAGTGTTTTCTTTTAGTAGTTTCACAGTTTGAGGTCTTAGATTTAAGTCTGCAATGCATTTTGATTTGGTATTTTTATATGGTGAGAGATAGTGGTCTAGTTTCATTCTTCTGCATATGGATATCTAGTTTTCCCAGCATTATTTGTTGAAAAGATTGTCCTTTCCCCAATGTATGTTCTTAGCAACTTTGTCAAAAATGAATTCACTGTAGATGTAATAATGGGTTTCTGGGTTCTTTTTTCTGTTCCATTGGTCTATGTGTCCGTTTTTATACTAGTACTGTGCTATTTTACTTATTATAGCTCTGTAATATTCCTTGAAGTTAGGCACTGTGATTCATCTAGTCTTGTTCATTTTCCTCAGAATGGTTTTAGTTATTCTGGGTCTTTTGTGGTTCCATATACATTTTAGAATTATTTTTTCTATTTCTGTGAAGAATGTCATTGGTATTTTGCATTGAATCTGTAGATTGCTTGTCATTTGCATTGAATCTGTAGATTGCTTTGAGTGCTGTGGATATTTTAGCAATATGGATTCTTCCAATCACAGAACAAGCAATATTTTTCCATTTTTTTTTTGTCTGTGTCATCTTCAAGTTCTTTCAACAATGTTTTAGTTTTCATGATAGAGATCTTTCACTTCTTCGGTCAAATTTATTTCTGGGTCCTTTTTATTTTCTTTGTAGCTATTGTAAATGAGATTACTTTCTTGATTTCTTTTTCAGGTTGTTCACTGTTGGCATATTGCTTTTAATTTAATAATGCTATTAATTTTTGCATATTGATTTTGTATCAGTATTTGTATCAGATTTGTTTATCAGTTCTAATAGTTTTTTTTTTTTTTGTAGAGTCCCCAGGTTCTTCCAAATATAAGATCATACCATCTGCAAACATGAATAATTTGACTTCTTCCTTTCCAATCTGGGTCTGCTCTGCATAGTTTTTATTGTGATAAGGTATGTCCCTTCTATACCCCATTTTTTCAGGGTTTTTATCGTGAAGGGATGTTGCATTTAATCAAATTTTTTTCAGCAGCAATTGAAATGATCACATGTTTTTTGTCCTCCATTCCGTTGATTATGATGTACCATGTTGATTGATTTGTGTATGCCGAACCATTCTTGCATCCCTTTGATGAATTTCACTTGGTCATAATGGATGATATTTTACATGTGCTGTTGAATTTAGTTTGCTAGTATTTTGTTGAGCATTTCTGCATCAAATTTCATCAGAGACATTGGCCTGTAGTTTCCTTTTTTTGATGTGTCTTTGTCTGGTTTTGCTATTAAGGTAGTACTGGCCTCGTAGAATGAGTTTGAAAGTATTCCCTCCTCCTCTGTTTTTTGGAATAATTTGAATAGGTTTGGTATTAGTTCTTTAAATGTTTGATAAAAGTCAGCAGTGAAGCCATTAGGTCTGGGCATTTCTCTACCGCAAGATATTTTAATCATAGCTTTGTTCTTGTCTCTTGTTATTGGTCTATTCTGCTTTTGGATTCCTCCATAGTTCAGTCTCATTAGGTTGTATGTGTCTGGGAATTCATCAGTTTCTTCTAGGTTTTCCAATTTATTGGCATATAATTGTTGCTAGCAGTCTTTAATGATCCATTGAATTTCTTCAATGTCAGCTGTAATGTCTCCTTTTTCATCTCTGATTTTATTCATTTGGATCCTCTTTTCTTGTATATTTTTAAAATGTTAACCAATCAGCCACATATACTGAATGGATCCTCTCTTTTTTTCATAATCTGGCTAAAAGTTTGTCAATGTTGTTTATCTTCTTGAAAAATCAGCTTTTCATCTAATTGATGTTTTGTATTTTTTTGTTTTCACTTCCACTTATTTCTGCTCTGATCTTCTTTATTTCTTTTCTTGTACTAATTTTGGGTTTTGTTTGCTCTTGCTTCACTAGTTATTTAAGATGTATCATTAGGCTGTTTGTTTAAAGTTGTTATACTTTTTTCGATGCAGGTTATTATTGCTATAAACTTTCTTCTCAGTACTGCTTTTGCTGTATTCCAAAGGTTTTGGTATATTTACATTTTCATTTGTTTCAATACATTTTTTAAATTTCCTTCTCAATTTCTTTATGGACCTGCTGGATTTCATTCTTCATTCTACTGATATAATGTTTCACATTGATACATTAATCCATAGCTACTTGTGGCAATAGGAAGCAGTTTCAAGAGATGAATACATAGCTCAAAGCCAGGTGAGTAGGACATGAGTGCAGTCTCATTTTAATGCTTCTCTGGGCCTGACAATGAAAAGGGTTTGCATTCCTCAGATGACAGTGCTTTTCTTTTCTCCTCAGAGAAGAACAGCATATTGCTTAAATTCAGGATCATATTATTTAATTTTCACTTATTTGTATAGTTTCCAAAATTGCTCTTGATTGATTTTTAGTTTTACTCCTTTTGGTCAGAAAAGATGCTTGCCATGATTTTCAATTATTTTTCAATCTTTTAAGACTTGTTTTGTGAAATAACATAAAATCTACTACTTGAGAATGATCCATGTGTTGAGGAGAAGAATGTGTATTCTGTAGCCTTTGGATGAAATGTTCTGTGAGTATCTATTAGGTCCATTTGGTCTAGAGTGCAGATTAAGTCTGATGTTTCTTTGCTAATTTTCTGTCTGGTTAATCTGTACAATGCTGAAAATAGGGAGCTGATGTTTCCAGCTACTATTCTATTAGAATCCATCTTTCTCTTTAACTCTAATAATATTTGCTTTATATATCTTGGTGCTCCAGTGTTAGGTGTATGTCTTTTTTAAATTGTCATTTTCTCTTGCTGTATTGACCCTTTATCATTATAGAATAACCTTCTTTTTGTCTCTTTTTATGCTTTTTGTCTTAAAATCTATTATATCTGATATTATATCTACTCCTGCTTTTTTCGTTTCCATTTGCATCTAATATCTTTCCCTATATCTTTACTTTAGTGTTTTTGTATCTTTATGGGTGAAGTGTATTTCTTGTAAGCAGCAGATAGTTGGAGTTTGCTTTTTTATCTGTTCAGCCACTCGAAGTCTTTTGATTAGAGAATTTTATTATTGATAAGGAATGATTTACTATAACCATTTTGTTGTTGTTGTTGTTTTTCAGTTATTTTGTGGCCTTCTTTTCCTTCCTTCTTTCCTTCATTCCTTTCTCTCTTCCTTTGTGTAAAAGTGATTTTCTCTGGTAGTGTGTTTTAATTTCTTGCTTTTTATCTTTTGTGTTTCTACTGTAGGTTTTTTGATTTGAGGTTACCATGAGGCTTGCAAATAAAATCTTATAACCCATTATTTTAAATTAATGACAACTTAATTGTACTATTCTAGGATATAACTTTTCTTTTTTCCTTCAGCACTTTAAATATGTCATGCCACTTTCTCCTGCCCTGTAAAGTGTCCACTAAGAAGTCTACACCAGATGTATTGGAGCTCTATTGTATGTTACTTGTTTCTTTTCTCTTTCTGCTTTTGGGATCCTTTCTTTATCTTTGACCTTTGGGAGTTTGATTATTTAATGTCTTAAGGTAGTCTTATTTGGGTTAAATATACTTGTTCATTACTTCTTGTACTTGAATATCGTTATCTTTCTGGGTTTGTAAAGTTCTTTTTTATTATCTCTTTGAATAACTTGCTACCCAAATCTCTTTCTCTACCTCCTCTTTAAGGTCAATAATTCTTAGGTTGGTCCTTTTGAGGCTATTTTCTACTTCTTTTGTTGTTTTTTCTTTTGTGTTCCCTGTGTATTTTCAAATACCTCACTGATGATTTCTTCCGTTTGATTAATTCTGCTAATGAGAGACTCTAATGCATTCTTATTTTTTCAATTGAATGTTTTAGCTCCAGAATTTCTGCTTGATTTTTAAAATGTATTTCAATCTCTTTATTTAATTTATCTGATAAGGTTCTATATTCCTTCTCTATATGATCTTGAATTTAATTGAGTTTCTTCAAAACAGCTATTTTGAATTCTCTATCTTAAAGCTGGCATATCTCTGTCATTCTGAGATTGGTTACTGGTTCCTTATTTAGTTTGTTTGGTGAGGTCATGCTTTCCTAGAAAGTCCTGATGCTTGAGGATGTTCACCAATGTCTGGGCATTTAAGAGTTAAATATTTATTCTATTCTTTGCAGTCTGGGCTTTCTTAGACCTGTCCGTCTTGAGAAGGCTTTCTAAGTATTCAAAGAGAATTGAATGTTGTAATCTAAGTCTAGTCACTGCAGCCATATCTGCATTGGGAACAGCATAAACTCAGTAATGGTGTTACTCTTACAGACTTGTAGAGATGCCTTGGTGATCTTTGGTAAGATCCATGAGACTTCCCTGGATTACCAGGCAAGATGTCTTGTTTCCTTTCTTTACTTTCCTCCAAACAAATAGTCTCTCTCTCTCTTTCTCTCTCACTCTCTCGCTGCTGAACTGCTTGGAGTTGGAGACAGAATGATGCAAGTGTTCCCATGGCCACCACCACTGGAATTGTGTTGAGTCACACCTGCAGCCAGCATAGTACTGGATCTCACCCGCAGCCAGCACAGTACTGGATCTCACCCAAGGCCTGTGGCAACTGTTGCCCGGCTACCACTGATATTTATTCAAAGGTTAAGGGCTCTTAAGTTAGCATATGGTGAATTCTGCCAGGATTATGTTTTTTCCTTCAGGGCAGTAGATTCCCTTCTGGTGAAGTGGGGTCTAGAAATGCCATCCAGAAGCTAGGGCCTGGAGTTGGGAACTTTAGTAACCTACTTGGTGCTTTACTTTACCGTGGCTGAGCTGGTATGCAAGTTGCATGATAAAGTCATTTTTACTCTTCCTTCTCCTTTCCTCAAGTGGAAGGAGTCTCTCCCTGTGCCCACTACAGCTAGGAATGCTCTGGGTCACACCTGAAGGCAGCAAAGCACTGGGTCTTCCCTGAAACCCATAGTGACTACTGCCTGCCTGGCTACCACTGATGTTTATTCAATGCCCAAGGGCTAGTTAGCAGGTAATAAATTCTGCTAGGACTGGGTCCTTCCCTTCAGGGCAGTGGGTTCCCTTCTCACCTAGGGTGTGTCTAGAAATGTTAGCCAGGAGCTATGGCCCAGAATGACGGCTTCTTGACTCTATTTCATGCTTTATTTTACTATGGCTGAACTGGTCTCCAAGTTGCAAGACAAAGTTATCTTTATTCTTCCTTCTCCTTTCCTTAAGTTGAAAGAGTTTCTTCCAGAGCTGCAAGCTGTGCTGACTGGTATTGGAAGAGAGGTGACACAAGCACTCCCTTGGCCACCCCAGCTTGTGTCTCACTAGGTTGCATGCACCCCAAGTCCACTTGCTCCAAGCACAGCATGGCACCAAGACTTGCCCTGGAATTGCCGTCCTTGTGGGCTAGACTGCCACTCAAATTTATTTAGGACCCCAGAGAACTCTAGCCTATAGTAGTGGGGCTAGCCAGAACTCAGGTTCTGACTGCTGGGGCAGATGATTCCGCTCTGGCTAGGGCTGATATAAGTGCTCCCTCTGTTGGTGGCAGCCAAATTCTGCCCTATTCGCTTTCCACTGTGACAGAGCAGCACTGAGTGCCAATCTGGAGTCCCATATTCATTGCACTATCCCTCCCCCAAACACACATGGTATTGCCAGGGGATAGAGGAGGGGTGATGTAGGCAATTCAAGTCTTTTACATCCTCTTTAGTAACTCTTTCATTAAAATGATATTAAAACCAGGTACTCTGATCACTCACTTGATTTTTGGTTCTTATAAAGATGACTTTTTGTGTGGATAGTTGTTCAATTTGCTGTTCTGTTTGGGGAACGATCACTGGAGGGTTTTATTCAGCCATCTTGCTCTGCCTCCTTAGGTCTGGATTATCAATTTTTGATTTTTTATGTTTCCATTAGCCATGGACATTTCATTTTTTTCCTAAATTTAATTCTCGTATCACCAAAAGGCTGTTGTTGTTTGCTTTTAGCGTAACTTCCTGCCAAACCTATCTTCCAGATATTATACACTAGACTTTTCTCCCTGATTTTTTCTGCACGGGCTAGCCAACAATTAATTTCCTACCAAAGCCGTAATTTATATCAGTACCCAAGAACTTGCCTAAACATTTTCTATAGTATTATAATCTATTTATTCCCAAGTTCATAACTGTATTTTAAAATGTATTTTATTTTTTCAATATATCACAGCTCTTAGAATTTCCAAAAGTGTATCTAGTATCCAACTAAAACATGTCAATTAGAAAGAAATTTGTGAATTATCAAGATACCACTCATTAATGCAAGAAAACTCAAAGCCCTAAGTCACATTTTTCTGTTACTTTTAAAAGAGAGGAGTCTGAATTAATTTAGATTTAGGTTTAGGTTTATACAACACATATTCTGCTTTAAAGTTATTGTGGTCTTTTATTTCCTTAGTAAACATAGTTAAATTTAAATGTTTCAAAAAATATTAATTTGTTTTCCTCAAATGTAGGGGTTTTGGCCAAAAGGTAAAACATAAAATAGTTATGCCAACTGTTTCTTATTCTAAATCCAAAATGATGTAGCAGATATTGTCATTTTCTTCTTTAATTTAAATGAAATGAAATAAGATTTTTATCACATATGTATGTATTAATTTTTCTTTCCTACCCTTCTAAAGTCTACCTAAACACATTACTGAGTGAACTTCACTCATTTTTACCATATTTTAAATGTAATTCCAATGAATTCCTTCAGCATAGTTAAGGGGATTCAATAAAGTAAATATTTGATTAAAACAAAATACCAGACCACCTCCATACTGCTTTCTGACAATCCAAGTTTTAAAAAATATGTCATAAATGAGTGTTCTTATATAGTAGAATTATCCTTTTATCCTTTCACTTTCTGAAGTTACAGCATTGTATCACTTGTGTTTAAAGCCACAAAAGAGTAGGTTTGGATATTGAAACATGATATGCAGTGTATCTGGTTTCTAAGAGAGGTCGATATATTAAATATGCACTGGAAAAAAGAAGTGTACAAGCTGGGTTTTCCTAGTAAGATTAAGGAAAAATACACTTAGTGTATATTTGCTAGCCTTATTACATTTTGGAGTTTTTATTTCCTCCATTATTAGATGATCCCAGATAGGTATCTAAACATAAGGAAGGCAGACTGTTTTCACAGCTGCTCTTACAAAGTTATACCTACGTACTGTAAACCACACAGAAGGAGCACAGTTGCTCAACTATTAAAGTATCATCAAAAGACAGTTTACTTAAATTGATTTAATTGCAGCACTGTGGGATAATTTCTATGTATACATGTACATCAATAGTGTATATATCAGTAAATTGAATTTATTTTGAAGAATTGTGTTTTAGAATCACATGCAAGAAATAGTATGTAGTAACATTATAAAATAATTAAAATCTCATGGCCCAGAAAATAAAAAGGTGATTTATTTTACAAACTGTACCTGATAATATGCCCATGCCATCTTAAACACGTTTGAATATAAGAAAGAAATAAGTACAAGTAAAGGCAGCACTGTCATCAAAAAATATTATGTTCTGCTTGCCAAAGTAATTTCTCAGTAATTGTACAAGTAAATCGTACAATTTTCTATGTATTATTTAGCTGAGATTATCACATTTTATATCTATATCTATATGTATATCTATCTATATTATATATATGAAACACAAACACACACACACTTCCCTCATAACCAAAACCTGTCATTTATCAATAGAAAAATGTGAGATAGAAGAAACAAAAAGCAACATAAGTATTGAAACTAATACTCTCATAAAACAATCATCTCTTAAGTCAGTGTCCACCCCTGTGATCAATGATGTCCTCAAATCATATCTAGCCTTTGAACCAGCATCCCCCATATTTAGAAAAGAAGATATTTAAAGGTTCAATGTGTCATGTTCTATCATTTTTTTAAGCTTTTAAGTTGAGAATATGAAAATGAAGATTTGATATTTCCATATGTTGTTTGCTTTCTTGAAGTTCCTCTTTAAAATGGCTTTTAAGAAAAAAAGAGGTTAATTGATTAGTAGCTCTGAGATGTAAAAACATAAAAATTAACACTTTTTCCTCTAACAATTTTATTGAGTGTTAAGACTGATTTACAGATTTACTTAATTTCACATATAATTGAGGCTAAACCACTAAAAAGAAAAATATCAAGTCAGTTATTAATGCCAGATTGCTTCCAATAATCCTCAAAGATGATTTGGACTAGAAATGTGCAGCCAGACCCTGTTGCTTTTTAATTAAGTGCCACATTAAAGCTCCTAGATCCCAGTCAACTATAATAATAATAACGTTTCTTCCAGAATCTAACTTCCTTTTATGGATCTATTTCTTCCTACATGTAGTTTATTTTTAAACTATGTACTTTTAAGATGTCTGATACTAATGATGTTTATTTTTAATAAAATAATAATGATTATGTTATATTTTTACCCTTTTTAAAGCATTTTAAATATACTAATGTTTAATTTGCAGAGCTAAACTATGAAATCAACAAAATTAAGGATATATATTTAAAGACGAGAAAATGGATTCACAGTGAGCTTAGGTTCCTTCTCAAAATCATGTGGCTGGTAAACTGGCAAAGTAATAACCTCAACCCAAGTAGACTGGCCTCTGAGCCTCTTCTCATAAACAAAATGTTAATACTTCCTCTCTGCTTAGTGTCCATTCTTCCTTTTAAAACCCTAACTGAAGATAATGCTAACTGTGGTCTACAAAGTAAAGCTGTTTGATTCATCTATATTTACCCTAAACATCAAAAGGATTCTGAGTGGGAATAGATTTTTATGAAAAATAAAATGTTCTGCTTTATGTCTCAAAATAAATATAAAAGATTAGGCCAACCAAAGGTTTGGAGCAACATGCTAAGTCTCTGTTTAAATCTAGAGGATTTTTGCAAATATATTTTTAGGCAAAACAAAAAATGATAAATATGGAATAGAGAAAAATAATAGGTAAAAGATAAATATTCCCCTAAAACAGGTTTATGAGACACTATTAATATCTTTCAGATGTGAAAGCTAAGTAGTGATAATATTTAAGATGGTCCATGTAATGAACATGACATTTTATAGTTTTTTAACTTCATTCACACACTGTCAGTTGAGCCTCATAGTTTCATACTGTGGGATAATCAGGATAAGCTTTCTTACATAGGTAAGAAAATAAATATAGAAAGTGTAATTTGTCAATGGTCTGATAGTTACTTGGTAATATATTTTACATCTTTTATCATGATTCTTTTTCAAATAAAAGTGCTTAAAAATAGAATCCCATGCACTTTCAGAAAATGTATGAATTACTAAACACAAATTGGGAAAAAATAAATAGTAGAGCTTCAGTCATAAACATCATTCATTTCAGTTTGATTCTAACAAAAATTTTTTGAATGCTTGTACTTCAGAAATACACAATATTTTCCTAGCTTTCATCAATATTTAATTTTATCTCTAGCATCACCTTTCATCTTTGTCTAACATAGTCATTCTAACTAAACTCAACTTTATACAAAGGCTTCCATCTTTAGAGTTGAAAGCATCAGAATATTGGTTGGCCTGAATGAAAACATCTGCATGCTTGAATTTTTCACTTTCTTCTTGGATGTTTTAATGTCATATAGACAGAATTGTATTCCAAGGACATGGCAATATTTTTTATTTTAAATAATTGAATTTTTTGGAGGTCAATTATTCAATTCTTGAGACATCAGTTTTTAGTTCATTTTTTTCCTTTTTGGCTAAATTCAAGGGAAGTTTATATTTTCATTATGTTAAGGCTGACTTTAATTGCAAAAACTATTTTTCATTTATTTTGGATATGTCAAGATTGCTCGTGGGTGTTATGCAAATGAAAGTTTTCAAAGTTAGCACTTTAGTTTTTGAGTTATTGAGATAAAATATATGTACAAAGAAAAGCAGTAATTGCAAATGTATATTCTGGTAAACTTTGACAAATATATACACTCAAGTAACTGTTTAAGATAGATAAAATTTCTATCACACCAGGAAATTCCCTTTCCTTTTGTTCAATCTCTATTATGTATCATCAACTCAGTTTTATCACTATTGATTTCTAACATCATGATTCTTGAATTTATAATTGATCCTTTTAAAATTAATATTAGTGTGTACTATGAAGTAGGAGTAGAGTAGTATTTTTCCCCATGAGTTTTTTGTTTGTTTTTAAAGGACCATCTGTCAAAAAGACTTTTCTTTCTCTTCTGAATTGACCTGGTGCCTAAGCCAAAAATGTTTACACTTATAAAATCCCTATTCAGTTTATTGATCTATTTGTCTACTATTATGCCAAAAATATACTCTCTTCATGACTATAGCTTTATAGTAACTGCTGAAATCAGGCAATATAATTCCTCCAACATTGATACTGTATTTTATGAATATTTAAATGATTACTGGTACTATACATTGGCACATATATTGTAGAATATGCTTGAGAATATTTACTGAAAAACCTGTTGAATAGCTTCAGAGTTTTAGTTTTCAAAATGAGAAGAGTTCTGTAGATGAATGATGGTGATGGTTGCACAAAAGTATGAATATATTTAATGCTATTGAACAGTACACTTGAAAAATGGCACATTTTAAGTTTTATGCATTTTGCCATGCTTTGAAATATTGCTAAATGAATGAATGATGGCTAAATAAAATGTAGGCCATCCATTCAATGGAATATTTTCCACCATAAAAAGGAATGAAGTGCTGATATATGCTACAACATTCATAAACCTTCACAAAAATTATGCTAAGTGAAAGAAATCAGACACAAAAGGACACATAGTGCATAATTCCATTTATATAAAATGTTCAGAATAGGCAACTCTATAGAGACAAAGTAGATTTGTGATTGCCAGAGACTGGGAGAAGAAAGGATCTGGGAGTGACTACTAAGAGGTACAGGATGTTTTTGAGGGGTTATGAAAATGTTATGGAATTGTATGGTGGTGATGGTTGCACCACCTTGTGAATATATAAAAAAAACACTGAATTATACGCTTTAGAATTGGGAATTTTTATGTTATGTAGAATTTTTTGTTATATGATTTAGTTTTCATTTATAAAATGAATAAATGAATGAAAAAAATTTAATTTGGATTGATTTGAATCTTTCCATCAATATGAAAATAATGAATCATGAATGTTTCATTCATTTTTAGTGTACAAGTTTTACACATGCCTTGTAAATCATACCTAAGAATTTTATGTTTTTGATGTACTTTAAAAGTGGCATTTCAAAAATTATTTGCATTATTTCTAGAATACAAAAATAAAATTGATTATTGTTTATTTACCTTTTATCCTATAAGCTTGCTAAGTTTACTTACTAATTAATTATAGTATATTTGGTGAACAAGGGAGAGTGAAAAATCCCCTAGAATTTTGCAACAGTGCATAGTCTGTGTATAAAAAGATGCTAACTTTTCAATCTTTATGTCATTATTTTATTTCTTGTCTTGTTAACTAGGATATAACTTTGAATACAATGTTTAATAGAATGGCAAGAGCGGACATTCTTCAGAGAAAGAATTCAATATTTCACCCTTATGATAATGTTGCTATTGATATTTCATAGATATAATTTATGACATTAATTAAATGACCTACTATTTCCAGTTTCCTGAGAGTGTTTAGAAAAAGTGTGTGTTGAATGTTGTCAAATGTGTTGTCTTCATCTACTGAGATGATATTATTTTTTCTCATTTATGTATACATTTATATTAATTTATTTTCAAAAAAAATCCAGCCCTGCATTCTTGAGATAAACTCAAACTGGTTTTGATGAAAATACTAACATTTTATTAAGGCTATTTGTTTTCATATTTACAAAGAATGTTAATTTGTCATTTTTTATGACATATAAATTCATGTTTATCATTTTATCTCTTGGTCATATAAACATGTGTCTACATATGTTTTTATATAGAAATGTACATGTATTTGGTTTGGTTTTGTTGTTTTGTTTTTTTGTTGTTGGATTGTCAGTTTCAGTGAGTTCATTAGTTTGATTTTATAGTTGTAACTAGAGCAGTTCTTTTCTTAACACATGAATGAGTCTTTAACAGTCACAGAACCAGAGTCTGGTAAAATACAAGCCATCTATGAGGCTGCCTCCTTCTTTCCAAATTTATTGCAAAAGATTATGGTGTGGAACCCTAGCCAAAGAAGCAAATTCTTGTCTGGTTTGAATCTTGTCAACAGTGGAGAAGGAAAGTGTGAATTAATCAAGCCAACAACAGCTTACACATCCCAAGATATCTTTGAAACAACCCTTATTCTTTGCTGTCAGAAGAGGAACAACTGCTCTGCCTGCAGGTCTTAGCAGGTGCATCAGTAATGACCTGAATCAGAATGTGTTTCTTGTGATGCTCGGGATTGCTCAAAAAAGAGGCCCCAACCTCCCCTGGCTCTTTTCAGGGAAAGAGGGCATTTTGGGATGTGGAACCTGGTCCCAAAGATAGCATTCAAGAATTTAGGTCTTTTCTTTCGTGAGGCTGGACAGAGAGGGGTGTGGCCTGATAGCTGTGGTTTCTTCCACAGAGAGTCTCACAGTCTGGAACAACTGGAAGGCCTCATGATGTGGGCATAGATGGCTTGGGACTAGCCTAACTGGTTGGACCCACTGCTGGGGACCAGATGCTGAAAGGAGATCTGCTAGGTCAGGATAGTGGGAGCTGGTTTGGCCCCATGGTAAACTGCTGGGCTAAAAATGCCAGCCACCTTTCTTCACCTGAGTTAACTCTGTGGTGCAGCAGAGGTGCCTCCACCCCACCCTGGTGGGTAGTTGCAGTTGCCTGAGAGCTGCCCCTAGATCCCAACCAAGGCCAATGTTTGACCTGCCATGGAGAGCCTGGTTGTCAGCTTGCCTGGTCCAGCCTGAACCAGCTTTCCCTCCTCCAGCTGGCTTGGCAGGAGATCACAGGATAGGACCCTGAGAACCCCATGCCCTGCACATCATCAGGGATGCACCAGTACTTCCTCCATCAACAAAGGCCAAGTAATCCAACCAGGGCCAGCTTGGCGATATGAAGCTAATCTGCTTGTGCCATTGCTGAGTGCCCCAGCCTATACTCCCGAGATTATGGTGCAGCAGGGCTTTCTCTGCTCTACCTGAGGCTGAAATCCAGGCATTTGGAGTACCCCCTTGCCTGGACCAGCATCCTGTGATGCCCTATCCTTCATAAATACACATTGTGGTACAGAGGGACCCTTTCCATTCCATGTCCAAGCAGAGCTCCAGGCATTTACAGTGTCCGCTCATCTAGTTCAGCAGTCTGAGTAACCCCACTCTTCCTGTGCAGGGATCCTGGTGCAGGGGGGACTTTTCTGCTACATGCCCAGGCAGATCTCCAAGCATTCAGAGCACCAACTTGCCTGGTCTAGCAGCCTGAGTCACCCTACTCTTTCTGTACAGAAATCTCAGTTCAGGGGGCCATCTCAGCTCCATGCTTAGGCATATATCCAGGCATTAGAAACACCCACAGACCCAGAGCAGCAGCCTGACCTGCTCCATTCTTCCTAAGCAGAGATCCTGCTGCAGAGAGGCCCTCTTTGCTTGACGCCCAGGTAGATCACCAGGCATTAGGATCATCCACTCATCAGGTTCAGAAGCCTGAGCTGTGTCGTCATTCCTGGACATAAATCATGGTGCAGAGAGGCCTTCACTCCATGCTCAAGTAGATCTCCAGGCATTTGGAGCACCAGCTCACATGGATCAGTAGCCTGAGTTGCCTGATCCTTTCTGTGCAGAGATCTTGCTGCAGGGTGGCCTTCCCCACTCCATGCCCAGACAGATCTGCAGGCATATGGAGCACCCACTCCCTTGGATTAAGGGTTTAGGCTGCCCTTTATCCCTGTGCAGAGAACATGGGGCAAAGGAGGCTTCACAGCTCCACACATGGGCACATTACTGGCACTCAGCAGTGGCCCACTGGATTCTCCCCAAGTAATGCTGATTGTTTCTGCCATTGGGGCCATGTAGGTGGACCTGCCTAGTCTGACCCCATGCTTTATTGTGTCCCCCTACCCACATGGGGTTCTGTAGAGAACTCAGACCGCTGTGCACCCCATGAAGGAGCCCATTGCTTTAGGCAACAGAGAGCTTCTGCCAGTAAACAAGGATCAAGAATATACCCAGCATATTGGCAACAGGGGGCTCTTATCCATAAGTGCCGTCTACTGGCTTGTAGGTCAAACTGCACAGCCCAATATAAAACTTGCCAAAAGAAATGCCTAGGGCTATAGAAGCAAAGATTTCCTCTTTTCCAATTTGGATGCCTTTTATTTCTTTTTCTTGCCTGATCTCTCTGACTAGGAATTAATTCCAGTACTATGGTGAATACGAGTGGTGAGAGTGGACATCTTGTCTAGTTCAATTTTTTAGGAGGAATGCTTTCAAATTTCCCCCATTCATTATGATGTTAAATGTGGTTTGCCATATATAGCTCTTATTATTTTGAGGTACGCTCTTTCAATGCTTAGTTTGTCGAAGGTTTTCTTTTTATCAAGAAAGGATGTTGGATTGTATCAAATGTCTTTTCTGCCCCTAATGTGATGATCATGTGGTTTTTGTATTTAATTCTATTTATGTGGTGAATCATATTTGTTGACTTGTATACATTGAAACAGCCTTGCATCTCTGGAATGAAATCCACTTGATCATGATGAGTTATCTTTTTGATGTGCTATTGGATTCATTTTCCTAGCTTCTTTTATCTTTTTAATTTTATTTTATTTTAAAAATTTTTATTTGGGACAGACTGGAGTGCAGTGGCACAATCTCGACTCACTGCAACCTCTGACTCCTAGGCTGAAGGATACTCCCACCTCAGCCTCTCTAGTAGCTGGGACTACAGACATGCAGCACCATGCTCATCTAATTTTTGTATTTTTTGTAGAGATGGGGTTTTGCCATGTTGAACAGCTGGTCTCAAACTCCTGGGCTCAAGTGATCCTCCTGTCTTGGTTTCCAAAGTGCTGGGATTACAGGTGTGAGCCACCCTGCCCAGCCACACTTTGCTAGTTTCTGCTAAGAAGTTTTGCATCTATGATCATTAGGAACATTGGGCTGCAGCTTCCTTTTTTTTTTTTTTTTTTTTTTTTTTTGTCATTGCCTGATTTTCATATCAGGGTGATACTCATTTTGTAGAATGAATTAGGCACCAATCCTTCCTCCGTGATTATTTGGAATAGTTTCAGTAAGATTGAAACCAGCTCATCTTTTTACATCTGGAAAAATTTAGCTGTGAATCCATCTGGTCCTGGCGTGTGTGTGTGTGTGCGTGTGTATGTGTGTGTGTCAGAAGTTATTTTTATTACTTATTCAAATTCATTATTCATTATTAATTGGTTCAGGATTTCTATTTCTTACTGGTTCAGTCTTGGAAGGTTGTATGTTTCCAGGAATTTATCCATTTCCTCTAGATTTTCTAGTTTGTGTGCATATAAATGTTCATATTAATCTCTGATGATCTTTTGTATTTCAATGGTATCAGTTGCAACGTCACCTTTGTCATTGCGTTTATTTGAATCTTCTCTCCTTTTTATTGATCTATGCAGCAGTCTATCAATTTTATCTTTTGAAATACTCAACTTTTCCTTTTATTGGTCTATTGTAATTATGTCTCAATTTTATTGAGTTTTGCTCTGATCTTTGTTATTTCTTTTCTTCTGCTAGCTTTGGGTGTGTTTTATTCTTGTTTTTCTATTTCCTTGAGGTGTGAAGTTAGGTTGTTAATTCGAGATCCTTATTTCTTTTTGATATACACCTTTAACACTATAAACACTGTAAGCTTTCCTTTTTGCATTTCTTTTGTGGGATAGCAGAGGTTTTGATATGTTGTGTCTCTGTTTTCATTCATCTCAAACAATTTTTTATTACTGCATATTTTTGTTCCATATGAATTTTATAGTAGTTTTTTCTAGTTCTGTGAAAAATGGCATTGGTAGCTTGATAGGAATAGCACTGAATCTGTAGATTTTGTTGGGCAGCATGGCCATTTTAATGATACTCATTATTCAAATCCATGAGCATAAAATGTTTTTCCATTTGTTTGTATCAACTGATTTCTTTTAGAAGTGTTTTGCAGTTCTCCTTATAGAGATCTTTTACCTCCTTGGTTAACTGAATTCCTAGGTATATTACATTATTTTATTTTTTGGCTGTTGTAAATGGGATTGCTTTCTTGATTTGGCTCTCACCTTAAACATATTGATGTATAGAAATGTTACTGATTTTTGTATGTTTATTTGGTATTTTGAAACTTTACTGAAGTAGTTTATCAGTCCAAGAAATCTTTTGGGTTTTTTAGGTATAGGAATATATTGTCCACGAAGAAAGAGAATTTGCTTTTTTCTTTATGTATTTGGGTGTCTCTTATTTCTTTCTCTTGTCTTTTTGGCTGGCTAGGACTTTCAACACTATGATAAATAGAAGTGGTGAGAGTGGGCAACCTTGTCTTGTTCCAATTCTTAAGGAGGATGGTTCCAGTTTTGCACATTCAGTAAGTTGTTGGTTGTGTGTTTGTCATAGATGACTGTTATATTTTGAGGAGTTTTGTTTTTAACTGTTTATGTGGTGAATCACATTTATTGATTTGCATGTGTTGAACTAACCTTACATCCCAAGAATATAGCCTACTTGAGTATGGGGAATTAACTTTTTTATATGCTATTGAATTCAGTTTGCTAGTATTTTGTTGAGGATTTTTACATCTATGTGCCTGAGAGATATTTGTTTATAGTTTTCTTTTTTCATTGTGTTTTTGCTGGGCTTTGAAATCAGGAAATAATGAATGCTGGCTTTGAAGAATAAGTTAAGAAGGAGTACCTCCTCCTTGATTTTTTTGGAATAGTTTTAGTAGAAGTGGACCAGCTCTTTGCATGTCTGATATAATTTGGCTACGAATCCAGCTGTTGTATAATTTTTATTTTATTTTTGTCTTTGGTTCATAGGTTTTTAATTATTGATGCTATATCAAAACTTGATATTTGTTGGTTCAGTGTTTCAACTTATTCCTGATTCAATCTTGCAAACTTGTGTGTTTCCAGGAATTTATCCATTTTCTCTAGATTTTTCTCATTTGTGTGTGTAGAGTTGTTCATAATATTCTCTGAGTATCTTTTGTATTTCTGTTGGATTTGTTGTAATGTCACCTTTGTCATTTCTGGCGTGTTTATTTGGGTCTTCTTTCTTTTTGTTTCTTTGTTAATCTAGCTATCAGTCAATCTTTTTATCATTTCAAAAAACCAACTTTTGATTTTACTGATCTTTTGTATGGATTTGAGGATCTCAGTTTTGTTCAGTTCCACTCTGATTTTAGTTATTTATTTTCTTCTGCAATCTTTTGGGTGGTGTTCTTGTTTTACTAGTTTCTCTAGGCGTGAAGTTAGATAATTAAGTTGAGATATTTTTGTCTTCTTAGCATAGGCATTAGTGCTATAAAATTTCCTTTTGACACTGCTTTTGGTGCATCCCAAAGATTTTGGTAAGTTGTGTCTCTGTTTTCACTTATTTCAAATAACTTTTTAAAATTTCTGTCTCAATTTTGTTGTTTACCCAAAAGTCATTCAGGAGCAAGTTATGTGATTTCCAATGTAATTGTGTGAATTGAGAGATCTTTTTGGTATTGATTTCTATTTTTATTCTACTGTTGTTCAAATATATGGTTGGTATACTTTTGCTTTTTAATTTATTTAGACTTGCTTTATGGCTGAACATGTGATTGATCTTGCAGTATGTTCCATGTGCAGATAACAAGAATGTAAATTCTGAAGTTGATGGGTAGAGTATTCTGTAGATGTCTATTAGGTCCAGTTGGTCAAGTGTCAGGTTTAAAGTCCAGAATTTCTTTGTTGGTTTCTCCCTCAATGATCTGTCTCATGCATCTATCAATGAGATGTTGAAGTTCCCCACTAGTATTGTGTGGCTGTCTAAGTCTTTTTGTAGGCCTAGAAATACTTTGTTTAATTAACTTGGGTGCTCTGACGTTGGCTATATATATACATTTAGGAGAGTTAAGTCTTCTTGTTGAATTTAACCCTTCATCATTATGTATTGCCTTTCTTTGTCCTTTTTTTTTTTTTTACTATTGTTGCTTTAAAGTTGTTTTATCTGATATAAGAATAGTAACCCTTGCTCTTCATTGTTTCATACATGATAGATCTCTTTCCTTCACTTTGAGTCTATGGGTGTCATTATGTGTGAGATGGGTCTTTTGATGACAGCAGAAAGATGGGTTTCATTTTTTAATCTATCTTCTTATTCTGTACCTTTTAAGTGGAATATTTAGACTACTTCCATTCAAGGTTAATATTTATATACGAGGTTTTGATTCTATCATGAAGTTATTTGCTCATTGCTTTGTAGTTTCTGTTGTTTGGTTGCTTTATAGGGTTTGCAGGATATGCACATTAAGTGTGTTTTTTGTTTTATCAGGTGTTGTCCTTCCCCCCCTGCCCCCTGCTATGTTTAGGACTCCCTTAAGGATCTCTTTTAAGGCTGGTCTAGTGGTAATAAATTTCCTTAGTGCTTGCATATCTGGAAAAGTTTATACGTCTCCTTTGCTTACAGAGCTTAGTTTGTTGGGGTAAGAAATACTTGGCTGAAATTTATGTTTTTTTTTTGTGTGTGTACACATTTAGTTTTATTGTAACAAAGCAACTTGTACACTTTTAATGTTTAAAACTGAGCATCATCTTTCCTTTCCAGTGAAACAAAAAGAACATTTAAAAATAAACAGGAACAAAATTACAATAGAGAATGTTAATTCCAAATAAGATCCTACAGGTTCTGCTGATTCTCCCATTGAGTGGCAGGGCTCAAGTCATCATTAGGAGAGAATTTATTTTAAAAGTGTCATCTTAAACTGCAAGGATATCTGTCAAATATCAAAATTAAACATGCCAAAGGAGAAGCCATGTTGTCAAAATGCCCACTTAACCCACCCAAACATCTCAAAACCACCCTTTGCTGACCTTCTATAACCCCATTTTTTTAAGTTTTTTTTTCTTTTTTTAAACAAGAGAAAGTAGACAGATACATGTTGTTAAATGCTAACTGTCCATATTCACATTGAGACACAGTGTACTCTCTGAGCCCAATATACAGAGAAAGGAGGAAAAAAGCTAGAATTCTATGCCCTACTACACAGCGGCCTAGCACCCTTTAGCTTCCAGCAGAGCGAAGGCAGCAGGTTTTTCTTTTTTCCCACAGAGCTCGGTGGTGTTGATTCCATACAGTTTTTGTTCAGACAGGAAGGGATAAAAATGAACTTCGAACAGAAAGGGGTAGAGACTCTTTTCCCATTGTATTCTGCTCAAGGTATTCCCCCCAAATAAGTTGAGAACCATGGAGTAGAGAAGAGAGACCTCAAGAACAGGGCGACCGAGCACAAGAGGAAAAAAAAAAAAAAAAAAAGACTGCAACTTGCTCCCAGGGACTGGAGAAAATTTTAAAAAAGGAAGGTTGGAATCCATCAGTGTTCTATTTAGTCATCTTCTCCTTCATCCTCCTCACCTTCCTCCCCTTCATCATCATCTTCATCTTCTTCACCTTCATCCTCATCTTCTTCACCTTCATCCTCATCCCCTTCTTCATCAGTATCTTCTAATCCTTCTTCCTCTTCATCATCATCATCATCATCTTCTCCTTCTCCTTCTTCATCATCCATATCGGGAACCAAGTAGTACTGTAATGGGTTTGGCCAAATATCATCTTTGATGACCTCTCCTAACTCATAAGCACCTGCATCAGAATGGTCAGTAAACCAGGTAAAGAAGCTCTCTGGTTCCTCATGCTGCCTCTTCCTGCTGGCTTTATTCAGAGAGGTCAGAACTGATCGCCAAAATCCAAAATTTTTGAGTAACAATATTTGTCAACCATCCACAAGTGTCTGCACTGCTTGGGGAGGAAGACGAAGAGGCACTGCATTATTTGACAAGAGTTGAAGTGATAGAATTTGAAGATATTAAATCAGGTTACAGAATAGGTTTTTATTTTGATGAAAATCCTTACTTTGAAAATAAAGTTCTCTCCAAAGGATTTCATCTGAATGAGAGTGGTGATCCATCTTCAAAGCCCACCGAAATCAAATGGAAATCTGGAAAGGATTTGACGAAATGTTCAAGTCAAACGCAGAAATTTATGATCTTTAAGAATGCTAAAAATAGGCCCTCAATCTCCTCTGGACATTGTAAGGTTGCTGTTGAGAAGTGTTCTGTTAGCCTGATGGGGTTCCCTTTGAATGTGATCTAACCTTTTCCCTTAGCGGTCTTTAAGATTTTTTTCTTTAGCATTGAGCTTGCATAGTCTGGTGACTACATGTTTTGGTGATGTTAGTTTTTAAAATAATACCTTGCAGTTGTTCTCTAGATTTCTTGCATCTTGATGTCTACATCTCTAGCAACATTCCGTAAATTTTCTTGAATTATACCCTCAAATACATTTCCCAGGTTGTTTACTTTCTTATTCTCTCTCAGTAATGCCAATAATTCATAAGTTTAATGGCTTTACATAATACTATATTAGTTGAAGACTTGATTTTTCAAAAATTTCTTTTTCTTTATTTTTGTCTGAATGGTTTATTTGGAAAGGCTGGACTTCAAGCTCTGTAATTCTTTCTTCTGCTTGGTCCAGTCTATTGATAAAGCTTTAATTGTATTTGGAAATTCCTTGAGTAAGCTTTTTATTCCTGAAGCTCTGATTGACTTATTTTCATGTTTATCTCTTCCATCATTTCCTGGGTTGCTTTAGAAGTTTATTTGTTTTGATTTTTAACTTTGTCTTGGATATCACTGAGGTTCCTTGCAATCCGTGCTTTGAGTTCTCCATCTCTCATTTCTGAGTTTCCATTTTGGTTAAAGATCAATGCTAAGGAGGTAGTGCAATTTTTTGGTAGTGTCACTATATTAAGATTTTTCATGGCGCCAGAATTCTTGTGTTGGTTCCTTCTTATCTGGAGATGCTGGCATTTCTAATTATTGTAATTTATTCCGTGAGGTTATGACTTTTTTCTTTTTCTTTCATACTTATTATTATTTCCCTTTCCCTTCCCCTACTCCTTGGGGAAGTGATTGTAGAGAACACTGGGTAGGGTCTTTTGTCTTTGCTTCTATAGCCCTAGGCATTGCTTTTGGCAAGTTTTATATTGGGCTGTACAGTTTGACCTACAAGCCAGTAGACGGCACTTATGGATAAGAGCCCTCTGTTGCCAATATGCTGGGTATATATTTGATCCTTGTTTACTGGCAGAAGCTCTCTGTTGCCTGTGTGATCTTATACCTTAAAGGCCATAAAGCCTCCTCCAAAAGACTAGAATTGAGAAGTGAATTCAGTAAAGTTTCAGGATATAAAATCAGTATACAAAAATCAGTAGCATTTCTATACACCAATAACGTTCAAGCTGAGAACCAAATCAAAATCTCAATGACATTTACAATAGCCAGAAAGAAAATACCTAAGAATACATTTAACCAATAAGATGAAAGTTGTACAAGGAGAAATGCAAAACACTAATAAGAAAATAGCTGACACAAACAAATTGAAAAACATCCCATGATCATTGATTGGAAGAATCAATATTTTGAAAATAACTATACTTTTCAAAGCAATCTATGTATTCCATGCAATTCCTATCAAAGTACCATCAGTCTTGAAAGAATTACAATAAAACCTAAAATGTATATAAAGCAACAACAATAACAAAAGTTTTGAATAGCCAAAGCAATCCTAAACAAAAGGATCAAAGTCAAAGGCATCAGTCACATTATCTGACTTCAAATTATATTATGGGGCTATATTAATAACATGGTACTGGTACAAAAGTAGACACATAGATCAATGGACCCAAGAACCTAGAACTAAAGACACATACCTACAACCAACTGATATTTGACAACATCAACAAAAATAAATAGGAAAAGGAAACCCTATTCAACAAATGGTGCTGGGAAAATTGACTAGCCATATGCAGAAGAATGAAACTGCATATGGCTAGCCAATTATATCTCAACATATGTATCTCACCATATATAAAAATTAACTCAATATGGGTTAAAGACCAAAATGTGAACCTGAAAATATAAAAGTCACAGAAGACAATTAAGGAAAAACTCTTCTGGACATTGGCATAGGCAAATAATTTATTACTAAGACCCTAAAAGCAAATGCAACAAAACCAAAATTAGACAAGTGGTATTTAATTAAACTAAAAAGCTTCTGCACAGCAAAAGAAATAACAGAGTAAACAGAGAACATACAGGATGGGAGAAAATATTTACAGTTTATGCCTCTGACAGAAGATTAATATCCAGAATATAAAGGAACCAAAACAACTGAATAAGAGAAAAACAAGTATCTATCCATCTGACAAAGATCTAATATCCAGAATCTACAAGGAACTTAAACAAATTTATTAACATAAAAAACCCCACAAACAATCCAATTAAAAAGTGGGCAGGCCAGGGGTGACGGCTCACGCCTGTAATCTCAGCATTTTGGGAGGTCGAGGCGGGCGGATCACGAGGTCAAGAACTTGAGACCATCCCAGCCAACATGGTGAAACCCTGTCTCTACTAAAAATACAAAAATTAGCCGGGTGTGGTGGTGCACGCCTGTAGTCCCAGCTACTAGGGAGCCTGAGGCAGGAGAATCGCTTGAACCCAGGAGGCGGAGGTTGCAGTGAGCAGAGATTGCGCCACTGTACTCCAGCCTGGCAACGGAGCAAGACTCCATTTCAAAAAAAAAAATAAATAAATAAATAAATAAATAAATAAATAAAATAAAGTGGGCAAAGGACATCAACAGACTCTTTTCAAAAAAAGACATTCACGAGGCCAACAAACATATGAAAAAAACTCAATATCACTGATCATTAGAGAAATGCAAATCAAAACCACAATGAGATACCATCTCATGCCGGTCAGAACGGCAATTATTAAAAAGTCAAGAAACAACAGGTGCTAGAGTGGTTGCAGAGAAATAGGAATGCTTTTACACTGTTGGTGGGAATATAAACTAGTTCAACCATTACGGAAGACAGTGTGGAGATTCCTTAAAAATCTAGAACCAGAAATACCATTTGACCCAGCAATCCCATTACTGGATATATACCCAAAGGAATATAAATCATTCTGTTATAAAGATACATGCACACGCATGTTCCCTGCAACACTACTCACACTTGAAAAGACATGGAATCACCACAAATGCCCATCAATGATAGATTGGATAAAGAAAATGTGGTACATGTATACACTATAGAATACTCCGCAAGCAAAAAAAGGAACAAGATCATGTCCTTTGCAGGGACATGAATAGAGTTGGAAGCCATCAACCTCAATAATCTAATGCAGGAACAGAAAACCAAACACTACATATTTTCACTTATAAGTGGGAGCTGAACAATGAGAACACATGGACACAGGGAGGGGAACAATACATACTAGACCTGTCAGGGGAGGAGGGTGGTAGGGAGAGCATTAGGAAAAATAGTTAATGCATTCTGGGCTTAATACCTAGGTGGCAGGTTGATATGTGCAGCAAACCACCATGGCACATGTTTACCTATGAAATAAACGTGCACATCCTGCTCATGTACCCTTGAACTTAAAAATAAAATTTTTTAAAAATAGGGCAAAGGATATGAAAAGACATTATTCAAAAGAAGATGTATAAATGGCCAACAGGTATATTTTAAAAAGCTCCACATCACTAATCATCAGAGAAATGCAAATTGAAACCACATTGAGATACCATGTTATACCAGTCAGTATGACTACTATAAAAAAGACAAAAACAGCAGATGTTGGCATGGATACAGAGAAAGGAGAACCCTTATACACTGTTGGTAAGAATGTAAATTAATACAACCTCTGTGGAAAACGGTATAGAGAATTCTCCAAGAACTGAAAATAGAACTATATTTGACCCAGCAATCCCACTAATGGTTTTCTATCCAAAGGAAAAGAAAAACTATTATATAAAAAAGACACATGGCTGGGAGGAGTGGCTCATGCTTGTAATCCCAGCACTTTGGGAGGCCGAGGTGGGAGGATCACCTGAGGTCAGGAGTTCGAGACCAGCTTGGCCAACATGGTGAAAATACAAAAATTAGCTGGGTGTGGGCGTGCCTTTAATCCCAGGTACTCGGGAGGCTGAGGCAGAAGAATCGTTTGAACCTGGGAGGCAGAGGCTGCAGTGAGTTGAGATCATGCCACTGTACTCCAGCCTAGGTGACAGAGTGAGATTGTCTCAAAAAAAAAAAAAAAAAGTTACCGGCACACATATGTTTATTGCAGCACTATTCACAATAGCAAAATCATAGAATCAAACTAAGTTCCAGCAATTGTGGATTGGATAAAGAAAATGTCTGCATGTACACCATGGGATATTATGCAACCAAAAAAGGGGGAAAATCATGTCATTTGCCCCAATATGGATTAAACTGGAGGCCATTATCCTAAGTAAAATAACTCAGAAACAGAAAATTAAATATTTAATATTCTCTCTTTAAGTGGGATCTAAATAATGGGTACATATGGACATAAAATGATAATAATAAACACTGGGAACGCCAAAAGCAGGGAGGGTGGTGGGGGGTGGTGAGGGTTAAAAAATTACCTATTGGGTACAATGTTCAAACCTCACCATATACAATATATACATTTTAAAAACCTGCCCATGTATCCTCTGAATCTAAATTTAAAAAAAAAAAAAGCAATTAAAGGATTTAGATCCTATCTTCATAGTTGCCAGGCTGACAGGATTTGGGAATCTCTAGGCAAAATGTGACCCACCAATCTTTTGCCAATGTATGGATAAAACCTGTTATACATTGACATTCAGTGTTACCTAAATTAAAACAACTGAATTAGCCTTAATTTGTACCCATCGCCTTTATAGCTCTGGTGTGTGGATTTAACTCTTGTGGGCACTTCAGAAAACATGAAAAGAAATTTCATACCAAGATGGATTTTGTTGTTGTTTTCATTAGTTTATTTAGCCTAGGCCCAAATGAGGAATGGAGATTTTCTCAGATACTTATTTCTAAGGCATATGGGATTTCTGTTACTTACAACTGAGTGAATCTTGACAAATTTACTTTGTTAATGTAAGTCTGTTTTAGTGCAACCGATTCAATGAGTAGGCAATATTACACCTTCATACCTGACAGCCAGTCACAGCTGAGGGCTCCATGTGAATGTGCCAGGGTGAATACTACTTGCATGAAATTCCTTGCAGTAAAAGAGCATTTTTTTTTTTTTTTTCTGTCCAGACCCTCTGCTTCACCTGTCCTGGGAAACTTTTATTTTAAAAAGTTAAATGTATCTTTCCTCTTAGACATTATTCAGTAGGCAATCATTCTATAATGATTTTTAAATTTATCTTTTTGAAATACTTATAAAAAGAGCAAGCCATTTTATACTGTCACCTTAACCCCTACACAAATACTTTTTCTTGACCTTCATTTGAACTGGGAGAATGACAAGAATTTCATAAATATTCTCAAAGCACAAAGTCTTGTCAATTTTTTTTTTTGGTATTTCATTTGGGCCTTAGCTGTCAGTATTGCACCTGTTAAGATATTTTGCACACATATTAGTAGAATTTGACATTTTTAAGATAGCTACTGTCAATAAAAATCATAGGTATTTATTTTAAATAGTGTGGTTGGAAATCATCCAGCAGATCTTGGCAGAATAAAAGCCTAGATCAGAATGAAAGCAAAAGCACCTCCCCCAAATATTTCTTTTTCATACAGTGCCAGGAGTCTAATAAATATTTAAGTATATTTTACTCTATTAGTGAATTTAATAATAGACATAGTATCTATGAAAGATATTAATCTATGAAAAAAATTTATAATGTTACAAATTAATTTTCAAATGATATGGTTTTAAAATAAATTTTATTAATTTCTCCCAGTCATAATTCATTAAATGTGGTCAAACTTATTCCTTTTAGTGTTTTATTTTAATTAAGACATAGTGCATTCTCTTGATTTAAAATAGCAAAAAGGATAAAATTCTTTCAACCAAAAGCTAATCTTTTCATTCCCATAATTAATTGAATACATACATACACACACAAACACATTCTGTATCCACAAGTTATATTACAATGAAACACTGTTATTATACTTACTTTTTTACTTAACATTTATTTAAACACATTTTAAAATTATTTTCCATATAAGATAAATTTACCTCCTTTTTTGTTAAACTGGATAAAACACATGTAACATAAAATTTATAATCTTAACTATTTTTAAGTGTACATTTAGTATTGTTAAATATATTCACATTGAGCAATGGATCCCAGAACTTTTTCAAATTGCAATACTAAATGTTAATATCCATTAAATAGTTACTCCCCATTTTAAACCCCCTCTAGCTCGTGGAAATCACAATTCTACTTTCTGTTTCTGTGAATTTGAGTACTCTAGATACCTAGATGAATCAAACAGTAGTTGTCTTTTGTGACTGGTTTATTTATTTCACTACAGTAGAATGTGTTTGATGTTCATCTATGTTGTACTAGTGTCAGAATTTACTTCCTTTTTGAGGCCAAATGACCTTCCATTTTACATATATAGCACATTTTGTTTTCTTAATTATCCGTCAATGAACCCTGGGGTTGTTTTTACCTTTTGGTTATTGTGAATAATGACGCTGTGAACATGAATGAATAAATACCTTTTTGAGACCCTGCTTTTCATTATTTGGGAATACACCCAGAGATACTTGCTGGATCATATGATAATTATGATTTTTAATTTTTTGAGGAACTGCAATACTGTTTTTCATTACAGCTGCACCATTTTATATTCTTATTAATAGTGTCAAAGGGCTCCAATTTTTCCACAACCTCATCAACAATTATTATTTTCTACTTTTTTTTATGTTAGTTATCTTGACGAGTGTGAGATTCTATTTCCCCGTTTAAATGCTGTGTCGGCTTTTATATGATTATATTATTGGTTATTTGGCAGAGTGAATTTTGATGAACATTATGATTATTTCTATGTTCAATGCTGAAATAGGAGCCTCATCCATATATGTTTGTGTACTTACACAAATATATCATAATTACATACATTTTTATGAGTGGATTTTCTATGTCAAAGTATAAATGTATTCACATTTAGGAAAATTAAAATATAAATTGTTCTTCATTTTTAAAATTTTTTATTTTTGAATCTTTATACAAAGAGAAAGACATTTTCTCCTGCCCCCTTTATCCTGAAAGAAATGCTTTTACCAAATATCGTCTAAAAGTGCTCAGCTATTTTGTAGTCTCAGCAAAAGGAGGAAAGAGAGGCAACGGTCTTCTATAACCCTTACTAGTCTTTGCTGGTGGGGTGGGCTAATATTTCCTCATCTTGATTCTCTCACTTTAATAATTTTGAGATTGATTTTTATATTCATTGACCATTTGTTTCTTTTTTTAACTTTTGTGAAATATTCACATTTTAGGGCCATTTTTTACATTATGGTTTTGTATTTTTTAATTGATTTATGAAAACTTCTTGAAAATTTAAAATACTAGTTCACTTTTTGCCATATTAGCTGCAGGTACTAATTTTGTATTTGGTTAAGAAATATCAATTTCATTTTTTTTTTTTTTTCAAAAAACAGCATTTGGTTTTATTGATTATTTGTAATTTCTTATTACAATTTTAATAATTTTTTTACTGATTTGTGTATGCTAGACCATCCTTGCATCCTTGGGATGAATACCACTTGATCATGGTGAATGATCTTTTTAATGTGTTGTTGAATTTGGTTTGCTAATATTTTGTTTAGGATTTTTGTATCTATGTTAATCAGTAAAATTGGCCTGTAGTTTTTCTTTTTTGTGGTGGTTGTTGTGTCCTTGTCTGGATTTGCTATCAGGGTAATACTAGCCCCGTAAAATGAATTGGGAAGAATTTTTGCTTCATTTGAGAAGAATTGGTATTAATTCTTGTAAGTATGATACATGGAACACACAGTAAAGCAATATGGTTTCTGGGCTTTTGTGGGGAGAAGAGAGAGGAGACTTTCTATTACTGATTCAATTCTGTTACTCATTTTTGGTCTGTTTATGTTTTCTATTCTTTATTCTTTTTTTTAGATTATATGTGTTCAATAATTTATCAATTTCCTCTAGGTTTTACAATTTGTTAGTGTATAAGTTTTCCATAATAGTCTCTAGTGATCCTTTACATTTCTTTAGCTTCAATTATAATGTCTCCTTTTTCATATCTGATTTGATATATTTGGTACTTCTTTCTTTTTTCTTGGTTAGTTTCGCTAGCATGGTAATTTTGTTTATTTAAAAACCAAATCTTTACTTTTTTAATCCTTTGTAATTTCTTAGTCCCCATTTTGTCTATATCTGTTCTGGTCATATATCTTTCCTACTATGTATTTGGGGCTTGGTTCCTTCTTGTTTCTAGTTCTTCAAGCTGCATTGTTAAGTTGTTTATTTCAAGTCTTTCTACTTTTTCGTTGTAGGTGTTGCTATAAACTTACTCTTAGCAATGCTTTTGCTGTATCCCACAGGTTTTAGTATGTTGTGTTTCCATCTTCACTTGCTTCAAGGAATTTTTTGGTTTTCTGCTTAATTTCTTCATTGACCCAATACTTGTCAGAAGCATCTTGTTTAATTTTCATACATTTTTACAGATTCTAATTTTCCCCTTGTTATTGATTTCTAGTTTTATTTTATTTTGGTCTCAAGAAATTATTGATATAATCTTGATTTTAAAAAAATGCTGAGATTTGTTTTGTAACCTAGCAAATGCTCTGTCCTGGAGAATGTTCCATATGCTGATGAGAAGAAAGTTTATTCCATAGCTATTGAATGAAATGTTCTGTAAATGCCCATTAGGTTCATTTGGTCTAAAGAGCAGCTTAAATTCAATGTTTCTTTGTTGATTTTTTGTCTAGATGTTTTGTCCAATGCTGAGTTGAGGGGTTCTTAAGTCCCCAGCACTAACTATATTGAAGTCTGTCTCTAATGATTACTTTATATATCTGGGTGTTCTGGTGATGAGTACACATATATTTAAAATTGTTATATCCTTTTGTTGGATTGATCCAGTTATCCTTATATAATGACCTGCTTTGTGGCTTTTTACAGTTTTTGACTTAAAGTGTATTTTAACTGACATAAATATAGCTACCCTTGCTCACGTATGGTTTCCATTTGTGTGGAATATCTTTTTCCATCCCTTTACCTTCAGTCTATAAGTGTCTTTACAGGCCAAGTGAGTTGCTTGTAGGTAGCATATAGTTGAGTTGTTTTTTTTCCATTAATAAACCTTTTAAGTGTGGAGTTTAATCTGTTGACATTCAGTATTATATTAATAGATGAGAACTTATTCCTGTTATTTTCTTGTTTTCTGGTTGTTTTGTATATCCTCTGCTCCTTTTGTAGTCTCTTATTATCATTGCAGTTTGGTGGTTTTCTGTAGTGGTAACATTTAACTTCTTTCTCTTTCTCATTTTAGTATATATTTGACAGTAAGTTATATAATTTTGTGTTTTCATGATGTTAGACATCATCTTTTGATTTCTAGATGTGGGACTCTTTTATTCATTTCTGTAGGGCCTGTCTAGTGGTGATGAATTCCTAGCTTTTGCTTGTCTGGAAAATAGTTTATTTCTTCCTCATTTTTTGAAGGATAGCTTTGTTGGGTATAATATTATCATCTGATAGGGTTTTTCTTCAGTACTTCGAATGTGTTATTCCATTTTCTCCTGGTCTATAAGGCTGCTGTTGAGAAATCTGCCATTAGTCTGATGGGGATTACCTTATATGTGACTTGATGCTTTTTTCCTGCTGTTTTTAACATTCTCTCTTTCTTTGACTTGACAGTTTTTACTAAAATATGTGTTGGAGAATACATTGTTGGTTTGAATCTATTCAGGTATCTTTGAGATTCCTATGCCTAGATATTTACATCTCTTGCGACTCTTGAAAAGTTTTCAGCTATTATTTTATTAAATATGTTTTCTATGTCTTTGCCCTTCTTTCTCCTTCTGGAACTTCCTGAATTTAGATATTTAGTCATTGTATATTATCTTAAATGTCACATAGAATTTATTCATTCTTTTATATTCTTTTTTTAAATCTAACTGTGTTATTTCAAAAGACTCGTCTTCAAGTTCAGAAATTCTTTCTTCTGCTTGATCTACTATATTGTTAAAACCCTTAATTGTATTTTTCATTTTATTTATTGAATTCTTTAGTTGCAGGCTTTCTGTTTGGTCCTTTTTATGATACCCATCTCTTTACTGAATTTGTCATTTGGATCATTGTTTTCCTGATTTATTTGTATTGTTTATCTGTGCCCTCTTGTATCTCACTCAGTTGCTTTAATATTATTATTTTGATTTTTTTTAGTCATATTATAAATTTTCTTTTCATTGGAATCTGTTTCTAGAAAATTACTATGTTCCTTTGGAGATGTTATGCTTCCTTGCTTTTTTTCTTGTTTCTTGTGTTCTTAAGTTGATATCTGTGCATTTGTTGTAAGTCTCTTCTTTCTATTTTATGGATTGGCTTTTGTAGGAAAATACTTTTTCCTATAGGTGTATCTACAGTGTTAGTTGAGTAAGGTCACATGGCTTTGATTCTGGACTGGCATAGTAGTGTAGTCTCCACATGATTTTTTTGGCTACAATCAGCATCAGAGGTTCCTGTGAGTTCCTCAGTGACTTAAGACAGTGGTTGTTAGTGGAGGCTGTGGTAAGGCTTTGCTGGAGACAGTGACTCCAGGAAGGCCAGTATTCAGGCACCTATGATGGCAGTAGTAGGCAGGGAAGGGCTGTCCTTAGGCCCCTAGATGATGTGCATAAGTGTCGGAAATGGAGGGTGGGGCCATGTAATCCCCAGGTTCCTGGGTGGTGTATTCATGTGCTGGCGGTAGTGGCAGTAAGTAGGGAAGACCTAAGCTTCCTGGATGATGTGCATAAGTGTCGGAAATGGAAGGTGAGGCCGTTTAATCCCATGCTCCTGGATGGTGTATTGATGTGCTGGCAGCAGTGGCAGTAAGTAGGGAAGGCCTAAGGCACCTGGATAGCGGATGTGGGCACTGGCAGCAGTGGGCGGAGTGTGTTGATCCCCAGGCCTTCAAATAATGCACATGTGTGGTGGCAGCAGCAGTAAAATTCAGGATGGGTCTGTCCTTAGGCTTTCTGATGGTATGTGCACAGGCACCACCTATAGTGGTCAGGGCAGGTCAATGTATAGACTCTTGGACCCTGCTCTCAGACACTTGCAATAGCGGTGAATAGCGGGTCAGGCCTGTCCTCAGGTCCCCAGTTGGTGCACAGGTATTGGCTGTAGCAGGTAGTGGAGGTCAGTCCCTAGGCCTCCCAATGACTTGCACATGTGGCAGCAGTGAAAGGCAAGGCAGGTCTTTCCTCAGGCCTCTGATGGTACATGTGGACACTTGCAGTGAGGCAGGTTGATCCCAGGCCCCTAGATGATATGCGTGGGCACTAGTGGTGGGTAGGACAGTCCTCTCCTCGGACCCATGAATTGTGGTGTGCATGTCAGCCAGTGGTGGTTGGTGGAGCAGAATGAATCCCCAGGCTCCAAGGCAATATGCATGGGCACAGTGAGCAGAGCATAACTCCCTTCAGGTCCCCAGGTGACGTGTGTGGGTGCCAACAGGCAAAGTGAACCTACCATTTCTCCAATTGCTAAATTGCTTTTTCTAAAACATCAGTAAAATATTTCTACAAAACACCGTACCGTCAATAAAATATTATTTTTAAAGTTATATGGTTTTCTAAAGTTAATTATTTTGTTGTATGGAATTTTATAAATCACACTAGGAAAGTAAATATTACTGTCTAGGAATTTTCTATTTTACATACTCTCAGATTAACTTCACACCACATATTCAGCTTAGAATTTATTCAAAATGTGAATTAAAAAATATATATATTTGGCCAGCATAGTGAACATCTGGAGAACATCAAATGAAACAAAATAGCTAAAGTAGAAAAGACAATGTTACCTGGGGACTAGGAGGTTCAGAGCCACATACATATAGCACTGCTTTGGAGAAATAGCTCCCACTAAAATACTACATGCTCCAAATTGGAGGAGTATAGAAGGAGGTAACAGAGAGTTTCACTATCTGAGATTTGTGTATATTATGTTGAATAAATATAGAATTCTTTTCATAGATTTATTCTAAAAATCCTTACTAGTGGTATGTATTTGGAAATATGGCAGGTGTTTAGATAATTGAGGATTAATATAATAATAAAGGTCCATTTTGGCAATATGTTACAGATATGGTGCCAAGTGTGATGGAGAGGGCATAGGATGGTAGTGTCATCTTTGTAATCTGCACTTAGTTCACAGAAGAGTGATTTCCAGAATGAAGGTTCAGAGACAAGAAACAAATTTATAGTTTTAATTTTGTAGATAAAATTAACCTATTGAGAAATAATTTCATACTTTTAATAAAACAAATATAGCTATGAATAGCACAAGTTTTATCAACATAAATGCTTGCCATAGTAGCTAGCTAATTCCAAAGCAGCTGAATAAGCCAAATCCTAAGTGGTACACAAGTGGTTTAGAAATGATACAATGTGTACAGAGTTTTAATGATAGGAAATGATATAAAACAAAGATTTATAAACCACTCAAGTTGCCTCATGCCACACTGGAGAGAATAGTAATATATTATTATGTAGAGAAAACAAGGAAGCATATTACTCATATACATTTCCTAAACTGTGAAATTAGGGAAAAATCTGCATTTCCGTGTCTAAGTTAATTCACATCTTTATATTTGTGAAACATCTAAAACAATTTTTTTCAGCTAAAAACTAGTTTTGGGAGGCCTTAGATTGCACTTGAATCCCAGAAAATATGGAGGTAAAAACTGAGACTCTTATTTAAAATAAAAATTAATTTAAAACTTTAAAATCTAAGAAAGTCTAAAATAATTAGTTGGTATAAAACAAAACAAGTGGCAAATGTTTTAATAAGAAATTCACAAAAAGAAATACAAATGACACCACATAAAATAACTATTTTAAAACTAAAAAAAAACCATTTTTATAGCCATAAGATTTAAAACTATGAAATGTTTAGTAACATTTAGTCATTTTTGCAACAACGCCCAAACCAATGGCAAGAGCTTCTTCCATATGTTTTCTTGTAGTAGTCTTACAGTTTCATGTCCTATGTTTTACGTTTTTAATCTATTTTGAATTCATTTTTGTATAAGATGTGATGCAATGGTTCACTTTCATTCTTCTGTATGTAAATACCCGGTTTTTTTTTTAACATTATTTATTCAAGACTGTCATTTTTCTATATGCATTTTTGGCACTTTTGTCACAAATCAATTGATTAAACATTGGTTTAATTCTGAGTTTTCTATCCTGTTCTATTGGTTGATCTGTCTGTTTTTATGCCAGGACCATACTCTTTCTTTTGATCACAGTTACTTTATAATATGTTTTGGAATCAGGGAATGTGACACCTCCAGCTCTGTTTTTTTTGCCTGAGATTGTTTTGGCTATTGAGAGTCTCTTGTGGTTCTACGTGAATTTAAGAACTTTTTTCTATTTCTGTAAGAATGGGAATTTTGATAAGAGATTACAATAAGTTTGCAGATTGTTTGGGTAGTATCAACATTTTATGAATATTAATAATTTCAGTCCATGAACGTTGTTTATCTTTCTATTTATTTGTGTCTTCTTGCCTTTCTTTAACCAGTGTTTTATAGTTTTCAGTATATAGCTATTCCTTGGCATCCTTGGGGTATTGGTTCCAGGACCTCCCACAGATACCAAAATCCATGAATGTTCAAGTCCCTGATATAAAATGGCATATTATTGCATGTAAACTATACACATCCTCTTGCATGCTTTAAATAATCTCTAGATTACTTATGATCCTAATACAAAAAAAACTATGTAAAAATTGTTAGAACTGTGTTGTTTAGGAAATAATTGATTAGAAAATTATTTTTTAGAAAAAAAACCTGTACATGCTCAATACAGAGGTAATTTTTTAAAAAAATATTTTTGATCTACGGTTGAATCCATGGATTCAGAATTTACAGGTAACAATGGCATACTATACAGGTCTTTTACCTCCTTGATTAAATTAAATTTACACTTATTTAACTTTTTGTTGCTATTGTAAATGCAATTGTTTTCTTAATTTTTTAAGAATAATTCATTATTAATATATAGAAATGCTACAAATTTTTGTATGTTGATTGTGTATTGTTCAATACACAATAAAATTCAACTTTACTGACATCATTTATCAGTTCTAACAGTTTTCTAGTAGAGTCTTTAGGATGTTTCTTACATGTAAGATTAACTCTATTGCAAGAAAACAAACAACCTAATTAAAACATTGGCAAAAGATCTGAATAGATAGTTCTCAAAGAAGACATATATGTATGTGAAAAATGCTCAGTATCACTAATCATTAGAGAAATGAAAATTAAAACTACAGTAAGATACACCTCCCATCTGTTACAATGGCTCTTATCAAAATGATGAAAAATAACAAGTGTTGGTGAGGATGCAGAGAAAAAGAAACTTGATATAATTTGGATATTTGTCCTTGTCCAAATCACATGTTGAATTGTAATCCCCAAAGGTGAAGTGGGAACTAGCGGGAGATGTTTGGGTCATGGGGACAGGGACAGATCTCACATAGCTTGGTACTCTTTTCGCAATAGTGAGTGAGTTCTTGCATGATCTGGTTGTTTAAAAGTGTGTGGCATCTCCCCCTTCCACCTCACTTGCTTCTGCTCTTGCCATGTGATATGCCTGCTCCCCCTTTGCCTTCTGACATGATTGGAAGCTTCCCGAGTCCTCTGCAGAAGCAGATGTTGCTATGCTTCCCATACAGCCTGCAGAACTCTGATCCAATTAAAAATCTTTTCTTATGAGTTACTCAATCTCAGGTATTTCTTTATAGCAATGCAAGAACGGCCTAATGCAGAACTCTTATTCATTGTTGGTAGAAATGCAAATTAGCACCATTATAGTAAACATCCTGAAGTTTCCTCAAGAAACTAAAAATAGAACTACCATATGATCCAGTAATACCACTCTGGGTGTATATCCAAAGGAAGCAAAATCAATATGTCAAACAGATATCTGTACTATCATGTTCATAGAAGCATTATTCACAATAGCCAAGATACAGAATGAAACTAAGTGTTCAACAATGGATGAATGGATGAAGAAAATGTAGTATATATACACAATAGAATATTGGGAAAATTCTGTCATTCATGACAAGGATAAATCTGAAGGACATTACGCTAAGTGAAATAAGGCAAGCATGAAAGTTAAAATACCACATGATCTCACTTATATGTGTAATATAAAAAAGTTGAACCCACAAATGTACAGAGTTAAATGATGGCCTCACATAAAAAATGGTAAATAAGTGAAATGATGGATATGCTAGTTAGCTTGATTTAAACATTCCACATTGCATACATATATCAAAACATCACGTTGTATCCCTTAAATATATACCATTATGATTTGTCAATCAAAAATAATATTAATAATCATGAATTTAAAATTTTAAAATAAATTAAAGTTGAAAGGGGAACTCCAAACATTGCTATAGAAAAGATTCCTTAATAACACCTAAAAGATTTATATAAAAATTCCATTTTATTACATAAAATATTTTTAAATCCAGTCTTGATGTGAGATTTTTTAAAAATAGAAAACATTACTAAGTATATGCAGAAAACTAGGACTTAACATAAATATCAGATATTTAGTAGTATTGTAACTACATTTATAGCAAGAAAAATGTCTAATTTTTGATAAAAGAATCTCACCAAATCTATCTACCAAAATCTGAAACAATGAAGAGCAATGATATAGAATAAATGAATACATTTGAATACCAACAAAACAAAGAACTCATTTTAACACTTAATAATATTCTAGAAAGCAAAATAAATTAAATAAATAAATAAATAAATAAATAAATAAAACCTGAGACATCATTTGGCTTAGTAATTAATTTTATAAAAAGCCTCTTCCTGCCTATTTTTTGCTTCCTCTTTTTGAGAAAGATGCAAATTATCTGAAGTCTGTGTTGGGACATCAAGTTCTAGTATAACTGCTGAAGTTGGTATTTTTTTTATTTTCCTGTCACATAGAAGGTGTTGAATTTTTTTTTTAATTATATGAGGTATATAGTAGGTGTATATGTTTATTGGATACATGAGCTGTTTTGATACAGGCATGCAATACATAATAATCATATCATAGAAGATGAAATATTCATCTTTTTAAGCATTTATCTTTTGTGTTATGAACAATGCAATTATACTCTTTTAGTTATTTTAAAATACATAATAAATTATTACTGACTGTAGTCACCTTGTTGTACTATCAAATACTATGCCTTGTTCATTCATTTTAACTAATTTTTTCTACCCATTAGACAGACATCCCCACCTACCCCCAATCCTCCCATTACCCTTCCCAGCCTCTGGTAACCATCCTTCTACTCTCTGTCTCCATAGAATCAATTGTTTTGATTTCTATATCCCATAAATAAGTGAAAACCTACAATGCCTTTCTTTCTGTGTCTGGCTTATTTCACTTAATATAATGACCCCCAATTTCATCCATGTTGTTGCAAATGATAGGATTTCATTTTCTTAATGGTTGTATAGTACTCCATTGTGTATAAGTACCACATTTTATTTATCTATTCATCTGCTGATGGACACTTAGGTTGTTTCAAATCTTGTCTACTGTGAACAGAGCTGTAACAAACATGGGAATTCAGATATCTCTTTGATATATTGATTTCCTTTCTTTTGGGTATATACCCAGCAGTGGGATTGTTGGATAATATGGTAGCTCCATGTTTAGTTTTTTGGGGAACCTCCAAACTGTTCTCTATGGTGGTTCCACTAATTTAGATTCCCACCAACAGTGTATGAGGGTTCCTTTTTCTCCACATTCTCGCCAGCATTTATTATTGGCTCTATTTGGGTAAAAGCCATTTTAAATGGGATGAGAGATCTCATTGTAGTTTTGATTTGCATTTCTCTGAGGATCAACGATGTTGAGCACCTTTTCATATGTCTGTTTACCATTTGAATGTCTTCTTTTGAGAAATGTCTTTTCAGATCTTCTGCCCATTTTTAAATCTGATTATTAGATCTTTTTTTTCCTATTGAGTTGTTTGAGCTCCTTAGATATTCCAGTTATTAATCCCAGACGTTGGTAGTCTAATATCTCATGATTCATCAATTATTTTCATCAAAACACAATATTAAAAGACAGACTGAAATATAATTAAAAAGAAAATATTTAATTTTCTCACACTTATTAACAAAATAATAAAAATTATCTCAAGCTACAAAAGGAAGAAAATTTCTAGTAATATTCCAAAGTGAGGAACTAAATACAACAGATATAAATTTTGTAGTTCTTGAAGCAGTCAATTTAGTGAGTATGGGGAAATGATTCATCTTATCTTACATACTATAGTTGAAGTATTACTCAAAATTTTCTTTGTCACACGCTAACCTCTCTATAAAATATATCAAATAATAGAAAGAAATTACACATTTACCTGACTTAGAGCTTCGGAAAGACCCAATCTTTTCACTTATATTTTTAGTAATTTCTTAGTTTACTTAATATCTCTCAGAAGACAAACTTATTTAATGAATTATAAGTTAAAATAAAACTTATGATTTAGAGGAGAGGATTGTCTCACTGTTCACCGTACAAACCACCAACACGAAGTTGCCAGGATCACAAAACTGTCCCAGCCATCATAGCTTCATAATGACTGATACCAATTCAGTCCAAACAGATATTGATATTTCATCTGGATCAGCCACATAAGTGCAAGTACGTTTATCAGCAGATTTGACCCAACAACTTAAGTAACTAAAAGAATTCAAAGTGAACAGCTAAGAGAAAGCAGGAAAGATCCAAAACTGACACCCTAACATCACAATTAAAAGAACTAGAAAAGCAAGAGCAAACACATTCAAAAGCTAGCAGAAGGCAAGAAATAACTAAAATCAGAGCAGAACTGAAGGAAATAGAGACACAAAAAACCCTTCAAAAAATTAATGAATCCAGGAGCTGGCTTTTTGAAAAGATCAATAAAATCAATAGACCGCTAGCAAGACTAATGAAGAAAAGAGAGAAGAATCAAATAGACGCAATAAAAAATGATAAAGGGGATATCATCAGCAGTTCCACAGAAATACAAACTACCATCAGAGAATACTACAAAAACCTCTACACAAATAAACTAGAAAATCTACAAGAAATGGATAAATTCCTCAACACATACACCCTCCCAAGACTAAATCAGAAAGAAGTTGAATCTCTGAATAGACCAATAACAGGCTCTGAAATTGTGGCAATAATCAATAGCTTACCAACCAAAAAAAGTCCGGGACCAGATGGATTCACAGCCGAATTCTACCAAAGGTACAAGGAGGAGCTGGTACCATTCCTTCTGAGAATATTCCAATCAATAGGAAAAGAGGGAATCCTCCCTAACTCATTTTATGAGGCAAGCATCATCCTGATACCAAAGCCTGGCAGAGACACAACCAAAAAAGAGAACTTTAGACCAATATCCTTGATGAATATTGATGAAAAAATCCTCAATAAAATACTGGCAAACTGAATCCAGCAGCACATCAAAAAGCTTATCCACCATGATCAAGTGGGCTTCATCCCTGGGATGCAAGGCTGGTTCAACATACGCAAATCAATAAATGTAATCCAGCATATAAACAGAACCAAAGACAAAAACCACATGATTATCTCAATAGATGCAGAAAAGGCCTTTGACAAAATTCAACAGCGCTTCATGCTAAAAACTCTCAATAAATTAGGTACTGATGGGATGTTTCTCAAAATAATAAGAGCTATCTATGACACACCCACAGCCAATATCATACTGAATGGGCAAAAACGGGAAGCATTCCCTTTGAAAAGGGGCACAAGACAGAGATGCCCTCTCTCGCCGCTCCTATTCAACATAGTGTTGGAAGTTCTGGCCAGGGCAATCAGGCAGGAGAAGGAAATAAAGGGTATTCAGTTAGGAAAAGAGGAAGTCAAATTGACCCTGTTTGCAGATGACATGATTGTATATCTAGAAAACCCCATTGTCTCAGCCCAACATCTGCTTAAGCTGATAAGCAACTTCAGCAAAGTCTCAGGATACAAAATCAGTGTACAAAGATCACAAGCATTCTTGTACACCAATCACAGACAAACAGAGAGCCAAATCATGAGTGAACTCCCATTCACAATTGCTTCAAAGAGAATAAAATACCTACGAATCCAACTTACAAGGGATGTGAAGGACCTCTTCAAGTAGAACTACAAACCACTGCTCAATGAAATAAAAGAGGATACAAACAAATGGAAGAACATTCCATGTTCATGGGTAGGAAGAATCAATATTGTGAAAATGGCCATACTGCCCAAGCTAATTTACAGATTCAGTGCCATCCCCATCAAGCTACCAATGACTTTCTTCACAGAATTGGAAAAAACTATTTGAAAGTTCATATGGAACCAAAAAAGAGCCCACATCACCAAGTCAATCCTAAGCCAACAGAACAAAGCTGGAGGCATCATGCTACCTGACTTCAAACTATACTACAAGGCTATAGTAACCGAAACAGCATGGTACTGTTACCAAAACAGAGATATAGACCAATGGAACAGAAAAGAGCCCTCAGAAATAATGCCACGTATCTACAACCATCTGATCTTTGACAAACCTGACAAAAACAAGCAATGGGGAAAGGATTCCCTATTTAATAAATGGTGCTGGGAAAACTGGCTAGCCATATGTAGAAAGCTGAAACTGGATCCCTTCCTTACACCTTATACAAAAATTAATTCAAGATGGATTAAAGACTTACATGTTAGACCTAAAACCATAAAAACCCTAGAAGAAAACCTAGGCAATACCATTCAGGACATAGGCATGGGCAAGGACTTCATGTCTAAAACACCAAAAGCAATGGCAACAAATGCCAAAATTGACAAATGGGATCTAATTAAACTAAAGAGCTTCTGCACAGCAAAAGAAACTACCATCAGAGTGAACAGGAAACCTACAAAATGGGAGAAAATCTTCACAGTCTACTCATCTGAAAAAGGGCTAATATCCAGAATCTACAATGAACTCAAACAAATTTACAAGAAAAAAAAACCCCATCAACAAGTGGGTGAAGGATATGAACAGACACTTCTCAAAAGAAGACATTTATGCAGCCAAAGAACACATGAAAAAATGCTCATCATCACTGGCCATCAGAGAAATGCAAATCAAAACCACAATGAGATACCATCTCACACCAGTTAGAATGGCCATCATTAAAGAGTCAGGAAACAACAGGTGCTGGAGAGGATGTGGAGAAATAGGAACACTTTTACACTGTTGGTGGGACTGTAAACTAGTTCAACCATTGTGGAAGTCAGTGTGGTGATTCCTCAGGGATCTAGAACTAGAAATACCATTTGACCCAGCCATCCCATTACTGGGTATATACCGAAAGGATTATAAATCATGCTGCTATAAAGACACACGCACATGTATGTTTATTGTGGCAGTATTCACAATAGCAAAGACTTGGAACCAACCCAAATGTCCAACAATGATAGACTGGATTAAGAAAATGTGGCACATATACACCACGGAATACTGTGCAGCCATAAAAAACGATGAGTTCATGTCCTTTGTAGGGACACAGATGAAACTGGAAACCATCATTCTCAGCAAACTATCGCATGGGCAAAAAACCAAACACCGCATGTTCTCACTCATATGTGGGAATTGAATGATGAGAACACATGGACACAGGAAGGGGAACATCACATTCTGGGGACTGTTGTGGGGTGGGGGGAGTGGGGAGGGATAGCATTAGGAGATATACCTAATGCTAAATGACGTGTTAATGGGTGCAGCACACCAACATGGCATATGGATACATATGTAACAAACCTGCACATTGTGCACATGTACCCTAAAACTTAAAGTATAATAATAATAAAATAAATAAAAAGAATTCAAAGTCAAATGTGATGCATTTGTTTTTATTTTGTTTTGTTTTGTTGCCTAATTTATAGGCCCCTTTAGTAAGAGGGTAAAAAGAACAGTGGAAGCAAGTGGTTAGGCTGAATTGGTTTAGAGAGTGTGAAGGTGGCCTCTCTGCAGAGCAGGGGGCCTGCCAGTAGTCTGGAATCTATGCTTTAACTATAAAACAGCCTTTACATTGAGCCTCGAGGGTCATTTTATAGGTGTTCTATAAACATTTTAAAGCTATTCTATAGCTGTTCCTTTTTTATAACTGCCCCATCTTATCCCTCCTGGAGGTGCTCACCCAGCAGGGGGTGAGGTAATGGCCAGTTATGGAGATCAGAATGGATTGCTTTCTTTACTCACTCACCCTTCACCTACTGTTTAATGACCACCCAATGACTCTCAGCACAACAAAAAGAAATCAGTAGGAATAGCTCCGAAAGGATACTCCAGACAAAGTCTAGATCTGAAGGTTTCCCCACTGCCACTCAGTGAATGAATGACCCATCCTACTGTCCTTGTTTAAATACAGGCATAGTTATATGTAACACACACACACACACACACACACACACACACACACACACATACACACATACACACAATGCAACAAAATCTGATATGGGAGGAGATAAATTCTTGGTAGGACTCTCTCCCTTGTTATACCAGAGAGTTAAGTAGTATTCTTTGCATGGTGATCACATGATGAATAAGAAAATATTCAGTGCCCAAAGCACAATTTTGAGATTATGTGTTTAATCAATCTACCCTAGGAAAGAAAAAGTAGTGTTTAGGTTATTCTGGGTACATTGTCTACGGGGTAGCCTTGCTCTACAAGCAGTAGCTAAAAAAGAAAAAGAAAAAGTAATGTTTAAACCTGTAGATTTTTCTCAAAATATCAGAGAATTTTTAGTTTCTTTTGAGTATGGCCCTGATATGTTTTAAATTTCACTGAAAATTCCGGAAATAATGTGGCTAACAATGCACGCAGCAAGAAGTAAGATTTTGGCTATTGTGATTGTCTTAAGTGTCAGTTTAAACCATAATCTAGATTTGCAGTGAAGGTATTTTTAGATATCATTTTCCCCAGAAATCAGTTTAAGTAAAGAAGATTATGCCTGATAATATGGGAGGGCCTTATCCAATCAGTAGAAGATCTTAGTAGCGAAGACTAGGTTTCCTAGACAAGAATTTTTGCCTCCAGATGACAGCCTAAAATCTGCCTGAGTTTCAAGTCTGTTGGCCTGTCTTATAGGTTTCCAACTTGCCAGCTTTCACAATTCCATAAGCCATTTCTTAAAATAAATGTCTCTCTATTAAATATCTCTCTATTTTCTATATAATTCTACTGATTGTTTCTCTGAAGAAATCTGACTAATGCAGTTATTAAATATTAAATTGATCAAAAGATATACATAAATTTATCTTAATATATATAAACTATGTATATAGAAAGTTTTAAGAAATACGGCAAGGATGCAGGGTACAAGATTCAAAATACAAAAATCAATTGTGTTTCCAGCAATGATCAACTTGAAAATAAAATTAAGAAAACAATTTTACTTATAATAACATCAAAAATGATAAAACACCTAGAAGCAACTACAGAACATTGTTGAAAGAAATTAAAGAAGGCCTGAAATAATGGAAAGCTACTTCATGTTTATTAATGGAAAAATTTAATATTTTTAAAGTGCCAGTACTCCTCAACTTGAAGTATATATTCAAAGCAATTAGTATCAAAATTCCAGCCAGCTTCTTTGAAGAATTTACAAACTGATTGTGAAATTCAGATGGAAATTTAAGGAGCTCAAAATAACCAAAAATGTGGAAAAAAAGAACAAAATGGGAGGACTCACGCATCCTGACTGCAAAACTACAGTGTTCAGGACATAAGGATAGACAAATAAATCAATAGAATTAAGATTCCAGGAATAAACCCTCACATTTATAGTCAAATAATTTTCAGCAGTGGTGCCAAATGATTCAATGAGGAAAAAATTTTCTTTTCAACAAAATGATGCAGAGACAACAGGATATCCACATGTAAACGAATGATGTTGGACCTTAGCTCATATCACACATGAAAATTAATTCAAAATGTGCTAAAGGTCTAGAGGTAAGAGCTAAATTTATAAAACTCTTGGAAAAGCACATATGTGTAAACATTCACATCATGGGTTAGGCAATAGTTTCTAAGACATGACACTAAAGCCCCAGCAACAAAGGAAAATTTGATAAATTTGACTTCATCAAAATTTTTAAAAATGTTTGTGCTTCAAAGGACAGTAACAAGAAAGTGAAAAGACAACTCACTGAATGTATAGGAATATTTGCAAAACATGTATCTGATAAGAAGCTAGTATTCAGAATATAAAAAGAACCCTAACATCTCAACTATAAATAACCCAATTAAAAAATGTGAATACATATTTCTCCACAGAAGATGTACGAATACCCAATGAGCACATGAAAAGACGTTCGACATCGTTAGTCATTAGGGAAAGGCACATCAAAATCACAATAAGATACCATTATCTTCTTCATATAATAAATAAAAGGATAACTGTACATCAAAGAGACTAATAATTAAGTGTTGGCACTTATGGGGATAAACTGAACACATGTGCATTACTGTGGAAATGTAAAATTGTGTATCTACTTTAAAAAATAGTTGGCAGTTTCTCAAAAACAAAAAGTTAAAGAGTTACCATATGACCCAGAAATTTCACTCCTAGCTATACACCTATGAGAAATGTAAACATATATCTATACAAAAAGTTGTACCTGAATGTACATTGAAGCATTACTCAAAACAGCCAAGAAGTGTAAGCAACCAAAATGCCCATCCATTCATGAATGACTAAACAAAATGCAGTATATCTATACAATGGAATATTATTCAACAACAAAGGAACAAAATGCTGATACATATCAAAACATGGATGAATATTGAATACATTATGCCAAGTTAAATAAACCAGACACAAAAGACCTCATATGGTACGATTCACTTTATATGAGACATACAAAACAGAAAAATCAATAGAGATAAAAAGTACATCAGTGTTTACCAGAGTTTGAAGTGGGGAGGGAGAGAAAGGAAATGGCTGCAAATGGGTAAGTGGGTTCTGTTTGGCCTGGTGAAAATACTCTGGAATTAGGTAGTGGTGACAATTGCACAATTTTGTTAATATACTCAAAACTACTGAATTTTATCCTATAAAGTGGTGAATTTTATGATATGTGAATTATGTCTCAAAAAAGAACATAATAAAATTTGAAAATCAGGGTGTATTAGTCCATTCTTGCACTGCTATAAAGAAATACCTGAGACTGGGCAATTTATAAAGAAAATTAAAGGGGTTTAATTGTCTCACAGTTCTGCAGGCTGTACAGGAAGTACAGTGGCTTGTGCTTCTGGAGGGAGGCCTTAGGAAGCTTTCGGTTATGGTAGAAGGCAAAGCAGGAGCGAGGCACTTCACATGGCTGCAGTAGGAGGAAGGAGGCGGAGAGGTGCCACATACTTTTAAACAAGCAAATCTCAGGAGAACTCACTAGTGCAACAAAGCCAGGGCTGGTGGGGTGGTGAGGGAGGGATGGTGTTAAACCATGAGGAAACTTCCCCGATGAGCCAGTCAACTCCCACCAGACCCCACTTCTAGCATTGGGGATTATATTTCAACATGAGAACTGGGGGAAGATACAGATTCAAACCATACCACATGATGAAAGCAACTGTATTATTTTGAGTAACTAATCTTCGATGACCTGAAATTTGGAATTTATTGAACTTTTTAATAAATTATTTTAGATATATAATGAAGATAAATATATAGTCTTTTCTATTCTTTGCAAAGCATTTTTGGGAAAGTATCTTTTTTTCATCTTATATCCAAAAATGGTGAATTTCATAGATTGAAAACCTCCAGTTATTTTTATTTTGTTTTTCTTCCTTTTGTTCCCAATGTTAATTTTCAAGGCATCTTTCTGTTTTAAAATACAGATTTTATTATTATTTAAGTCTGGTAAGGCCAACAAATCAAGGGATGACTGACATTGAAAAGATACCTTGTTGCTTAGTTCCCAAAAGGGACATACCATGCCATGAAAAAACAACATAAATTTATTTATAGGCACTAAGGTCAAATGAGACTTTAAGAAAATTTAAAGAAATTATCACTTGAATATATTAATAATCTTATACCCTCTTCCCTTCTTCCCTGGGGAAATGCCAGGTTGGCCAGGAAGCTATGGAAAAACAAGGTCAAGAGACTTTATTGTGGTTTTCAGGGAAAGAAGTGGGCAAGGTGGTATAAGCAGGTTTAGCGTTCACTACTTTAAGTAATCTCCACAGGTTCTGAGGCATAAGGACTGTTCCTAATACCTGGTACCTGGCCTTGGGGTGTTTGGAGCAAACGAATATTGGTCCAGAGTTTTAGAACCTTATAGAAGAGGTGGGGTGTGGTGGTGGCTGTGAGTTCTCCACTGGTTAGTCTGCATATAAAAGACACAGTCACAGTAGACCCTTTACTGACTCTAGGGATTGGCTAGTCCCAGGACAGACAGTCTCACTAGGGTTCATAAAGCGCCACATATCAAAACTTCCTAACAGTGTGACATGCTTCACACACCCTCCTTGATTTCTTTACTTTGAAATCTACCCTCAAATGCTTTTAGTCCAATAAATTTAAGTGGTTGACATATTAAAATGTACCACCCCCAGAGACAGCACATAGAAGCAGGCCTCATCCAACAGGTGAGTTAAATGCATATCATATAGGAGGTTCTTACAGAGGCTCCACAATAGCTGGGAGTTAGACTATGCTGTCCTGTGTTTCCAGAAATGAGAGCTGATGGAATAGCAAACATAATATAAAGCACACTACAAATATTGTCATGTTGCTTTATTTATGTCATGACTCCTCTTTGTGACATTTGGAAAAGTCTTATAAATGGGAATCTAAACCAAATGCAAACCAGTATTCTCAAATAAATATGGAGCTTATCATTAAGTCCACCAGTAAGCAAATGTGTTCAGTTGTCTTAGAGGTTTTTGTCAAATACAAAACTTAGGAGAACCAAAAAGTCTTGCCAGGTTTCCAACTCTTCTATTCCTTTAACTAGTTATTGTATTTCATTTTTGTTAAGGAACGCTTTAAACAAATATTTTTCTCTCAGATTCTTTATGAGTGCTTATAGCTGCAGAAATACAACTGAAACTTTTTCTGCCCACTAGTTCCATATTTCATTTTAGTTAAATTTGGAGAATCCACCCTGGAAAGTGTGGCATATGGTATCATGGCATAGTGGAAAGAAGAATGTAGATTTGCTTACTGAAGGAAAGGCCAATGAGAATTGAAGAAGATTTAGAGGGCAAATAAAAATCATTGCATGTGCTAATAACTTTATCCTCTCTCCCAAATAAGAAAATTATATTTAAGTACACACACACATGCACACAATGATAAAAATTTGTATTCTTTTCTCATCACCATTATAATTCTCAAATATAAGATCTTGCCTTTTAATTGTTCACTCACAAAGTTTTAATTAGCCAAATTTCTAAAATGTGACAATCAAGCTGCCAAAAATCAGCCATAGTTTTGACTCATAGGTCTGTAAAGAATTACTTGGTAGCAATCAGAATGAATTGCAAAGCTTATGTCCCAAAATTTTTTCATACCGCATAAACACAGCAATTGGTGTGGTAATTCTTCTTGATTGCACTAGCTGGGGGAATTTAGCAGAAAATGCCAAGAGTTAGTTAAGGTATGCTATCTACCGGGCTATGTGTCATAAAACTGCTAAATACGTGTACATGTAGATTATATACATACACACATAAATATATTCAATATAGAGTTTATTTTTAAGCTATGTCACTGAGAAACGAGTGCTATTAGGAACATAGAACCATCTTCTATACAGACACTAAAACTCAGGATTTACTTGGGCAAAGGTGGAATTCTGCACATTTAATATAGTTTTCTAAATCTCCCACAACATAGTGCTATTCTTCATATGAGTTTTGTTGTTTGTAAATACTGTTTATGTTCAGGGATAATAGAAGAATTAAAATGAATAAAAGAAAGCTGATTTTCATGTTAAAAAATTATTGCTCCAGCTTGAATCCCTATTAATATGTTCTTATACCAAATTTTATGTTTTCATCAAATCAGACCCTCAAGGAGAATGGCAAGGTGCTGGCAGCTCAAAGTTACTATGCAAAAAAGTAATATCTCAAATAATATTAATACCTCTAACAGAAAGCATAGACCCCATACACACTAACAACATGGTGTTAGACCTCTCAATCAAAACTGCAGCTCGTTTTTGGCAGCATTATTATCACATTTTAGAAATTTGGCTAATTGAAACTCTGAGTGAACAATTAAAAGATCTTATATTTGAGAATTAAAAGAGTGATGAGACAAGAATACAAATTCTTACAATTCACTCTCTCTCTCTCTCTCTGTGTGTATTTAAATATAATTTTCTTTTTTTTTTGGTTTGGAGATCAATGATCTTTTTTTTTATTCTTATTATACTTTAAGTTTTAGGGTACGTGTGCACAATGTGCAAGTTTGTTACATATGTATCCATGTGCCATGTTGGTGTGCTGCACCCATTAACTCGTCATTTAGCATTAGGTATATCTCCTAATGCTATCCCTCCCCCTCCCCCCACCCCACAACAGTACCTGGAGTGTGATGTTCCCCTTCCTGTGTCCATGTGTTCTCATTGTTCAATTCCTACCTATGAGTGAGAACATGCAGTGTTTGGTTTTTTGTCCTTGCGATAGTTTACTGAGAATGATGGTTTCCAGTTTCATCCCTGTCCCTACAAAGGACATGAACTCATCATTTTTAATGGCTGCATAGTATTCCATGGTGTATATGTGCCACATTTTCTTAATCCAGTCTATCATTGTTGGACATTTGGGTTGGTTCCAAGTCTTTGCTATTGTGAATAGTGCCACAATAAACGTACGTGTGCATGTGTCTTTATAGCAGCATGATTTGTAGTCCTTTGGGTAAATACCCAGTAATGGGATGGCTGGGTCAAATGGTATTTCTAGTTCTAGATCCCTGAGGAATAGCCACACTGTCTTCCACAATGGTTGAACTAGTTTACAGTCCCACCAACAGTGTAAAAGTGTTCCTAGTTCTCCATATCCTCTCCATATCCAGCACCTGTTGTTTCCTGACTTTTTAATGATGGCCATTCTAACTGGTGTGAGATAGTATCTCATTGTGGTTTTGATTTGCATTTCTCTGATGGCCATTGATGATGAGCATTTTTTCATGTGTTTTTTGGCTGCATAAATGTCTTCTTTTGAGAAGTGTCTGTTCATGTCCTTTGCCCACTTTTTGATGGGGTTGTTTTTTTCTTGTAAATTTGTTTGAGTTCATTGTAGATTCTGGATATTAGCCCTTTGCCAGATGAGTAGGTTGAGAAAATTTTCTCCCATTTTGTAGGTTTCCTGTTCACTCTGATGGCAGTTTCTTTTGCTGTGCAGAAGCTCTTTAGTTTATTTAGGTCCCATTTGTCAATTTTGGCTTTTATTGCCATTGCTTTTGGTGTTTTAGACATGAAGTCCTTGCCCATGCCCATGTCCTGAATGGTATTGCCTAGGTTTTCTTCTACGGTTTTTATGGTTTTAGGTGTAACATGTAAGTCTTTAATCCATCTTGAATTAATTTTTGTATAAGGTGTAAGGGAGGGATCCAGTTTCAGCTTTCTACATATGGCTAGCCAGTTTTCCCAGAACCATTTATTAAATAGGGAATCCTTTCCCCATTGCTTGTTTTTGTCAGGTTTGTCAAAGATCAGATGGTTGTAGATGTGTGGTATTATTTCTGAGGTCTCTGTTCTGTTCCCTTGGTCTATATCTCTGTTTTGGTACCAGTACCATGCTGTTTTGGTTACTGTAGCCTTGTAGTATAGTCTGAAGTCAGGTAGCGTGATGCCTCCAGCTTTGTTCTTTTGACTTAGGATTGACTTGGTGATGTGGGCTCTTTTTTGGATCCATATGAACATTCATGTAGTTTTTTCCAATTCTGTGAAGAAAGTCATTGGTAGCTTGATGAGGATGGCATTCAATCTATAAATTACCTTGGGCAGTATGGCCATTTTCACAATATTGATTTTTCCAACCCATGAGCATGGAATGTTCTTCCATTTGTTTGTATCCTCTTTTATTTCATTGAGCAGTGGTTTGTAGTTCTCCTTGAAAAGGTCCTTCATGTCCCTTGTAAGTTGGATTCGTAGGTATTTTATTCTCTTTGAAGCAATTGTGAATGGGAGTTCACTCATGATTTGGCTCTCTGTTTGCCTGTTACTGGTGTACAAGAATGCTTGTGATTTTTGTACATTGATTTTGTATCCTGAGACTTTGCTGAAGTTACTTATCAGCTTAAGGAGATTTTGGGCTGAGACAGTGGAGTTTTCTAGATATACAATCATGTCATCTGCAAACAGGGTCAATTTGACTTCCTCTTTTCCTAACTGAATACCCTTTATTTCCTTCTCCTGCCTGATTGCCCTGGCCAGAACTTCCAGCACTATGATGAATAGGAGTGGTGAGAGAAGGCATCCCTGTCTTGTGCCAGTTTTCAAAGGGACTGCTTCCAGTTTTTGCCCATTCAGTATGATATTGGCTGTGGGTTTGTCATCGATAGTTCTTATTATTTTGAGGTACGTCCCATCAATACCTAATTTACTGAGAGTTTTTAGCATGAAGTGTTGTTGAATTTTGTCAAAGGCCTTTTCTGCATCTATTGAGATAATCATGTGGTTTTTGTCTTTGGTTCTGTTTATATGCTGGATTACATTTATTGATTTGTATATGTTGAACCAGCCTTGCATCCCAGGGATGAAGCCCACTTGATCATGGTGGATAAGCTTTTTGATGTGCTGCTGGATTCGGTTTGCCAGTATTTTATTGAGGATTTTTGCATCAATGTTTATCAAGGATATTGGTCTGAAATTTTCTTTTTTGGTTGTGTCTCTGCCAGGCTTTGGTATCAGGATGATGCTGGCCTCATAAAATGAGTCAGGGAGGATTCCCTCTTTTTCTATTGGTTGGAATAGTTTCAGAAGGAATGGTACCAGTTCCTCCTTGTACCTCTGGTAGAATTCGTCTGTGAATCCATCTGGTCCTGGACTCTTTTTGGTTGGTAAGCTATTGATTATTGCCACAATTTAAGAGCCTGTTATTGGTCTATTCAGAGATTCAACTTCTTCTTGGTTTAGTCTTGGGAGGGTGTATATGTCGAGAAATTTATCCATTTCTTCTAGATTTTCTAGTTTATTTGTGTAGAGGTGTTTGTAGTATTCTCTGATGGTAGTTTGTATTTCTGTGGGATCTGTGGTGATATCCCCTTTATCATTTTTTATTGTGTCTATTTGATCCTTCTCTCTTTTCTCCTTTATTAGTCTTGCTAGTGGTCTATCAATTTTGTTGATCTTTTCAAAAAACCAGCTCCTGGATTCATTAATTTTTTGAAGGGTTTTTTGTGTCTCTATTTCCTTCAGTTCTGGTCTGATTTTAGTTATTTCTTGCCTTCTGCTATCTTTTGAATGTGTTTGCTCTTGCTTTTCTAGTTCTTTTAATTGTGATGTTAGGGTGTCAATTTTGGATCTTTCCTGCTTTGTCTTGTGGGCATTTAGTGCTATAAATTTCCCTCTACACACTGCTTTGAATGTGTCCCAAAGATTCTGGTATGTTGTGTCTTTGTTCTCATTGGTTTCAAAGAACATCTTTATTTCTGCCTTCATTTTGTTATGTACCCAGTAGTCATTCTGGAGTAGGTTGTTCAGTTTCTATGTAGTTGAGCTGTTTTGAGTGAGTTTCTTAATCGTGAGTTCTAGTGTGATTGCAGTGTGGTCTGAGAGACTGTTTGTTATAATTTCTGTTCTTTCACATTTGCTGAGGAGAGCTTTACTTCCAACTATGTGGTCAATTTTGGAATTGGTGTGGTGCTGAAAACAATGTATATTCTGCTGATTTGGGGTGGAGAGTTCTGTAGATGTCTATTAGGTCCATTTGGTGCAGAGCTGGTTCAATTCCTGGGTATCCTTGTTAACTTTCTGTCTCATTTATCTGTCTATTGTTGACAGTGGGGTGTTAAAATCTCCCATTATTATTGTCTGGGAGTCTAAGACTCTTTGTAGGTCACTCGGGACTTGCTTTATGAATCGCGATGGTCCTGTATTGGGTGCATATATATTTAGGATAGTTACCTCTTCTTGTTGAATTGATCCCTTTACCATTATGTAATGGCCTTCTTTGTCTCTTTTGATCTCTGTTGGTTTAAAGTCTGTTTTATCAGAGACTAGGATTGCAACCCCCTGCCTTTTTTTGTTTTCCATTTGCTTGGTAGATCTTCCTCCATCCCTGTATTTTGAGTCTATGTGTGTCTCTGCACATGAGATGGGTTTCCTGAATACAGCACCCTGATGTGTCTTGACTCCTCATCCAATTTGCCAGTCTGTTTCTTTTAATTGGAGCATTTAGCCCATTTACATTTAAAGTTAATATTGTTATGTGTGAATTTGATCCTGTCATTATGATGTTAGCTGGTTATTTTTCTCATTAGTTGATGCAGTTTCTTCCTTGCCTTGATGGTCTTTACAATTTGGCATGTTTTTGCAGTGGCTGGTACAGGTTTTTCCTTTCCATGTTTAGTGCTTCCTTCAGGAGCTCTTTTAGGGCAGGCCTGGTGGTGACAAAATCTCTCAGCATTTGCTTGTCTGTATTTTATTTCTCCTTCACTTATGAAACTTAGTTTGGCTGGATATGAAATTCTGGGTTGAAAATTCTTGTCTTTAAGAATGTTGAATATTGGCCCCCACTCTCTTCTGGCTTGTAGAGTTTCTGCCAAGAGATCAGCTGTTAGTCTGATGGGCTTCCCTTTGTGGGTAACCCGACCTTTCTCTCTGGCTGCCCTTAACATTTTTTCCTTCATTTCAACTTTGGTGAATGTGATAATTATGTGTCAGGAGTTTGAGACCAGCCTGGCCAACATGATGAAACCCCGTCTCTTCTAAAAATACAAAAATTAGCCAGGCATGGTGGCAGGCGCCTGTAGTCCCACCTGCTTGGGAGGCTGAAGCACTTGAACCCATGAGGTTCAGGAGAATCACTTGAACCCGTGAGGCAGAGGTTGCAGTGAGCCGAGATCATGCCACTGCACTCCAGCCTGGGTGACACTGCAAGACTCCGTCTCAAAAAAAAAAAAAATGTAAAAATTAAATATTATCCCAAAGTACAGAGATCTTAATATCAACTTAAAAAAGAATGTTATATATCATAAAGCATGATACATCTATGAGTTAAAAACACTTTACCTGATGTTACCATCTGCTGGAACTAAGGCTACTTCATGTGTCCCATGGTGCAGGGAGGGCAGAGGCAATAGGCGAGAGCTCCTCCAAAGAATACAGGAAGAGGGATGTTGGATGCAATCCTCTCATAAAAGAATTAAAATGACAGAATTCAGGATTACTCTCAAATGTGTAGCATTAAAAAAAGACAAGAGTGGTAATGTAAATGAGCATTTTTAATGCTGAAAACAAGCTATTTATCTAATTATAACCTTTACTTTGGAAAGAAAACACCAAATAATACACTAGATCTCTAAAATTTAATGTACACATGCTATATACCAGCTTTTGTGCTAAGAAAATTATTAAGATTTTTTATTTATTCCTAGAACAACTCTAAACCATAGAAACTGTTAATGGCTCCTTTTTATAAAGGAAACCTTAGAGAATAACTCCCTAAGTCTCACCTCGTAAGTGGGCCCAGTATGTGAAGGGCTCAAAAGTTGTTATCCAGGAGTGATATTTAAAAACATATCAAAGTGTTATTTGTAGTTGACACTTCATTATCGGTAAATTTCAGATAATTTCTAAAAAGTCTTTTTATACTATTAATTTGTATAGAAAGATTACCAGTAAAATGTAATTTCTCCTAATGCTATGTAAATATCCATGTTGAGACAAATCCCTCATCTCACAGCTAAAATACAATGAGGCATCTTCAGTAGTTTTTTCTTTTTAGAAGTGATTCATTTATGTTCAGCAATTTCTTGGTCAGTTCAGGTCTGAAAGTCTAAGAGTGAGCAGGAGATTGTTTTTCCAGTGACAGAGGTTACAGAGGAAGAAAGCAAAAATGGAAGCTGGAAAAGTTTACTATGATACTAGTTGTTTCCTTGTATGGAAAAATTCTTCGTTTATGTGGACAAATTTTGATCAGGGTCAGTGGAAAATAACTGAAGTCTTTCAGAAAATTGCAGGGTTTCTTACACTCTTGGAAGGCACATCTGTCAGGACACCCAATCAAGCCATCATGTTACTGCTATTTCTTTGGAAAAGCCAAATAAATAGGTACACAAAGATTACATCAATTTAAGTGGAATTTCTTCATCAAAGCTCAAATAATGGATAAAAAACACGTGTAACTTGCATGAAACAGATGGTTTTTCTACTCTAATGGCCTAGTTGACAATTGTAGGTGAGATAAAAAGAGAAGGTGAAAGAAAGATAACTTTAATTCAGATCATCCTGGTTTGTGGCCCTTTCAGTAAAGACTAAGTATAAGATCTCCGCTAAGATATTTAATCCATCTCAGTTTTACTGTCCTCACATATAAAAGAAATATGCATAATATTAAAAATTTTTATATAGCTATAACTATGTCTATATTGCTTGAGAGAGTAGGAGCTCCAAAACTGATAACTATTATTATTAAGCCAGCCTTAGTCTTAAAAGTACTTCTTATTTTTGCTTCTTTATTTTCTTTAAAAAATAATTGTGATCAGAACACTTAATGTAAGATCTACACTCTTAACAAATTTTTAAGTGTAAAAATGATTATAGGTACAATGCTGTATAGTAGATCTTTGAAGCTTATTCATCTTGCTTTACCAAAACATTGTGCCTGTTGATTAGTAAGTCCCCATTTCTCCTCCCTCCAGCCCCTAGCAACCATTTTATTCTTTGATTCTATGAATTTGACTATTTTAGATTTGTCATGTAAGTAGAATCATGCAGTATTTGTCTTTCTGTGACTGCCTTATTTCACTTAGCATAGTATCCTCAAAATTCCCCCATATTGACCAGGCGCGGTGGCTCATGCCTCTAATCCCAGCACTTTGGGAGGCCGAGGCGAGTGGATCACCTGAGCAGGAGTTCAAGACCAGCCTGGCCAACATGGTGAAACCCCATCTCTACTAAATATATAAAAACTAGCCAGGCATGGTGGTGCACACCTGTAATCCCAGCTACTCAGGAGGCTGAGGCAGGAGAATCACTTGAACCTGGGAGGTAGAGGTTGCAGTGAGCCGAGATCATGCCACTGCACTCCAGCCTGGGCAACAAGAGTGAAACTCCATCTAAAAGAAAATAAAAATTACCCATATTGTCACATATTTCAGAATTTCCTTTTTGTGAAGGCTGAATAGTATTCCACTGTATGTATTTACTACATTTTCCTTATCCATTCATCTGTTCATGGACATTTAAGTTTCTTCCATATCTTAGCTATTGTGAATAGTGCTGCAACAAACATAGGGGGACTTATATTTCTTGAAGATATTGATTTCAATTCTTTTGTATAAATATCTAGAAGTGGGATTGTTGTATATCATACCATAGTTCCATTTTGAAATTTCTGATGAACCTCCATACTATTTTCCATAGAAACTTCATCATTTTGCATCCCCACCAATAGTGTGCAAAGGTTTCAATTTCTCCACATATTCACCAGCGCTTGTCTTTTGATATTTTGATAATAGACATCCTGACAGGTAAGAGGAAATATCTCATTTTGGTTTTGATTTGCATCTTCCTGATGATTAGTGATGTTGAACATCTTTGTCATATACCTGTTGGCCATTTTCATGTCTTCTTTGGAGAAATATCTATTCAGGTCCCTAGTCTGTCTATTATTATTATTTTTTAATAGAGATGGTGATCTCTCTATGATGCCCAGGTGGGTCTCTAGCTCCTGGACTCAAGTGATCCTCCCACCTTGGTCTTCCAAAATGCTGGAATTAACCTAATTCCTTTTAAATCAGGTTATTAGGTTTTTGCTTTTACTATGAGTCTCTTATTTTTTTGCAGATTAACCACTTATCAAATACACAGTTTGTAAATATTTTATCCCATTCCTTAGATCACCCTTTTCACTCTGTTTCTTCTTATTATGATTATTTTTTAACACAGCAGAAGCTTTTTGGTTTTATGTAGTTCTACTTGTTTGTTTTTGTTTTTCTTGCCTTGCTTTTGGTGTCATATCACCTTATGGCTATTTCTAATGGTTACTTTTGAGTTACCTTGATCAGTGTTTTCTAAAACTTATTTCTAAAAATTCTCAAGATTTACAAAATAAAACAGTAGGGATCCTTGAAAATACAGATCATAAAATAATGAGAATTATGAATTTTGTAATGGAGGTATACCAATATTATAACATATAATCATCCCTAAAATTACTTTAATAATAGGGTCTTTTTTTTTCCTGTAGGGTATTGATGGAACCTTGAGAAAACACAATTGTAATGAGCATATATTGCTTTTTCCCAGTTGTCTTTCTGCGATAACCAGCAGAATGAGAAAAAATTGAATAAGTTTTTCTGTGTACACTGGCACAAAATAAGGTCTTTGAAAATAAAATTGAGTTAAGCTTTTATAACTTTTGAATTCTATAATAAAGAAGAGGCTTAGGAAATTCTCTCATCCTTTTCATGAATTCAGATAGCTACTTCTAACAGATATTCAAATAATGAAAGTGGTAAAAACTCAATTTCTAGCTCATAAGCCTGAAGAGACTTTAGAGTTAAATAAAGGATAAAATCCCAAGAATAAAAGCATAGAAAAGCTCCTTATCTTCATCCTGTTTATTCAACATATAAGATCATTCTTTGATGTACACACAAGTCTATCCCTGGGTGGGTAAAAAAAATAGGCTGGATGTTTTATTTCTGTAATGGGTGATTAATACACAAACTAAACTAAAGAAGGAACTAAAACTTTTAGTAGAAGATCAGGGAAAGAACACTTCACCTAAAGCGCATATTCATTCTTGTGATAAAATTTGAGTGTCTAGTTTTACGTTATGTGCTGGACATAGAGCAGTTACAAAAACAAACTTTTTTTGCATGTGACTTTAAGCTTATTTTCTTAGATATCAGAAATGTAAAGGGGAATGAGTTATATATTATATTTTGGAAAAGAGAGTAGAAAGGTAACAATCCTGAGATGTCAATCATTTATATTGTCCTTTGATCAGTCATACATACTTTCCACTGTGTTAAATGTTGCTGAGGGAGTAAGGAGGGGAATTAAATGTGAAGAAACTCAAAGACAGTGGGTGAACTTAGAACAACATCTAATGGAGTGATGGCTCAGAGGCCATTTTACAATGGATTGAAAAGAAAGTGCCAGATGAAGAAATGGACACATTCATTATAAACATCTCATTTCATCAGTTTGGCTCAGGAGACTAGAAAAAAATAATGCTCTAACCGGTGTGTTTATTTTACTTTAATTGGTTAAATGTGAGTGTTTAATGGAGAAATTTGAGAGTTAAGAATAGAGTATGGAGAATTTTAGTTAAGAGAGAAGTTGAATATACTGAGGAGAGAAGGAAAAAATTCAATGTAAGTTTCTGAGGAACTAGGAGGAGAAAGAAAAGAAATTATGCCTTGTTCAGGCAAAGAACATGCTTTTCAAAAAAGAAAAAGAATCAGAAACAATTGGTATCCTCTTTCATTTCAGTGCTTCTCTAATTTAAACATAGGCCAAAAAAAAAAAAAAAAAAAAAACCATAAAAAAACACAACTGAGAGCCTTTTAAATGCAGATTTGGGTTCATTAGGTCTGAGTTGGGGCCTTAGATTCGACATTTCTAACAGATTTCCAGGTGCTTCTCATGCTGTAGTGAGCAGATCACATTTGCAGCAGCAAGGCTGTGTTTCTATATTTGGTACTAATAAATGACAAGCTCCCAGCATCTGGCTGTAATTTTCTATTAATTAGAAATGGCCATCAAACAGTTGGAGGGAGGAGAGTGAGGGTGGTTAGAATAAGGGTGGTTAGAGCGTTGACATAATTTTTCAGAGGCCACGTGAGTTGATTGGACCAGAGACATGGTGAAATTATAAGCAGTACATTGAGGGCCTCCCAGTAAGAGTTGTGACCAATTTATAACAGAACTTGCCTCTGCTGATGGGCCTCTTTCCACATTCTCTGTCCAGAGAAAATGCACGGTTGGTGTTGTCCAAGATTAGGGTTGTGTGTGGAGATATAATGCAAAAACAGAGAGTCAAGAATGTATGTTATTCCTGAAAAGGTGCTCCATGTAAACTAAGCTGGTTAAATAAAGAGGGAAGTTAAGCGTCACTAGTGCTAACGAATAGAGAGCAAAAAAGGGATCCTTGTTTGTAAGTATCACTAAGGTCAGATGAGGTCAGATGTTTCTTTTTGTTTTTTGGATTTTGTTGGTTTTTTTTAGTTTAATTTTTATTCTTCACGTATATTTATATGTTGCTATGTAACATAAGCTGATTAGAATCTAATTCAATCAGCAGACATAATTAAGAAGCATAAAACTGGGAAATTCCCATGTCTGTTATGTGCACTAGTAAGGATCAGTAGCCTAAAGACCTACATTGCAATGTCATTCTACTCATGTTCATAATGTAAAAGATTGTACTCCAAATGCAGGCCTGTGAGTTTGGTATTCTGATCAATGATCTAAGGTATTGGCTAAAGAATTACAAGTAAAATACTGGGAAAAGGACAAAACTGACAGTGAAAAAAAAAAGATTGTTGTCAAAATCAAGTAAGAGTGTTTATGAATATAAGCCAACAGTTGAGCAGGATTCAGAGTTCATAATAAGGCATAGAGTTCATTACCTGAAGAGAAGGTTTACTTAAATCGTATTCAGTAGATGCAGCTGGGATTACAGAACAGGCTACAGGTCAGCCGACCAAACACCACGGATCTGCTAGAGACCACCAAGGAAGCCTTTGGCCCCCTCTTCTGAGAAGCACTGACCCGTAAAGACCATGTGTGAGTCAGGCCAGATTGGCCAGCAAAACTAAACTAGGAGTCAGGAGATAAAAAACACTGCTCCAAAAATCCTTAAACCAAAGTCGCCTTACTGATGTTCTACTCCTGCTATTTTAAAGGCAAGATTCTCTTAGTAAGAATGTTCTACTGCTGACATTTGAAAGACAAGATTCTCTTTGTGGAAGGTTTGCCACCCAGGATTTACCAATCTCGTCTCTTCTTTGAAAAGCCCTTCCTTCAAAAGAAATACACTCCATCCACCGCAGAATAGCAAGCACAATTTGATATAAAAATTATTAATTCATAGCAATGGCAAAATATCACACAAAATCAGGTAACCTCCAGGTAGAATGTTTGTATTATTAAATTTATTTGGCTTAAAAGGGAGTCTCTTAAAGTTTTGAATATTTACCTCAATACTTTGAAAAAAATTAATTAATTTGATCATAGACAAATGAAGGGAGACACTCCTGTATAAAACTCCTAAAGCTTTTTTTAAGGTCCTATGTCAAATACTCAAATTTAAATAAAATATTTTTTGAACACACATGGGTGGCTATTCTATTTCAATAGAACAAGACATTTCATTCAGAAACACCTTGAACTGTTTTTTCCCCAGCATCCCACACAAGTTTCATAATTTGTGTCTCAGCTGTTTTTGTTTTTTAAATTCTGTATCAATACTTGTGAACTCTGAACTTGCCCAGATGATAGTATTGCATTGGGTTAGAAGCATAGATAGTCAGACAGCTGGAGTTCAAACCCCAGCTCTCCTCCTTAGTAACTGGGTTAACCATCAGCATTTGGCTTAATCTCTCTGTGCCTCGTTTTCGCCAGCTTGGCAAGCTGTGACTGCTATGCAAGTTTTGTTGAAACAAAAATTGTTACTGGACAATTTAAACAGAAAGGGGATATTTTACGTAAGGCTATTGAAATAGGGCAGAGAGGCCAGAATTCAGTCTGAATTCAAATACTGTGAAACGAAAGGTGGGAGGCTTTTTAAGTGCTGTGGTGAGAGAGTGGAAAATTACTAGAGGATACTAGCAGAGAAGTTGGTCACTGTGCAGAGCATACTGAGTTATTTATGAGTTTTCTTTTTTATTTTTTTCTGCATGGTTAGATCATCTTTGTATATTATGCGGCACCACTCATCCACATTAGGCTCCTACCCTCTCAGAGGGGCTAGGAAATAGGAGCTATCTTCCTGAGATTGTGTCTGAAAAAGATGACTCCCAGGTCCTTGAGGAAGACATTCTTGTGTTGGAAACTAGCAGGAGGCCTTAAAAAAGATTTACGTCTCAAAGGAACAAAGAAAGAATTTACAATGACAAGTTTTCTAAAGTAAATAAATGCTCTTAAGTCAGAGTCTACAGTCAGGAAAAATGTCTACCATGTAGTCCAGCTGAGGGGAACATTAAGGTCTTCTTGGCCAGTATCTATTGTTGCTTTAATTATAATCATTATTGTTAAGATGAAAATTTGAGCCTTCGACACCTGGTGAGTGAATGCACAGAAATGTTTTTTTTTTTTTTTTTTTTTTATTCCTGGGTTGTTATCAAATGATACTAAAATAACTTTTGTTTTTTCAGGACACCAGCAATGTCTGTATTCAGTTCAAAACATTTACCTCAGATTTTTCAATATGTGACATATGCATGAGAATCAATGACACATTGAAACCAAAATAACACACATTTGTAGGATGAACAAAAATCCCAGTGAAGGGAACTCTGATACATCCAGTTAGGTCTGCAAAGAAATCCCATTTCCTAAACAATTAAACCTAAATAGAATCTAACCAAGGCAGGCTATGTGGCCTGAGTACTACCCTGCTTTTTTCAACTAAACCTTGCTGACCTTTACTTTAAAAAATGTAGTTTATGGCCTAGTACAGTGCCTTATGCCTGTAATCCCAGCATTTTAGGAGGCTGAGGCGGACAGATCACGAGGTCAGGAGTTAAGAGACCAGCCTGACTCACATGGTGAAACCTGTCTCTACTAAAAATACAAAAATTAGCCAGGCATGGTGGTGCGCCTGTAATCCCAGTTACTCTGGAGGCTGAGGCAGGAGAATCACTTGATCCTGGGAGATGGAGTTTGCAGTGAGCCAAGACTGTGCCACTGCACGCCAGCCTGGGCAACAGAGTGAGACTCCATCTCAAAAATAAAATAAAAAATAAATAAATAAATGAATAAAAGGAGTTTATAATTCTACTACATATTGGTAACCCAAATTAAAAGTACAGGTTACATAGAAAGTTGGGCCTTTTTACAACTCCTGATTGAGTGAATTGGATAGAAATAGAACACAAATCCATGTACTCTGGCTTTTTCATGCTCAGTGCACCGTAGAATCTGACAACTTGGTAGCATTTCACCTTCCGTGGGAATGTCTGATACATTCTCACAGAAGACGTTCCTATAGAAGGCGGTAAAGCGAAGAAGATTTTACTCTTTTTAAAGGCATGAATGCTTGACTATCATTATTTCTCCTCCTAACCCCATTGCTCTCTCGGGCCCATTGGCATTTGATAGGCTGATATTTAATGAAATGAGGACTTGAATATCTCCTCTTGTAATCCACAGAAGGCTAATCTTGCTCTTAAACTTTCAATATCTGTTCTAAGGCTCTTTAACATTTCAACTTCTTAGCCTGTCATCTTCCATTATTCTTTCTCACAAATGATTACCAAAATTCTCTAGCCTGATGGAGGCCCTTTGTTCTTCAAGAGTAAAATAATTACACAAATGATCACTGCATTAATGATTTCTAGTCTTCCTAATATTGCCAGCAATTGTTGAGAACTTATGTTTCTTCTCAGCATCTTGATATGTGCATTCATATCTCCACTAAATTATCAAGCTCTTTTTTTAAAACAGCCATGACTAATGACCCAAAATTTTAACAGGATCTTCCTGCTGTAGAAGACCCAGATAGTGATATAAAAGTAAAAATTGCGAAGGCAAATCTAAGTATGCATTATTTAAAGATTATTTGAATCATCAGTAAAGTACACTGAAGCATGTAATTTTCCAAAACTAGTTAGACATAAAAAGCTTTAGTCAAATCATCCAATCCCTTTATTCACTTAAAATACATAGGAAAAGTGAGAAGTTTTAAGGCAAATGGAACTTGCAACTAAATAAAATTAGCAGAGATCTGGTAAAATTATATCTAAACTAAAAACTTACAGAAGTTTTTGCATTTGTTCATTTGTAATTTTCTGGTATTCGATGCAGGTAAAATAATTGAGAAGAAAAGTATCAGGGCATGAATTTTTGATAAATATGTTGTAATGCAGTAGAATTGTAAAGAAGCATGTAGAAAAGTAAAAATATTTAGAAAATAGGTAATACATTATGGTCTATGTGTATCAGTAAGTATAAACTAAGTAGTTCTGCATAATTATGCCATCTATTCAAATTTTTAAAATATTTATTATAACATTATAACAATGTTGAGTTTGGATCTTCAATAGGCTACAAACTACTTAGAGTTTACACTCACTCTTGAGGACATAAAGGTTAAGTTAACATAGTAATGAGAGGATTTTTAACTGAAATGGAATGCCAGATGAAAAACGTACAAGAAAATATGGGAAAGTAGAAGAAGGTAAAACCAGAACTATCAGGGAAGGGCGTACATTTGTAGTGTGGAAGAAGAACCACTTTCACTGAGATAAGGCATTAAGAGTGGAAGTTAATGAACATTCATTGGAAAGCAAAGATTATGTATTTGAGTCACATCCAGGAAAAGATATACATTTGCTATGTATAGAAGTATGGAAATAGTTTGCAAGAGTGAAATTGTATATATTAGAAAAGGGGCTTAACAAAATTGGTAAAGGTTGAAATAAATGGGAGAAATTAGAGGAAGTGACAGATATAACTGAAAATCGTGCATTTTTGAAAATCCAATTGGAAGTGAAACTTTGGGTTTATTGTGGAACATGTTTCTTAAAAAATGAGGTTTGATTCATTGTAGTTAAAGAATTCTGGGTTGGAGTTTCACCAGTAAGTGTGGAGGAGCTGGTCAAGGTGGGGATGGTAAGGAGTAAAAACTTTATGGTATTGGCCAAATAAGGCAGAATGATATGTGTTATATCCTGGATAGACAAGAAAGGAACAATAACTGGGAGACATATAGAAAGAGGAGACTGATAATTCATGACTTTAGGGAAGAAATAGAATCAGTGGAAGAGAAGTAGATCATTGTCAGAGTGTGGGATAGTAACATTTCAAGCTTCAGTAGTAGATAGTTTCACATTTGCCTCTTTTCTTGAACTTTTTACTCTCTTATTAAAGTTCTCAACTCCTTTCTGTATTCACTCTTTAACCCACTTCCATCTGCCAATAGAAGTATTGTAAAAAGAGAAGCATCATCCAATCCCTTTATCTGTCAAGAAGAACTTTCTGAGAATATGAGACAATATTTAAATGTTAAAAAATGAATTTTATATGGAACTGCTAAATATCTGTTTCTCAGGAGCTTGGTATTATAAGCACTAGTGATAGCCACATTATCACTTATTAGGATTAATAGATATACCCTCAATGAAATTAATTAAAATATGATAAAAAACATAAAATCTTTTAAAACAAATTGTTAATCTAGCAAGTAATACTTGAAAGGCCAAAAAATGGGATTGAGAGGTAGAAAGAGGATCAAAGGTGACTTTTTACCTTGGGGAATTTTTGAAACCCGGGGAGTTGTCTTTGCAAAGAACAAGGGACAGAAAGAAAAAAAAATCCAGAGCTCACCCAATGTTGAGAGTGCAAGAGGATATCCTCCATATTAAGTGCTACAGTATATGGGGTAAACTAGAAATAAACTCTACCACCACACACACATACACAAATCAGCAAGGGAAATTGCTTGCCTGAGACCTTGCCATAAAGTTAAATAAAAGAGAAAAAAAAATCATTTCCATGAGAACTTATCCACACTAGATAGTGCTCGTATGTGTTTATAGATGAAATTTATACTCCCCCAAGACACTGCAAGCTGAAAATTTAGTTTAAAATGGTTTTGGGTGGTTGTACACTCAGGAGCAAAAGAAGAGTACCTCTCAAGAAAGCCACAGAAACTACTGTCTTCAAAGAAGCCCATAGACCCAATTTTAAAAATAGAAAGTAGCAGGCAAAATTCACCTAATACGCAGGGAAATGAATGCCCATGACACAACAACAGAAACGTGGACTTGAATTTTTGAAACATGATATACCACAGATTATACTCACTTTGTTCTTTTCACTTCTATAAAAAGATGATCTCATAGTTGACTCTGACACTCGCATTTTTGAATCCTTAAATCTGGGTTACATGTTAGCAGTTGCAAAAGGTTTTGGCCACATGTCCCATTTAGGGAATTAATTGTGCTTGATCCTAAACTTACAGTGATATTTACGGATACTTTGCCGACAAGCCTATCCCCAGTGAGCTATCACATAGTTGAGAGAATAGATATTGATATGGTTTGGATCTGTGTCTACACCCAAACCTCATGTTCCGTTGTAATCCCCATGATGGAAGTGGGGCCTGGTGAGAGGTGATTGGATCCTTAGGGCAGTTTCTTATGAATGGTTTAGCACCATCTTCTCGATGCTGCCCTTGCGGTATTGAATGAGTTCTCACGAGATCTATTTGTTTAAAAGCGTGTAGCACACCCCCATCTCTCTCTTGCTCCTGCCTCAGCCACAGGGAGTCTCTATTCCCCCTTTGCCTTCTGCCATGATTGCAAGTTTCCTGAGGCCTCCCTAGAAGCCAGGCAGATTCCAGCATCATGCTTCCTGTAAGCCTGCAGAAATGTGAGCCAATTAAACCTCTTTTTTAAAAAAATAAATAAATAAATTACTCAGTCTCAGGTTTTTTTTTGTAGCAATGTGAGAATGGCCTAATACAAATATAGACCCAGTAAAGTCAAAGTGAGCATTTTACCTAACAATACCGGTTCTTTAAATTAAAAAAAAATGTAAACATATCTTTTTTTTCTAAGACTGCTCACATACAGTCATCCTCTTGCTTTCCTAGAATGTCTGAGTTAGGTTACTATAGTTTCCTTTGACTATAGGAAACATACTATAGTCAAAAAATCGAGTGAGTTCATCCCGCTGCTTTTCTTTCCGTAAATAAAGTAGAATTCTAGTTCTGCAGAATATTTTAAGGTACTGTATTATCTGTCCCAACCCCACCCCCACCCCCCTGATCTTGCATTCTAGTATCTATTCTTGCTAAGGACACCACTAGATCAATTACATGAATAGTTTAGGCTCAATCCTTATAGCTTTTTGTTTTCTTTATCTCTTCCCCAGATCTGGTGCTAACCAAAATCTTAGGTATTAACCAACAGAAAACTATAGCTTATCATTGCCATAGTGCTTTGGCCTGACAAATGATGAGTTTCTTATACAGCATTCTTGGAAGCAATACAAGCATTTTTAATAATCTTTTTAAATTGCAGATTAGGCCTTACGTAAGCTACATTTAGTAGCAGACACTTTTCATATCACTGAACCAGTGAAATTACATCTGCAATATGATTCTCCCCAATAAGAGTTTCCAGTAATCATGTCCAACTATGTTCTCAATTTAGAGCACTGGGATGCAGAACAATATGTAACATGTCAGAATGTTTCTGCTTGTCACAGTGATGGAGCTCAGAGTAGAATAAGGGAGCAGCTTTTTAAACTTTAGGCGAAAAACAACCTTGCTCAAGCTTATACGTAAATATGTGGCAATTGTATTATTTCATTAGAAATGTATTTAAAAAACACATTTTCATTCACAAAGTGTGGTTGAGGGGATTGCCTTTCTATTTTTTTTTTTTTTTTTTGTCGAACGTTGTCATGTGAGTAGAAAGGAGGAAGGAAACTCAGAAACTCAGATGGCTTTAGTGCAGATAAAATTATTATCTCAAAATTCCAAGATCAGGTACATTTTTACTTCTGAAGATTGCATGCCCATATGATAGAATGAGAATTCAAATCACTCGCTGATTTGGGTTTATAAGTCTTCAAGCTAGAACGCTGCCTGTTCTTACTACAGAACGTAAGTACTGCCTCATGGTTATGACTGGTGATGGCTAATAAAATGCCAAAAGCCACCTCAATATGGGTCTTACACAGAAGGTGAGTATTAGCTAATGCCTGGGGAGAAATGTTCTGTGCCTGAAAGTTATATGTTTTTAGGTTATTACTTTTGATGACAAAAACCACAGTTACTTTTGCACCAATTTAATATCAAATGTCCATCCTTAATTATTGTGTCATTACAGTAATGGCTTCATTGACTGAGTTAGTCTAACCCAGGAAGAGAATAATTCTGCTTTTTCTGCCATTCTGGGCTTCCGTAGTTTTCAGAGTGCTGCACAGAGCCCCAAAGTAATTAAGAGGTGCTTCAGGGGCTGCTTAAGAATAAAATAGCCCCTGAAAAAGGTGAAGCTCCCACCCTTTGCATCCTACCCTTTGTGTCCACACAACATTTTTTTCTATCTGATTCATCTGTGCAAGATGTGTTTGAAAAAATTTTCTTAATTACAAAAATAGAAAAAAAATGTGAAAGCCACTGTACTAAATAAGTGATATTTTGGTATAAATTATTTAGATGATCACAATTGTGCAGATCTCATTTTACACATAAATGAGAAGCTTGGAAAGTTTTGCACATAAATGACAAGTTTTGTCTAAAACCATAACAACCAAACAAAACAGAATTGTTATTGTCCCTGAGCTGCCAAAGATGACCTACTGTGCCTAGTGGGAACATGTTGTAGGCATATGTGCAAATACCTCATACCATGCAACTAAGATAATGGGAGTCTGCACATACAGGAATGCATAATAGCAAATTTTGCACTAATGTCTGTAAATGTGTCAGAAGTGCCGGTTGAGTTTGATGAAGCTTATTGATTGCTGTCTTCTGGTCAAGGATGATGACGCAGAGAATTTTTTAATTTTCACTTCTTGGTTTTATCAAAGGTACAGATGGATTTGTAGGTACTCTCTGAGTGAATTTAGCATATGAGCATGGTCTCTTGCAACTGAGAATAAGACATACTGTGTAAGAATTTGTCTGAATCTTTCCCAAGCTGTTGTCCAGATTTCATGGGATCTTGGAAGGCGTATGCTCCCAAATCAATTTGATGTTCTTGATTGCTAATGTTTGCTTTATGGCCTTAACACTAAACATGTGTATACACATGTGACCACTTAACAGCCTAATGTCTCTGCATTTGTGCCGACTGTCTAACGGCACTTAATTCACCTAAAGGGATCTTTCCCGTGAGATGGGTCTTTTCATTTTCTCGATTTTGAGATAATGGAATTTGAATAAGTTACATTCGTAGATTTAAGAGATCACTTTTCATTCCAAGGATCTTTTGAAGACAGGAAGAGTACAATATTCAACCTTCACTGATACACGTTAATGAAGAAAATCTCTCAAAGGCTATTTAACTTATCTCACATATGGCTATTTACAGTAATTATTTACTCCTATAAAACTACCAGCAATGATTCATGTTCTGTGCAACACTAGACAGCAAAATATTTTAAATTAAATAGTGTTACACTGTAAAACTGCTTCACATTTTAAAATATTTTTATTTTTAGAATTTTTTAAAACAATTAAATGGCACTTGCTTTTCAGTTCACCTCCCCATCTTTTCCCATTTCTTCTTTGACTAATAATATTAAACACCTTTTTGCTCTGAAGAAAACATATAAATATTGAACTATATATTTTTATTTTTTTCTTTTTAGAATTAATATAAGTTGCTTTTGTACAGGATTAAAAATAAAAGTAAATTGTTGTACTTTACTTCTTTGATAGCTTTGACCTTGAAATAAACTTCAGACTTTTCTGGTAACATAGAAATACATGAGAATCATATAAAATTGTTATCTTAGTCAGTGACAAATGTTTACCTAAAAGATCAAAGTATATTTTCCTATAATAGTGTTTTGTCTTGAAGGAAGAAAAATTAGAGATGTAAAATCAGTTGATTTCTATTTGTTCTGTAAGTTTCCCAGAAGAATTCAAAACTTAATGTGCATTTTAAATGCTTTACAGATATTGAAGGATTCTTAGATCCCTTTATCTAAGCCCCAACACAGTCATTTTCATCATTTTTTTCTAATCTTTATCAGCACACACACACAAAAAAAGCTTAAATGGTTTTCTGTTTCTTCTTCTTGGTTTCTCTCAATTGCAAATATTTCTAATGACCTCATATTACCTATTTTACCTTTGATTATACAAAATCTGATTATTATTCCTTCTTCAAATGTAAGTGAATTGCATCTATTTAAACACACCCGATGATTTTATCTATTAATTGAGTACAGGAATCCTCAATGTTAAGTTCTGAATAAATTTCATACCAAGTTAACCTAATTTTACTCTTGTCTCTGAGATCAAATCAACTATATAAGAGTATTCATTTCACTGAAAGCAGCATAAAGGGAAGATGCAATATGTTATAGTGCATTTATTGTATCCATGTGGACATAATCTAAGTCTTTACTGAGAAATAAGCCTCATCAGATAACTTGTCAAATTATCTCTTTCTGATCTTGCATCATTATTTAGATGCTGCTAAGTAAGAAAACATGGTATACAAACCTCTACATTTTGTTTCTTAAACTTATTCATTTGTTCATTTATTAATTGAGTATCGTAAGTGCAACACACTGGACAAGACTCTGGAGATATGTGGGTTATGTTTTCTACTCTTTTGGAATGAAGCATATATATACTCCTGGTACCATCATTTATTAGTTATGTGACCAGATATTTGATCATTTAACTTTTCTCTGCCTCAGTTTCCTCATCTATAACATGTGAGTCATAATTTTGTCTAAAACATCATTTTGGTAGTTGAGGAAATCAAATGACTTAATACACAGAAGTGTTTGTGATTTGTATTGGGCAAGTAGAATGTTAGCTTCTAATAGTAGTACATGTTGAGCATCCCTAATTTGAAAATCCAAAATCTAACATATTCCAGAATCCAAAACTTTCTGAGTGCCAACATAATGCTTACAAGTGGAAAATTTTACCCCTGACCTTAAGTGATGGGTAAAGGTACACAACACACAGTTCATTCAATGTCCACAAGAGAAAAAAATACCCTTGTGGCCCCCTTCAGCTGCAAAATTTCTTTTCTGCATATACCCAGATTCCCCCATGTAAGCAAGCCTCAAAAGCTCATAAAATGGCACAAGTCTAAGTTGGACGCACCAATAACAGGCTCCCCATTACACCCCCACTTGGGGCCAAGACCTACATGCATTAGTCACAGTTTTTTTGCTTATTAACTGCTCTGTGATGTAAAGATATTGTTGAAAATGTCAAAAAGGCCTGCAGATATCCCTATAACAAAAAGAGGAAGAACTTACGTTTATCTATAGCACAAAAAGTCAAGTAATTGCAACTAGACAGTGGTGTAAGTGTGAAACGTCTTATAGAAGAGTATGGTGGTGGAAAGACCGCTGTATATGATCTGAAGAAACAGAAAGATAAACTGTTGAAGTTCTGTGCTGAAAGTGATGAGCAGAAGTTAATGAAAAATAGGGAAATGCTGCATTAAGCTAAAAAATGGAGACCTCGATCATGTATTGAAAGAGTGGATCCATCAGTGTCACAATGAGCATATGCCACTTAATTATTTGCTGATCATGAAATAAGATCTATCATGATAAATTGAAGGGAACTGTGAATATTCAACAGGCTGGTTGCAGAAAATTAAGAACATAGAATTAAATTTTTAAAGATTTGTGATGATAAAGCATCAGCTGATCACATAGCAGTGGAGAAATTCTTTGATGAGTTTGCCAAGGTCATCACTAATGAACATCTGTTGCCAGAACAAGTTTATAATGCTGATGAAGCATAACTGCTTTGGTGTTATTGCCCTAGAAAAACATTGACTACAACCGACGAGACAGCCCCTACAGAAGTTTAAAATGCCAAGAACAGAATAATTGTTCCGAGAAGTGTCAATGCAGCAGGAAAGCATGAGTGTAAACTTGCCATGATAGGCAAAATCTTGAGTCATGACTATTTCCAAAAAGTGACTTTTTTTTTTACCAGTCCATTATTATGCTAACAGAAAAACATGGATCACCAGGGACATATTTTCTGACTAATTTCATAAATATTTTGTACCAGCAGCTCAAGCTTACTGCAGGGAAGCTGAACTGGATGATGACTAAAAGATTTTGTTACTCCTTGACAACTGTTCTGTTCATCCTCCAGCTGAAATTCTCATAAAAATAATGTTTATGCTATGTACTTTCCCCCAAATGCATTTCATTAAGTCATCCATGTGACCAAGATTTCCTATTGTGAATATTGCTGCAATGAACATGGGCATGCAAATGTCTCTTTGAGATACTTTTGTGGGAACACCATTAAATTTTAAAACTGCTCATTAAAGGAAAGAACAAAGTGAAAAGGCAACCTGTAAAATGGGAAAATATTCGCAAATTATATTTCTGATAAGAGCTTAATATCTAGAATAAATAGAAGCTCTTACAACTCAGCAACAACAAAAAATGTCCCAACTGAAAAAAAAGAAAAGAATTTGAATAGACGTTTAGATATTTCTCCAATGAAGATGACCAAATGGCCGGTAAGCATATGAAAAAATATTCAACATCGCTAATCATTAGGAAAATGCAAATACAAACCACAATGAGACATCATCTCACACTCATTAAGATGGCCACTATCTGCTCCACCACCCCCCTGCAAAAAAAATAGAGAAACAGAGAGAGAGAAGAAGAAGAAAATAACAAGTCCGAAGATATGGAGAAATTGAAAATTGGATCTCTGTGGTGCATTGTTGATGGGGTTGTATGTTGTTATAAATCCTATGGAAAACAGCATGGAAGTTCTCCAAAAAGTTAAAAATAGAACTACCATGTGATCTATCCATTTCCTTTCTGTGTTGCAGTTTTAAGTAAAATGGGTCTATAGATTTCACTGGGAGGTGATATTTAAGCAACAACTTGAGGCCTGTAAAGGAATTACCTATGAAGTTATCTGGGGAAAGAGTGTTTCAGCAGAAAGAATAGCTAGCTAGATGCTAAGAGGAGAAGTGCCTCTGGTATATGAAAATTTGCTAGGAGATCAGAGTGGCTAGACAGAGTTACAGGGTAAGAGTAATAGTAGGTGAGTTCTGAAAAGAAAGACAATGAAGGGTGATGTTAAGGCAGATAACGGATGTCCCTTTGAGGTTTGTTTATGATAGAAGTTTTTAGACAGCTTCTGTGTCATCTATGGCAGTTGTATCAGATACCTTAAATGAATGTTTTCCTGAGGGTTTTCTGAAATGCAGGTACAGGAATATAATTCCTCGTGAGGACTCAACTCCTAATCTCAACTTCCTTTTCATTTGATGATGTGGTACTTCCCTAGACCCCATTCTAGATGTTGCAAAAAATGCAATAATTGTACTTTAATATCTTTATAAACTCCTAAAATTTTCTGAAAATTAATATATTCTACTCTAAGGGCTTCAGATAAGAGATTAGGGGCCCAGTGTGGTGGCTCATGCCTGTAATCCCAGCACTTTGGGATGCTGAGGCAGGGGGATCACATGAGGTCAGGGGTTTGAGACCAGTCTGGCGAACATGGAGAAACCCTGCCTCTTCGGAAAATACAAAACTTAGTCGGGCATGGTGGTGTGCACCTATAATCCCAGCTACTCGGGAGGCTGAGGCAGGAGAATCACTTAAGCCCAGGAGAGCTGAGATTTGCCACTGAGAAAAAAAAAAAAAAAGGAGATTAGGGATCTGTAGTATGAAATCTGAAGTATTTTTCTCACTCCTTCTCTGGGATTGAAATGAAATTTGACAAGTTTACCTCTCAAGCTTTATTTTCTAAGAATCTCAATTTAGATACACATTTTTAAACTTGTTTTGGGTTATAAACTACATTAATTTAAAACATAAAACCAACTTAAATTTCTAATATATATGATATTATAAAATATTCTGTACATAATGATTACATTACTCAATATTAATTCCTGCCATACCCAGTTTTATGTCACTCAAGGGCAAAAATTTGTGCACCACTCAGTTATTGACCAAATGAGAAACTGTATTAGGAAGTTTGCCCTCTTCAGTGGCTGACCCTAGTTGTGTTTCTGGAGGTCAGACTAGAGCTAGAATCAATAATAGGTGCATATCTCCACAGTGTCTGTCCCGTTTTCCACCTTCTTTTGGAGAATTTATGACTGCCCTTCTCCCTTGGTTTCCTAGGCACATATTCCAGGACCCCTATCAGACCCTTATCTGTTTATTAGGGCCGGATCCCTGTTCTGAATTACATCCAGTCCTTCTGGGAGCCTGAACCCTTTCCCAGGGTCTGCAAGTTCCCTTGCCTTCAAGACATGGACCCTTCTCTACATAGTCTAGCTGGAATCTTTCTCTAAGAAGATTTCTGGCAATTGTGCTGTCAACTACCATGTTAATAATTTTACTTTTGCCCAGGGCTCCACTCTGGTGCTCTCTGACCCCCTTAGATCTCCTTGGAGATGTATACAAACTCATGTTTCATTCAAGAGCTGTGATGGTCAATATTGACTGTCAACTTGAGTGGATTGAGAGATGCAAACATTTGAGTCAGTGGACTGGAGAGGCGACCCATCCTCCATGTGGGTAAGCACATCTAATCAGCTGCCAGCACAGCTAGGATACAAGCAGGTAGAGGAATGTGGAAGGACTAGACTGGCTAAGTCTTCTGGCGTCCATCTTTCTCCCATGCAGGATGCTTCCTGCGGTCAAACATTGGACTTCAAGTTCTTCAGCTTTTGGAGTCTTGGACCTATAGCAGTGCTTTGCCAGGGACTCTTGGGCCTTTGTCCACAGACTGAAGACTGCACTGTCAGCTTCCCTACTTTTGAGGTTTTGGAACTCAGACTGGCTTCCTTGCTCTCCTCAGCTTGCAGATGGCCTCCTGTGGGACTTCACCTTGTGATCATGTGAGTCAATACTCCTTAACAAACTCCCTTGCATACATACATCTATCATATTAGTCCTGTCTCTCTAGAGAACCCTAACACAAGAGCTGATAACTAATCCCAAAGTAAGAGAATTCCTTGCATTCTAAGCTTTCCCTATTCCCAGTTTTCTTCCTTTCTCCCATCCTTTGGAGAATCAGCATGCTATTGCCCTAAAGTAACATGTTTTGATTCACACACATTTTCAAACAAGATCTGGGAGTTAAAGATTTAAAGCCTCTCACACAATTTATATATTTTTTTTCTGTTTAAGTATTTCTAAATCTCTAATGCAAATAATGTTTCTTCTACCAGAGCAACTTAACATACGAGACAAAGTGATCCAATAAAGGTTAAAAAAATAGGATTTGACTGACAGACCTCATGTTATTTTAGGGTACATTTTATAGTGTCATATTACCATAAGGTTAAACTTGATGTCTATTTCTTTAACCTATGTTGTCATTTAAAATATTTATCAATTTTGAAATTGATGAAAGTACGAAACAACTTGATACATTGTCAAGCTTCGGTTATGGCAATGATGAAGTCATTTCATGTGAGGATGATAGAGTAGCCAAACTGAATAAAATGACTTTCAAGATCGATCACATTTTTCACAAAACTTTTTCTGCTGTTTTCCTAATGTGCACTTAAGATCACAGAGAAACATGGTTTTCAAACTGATTTTTCTACCATGAAACTTAGTTGGCCATCCTAATCAGAATATAGTTAAAATCTCCCTAGAATTGTTAGCAATTACTATTGAGGACATTATTGCTAGTTTTTAATTTAAGTGAGTGTGTGTGGACTGGCTGGCCTGTATCTGGGACCATACTCATTTAAGAATGTGTCACCAAAACACTTGAAAATGCTCAGTAGAACTTTTCTAAATTATTGATTGACAAATAGGAAATAGTTAAGACTTGCTGAACACTGTATGTCAAGCACAATCTTTGTAATTAGCATTTAATAGTTATAAAAAAGAAAACTGTCACATAGATATATTAATTTAATAAATATAACATCTCTAGCAAGGATTAATGGAATAGAAACTTGAATTTAGGTTTCTGGAGACAGGATACTACAGTGAAGCTTATGGATTTTGGAATCTGATTAGGTTATCTCGAACCTAGCATTAGTTACAATCGTGTAAAAGTAAATCAGAGAAATTAGTATCTGTATCGCATGATCGTTAGAAAATTAAATATATGAAATAATTCAATAAATGATTATGAAACCTTTTATTGATTTATCAGTCAGGTTCTTGGTTCTTAACTATTCTACTTACTCTATGATCCAATGATAAAATTGTTATATGAGGCACTTTTTATAGTCATAATTGTCAATGAAAATATAGTGCATGTGTTAAATCATATAACATGTGGCTACATATCAGATACGGTGTGGATACATCCTATACATCCTATTTCAATGCCAATCCAACCTTATTGCGCAATCATCAATACATTTATTTATGCCAGCTCTTGTGTCCTGGCACTAGTCAGTTTCTCGCTGCTCATTTTTCTCACTGTGCATCCTTTCTTTACTCTCTGTACAATATCCCATATATTTTGCACAATAGAAGGTATGTTAAAACGAATGTTCATTAAATACTTGTATGTACATTTTAGCTGCTATTATCCTTAATAATAATTCTTATATATATTCTTAATAATAATTCTTAATTCTCCAGATTCATGCAATTAAAAAGAAAACTGTGTTCTCCAAAATGCCTGATGTCTGTGAAAAGTGTGCCTGTGCAAGCTATTCATGTTGTGTTACACTGATACAAAGAAAGGGTTTTAGAACTTTATCTGGCTTTTGGCAGGGGAGAAAAATATCACTTCTGAACTGCCTTTGACTTGGTAAATTTCCCACACTGTTGAGACGTATGGAAACTCATCTGACTATGGAAAACTGTATTGAATGATCTGTAGTATTTTGGATTTTACTTCCATTGTGTGGGCTACATTTATACCTGCCCAAATGAGCTTCCCATTGACCAGCAATATAAACCAAACACAGCATGAGGAAAATTAATGAATTGCTTTTTTTGGTAAACTATTATTTAGGATTATGCACAAATAAATTAGAAAATTTCATCTCTAATCTGTACCTAGAACTTTATGTCTGGGTAATTTAAAAGAATAATTGGTATAAAAAATTAAGAACTCCATATACAATTAAGGTCTACAAGAGAATATAAAAAAAGTAACTTCTTTATTTTCTCTCAATTACATGAACAAAATAAAATTAATCATATGAGGATTAAAGTTTCTCATATCATGTATAAAAACTTGAGAAAAGTCTTTGATCTAATATTAACAATTTTCCAGCGTGAATCAAGCACTTTTTCAAAGGGCTTTTATTAACATGAGCTAAAGTTCTAATGACTTTGGAATTTGACTACAGCTGCACAAAAACAAGTCCAAAATGCATCTTCTAAAATAGATGTTTGTGTTCCATAATTTTTCAGTTCCATCAGACACAAGTACCTTTCAACTAATAAATAAATTGACATTTTCCCCTTTACTATCCTAAAATGAAATTCAGAGATAAAAATAAACCTTTATGAATCTTATGGCATGGTCATCCTAAAATGTTTAATTAATTGATTGATTACAGGCTTTCACCGGCTTACAGTGAATATATTTTTTATTTAAGTTAAGATGCCTGGAAGTTAGTCTCCATGGAAACAAAGGAAAATGAAAAGCAAAGGTAGGTGGGCATTGAAACATAAATATTTATTAGGATAAGTAATAATAAATTGGACTTACTTGTCTATGATGAGAAAAAGGGTAAAATAAAAACAGGCCATGCCAAAATTACATATTATTGACCACCAAAGTGAAAAAATTAAGGTGTGAAATCCCTAGCTCATGTTGTCCACAAAGGTGTTAACATGTTAAACGGAATATATACCATAAATTGCATATAGATAGAGACATAGGTATAAATGTATAAATAGAGATATGTAATAAATCAGCAACATTATTCCCAGCTTATTTACTGTTAGTACTGTGGCCTCAAAATTATGCACTTACTGATTGACTAGATACGATGTGCTGAATGAATAAATTCTAATGCTTAGTAGGATCAATACAATACTTTTATTATAATTAATCTTTCATCTACATACTGATTTTCTCCTAAATTGTTAGCCTCTTTGTGAAAGTTCCTGAAAATTTTGTTTTCAGTAATATAATTAGATATACAGACACCTAGAATTGAGATAAGTTTTCTCCACAGAATATTTATAATTTGTGTGTTCTATGAAGAAATTCTTTGATATGCAGGAGTGTCCTATGCACTGCCTCTGTGGCCTTTGCTCACTAAATACTGGAAGTTTCTTCCCAATCAGTAAAAGTGCAAAAATTACAAGTCACAAAAACTAGGTTTTTTTTTTTAAAAAGGTGACAGAAAAGTTTGTTCAGAAATTGTCAACTCTGTCCTAGTACTACACCCTTCCTTTCTTTAGTCAACAGTCTGATTTCATAACAATCTTCCTTTACTCCATTTCTTTTCCTCGGTACTTTCTAGTCTTTTCCTTAACCAGGGCTCAATGTCTTTGCTCCCAAAGACCTTTGCCAAGTTATCTGCAGGGTTGTCTCCTATTATTTAATCAGATGCCATCTTAAATTCACTTCCTAATAGAGGCTGTCCTTGGAAAGCCCGTTATCAGTAGCCATCTCACCTCGACCATGTCATTACTCCCCCATCATGTCACTACTCAACTCATTCTGTTTAATTTCTTTTGCAGCATCTACATGATTTACATCATTTTGTTCCTCCCTCACTGGAATGTAAGCCCTAAGAGGGCATGGACCATCCCTATCTTGTTCAGCACTGTCTCCTCAGTGCCTAGAATAATGCCTGGCACACGGTAAGTACAAAGATAGGGACCTGAGTGAATGAGTGCATCTTTTATTCTTCTCTAGAACACATAATCACCAAGTCCTTTCACAGCTGACCACCACATTCAGGGGCTCTGGTGTCTTGAACTGCTGTTCAGCTTTAATATAGATATGACGAAAAGCTACATATGTGGGGATGGAGGTCTTGCCACAACCTCCAAATTTATTTTAAAGAATAATGTTGATATTCATTTCAAATTCATTTCCTTCACTCTTCAAATGTTTGCCTTATATCTCACTAAAATTACTTTAAATTATTTGGATATTTTTCCTAAAAATGTTTATATGGATGAAACCATTAAAAGTGTGATTGCTGTGACTTCATCACTTTTTAACTTAATACTGGTTCTTTTTAATCTTGTTTTAGTATTAAACAATTTCCCCCAAATAAAATAGAAATGTGGTCATTCCTGGTAGTGGACCTGACATTATCAGATGAGTTTTCCTCTCCGGATGCCATGGCTTTATGTACTGTAAATGATCCTCTCATTACCAGATGGTATGAGAAAGAAACTGCTTCAGGGAGGTAGATGCTATAGAAGTCTGTACATTGAGTAGCAATAAAAAAAATAAAAAAAAAACAAATCTTTGTAAACTAGCCAGCAAAGCATCTTAACACAGCAGTGAGTATTGGGGAATGCAAACAGTGAACTCTCCATCTGACCAGATGTGGACATTCCTAATGGATGATAAGTTTAATTAACCAATAAAATGTTTTCAATTTAAAGCTTAAAGTGGTGATTATAATGTTTGTGTTCTTTGCCTAGACAGTACAGCTGAAGCAGAGATACCAAAAAAGCAAATTAGTTTGCACACCAAATATTTACCAGACTAGCTCTTAATCTAGGCTATTTTTTATTGTTCTAAAACTTAAGATATGGAGGATGTAGAAGAATTACATGAAAATTGAGACAATTGCTGAAATACATGCTAATAACATTTTGCTTTTACTCTACACCTAATTCAAATCGTGATTTTAACTGCAGGGGTTCTAAGTATAATTGTATTTTTTGAGTTAAGGATTTTCCTTTAATCATCATTCCATTTTATATATTTCTCATTTTAGAGTTGGTTCATTTGCTTGTTTTCTGGGTACATGTGATTATTTAATACATTTATACAATTGGTAAAGAAAAAAATCTATGTACTTAGGATATCCATCACATTAAACATTTATCTTTTGTCTATGCTGGAAACATTTGAATTATTCTCTTGTAGCTATTTTTAAATATACAATAGATTATTGTAAACTATAGTCAACCTACTGATCTATCAAACACTGGGTATTATTTCTTCTATTAAACTGTGTATTTTTACTTATTATCAACTTCCCTTTATTTCCTGTCCCCTCTACAATTCTTGTCCTCTGGCAACTGTCATTCTACTCTCTCATCTCCATAAAATCATTTTTTTAGCTCCCACATATGAGTGACAGCGTGCCATATTTGTCTTTCTGTGCTTGGATTATTTCACTTAATATAATGGCCTCCAGGTCAATCCATTCGCTGCAAATAACAGGATTTTATTCTTTTAATGGCCCAATAATATTCCACTGTGTATATATACCACATTTTCTTTCTATTCATCCATTGATGGACACTTAGGTTGATTTCATATCTTGGCTGTTGTGAATAAATGGTGCTGCAATAAACATGGGAGCCAGATATCTTTTAAATATATTGATTTCTTTTCTTTGTGATATATCCTCAGTAGTGAAATAACTGGATTATATGGTAGTTCTATTTTAGTTTTTGAGGACCTGCCATACTGTTCTCCACAGTGGCTGTACTTATTTACTTTTCCACAACAGTGTACAAGGATTCTCCTTTCTCCACATCCTCACTGGCATCTATGGTTTCCTTTATGATAAAAGCCATTCCAGCTGGGGTGAGATGATATCCAACTGTGCTTTTGATTTGCATTTCTCTGATGATTAGTGATGTTGAGCATTTTTTCATATACCTGTCTGCCATTTGTATGTCTTCTTTTGAGAAATATCTATTCAGATCATTTGACCATGTTTTAAATGGATTATTTGGCTTTTTGCTATGGTGTTGTTAACACTCCTTGTATATTCTAGTATCAATTCCTTGTCATATGATCAATTCCTTGTCATATGGGTAGTTTTCAAGTATTTTCTCCCATTCTGTGGGTTGTCTCTTCACTTTGCTGATTGTTTTCTTGTGGAAGAGGCATCTATTGAATCACTACTTTTCAAGATGATGGGTCCCAAATATTTACCCCCTCCTGATTTAGGATATGTACACTTGAATGCTCAACTATTAATGTCAACTTAGCATATGTAAAACTAAATTCAACTTCATCTTTTTTTTTCTAGACTAGATTCTGTTGCTCATTACTTTCTTCTATCATTGTCATAGAGAAAAAACTTGAAAAAGACAGTCACTCTTTGACTCCTATGCTCCCCATCCTTATATTTTTCTTGTCATCAGCAGGCTTATCATTCTTTTTATCATATATTTTTCATGTATTTATTATGTTTTCTACTCTTATGTTTTCTACACCTAAGCACCTGGTTCGACCTCATTGAAATATCTCTGAACTGCAGAATGAACTTCGGGCTTTTAATTTTTTAATCTAGAGGAAGTATACTGTTGGCCTAAATCTGAGAGTCCTTATTGTCATAGCATTATTATCTTCAAGGACAAAAAATCTTATTTTTCCCTCTGAATTGAGTCAAAACTCACTGAGATGATTAGAGTTCACCTTTATTCATCTTTGTGCATTTAACCTCACTTCCAGAAAACATCAGTGTGGATTTGTATCCAACTAGGAGGTCTTACATCTTACATTTTTACTCCCCTCTACCTTTTTTAAGCTCCTAAAGATTAAGAAATGCAGTTTAATATGGTTCATAGCACTTAAACATTTAACAGATAAATAATTATAAATAAATTACAGTGCTTTTTGTAAAGTTTTGTTCCTGTTTTTCAAATACTAGCAGTAGTAGTGAATATATTGAGTTAACTAAAACCATAAAGTAACTTTAATCATCATTCAGTTGGGTTGGTAGTCTGCATTCAAAATTTAAATATTTGAAAGTATTTATTAATTCTCTATTATGTATCAGGCAGTATTCTTGTCACTAGGAATCTGGAAGTAAACAAGACATGACAAGTTGTTGTATCTTAGTATTGCTGTCTACTCTGAGTCCTCATGTCATAATCCGACCCTTGAAACAGGTTGTTAATTATATATGTGTGTGTGTGTATATAATTATATAACCATATAATATAATCATGTAATATAATTATATGATAATATAATTCTCTACACATATTATATACACATATATAAATATAATTAAAATATACAATTATACATATTACATTATATAATATAATTGTATTATATTGTATATATGTTGTATATATGTGATATATATTACACACACACACACACACACACATACACACTTGTTTTGGAAAAATTCAAGACAATTAGAAGACCCACAGGAAAGATTTTTATCTAAATATTATTATGGTTCTTGCTTGATGTTAATTAATAAATTTTCCATCTTTTAAAATATATATTTTTACGTAAAACATATGTGTATACACATACATACATTTTTCTTAATTCTGTAACAAACTGACAAAGGAGCTTTTCTGGTCCACCCCATCCTTTATACTGACCATGCATACTTCATTCAGCAGATCACAGTGTGTCATGAAAGATCCTCAACTGTCACTTCATTTTCTTATGTTAAAATTAATCTGCAAACTCAGACCCCATATCTTAGATAATCATGGTCTGAAGCTGTTTTCTTTACCTGGTTTTTAACATAAGTGTTCAGTGCCAAATTCTTTTTTACAGAAATGGCTGTACAATTTTACTGTAATTTCTTTATCATAAAAATGTAAACGCAGGCATTTGTACTTCACTTTCTCACCAGTGCATGTTACTTTTCATATTCTCATTACAATCCACCAGCCTTTCTTTATAAAGTTGTCATAGAAATTAAAATATTATGCAATGACTACCTTGAATAATGATCATGAATGACAATTCTGAAAATATGCTACGAAAAGATGACAATGAATTCAGAGACTGAAAGGCAAAGTGCTCTAGATGGGCACATAATACATGAATTTGGATCTATATCAATATTAAATTTTATTTGAAATCTCTGAATTTATTATGGAAAAAGATATCATATTTATTCAATTAACTTGTTTGAGAGATATTCCTTATCAGTAGCTTCTTAATTAGAACAAAATCATATACTCACAGTACTCATTCTAATCATTGTGGAATCTTCCAACATTTTTAAACTCAAACTGCCTCCATTCTGATCCAATTTTCTTCTGGGTATACATTTTAGGGTCTGTAATCCTACAAATATCATTTCCTCTGGTCACTGAATTTGAATGTGAACTTATTTGAAATCTTAAAATTTCACTTTATCAAATATATTTTATTTTTCCTTCTTTCCAACTCTAAGTACCTTATATGGTACACGCGAAATTAATTCCAGCTCTGTCCTCAAAGCAGAGTCAATATCTTCATACTGTCCAGACTAATCTTGGCTCCTAAGAGGGCAAGGGATTTAGAAAATCAATTAAAATACTAAAATGATTAGTTTTATTCTTTAGAAGAAAATTATTGTGGTCTCCATTAGCTGGATATACCTTTTACAATTAAGTATACAGAAGAGTATAAATGATTACAAATACTAAATTTTCTTATCCAAGGTAAACTTTTCATAAAGTTAGTATGTTTTAATCATAGATATTTTTGACATAAATGTGAACATTGATAATGTTAGTATACATGATGCACCTATACAGTGCTATTTGGGACCCATGTATTCTCCTGAGGAAAAAAAAAATTAAGACAATTGGGAGCCCCCCAGGAAAGATTTTTTATCTAAATATTGTTATGACTCTTGCTTGATGTTATTAAATTTGCAATCTTCGAAAATATTTCTGAATGTTATCAATTTTCATTTTAAATTAAGTTATTGCCATAAATAAAAACTCATTGATATTATTACATAGGCTGGGATATTAAAACACAAATGTTTTAATGTAAAGTGAGCTTATAATCTAATTTGAAAAGCAGAATATATAATAAAGAAGAAAAACCACCAAGAGAACTATTTCTCATGTCAATTATTATTTTTTAAAAAGTGATTGATAGAGATATTCCTAGAACAAATGTATTAGTGGTTCAGTTGCACAGGAAGGAAAGGCCTCATTCAATTTTGAAGAGAGCCTTGAAGGAACAGTTATTCTTAGATTAAAAAGAGAAGGGGGGTATTTTAGCTAGTAGAATGTTTAAACAGTGGAAACTGATAATGTGTAATAGCTCAAAACGAGATTGAACATTATTTATTTGAAATGACTTGCCTTTTAACAATTTTGGATATATGTTTTAAAAATATTAAAAATATGAATTGAACATCTCAAATTTCATCAAATCAGTTTCCACACTGAAAAACCTTATTATTAGGTTTATCTGTGACACTAAAGTAGAAACTTAAAGATATTTTTAAAAGGAACTGTTATTGTTATTTTGAGGTAGAAAAATCTTTTGAATTTGAAGGGAACAAAAATGAAAAGAACATTTAACTGCTAAGGTTGAAATCAAGGGGTTAAATGGATTTTATTCTAAATTCATAAATAGGGAGCCCCACAGCTTAGTATCTTTGTTTTCTACTCTACCTTTTCTCTTTGTTGTCATCATACCATGTTCCATTCTCTTCTCTTTTCAATAAAGCTTTTTGTAAGCTCTGCGAACATAAAAATGTTGATAGAAGTCATGAGTCTACACAATATTGTAATGTGGGATCCCTGTACTCACCAAATAGAAATAATTCATAAAAATTAAATTCCCAGGCTGATTTTCAATCTAGAGGGTCAATTCTGATGCTGTGCCTAAAAAATATGCTATAATCAAACAGTTAAAATCAGAAATGAGATTGCAAATTGTTCCTTGATTGCACAGTATTATATAGTTAGGACTTAAAATACATATTACTTGTGTGTTCAGAATGTATGCTGTAAAATATATAATTGCTATCATACAAGCTCCAGTATATTAACTAACTTTTGACCTAAGTTTCAGAACAGTAGTGGATAGGTGCTAAAAAGAAATAAGTGCTAACAAAGCAACATTTGTTTATAGAGCAAATTTAAAATAAAACGATCATAAATAAAATTGGGGGGGATGATGAAATGTTCTAAAATTAGTGGTAATTATTGCATAACTAAATACACTAAAAACTGAAAAATTGTATACCTTAAAAGCATGACTTTTGTATTAGGGTTCTCTAGAAGGACAGGCATGATAAAATAGATTGAAAGGGAGTTTATTAAGGAGTATTGATGCACATGATCACAAGGAGAAGTCACACAATAGGCCATCTACAAGCTGAGAAGAGCAAGGAAGCCAGTCCGAGTCCCAAAACCTCAAAAGTAGGGAAGCCAATAGTGCAGCCTTCAGTGTGTGGCCAAAGGTCCAAGAGACCCTGGCAAACCACTGGTATAGATCCAGGATCCAAAAGCTGAAGAACTCTGAGTCTGATGTTAAAGGGCAGGAAGCATCTAGCACAGGAGAAAGATGGAGGCCAGAAGACTCAGCTAGTCTACTTCTTCCATATTCCTCTGCCTGCTTTTATTCTAGCCATGCTGGCCACTGATTAGATGGTGTCCACCCAGATTGAGGGTGGGTCTGCCTCTCCCAGCCCACTGACTCAAATATTAATCTCCTTTGGCAACAGCCTCACAGACACACCCAAGACCACAATCGAGTTGACAGTCAGTATGAACCATCACAACTTTTATGATGTATACATATTATTTCAATAAAGCTGTTATACAGAAGAAGAACAGTACCAATAACAACAGCCAGAAGCAGTAGCACAACATATCCAGATTCTGGCTAAATTTAGTTGACCTAAAAAAAATTACACAACAGGTCTAGTGGTCCAACTGTGATGCAATACTCACCATTCTGGTATCCTTTTTCTCCTCTTTATCATGTTGTAATCCCTAAGGTAAAATGATTTTGTTAGGTTGATTGGTTACTATCTAAAATGTCTTGCTTTATCCACTAATTCCTGCTCTTTGTTGCAGAATTAGTTTAATGTATACACTTAATTTAAAATATATATTCACTTTATGCAGAAAAAGAAAAATTCCATGGGGGTGCTTCCCTCAAAAAAAAAAAATGTGACTAGCTGACAATTTGAGACTATCACTTCTTCAGCACAGGGGACATTTCTGCTTCAACATATAACTCTAAAGTACTCTCTCTTAAGGTAATATAATTCTTCATATACAATCAAATATGTACTTTATCTTTCTACATGAGAGATGGCAAGTAAAATAGCAGGTCTTGATTGCTGCTTCCAAATATTACAGAATAGTTGTACCAGGCTGAGACCTCCATGAAGAACAAGGAGAGAATCCATCTAAAATAAAATTAAAAATATATGTTTAAAAACACTGAAACACTATCAGGTTAACTAGCACATGAGAAGCAAAATATTAGGAAAGAAGAACTGTAAAGATATGAGCCAATACTCCACCAATACTGATTTTTCTTTATATGTCCTTTTTCTAGGTATAGGTCAGAGGTTGAAAATAATGGCAAATTATATGATAAAACGCTTCTTCTATTTCATGGAGATATCAGCAGTACTTATGACAGTGTCATGTGACTAGAAAAATAGAAATTAAATATATGAAGTTCCAGGATTTTAATGAAAAAAAAAATCAGAGTACTAAACCAAATATTTTTCCACAAATACATTTGCAAATTTCTAAACTCCAATGCACAGGAAGCTAATAGCCATGCAACAAGTTACTAAAAAGCAATGCTGATAAGCCATACTAGTGACCTGAGGAGATTTGGTAGGAGTTCAGATTCCAGAAAGCAGAAGACACAGGTAAAGACCATAGATTCTCATTTGGAATCCCTCCAAGGCTATGCCTCTGGAGAACAGCAAGAGGCAAAGCATTCTTTCTAACATTTAAGCCTAGCCTTACTAAAAATGCAAACCAATTTAGCTCATTTCCTGATTAGTTTTAGGCTAACAGTCCCATTCTGTCTTCCTAAAAAATAAAAAAAGGAATAAATTCTCCTTGGAAGAAAAAAAATCATAGACAGCCTCTACAATTTTTTTATATAGATTGTATTGCTTTTAGTTACTGAAAAGGAAAAAGAAAAAATTGAAAAATAGAAACAGACCCATAGGTGACACAGGTCTTAGATGAATCAGAAAAGAACTAGGAAATTGCTATGAATAATATATTCAGGAAATAAAAGAACATAAGAAAAAATAAGTGAAAACATGTTTATTTTCACCAGAAATATGGAGGTTTTATTTTACCATAGTCAATAGGAAATCTAGAACTGAAATATAAAAGCTGAAAGTAAGAATCCAATAGACGAATTTAACAGCAGATTAGACAAAGTAGAAGATGAGATTAGTGAACTAGAAGAAAGGTTAATAGAGAATATTCAGCCTGTAGCAAAGAGGAAAAAAGTGTGAAAAAAAGAGCACAATAGAAACATTACACTGTAAAAATAAATGTAACAGTTTTCGGAAGAGAAAGGAGAGAAGAGAAAAGGAGCAGAAATAGTAAAGATATGCTGAGAAATGTCTAAGACTAATAAAGACATCGAGTTGTTAGAATTTCGAAAGTTCTGAGGACACCAAACAAGGTGACTGACTGAAAAGGATGCTTCGTCAATGAACATAATCAATCATAAAACCGAACACCAAAATTATATGTGTGTGTGTGTGACAGTGTGTGTGTGTGTGTGTATGAGAAAAAGACGTATCACATCAAAGAACCTAATTTGAGACTGAGGATTTACTTTACAATAGAAGATTTGAAAGCCAGGAAACAAACAAGTGCACTTTACTACTGTTATAATTTTATAGTCACTTCCTGTTGCTATAGCATTGAACTCAAGTGTTACGAGTATCTGCTTGCCTGCCATTAAAAATCATCTCCGCATGAGCAGTTTATCTCTTCAGTAAATTGTGTATTGCAGTAAAAGGTGATCTCCTGTGGTTCTCACATATTTTTCATCATGTTTAGTGCAATAGCATAAACCTTGAGCAACACCAGAAGACCCATACGAAGTGCCACCAGTGACATTGGAAGTGCCCACAAGAAGTAAAGACAATCCATGACATTAAAAGAAAAAGTCAAGGCTGGGAGTGGAGGCTCATACCTATAATCTCAGCACTTTGGGAGGCCAAGTCAGGAGGTTTGCTTGAGCCCAGGAGTTCAAGACCAGCCTGGGCAACATAGGGAGGCCTTGTCTCTACAAAAATAATAATAATAATGATAAAACATTAGCTGGGTGCAGTGCCTGGCACCTGTAGTCCCATCTACTAAGGAGGCTAAGATGAGAGGAGGTCAGGGTTGCAGTGAACTATGATTGCATCACTGCACTCCGGCCTGGGCAACAGAACAGGGCCCTGTCTAAAAAGAAAGAGAAAAAGAATGGCGAAACCACGTCTCTACTAAAAATACAAAAATTAGCCTGGCATGGTGGTGTGTATAATCCTAGCTACTAGGGAGGCTGAGGCAGGAGAATCACTTGCACCCGGGAGGTGGAGGTTGCAGTGAGCTGAGATAGCGCCACTGCACTCCAGCCTGGATAACAGAGTGAGACACCATCTCAAAAAAATAAATAAATAATAAGAGAGAGAGAAAGAAAGGAAGGCAGGAAGGAAGGAAGGAAGGCAGGCAGGAAGGCAGGCAGGAAGGCAGGAAGGAAGGAAGGAAGAGAAGGCTGAGTAGCTTGGTATTTAGATTAAGATCTACAGTTGCAGTTGCTCACCATTTGAGACCGATAATTCATCCTACAAACAGATGACTCAAACTTGTAGTATTCGTAAACACAGCACAGTACTGTAAATGCATTATCTCTTCCTTATGGTTTTCTTAGTAACATTTTATTTCTTTACTTTATTGTAAGAATACAGTATATAATACATATAATATTTTTAAAATGTGTGAACTGTTTATGTTATTGGTAAGGCTTCTGGTCAACAGTAGGCTATTAATAGGTAAGTTTCTGGGGAGTCAAAAGTTATACACACTTTCTACTGTATGAAGGCTCAGCACCCCAGCCCCCACATTGTTCAAAGATCAACTGTAGATTATATTCAATCTCATTATACTTATATTAGATCATTTTTATATTAAATCATATTAAGTCAAAATAAATATATGTTTTAGTCTCTAGGGAAGTAGTTCTTTTTTTTTTTTTTTTTGAGACAGTCTTACTCTGTCGCCCAGGCTGCAGTGCAGTGGGGCGATCTTGGCTCACTGCAACCTCCGCCTCCTGGGTTCATCACCTCAGCCTCCCAAGTAGCTAGGACTACAGGCACGTGCCACCATGTCTGGCTAATTTTTGTATTTTTAGTAGAGACGGGGTTTCACCATGTTGACTGGACTGGTCTCGAACTCCTGACCTCAAGTGATCCATACACCTTGGCCTCCCAGAGTGCTGGGATTACAGGTGTGAGCCACTGCACCCAGCTGAAATAGTTCTTAACGAGACGAGATTTGGCATCTCAGAGGACATTTGGCAATATCAAGAGACATTTTGGTTTCTTACCATTGGAAAGGAAAGGGCTACTGGCATGTAGTGAATAGATGTCAAACATGCTGCTAAACATCTTACAATGCACAGGACCACATCCATGACAAAAAAATTGGCCCAAAATGTCAATATTGCCAAGGTTGAAAATCCTGCTCTAGGTAACCAGGAGAAGATATATATAAGACATATGTCAAAGTTGAATGATAGAATCATCTACTCAATTAAAAAAAAAGGAAGAGAGAACAAAGGACTATGAAACAGGTTAACACATTATTCCAAAAAAAAAAAACCAAAAAGATTAAATGATAGATATAAACCCAAGCCTATAAGAGGTCATATTAAGTGAAAATTGCATAAATATTTTATTTAAAACATTAGGATTATCAAACAGGATAAAAATTGTTTACACTTATCAAATATAGATAAAAATAACCAAATACAACCTATTATAAGAGAAAGGTGGACAATTTTAGCTGGCTTTACCAGATTCTCAGGCCTCAGCTAAGGTTTGGCATGGTGTGTATGCTGTGTTTCAATATTAGCATATATAGGCTATTGGGTAGTTTGTATCAGCCTAGTGCTTCCATCATAAACATTATAAAATTTCACCTAATTTGTTTAATGTTCCTCTTTCGAACTTTCAGGAGCTCTTCTGAAGTATCCAAAAGTTAATTCAAGATCAAAAAGACTTAATTTTGATTTTGGAAAGTTTGTCAAAAATTAAGGTTCAAAACATTTGACCAAAATCATATCACATATTATTATGAAATAATATTTATTTAATCAAAAGTCTTAGGCCTGGCACAGTGGCTCACACTTGTAATTACAGCACTTTGAGAGGTTGAGGTGGGCGAACCATTTGATCCAGGAGTTCGAGATCAGTCTGGGCAATATGGAGAAATTCTGTCTCTACCAAAAATTAATTAGCTGAATGTGGTGATATCTGCCTATATTCCCAGCTACTCAGGAAGCTGAGGTGGGAGGATCACTTGAGGCCAGGAAGAGGAGGTTGCAGTGAGTCAAGATTATGCTACTGCACTCCAGCCTGGGTGACAGAGCAAGATCCTGTTTCCAAAAACTAAAAGTCTTTATAAAGACAAGCAACACAAAAAAACTGTTTTCTTTTCTCTCCCTTCTTTTTTGTAGCTTATTTAAAATGTAAACAGAAATCTTTTATTTTTATTAATTTAATTAATTTAAGAAATTTGTTTTAAAGAGGGCTACATTCTAGATTTGTATTACTGATATTAAAGCTTAAATTTAACGCTTATAATAAACTTAATTTTAGTCAGTTTAACCACAGAAGACTTTTCTTCACTTTAAAAAAAAGTTTTATTTTTATTTATGTTTTTTATTGATTTATTTTGAAAAAGATTTAGATATTTTAGACAGTTACCATTTTAATAAAAGTACACTGATGTTTTGCACACTTAGTGTACATTTTAAAAATATTTTAGTAGTTTTAGTTACCTATATTTACCCAATATTATTTTTATTTACCAAAGATTACTAAAATCACATGAACACAGAAAGCATTTGGGTTTATATATTTAATTTATGAGCATTTATTTATTTATGTATTTATTTTAAGTCAATTGAATACCATGTGGATAATATACAAAAACAGACATGTACACATGTATACATAAAAATACAGACAGATATAAAAAAAGATTTTATAGGTTCAATTTTAAAATTTTAGTAATGAGACAGGTAAAACTCACTAGTTTAAAAGGATGGTTTGATTTAAACTGTCTTTGTAAATGGAACAAGTTTCAGTTTATCTGTCCCACATGGCCAAAACTCTTCTTGAGTTCTAGAGAAAAAAGGGTAGAAAATATAAAAACATGGAAAAAAAGAAAAGTAGACTTTTTTTTTTTTTTGAGATTGAGACTTGCTCTGTTGCCGAGGCTGGAGTTCAGGGGCACGATCTTGGCTCACTGCACCTGAGTTCAAGTGATTCTCCTGCCTCAGCCTCCCGAGTAGCAGGGACTACAGGCGTGCACCACCACACCCGGCTAAGTTTTGTATTTTTAGTAGAGATGGGTTTTCACCGTGTTGACCAGGTTGATCTCAAACTCCTGACCTCAAGTGATCCACCCATCTTGGCCTCCCAAACTGTTGGGAGGCAGGAGCCACTGTGCCCTGCCAAAAATGTAAACTTTTTAAAGAAGGAATTTGGTTGTGTCAGTTAGATGAGACACAGAGAAAGATTACACACGGATTACAAGGTAACACAAAAGCTGAAAAACTTGTTACAGAATTTTAAAAGAAAATATGTAAATGAATCTATGAAAAAATTCAGAATCCCATTTAAAAGAACCAGTTGAGAATGTAAAATTTTAGAGACCAATTTAGTTAGATAGATGGCTTTTCAATTTAGTTTTATTTTCTTTCCTTTCTTTCTTTCTTTCTTTCTTTCTTTCTTTCTTTCTTTCTTTCTTTCTTTCTTTCTTCTTTTTAATGGTATTACAGAGTTCAGGATAGAGTCCATTAACAAATAGGACTAAGAAAACATTTGGAGCTTTTAAATCCTAACATTTCCACATGAGAAAGGAGAGGCACAGGTGGAATGTGGAGCATTTAGATCTTTAGAAATTAGGAAGCTAAGCTTGCAAAGAAATGAAAAAAATAGCAAATGAGAGTTTGACCCTCTGCGATAACGCTTACTATAACATTTGTCAGTTACCTTTAAAAGTGACTGACAAATGTTACAGTATGCAATTATTGCTGCAGAGTGACTTGTCAGTGTCTTGTCAGTTATCATACATTAAAAGGTCAAGTGTTTTTTAAGTATAAAATAACCCTTAGTGCCCCTAAAGACAAAATAAATGGCAAGATGCTCAAATTAAATGAGCGCAGAATTTAAGATCTGAGAGAAACCCATTTACAACTCTTGAGGTCCCTTGAGGAAGACAGGATACTCTACAGCAGGTGTTCAGTGGCACCTTTTCCTCCAAGTCTCAGGGCCACTAGAAGTCACTTTTAAATCTTTTTATGTGATAGAATTCTGATATTCCTCTTAGCTTGAGGAGTTTATATCAAGTATCTGCATAAAAAATCAAAGGTGGGGCCGGGCGCAGTGGTTCATGCCTGTAATCCCAACACTTTGGGAGTCCGAGGTGGGCAGATCACCTGAGGACAGGAGTTTGAGACCAGCCTGACCAACATGGCGAAACCCTGTCTCTACTAAAAATACAAAAAAATTACCTAGGCATGGTGGCGCAAACCTGTAATCCCAGCTACTAGGAACGCTGAGGCAGGAGAATCTGTTGATCCTGGGAAGTGGAGGTTGCACAAGAGTTGAACTCCATCTCAAAAAAAAAAAAAAAAAAAAAAAAATCAAAGATGGCACAAGAAAAGAGGGGTAAAAGTAAGTTTTATTTCTCAAGAAAGGTTGCAGCCTGCATAGTGTCCATTCTAACAGACTGGGAAACACAGCCTCTGGTCAGCAGCTGAACACAGACAATTCAAGGGAGGGGTAAAGGGAACAGGAACTTAGGCTGATCAAGGTGGCTGAATATCCATATTTAATAAGCTATAGGAGGAGAAATGAATATTTATAAAAGGAGAAATATGACCATGTGCAATTGAACTTAATGCCTCTCCATGGGACCCATGTTCAAAAAATGGCAGTGTTAGCATAATCCAAGTGTGGAGTTTGGGGCCATCTGGTATCAAAGGGTGAAGCAGAGGACCTGAGCATCCTCTATGGACTGACTGGAACCACTTCTTGTTTGGTGGCCTCTTATCAGGCAAAAAAGGAGGGGCAGGGGCAGGCTAGTTGTTGATAAAAGTGGTGGAGTTTATTGAAAGGTCTGGATTCTGTTCAGCCCTTAGGGAAGAAACTCTGATTATGGATAGGGAGGGAAGAGACATAATGAGGTGTGTCTGACCGCTCATCTCGGTATGGCAGATAATTCAATTTTCAAGGTTACTCTGGAGTCCCTTTGGCTAAGAGATGGTCTGTTCAGTCAGTTCGGGGGCTTAGAATTTTGTTTTTAGTTTATAAGTTTTAATTAATAGGAGTTCAAGAAAAAGGGGTTCGGTTGACTAAGAGGTTCCTATGGGAGAAATAAGATACAATAGAGAAAGAGAAGCTTTTATAAAAAAAATTGTTTGAATATCAGCTTTTAATTAAAGTTGTTATTGCATAGTTCTTTAAAAATACATACTTTTTAAAGAGGAGGAGTTCATATATATATATACATGAGTAAGACAGTTTAGTTTCCAACATCCAGACTTTACAGTATCTGCAAACAAGGAAGGTTTTGTGGTAGCAAACAGGGAACGTTTTGTGGTGGATGAGAACAATGGGTGGACTTTAAGTATGTTTTAGAAGTACATCTCTGTTTTTGTAGAGACTCAATGTGCAAATCAAAGATAGTTGTTCTTAATTTCCCTAAGAATTAGATTGTGGCTTGAGTATCAAGGGGCTAACCCATCCATTAGACTGCATTATCTTCAATTCTCTTTATATGTATTTAGGAAATAGGTTTTTCAGCTAATATAGAAATTAAAAGATTTCTCTGGTTTACAGTTAGAGGCATTTGTCTTTAAAGTAATATAATAAATGGTTTTCTTTTTATTGAAATATACAGTTGTATTTTTTAGCTAAGGAGAGAAAACTAGGTAAACAAAATGCAGAAAAAGTTTTTATGTTCTGAATATGCTAATTTTTACAAATATCATTCTCTAAGTGTAAACCAAAATTTTAAAATATAGTTCTCTGATTCAATACTAAAACAAATATTTGAGACTAAACCTAAAAAAACTTTTTAAAAAGGGAGAAAGATACAACTCTTTTACAATCCAGACCACTCCCAAAGATAGGTGAAATGAAAGAAAAGCCGGGTGGATCACCTGAGGTCAGGAGTTCGAGACCAGCCTGGTCAAGATGGAGAACCCCTGTCTCTACTAAAAATACACAAATTAGCTAGGCATGGTGGTGCACGCCTGTAATCCCAGCTACTCGGGAGGCTGAGGCAGGAGAATCATTTGAACCCAGGAGGTGGAGGTTGCAGTGAGCCGAGATCGTGCCATTGCACTCCAGCCTGGGCAACAAGAGTGAAACTTCGTCTCAAATAATAAATAAATAAATAAATAAATAAATAAATAAATAAATAAATAAAGCTTAAATGCTTATCTGCGAATGGAGTGCAAACCACATTTCTGTCCAGTAACATTCTTGGGGCTCAGAGCCTTTGCTGCCTATACACGTATACCCAGTAACCTGTGTGTTACTGATAGATGGAAAATAAAAAACAGTGACTAAAACAAATAAGAAATCAAAAGTTATCCATGGGGTAAGAAAGGATTACTAACAAATGGGTACCCAGAAAAGTCAAGAGTCACACAAATATAAACTTACAACAACAACAAGAAACTAATTTTTATAAATGTTCTTCACCTGAGTTGAAGGAATTGAAACAACCTTTGCAAAATTCTGACAGTAATAGAAATCTGACTTAGTTGACCCCATCTTGCTTCTGACCTCCAAATTGTTCTTGATCCTTCCTGGGTGTAGGCCAAGTTAAGGCTGGGAGCAATTTAGTTTATAGTATAATTTGAAAGCAAGGATGATAATAGTCCTTCCCTAAAACTAATCTTTTTGCTCAGGGACCAAAGACCACTTTGTAAGACTAATGAAAGGCCACAAGAATAGGATCATGGGAGGAATGTGAACTCTGCTAAAATGTCTGTGTAGTTTCTATAATTCCTTACTGCTCAGGAGTCTTGTGGCTAGAGGTCATAAGATTTGTGACTGCTTCAATTGCTCCTATAGATAGCATCACTATTGTAAAACCTAAGATTGGCTTTTGAGATATTTTTCAGCCTGATCCCACCTGGACCAGTGACTCATGACTCAGCTTCTCCTGTGGCCCCACCCAGCGGCAGACTCATTGCACAAGCACTGTTTTCCACACCTCTATGATTTTTATCTCCAACCAATCAACAGCACCCATTCCCTAGCTCCCTGCCCACCAAATTGACCATAAAAACCTTAACCTCCAAGCCTTTGGGGAGATTGATTTGAGAGAGAACTCCAGTTCTCTCTCATGGGCCAGCCTCAAGTCAATTAAACTCTTTCTCTACTGCAATGCTGTGGTCTTAGTGGATTGATTTTGTCTTTGCAGAGGGCAGGAAGAACCTGTCAGGTGATTACAGAATTTACTTAAGGAAATGGAGCTGGACTCAGAGAGGGAAGTTTTAAATCAAGGGTTTAGAGATCTAAAAGATCTTCTGGTTTAAGGAATCCTGAATTTGTTTTAAATCTGATTTATGCCTTTTAATCTTCTCAAAGAGCCTCTAAGCCTAGTGATTATTTCCTTTGTATCTTTTTTTAGGTGCCAATAAGATAGCTGTTTAAGATGAGAGCTCTCTGAAATAGCTTTTTAATATAGTAAATTTATTTATTTTACCAACAACTCATGCCAATAAGCCTTTTAAAATAAAAAGTCCTAGATGTAACTTTCTAGGTTTAGAATACCTTGGACATAAGTGGCATTTTAAAAATGAACACAGAAGATGCAACCCTCTCATCTCCCCACAAATTTACTCCCAGAGTTTGGCTAAGATAGCAGAACATCTTTGTTTCCATGGTCAGTTAAGGATATTGTTTGTATGAATTATATCTTTGCCCCCACCTCCACAAACATATGGATGGATACATGAACATGTGGACACGTGGGATGCCTTTGTTATCTGTGGAAGTTATCCAAGTTATTGGCAGCAAATCCATACAGTCTGCAGCAACTCAATTATTGCCTCCTCAGTAGAAAGAATTCAACTGAGAGGCATAAGGCAGAAGAAGAGACCAAGGCACGTTTTAGAGCAGGAGTAGATGTTTATTAAAAAGCTTTAGAGGTTCGACATGGAGAAACCCTGTCTCTACTAAAAACACAATAATTAGCCAGGCATTGTGGTGGGCACCTGTAATCCCAGCTACCTGGGAGGCTGAGGCAGGAGAATCACTTGAACCTGGGAGGCGGAAGTTGCATTGAGCTGAGTTTGCCCTGTGCCACTGCACTTTGGCCTGGGCAACGGAGCAAGACTCCATCAAAAAAAAAAAAAAAAAGCTTTAGAGCAGGAATGAACAGAAAGTAAAGTAAAGTACACTTGAAAAGAGGCCAAGCAGGCAGCTTGGAGGTCAAGTGCCTGTTTGAACATGGACTTCAGGTTTTATATGTTTGCCTACTTCTGGCATCTTGAGTCTCATTTCCCTTAATTCTTCCCTTAGGGTGGGCTGCCTGCATCTCAGTGGTCTGTTGGTACCTGGGAGGTGAGCGTGTGCAGTGTGTTTACTGGAGCTGTACACATGCTCACCTGAGGCATTCTCCCCTTTGCTGTGGAATGCCCTTGGAAGGTCATATACCAGTTAAACTCTGCCATTTTGCCTCTTAGTGCACATGTGTGCGCCCACTTGCCCAACTCCTGAGATCTTATTGGGAAGCTGCCGATCATCAGTTTCAGGTGTTTCTCTAGAATGGGACACTGCCTTTCCCTGGTGCTGGTGGTGACCAATTATTATTTTAGAGTGGCAGTGTGACAACTGCCTGACCATCACCTGATGGTTGCCTGACATTCCTGATGGGGTTGGGGGAGCCCTCTCCTGCTCCGCTCATGCCTGACTAGCTATGACTTTGCACATGCAGTCACAAACCCATGAACCTGTGACACTAGGCAGGTACTTCTGGGACTGGACTTTCCCAGCACTAACGACGCAGATAAAAGATATAGATGATACCTTTGAAACAAAGAGAGTGCTACTTAATAATCTTACATGTCTCAAGTTCCCAATCCTTTCAGGCTTGTTACTAGATGCGACCTTTCAGATTTGCACTGGAACTACACTACCAACTAACTTTCTGGGTCTGCAGCTTGCACATGGCAGAATGTGGGACTTCCCAGCCTCCATAATTGTGGTAGCCAATCTCTCTTAATACATCTATTCCTCTTTTTGTAGTTAATTTTTTATTTACCAAAAATTTTTAATTACCAAACTTTTTATTTTTTAATTACCAAAATTTGTATATGTTTATCATGTACAACATGATGTTTTGGAACATGTATATACTGTGGAATGTCTGTGTGAAGCTAATTAACATATGTACTTATCACATAATTATCTTTTTTTGTGTGCTTAAGACACTTGAAATCTACTCTCTTAGTGATACATACAGGAGGCAGGGAAATACTAGGTAGGAAAGGGTGGAGTCCCTGGCAAGGGTTCCACCCTCAAGCCTGAACCGGCAGCCCTAAATGAGAACTTCACATCCCTGTTTTCCCACCTGAATGTTGCCTTTTGGCCTGCCACACCCCCTATCCTGTGCCCATAAGAACCCCAGACCCTAGACTAAAAACACACAAAGAAAAGAGAAGCATCTGAACATTGAGAGGAGAAGAAGCAGCTGGACATCGGAGACTACTGTCAGAGAGGAGTTTGGCTGGAGACAGTTGGAAAAGACCACCTTCCCACTCCATCTTCTTTCCAGCTCCCCATCCCACTGAGAGCCACTTCCATTACTCAGTAAAATCCCCACATTCACCAACCTTCAAGTCCATGTGACCTCTTTCCTCTTGGGAACCGGACAAGGACCCAGGTGCAGGTGCGGGAGGCTGTCACACTGACTCTCCACTGAGTGGTTTAACACTTAAGCCATCTGCAGACAGCAAAGCTAAAAGCGCACGCTGTAACATACCCCCTCTAGGGCTCCAGAGGTCATGGGCAACCCCTAGATGCTGCCATGGGCCGGTACAGGGTTTGCTCCTGCCAGCACCCAAAGACACCTTTCCTGGCCCCTGCACCTGCTCACCGGTGTGTTCCCCCTCCTGCAAGGGGTTTCAGTGCTGCAGGCTAAGTGAGCTACCCTTTCACAAGTCCCATGAAGGGGTTGAGGAAATTATCCCATGTCAACTGGGGACTCTCCCAGGATTCATCAGATGGGTGAGTAACATGCAGATCTGTCTCTCCTTGTCCTCAGACTTTCCTCTGAGCTATGCCACTTGCAGAGAACAGGATGCAACCCTGCCATTTCTCTTTCTTTGAGTGAAAGGAATATTGGTTCTGTTTCCCTTCATAGAGGTTTATCCGTCACGTGGGACCAGGACAAAGTCCTGGGGCAGCTGAAGGCACCTGGCTGAGGCCATTCTTCGGTGTTACCGGAAGGCCCCTGGACTGGCCCCCAGTCTCTGACCACAGGCGCCAGAGCCAAGACCTCCAGACTTTTCTATGGCATCTTTTATTTTTCACAATTTGAAATAGCTCCTATCTTTTCTTTTATAATGTGAAGGGTTTTGCTACAGACTGCAGCAATGATATTAGGCGGAATGTAACTTTGGCCCAGCCATCAGAGGTGCAATTCAGAACAATGTGATTTATATTTGTTCTTAAAAGTGTGACCCGGAACCCTACCCCAATGGCCGCAGGAGCATTTGTGAAATGGGCAGGCATGCAGTGGCTCCCCTTCTTACTACCTCCCTACCTAGCTTGGATGCTTGGATGTGTCTGCAGTATGCAAGAGCCACACCCAGTGGCTACAAGGGGTGGGAGAAAACCACTGCCCAGGGCTGCTGGGGGCCCAGGGCTGCCGCTGGGGCCCCTCTCAGCAGACAGGCTGGAATCTTCCACCCACCATTCCCTCCTGCCACATGCTGGTGCCCACAAAGCCTTTTCTTCTATGGCTGAGGGGTCCTTATCGGTCTGAACCGGGAGAGGAATACAGTAATTGAAGGAGCCCATTTGCATAGAAAGGGAAGTTCTCTCCCCATCCCTTTTTTGTACTTTAAGCTGTTTCTTTTTTCTTTTCTAAGTGAGAGGATTCTTTTCCCCAGGACTCTGCTCATGATGGGGAAAACAACGGAGGAGCGGCCCCTGCTGGCTATATCTGCAAATTTGGAAGGACCCCTTTGGGACTTCACGTAAATACTTCCATGCACCACCATGAAATATCTTTTTTGTCCCAAACTCAATTCCAAGTTTCAGGTTGAAGCTTAGAATGGAAAACCAGATCTGAGGGATTCAAAGCCAGACAACAGGCACAGAGTAAATGGACAGGAGCAATTCCTGCTGATTAAACCCCCACTTCATGAAAGGAGGCCATGCTCCATGGCATAGATGAGGCCCAGGGAACTCAAGTGTTGTCGACAGTAGAAGGGATAGAGGCATAGATTAGTGTGGATAATTCCTATTCTCTAGATCTTCCTTGCTTGATGGGTGCAAGCCGCATTGGCACCCATGGATGGCACATGCCAAGGTCCCTGGGATTCAGGGACAAAAAGATGGTGGAAAAGGGGAGATGCCCACTTTGCCTATCCCTCACAGCCCAGGTTATTGCGGAAAGAAGGAAGGGAAATGAGGGACGCCTATTTCCCTTTCAGGATGGCAACCAGCTATCTTCATCACCAGTTTATACTCCTCTGGACTGTATCCTGAATCTGGACTGTATCCTGAATCACTGAGACTGCTTTGACCTTCAGACTCTAAAGGAAAAATGTCTCATAGCCCTCTGCACAAAGGTTTGGCCAAATTATAATTTACAGGAAGAACTGGCTTGGCCTCAGAAAGGAACCATTTATTTCAATACCATCCTGCGGTGGGACCTTTTCTGTAAACATGAGGAAATATGGTCTGAGGCCCCATATGTGCAGGCTTGCTATACCTGGGAGGACAATCCAGACCTTTGCTGACAATGTAGGATTGACTCAGTCCTTAGTTTACTATCTCAGGAAAGGCTGCCAGGGGCAATCCTAGGGAACTAAAGAAATGAAACTCAGAGGCACCCCCAGCAGGGCAGCCAGCTCCCTCCAGCCCTCTTGCTTGGGGTCTGCCCCATCCTGCCTATACAAGTTCTTGCTTGCCTCCTCCTAGAAATCCTCACCCTAGACAAGCTCCAGTCTCACTCTTGCCCCTTCAACAGATGCCTGGTGAATTTGGCCCCAGGAAGGTCCAGTCACCTTCTTCTATAAGACTTAAAGCAAATTAAGGGGGATCTTGGCAAGTTTTTAGATGACCCTGACAGATTTATAGAGGCTTTCCAGAATTTAAACCAAGTATTTGAACTCTCCTAGAAAGACATTATATTGCTTTTGAATTAGACCTTGACAAACACTGAGATGCAGCCACCTCTGCAAGCAGCAGAGAGATTTGGGGATGAGCTTTTTATTACATATGGTGTCAGGGATGGGGCCAAACTGTACCCAACTGGAGGAAAAGCAGTACCAGTGGATGACCCTAAATGGGATCCCAATGATGAGATGGGAGAATGGAAGAGGAGACACTTTCAGATGTGCATAATAGAGGGCTTAAGTAGGACTAGAACTAAGTCTCTCAATTATATGAAGCTACTCATCATAGACCAGGGATTTAACGAAAATCTCATTGCCTTCTTAGAGAGGCTAAGAGGGGCCTTGGTAAAGCACACCTCTCTATCTCTTGATTCTGTTGAGGGACAACAAATCCTAAATTACTGCCTAAATTACTCAAGCAGCCCCTGATATCAGGAGGAAGCTGCAGAAATGGAACAGGCCCTGGGGCCAGATAGTCTTTAAAGTGGCCACCTTGGTATTTTACAATAGAAATAGACACAAGAAAGAGGCAGAATCTTTAATGGCTACCATGCAAGCCCACAAACCTCAGAATTCCCAAGGTGCACATTTGAACAGATACAGATGTAGCAAGAGCAGTAATCTTTCTTCTAAAGTTTAACCACTCCCATACAAGGTTTAATTTCTTTCACCACGGTGAAAGAGCTCAGGGTACAATTTGTTAGTATATTTCACTTACTTCTGTAATCTTTGGCACTAGATTCTTTTGTTGTATAATACACGTTTGACCCATGCATACTTAACCTTGTAAACTTGTTTTTTCCTTTTTCACCTAGAGGCCATCAAACTCCAAACAGGCAACTGGAGCCTCAGATGATGGCTACCTTTTGCTGGGGACACTTAGTTAGACCTCTGGGAGGAATCTGACTTCCACTTTCCCAAAACAATGCCCCTTGGGCAAGAAGTAGCTAAGATTGGTTGTCATCTATATTCTAATGGCAGTTGTATGTGCTTCTTTAAAGTGGGTAAGTAATACGGACAGGAGGCAGGGAAATACTAGGTAGAAAAGGGCAGGGCCCTGGCAAGGGTTCCACCCTCAAGCCTGGATCCATGGCTCTAAATAAGAACTTCACATCCACGTTTTCCTGCCCAAATGTTGCCTTTTGGCCCACCATGCCCCTATCCTGTGCCCATAAGGACCCTGGAACCCAGACTCAACATACACCCACAGAAGAGAGAAGGTTCTGAAAGTTAAGGGGAGAAGAAGCAGTTAAACATTGGAGACTTCAGTAGCAGAGGAGTTTGGTGGGGAAGACTGCCTTCCCACTCCATCCCCTTTCTAGCTCCCCATCCTGCTGAGAGCCTCTTCCACCGCTCAGTAAAATCTCCACATTAATCATCCTTCAAGTCTGTGTGACCTCATTCCTCTTGGGTACTGGTCAAGGACGCAGGTGCTGGTGCAAGATGCTGTGGCACTGACTGAGCTGTTTAACACTTAAGCTGCCCATGGATGGCAAAGCTAAAAGAGCATGCTGTAACACATGCCCTCTGGGGCTCCAGAGGTCACAGAAAACCCCTAGCTGCTGCCATGGGCAGGTACAGGATTGGCTCTGTACTTGCCCTGGCCCCTGCACCCACTCACCTGCATGCTCCCCCACCTGTAAGAGGTTTGAGCTCTGTGAGCTGAGTAAGCAAGCTACCCCTTCATGAGTCCTGCAAAGGGGTCAAGGGAACTATCCTGTCTCATTAGTGATTTTCAGAAATACAATATATTGTTATAAACTATAGTCAACATGTTGTACAAGAGATCTAATACAATTAAGAAACAGAACAAAAAAGTTAAGTGCTGTGTTTCAGGTTTTACTGTCAGGAAATGGCAGAGCAAGGCATCCAAGATCAAGATGAACGTTTCCTTGATATATTGTTTGTATGAAATTCTTTACTTAGTGTTTTATAATTGAAATTTAAAGATTTTTTTCTCTTTTAAATAAAAACAAAATGATCACTCTAAAGCCAATTATAATTTACAAAGCAACTTAAAAGTCAACTCAGTTTCTTAACATGATATATTATCAAAATGGACACAGAAAGGGGACATCACACACCCGGGCCTGTTGTGGGGTGGGGGAAGGGGGGAGGGAAAGCATTAGGAGATATACCTAATGTAAATGACGAGTTAATGGGTGCAGCACACCAACATGACACAGATATACATATGTAACAAACCTGCACGTTGTGCACATGTACCCTAGAACTTAAAGTATAATTTTAAAGACTCTTTAAATGCTGTATGTACCAGCATTTCCATTTTATTTGTAACATGAGATACTTTGTATATAACACGACATTTTACATGAAAATACACATAATTTTTCAGAGGTATAGATATCCTTGCATCTGAAGAAAGTGTATCGCCCCGAAGCCAGTTTGTTTATAAACTTTCTATTTTTTTTAATGGGAGAAAAAAAAGCCAACTCTGCCTCTATCAGAAATTAAAACTATGTTTGCACAGAAAATCTAGAGTAAATGTATTTTTAAATAAACTAGTCATCATATTTTACATAGAATTGTATTATATGCTTTATAGTTAGTATTTCTCCTTTTTGCACTAGTAATTTTTCAGATATATTTTTTGAAAATTTATAAAATCTCTATTAACCTTTCATGAAAAGGTTAATTGAAAGAAGAATCTCTGTTCATAATAATATTCACTTGAGTCAAGAAGTTTGAAGAAGAAAATGACATAATGAATAATGTGCTTTGAAGCAGAATACTTCTTAAAGTCTATGATGTATTTGATCCCAATTGGATTAATTGGGACTTAGCAGTGATTTGCCTGAGTTCAAACACAGCTCAAAATTCTAAGGAGACTGCTGCTTGACTAATCTAATATTTAAAAAATCATTTTCTGTCAGTTCTCAGGAATGGAAAGGAGAAGGAGAGGAGAAAACATAAAAGGATGATTCCAGTTTATACTGGTGAGACTTGAGCTGTGTTTAGGAATACATAGACACGCAGAATATCTTGGATTTAGAATCATGGTTTGCACATAGTGTGAAGGCCAATGAGTTGACATATAAAATGTATCTAAAATGTTTTTGAGAATTTGATTATTTGTTATATAATTTAACATCATTACAACAGAGTATCAATATATGACTATGTGAAATTGTTTTACCTGTACTTATCTACGTTGAAAAGATGGATGGATAGATAGATCGAACAACAAGTTTTTAAATGGTCAGAGTAAATGTAAATTAGATGGCACAATTAAAACGTAAAAAAATAGAAACAAGAAACCAATGCAAAGAAAGCAACCACAAAATATTACTTGGTATATATATATTGCTGTTTGAAGGTATTCAATTTTTTAATCATTCAAAACACGTAAGTAGAATAAAGAGCTACTGGAGATTTTTCAATTTTCTGTGTTGATCAATTGCATTGTTGCCATACTGAAGTTTTTAAAATAAAATATTATAATAACAATCGTTGTTTACTCTGTACTATGTATCAGATTTTAAATATCATTCAGTTATTTTACTCTCAAAATAAATCTAAAAAATACAAAATTTTATTATCCAATTTTAAAGATGAGTGAATTGCAATTCACAGAAGGTATATGCACTTTTCTCAAGGATGCACAGCTATTAAAAGTTTGGGACCAACATATAAATCTTGCAATCTGGCTGGGCGTGGTGGCTCACACCTGTAATCCCAGCACTTTGGGAGGCCGAGGCAGGCAGATCACAAGGTCAGGAGATCGAGACCATCCTGGCTAACACAGTGAAACCCCGTCTCTACTAAAAAATACAAAAAATTAGCCTTGCGAGGTGGCAGGCGCCTGTAGTCCCAGCTACTCGGGAGGCTGAGGCAGGAGAATGGCGTGAACCCCGGGGGGCAGAGCCTGCAGTGAGCCGAGATCGCACCACTGCACTCTAGCCTGAGCGACAGCAAGACTCTGTCTCAAAAAAAAAAAACTTGCAATCTGATTACATTTCCTTTCTTTTATCTACTGCTGCATACAACTGTCTTGATTGTCAATAGTTTTGGTTCATCTGATGTTTTATTTCATTAATGCTAAATATTCAAACATGATCTGTTAGTGAGAAACTACAAAGAGTTAATTTGAGATACTATCATCTACCTGAGTGATCTTTAGCATATATGGAGTCAGAATGATAATGTTGGTATTGTGTAAAATGTATTTCAAATATTACCACAAATATACAATTTTTAAAAATCAGGTGGCATAAAGAATAGTTTATCTGATTTATTTTTGCTAGATTTTCATACAAAAAACAGGGACCCTAAATAAAAATATAAAAGAACATGTATCTCAGTTGAGCTAGGGACGTTAAAAAATATATGCATGCAGCATTAGATATTTCCTGGAGAGTCCTGGAGTGCTCTGACAAAATAATGGACAACTCAGAGAAAAAAAATAAAATCATTATTGTGATCCTCCTGTCTCAGCCTCCTGGATAGCTGGGACTGCAGGCGTGTGCCACCATGCCCCGCTACTTTTTGTATTTTTTGTAGAGATGGGGTTTCACCTTGTTGCCCAGGCTGGTCTCAAACCCCTGGGCTCATGCGACCTGCCTGCCTCGGCCTCTCAAAGTGCTGGGACTACAGGAATGGACCACTGTGCCTGGCCACAAAAATCATTGATTCTTAAAGAGTTCAGCGATTTGAAAGAAAGGAAGGAATAATATATTTGCCAAAAATTTCTTATCTAGGATGTGTCCCAGAATCCCCAAGTGCAGTGCCGTATTTTCCTCTGACAGAATTTTACAAATATTTTCTATATCTTTAGTTCTTTGTTGCAGATGTTCCAGAATGGTGAGAGCAATATTGAAGAATCAGTAAGAGAGAATTTATGAAATAACACTTTTGTGTGCAAACTTGGAACAATCAGATTAGTGAAAAGGGTTCTTCAAACAAGGGATCAAGGCATAGCCTGAGATAAAACCAGGTTGTGTCAGCAGTTGTAAAAGTTGCAAAGCAAATGTTAGTGGCAATGCTGAAAACAAATGCCACTTTTCCTTCAAAACAAACAAAACAAGGGAAGGAAAAAAGGAAATATTCAAAAGTGAATTACACATTAATTGTGAACATATAACATTGTTTTTTAGTTTCAGACCATGCTCCTATATATTTATGACTTGAGGTTTCATTTACCTTCACAGTGGGGAAGAATTAAGAAACCTGCCTCTTTAGGCATTACTTTTCCTGGCAGGGAGATGGCGGGGTAGGTCTAGGACAAGATATTTCCAAAAGAGAGCATCTAAATGTAGGATAGGCATGACAAATGATGGTAATTCAGATATTTCACGAAGTGACGCTGGGAACTAATAAATTTAGACACAAAGTAATAGAATTATATATTAAGAGTTTCTCAGAAGTTATTACACAGACTTGTCACCTCCTCTTAACTACCATTCCTACACATACATAGTTCTCCAATAAAGTAAATGAAGCAAATGGAATTTGGGAAAATAGTCTAAGATCACACAAATGATCAGCTGCTCATCTGCACTGGAATTCATTCTCCTGGTGGCCTTAACAGTTCCCTAAAATACTTCAGAACTCCAAAAAGAACTGTAGGAATTCTATCCATTTGGGAATTTATTTTCAGGCCTTGAAATCAATCCAAGTCTGAATGGTTTTCAAAGCAATTGCCAATCAGCAGATTCCCCAGCAGCCTGAAAGGCACCTGGGAAAATCAGGATTGTCACAAAGCCATGTAAGTATTTTGGAAATATATTTTAATGAGGTGCTTTTCTTTGGGAAAAAGTTTGATTCTAATTAAAGAAGAAGCCAAGCTAATTCTTGCAGTTTCTTAAATATGATTTTGGGAGGTTCTTTTAGTTACGAAACATACAAATTTGACTCTGGACAAACTTTAGGCAGAGTTTGTATTATTAATATGTACCCAAGCAAGAATTATATAGAAAATTTATGCTTTAATTTGTAAAGAGAGTGTTCTCAAATGGAAAGTTTCAATTTTGATGGACACTTCTGGATTCTAAATTTATCATATTACTGGACTTCGGAGTTTAAAAAACTGAAGACCACTGCATTGTTATACTAGCTTATAAATTATAGCTGAAGAGGTCATTTTAGAATGTCTCTTCTATCAAAGTGGAAGCATAAGCTGTGCAAGTGTGCAAAAATATTGATTTGAATCTCTTGCCCTGTTTCTAAATTTACCATAGAAATGTTTTGTATAAAGTTATATTGTCCTAGAGCTAAAGGTGACTTTAAGATAATGAGTTCGAAAGTTCCAAGCTCATTTCTAACTTTAGCTCTTACAGTTAGCAAAGTGTTTTTCTCTAGAAGAAGTGGCCCTGCTTTCACATTGTTGTTAGCATTAATAATTATTAAAATGTATCATATTCTAGCAAATATCAAGGAAATGCAGATTTTTAGTTAATTCCCCTTTATATCATGACATACATTTTCAATTTTTTACTATCAAAAGTAGGATTACAGAATTAAGAAATAACTCAGGAGAGTATCTAATTATCATGCAGATAATTTTCCTAGATTAATATGAATCCCATGCCAGTTCTGTGATCCTTAACTCTATAAAGTATCTTCATCAATTTTAACACTTCTTGTGGTGCCACTACTAAACTATACAGAATAAATGGGCATATATATATGTATATATACATATGTATATAAAGACTTTGCAAAAATAGTAGAATCTGTCAATAATTCATTACAAAATTGTAGCACAGGTGATGTTGATTGGATATTTATTGAGCATTAAGCAGCAGAAACTATGCTAGCCACTGGAAATATAAAAGTTTCTATGACTTGGCTCCTCTCCTCAAGGAATTTAAAGCCTAGTAGGGAAGACAGGCTTGTACACAAATAATTATAATATTTCAATATGTTATTTATTATAATCCTAGAAGGTCACAACAAAATATTTATAAATTACAATAAAGGAGATTAGGGAAAGTCTCTTGGGATAGATGATGTATTAAGCAAAAAATTAGTAGGAGTTTCCAGAAAGACAAATACAGAAAAGCAGAACAGCAAAGAATTGCATGTTAAAAAATAAGCAGGTGAGAAAAAGCCAGACACAGTAAAGTAGGTCATTTCATATGACTTGTTAATTCAATGTGTATGGGGATAGAGGTTGGCAGCAGATTAAATTAATTCAATGTGTATGGGCGTGGTGGGAGTAAGATCATACTAATAAATGTACTTCATGCTGTGAGTGGGAAGACATTTAAAATATCGCAGTCAAAAAATCAGATTTCCCTTTGTAGAAAGATCAACCCTGGGATGAGAAGATCATTTCTAATGTTTGGTGTAAGTCTGGGAAAGAGAATTAATGTAGAAGTCACCAAGATGGAAAGGACGAGAAGATTTGAGCTTGGCTTGTCAAACCTGGCTTCACAAGTTTGATGAGTTCCACATGGTAAGGTACATACATGGAATTACTTTATTTTTTTCCTCATAACTGTCACCAAATTTTTGTTAAACACCCTATCTTTCTGGGTAGCAAGGATACTTAAGCTTACCAGTCAGTAACAACTCAGTCTAATTTAATAACTTTTCACTAGATCCTTGCTTAAAACCAAGTTTAAGACAATTCAAAACATCCTCTCAAAGAGCTCATGTAGAAATTCCTACAAATACAATAAGCTGTTACCTGCAGAAAAATCTGGTGGTGGGAAAAATTTCATATAAGATCTTGGTAACTGTAGAGTTGGCTTTCTTGGTTATGGTAGAGTACACAACTATTCTTTTTGATGACCCATTAGATGGCAACTGCATACATACTGATGGCTTTAGAAAAGAGGATTTTCAGATAATACAAATATATGCGTTTAGAATCATAAATTACAAATTAATAATAAAGGGATAAAATAATTTTATAGACAAGGCAGATTATTTAAAGGTTGCAAAATTAACTAGAAATAAAAATATTGTCACCGAATATATTGGTTAAGGTTTAATTGGGAAAGAAGAGCAACTATGACCCATGATAACTAGAAATGTATTTTTGGAAGTATACATTATGTAAATAAGGAAGGTACTAGGGAATTAAAAATCTGGAAGTTGATGCTGTATAATGAGAGAAACAATTATTAACCAAATGTCCTGAATAACTAGCATAGTTGGAAAAGTCAGAGTTTGCAGGCAAACCCAACGGTCCAAGCACATGCGGCATCAGATTGATGATGCAGATTGGGAGAAGATGGAGCAGTTTATGGCAAACTGCTGCTTTTGTGTACCACTGCTTCTGCATTTGGTGGTGGGTCTTGGGCCAGTGTTAGTCAGCAAGGGCAGCATTCAGAAAGACAAATGAGCAGAAGACAAGCTGGGAGCCACTGAGGGCCTACATATGCCTGAGACTTACCCGTCCATGCGACCTTCTGAGTAATGGTCACCACTTTATTTTCACCTTTCAATTTTTATGCAAGATTCCCATCTGGCCAATCTAGCTGTGGTGATGTGGCATCTTATAATCATCTATTTACCATTTTTAACCTCCAAATAGAGAGATTACCGAAGTTGTTATTCTATTTACCTTTATGCTATTCTCTGCTTTATGAAAATATGCTAATACGAGCGACGCAGAAGACGGGTGATTTCTGCATTTCCATCTGAGGCTTGGAAAACAGCACACCAGGAGATTGTGTCCTGCACCTGGCTCAGAGGGTCCTACGCCCACAGAGTCTCACTGATTGCTAGCACAGCAGTCTGAGATCAAACTGCAAGGTGGCAGCGAGGCTGGGGGAGGGGTGCCTGCCATTTCCCAGGCTTGCTTAGGTAAACAAAGCAGCCAGGAAGCTCGAACTGGGTGGAGCACACCACAGCTCAAGGAGGCCTGCCTGCCTCTGTAGGCTCCACCTCTGGGGGCAGGGCACAGACAAACAAAAATTCAGCAGGAACCTCTGCATACTTAAATGTCCCTGTCTGACAGCTTTGAAGAGAGTAGTGGTTCTCCCAGCATGAAGCTGGAGATCTGAGAACAGGCAGACTGCCTCCTAAAGTGGGGGCCTTACCCCCGAGCAGCCTAATGGGGAGGCACCCCCCAGTAGGGACAGACTGACACCTCACTCAGCCGGGTACTCCTCTGAGACAAAAGTTCCAGAGGAATGATCATGCAGCTGAATTTGCGGTTCACGAAAATCCGCTGTTGTGCAGCCACTGCTGCTGACAGCCAGCCAAACAGGGTCTGGAGTGGACCTCTAGCAAAGTCCAACAGACCTGCAGCTGAGGGTCCTGTCTGGTAGAAGGAAAACTAACAAACAGAAAGGACACCCACACCAAAAAGCCATCTGTACATCACCATCATCAAACACCAAAAGTAGAAAACACTACAAAGATGGGGAGAAAACAGAGCAGAAAAACTGGAAACTCTAAAAAGCAGAGCACCTCTCCTCCTCCAAAGGAACGCAGTTCCTCACCAGCAACGGGACAAAGCTGGATGGAGAATGACTTTGACCAGTTGAGAGAAGAAGGCTTCAGATGATCAAACTACTCCGAGCTACAGGAGGAAATTCAAACCAATGGCAAAGAAGTTAAAAACTTTGGAAAAAAAATTAGACGAATGTTTAACTAAAATAACCAATGCAGAGAAGTGCTTAAAGGAGCTGATGGACCTGAAAGCCAAGTTTCGAGAACTACGTGAAGAATACAGAAGCCTCAGTAGCCAATGTGATCAACTGGAAGAAAGGGTATCAGTGATGGAAGATGAAATCAATGAAATGAAGTGAGAAGGGAAGTTTAGAGAAAAAAGAATTAAAAGAAATGAACAAAGCCTCCAAGAAATATGGGACTATGTGAAAAGACCAAACCTACATCTGATTGGTGTACCTGAAAGTGACGGGGAGAATGGAACGAAGTTGGAAAACACTCTGCAAGATATTATCCAAGAAAACTTCCCCAATCTAGCAAGACAGGTCAACATTCAGATTCAGGAAATACAGAGAATGCCACAAAGATACTCCTCGAGAAGAGCAACTCCAAGACAAATAATTATCAGATTCACCAAAGTTGAAATGAAGGAAAAAATGTTAAGGGCAGCCAGAGAGAAAGGTCAGGTTACCCATAAGGGAAGCCCATCAGACTAACAGCTGATCTCTCGGCAGAAACTCTACAAGCCAGAAGAGAGTGGGGGCCAATATTCAACATTCTTAAAGAAAAGAATTTTCAACCCAGAATTTCATATCCAGCCAAACTAAGCTTCATAAGTGAAGGAGAAATAAAATACTTTATAGACAAGCAAATGCTGAGTGATTTTGTCACCACCAGGCCTGCCCTAAAAGAGCTCCTGAAGGAAGCACTAAACATGGAAAGGAACAACCGGTATCAGCAACTGCAAAAACATGCAAAATTGTAAAGACCATCAAGGCTAGGAAGAAACTGCATCAACTAATGAGCAAAATAACCAGCTAACATCATATTGACAGGATGAAAGTCACACATAACAATATTAACTTTAAATGTAAATGGGCTAAATGCTCCAATTAAAAGACACAGACTGGCAAATTGGATAAGGAGTCAAGACCCATCAGTGTGCTGTATTCAGGAAACCCATGTCACATGCAGAAACACATATAGACTCAAAATAAAGGGATGGAGGAAGATCTACCAAGCAAATGGAAAACAAAAAAAGGCAGGGGTTGCAATCCCAGTCTCTGATAAAATAGACTTTAAACCAACAAAGATCAAAAGAGACAAAGAAGGCCATTACATAATGGTAAAGGGATCAATTCAACAAGAAGAGCTAACTATCCTAAATATATGCACCCAATACAGGAGCACCCAGCTTCATAAAGCAAGTCCTGAGTGACCTACAAAGAGACTTAGACTCTCACACAATAATAATGGGAGATTTTAACACCCCACTGTCAACATTAGACAGATCAATGAGACAGAAAGTTAACAAGGATACCCAGGAATTGAACTCAGCTCTGCACCAAGCGGACCTAATAGACATCTACAGAACTCTTCACCCCAAATCAACAGAATATACATTTTTTTCAGCACCATACCACACCTATTCCAAAATTGACCACATCGTTGGAAGTAAAGCTCTCCTCAGCAAATGTAAAAGAACAGAAATTATAAAAAAAACTGTCTCTCAGACAACAGTGCAATCAAACTAGAACTCAGGATTAAGAAACCCACTCAAAACCGCTGAACTACATGGAAACTGAACAACCTGCTCCTGAATGACTATTGGGTACATAATGAAATGAAGGCAGAAATAAAGATATTCTTTGAAACCAATGAGAACAAAGACACAACATACCGGAATCTCTGGGACACATTCAAAGCAGTATGCAGAGGGAAATTTATAGCACTAAATGCCCACAAGAGAAAGCAGGAAAGATCCAAAATTGATATCCTAACAACACAATTAAAAGAACTAGAAAAGCAAGAGCAAACACATTCAAAAGCTAGCAGAAGACAAGAAATAACTAAAATCAGAGCAGAAGTGAAGGAAATAGAGACACAAAAAAACCTTCAAAAAATTAATGAATCCAGGAGCTGGTTTTTTGAAAAGATCAACAAAATTTATAGACCACTAGCAAGACTAATAAAGAAGAAAAGAAAGAAGAATCAAATAGAAGCAATAAAAAATGAAAAAGGGGATATCACCACGGATCCCACAGAAATACAATCTACCATCAGAGAATACTACCAACACCTCTATGCAAATAAACTAGAAAATCTAGAAAAAATGGATAAATTCCTCGACACATACACCCTCCCAAGACTAAACCAGGAAGAAGTTGAATCTCTGAATAGACCAATAATGGGCTCTGAAATTGTGGCAATAATCAATAGCTTACCAACCAAAAAGAATCCAGGACCTGATGGATTCACAGCCGAATTCTACCAGAGGTACAAGAGGAGGTGGTACCATTCCTTCTGAAACTATTCCAATCAATAGAAAAAGAGGGAATCCTCCCTAACACATTTTTTGAGGCCAGCATCATCCTGATACCAAAGCCTGGCAGAGACACAACCAAAAAAGAGAATTTTAGACCAATATCCTTGATGAACATTGATGCAAAAATCCTCAATAAAATATTGGCAAACTGAATCCAGCAGCACATCAAAAAGCTTATCCACCATGATCAAGTGGGCTTCATCCCTGGGATGCAAGGCAAGGCTGATTCAACATATACAAATCAATAAATGTAATCCAGCATATAAACAGAACCAAAGACAAAAACCACATGATTATCTCAATAGATGCAGAAAAGTCCTTTGACAAAATTCAACAATACTTCATGCTAAAAACTCTCAATAAATTAGGTATTCATGGGAGGTATCTCAAAATAATAAGAGCTATCTATGACAAACCCACAGTCAATATCATACTGAATGGGCAAAACCTGAAACATTCCCTTTGAAAACTGGCACAAGACAGGGATGCCTTCCCTCATCACTCCTATTCAACATAGTGTTGGAAGTTCTGGCCAGGGCAATCAGGCAGGAGAAGGAAATAAAGGGTATTCAATTAGGAAAAGACAAAGTCAAACTGTCCCTGTTTGCAGATGACATGATTGTATATCTAGAAAACCCCATTGTCTCAGCCCAACATCTCCTTAAGCTGATAAGCAACTTCAGCAAAGTCTCAGGATACAAAATCAATGTACAAAAATCACAAGCATTCTTGTACACCAATAACAGACAAACAGAGAGCCAAATCATGAGTGAACTCCCATTCACAACTGCTTCAAAGAGAATAAAATACCTAGCAATCCAACTTAAAGGGATGTGAAGGATCTCTTCAAGGAGAACTACAAACCACTGCTCAATGAAATAAAAGAGGATACAAACAAATGGAAGGACATTCCATGCTCATGGGTTGGAAGAATCAATATCATGAAAATGGCCATACTGCCCAAGGTAATTTATAGATTCAATGCCATCCCCATCAAGCTACCAATGACTTTCTTCACAGAATTGGAAAAAAAACTACTTTAAAGTTCATATGGAACCAAAAAAGAGTCCTCATCGCCAAGTCAATCCTAAGCCAAAAGAACAAAGCTGGAGGCATCATGCTACCTGACTTCAAACTATACTACAAGGCTACAGTAACCAAAACAGCATGGTACTGGCACCAAAACAGAGACATAGATCAATGGAACAGAACAGAGCCCTCAGAAATAATGCCACATATCTACAACTATCTGATCTTTGACAAACCCGACAAAAATAAGAAATGGGGAAAGGATTCCCTATTTAATAAATGGTGCTGGGAAAACTGGCTAGCCATATGTAGAAAGCTGAAACTGAATCCCTTCCTTACACCTTATACAAAAATTAATTCAAGATGGATTAAAGACTTACAGGTTAGACCTAAAACCATAAAAACCCTAGAAGAAAACCTAGGCAATACCATTCAGGACATAGGCGTGGGCAAGGACTTCATGTCTAAAACACCAAAAGCAATGGCAACAAAAGCCAAAATTGACAAATGGGATCTAATTAAACTAAAGAGCTTCTGCACAGCAAAAGAAACTACCATCAGAGTGAACAGGCAACCTACAAAATCGGAGAAAATTTTTGCAACCTACTCATCTGACAAAGGGCTAATATCCAGAATCTACAATGAACTCAAACAAATTTACAAGAAAAAAACAAACAACCCCCTTAAAAAGTGGGCAAAAGACATGAACAGACACTTCTCAAAAGAAGACATTTATGCAGCCAAAAAACACATGAAAAAATGCTCATCATCACTGGCCATCAGAGAAATGCAAATCAAAACCACAATGAGATACCATCTCACACCAGTTAGAATGGCCATCATTAAAAAGTCAGGAAACAACAGGTGCTGGAGAGGATGTGGAGAAATAAGAACACTTTTACACAGTTGGTGGGACTGTAAACTAGTTCAACCATTGTGGAAGTCAGTGTGGCAATTCTTCAGGGATCTCGAACTAGAAATACCATTTGACCCAGCCATCCCATTACTGGGTATATACCCAAAGGACTATAAATCATGCTGCTATAAAGACACATGCACACGTATGTTTATTGCGGCACTATTCACAATAGCAAAGACTTGGAACCAACCCAAATGTCCAACAACGATAGACTCGATTAAGAAAATGTGGCACATATACACCATGGAATACTATGCAGCCATAAAAAATGATGAATTCATGTCCTTTGTAGGGACATGGTTGGAACTGGAAACCATCATTCTCAGTAAACTATCGCGAGGACAAAAAAACCAAACACTGCATGTTCTCACTCATAGGTGGGAATTGAACAATGAGAACACATGGACACAGGAAGGGGAACATCACATTCTGGGGACTGTTGTGGGGTGGGTGGAGGGGTGAGGGACAGCATTTGGTGATATACCTAATGCTAAATGGCGAGTTAATGGTTGCAGCACATCAACATGGCACATGGATACATATGTAACAAACATGCACATTGTGCACATGTACCCTAAAACTTAAAGTATAATAATAATAATAAATTAAAATAAAAAAATAAATAAAATAAAAAAAGAAAAACACACACACACACAAAAAGAAAATATGCTAATACTTAGCTAAAAAAGAAATACATAAAATTCCACTTATCCATCTTAGGTTAAGTCCATTCTCATATTTGTCACACTCCCCCTTAGATATTCTGTAACATAAATATTAACATATAAGGTTATCTTCTCTTAACGTATTATGTACATGGTGGAGGCATAAGAAATTTTTAAAAGAAAAATAATTGGTAATGCATACCTGCATACACATATTCACATCAAAGCAAAGAAGAAATAGAATGATGAAAGCCTTTGTTCCTACTGCTCACACAGTCATAGCTGCTGTTTAAAATATTCTTCCCTTTGTCCTCAGCAAGCAGCTTATCTGCTTATGGTTTGTTACTTGGTACATTGATCCAATCCTTTATTCATGAAGCATCTCTGGCAGTAAAAGTCTTTATCAAGTTATGTTTTATTTTTCTATTGAAATTTATCACACAATACACGTGTGCTAGATCTCCCAGAAGGCTCTTGCATTCCAGACTTACTCCTCTCTATCACCAGAAATTAAAGTGGGTATATGAACAACCCAATTTTCCCTTGATAGAATCAACTCTTCCAACAAGTCAATTTCTTTTTTATCTATTGGTTCCATGGCATGATAAACTCAAAAGTGGCCAGGAAGCAGTTTCAACTTCCTATTTAATAGGACCAGTGCTTTGTTCCATGGTAAATGTAGTCTTCCCTTGAAAACTAAAACCTGTAAACTAGCAGAAGCTTAAGGTACAGACATACCAAGCAAACATTTTGTTAGAGAATATTTCACGGTAATTGTAACAGATGTACTCTGTTTGTCATGCCATGACCCTTGAGCCCATGATTAGTGACTTTATCAAAAGAGCACCATTTATGGATTGCTTATTCAGTGCAATATACAGAAGGCCATTAGATTGGACTATCAGGGAAGCTACTCCAGGTGATAAGGAATTTAAACCAGTGAATTACAGAAGCATGAGCCCATTTCTAAATTCAATTTGCTCTAAAATGAATTCCCTGATCAGAATTAATGCTCTGTGGATTATCCTGATAAATAAGGCATTCAATAAATACATAATTGCTAATTTTGGCAGAAACATTGTGAGAAAGACATATTCATATCTATAGTGTCTATTTCAGTGAGAACAAAACTGTTTTTTTCTTTTTTTCTGGAAGTGTTCCAACATAAGCAACCTACCATATCATGAGATTACTATTGGCCTCTCTTCTTGGCAAATGGGTACTCAGCAATGTGCTCATGTTTAACTTTTAGTCTTATCCTTATTGCCACTTTGTTCATTAGCCTATTAAGCAAGAACAAGGGCAGCTGAAGCAACAGGCAGACTGACATGCAAGGAATAAGTCATTTTGTCTACCCAATTAGTAAGAATCTCTCCAGCCAAGTTGGCTCTTTCAAGAGCACTTTGCTTATGGAACAATAATGCCTCTACACTCTTTGCTCATTTAAAGAGAATCATTCATAGTCATCTTCCTCAGATCACCATTCACCAGTTTACCAAATATGTTCTTTTTATGCATGTATCATCCACGCAAATAATTATCTACTACCATCAAATAATTGAAGATCTATATCTCCAGCCACCTCTCATTCCAGGTAAAACAGACAAAAGATGCACTGCACGATTCAAAGCTCTGCCATTTTGAGGCTTTTCTTTCATCACTTCTTTCAGGGCCACCCTTCAGGCAGTGATGCTGGATTTATCCACTTTTGAGTGGTGCTAGGATAACCATGCAGAACCATTACTAAACTGAGCCTAGTTTATTTTCTCTTTCTTAGACATATAGACATAGGGAAGATGCTATGCAGCTATACATGGAAAGAGAGGGAGGCAATGTGGCAGTGAGAAGTAACAGCGTGCTGGCAGCCATCGCTCGCTCTTGGCACCTCCTTGGCCTTGGCGCCCACTCTGGCTGTGCTTGAGGTGCCCTTCAGCCTACCAGTGCACTGTGAGAGCCCCTCTCTGGGCTGGCCCAGGCTGGAGCCGGCTCCCTCTGCTTGCAGGGAGGTGTGGAGGGAGAGGCACAATTGGGAACGCTTCCAGGCCAGTGCGAGTTCTGGGTGGGCGTGGGCTCAGTGGGCCCGCACTCCGAGCGGCCGGCTGGTTCCACCAGCCCTGGGCAGTGAGGGGTTGAGCACCCAGTCCAGCAGCTGCCGAGGGTGCAACAGGTCCCCTGGCACTGCCTGCCAGCCTGCGCCATGCTTGAATTCTCAGCCGCCTCCCCCCAGGGCAGGGCTCGGGACCTGCAGCCCCCCATGCGCGAGCACCCTGTCCCTCCCACCCACCTGCCTCCGTGGGCTCCCGCATGGCCCAAGCCTCTCCAACAGGCACCACCCTGGTGCAGGATCCACTAGGGGAAGCCAGCTGGGCTCCTGAGTCGGGTGGGGACCTGGAGAACTTTTATGTCTAGCTGGAGGATTGTAAATGCACCAATCAGCACTCTGTGTCTAGCTCTGGGTTTGTGGATGCACCAATCAGCACTCTGTATCTAGCTAATCTGGTGGGTATTTGAAGAACTTTTATGTCTAGCTAGAGGATTGTAAACACACCAATCAACACTCTGCATCTAGCTAAAGGTTTGTAAATGCACGAATCAGTGCTCTGTGTCTAGCTAAAGGTTTGCAAATGCACCAATCAGTGCTCTGTGTCTAGCTAATCTAGTGGGGACTTGGAGAACTTTTATGTCTAGCTAGTGGATTGTAAATGCACCAATCAGCACTCTGTGTCTAGCTAGAGGTTTGTAAACACACCCATCAGCACCCTGTCACAACGGACCAATCGGCTCTCTGTAAAACGGACCAATCAGCAGGATGTGGGTGGAGTCAGATAAGGGAATAAAAGCAGGCTGCCCTGAGCCAGCAGTGGCAACCCTCTTGGGTCCCCTTCCACACTGTGGAAGCTTTGTTCTCTTGCTCTTTGGAATAAATCCTGCTGCTGCTCACTCTTTGGGTCCGCACTGCCTTTATGAGCTATAACACTCACCATGAAGGTCTGCAGCTTCACTCCTGAAGCCAGTGAGACCATGAACCCACCAGAAGGAAGAAACTCCAAACACATCTGAACATCAGAAGGAACAAACTCCAGACACACCATCTTTAAGAACTGTAACACTCACCGCAAGTGTCCACGGCTTCATTCTTGAAGTCAGTGAGACCAAGATCTCACCAATTCCAGACACAACAGGATGAGGATAGATGGAAGGAAACACAGGACAAAACACATTTGCTCCTATAAGTTACTTAGAGCTTCAGGTCCTACTCAAGCTGAGTGTCACATATACCACTCACCATAGGCATACCACTTTCTGCTTCTGTGGGTCAAACCACGTGCATTTCATGATAAGTCTCTCAGGTATCATAGGAACTTGGTAGCGTGTTTTTAAGTGTTTAGTTTTTACTAAAGCCCAGTAGTAAGAGAGATGCATTTTTCCCTAAAAAGAAAAATAGTATATGCAGAGGACAACATTAGCTTTGCTATAGATCCTATGGGTCTGTGTGGTAATTTATACATAGCAGCCAGCTAAAACCTCCACACAGTATCTCTCTCTGTCATAGACACCTGAATCACAGTTGTATCTGATGAAAAATACATGAACAGAATTTCATGGACGTTTGAGATAGTGTACTAGAGTCCCAAAAAGAGAGAGGAGACAGAATGGAGCATAAAACAATATTTGAATAAATAATGACTACAATCTTCCCAAATTTGGAGAAAGACATAAATTTAAAGATGCTCATTGGCCACACAGGAGAATAAATACAAACATAAAAAGAAAAAGAAAACATGCCAGGCACATTGCAGTTATCCAGAAAAAATTCATTACATACTCAGGTGCACAAAAAGAACAATTCCAATGACTGAAACTTTTAACTGTTTAGCCACCCCATAAAAATCCCTCTAAATTCTAAAATATTGAAGTCTAAGCCTCTGTTGTTTCTGTTCTGAAATAAAATTATGATCTAAAGCAAGCTTGTCCAACCTGTGGCCTATAGGCCGCATGCAACCCAGGACGGCTTTGAATGCAGCCCAACACAAATTTGTAAACATTCTTAAAACATGAGATTTGGGGGGACTTTTTTTTTTTTAGCTCATCATCTATCATTAGTGTTATGGTATTTTATATGTGGCCTAAAACAGTTGTTCTTCTTCCAATGGAAGCCAAAGGACTGGACATCCCTGATCTGAAGAATTATAAATTAAACAATGTCAGTTGGCAAAGTCCTTTCAAGTACACAGAAATCTCAGCCCATTATTCAATGCCTTTCGCTTAAAGATTAATGAATATACAAGGATCACACATATTTGAGGGAAGTCAATGTCTTTTGCTGCCATCCCTAGAAATAAAACCTGAGATAGTGATTACATATAAGTGATTTTAAGGGAATTTTATTGAGGAAAGTTCAGTAATGAGTGAGGAAAACAAGATAGGGAAGAATAAGGAGCTAATTAAATATTTTGTCTCAGTAAAGTCTAGCTTTGGGAGGATAACATGGAAGCCATAGAGCATAAGTTACATTGCAACATTGTTCCACCTTAACAAAAGGGACCTGTGTACTCCTTGTAGCAGTCAGTCATTATCAGCAGTCTGCCCCAAGGAGAAATGTAAGCCTTCCCAGGCAAGGTAGCTGAAGGCAATTCTCCCAAACAGAAGGCAACTGTAAGCTGTGAACTGTTAGCATACACCACAATTATCCACTAGAGAATGAGAAAATCAGCCTGGTATAAAGGGTCTGTGTGGGGTACAAACAGCACTTACTACGGACAATAACCTAAAAGAAAAATAATATCAAGACAAAAAAATTTAAATCTAATTTGATTGAATGGGAGATAATAGACAAGAGAACATGGAAAATTCTAATTACTAATCTTTGACATAGTTTGGATATTTGTCTCCACCCTAATCTCATATTGAGATTTAATCCCCAGTGCTGGAGGTGGGGCCTGGTTGGAGGTGTTTGGATCATGGCTGTGCATCCCTCATGAATGGATCGGGCCACCTCCTTGGTGATAAGTGAGCTCTCACTCTGTGTTCACATGACATCTGGTCATGTAAACATGCGTGGCACTTCCCCCTCCACTCTCTCTCCCATTTGCTCCTGCTTTTGCCATGAGATGTGCCTGCTCTCCCTTCACCTTTTGCCATGATTTTAAGCTTTCCTTAGAAGCTGAGCAGATGCCAGCACCATGGTTCCTATAAACCCTGCAGAACTGTGAGTCAATTAAATCTCTTTCCTTTATAAATTATCCAGTCTCAGGTATTTCTTCATAGCAATGCAAGAATGGGCTAACACAATCTTCAAACAGATTTGAGAAGATTTTTCAATCAATTAAACAAAAGCACAATACTATTTTAAAGAGGTTTCACCCTAGATAACGTTAGAGTAGTTTGTTTAAGACTAGCCATTTGCCAATAATCATTATAAACTCTGGCGGAGAGGTATAGAGGAGAAGATAAACAAAGAAACTGATGTCTCAAAAAAATCACCAAAAGCAAACAGGAACTAATGGGGCATACAACAATTTTTAAAGAGGTTGTGTAACACATGAGATCAACATCTAAGCAGAATTTTCCCTCAGTGAATTTCCCAGTTTACAGCAGACACTAGGGATAAGGCTCAAGCAGAAAATGTTAGCATTAAAAGGCTAAAAAGTCAGCAGTCAGAGTTCTGAACTACTTAGAGCAGTGTTTTCCAACCTTTTGGGCACCAGGGACTGGTTTTGTGGAGGACAATTTTTCCACAGATAAACTAGGGGTGAGCATTAGATTCTCACAAGAAGCATGCAACCTGCATCTTTTGCATGCACAGTTCACAAGAGGATTCACACTCCTATAAGAATCTTTTGCCACACTAATCTGATAGAAGGCAGAGCTCAGGCATAATGCTCATTTGACTGCTGTTCGCCTCCTGCTGTGTGGCCTGGTTCCTAACAGTCCATGGACTGGTACTACTCTGCGGCCTGGGAATTGGGGACCTCTGACTTAAAGGCTATAGAGCAGAGTGTCCAATCTTTTGACTTCTCTAGGCCAAACTGAGAGAAGAAGAATTGTCTTGGGCCACACATAAAAAACACTAACACTAACGATAGCTGAAGAACTTTAAAAAAACTCAAGAAAAAGTCTCATAATGTTTTAGGAAAGTTTGCGAATTTGTGTTGGGCAGCATTGAAAACTGTACTGGGCTGCATGTGGCCTGTGAGCCATGGGTTGGAGAAGACTGCCCTAGAGAATCACAGAGAGGAGAGCTTAAAAATCCCCTTGTAATTTTCCTTGAATCCTTGGTTGGTTCCTAAAATGTTTATGCACAAGACAAGATTTCAAGGAACTCTATAGAAAGCAAAATTGCAAAGACAAATCAACTGAGCAGAGAATTTTACAACCACCAGGTGCTATGCAGACAGTTTGGAGTCTCACTGAGTTAGAACATATCACATTTTCCACTGAAACTCAAGAAGGAGTGAGCCTTAGAAATAAGAAACATGATTTATGACTAAATGATATGCTCTAGAATTAAGGGCAGAGCTAAAATCACCTACCCCCTCAAAATAGTTGAAAATGAAGCATGCACAAAATAATGGTCATCAGTAACTTCTTTCCCTGCAAGGGCAAAACTAAACACTATTTGGACAAAGATAAGCAAATTCTAGAGTCTCGATAATGTATCAACGTATGATATTAAAGATATATCATATATATGTATATAAAATAAAACTTAGTATACAATGGCAAGTAGGGAAAAAGTGCAATCCACAAACAAGAGCAAAACCAGACAATATAAGGAGACCCTTAGACCACTTAACAGATCAGAAGTTTAAAATAACAGTAAATATTTTTAAAAAATTATAACAAAGGTTTATTATAATGGATAGGTAATCAGTAATCTTAGGACAAGTATAAGCCATTACCTTACCTGTATCCCACCCTTTCAATAATGGAGACACTAGAATTTAAAAATATAATAATAAAATGATCATGTGGGCTCAAAAACAGACTGATACTACAGAAGAAAAATGATCAGTAAATCTGCAGAAATGTTACAAAAATTCAAACTGAAGCACAAGAGGAAATATATAAGAAAAAATACAGAAAGCCTCAATAACTAATAAGGCAGTAAAGAATATGTTAATATATGTACAATTTCAAGAAGAAAGAAAAAAATTCTAAATTTTTACAAGAAGAAACAGAACATTAAATTAACTGTACAAAATAATGTATTTGTATACTTCTTATGTTTTCTAATTATTGAGATTTTAGGCCAGATAGTTGTTTGTTGTTGGAGGGCTGTCCTGTGCATTGTGGATGTTTAGCTGAATCTCTAACGTCTACCCACTGTAAGCCCTAGCACCCCCCAATATGGCAAACTAAAATGACTCCAAACCTTGTCAAATGCTTCATGGTAGTGGGTGGGGGATAAAATAATTTTCAGCTGAGAACACACAATATTAGCTTTCGATATTAATTTTCCATTGCCAATGTAAGAGGTCTCCACAATTTTAATGACTTAAAACAATACACATTTATCATATTAGAGTTTTTCTACTTCATAAGTCCAGGTACAGTGTGGCTTAAGTAAGTTCTATGTCTAGAGACTCACAGGGCTCAACTCAAGGTATCAGCACACTTTTCTGGAGGAAATTGATAAGCCAGTTTCCAAGCATTTTCAGTTTGTTGGCCAAATTCACTTCTATACTGTTGTGAGACTGAGGTTCCCATTTCCTTGCTTGCTATAAGCTGGGAAATATTCTCCACTTCTGGAGGTCACCTGCATTTTCTGGTTTGTAGCCTGTTTCATCTTCAATGCCAGGAATAGCAAGCAAAATTGTTCTCATGTTTAAAGTCCCCCTGCCCTGCCTTCTGTCACATCACTCAGCCTTCACCTGGAATAAATCATGCAGATGTTTATCACTATATTCATGGTTCCAAATTTAAATTCTAAAAAAAAGGTCAAAATAGAGTATTTTCTTCTTCATTTAGGAGAGTAAAGCTTCAAAATCAGTTTAATCTAATTTTTTCTTTATAGTTCATTTGACCTTGTTTCCACTGTAAAAATAAAAATGCCTCTCACTAAATGTACGAATGTACATGCAATCTGAAGGTGCTATATGGAAATTCTATGACTTATCTTACTACCTGATATTTAAAACGATAGTTTAATTTAAATCTGCTGCAATAACTTGGTTACCTACTATAGTAAAAGAGAAAAGTAAAAGCAGAATTGATGAGATGTTCTCTCTCAGTTGAGAAATTCTATGATTCTACAGTGAAATTAAAAACTTCTGAGGAAAAGAGACAGCAGTAAAAATTGAAGTTTTGGCTTATCTTTTTGATAAAGGTAGAATAATGTTTTTCCTCATTGATTATATGAGAATGCATTTTAGTTGAGGCAATGGTTCACAGGCTTAAAATAAAATAATAACTTACTTTTTCATGTTTAGTACTCAGTAGCTCTTTGGGGATAAGTGAATATTTTATTACTGTAGAATGCTTTAGCGATTGAATTGACAGCTGGAGAAACAATGATTGCTAACTACAGGAGATAAAGGCATGAATAACATAGAAATAGCATGTGAAAACATAAAATTATTCTTCTAGAATATATTCTGTATATTTAGTGTCCCAGAGAGAATATAAGAACAATTCCAAGCTTCCATCATTTGGGATTGTTTTCCTGTGTGTTTAGATTTTCTGTGAAAGAAAGTAGTAGTATATACATTCCTTCATTACAATTAGCTCATACTCTTCAGTTCCTCAAGGGAAGCTATCAATATTATGCCATAATGAGTGTTCTAGAGTTTTGATGTGAGGAAGTTAATAAAGAAAAGAGAGAAGAATCAAATAGGCACAATAAGAAATGATAAAGGTGATACCACCACTGATCCCACAAAAGTACAAACTACCATCAGAGAATACTAGAAACACTGCTATGCAAATAAACTAGAAAATGTAGAAGAAATGGATAAATTCCTGGACACATACACCCTCCCAAGACTAAACCAGGAAGCAGTCAAATCACTGAATAGACCAATAACAAGTTCTGAAATTGAGGCAGTAATTAATAGTCTACCAACCAAAAAAAGCCCAGGACCAGACGGATTCACAGCCAAATTCTATTAGAAGTACAAAGAGGAGCTGGTACCATTCCTTCTGAAACTACTGCAAACAATAGAAAAAGAGGGACTCCTCCCTAACTCATTTGATGAGGCCAGCATCATCCTGATACCAAAGCCTGGCAGAGACACAACAAAAAAAGAAAGCTTCAAGCCAATAAACCTGATGACCATCAATGCAAAAATCCTCATTAAATACTGGCAAAATGAATCCAGCAGCACATCAAAAAGCTTATCCACCAAGATCGAGTCATCATCATATCTGGGATGCAACACTGGCTCAACATTTGCAAATCAATAAACATAATTCATCACATAAACAGAACCAATGACAAAAACCACATGATTATCTCAATAGATGCAGAAAGGGCCTTCGATAAAATTCAACATCTCTTTATGCTAAAAACACTCAATAAAGTAAGTATAGATGGAACATTTCTCAAAATAATAAGAGCTATTTATGACAAACCCATAGCCAATATCATATTGAATGGGAAAAAGTTGGAAGCATTTCCTTTGAAAACAGGCACAAGACAGGATGCCCTCTCTCACCACTCCTAATCAACATACTGTTGGAAGTTCTGGCCAGAGAAATTTCTGGCAAGAGAAATAAATAAAGGATATTCAAATAGGAAGAGAGGAAGTCAAATTGTCTCCGTGTGCAGATGATATGACTGTATATTTAGAAAACCCCATCATCTCAGCCCCAAAACTCTTTAAGCTGAATAAGCAACTTCAGCAAAGTCTCAGGATACAAAATCAATGTGCAAAAATCACAAGCATTTTTATACACCAATAATAGACAAGCAGAGAGCCAAATCATGAGTGAACTCCCATTCACAATTGCTACAAAGAGAATAAAATACATAGGAATACACCTTACCAGGGACTTGAAGGAACTCTTCAAGGAGAAATACAAACCACTGCTCAAGGAAATAAGAGAGGACACAAACAAATGGAAAAACATTCCATCCTCATGGATAGGAAGAATCAATATTGTGAAAATGGCAATACTGTTTAAAGTAATTTATAGATTCAATGCTATTTCCTTTAAGCTACCATTGAATTTCTTCACCAAATTAGAAAAATCTACTTTAAATTTTATATGGAACCAAAAAAGTGCCCATGTAGCCAAGACAATCCTAAGCAAGAAGAACAAAGCTGGAGGCATCATGCTACCTGACTTCAAATTATACTACAAGGTTATAGTAACCAAAGCAGCATGGTACTGGTACCAAAACAGAATATAGATTAATGGAACAGAACAGAAACCTCACAACATATCTACAACCATCTGATCTTCAACAAACCCAACAAAAACAAGCAAAAGGGGAAAGGATTCCCTATTTAATAAATTGGGCTGGGAAAACTGGCTAACCATATGCAGAAAAAGAAACTGGAACCCTTCCTTACATCTTATACAAAAAATGAACTAAAGATGGATTAAGAACTTAAATGTAAAACCCAAAACCATAAAAACCCTAGAAGAAAAGCTAGGCAATGCCATTCAGGACATATGCATAGATAAAGACTTCAAGACTAAAACACCAAAAGCTATTGCAACAAAAGTCAAAATTGACAAATGGGAAGGGTTATAAATCATTCTACTATAAAGACACATGTACATGTATGTTTATTATAGCACTATTTACAATAGCGAAGACTTGGAACAAACCCAAATGCCCATCAGTGATAGACTGGATAAAGAAAATGTGGCACATATACACCATGGAATACTATGCAGCCATAAAAATGAGTTCATGTCCTTTGCAGGGACACAGATGAAGCTAGAAACTGTTATTCTCAGCTAACTAACACAGGAACAGAAAACCAAACACCACATGTTCTCACTCATAAGTGGGAGGTGAACAATGAGAACACATGGACACCGGGAGGGGAACATCACACACTGGGGCCTGTTGGTGGGTCTTGGGGGAGGGGAGGGAGAGCATAAGGACAAATACCTAATGCATGTGGAGCTTAAAACGTAAATGACAGGTCGATAGGTGCAGCAAATCACCATGGCACATATACAGCTACATAACAAACCTGCACGTTCTGCACATGTATCTCAGAACTTAAAGTAAAATAATTATTTTTTAAAAAAATCTTAACAGCTACAGAGTTTAACTTTCAGAGAAAATATATCATCAAAATTTTATGATAACCCCAGATATGTTTCATATAGTCTCTAATGAAAGCAACAAAGTACCTTTTATTAGTATACTAATTTTTTCTACTTTGCTGTATTTTCATAAAGATTCAATTTTAAGTGCTATCCATGTTATAATATTAGATAGCTTTCAAAACAATCTACACCATGAAGATGGTTTGCCCTAACTTCCACAAGTATATAAAGCATGTTTCAGGGAAAACCAAAAATTACCTATACCATAAAATAGCATTTTATGAATAAAAAGAAATGAACAAAGCCTCCAAGAAATATGGGACTACGTGAAAAGACCAAATCTACGCCTGATTGGTGTACTTGAAATTGACAGGGACAATGGAACCAAGTTGGAAAACACTCTGCAGGATATTATCCAGGAGAACTTCCCCAACCTAGCAAGACAGGCCAACATTCAAATTCAGGAAATACAGAGAAAGACATAAAGATACTCATCAAGAAGAGCAACTCCAAGACACATAATTGTCAGATTCACCAAAGTTGAAATGAAGGAAAAAATGTAAAGGGCAGCCAGAGAGAAAGGTCGGGTTACCCACAAAGGGAAGCCCATCAGACTAATAGCTGATCTCTTGGCAGAAACCCTACAAGCCAGAAGAGAGTGGGGGCCAATATTCAACATTCTTAAAGAAAAGAATTTTCAACCCAGAATCTCCTATCCCGCCAAACTAAGCTTCATAAGCGAAGGAGAAATAAAACACTTTACAGACAAGCAAACGCTGAGTGATTTTGTCACCACCAGGCCTGCCCTAAAAGAGCTCCTGAAGGAAGCACTAAACATGGAAAGGAACAACCGGTACCAGCCACTGCAAAAACATGCCAAATTGTAAAGACCATCGAGACTAGGAAGAAACTATAGCAACTAACGAGCAAAATAACCAACTAACATCATAATGACAGGATCAGATTCACACATAACAATATTAACGTTAAATGTAAATGGGCTAAATGCTCCAATCAAAAGACACAGACTGGCAAACTGGATAAGGAGTCAGGACCCATCAGTGTGCTGTATTCAGGAAACCCATCTCACGTGCAGAGACACACATAGACTCAAAATAAAGGGATGGAGGAAGATCTATCAAGCAACTGGAAAACAAAAAAAGGCAGGGGTTGCAATCCTAGTCTCTGATAAAATAGACTTTAAACCAACAAAGATCAAAAGAGACAAAGAAGGCCATTACATAATGGTAAAGGGATCAATTCATCAAGAAGAGCTAACTATCCTAAATATATATGCACCCAACACAGGAGCACCCAGATTCATAAAGCAAGTCCTGAGTGACCTACTAAGGGACTTAAACTCCCACACAATAATAATGGGAGATTTTAACACCCCACTGTCAGCATTAGACAGATCAACGAGACAGAAAGTTAACAAGGATATCCAGGAATTGAACTCAGCTCTACATAAAGTGGACCTAATAGACATCTACAGAACTCTCCACCCCAAGTCAACAGAACATACATTTTTTTCAGCACCACACCACACCTACTCCAAAATTGACCACATAGTTGGAAGTAAAGCTCTCCTCAGCAAATGTAAAAGAACAGAAATTATAACAAACTGTCTCTCAGACCACAGTGCAATCAAACTAGAACTCAGGATTAAGAAACTCACTCAAAACCACTCTACTACATGGAAACTGAACAACCTGCTCCTGAATGACTATTGGGTACATAATGAAATGAAGGCAGAAATAAAGATGTTCTTTGAAACCAACGAGAACAAAGACACAACATACCAGAATCTCTGGGACACATTCAAAGCAGTGTGTAGAGGGAAATTTATAGCACTAAATGCCCACAAGAGAAAGCAGGAAAGATCCAAAATTGACTCCCTAACATCACAATTAAAAGAACTAGAAAAGCAAGAGCAAACACATTCAAAAGCTAGCAGAAGGCTAGAAATAACTAAAATCAGAGCAGAACTGAAGGAAATAGAGACACAAAAAACCCTTCAAAAAATTAATGAATCCAGGAGCTGGTTTTTTGAAAAGATCAACAAAATTGATGGACCGCTAGCAAGACTAATAAAGAAGAAAAGAGAGAAGAATCAAATAGATAATAAAAAACGAAAAAGGGGATATCACCACCGATCCCACAGAAATACAATCTACCATCAGAGAATACTACAAACACCTCTATGCAAATAAACTAGAAAATCTAGAAGAAATGGATAAATTCCTCGACACATACACCCTCCCAAGACTAAACCAGGAAGAAGTTGAATCTCTGAATAGACCAATAACAGGTTCTGAAATTGTGGCAATAATCAATAGCTTACCAACCAAAAAGAGTCCAGGACCTGATGGATTCACAGCTGAATTCTACCAGAGGTACAAGGAGGAACTGGTACCATTCCTTCTGAAACTATTCCAATCGATAGAAAATGAGGGAATCCTCCCTAACACATTTTATGAAGCCAGCATCGTCCTGATACCAAAACCTGGCAGAGACATAACCAAAAAAGAGAATTTCAGACCAATATCCTTGATGAACATTGATGCAAAAATCCTCAATAAAATACTGGCAAACCGAATCCAGCAGCACATCAAAAAGCTTATCCACCATGATCAAGTGGGCTTCATCCCTGGGATGCAAGGCTGGTTCAACATACGCAAATCAATAAATGTAATCCAACATATAAACAGAACCAAAGACAAAAACCACATGATTATCTCAATAGATGCAGAAAAGGCCTTCGACAAAATTCAACAACCCTTCATGCTAAAAACTCTCAATAAATTAGGTATTGATGGGACGTATCTCAAAATAATAAGAGCTATCTACGACAAACCCACAGCCAATATCATACTGAATGGGCAAAAACTGGAAGCATTCCCTTTGAAAACTGGCACAAGACAGGGATGCCCTCTCTCACCGCTCCTATTCAACATAGTGCTGGAAGTTCTGGCCAGAGCAATCAGGCAGGAGAAGGAAATAAAAGGTATTCAATTAGGAAAAGAGGAAGTCAAATTGTCCCTGATTGCAGATGACATGATTGCATATCTAGAAAACCCCATTGTCTCAGCCCAAAATCTCCTTAAGCTGATTAGCAACTTCAGCGAAGTCTCAGGATACAAAATTAATGTACAAAAATCACAAGCATTCTTGTACACCAATAACAGACAAACAGAGAGCCAAATCATGAGTGAACTCCCATCCACAATTGCTTCAAAGAGAATAAAATACCTAGGAATCCAACTTACAAGGGATGTGAAGCACCTCTTCAAGGAGAACTACAACCCACTGCTCAACGAAATAAAAGAGGATACAAACAAATGGAAGAACATTCCATGCTCATGGGTTGGAAGAATCAATATCGTGAAAATGGCCATACTGCCCAAGGTAATTTATAGATTCAATGCCATCCCCATCAAGCTACCAATGACTTTCTTCACAGAATTGGAAAAAACTACTTTAAAGTTCATATGGAACCAAAAAAGAGCCCGCATCGCCAAGTCAATCCTAAGCCAAAAGAACAAAGCTGGAGGCATCACGCTACCTGACTTTAAACTATACTACAAGGCTACAGTAACCAAAACAGCATGGTACTGGTACCAAACAGAGACATAGATCAATGGAACAGAACAGAGCCCTCAGAAATGATGCCGCATAGCTACAACTATCTGATCTTTGACAAACCTGACAAAAACAAGAAATGGGGAAAGGATTCCCTATTTAATAAATGGTGCTGGGAAAACTGGCTAGCCATATGTAGAAAGCTGAAACTGGATCCCTTCCTTACACCTTATACAAAAATTAATTCAAGATGGATTAAAGACTTATATGTTAGACCTAAAACCATTAAAATCCTACAAGAAAACCTAGGCAATACCATTCAGGACATAGGCGTGGGCAAGGACTTCATGTCTAAAACACCAAAAGCAATGGCAACAAAAGCCAAAATCGACAAATGGGATCTCATTAAACTAAAGAGCTTCTGCACAGCAAAAGAAACTATCATCAGAATGAACAGGCAACCTACAGAATGGGAGAAAATTTTTGCAACCTACTCATCTGACAAAGGGCTAATATCCAGAATCTATAATGAACTCAAACAAATTTACAAGAAAAAAACAAACAACCCCATCAAAAAGTGGGCAGAGGACATGAACAGACACTTCTCAAAAGAAGACATTTATGCAGCCAGAAAACACATGAAGAAATGCTCATCATCACTGGCCATCAGAGAAATGCAAATCAAAACCACAGTGAGATACCATCTCACACCAGTTAGAATGGCCATCATTAAAAAATCAGGAAACAACAGGTGCTGGAGAGGATGTGGAGAAATAGGAACACTTTTCCACTGTTGGTGGGACTGTAAACTAGTTCAACCATTGTGGAAGTCAGTGTGGCGATTCCTCAGGGATCTCGAACTAGAAATACCATTTGACCCAGCCATCCCATTACTGGGTATATACCCAAAGGACTATAAATCATGCTGCGATAAAGACACATGCACACGTATGTTTATTGCGGCACTATTCACAATAGCAAAGATTGGAACCAACCCAAATGTCCAACAACGATAGACTGGATTAAGAAAATGTGGCACATATACACCATGGAATACTATGCAGCCATAAAAAATGATGAGTTCGTGTCCTTTGTAGGGACATGGATGAAACTGGAAAACATCATTCTCAGTAAACTATCGCAAGGACAAAAAACCAAACACCGCATGTTCTCTCTCATAGGTGGGAATTGAACAATGAGAACTCATGGACACAGGAAGGGGAACATCACACTCCGGGGACTGTTGTGGGGTGGGGGGAGGGGGGAGGGACAGCATTAGGAGATACACCTAATGCTAAATGACGAGTTAATGGGTGCAGGAAATCAACATGGCACATGGATACATATGTAACAAACCTGCACATTGTGCACATGTACCCTAAAACCCTAAAGTATAATAAAAAAATAAATTAAAAAAAAAAAAAAAAAAAAAAAAAAAGAAAAGAATTTTCAACCCAGAATTTCATATCCAGCCAAACTAAGCTCCATAAGTGAAGGAGAAATAAAATCCTTTACAGAGAAGCAAATGCTGAGAGACTTTGTCATCACCAGGCCTGTCCTACAAGAGCTCCTGAAGGAAGCACTAAACATACAAAGGAACAACCGGTACCAGCCACTGCAAAAACATGCCAAATTGTGAAGACGATCGATGCTAGGAAGAAACTGCATCAACTAACGACCAAAATAACCAGCTAACATCATAATGACAGGATCAAATTCACACATAACAATATTAACTTTAAATGTAAATGGGCTAAATGCTCCAATTAAAAGATACAGACTGGCAAATTGGACAAAGAGCCAAGATCCATCATTGTGCTGTATTCAGGAAACCCATCTCACGTGCAGAGACACACATAGGCTCAAAATAAAGGGATGGAGGAAGATCTACCAAGCAAATGGAAAACAAAAAAAGGCAGGGGTTGCAATCCTAGTCTCAGATAAAACAGACTTTAAACTAACAAAGATCAAAAGAGACAAAAAAGGTCATTACATAATGGTAAAGGGATCAATTCAACAAGAAGAGCTAACTATCCTAAATGTATATGCACCCAATACAGGAGCACCCAGATTCATAAAGCAAGTCCTTAGAGACCTACAAAGACACTCAGACTCCCACTCAATAATGATGGGAGACTTTAACACCCCACGGTCAACATCAGACAGATCAATGAGACAGAAAGTTAAAAAAGATACCCAGGAACTGAATTCAGCTCTGCACCAAGTGGACCTAACAGAAATCTACAGAACTCTCCACCCCAAATCAACAGAATATACATTCTTCTCAGCATCATACCACACCTATTCCAAAACTGACCACATAGTTGGAAATAAAGCACTCCTCAGCAAATATAAAAGATCAGAAATTATAACAAACTGTCTCCCAGACCACAGTGCAATCGAACTAGAACTCAGGATTAAGAAACTCACTCAAAGCCACTCAACTACATGGAAACTGATCAACCTGCTCCAGAATGACTACTGGGTACATAACAAAATGAAGGCAGAAATAAAGATGCTCTTTGAAACCAATGAGAACAAAGGCACAACATAGCAGAATCTCTGGGGCACATTCAAACAGTGTGTAGAGGGAAATTCATAGCACTAAATGCCCACAAGAGAAAGCAGGAAAGATCTAAAATTGACACCCTAACATCGCAATTAAAAGAACTAGAGAAGCAAGAGCAAACACATTCAAAAGCTAGCAGAAGGCAAGAAATAACCAAGATCACAGCAGAACTGAGGGAGATACAGACACAAAACAACCCTTTAAAAAATCAATGAAACCAGGAGCTGGTTTTTGGAAAAGATCAACAAAATTGATAGACTGCTAACAAGACTAATAAATAAGAAAAGAGAGAAGAATCAAATAGATGCAATAAAAAATGATAAAGGGGATATCACCACCAATCCCACAGACATACAAACTATCATCAGAGAATACTATAAACACCTCTATGCAAATAAACTAGAAAATCTAGAAGAAATGGATAAATTCCTCGACACATACACCCTCCCAAGACTAAAGCAGGAAGAAACTGAATGCCTGAATAGACCAATAACAGGCTCTGAAATTGAGGCAATAATTAACAGCTCACCAACCAAAAAAAGGGGAGGACCAGACGGATTGACAGCAGAAGTTCACCAGAGGTAAAAAGAGGAGCTGGTAACTTTCCTTCTGAAACTATTCCAATCAATAGGAAAAGAGGGAATCCTCCCTAACTCATTTTGTGAGGCCAGAATCATCCTGATACCAAAGCCTGGCAGAGACACAACCAAAAAAGAGAACTTTAGACCAATATCCCTGATGAACCTCAATGAAAAAATCCTCAATAAAATACCGGCAAACTGAATCCAGCAGCACATCAAAAAGCTTATCCACCATGATGAAGTGGGCTTCATCCCTGGAATGCAAGGCTTGTTCAACAAACACAAATCAATAAACGTAATCCAGCATATAAACAGAACGAAAGACAAAAACCACATGATTATCTCAATAGATGCAGAAAAGGCCTTTGACAAAATTCAATAGCTCATCATATTAAAAATGCTCAATAAATTAGGTATTGATGGGACGTATCTCAAAATAATAAGAGCTATTTATGACAAACCCACAGCCAATATCATACTGAATGGGCAAAAACTGGAAGCATTCCCTTTGAAAAGGGCATAAGACAGGGATGCCCTCTCTCAACACTCATATTCAACATAGTGTTGGAAGTTCTGGCCAGGGCAATTAGGCAGGAGAAAGAAATAAAGGGTATTCAATTAGGAAAAGAGGAAGTCAAACTTTCCCGTTTTGCAGATGACATGATTGTATATCTAGAAAACCCCATTGTCTCAGCCCCAAATCTCCTAAAGCTGATAAGCAACTTCAGCAAAGTCTCAGGATACAAAATCAATGTGCAAAAATCACAAGCATTCTTATACACCAATAACAGATAAACAGAGAGCCAAATCATGAGTGAACTCCCATTCACAATTGCTTCAAAGAGAATAAAATACCTAGGAATCCAACTTACAAGGGATGTGAAGGACCTCTTCAAGGAGAACTATAAACCACTGATCAACGAAATGAAAGAGGACAGAAACAAATGGAAGAAAATTCCATGATCATGGATAGGAAGAATCAATATTGTGAAAATGACCATACTGCCCAAGTTAATTTACAGATTCAATGCCATCCCCATCAAGCTACAAATGACTTTCCTCACAGAATTGGAAAAAACTACTTGAAAGTTCATATGGAACCAAAAAAGAGCTTGCATTGCCAAGTCAATCCAAAGCCAAAAGAACAAAGCTGGAGGCACCACACTATCTGACCTCAAACTATACTACAAGGCTACAGTAACCAAAACAGCATGGCACTGTTACCAAAACAGAGATACAGACAAATGGAACAGAATAGAGCTCTCAGAAATACTGCCACCCATCTACAACTATCTGATCTTTAACAAACCTGACTAAAATAAGAAATTGGGAAAGGATTCCCTATTTAACAAATGGTGCTGGGAAAACTGGCTAGCCATATGTAGAAAGCTGAAACTGAATCCCTTCCTTACACCTTATACAAAAATTAATTCAAGATGGATTAAAGACTTAAATGTTAGACCTAAAACCATTAAAACCCTAGAAGAAAACCTAGGAAATACCATTCAGGACACAGGCATGGGCAAGGACTTCATGTCTAAAACACCAAAAGCAATGGCAACAAAAGCCAAAATTGACAAATGGGATCTAATTAAACTAAAGAGCTTCTGCACAGCAAAAGAAACTACCATCAGAGTGAATAGGCAACCTACAGAATGGGAGAAAATTTTTGCAATCTACTCATCTGACAAAGGGCTAAAATCCAGAATCTACAATGAACTCAAACAAATTTACAAGAAAAAAACAAACAACCCCATCAAAAAGTGGGTGAAGGATATGAACAGACACTTCTCAAAAGAAGACATTTATGCAGCCAACAGACGCGTGAAAAAATGCTCATCATCACTAGCCATCAGAGAAATGCACATCAAAACCACAATGATATATCATCTCACACCAGTTAGAATGGTGATCATTAAAAAGTCAGGAAACAAGGGGTGCTGGAGAGGATGTGGAGAAATAGGAACACTTTAACACTGTTGGTGGGAAACTAGTTCAACCATTGTGGAAGACAGTGTGGCGATTCCTCAGGGATCTAGAACTAGAAATACCATTTGATTCAGCCATCCCATTACTGGGTACATACCCAAAGGAATACAAATCATGCTGCTATAAAGAGACATGCACATGTAGGTTTATTGCGGCACTACTCACAATAGCAAAGACTTGGAACCAACCCAAATGTCCAACAATGATAGACTGGATTCAGAAAATGTGGCACATATAAACCATGGAATACTATGCAGCCATAAAAAATGATGAGTTCATATCATTTGTAGGGACATGGATGAAGCTGGAAACCATCATTCTCAGCAAACTATCGCAAGGACAAAAAGGCAAACACCGCATGTTGTCACTCAAAGGTGGGAATCGAACAATGAGAACACTTGGACACAGGAAGGGGAACATCACACACTGGGGCCTGTTGTGGGGTGGGGGGAGGGGGGAGGGATAGCATTAGGAGATATACCTAAGGTAAATGACCAGTTAATGGGTGCAGGTCACCAACATGGCACATGTATTCATATGTAACAAGCCTGCACATTGTGCACATGTACCCTAGAACTTAAAGTACAATATATATATATATATATATATATATATATATATGATATATATATATATATATTAGATATATATATATATATGTATAAACTGTTACCACTTCCTTACCTCCCTTCCAGCTATCATATTATTTGTTATGCTCATCAAAGACAGATTTTAATGTATATTTTAAATTTCTTAAAAAGCACAAAAAACCCTTCAAAAAATTAAGGAATCCAGGGGCTGGTTTTTTGAAAAGATCAACAAAATTGATAGACTGCTAACAAGACTAATAAAGAAGAAAAGAGAGAAGAATTAAATAGATGCAATAAAAAATGGTAAACGGGATATCACCACCAATCCCACAGGCATACAAACTACCATCAGAGAATACTATAAAAATCTCCACGCAAATAAACTAGAAAATCTAGAAGAAATGGATAAATTTCTCAACACATACATCCTCCCAAGACTAAACCAGGAAGTTGAAACTCTGAATGGACCAATAACAGGCTCTGAAATTGAGGCAATAATCAATAGCTTACCAATCAAAAAAAGTCCAGGACCAAATGGATTCACAGCCAAATTCTACCAGAGGTACAAAGAGGAGGTGGTACCATTCCTTCTGAACTGACTCCAGACAATAGAAAAAGAGGGAATCCTCCCTAACACATTTTATGAGGCCAGCATCATCCTGATATCAAAGCCTGGCAGAGACACAACCAAAAAAGAGAATTTTAGACCAATATCCTTGATGAATATCAATGCAAAAATCCTCAATAAAATACTGGCAAACCGAATCCAGCAGCACATCCAACAGCTTATACACCATGATCAAGTGGACTTCATCCCTGGGATGCAAGGCTGGTTCAACATACGCAAATCAATAAATGTAATCCAGCATATAAACAGAACCAAAGACAAAAACCACATGATTATCTCAACAGATGCAGAAAAAACTTTTGACAAAATTCAACAACCCTTCATGCTAAAAACTCTCAATAAATTAGGTATTGATGGGATGTATCTCAAAATAATAAGAGCTATCTATGACAAACCCACAGCCAATATCATACTGAATGGGCAAAAACTGGAAGAATTCCTTTTGAAAATGGGCACAAGACAGGGATGCCCTCTCTCAGCACTCCTATTCAACATAGTGTTGGAAGTTCTGGCCAGGGCAATCAGGCAGGAGAAGGAAATAAAGGGTATTCAATTAGGAAAAGAGGAAGTCAAATTGTCCCTGTTTGCAGACGACATGATTGTGTATCTAGAAAACCCAATCATCTCAGCCCAAAATCTCCTCAAGCTGATAAGCAACTTCAGCAAAGTCTCAGGATACAAAATCAATGTAGAAAAATCACAAGCATTCTTGTACACCAATAACAGACAGAGAGCCAAATCATGAGGGAACTACCATTCACAATTGCTTCAAAGAGAATAAAATACCTAGGAATCCAACTTACAAGAGATGTGAAGGACCTCTTCAAGGAGAACTACAAACAACTGCTCAATGAAATAAAAGAGAATACAAACAAATGGGAGAAGGTTCCATGCTGATAGGTAGGAAGAATCAATATCGTGAAATTGGCCATACTGCCCAAGGTAATTTATAGATTCAATGCCATCCCCATCAAGCTACCAATGACTTTCTTCACAGAATTGGAAAAAACTACTTGAAAGTTCATATGGAACCAAAAAATAGCCCGCATCGCCAAGTCAATTCTAAGCCAAAAGAACAAAGCTGGAGTCATCACACTACCTGACTTCAAACTATACTACAAGGCTACAGTAACCAAAACAGCATGGTACTGGAACCAAAACAGATATATAGACCAAGGGAACAGAACAGAGCCCTCAGAAATAATGCCACATATCTACAACTATCTGATCTTTGACAAACCTGACAAAAACAAGCAACTGGGAAAGGATTCCCTATTTAATAAATGGTGCTGGGAAAACTGGCTAGCCATATGTAGAAAGCTGAAACTGAATCCCTTCCTTACACCTTACACAAAAATTAATTCAAGATGGATTAGAGACTTAAATATTAGACCTAAAACCATAAAAACCCTAGAAGAAAACCTAGGAAGTACCATTCAGGACACAGGCATGGGCAAGGACTTCATGTCTAAAACACCAAAAGCAATGGCAACAAAAGCCAAAATTGACAAATGGGATCTAATTAAACTAAAGAGTTTCTGCGCAGCAAAAGAAACTACCATCAGAGTCAACAGGCAACCTACAGAATGGGAGAAAATTGTTGCAACCTACTCATCTGACAAAGGGCTAATATCCAGAATCTACAATGAACCCAAACAAATTTACAAGAAAAAAACAAACAACCCCATCAAAAAGTGGGCAAAGGATATGAACAGACACTTCTCAAAAGAAGACATTTATGCAGCCAAAAGACACATGAAAAAATGCTCATCATCCTGGCCATCAGAGAAATGCACATCAAAATCACAATGGTATATCATCTCACACCAGTTAGAATGGCCATCATTAAAAAGTCAGGAAACAAGGGGTGCTGGAGAGGATGTGGAGAAATAGGAACACTTTGACACTGTTGGTGGGACTGTAAACTAGTTCAACCATTGTGGAAGTCAGTGTGGCGATTCCTCAGGGATCTAGAACTAGAAATACCATTTGACCCAGCCATCCCATTACTGGGTATATACCCAAAGGATTATAAATGATGCTGCTATAAAGACACATGCACACGTATGTTTATTGCAGCACTATTCACAATAGCAAAGATTTGGAACCAACCTAAATATCCAACAAAGATAGACTGGATTAACAAAATGTGGCACATATACACCATGGAATACTATGCAGCCATAAAAATGATGAGTTCATGTCCTTTGTAGGGACATGGATGAAACTGGGAACTATCATTCTCAGTAAACTATCACAAGGACAAAAAACCAAACACCGCATGTTGTCACTCATAGGTGAGAATTGAATAATGAGAATACATGGACACAGGAAGGGGAACATCACACACCCTGGACTGTTGTGGGGTGGGGGAGGGGGAGGGATAGCATTAGGAGATATACCTAATGCTAAATGACGAGTTAATGGGTGCAGCACACCAACATGGCACATGTATACCTATGTAACAAACCTGCACGTTGTGCACATGTACCCTAAAACTTAAAGTATAAAAATAATAAAATTAAAAAAAGAAGAAAATAAAAGCATTTCAAATGAAAAAGAAAAAGTTTGTATCAAGAACTCTAAGAAGAAAGTTGTTTTCTGCTGGAAAGTGGTAGAAAAATCAGAAATTAGTTGAACAATGCAATGATTTTCAGAGAGTTGTTCAATGTTAATAAATAAATTATTTTGTCCCTGTTTCTGAAAGTAGGAAAACATCTGAGAATATTAAAGAACTAGCCCAAATGGGTTCATTTTGAACAAGTGGCGAGAGAAGGAGAGAGTGAATGAAAGTAGTGAGCCAAGCTCTTTGTGTGATTCTTTCTCCCAGTGAGGACCAGAAAGGAGAATCAAAAAGAAAGAGAACAAGCCCAATGCAAGAAATCATGCACTGGAATTGTTTCTTTCAGATTTAAGTGTTAGTTGACTGTATTTTGTGTGTACTACATGGACTTTGTTGGCCTTCTGTTTTCCTTAATCAAGAAAACCCTAAGTTTTGGGCTCTGTTTATACAACAGATGATCTTTTGGCTATTAATGAAAATGTAAAATGCTTGGTAAAATAAAATAAAATAGCATTTTATACAAATTAAGAATGAGAAGGGATATTAATCACAGTCCGAATACTGAGAACATTCTACTATTTGCTCACTTTGACTCATTGTAGTTGTTGAATTTTAGCAACTCTAAGAAATGTTTCCTTGTAGCTCTACAACCTAATTTTAAACCTAACATATTAATACCATGACATTCTGATAAGATTCCTTTCAGAATTGTCATTTATAACACTAAGATTGACAAGATAAATTCAAACAAAGAATTAAATGAATTAGTGAAATAGCTTAAAAAGATACATGGAAATTTCATTAATAAGTAAAGCTAAGTATCACGCTTATTTATCAACAATTTGCAAAGTAAAAAATTTTGAAAAAACATGTTTTCATTAGCAATAGCAAATATTAATCTTCGATTTAGTACTACACTTAATGAGAACTGGGTTAAAACAAATGACAAAGTCACAAATTCTAATGGAAAATTTTAAAATAGAAACTAATCAATGGTAAATATACTATGTTCTTAGATGAAAATACTAAGTGCTATAGAAAGATCTGTTCTCACCAAGTTAATTTATAGATTTAACATATTTAAAATTAAAAATTCAACCACATTTTAAAAGGAATTACCTAAAATAATTATAAAATGTATAAGGATACATAAACAGTCAAGAGCATTCAGTTGTTTTTTTTTTAATTATACTTTAAGTTTTAGGGTACATGTGCACAACGTGCAGGTTTGTTACATATGTATACATGTGCCATGTTGGTATGCTGCACCCATCAACTCGTCATTTAACATTAGGTATATCTCCTAATGCTATCCATCCCTCCTCCCCCCACCCCACAACAGTCCCCAGTGTGTGATGTTCCCTTTCCTGTGTCCATGTGTTCTCATTGTTCAGTTCCCACCTATGAGGAGTGAGAACATGCGGTGTTTGGTTTTTTGTCCTTGCGATAGTTTTCTGAGTGTGATGGTTTCCCAGTCAGTTTTATTCTAAAGAAAAATACATTGTTGGGTTGCAGGAAAGATGTAAGAATTACGAAGTCAGGAAAACCTACCTCACATGATAATGTGTCTTAAATATCTTAAACAAAACATACCATGTAAACACAGAAATACAGATCAATGGATAAAAGTTGTGAATTCATGAACTAACCTCTTTTTTGATAAATTTTACCAGTCATGAGTAAATTTTTAAGAGAAAAACAAAGCTGTAAAAGAAAGAGGAAAGTTTAATAAATCCTACTAGAAAATCTTGAGTTATATTAAGGGAAAATATACATTGTATTATAAAGACTTGTAAGGAAGAAATAAACTTAAAACAAGTTTAAAACTCAAATGACAGGCCAATGAAAATAAGTTTTATTTCTTACCTTGCTTAAGAAACAAAATTTCTCTTGTTTTATGTAGTCCAGAAAAAAAATAACAATTGATTGGAGACTATCCAATATATATTTTTGAACTTCTCTACAATAAAAAGTACATCAATCAACTAGACCAGTCTTTGAAGGATATAGATGTATATATTCATACATGAGATATACATTCATGTTATATAATAGTGAAACCTGCAATTACTTTTGTTAGTATTAAATTTTATATTATATACATTATATATGTATGTATAACATTGTATATGATACTAATTCATTCAGAAAAAAGAAAGTTACACTAAACATCTTACAGTAAGGATTGTCGAAAACAAGTAAACTATAAAAATCTTAATAAAAAGCCTTTGAAAGAATATTATTGTTTTAATTAAATATTAGACTTTTTAATGTCTAAAACCTTTTTGGGAGAAAAATAACTATGGCAAAGTCCTCCATGAAACATGCTTTGACATAATAATGAACAGATGGCTTGATAAAGCTAAGTGTAAGCTAAATCCTCTGTGTGGGTGAGGTCTTATGTAATGATTAGATAATTTATGAGAAATTAATATTAGAAGGCAAGTGAAAAAATATCTCTAAATCAGGGAATATAGTATGTGAGAACCATGTAGGTGTATGACACTGAGTGCAAGATGTGGAAATATCTTTACTCTTTACTTTGCAAAGTATAATCACTGTAAAATTGTGAAGTGTGTATAATATTTAGTGCCACACAGTATATCTTTAATGGTACAAATGGGAACACACTGTATAAAAATCTCTCTGTTAAGGTACCCATCAAGGACTTCTAATTCTACATCTTTGTAATGTAGATGAATTAACATAACTGTGGGAATTTTGACTTTGGAATTCCTGACTCTGGCATTGTTAATTTCTCAACCTTAATGTTCTAATATCAGATCCGAATGACTACACATGATGGATATTTCTATCAGCTCAAGATGTTTCTAGAATGTAGCATTTACACTTAAAAAAATCATTTGAGAGGGAAGAAAAAAGCAAAAACAATCAGTCTGTTCTGTGGATTAGCAGCAGATCTCTTTATTAGTTGGAAGAGAATGTGAAAATGAATAAATACCCACAGCAGTGACAGAAGGTGGAAAAGTGACAGAAAAACAATGATTATTTATACATGTAAAATGTGTGAAATAAACCTCAGATTTTGGAGGAAAATGTCTAAAGGATAAAAAATAAAGAACTATATTTATAAGTGTTTACTGACTTAAAGTAAAGCAAAAACTACCTTTAAAGATAATGCACATACACACAAAAATAGATGCCAGAATAAGATATCCAGGGAAACTTTTGGAATATTACTGTGTTACCTCATGAAGGATGTGGCATAAGCAACAACATAGCAAAGGTGTTTCCTTGCATATTCTCCAATACTGCCTGTTTTCTGTTTCATTGCTTAGGTTAGGAAAAGTGGTAGAAAAGATGGGTAATTATGTTTTTTTTTTCATTTTTATAAGAGAACATCATGATTGGAGATTGTGGTGTCTAATTAGAAACATTGCATTTTTAACAACTGATGCTCATTAAGACTTTACCTTAACAGCAATCAGGCGCTTGAAAGGAATCTTAAAACAGATGTACTTGAACATGACTCCATGTTTAGAGCTTGATGAACCAGAGGAGCTTCCTGATCCTCTCATGGACAGTTTCTTATCTATTACACATCATTCCTCTATCCCTACAGTGTTATACATTCAAGACATACATGTAATTTCTGTCTGTCTTGTAGTCATCACTCAAGTAATGGGGAAGGTTAAATAGGAATCTCAAAGCTTGGAAAATGTGTTAGGTTTCAGTACTCCAGTGTTGTTGGTTTACTAGAAAAATATTCATTCTTAAAATTTATTTATAATTAAATTATTGATAGAATTTATTAAAATTTTAATGAAAGACAAAAGTAGGGGTATATGTGTTTGTGCGTGTGTGTTGTGCATTTCAGAGAATAAAAATCAGTTTTAAATGCTGAAAAACTTTTGACAGAAAGTTCTAGTAAGGGATTTTAGAATCCAATTTGTTCAAATAGTATAGATAAATGCTAAGTTTTATCATCAAATCTGCTGTAGTAACCAAAGAGAAGTGCTTTGTTTCAAATAAATATTGTTTTCATAATTATCACCATATAAACATTTATCAATGCTTGCAGAATAGACATACAGATTGACATCCTTTGTTGCTATAGATACAGATTATCCAAATAAAAAAACTATTGAATGCATAATACATTTTGGTAATTGAATATCTATTTATTCTGTGTATGCAAAATAACAAAGTAAGCAATGAATTAGGCCATGAATGTATCTTTCCCCTATTCTTCTTGGATGCCCCTTCTCCCTTCAGATACGATGACTCTTATTTGCCTAGTGATTTGCTCTTTCTCTCAGGTGCTAAGTCTTCCCTCTTTGCTTCAGTGGTATTATAGCCAATGCTTTGGCCTTTGCACTGTTCACTTCTCCTTCTATTTACTCAAATAATCAAATATTAATCAAATACCCTACTCTTTATTGCAATGACTGAGATAGATTTGGAAATATTTTTAAAAAGACATAAGAATTGTTCCCAAATATTTAAATCCAGTAGAAAAGAAAATATACATATGCAAATAATTTTAACAAATTATAGAATGTGATAAAAAGACATTGCTGGACACTGGAGAATAAAGAGGTATGAACAAAGCAGAGATGAGAAAAAATATGCTAAAAGCAGAAAAAAAAGTAAAAAATAAGGGGGGATAAAAATTCTAGGTATACATGGAAAATAACAATTATATTTGGCTAGAATGGTGGTTGGCGGGAAATGATCAAAGTTCATCTTTCATAGTACTCTGTAGTACTTTGGTTTTAAATCATAAAAGTCCCTGGGTGAAGAATGCAAGCTTCATTCTTTGGCAAAGGTAGGCAAATGTTTTTGAGAAAGGAATGGACATGATTAAATTTATGATTTAGGTAAAACTATTCTGGAAAACAGTGGGAATCGACTTCACAAGTAAACACAAAATAATATTTTTAAAGTTTTGATTTTGGTAACAGTTAAAATGAATATATGAAGTTACTAGTGATGAAAAGGAATTCATGAAATAAAATTGAGGGAAACTCAAAAGGCAAACAAAGATAGACATGGAAGAGTTTAATGTGCTTCAAAGTGTACCATTAAATCCCTTTTTGATTTAGGCTAAAATTTGTGAGGGCAGGAGTTTCAAAAATTTTGTTATCATTGCTGAAGCCTCATTTTCTAGAAGAGCACCTGGCACACAGTAGTTCATCAATACCAATTTTGTAATGAATATAACTTATCTGATATTAATCAAAATCTTAGGCTAAAAAATCCAATTATCTTCCATACTCAGATTTATATTAATTATGAACTTATTTTCTAGTTCCCAGTGAATTAATTCAAATAAGTAAGTCGCTGTCAAAAACTGTTGTCACTCCCATCTCTCACTGTATATAAAAATCAATTAAAAATGGATTAAATATTTAAATCTAAGACCTCAAACAATGAAACTACTATAAGAAAACATTGGGGAAACCCTCCAGAACATTAATCTAGGCAAAAATACCTTGAACAATACCCCTCAAGCACAGGCAACCAAAGCAAAAATGGATAAATGAGATCACATCAAGTTAAGAAGCTTATGCACAGCAAAGAAAACAGTCAACAAAGAGACAACCTACACTATAGAAGAAAATATTTGCAAACTATCTATCGACAGAAGATTCACAACTAGAATATACAAGATGATCAAATACTCAACAGGGAAAAGTCTAATACTCGGGTTTAAAAATGAGCAAAATAACTAAATAGACATTGCTGAAAACATACACAAATGGCAAACAGGTACATGAAAAGGTGATCAATATCATTGATCACCAGAGAAATGCGAATCTAAACTATAATAAAATATCATTTCACTGCAGTTAAAATGGCTTTTATCCAAAAGGCAGGCAAAAAAAATACTGGTGAGGATGTGGAGAAAAGATAACTCTCATACACTGTTGGTGGGGACATAAATTAGTATAACCACTACGAAGAACAGGTTGGAAGTTCCTCAAAAAACTTAAAATCGAGCTCACATATGATTCAGAACTCTTTCTGCTAGGTATATACCCAAAAGAAAGGAAATCAGTAAATCAAAGGGATATCTGCACTCCCATGTTTATTGTAACACTATTCACAATAGCCAAGATTTGGAAGCAACCTAAGTGTCCATCAACAGATGAATAAAGAAAATGGAGTATTTACTATTCAGTCATAAAAGAACAAGATCTTGCCATTTGCAACAACATGGATGGAACTGGAGGTCATTATGTTAAGTGAAATAAGCCAGGCACAGAAAGACAAACATTGCCTACTCATTTATTTGTGGGTGCTAAAAATTAAAACAATTGAACTCATAGAGGTAGAGAGTAGAATGATAGTTACTAGAGGCTGGGAAGCATAGTGGGGGAAAGGAAGAGGGGATGTTTAATAGGTAAAAAAATACAGTTAGACAGAAAAAATAAGACCTAGTATTTGATGGCACATTAAGTAGAGTCACTACAATCAACAATAATTTATTGTACATGTTAAAATAACTAAAAGAGCATAATTGGATTTTTTTTCACAGAAAGAAAGAATCAAGACTTCAATTGATGGATGCCTCATTTACCTTGATGTAATTATTATTCATTGTATGCAATATTAAACATTTCATGTATCCCATAAATATATACACCTACTATGTACCCACAACAATTAATAAAACAAAATTTTTAAAAAACAATAAAATCAATACCAAAAGGCAAAAATAAACTCTATTTTTGAGTATGAGTACCAAGCACTATTTTAGGTACTATAGCATGAAGATACATAAGGTTTCAACCTATTTATTAATTGTGATTGTTTAGCCTGCCAGAAATTTACATTTTATTTCATGAGGCAGATAAAGCATCTGTATTTAAAGCAGTTTATAAAGTCAAAAGCTTAAGGTTAAACTTTATCACTAAATATTGGCAGCAACACATCATGGGTCCCATGAGGGAGACAGTTTAAATTAGGTGTATTTGCATCATACAGACACAACTAGATGTCTTTCTGTATTTTCCAGGATGTATTTTTTAATAGTGATCATGAATCAATCAACTCTCCTCCCAAAAGTAAACCTAGATCTTATGAAACTGTTTTATTCTATTTAAATTGTCCTTTATTAAAGGCCTAGCTTATAATATGAGTGGTTTTTTTAAAAAATTAAGAGACATAAAATGTCAAAAGAGTCATCAGAGGTTTGAAACTTAACGTCTTTTTTTCTTTTTCTTTTTAGTTGGCACATATTATACATAATTATGGAGTACAGACTGGTATTTTGATATGTGTATACAATGTGTAGATCCAATCAGGTTTATTGGCATATCCATTACCTCAAATATTTATTATTTATGTTAGGAATACTCAAAATTCTCTCTTCTAGCTTTTTGAAAAGATACAATAAATTATTATTAACTATATTCAACAAACAGAAAACTAGAACTTGTTCCTCCTATATAGTTGTAATTTTGTACCTGTTAACCAACTCTTCCCCTCCCTTTTCCCTTCCCAGACTGTAATTATCACAATTCTACTCATTGCTTCTATGAGCTCAACTTTTTTTTAGCTCCCATGTATGACTGGAAACATGCGGCATTTGTCTTTCTGGGCCTGGTTTATTTTACTTAATATCCTCTAGGCTCTTTCATGTTGCTGCAAATGACAGACTTGCATTTTTTTTTTTTTATGGCTGAATAGTATCCCAATGTATATACATACCACACTATCTTTATCCATTAATCTGTTTTCTTTATCTTTTACTCTTTGGCAAGTCAACATAAAAAATCATAGCATATCTTACAATATGGTAGTCTTGACATCAAATAATGATAGAAATAATTGTCTATTCAAGGTTTCCTTTATGGAGTTTGAATTGTTTCAGTCCATCACAATACAATAGAATAATTCACAGAACCTTAAGAGTGATACACCATCCGGCCAGGCGCGGTGGCTCACACCTGTAATCCCAGCACTTTGGGAGGCCAGGGCGGGTGAATCACGAGGTCAGAAGTTCGGGACCAACCTGGCCAACATGGTGAAACCCCGTCTCTACTAGAAATACAAAAATTAGCTGGATGTGGTGGCAGGCGCCTGAATCCCAGCTACTTGGGAGGCTGAGGCAGGAGAATCACTTGAATCTGGGGGGCAGAGGTTGCAGTGAGCCGAGATCGCACCCCTGCACTTCAGCCCAGGTGACAGTGCGAGACTCTGTCTCAAAAAGAAAAACCAAAATAGATTGATACACCATCCAAAGTTATCAAAGATATTCTATGATATAAGGACTTGTTCCTCCCCATCTCCATCCTTCCAACCAAGCACCCATTCTTCATGTGTCAGGTATAGTGTCTTCATGAGTCACTCTGGTGATATACAGTGTTAAATAAAGCAGAATCCCTGTGTTCAAAAAGGTTTAGAGTTCATGGAAAAGTTTCTCCAGAGACTTTTCTTGGTAACATTCAATCCTAGAGAATATACAGATGGTCAAAATCAACATGATTTCAGAATTTCTCACAACCAGTCTTTTTAAAACAAAAGTTCAGTATCTGAGATCAGGGCATTCTAAATAGAAGTCCTGGTTCCACACTACTGAAATAGTAGTCCAAATGGTTCTACTAACTTCTGAAACTATAGTGGTTGAAGCAGTATTTTCATAGGAAAATAAATTAAAATTAAGCAAATTTGTAAAAAACATCAATCAAATCAGAATGATCTGAAAATTTTTAGCACAATTCCATAACTCAAATAGCATTTTAGCCCATCATACAAAATTAAGTATGAAATTATATAGTATAGGAGGTAACTAGAGTACCAGTAGATTCAAAACTTCTAGCTTAGATCTAAGCTGTTTTAAATCGACAAATACAAAATTTAAAAATTGTGTATCTTATCAAATTACTAAATAGTTGTCATAGCAGTCACTAACTAAAATATTTTATACATTATCAGGAGATAAATATATAGAGTGGGCTTTCAGAGAGTGTGTCACAAGTAACACAAGAGACAATACAGTATAATTCTAGCCTGGATTTTCCATAATTACACTGTGGAGAATTTTGATCTACTGACAGTCTGCTTTGCAATGTTTCTGAACTTTCTCAAAAGAAGCTTAGCAAAACTCTACATATTGTGCATATGCAGTGAAGCAATTCTATGCATTTTTATTTGTTGTCGTTTCCAAGATACAAATTGACAAGTTTCTTACTTGAGAAGATACCTAGTATATCTCTGGGTAACTATCTTCAGATGTGTGTGAAGATCTGTATCTTGGAAAAGAATTCCAAGTGGTATGGCAATAGAAAAGGTCCAGAAATACAAACAGGCAAAGCTTATAATGGGCTTTGAAATGCAATGAAAGATAGAATTTGCATTGACTGTAACCACTCTCCAGTCATTTTAAACACATCCTCGCAGTCTAATCTACCAAGGGCGACCTGCAAATTTTTGGCTATTACATCATTCTACAATTATGTTTTATGTCTTGGTTCACTAAAAGATGCCTGAATTTACATTTTATTTAGTTGGAAAATCTCCTGGACCTTATATATTATTTGCTAATATCTGGCAAAGTTCTAGGATATTTCTCTTTTTCCACTGCTACCCTATACCCCTTATTTTGTGGTCTCAAGGGTAATTTCTGGTGTTTCACCATGAACAACACTAGCTACTGGCAATCTGGTTCTCTTTATTTCTTTAAATTTGTCCGATACTTCAGCACTTTGTTTGCTATCCACAGGGTGGCTGATCTCACATGTTAACTGATATGTTAACTCCCCTGCTCAGGAAAAGGAATTAAATTCAGGAAGTTAAGACTGACAAGGAAATGAAGCAAAGCATTCCTGATGGTACATACTCCTCTGCCTAGGAGAATCTATAAGCATGTCTTAAATTGTGGTTTTGCAAATAAAAAATGTACTGGTAAATAAGAATGTAGGTTGTGGATCACCACTATGCTTGTATAGCTACTGCTTTATAATGAAGTCATCCATTGAAATGCTCAAAATAACACTGGAAGAAATATAAGTAAATGACAACACAAATTCCAAGCTTTAGCAAAGTTTACTATTACCTTTTAGATGTGAGATCCATAATGACACCATTATTTTTCTAATCTCTTTTTGCAATCACTGTAACTGTTCGTTAAGTTTAACCTAGAATCCAAACTAAAAAGTGTTCTTCAATGATCAGACTGAAAATCGAGGTAATACAGTACAGGTTTAATTTAGTAATGTCTTTGACAAGAGCATAGTGATAATATTAATGATCCAGAAGGCAGTTCACAAAGTACTAAGGCATAAAATAGGAATGTGATAAAATCTTAGAAATTGTTGGAAACTGATGTTGAAACTTTGAAGAAACACATTACACTAAGAGTGGCAAGGGTGTTAAAGCTCAGATGCATGTAAATTATGGAATGTGGGAAAAAAATGAGATACAATTTGCAAAGGCTTTATCTGTATTCTTACTTGAATATGATTTATAATGAAAAATATTTCACTTAATTAGGAAAGTCTCAACAGCTAAAGAACAAAAACAAAAATAAATTAATAGGAAGGATAAATAGAGAAATAGTGACATGAATAGGGCATCTTGTGAATGACAGAAGCAGTGACAGGTAATTATTAATTTTATGAAACATGTACACTGGTGTTTCAGCATAGTGCAATATGTGTTATATAAAAACTAGAAGTGTGCCAAACCTCAACATAAATTCCATATATCACAGTCATTTTGTAATTTAACCCACACAACACCACAAAGTGGTTTTACTTCCTGTCTCTTCAGATGAGTAAATTGGCAGTGTATATGAAAGCACTGGTAATAAATCACAGTAAAATCTGACTTTTTTTTAAAGTTTAATCTAATTTTTTAAATTATAATATTAATATATGGTATGGTCAAAACATAAATTTGAATACAAATCTAAAATCAAAGGATAACATGAACTTGAAAATAAAAATAAATTTTAACTCTTAGTTCCATAAATAACTACATTTAACATATCAATATATGTGCTTCTAGTATGTATATCTCTCTTCCTAACTCACATGGTAGTACTGAATATTTACAATTTGTAGCATGTTCTCTCAATATATCAGAGGCATTATCTATTTTCATTACATACTATTTAAATCTTGAGCGCAATGTTTTACAATACTCTATCTCAAAGCTATCCTTTACTGCCTTTTTTGTTGGTATTTTAACTGTTTGTAATAATTGTCGTTATAAACTATTTCTAAATTAGTAATATTTACATATACATATTTTGTCTCTATCATTTTTTATTGTCTTAGGTTTGACTTCTAAGAATTTGAATTCTAGGATAGATTATATGATTTTTAGGACTCTAAGCAATATAATTTCTGTAAATATTTTATTTTGAAATTATTTTAGCTATACAGAAAACTTTCAGACAGTACACAGAATTTTCATATACCCTCACCTAACTTCCCCTGAAGTTATATTTTACATAATCACTGTATATTTGTCAAAACTAAGAAATTAACATGGGTGTAATGTCATTAATTAACCTACAGACTTAATTTGGATTCACAGCTTTTTCACTAATGTCCTTTCTCTATGTAAGAATTCAGTCCAGGAGATGACATTGTGTTTAGCCATCATGTCTCCTCAGTCTCCACTAGCCTGGGAGGTTTTCTTGTTTTTTCTGTTTTTCATGACCTTGACACTTTTGAAGAAGACCAATAAAGGAATGTTAACATAATTCTAGAGATATTATGAGCTTTAATAATAAAATTTTGAAACAATACATCAGTTTAAAAAGAATGAATATTAAGGGGCATGATATAGTTTAGATGTTTGTTCCCTCCAAATTTCTTGTTGAAATGTGTTCCTAGTGTTGGAGGTGGGGCCAGGTGGAAGTTATCTGGGTCATCAGGGGGTGGATCTCTTATGAATGGCTAGATGCCCTCTCCTTTGTAATTAGTTCACAAGAGGTCTGGAACCTCCCACTTCTCTCTCTTGCTCCCTCTTTCACCATGTGACATGCTTGCTTCCCCTTCACTTTCTATCATGAGTAAAAGCCTCCTGAGGCCTCGCCAGAAGCAGATGCCAGCACTATGCTTCTTGTATAGTCTGAAAAGCATGGGCCAAAATAAACCTCTTTTCTTTATAAATTGTCCAGTCTCAGGTATTTCTTTATAGCAATGCAAAATGAACTAATAAAGGGCACTTGATTTTATAAAACATAAAATATTTGTTGTTTTACATATATTTACATACTATATATTGTATTGTATAGTATGTATATCTCTCTTCCTAACTCACATGGTAGTACTGAATATTTACAATTTGTAGCATGTTCTCTCAATATATCAGAGGCATTATCTATTTTCATTACATACTATTTAAATCTTGAGTGCAATGTTTTACAATAAATTAAATGTATTGTATAAAACATACAATAAATTAAATACTTTTGTGTAAGTATAAGAGTCAATATGCTAATCAGCAAAGATTACAAAGGTAGGAAATAACTACAACCACAAGTCAAAAACATGTTATAACTGAATATATAATTAAAAGAAGCATCAAAAAACTATTGAGAAGAGTTTCCTAAACAAATGCTGCTTAGGAAAATGAATATTTTAACAAAACGGTGTATTTAAAGTTAGGCTGAGTTTAAAAATTATGGCAAAAAGATAGAAGAAATAACCTCTATTCTCATTCCAGAATTCTGGTTCATTTATTTTTATCTTTTATAAATTATATATTTATATTTTATATATATTTTATATTATATATATAATATAGTTTATATTTTTATATTTTAAAGTGTTTCCTTCCAGAATATATTTAAATAAGTTTGTAAAAACATTATTCTTATTTTTAACAGACTCTAAGATAATTTGCCATTTTATTTTTTGCTTATGTTGCTTTTCTTTTCCAAATCATTGATTGAACATCAACTTTTAGAGGTTAGATAGTTTAAAAATTTGTTATTTTCATATTTCTGGGATAACTTTTTCTTTAGAGAGATTTGCAGAAAGCCAGATAAAGGATATTACCCATTTAGTTTAGAGTTACTTTTAAATCTCAGGAACTATATCCAGTCATTTTTTAGCTTTAATATCGGGGCTTATTGAATAATTTTCATTTAAAACTCTACAACAGGCACTTTCACTATTGATCTATGTTATCTTCTCATTTTCTCAATTTCACTCATTTCTCTCTGTCTCTGTCTCCCACTTTCTCTAATTCCCTCTTCATTCACATTTATTAACTGATGTTAATATGGGGAAAATGATAAAAAATATTACATGATATATATTTCTTAAGTTATCAAATTTAAAAATGGGAAGAAATCTTAAATATTATTTAATCAACCTCTTCATTTTACAGATTAACAGACTAAGGTTCAAATAAGATAAATAACTTCAGAAACTTCCATTTCCACCTGTTAACTGTTGGGACAAAATGTTTTCTCATGTTATATTCTTGTAAGCAGGACTTAGTTTCTGTGAATATCTTCACAATTATTTGTGGGTGCTCATTCTTCTGGTCTCAGTTTTATGAAATCAAGTTAATCAGATTTAAATAATTACATAAAGGAAATGTTCATATTAAGGTTTAATGACTCATTGTGTGAGGACACTATGCCAAAATATGACAGAATCCTCAGTGAGAAAACTTTATGTAAACTGTCTTTGCTTTAGGCCGTAAATCACTTGCAGAATTTCCAGATAATATATATGAGAATAAATAAGTAGCAAAAATGTCTGAAGAATAGAAAAAAAGTCAAAATAGAGGAACTAAAAAAGGTATTTTCAATAAAGAATTTTGAATGTATGCAACTGTTTAAGATGTTCTTTGAAATACAGCAAAATGTTGTAATCATTGCATTTTGAAGAAATGAGAAGAAATTACCAAAAGAAGAAAGCAGGTCATACATAGAAGTGACAATTGGCTGGGCACAGTGGCTTGCGCTTGTAATCCCAGCACTTTGGGAGGTCGAGGGGGGCAGATAATGAGGTCAGGAGATTGAGACCATCCTATCCTGGCCAACATGGTGAAACCCCGTCTCTACTAAAAATACAAAAACTAGCTGGGCGTGGTGGTGTGTACCTGTGGTCTCAGCTACTCGGGAGGCTGAGGCAGGAGAATCACTTGAACCTGAGAGGTGGAGGTGGCAGTGAGCCGAGATCACGGCACTACACGCCAGCCAGGCCACAGAGCGAGACTCCGTCAAAAAAAAATAAAAAATAAAAATAAAAAAAATAGAAGTGACACTTGCAGGTTTCAAGATAAGGCTGATATTTCCATAGATGTGAACCTCCCCATAGCGAATCATTCATCAGATATCCGTATATTGCAATGACATATAGATCATTAAGAATCTGTAATATACAAGAGAATATATGGGAGAATAAAGATTTGAGTTCCATTATTGAATAAATTAACCATGAAGTAAGAAATGAGAGTTATCTCAATATGTCTAAAGATTAAACTGGAAATTAACTGCTGCATTTATTAATCCTCTGACCAGAACTGTAAGTAAAGTGTGAATAGAAATAAAGAAAAAATTTCTGGTGATGAGAATTTCATTTCTACTCAATAAATAGCAATAATCAAATACTTTAATATATCATTCTGAGCAAGTTATAAAAGACTAGCTTGGGAATTCACGTCTTTCTTACAAGTGACTACGTCAGTTAGCATGAAGTTAATTTGAATCTAGGTACCCACGCACTAATTTCTGGACCATAAATGAAACTCAGACAAAGGTAAAGAGTATGATGAAAGCTGCATATTAGTGTTATATCCTCTAATATGTGAGAATTCTGCTGAGTATGAAGACTTGATAGCATTTATAAAATTGTCTTAGTCGTTTCTGCTGAAGAGAAGCTGTGGTTCCATGTTTAAAAGTGAAGCAGATGATATCCCACTTCTAGGATCCTCCTGTCTAATTATTTTACTCATATCCTATGGCCCTAGTTGTTTGAATAAAAAGGTAGATTCAGCTCAGCCAAGATTTTACTGTATTAAGGATCACAAGCCTGGCCATTTGCAGGTTTGCTTTAGTAGAGCTTGGTCTCCATAACATCAGCTTCTTCCTTGTGATGAAAGCATCAGTGAGCCAGATCACTTGTGAAGGTCAGAAGCTTACATAACCTCCAGCCATGGAAATCTTGCCTCTATGAGCTACTGACTAATAAACTGTTATCTAGTGTAAACAATTAAAAATAGGAAAAAATATAATTAACAATTTTCATATATCTGACAACAGGCAAAGTAGGATTTGGCCCAGGAGGGATGGGAAAATAACACAAATCCTATGATCCTCAAAATTTTATCTGAAGGCACTTTCCGGACAGCAGCAAAAGGAGAGGAGACCCAGTGAAGGAATAGTGGTCTGACTGAGTTAAGGAGACAGAGCTTGGAACATATTATTTGGAGATATGCTGTGAAAATTTGTAACTGCATATTGTAAATACCTGAACAACAATACAAAATGAGGAAATAAGTGGAATACTAAGAAACACAATTAGTTCAAAAGAATGCAAATTAATCTAAAAAAAGAACACAGGAGAAAATAAAAACCAGTGGATAATCATAAAACACAATATTGATAATTATGCTAAATGTTGAAAATTTAAACACTCCAAATGAAAGGCAGAGACTGAATAAAAAAGGAAGACTCATATAACTATAGGCAATTGACAAGAAACATACTTTAAAGAAAAAGACAGATGGCTTAAAATCAAAGGATAGAAAAAGAAGAATATAATTTTCTATTAATGATAGTGAAACTGGAGGGACTATATTAAAATCAATGAGGTTAATATCAAATTTAATGAAATATATTTCATGTGCTTATCAAGAAAACATAGCAATCAAAAATGTATATGTACTTAATCTCAAAGTTTCAAATACATAAAGAAAAACTGAAAGAAGTAAAAGAGAAAAACAGACAACTTCACATTTATAGTAATACCTTTCAACAATTCTCTCTTAGTTAATAGACAAGTAGAATATTGGTGGAGCTACAGAAGAATTAGGACAACTTTACTAATCAAATTTATGTAACAAAATTTATAGATTAATATAAAAAATTACAGAGTACACTTTTTTCCAAAGTCATGCAGCATTCACTGAGTTTGACCACAATTTGGGCTATAAAACCATTCTTAATAAATTTTAACAGGATTGAAATTTTATATGGCAGTTCTCTGCCCAAAGTGGAATTAAATTAGAAAATACTAACAGAAGTATGCCTAGAAAAATTCCCAAATTTTTGGAAAATAAACAGCATAGTCACAAACAAATCCATGGGTCAAAGAAGAAATTACAGAGAAGTAAGAAAATAATTTGAACTAAATGAAAGTTAAACACATACTGCCAAAATTTTTGGAAAGCAACCAAGCCAAGCTTAGACAAAATTTAATATGTTCAAATGTTTGTTTTAGAAAAAAACATTGTGACCTAAGATTCCTTCTTAAAAAACTAGAAATATAAAGACAAATTAAACTTTAAATAAACAGAACTGATTTAAAAAACTTACATTAAACAAATGGAAAATAGACAATACAGAAATAAATTAAGTCAATAGATGGTTCTTTGAAAAGATAGATATGATTGATAAATTTCTTCCTATATACAGATCAACTGAAAAAGAGAAACAGATCACAATATCAATTAGGTAAGAGTACATATGTACATTTATTATTTGTCAACTAAAATAATATAAAAGGGTACATAGCACATGAAAGATTAGAATTTTTTGAATAAATGGTTTGAAAATAAATCAGTCTTAGTCTAATGTTATTTCTTATTTTCAAAATCAAAAGGTGCTTTCTTCTAGAAAAGCAATTGTCTTCAATGCTGCTTGAATATTTTACTTGAAAAATTTGAAAATATGTCACTCTTTTCTTTGACAGTTATAGGTACTTACAGTACCTGGATTCTTGTGGAAAAAAAAAATTCTATTACAATAGTCCCCCCTTATCTGCAGGGGAATTCAAGGCTCTTAGTCTGTACCTGAAACCGAAGATACTACTGAACCCTATATAGACTATGATTCTTCCTATACATACATACCTATGATAAAGTTTAATATATAAATTAGGTTCATTGAGATGATAACAACAATAACTAATAATAAAATAAAACAGTTATAACAATATGCCAGCATCACTACTCTTATGTTTTGGGGCCATTATTAAGTACAATCAGGGTTACTTGTCCATAAGCACTGGATACTGCAGTAGGTTTGATAACTGAGATGGCAACTCAGTAACTAATTGGTAGGTACTACAAACAGCGTGGTTTCACGGGACAAAGGGATGATCCACCGCCAGGCAGGATGGAGCAGGATGGTGGGGGATTTCGTCATGCTATTCAGATTGGCAGTAATTTCAAATCTATGAATTGGGTATTTCTAGAATTTTACACATAATATTTTTGAAACACAGGGTAACTGAAACCACAGAACGTGAACTCTTGGATAAGAGGGAGAGGGACTACCATATAGTATTTTTAATAGTACTGTCACTGAAATGAAAGACCACTGGATTTTTTCAACTCTTCATCGATGCTAAATATATTGTCATAGGACTAGAGCATTTCTCAGAATAATTTAAATATTGCTTAACTCAAGACATGGAATACTTTGTTGGATAGATAGTAAACATCTTCTTTTTCCTTGAGGAAAGAGAATTAAACAACATTGGCAAAATCCTATGAGGTACCATGCACCGGGAAAAGTGTATCAGTACATATTATTCTATCTCTTGTCCAAACTGGAACTACTTCTAGATATTTTGTTTGATATTTGGCTGCTGGAAAGTATCTTTTCAAAATCACTGAAATGATGCAATTATAAGTTGAGACAAATTGCTAATACACTTTCAAAATATGCATGTACATATTCTTTGCTTTAAATCAAATTCATGTCCTTCATATACATATATGTAAAAAATATACTCAAAATTCAAAACTCTTTTCATTTTACATAAATTCTGACATTCTGAAAATGCAAACTAATTCCAATATTTTGAAACATTAGTAAATGAATGTGAAAATATTAACTTTTCACAGATTAATAAAGTACAATCTATAAACATATTTGTATTCACAATAATATATGTTTACTAAAGCATTTTTTAGAATTTTATGTTATTTGGAAATAACATGAACTTAGTAGTTTTGCCAAGTTAGCCTTGTAGAAGAAACTGATATTCAACTGGAACTCAAAAAATACAGATTATGAAATCATTATTTTACTTAACAAGGAATGTTGGTCTTATAAGAAAAATCTTTACTTAATTCCATTAAATCTGAAATTCAATTGAACTTAAAGTTTTATGTTCAAAGGCTGACATTTGTTCATTAAGTAATAAAAAAATGCTCAGAGGAGGTGTTCCATAGCCGTGCTTTATTACTAGTCACCATGTTGTTTCAGGCAAAGGTACATACTGGCCATTATTTTTATATCTTACTTATTTCAGTTGGCATTAACAAAAACACTTGTGTCTTTTATGCTCGGTAGTAGACTTGTACTTGCTGAAGGATAAACAGTACAGCCCAGACCAAGTACCAGAAGGCAATATTCTCGATACAATCAAATAGAAAAAGGCAAAAAGAAAAAAACCTTTAGTTCTAAAAACTATAACAAAAATAATATTAAAATTTTGTAAATATGAGAAATAGCAGAGGATTATTTCTTAAGGATCATCATGTGAAGCAAGACATTTATTTTTGTAAGGCTTTTATTTTTAACTTAGTGATCACTGATGCCCCTAGCATGTGTTGCTATGCATAGTTCATTTCAGATATGTATAAATTGTCACAGTTTGTAGTTTAACTTCAAAGGTAAACTAATTTGAAGTTAAAGTTAATTGTAGTTTAACTTTAAAGGTAAACTAATTTGAAGCTTCCTGACCAGTACTGATGGCCAGTACTGATTTCTTTCCAAGTGAAGTTTGCCTTTTTTTTATGGCAGTAGGCTGATTTTAAAATATCTGAGAAATAAATCATTTTCTTATTTTAATGCCAGAGAAATTAAAAGCATGCTAGAAGATATAATTCAATATGCACTTATGAATCATTCATAATTTGATAAGCCTGTTTGAGGCTATAGATGGAATCTAACTGGGAAAACAGAGAGAAAAGTATCTGCAAAGCAATGTTCACTCTTAATTGAGGTTGGGACTTGCCTGAGCATTATGTTTTCAATATTGCTTCTGTTATTTCATATGCATCAAATATCTAGAAATGTTTGTATCAGATCCAGATACATAGAAGAACAAAATTTTGATTGATTTTTTTCCTAGGTTATAATAAATATCAGATTATGAATGGATATAACTAAGTTATTTATTGATGTTCTTCCTTTGATATCTATGATGTATCTCTAGGAAGCGTTCATTACTATACCATAATAATAGCTCACATTTATATAACTATGTATGAATATTTTACTACAAACTTTTAATATAAGAATGCATTTAATCTTCACAATTACATTTCAGGAATGCATAGACCAGAAGCTGATAAAGAGGAAGAATACAAAACTTGTCCAAGTTCATACATCAAGTAATTATTATGGCCATTATTTGGAAGAAGGTCAACTGCTTGAAAGTCCACATTCTTACCTTAGTAAGATATCTTGTGGTTAGAAGAAGTAGTCTGATACAGTGTAGTGATTTAAAAGCATGTCAGAAAATTCTATGACATCCTCATATTGAAAGATTGTATCAATGTTTTCCAGTTGAAATTGATCATGCTCATGAAGATTTTAACCAATAGTGTAGAGTGAAAGTGATACTGTATGACTTTCTATGCTAGGTCATAAGAGACAATGCAACTTATACCTAATTGGGATATGTAGATTTGGAGCTTTGATCTACCAAATAGGAAGTCTGAATACCTTGAGTTCCTTCGTACAGCAAGGAGGCAAAGCCATCTGGAGAGGTTACACATAGAGATTCTGATTGAGAATAAGATATCTGTGCCTATGTACCAGGCATGTGAATTAACGAACTTTCGGATTATTCCAGCACCCACCTTTCAACTCATCATCAGCATTCAAGTCTCTCATTCTGCCACTGGCCCCTCCAAATCTCATGTCCTCACATTTCATAACCAATTATGCCTTCCTAACAGTCCCCCAAACTCTTAACTCATTTCAGCATTAACCCAAAAGTCCACAGCCCAAAGTCTCATGTGACACAAGGAAAGTCCCTTCCACCTATGAGCCTGAAAAATCAAAATCAAGCTAGTTATTTCTTAGATATAATACGGGTACAGGCATTGGGTAAATAAAGCTGTTCCAGATAAGAGAAATTGGCCAAAACAAAGGGGTTACAGGGCCCATGCATGTCTGAAACCTAGCAGGGCAGTCAAATTTTAAAGCTCCAAAATGATCTCCTTTGACCCCAGGTCTCACATCCAGGTCATGCTGATGCAAGAGGTGGGTGCCCATGGTCTTGAGCAACTCCACCTCTGTGGCTTTGCAAGGTACAGCCTCCCTCCTGGCTGCTTTCATGGGCCAGCATTGAGTGTCTGTGGCTTTTCCAGGCGCATGGTGCAAGCTGTCAGTAGATCTACCATTCTGAGGTCTGGAGGATGGTGGCTGTCTTCTCACAGCTCCACTAGGCAGTGCCCCAGTAGGGACTCTGTGTGGGCTCCAACCTCACATTTCCCTTCTGCACTGCCCTAGAAGAGGTTCTTCTTGAGGGCCTCATCCCCGCAGCAAACTTTTGCTTGGGCATCTGAGCATTTCCATACATCTTCTGAAATCTAGGCGGAGGTTCTCAAACCTCAATTCCTGACTTCTGTGCACCCACAGGCTCGACACCACATGAAAGCTTCCAAGGCTTGGGGGTTCCACCCTCTGAAGCCACAGCCTGAACTCTATATTGGCCTCTTTCAGCCATGGCTGGAGTGGCTGGGATGCAGGGCACAAAGTCCCTAGGCTGCACGCAGTACGGAGACCCTGGGCCTGGCCCACAGAACCACTTTTCCTCCTGGGCTTCTGAGCCTATGATGGGAGGGCCTGCCATAAAGATCTCTGCCATGGCCTGGAGACATTTTCCCCATTGTCTTGAAGATTAACATTAGGCTCCTTGCTACTTGTACAAATTTCTGCAGTCGGTTTGAATTTCTCCTAAAAAAAATGGGTTTCTCTTTTCTACTGCATTGTCAGGCTGAAAATTTTCTGAACTTTTATGCTCTGTTTCCCTTGTAAAATGGAATGCTTTTAACAGCACCCAAGTCACCATTTGAATGCTTTGCTGCTTAGAAATTTCTTCCAACAGATACCCTAAATTATCTCTCAAGTTCAAAGTTGCACAAATCTCTAGGGCAGGGGCAAAATGCCACCAGTCTCTTTGCTAAAACAGCAAGAGTCACCTTTGCTCCAGTTCCCAACAAATTCCTCATCTCTGTTTGAGACCACCTCAGCCTGGACCTTATTGTTCATATCACTATCAACATTTTTGTCAAAGCCATTCTACAAGTCTCTAGGAGGTTCCAAACTTTCCCACATTTTTCTGTCTTCTTCTGAGCCCTACCAAACTGTTCCAATCTCTGCCTGTTACCCAGTTCCAAAGTCACTTCCACATTTTCAGGTATCTTTTCAGCAACACCCCACTCCTGGTACCAATTTACTGTATTAGTCTGTTTTCATGCTGCTTATAAAGACATATTTGAGACTTGGAAGAAAAGGAGGTTTAATTGGACTTACAGTTACACATGGCTCGAGAGGCCTCAGAATCACAGTGGGAAGCAAAAGGCACTTCTTACATGGCAAGGGAAAAATGAGGAAAAAGTGAAAGCAGAAACTCCTGAGAAGCCCATCAGTTCTTGTGAAACTTAATTCACTATCATGAGAATAGCATGGGAAAGACTGACCCCCATGATTCAATTACCTCCTCCTGGGTCCCTTCCACAACACGTGGGAATTCTGGGAGGTACAATTAAAGTTGAGATTTGGGTGGGGACACAGCCAAACCATATCACCTGCATTACCACAAACATATAAATAATATGCTGCACTACAACATTAAGACTGCTATGACATCATTGGGCAGTTTTTCAGCTCCCTGATAATCTTATCGGACCACTGTTGTGTAAATAGTCTGTTGTGGATCACAACGTCACTATATGGTGCATGACCATACACAAAAGCCTCTGAGGATCTTAAGGAAATGAATGAAAAAAGTCTCCAACAATAGAATTTCTGAGACCCTTTAAGGGCATTGTCCCACAGCAACTAAAAGAAAGCCTAGCATAAAAAAGGGCTACTTTCAGGAGACTTATGAGTGTGGCTTTTGTCTGAAGTAGATTGTAAACTGATATATGAGAAATCCACAAGGCTTTTAAAGGAATTATAACATCTTGGATTAATATGATAAAAGTCAAGGCCAAACGTTGTACTCCTTCACAGCTACAATTAGGAAACAAACTGAGAAAAGCACTCAGCTGCAAATATGGACCATTTTTTAATGGAAAAGCAAGGATGACTCAGAGGGTGAAACTGAGATCTCAGAAGCTGAAACCAAAAGCCATATAGAAAAGCAACTCTCAGAGTATGTAAAGCTGAGTCCTACTCAAGAAACTGCAACATGTTCCCAGCCGCAATTAAGAATTGCTACAGCACAGTGACTATCGTATACCTCCCATTTTCTTGCCTTTTTAATGGAATAGTCTATAGTCATGATCCTATGCTTGTCCTACCAATATATGTTTAGGGATTGGGAGGCAAGTAATTTGTCCACATAGTTCATAGGTCTTCAGATGCAGACAACAAATCCACTCCTGAAGATATGAGAATCAGAAGAAGCTCATCCATGCCTGGACCTGGTCTAGGTGAAAAGTTTCTAGAATTTGACACTTACACTGTTACTATAAAATAGAGAATTTGGAAAAGTCTTAGAGATGAGTATATTATAAAAAGTTGTAGGAATACAAATGGTTTATAGCCAAAGGTCAGAAGTGGAGATTTACAAATTATGTCCACAAATGTTTGACACTTCTGCAATTGAGAGGGAGGTTTTATTTCTCCAGTCCTTGAATTTAGGCATGCGTGTAACTGCTTCAATTAACAGAGTTCAGTGAAATTGGCACAGTGTGATATGCAAGGCTAGGTCATAACAAGAATGAAACTTTGGCTCAAATTTGCCCGTGGACCCCTGAGCCATTATGTATGATGAGTCTGACTGCCCTGTGGTCACCATGCTTTTGAAAAGCCATGTTAGTGGCTGACTGCGGTAGCTCATGCCTATAATCTCAGCACTTTGGGAGGCAGAGGCAGGTGGATCACCTGAGGTCAGGAGTTTGAGACCATACTGGCCAACATGGTGAAACACCATCTCCACTAAAAATTCAAAAAAATTGGCTGGGCATGGTGGCACATACCTGTAATCCCAGCTACTAGGGAGGCTGAGGAAGGAGAATCTCTTGAACCCGGGAGACGAGGTTGCAGTGAGTCAAGGTTGCACCATTGCACTCCAGCCTGGGTGACAGAGTCTCAAAAAAAAAAAAGCCATGTCAAATAGATTACTAGAATATCCTTTTTCTTCTGTAATTACACAACTACATGATAGTCATTAATATTTAACCGTTTTGTTTATTAATAGGATTTTTTTTGACATGGAGTCCCACTCTGTTGCCCAGGCTATAGTGCAGTGGCATGATCTTGACTCACTGCAAACTCCGCTTCCCAGGTTCAAGCAATTCTTATGTTTCAGACTCCTGAGTAGCTGGAACTACAGGTGCCCACCGCCACACCCTGCTAATTTTTGTATTTTTAGTAGAGACAGGATTTCACCATATTGGCCAGGCTGGTCTCGAACTCCTGAACTCAAATGATCCACCCACCTCAGCCTCCCAAAGTGTTGGGATTACAGGTGTGAGCCACCATGCCCATCTATTAATATATTTAAGCAGTCAATTGAAAAGGCTTAACTGAAAAGAAGATACTAGTCTAGAGAGTGGAAAAATATCTAAGAGGAACTGTCATTATTTAATTCTGAAACTTTTCTCTAATACTCTGGAATTAAATCTCTCCCAAATGAGCAAAATTCTGGGCCTCTACATTCAGGTTTGACTCTGTTGATTATGACATTAGACAAAATTGTCTTGCTAAATTTCCTCATATGCTCCCAATTCATGTACATACTCCACCTTCACCTTTCACCCACTAAAAGACTATGGACTTCACCCTTCACCCACTAAAAGACTAAAAGACTATGGTCTTTTAGTCCGTCTTAGTCCATAGTCTTTTAGTCCGTTTTCATGCTGCTGATAAAGACATACATGAGACTGGGTAATTCATTTTTTAAAAAGACGTTTAATGGACTCACAGTTCCATGTGGCTGGGGAGGCCTCACAATCATGGTGGAAGGTGAAATACATGTCTTACGTGGCGGCAGACAAGAGAGAAATAGGACCAAGTGAAAGAGGTTTCCCCTTATAAAACCACCAGATTTCACAATACTTATTCACTACCATGAGGACAGTATGGGGGAGACTGCCACTATGACTCAATTATCTCCTACCGGGTCCTTCCCACAACACGTGGGAATTATGGGAGCTACAATTCAAGATGAGATTTGGATGGGGACACAGCCAAACCATATCACATAGCATTTTGTTTTAACTTCTAGACAACTCCCAGAGATCACAGCTTCAACCAACAATGAATGAACATGTTTAATGGGTAAAATGAAACATTCAAAAAAGCAAAAATAATTTTTTTAATTTTTAAAAAGTTAGCTATTTTACTCAAGATAATTGAAAATCATATACAAAACTGGGAAATACAACTTATCAGCAATCTCTCTCTCTATATATATATATGTAGGTATACATATATATACACACACACACACAACTATATATACGTGTGTGTATTTGTGAGTGTGCATATATACAGTTGACCCATAAACAACATAAATTTGAGATGTGTGGGTTCACTTACATGTGAATTTTCTTTCACCTCTGCCATCCCTGAGACAGCAAGACCAACCCCTCCTCTTCCTCTTCCTCCTCAGCCTACTCAAAGTGAAGAGGACCTTTATGATATCCACTTCCTCTTAATGAATAGTAAATATACTTCTCTTACTTTTGATTTTTGTAATAACATTTTTTCCTCTAGCTTACTTTATTATAAGCATATAGAATATCATCTATAGAGAAAATATGTTTAACTCATTCTTAGGTTATTGGTAAGGCTTCCATTCAATAGTAGGCTATGAGTAGTTAAATTTGAGGGGAGTCAAAAATTATATGTAGGTTTTCTATTGTTGGGGAGCAATGCCCTAACCTTAGGTTGTTCAAAGGTAAATTGTATATATGCGTATATATCCCCATATATATCCCCAAAACATAAAATAGTTACTGACTTATTATTTTTATAACTTAATAAACAGTTATCACCACCTAAGAAATTGGTGTGTTCTGAACATAAAGAATAAAGCATTCCAACAAAATTATTTTAAGCCTTCTTGAAACTATTTTAAACTGATAAATGGTAAAATTCAGTTTAATAATTAACTGACATAATTTTAAACTAATCCAGTATCAGTTTCTTCTCAGAACATTTTTGAGGCTATTATTAAAAAATATTTATTAATTCTGAGCTACAAAAATCAAGCATAAACATGTAACCACTATGTAAAATTAGTTTTGCATTTATTAGCTTCTAATATAAAACAGTGCTGAAAATAAGTGAATAATAACTGAATGTGCTATTAACAAAATAGCCAACAGTTGATGTGGTATCAAATAAATGCCATAAATTGATTAAGGTGATGAGATTATTATGATATGTAAAGTGATGTTTTTCTGTTTTTTTTCACTAGCTAGGAGGATTTCTTGAACACCTACTACATGCCAAAACTCTTCACTGGTATCTGTCTTGAGGAGATTGTAGTCAAGCAAATTTAAAAACACTGCAAAGAAATTTTAAAAAGCATTTTAAAAGCATGGAGGGGGGCGGTTTTCCATTTAAATTTTAAAATTTAAATTTTCCAATTTAAAAGCATTATATTTTGTGTAGATCTTTGAGTCTGTTTAGTTTGGTGACAATACAAATCACAATGTGGCCTACTTGAAACCATCTATAGACCTGTGGTAAATATTATACATCAACTATATAGAAGGTAGATTGCACTCTTCAACTGTTAATTCACAACTCAATTTGGGAAACACTGTTGAAAATGTTCAGAGGGAGCTGACCTCACACCCCTGAACTGAGGAAACGGGGCCTGCATTCAGCAAAGTGGAGACTCCTGCACATCAAATTACAGAGTTTTGGTTGGAGTTAGAAGAATTGTTATGTGTAATATGCTAACTTGGCATATGGAGAAATATCATTTCAAAGACATTTAGTGAATGCTTCAGATATTTGCAAATATTTGCATTTTCATTTGACATTTTTAACACTCTCTAAAAACACAACATAGTTGAACTCGACTTGCTTAGTGCACATTTCAAGTCATGAAAAAAATTGAAAATACTAGTTTTATATTAAGATGATGAAAATGAACCTACATTGATTAAATGCTTAAATAAGTTTGGAACGAGTTTAACAAAAGCTTTCCAAACATTTGTGAAACTTTTTATGATCTTCCTTACATGTGGGATTGGTAGTAAAATTTGATACGAGGGTTAGCTTTTCAAATACATTTCAAAAATAATAAGACCTGTCAGTATTCCATTTGAATCATTAACTGTATACGGTCCCTTCCCATATGTACCAATGGCTTCCTCGCACACTTGTGGTTACATTACCTCCTACTGCTAAATGCATTCCCACCCCAATATACCTGCCTGCCTATTGTATATTTTGAGTTTCCTAGAAAATAAATGTAAAAGAATAAATGTAGTTTAAGGACTTTTTTTGCCTTTTACTAGTATTCTATTTTTGTTCACACATGATTATTTTTCCCCCAGATACTGGAAGAGAAAGAATACTAAATTCAGACTTAGAAAACTGTAGATATGATTGTAGATAATTTTGTGACATGGGAAGATTCAAATAAAAGTCTCAGGCTTTCAATATGTTTGTCAACAGAAAGAGACGGACTGAAACTCAGGGAGGGACGGACTGAAACTCAGGGAGGGTTTCATCTTGGTGGCAACTTTAATCAGTTTGGTAGTGGATGTCTGACAGCTATTCTGAGATAGATTCTGAAAACAAGCCCATTCAGACTAAGAATCCCAACTCCCAATGTGGATGAATACCATGAACATGGGCTCATGATACTTGTGACAATGTTGCCATGTAGTTACCATATCTGCCCAAGATAATGTGCTAGGCTGTTTCCAGCTCTAACAGCCTATGATTCACTTATTCCACTCCCCTAAATTACTTCTATCATCAGAGGAAATAAGTCAATTCTTATTTTCACAGCTTGGGGAAACACTGTCAAAGTAAAATTTGAAAGTTATATAAGTACCCTTTGTACCCTTAACTTTACTTTTACTGATAATGTTTATACTCAAATAGAAGAGTGGACTAGTCATAAAAAAATAAAACAACAGAGGACTAAAAGACTTTGCCAATACATGTGCTCAGATATGATTTTCAATTTCCATAATACAATTTCAGTTTCTTACACAACAATTAAAACATGGCGGTGCTCACCAAAACTACTTTCATCTTGCTATAGTGTACAGCTTTGCCTCAGTAAGAAAAGCATGATAGGGTTGCTGAAAATAGCTCAATGTAAAAACCATTGAATCTTTTCCTAAAGTCTTAATCTTCACTCATTTGTGAACATATATTAAAGGATAATTATTTGGCAGACTTCTAATAATATGGAATCTTCAGATCTAACTTTGAAGTGTTGCTATAAGAAGCAAAAATGTATTCCATGACAATAACACTAATACTGCCATTAATCCTGATACTAATGTAATAGTAATACTAATAATAGATAGTATTTACCATTTATGCCACTGCACTAATGGATTTACAAGTATGAATCCATTAAATCCTCACAATAGCCTCCCTTATGTATTATCATAATTTGAGGTAAATATGCAGTACATAATTTGTCTAAGATTATTTACATGGTTGAGTCCATGATTCAAACACAAGCATTCTAGTCCTATGGTGTCTTTAATTGGAAATTGTCACAGCAGAATAAAGTTCTTCAATTTATAACTAACAAGATTTTTATTAGATTGCCATTGGAATAAAAAACTTCAAGAGCTTGTATGTCTTGGTTTATTTTGTCACTCAACAAATATTTCTTGAGTGCTTACATGTACCAGGTAAATTCAATGATGAGAAGATACAAGTTTCTTCATTTCACAGTATCTGGAGTCTAGCCTACTTCTGGACATAGGGGTCAAACCAAGACCTGTGCTATGCAGGTAAGGAACATTATAATACCTATAACATAGAAGAGGCTACTGAAGCAACCTGATATATAATAAATTACACACAGTCTTACCTGAACCTACAAAAATTGCTGTTTAAAGACTTTGTACATTAATAGAAAGAAGAATGCACAGAAACTCTCAAGAGCTTCCTCTGCAGGACTAGCTAATGATTTTTCATTGTTAGACATGTCAGAGTCTTAGAAAGGAGCAACTGGAATTCCATTTACCAAAATGGACGTAAAAGGCAAAAAAATAGAGATGGCAGACTAACAGTCTGGTTTGTCCGCTAGTCAGTAATGTGCTGCCCTCATTCAATGCCTGAATTGAGCAATGTTCCCATTGTAAGCTAAGGTTCTTTCAGAGCTGTTGAGGTCTTAATCTTTCACTCCATTAAATCCTATTGTAAATAATAACAATAAAGCTACCTCATTGCAATACATGGTATATTTGGCTCTCCTGAATCATCCCTGGGTAGAGAGTTTCCTGTATACACCTAATTCAATCATGAATAGAAATTACTATGGATAATAAAATGGGGTTTCTGCTGCTGCAGCTTAAATAACATGGTTGGGGTGTATTAAGCAGATATTTGTATATTAAGGGTTTTGCAATCTTGGTTGTAATATTGTGATATTACTAACACTTTGCAAATATTTACTTTAGTAATGTCACTCATTTTGAAGTAGAAATACCCATGTAATTTCTCAAACAATGTAAATCATCATAGTTTTCATTTATGAATGCGTTTTCACAGTGTAGCCCCTAAAAATGGTGGTAATACAAATGTGCTTCAGTGCTTCTGTATATATCTTTCTCTTAGATATAAAATTTAAGTTAGAAAAAAAGTATATTGCAAGCATTAGAAACAGATGTTTTTATGCATACTGATTAGACCATTAATTGGTTTTCTTTTCAGTTCTTCCATAATTACTCATGACATGTCATTCACTGGCACAGTGCTACCCTGCCACTTTCAGTGACCCAAAACTAACCTTTTCCAAAGAAGTGCAGAAAACTCTACTTTTTCCTTTGGGAAAGTTGGAGGTCAACCGAAAGTTTGCTTTGGTAGAAAAGGGTTAAAATTCCACTAGCTAAAATCTCCGGAGGGATTACGTAACTCAAAACAAAGGAAGTTAAATACTCAGCTTACCAAAGTATGCAGAATGACAGAAAAAGCATCTGTCTAGAGAGAAGTTCATCCTCATGACTATAATCTACCTCTTTTTTGCTGGCTGGTGCACTGAATGCCTTCTTGTAGCCTTTAACCCACTGGGGCTAAGAGTGGCCTTGCTAAGAGCCCAGACTGCACAAAGGTACCTTGAAAGTTGGCTGAGACAGAGTGTAAATCTCCACTTTAGCCCACCAAGATGACACCATACCTTCTTCCAAGTCTCGGAATCCCAAGCCAACATAGGAGATGAGTAGGAATATAAATTAAAACTCCTTCCTGCTTAAACTCTTTCCTTTATGGTTCTTATTCCCACATATGGATTAAATTTTTACTTTTGCAGAAGGGCATTCTTTTCTAGAAACATGCTCATGTAACAAAGTTCAAGTCCCATTTCTCTTTCATTTGAGCTTCAGGGACTCTACTGAATGTCCACTGCTCTCTATTAATGTGACTTTAGCAAGTTTGTCCACTTGAGAAAATTTGGGTTCCAGGAACACCAGGGGGCTCTTTGCCCTTGTGTTTACCTTCAAGGTCAAGGCCATGGAAAGCCTGTCACACAGCTTCTTTCTGAACATGTTGGCTCATTTATTTCAAGGGTTCCATATTCCCTGGGAAGTTGTTCTTTCCAAAGTCAATTTTAAGGTTAAGCAAATATTAGTGCATCTAGCAGTGTATCCCAGTGCTTCCTTCTTTGATTTCTTTTACATGCAAAATTCTAAGACAGTGTCATGAGTTCTTTAGAGAAAAGTTTCTCTGCACTTCTAACAGGTCACTTTTTCTTTTAGACATATTTTTCCATATGCCATAGTGAATGGATATTAAAGATGCCTTTAGAAACCTATAATTGATGAAAACAGAATCCCAGGTTTGTGATACCTCTCATAATAATATAAAGACGGAAAGCTCTGTATCTCTCATTTTCTATTAAACACATACACACAGAAATGGTTATGAAGTGTTCATAAACATAGAAGAGTATGGAAAACTTTCTGCCCAGCATTAGCTCCATTGGAATATCTATGAAACTTCGTTCCATAAACTTGGTTTGTCTGGCCTCTTATCTGCATTTTGGGCTTTTCAGTTGACAATAAAGGCAAATTAACTTGCATACAAAAAGGGATTTTCTTTACTAAAAGGTAGTTAATACTTTATTTTAAAATGTGTCATAGATCACTGCATTTTGAAATTAACGTCTCCAAAGAAAACCAGTTGAGATGTTAATGTCTTTGTCCATTTAATTGTCTGAAATGATAATATCTAGAATAGTATTTAGTAATTCTAAAACATAAAGAATGCTGCTTGCAACAGTAAATATTTTACTTCTTCAGGTCAACTTTTATACTAGAAGAACATACATACTATATATATGTGTACAGAATATATAGATATATATATATATCCATATGCATGTACCTATATATTATTGAAGCACATGTTTCAGTTTAATTGATAGTTTAATAAACATGTTTATTCCATTTGATGAATTTATGGTGAATATCACCTTACTAAATATTTTTCCTTATGTAATTTTACACATATAAGATCGCGTTCAAAATTGAAATGCTTTCGATATTGAAAGTTAGATGACCAAAGTTGAAGTCTTTATACTGCTATTTATCAGTTTTTCCCTTGGCATTCCTGAGCCTCATTTACCAGCATCACATTTTGAAATGTTGTCGCTGTTTACCTCCAATACATTAAAAAGGTGTCTAGTGTATGTGGTTGCTCAAAGCCCCAAATAAGATACCACTTGGAAAAAGAATTGGTAAACTATAATGTTTATAATAACCTCAGGAAAATTAATTAATATACAACATTTGGCAAGCATACTTCATATTTAATTATACTATTGGTGGGAATGTAAATTAGTACAGTCACTCTGGGAAATAGTATACAGGTTCTTCAAAAAACTAAAAATAGAACTACATATTACCTAGCAAGCCTACTGCTGGGTATATATGCAAAAGAAAGAAAATCAACATATTGAAGAGAGATCGGCACTCTGATATTTATTGCAGCACCATTCACAATAGCCAAGATATGGAATCAATGTAGGTGTCCATCAAAAGACAAAAGGATTAAAAATGTGATATATTTACTCATACAATGAAATGAAATCCTGTCATTTGCAGCAACACAGATAGAACTGAAGGACATTATGCTAAGGGAAATAAGCCAGGCAGAGAAAGATAAATATTGCATGTTCTCATTCGTATATGGAAGGTATTTATAAGGAAGCAGTGAACAGAATGGTGGTTACCCAAGGCTGGAAAGGGAAGTGGGGAGAGGGAGATGCAGAAGGGTTGGTTAATAGGAACATATACACAGTTAGAGAAGAAGACATAAACTGTAGTGTTCAATAGCACAATAGAGTGACTATAGTTAAAAATAATTCATTTTGTATTTCAAAATGGCTAGAAGGTAAGATTTGAAATGTACCCAAAATAAAGAAATGCTAAATGTTTGAGGTTATAGGTTTTTCAATTACTCAGATCTGATCATTACATATTGTATCCTTGCATCAAAATATTTCATGTACCCCATAGATATGTGTAACTATCATATATAAATAAAAATAACAAAAACAAAATAATATAAATAAATTATGTGCACTTGTGATGTGTGTAATATTTGTGTCCCCCTCCAACAGATACATATGTTGACATCTTAACTCTCAATGTGATGGTATTAGGTGGTGGGATCTTTGTGAGGTGAAAAGATAATGTAAATGGGGCCCTCATTAATGAGATTCGTACCCTTACAGAAGGGACCCCAAAGAGCTCTCTCACCCTCTTTTTTTTATTTTTATTTTTTTGAGACAGAGTCTCACGGTATTGCCCAGGCTGGAGTGCAGTGGTGTAATCTTGGCTCACTGCAACCTCCGCCTCCAGGGTTCATTCTTCTGCCTCAGCCTTCCAAGTAGCTAGAATTGCAGGCATGCACCACCATGAACAGCTAATTTTTGTATTTTTGTAGAGACGAGGTTTCTCCATGTTAGCCAGGCTGGTCTCGAAGCCTGACCTCAAATGAACCACCCTCCTCAGCCTCCCAAAGTGCTGGGATTACAGGCATGAGCCATGGCGCTCAGCCTTACCTTCTTTTTTGTCGTGTGAGAGCACAGCAAGAAAATGGCCATCCATGAACTAGGTGGCAGGTCCTCTTCTGGTGCCTTGATCTCGGAGTTCCCATCATCCAGAATTATGAGAAACAACTGTCTGTTGTTTAAACCTCCTAGTCTATGGTACCCTGTTGTAGCAAAGTGAACGAAGACACTGACATTTTTTGCATTACTTGTTGAATCTCTCTACTTTGATAGCAGTTCCTGAAGCATTGAAACATTTGTAAAACAACATTTCTCTGAGTACTTTTATAGCCAAAATGTTAGCTCACCATATTTTTATACAAAGGAACAAAATGTAGTTATTAATACCAGTAAACAAACTGGATGTGTTTTGAAGATCTTGAAGGAAAATTAACTAAAAATGATAGAAGGCTTATTGATCCATTGACTCAAGTACATTCTTTTCAGTGAACCCACTGGAAGAGACTGCTTCTAGGTCTTATAGGCTTGTCCACTGAATAAGTATTATGTATCTTAGATAAACCTACTCTTCTTACTATTGGCCTTTTAGTTCCACACAGCAGTAGGAAGCCATGGGCAATCTGGAAGGTAGAATGGCATATGAAATTCATCTATTAGTAAAGGAGTTTGGAGTACAGAATCAAGCTAGACATTGGTTATGGTATATGAACTTAGATAAATAAAATTCCTCTGCTACTGGAAGCAGTAAACCACAGGTCAGCTTTCCTTTTACTTTCTCTAGTATTCCTCAGGCCAGTTCATTTTTTTACCATTTCCTTCTGCAGTAAGCATTGCTATATTATGCCTAAGCATAAAAATGAGAATCAAACTAATTAATTTGCTTAACTTTCCTCAGGTTTTCTCCCAAGTCAATGACTCAAATTAGTTCTCTGCACCATGGCTAGCCAGTCAAGTCTCATTTTGTTTTTACCTCTTTCTGTTGCATTAACAAATGATAAGGTTTTTACATGAGTATAGTATTATTTTGAAATTGTATGTGACCATATATGAGGAAATTCAAATTTATGATTCCCTCATCAGTACGCACAAGCTGACTGTATTCTGACAATCCATATATACCATAACAGCTTCTGTAAAAAGCGACTTCAGAGACTCACATTTTTATACTTTGGAAAATTCCAGAACAAACTCTTGTGCTAAAATGGTAGCTATTATTTTTATTTGTTTTAATCATCATCATCAACAAAATATTGTTCACTCTCCAAAATATTTGGAATGTGACCCATTGCAGACTTATGGTTAAGTTTGAGGGCTATAATGATGAAAGGAACTACTTATTGGTATTAGATCATTTCATCTGGGTTGGTGATTAGTGTGCTAACCCGGATCTGTCATTGCCTGAACAAATCTCAAAAACAGAGAACCGACATGAGGGCTTTACTTATGAAGAATCACTATGCTCTTGTGTTCCGGTCATGGATTTATAGCCTCACAAACTGTCTACCCTCTACCAACTTTTGATGAGATACACAGAATAAATGTTTTTTCAGATTCCTTCCTTCTTCCTCAAATACGTTAATTATTTTTGGAGTTTGTATCCTGCATGGAAGTCCATTTCGGCACTTCTTATTTTTGATGCTGATTGTTGCACATGATGCCAACTTGACCTTCTGTATCCCATATATTCCAGATTCGTAACTGTGAATGGCTGGTTTTCAAATTAGGTCTTACAAATTTCCTAACCTTGGTATCTCTGTCACTCTGTACGTGACCTTATCATACAGAGTAAACACATAAATATGAGGTTCTCGTGAATTTATAAAGCCTTTTCCAAGAGGTCTTAGTTCAACCCTCCCCCTTTCTTCTCTTGGGCTCATACTCTTCTCCCTTTAGCACTCTGCCCTATCAAAACACTTCATGAAAATATCTGGTTAGCCCATCACACTGTGATTTATAAAGCTTGGTGTATTGTCATTCCCAGGTGCATTTGAACTTTAACCCCAGACAAGGAGCCTTAAATCAAAAAAATGGCTCTGTAATTAACTTTAATAATTTATGGTCTCTGTGAGCAAGTGAAAGATGGACTTGGGAAGTTAGGGAGTGGGTTTCTATTTACCCCGAAGCCATATATTAACTGATATGCCGTCTCTGTGATAAGGACTATTTAGAGATTAAATCATTTACACATTCTTCTGTTATGGAAATATAGAAATCTTTGCCTGATAATTCATAAGAGGTGATGAAAGGAATAAAAAAGTTTTATATAATGGTCAAGTCAGAGTGAATCAAAGAGCCAGTTCCCAAATTTGAATATATTCTTGAAACCTCAGGGTCTTAAAGCTCACATGCTCCACTTCACAAAATCCTAGGTGACTATGTTTCTTATTCTATAATTTCCCCCACTAATAAGAAATAGAAAGACATGGAACTAAAGGTGACTATCTTAATATCCATTCCCAGGGAGGCTCCCTGCTGGATCTGTTTTCTGCATGGATGACTAAGTAGAATAACACAGAAGGAGATCTCTTTAAATTAGTTGTTGTGGAGAGTTAGAGAGTCTGGGTATTAATTTCTTAGTCTTTGAATGTGTCTGTCTCGGATATCTGAATAAAGAGATTATGGATACTTCACTATAACTTGTTTATAAATCTGTGCCTGATGTTGCTTCCATAGATTTGACACTCCAGAGTTGTATGAAGCAATAGCGTTGCCTGTGGCAAAAATCGATGAAACAAAACATTACAAATTAGGAGGAGTCCTTGGATAGCTGTCATTAGTCCATTCTTGCCTAAAAGCATCCACTTTAGAGACAGAAGTGTGGTCCAACTTCCACAGAAGAAAATTGAGTTGTCTAATTAGGAAAAGACCAGAATTCTCAGTTTAGCGAAGTTGTCAAGTGGAGGGACTTTCAAATAAATAGCATCTTGGCCCCAAATAAACTATGTTAAAATCAGTCATCACCATTTAGTGCTTCTGTGACCACGAAGTAGTTATGTAACAGTCTAAAGACTCAGCTTTGTCCGCTATACAATGGGGATAATAATGATATCACCGACCTTAAAAGATGGTTGTGAAAATAAAATGAGGCAATACTTAAAAATTTCCTGACACATTTTAAATGTTCAACATTATTCTTGTTGCTGTTGTTGCCATTTTATAATCCTTATCTCCAAGGATAATATATTGGCAAAGCATCACTTGTCAACAACAGCCTTGAAGGAGAGAGTTGAAGAGAGTAATTTTTTTTTTGACATCACTAGTGTAAATATAAAGCTGTGTCATTAGTTCAAGTTTAAGCTAAGACTGCTCCAAATTTCCACACGTTGAATGTTGAAACCATACTTGACTTTGGCATCAGGCAATGTCATTTAATATGTTCACATGGCTTTGCATGCCGTTAAGCATGCACTGTGTATTATTTTATGGTGTTTGAGTTGGACTCATACTTTTTGGGTGCACGTATTTGTGTTTTTTCAGATTCTTGTGAAAACCTGGAGAAACCTGTTTCCAATTTCATGACCGTTTATCACTAATCTAAAATGACTGCAGCATTACCTGCAGACCTACAGACAGGAAGCCCTAAGAATTGGATCCATCATATATTTGCACAGAAGCTCTGTTAAACCAGTTTTATGCTTACATAGATGAAAGTGACAGTCTGATGGGAAAGGGGACAAAGTATTATACTTAGCTACAGAATGAAAAGATAATAATTTATGTAATCCAACAAAAGGTAAAGGAACAATGATATTGGTGCTTTCAGTAATTGCTTGATCACTGGAAACTTACTGTCTCTTGAAGTTTCTAATATTCTCTATAGAATCACCCTCACCTGAAGTTTTCATTCACGAACAAATTTAAGAGAAAGAAAGCCAAATCATGGTTTTCCACTTGGGAAAGTACCCTTAATCAGGCAAAAAGTGCACTTTTCCTGGAAAATCTTCAGACAAGTTTGGAAATATTGCAGCTGTGCAGTAATTAAGGTACTTGGAGCCTCTAAAGCAATTTATGTGACTATAATCACAAATGTCATCATGTTAGGGTATACTTAATGCTCAAAAATAGCTTGTGCTATCCCTTAAAGATTCCTACTTCTAAACAAATGATCTGTGGTAGTAATGCAAACTTTCCTACTTCAACGATATTTTCACACGCTTGGTCTTTCACAAAGATATTTGACAAAAATCTATAAAAACGATGCTATATTTAAAGCAACTCATTTAAGAAAATGATTATATTTACTCTATGTTTAAAGATGTTCTTCATATTGTTTTACAAAGCATTTTTGCCTTTAAATTCTTTAGGTCTACAATAAGAATTTTTAACAATTCAGCGTTTCGAACGTAACAAAGGCTTTTGTGCAAAGATGTTCATAGTATCACTATGTAAACTTGCTTATATAGAGTAAGTCAAATAAAACTTTAGAAAATAGTTGAAAAATTTACAGAGAATACACTCATTGGAATACTATGTAACTGAAAAAGTTTATAAATATTAGATAGGAAAAATAATTATCTTATAATGACAACGAGAAATACAGTCACAAATTTTACTCTACATTATAATAAAATTTAGCATTAAAAATTTAGAAATGAGGCAATTAAATGCTATTTTTTGTGGTGGAACTGTAAGTCATATAAAATAATTCTCCTACATAAATTGTTTCAATAGCACTATATTTCTCTTAAAACAATTCCATATTACTAACCATTCTTCCCTTATTCTCTAAACTCCGGTCATATTGGCATTTCAAAAGTTTCTTCTTGCTTGATGATTTCCATTTCAACTCTTTCTTCTGCTTGGAATGCTTTCTCTACACCAACTGACCTTGACTTCCTTGAGTATTTAACTTGTGATAACTTTAAAATATTAGTTAATATTTCATTCTCCTGGGAGCCTCTAATTCAACATGGGAAGTAAGGTTGCCCTGGTATGTATTTGCATGTCCCCTTGAAATTCACTTTCTTTTCTCCCAGCATGCAGCTGGAGATCTGAGAACGGGCAGACTGCCTCCTAAAGTGGGACCCTGACCCCCGGGCAGCCTAACTCGGAGGCACCCCCCAGTAGGGACAGACTGACAACTCACTCAGCCGGGTACTCCTCGGAGACAAAACTTCCAGAGGAATGATCAGACAGCTGAAATTGCGGATCACGAAAATCTGCTCTTCTGCAGCCACCGCTGCTGACACCCAGCCAAACAGGGTCTGGAATGGACCTCTAGCAAACTCCAACAGACCTGCAGCTGAGGGTCCTGTCTGGTAGAAGGAAAACTAACAAACAGAAAGGACATCCACACCAAAAACCCATCTGTACATCATCATCATCAAAGACCAAAAGTAGAAAAAACTACAACAATGGGGAGAAAACAGAGCAGAAAAACTGGAAACTCTAAAAAGCAGAGTGCCTCTCCTCCTCCAAAGGAATGCAGTTCCTCACCAGCAATGGAACAAAGCTCGATGGAGAATGACTTTGATGAGTTGAGAGAAGAAGGCTTCAGACGATCACACTACTCTGAGCTACAGGAGGAAATTCGAACCAATGGCAAAGAAACTAAAAACTTTGAAAAAAAAATTAGACGAATGTTTAACTAAAATAACCAATGCAGAGAAGTGCTTAAAGGAGCTGATGGAGCTGAAAGCCAGGTTTCGAGAACTACGTGAAGACTGCAGAAGCCTCAGTAGCCGATGCGATCAACTGGAAGAAAGGATATCAATGATGGAAGATGAAATGAATGAAATGAAGCGAGAAGGGAAGTTTAGAGAAAAAAGAATAAAAAGAAATGAATAAAGCCTCCAAGAAATATGGGACTATGTGAAAAGACCAAACTTACGTCCGATTGATGTACCTGAAAGTGACGGGGAGAATGGAACCAAGTTGGAAAACACTCTGCAAGATATTATCCAGGAAAACTTCCCCAATCTAGCAAGGCAGGCAAACATTCAGATTCAGGAAATACAGAGAACACCACAAAGATACTCCTTGAGAAGAGCAACTCCAAGACACATAATTGTCAGATTCACTAAAGTTGAAATGAAGGAAAAAATGTTAAGGGCAGCCAGAGAGAAAGGTTGAGTTTCCCACAAAGGGAAGCCCATCAGACTAACAGCTGATCTCTTAGCAGAAACTCTACAAGCCAGAAGAGAGTGGGGACCAATATTCAATATTCTAAAAGAAAAGAATTTTCAACCCAGAATTTCATATCCAGCCAAACTAAGCTTCATATGTCAAGGAGAAATAAAATACGTTACAGACAAGCAAATGCTGAGTGATTTTGTCACCACCAGGCCTGCCCTAAAAGATCTCCTGAAGGAAGCACTAAACATGGAAAGGAACAACCGGTATCAGCCACTGCAAAAACATGCCAAATTGTAAAGTCCATCGAGGCTAGGAAGAAACTGCATCAACTAATGAGCAAAAAAACCAGCTAAAATCATAATGACAGGATCAAATTCACACATAGCAATATTAACTTTAAATGTAAATGGGCTAAATGCTCCAATTAAAAGACACAGACTGGCAAATTGGATAAGGAGTCAAGACCCATCAGGGTGCTGTATTCAGGAAACCCATCTCACATGCAGAGACACACATAGGCTCAAAATCAAGGGATGGAGGAAGATCTACCAAGCAAATGGAAAACAAAAAAGGCAGGCATTGCTATCCTAGTCGCTGATAAAATAGACTTTGAACCAACAAAGATCAAAAGAGACAAAGAAGGCCATTACCTAATGGTAAAGGGATCAATTCAACAAGAAGAGCTAACTACCCTAAATATATATGCACCCAATACAGGAGCACCCAGATTCATAAAGCAAGTCCTGAGTGACCTACAAAGAGACTTAGACTCCCACACAATAATAATGGGAGATTTTAACACCCCACTGTCAACATTACACAGATCAATGACACAGAACGTTAACAAGGATACCCAGGAATTGAACTCAGCTCTGCATCAAGCGAACCTAATAGACATCTACAGAACTCTCCACCCCAAATCAACAGAATACATATTGTTTTCAGCACCACACCGCACCTATGTCAAAATTGACCACTTAGTTTGAAGTAAAACTCTCCTCAGCAAATGTAAAAGAACAGAAATTATAACAAACAGTCTCTCAGACCACAGTGCAATCAAACTAGAACTCAGGATTAAGAAACTCACTCAAAACCGCTCAACTACATGGAAACTGAACAACCTGCTCCTGAATGACTACTGGGTACATAACAAAATGAAGGCAGAAATAAAGATGTTCTTTGAAACCAATGAGAACAAAGACACAACATACCAGAATCTCTGGGACACATTCAAAGCAGTATGTAGAGGGAAATTTATAGCACCAAATGCCCACAAGACAAAGCAGGAAAGATCCAAAATTGACACCCTGACATCACAATTAAAAGAACTAGAAAAGCAAGAGCAAACACATTCAAAAGCTAGCAGAAGGCAAGAAATAACTAAAATCAGAGAAGAACTGAAGGAAATAGAGACACAAAAAACCCTTCAAAAAATTAATGAATCCAGGAGCTGGTTTTTTGAAACGATCAACAAAATTGATGGACCACTAGCAAGACCAATAAAGAAGAAAAGAGAGAAGAATCAAATAGACGCAATAAAAAATGATAAAGGGGATATCACCACTGATCCCACAGAAATACGATCTACCATCAGAGGATACTACAAACACCCCTACCCAAATAAGCTAGAAAATCTAGAAGAAATGGATAAATTCCTTGACAAATACACCCTCCCAAGACTAAACCAGGAAGAAGTTGAATCTCTGAATAGACCAATAACAGGCTCTGAAATTGTGGCAATAATCAATAGCTTACCAACCAAAAAGAGTCCAGGACCTGATGGATTCACAGCCGAATTCCATCAGAGGTATAAGGAGGAACTGGTACCATTCCTTCTGAAACTATTCCAACCAATAGTAAAAGAGGTAATCCTCCCTGACACATTTTATGAGGCCAGCACCATCCTGATACCAAAGCCTGGCAGAGATACAACCAAAAAAGAAAATTTCAGGCCAATATCCTCGATGAACATTGATGCAAAAATCCTCAATAAAATACTGGCAAACCGAATCCAGCAGTACATCAAAAAGCTTATCCACCATGATCAAGTGGGCTTCATCCCTGGGATGCAAGGCTGGTTCAACATACGCAAATCAATAAATGTAATCCAGCATATAAACAGAACCAAAGACAAAAACCACATGATTATCTCAATAGATGCAGAAAAGGCCTTTGACAAAATTCAACAATGCTTCATGCTAAAAACTCTCAATAAAGTAGGTGTTGATGGGACGTATCTCAAAATAATAAGAGCTATCTATGACAAACCCACAGCCAATATCATAATGAATGGGCAAAAACTGGAAGCATTCCCTTTGAAAACTGGCACAACACAGGGATGCCCTCTCTCACCACTCCTATTCAACATAGTGTTGGAAGTTCCGGCCAGGGCAATTAGGCAGGAGAAGGAAATAAAGGGTGTTCAATTAGGAAAAGAGGAAGTCAAACTGTCCCTATTTGCAGATGACATGATTGTATATCTAGAAAACCCCATTGTCTCAGCCCCAAATCTCCTTAAGCTGATAAGCAACTTCAGCAAAGTCTCAGGATACAAAATCAATGCACAAAAATCACAAGCATTCTTATACACCAATAACAGACAAATAGAGAGCCAACTCATGAGTGAACTCCCATTCACAATTGCTACAAAGAGAATAAAATACCTAGGAATCCAACTTACAAGGGACGTGAAGGGCCTCTTTAAGAAGAACTACAAACCACTGCTCAATGAAATCAAAGAGGATACAAACAAATGGAAGAACATTCCATGCTCATGGGTTGGAAGAATCAATATCGTGAAAATGGCCATACTGCCCAAGGTAATTTATAGATTCAATGCTATCCCCATCAAGCTACCAATGACTTTCTTCACAGAATTGGAAAAAACTACTTTACAGTTCATATGGAACCAAAAAAGAGCCCGCATCGCCAAGTCAATCTTAAGCCAAAAGAACAAAGCTGGAGGCATCACGCTACCTGACTTCAAACTATACTACAAGGCTACAGTAACCAAAACAGCATGGTACTGGTACCAAAACAGAGACATAGATCAATGGAACAGAACAGAGCCCTCAGAAATAATGCCACATATCTACAACTATCTGATCTTTGACAAACCTGACAAAAACAAGAAATGGGGAAAGGATTCCCTATTTAATAAATGGTGCTGGGAAAACTGGCTAGCCATATGTAGAAAGCTGAAACTGGATCCCTTCCTTGCAGCTTATACAAAAATTAATTCAAGATGGATTAAACACTTACATGTTAGACCTAAAACCATAAAAACCCTAGAAGAAAACCTAGGCAATACCATTCAGGACAGAGGCATGGGCAAGGATTTCATGTCTAAAACATCAAAAGCAATGGCAACTAAAGCCAAAATTGACAAATGGGATCTAACTAAACTAAAGAGCTGCTGCACAGCAAAAGAAACCACCATCAGAGTGAGCAGGCAACCTACGAAATGGGAGAAAATTTTCACAACCTACTCATCTGACAATGGGCTAATATCCAGAATCTACAGTGAATTCAAACAAATTTACAAGAAAAAAACAACCCCATCAAAAATTGGGCGAAGAACATGAACAGACACTTCTCAAAAGAAGACATTTATGCAGCCAAAAAACACATGAAAAAATGCTCATCATCACTGGCCATCAGAGAAATGCAAATCAAAACCACAATGAGATACTATCTCACACCAGTTAGAATGGCCATCATTAAAAAGTCAGGAAACAACAGGTGCTGGAAAGGATGTGGAGAAATAGGAACACTTTTACACTGTTGGTGGGACTGTAAACTAGTTCAACCATTGTGGAAGTCAGTGTGGCGATTCCTCAGGGATCTAGAACTAGAAATACCATTTGACCCAGCCATCCCATTACTAGGTATATACCCAAAGGACTGTAAATCATGCTGCTATAAAGACATATGCACACATATGTTTATTGTGGCACTATTCACAATAGCAAAGACTTGGAACCAACCCAAATGTCCAACAATGATAGACTGGATTAAGAAAATGTGGCACATATACACCATGGAATACTATGCAGCCATAAAAAATGATGAGTTCATGTCCTTTGTAGGGACATGGATGAAACTGGAAACCATCATTCTCAGTAAACTATCGCAAGGACAAAAAACCAAACACCGCATGTTCTCACTCATAGGTGGGAATCGAACAGTGAGAACACATGGACACAGGAAGGGGAACATCAGACTCCGGGGACTGTTGTGGAGTGGTGGTGGGGGGAGGGACAGCATTAGGAGATATACCTAATTCTAAATGATGAGTTAATGGGTGCAGCACACCAACATAGCACATGGATACATATGTAACAAACCTGCACATTGTGCACATGTACCCTAAAACTTAAAGTATAATAATAACAAAAATAAATAAATAAATAAATAAATGCACTTTCTTATCTCTTCTGGCAATTGCAATTAATTATTTGGGTGATTATTTAATGTCTCTCCCCCACAGTGGAATATATCTATATCTCTATATCTATATCTATATCTATATCTATATCTATCTATCTTCTATGAGATCAGAGACTGTATCTATTATTACCACTTAGCAGAGTATATGACATACAATAGATACTCAATAATTATTTTTTGTCTGTTTGAATAAAAGTTGTGGTTCTCTTATGTACATTAACTTAGATCAAACTCTCCTGCAGAAAAGTTATAAACATTGGACAAGCTTGGACAAAATATATGCATACATATGTACACACACACACACACACACATCTCTGAAGGCAAATGAGAAGCAAGCAGAAACTGGTGAGTAGTAAACAAGTTGGCAGAAAAGAACCACACTTGTCTACTTTCCTCGGTTTATATATTTTTTTTTTTTTTCCTGAGGGAAGTTTCAGTCCCCACTGTGAAGGCCAAATCTTTCATAGAAATCTGATCTCTTACCAGCTTGAGGAATCAGAGGAAAAATTTCTGGGCTTCCACAGCAGCAGGGGAGTAAAGAGGAAAATCCCAGGAGAGAGCAACAGAGGCTGAGCCTAAGTTTCTGGCTGTTCTCTGAACCATGCAATTATAGGGCAGACTTAAAACAGTACAGCTAAGGTTAAAGAAGGGAACGTAAGTTTAGCTGCTGCACACTGCAGAGGTGTGCAACTTGGAGTTCAAATTCAGCTAAGTTGATTGCCTGCTAACACAAAAAATCAACACTATTTTGGCCTGGGATTTAAATTCACACAAAAATGTCTCTGAAGAGGCGGTATTTCTGTTCATACGTGAGAGATTTGAAGGAATTAGGAGGAAAATAGAATAAAAATATTTTTGCCAGAGAGAAGCAAAGCATGTGTGAATGTCCAATATTGGAAAAGGTGGCACATTTTGAGACACAATAAAGACCAAGGTGGCTGATGCACAAAAGTGACAGGGAGAGAGAGCGGTATGAGAAGGCTCTGGTATGAGGCAGTGGGAGAGTAATTTGAAGTCTTATGTGTTAGGTTACTTATTCTTCCTTTGTTCTAAGCACTCTCAGAAGACTTCAAAGGGTTTTAAACAGTGTAATGATATAATCAGATTTTGTTTTTAAAGATCATTCTGGTTATACAATACAAAAGCAGCTGAGGGCAGAAGTGGATAAAGAAAAAAACAGAATCTCTTGATATTTTCCAGCTATAATCTAATGTGATGTGGGAGTTGGTTAGGCAGAGAAGAATGTAAAGATTGACACCCAGGTTTCTGTCACAAGTCCTGGTAGTTCTACTTACCAAGATACATAGGATTAGAGCTGAAGAAAATGTGGAGAAAAGATTAAGAGTTGAATATATATCATGTTGATGATGTCACTTGAATATAATTGGTATGGAGTTCAGAAAGGGATTATAGTTCAACAATATAAATTTGGAAGTCTTCAACCTAGAAATGGTATTTGAAGCTATAAAAGTGGAAGAGAGTGTAACGAGAAAGGGTACAATGAGACATAAAGTGGACTGTGAACAATCCCTTAGGAATTTCACTATTTAAAGTTTAGGTAGAGAAGAGCCAACAAGGAAACTGAGAATTAGGAGCTTACAGGGAAAAGAGAATAGAGCCAGCAGGATGTGGTGTCATAAAACCCAAGAAAAGACCTGCTTTCATGAAAGAGGAAGGGATGAGGGCAGAGTAACTGGTGAACTAACCCTTCTGGAGATGATGATTATAAAATCTTGAAACTTTTTTTTGCAAATTTGAAGGCACAGACAGTAATGCAAGGGTTCAACCCATGAAGGGTGGGAACTGAACCTGTTGAAGCTGGGTGAGAGGTTCCAGGTTGTCGATTATACTTTGTATATCTCTGAAATATTCAGTAATATTCGTGTGTATTTATATATTATTTTTAAAGACAAAATTATCTCAAACATGTTCTAAAGCTGATCAAATCAAGCCCTAGAGTACTGAGTTCAAGACAGAAGATGAAGAATGAATAAGGGAGATTCTCTGAATCCAATGCTAACCACCTGAATTTTACCATGTAATGATTACATAGTACTTATTAAACCACCAAATTTCTAGTTATATTAAGATTTCAAACTATAGATGCAACATACCAACTGAGTATCCAAACAGAGACCATAAAATAGAGTTAAGTTAATAATAGCAAGAACATAGGCCAGCTTGATGAGTGTACAATGCAAATGATCAAGATTTCAGAGATTTTCCGTATTCCTTTAAATAAATGTTTATTGAAGATCATCACAATTCTTAAAAGCACAGACTCCAGACTTAGACTCTAATAGTTCCATCCTTTAGTGTCACTTGGGGAAATTTATTTAATCTCTTTAAGACTGAATTTACTTGTCTCTGAAATGGTGATAATACTACTGCTTATACAATCTAAATTCCTGACCACAGTGCTTCATACATATTTTAACGATGATGAAGATAGTCAATAATCGTAGTTCTGAAATAAAATTCAGAAACTAAGAAGAATACATTTCAAAAATGTACACATACACACATGTACACACATATTCACAGAAAGATTGGGAATAGCAATATAGTGATAAATAACACTGAAATAAAGAACAGTTAAAGAACCCATTATTTCCCTGATGAGTTTTTAAAAGTATATAATCTTGTCTTGCAAATAAAAGTATTTTATGAATTAGGTGACATTTAATTTGAACAGTATGTTCATAAAAATTAGAAATTTGACCTCTGAAGACAATTCGACTGGCTTTATTTCTCAGCTCTACCTTTTACTCCTCATGAAACCTTGTGATATTTATGAAATTCTTCATGCCTCAGCTCGCTCATCTGCAAAATGGGGATAATAAAGTACCTATGTTGTGAGAATTAAACAAATAGATACGAATGTGGCACAGGCTAGCAAAATGTTCACCAATCTCATTGTTTCTTCTCAGTCTTGGAAGACTGCATCTCCTTGTTTCCCTTTCAGTTAGCTTGAGGCAACACCACTGGGTTCCTGCCAGAGAAGTATGGTTTGAAGTGATGTATGCCCCTTCCATGTCTGCCCACATAATATTTGGCAGAGTCTTTGTTCTCTCAATTTGCTTGTCGGCCATTTGAAGCAAAATTGGAAAGAACCAGCATCCTTGATTAACACGTGGGAGGCTGCCTCTTGAAAATCTAATTAAATGAGACATGGATCAGAAATAGACCTTCATGGTCTTATGCCACTGGTTTTTGGTGAGTGCTTTATACAGTACTAGCTATGTTTTTCCTGAGTACTACCACAGCACTTAGAGCAGTGGCTGGCTAGCTAGCTAGTATTCAATAATTGCTAGCATTTAAAAGTATTGTCAGACCGCCAGGAAGCCCAGTTTCAGAAAATATATTGAGTATGGAAAAAGACTCCAAATATCACAAATAAGATTTCTTAATTATAAAAACAAAACTGGAACTTAAAACCAAGCATGGAAAATATTATATTCTGTGTTAACATCTAATATCAGTAGCAGAATATATTTATTGAAACAGGGTTCCCACCAAATTTAGAGAGGTAAGCTAACAAGCTAGCATTGTTGGATAAATGGTGTTATTGCCTCTAGCTATTCGATCTCTGCTGAGTATCATATTACCTATTATGTGGATTGTCCTTAATTCAGTGGCACTCTAAATATTGTTCCCAATTCATTAACTAATTTTCTTTTTCTCCAGATAGAAAGAATACGGTTTTCATATTTTTTACAAATGCTGTAAATTGTATTGACTACATGTATAAGTTATAAAAATATGAAAGTATATCAAAACCACAGAAAAATGTGCTTCTTTGTGTAACATTTAAATAATATATACCATGATGGAACACCAGATATTTAAAAGTAAAAATAATTACTCCATTTGGTATCATGCAACATCTTTCAAAGCACCATATAAATTTTAAATAAACAGCTGAGCAGAAATTTTCAACCAGCACAGGAATACACAAATACTTATATTTTTTCCATATGGGAAGAAATTATCTACATTACAGTCATTTTATTGTTCATTGCAGAGGGTTATGTGAAGCAGATTGAACTGAACTTTTTTATTTCCTTTAGAAGACCAAACCTGGAGTTTTTTTTTTTTTTTCCTGCAAGAAATTGCATATAGATTTAGCACATTCACTGAACCCTATTACAGGCATTTTTTAACCAGAGCCAACAACTGGGAACTTCTCTTAATCGCTCACTGACTACAGGGTGTGTGTTAACAGGAGACACACAGAAGCCGTAAAGGAAATCGCCCCCAGCTGTCTATGACCTTAATATTCAGATATCCATGTTTCCATATCCTTTCCCAAAGCGGGGGTGCATGAAAAAGCTTCTAGTTCTCATATGTTTTTATTCTTATTCATGGAAGCACCTAAAGTAGTAACAGAAACTTATAGTGATGTTCATTCAGGTAATCACCAGCTTCCTCATTAAAAGGGATCCCTCCTAGTGTTATAAGCGTTTCCATTCCCTTTCAGGACTTTTCCTCTTAGTTGAACATGTTAGAAGTACTCTCAGCACACAGGAAAAAGTATTCTGGGTAATTCTACTTCAAAATCTAAGTAAGGCTTTTTTTTTAATGAAATGCCTTTACTGCAATATGATTTTTTCCAATTCTAAAACAAAACAACGATAGAACAAAAAACAAAACTCAAGATCAGAACCGAATCTCCTTTATCTTTTTATCAAATATGTGTTTTGTGCACCATGTAAAACTTGAGTTATTAAGGGAGGAGACCACCCCTCATATTGTCTTATGCCTAATTTCTGCCTCCAAAGAAAGAAGAAGTAAAAACTAAAAGGCAGAAATGAAATCCACAGGCAGACAGCCCAGTGCTGTGCCCTGGGCCTGGTTAAAGATCGACCCCTGACCTAACCGGTTATCTATAGATTCCAGACATTGTATGGAAAAGCACTGTGAAAATCCCTATCCTGTTCTGTTCCATTCTGATTACCAGCACATGCAGCCCCCAGTCACGTACCCCCTGCTTGCTCAATCAATCACAACCCTCTCACGCGGACCCCCTTACAGTTGTAAGCCCTTAAAAGGGACAGGAATTGCTCACTCGGAGAGCTCAGTTGTTGGAGACGTGAGTTTTGCCGAAGCTCCCGGCAGAATAAAGCCCTTCCTTCTTTAACTCGGTGTCTGAGGGGTTTTGTCTGCAGCTTGTCCTGCTACAGTATTAGTTGTTTAACTTCCTCTCTTATTGAGATTGAATGGCCTTTATATTTGGGCACAGTGGTATGTTCAAAATACACAAATATGAAGACAGAGTCTGGCCCTTCATGGAGCTCAGAATTGAATTAGTAAAACCAATGAGGAAATACATGATTAACAATATTTTGATTAATAATCAATGATATATTGTTTGATGAGAATTATAATGAATATAGAGACACATAGATGTATTTTACCATCTGGGAAAAGGAAGTAGGAGGTCAGACAATACTATGATTCTTGAGACTTTGAGATTAAAGTTGGAGAACAGAAAGGCATTATAGCTAGAGGTAAAAAAAGCATGTACAAATGTATGGTAATGCAAACAGGATGACCCTCAGACTCCTGAATTCAGGATGGTTGGGTTAGAGTAAACAATGGGTATAGCACATACAAAAGGAGATAGACAGGGGGTTTTATATGACCTATAAGTATTCAAATTTATATAAAAGGTATTCTCCCAAATGATTCATATCCATTTCAGTTTTATATAAAGCAAAACAAAATAAACAAAAACACACCAAAAACAGCAGGAATGAAATAGAACAGCAACTGTATTTGATGAAATAATTCAGAGAGGGAACATTAGAGCAAATATCTGAAAAATGGCACCCATTTCTGAGAATAAGTGAGAGAGGCAGCCAATATTTTTCATTTTTTTCTATTCCTCTATTTCTCCGGGATTAGATACCATAGAGAGAGAATTTGTGTAATTTGCTTTCAATTTCTAATCAATGGGTTGCAGTTAGGGTTTGTTTTCATAAGTAACTTCCACTACTTAGAGTGCAATTGTGGAGCTATACCTGCTTGAAACTACAAAACAGCTGAACCATTCCTATCCTCATCCAAGTCCTCCTTTGGACCCCAAAATCCAAAGAAGTCCAAAGTTCAAAGAAATATGACCACTAGTATCTTTTCCCACATGGTCAGTTAGTTAACTTTAGTCTTTGTAAAATAAAGCAGCCTCAGGGTAAAATGGTATTCTCAAATTAACTTTACTGTTTCTAGATGAATATATTACTTTGGGTTTATTTTGTAATGAAAAAGAATACAGATTTAATTATGGTCACAGTCAAATGTGTTCTCTGAGAAAGATACGGCAGTCTCCTTGCACATATTTGCTTATAAAGTAGCCCAAGCTGACTTCATTTATAGTCACTCAGCAGCTTCCTTCTAACAGCCAAGTCAAAAATCATGAGGCTCAGTTGCTGTGGCAGTCTGCAGAACAAGTATGGTGTCAGTACGGCTGTAGAAACCACAATGTATGCTGATAAAACGAGTTATTTACTCAATAATATTTCAGAACATAAATCTAGAACAGAAGATGTGATACTCTAAAAATATTATTTCTTTTCTCCCATTGTATAACGTCTCAATCCTTAGAAAATTTTTAAAAGGTTTTACTAAAGATGTCTCGTGAAATAGGTATTGTTATATCCATTTTGGGAGGGGGCAAAGCATGCATCCACATACATTTAGAGAACTGTAAGTTTGGAAATGATATGAAATACATCGGGCTCAACTCTTTTCTATGCACAAAAAAAACTAGTGGTGAGAAATAAAATGGCTTGCTCAAAGTCACATAGTGAACAAGCAGAGACGATCAGAGAATGCAGGTTCTTCTCCCATGCTCTTTCCTATAGCTTGCAGCTGCATTGTGCTACTAAATATTCAGAAGAAAATTAAAATAATTTTAAAAAACTTATACCTTGGCCAATTTGAATGGTTTCCCACACAGATAAAGCATCCCCCTAGGTCATATACAGTATCCTCTTAGGCATATACTTGCCCGCATATATGCAGTCCTCACAGTAGTGTGCACTGCACAGATGAAGAAATAATTATACCTGCATATGGTTTATCCATGAATAGAAGAGCATTATCTCTAGAATTTTTAAACAAAGACTTTCATTTCTTTTGTACCACAAAAGCATTCTAAAATTTAGATTCCGGTATCAGAGCATGGGACTGAAAAGAATATTTTAGAGTGCACATAACCAAGTCATCTCACTTTATCTATGAAAAAAAGGCTGAGGTCATAAAAATAGAAGTGACTTACATATGATCACACTCAGCCAAATTATGCCTGACAAATAATCTTTACAAAGTATTCATGTAATATAGGTCTCTTGGCTCCTAATCCAGAGATTTATTCCTCCATGGAATTTTAAATTGTGTTTTCCCTTGCAGAGAATACATAAATATAAAATAAATAAAATTATTCAAGTGGAATTTAATCAAACCTAAGTCAATTTTCTAGGTGAAGAAAATTAGTTCCAAACATTTGACCCTTGAAGTTCATTAGATCATGGCTTCTCTGCATGTTACATTTTCTAGACTCGACATATTTTTATGACAATCAACAGCACTTCTAGAGTTTCCAACATATATGACATTTTAAGAATGCAAACTAAACACACATACACACAAAGCAATTTCAAGAATGGAATTCAATTTTCTTCTAGTTGATCAATAAATCTTTCTGAAATGAAAGTTCTGTAAGAGATGATATTGTAATATCTTAATATTAATTAATATTAATAATACAAATATTAATAATAGTATAAATAATATTGTCTATTTTTATTTCTGTCATATACACAGTGTCTAGAACAGTGTTTGGCACAAAGTAGTATTCTTAAAAATAATTATTGAATAAAGAATAGAATTACTGGAACAAAATTGCTATTATTACACAGGAAGATCACATAAAAAAATAATCATAGGGTAGGGAGGTCTGATTTATATTAGCTTTCTCAAAATGTATTGAGAAAAACATAAGATCTACTTATAATATTAATTACTTAACAAATCCTAAAAAAAGTATATGAGCAAACATGCTCCACATTTGATAAACTGTTCTGGACACTCACAATGAATTTGCCTATCTGGGAGCCCACATTGATAATAATGATGAGGAAAAAAACTTGTTGAAATTATTTTAACTAACAATTTTCCTAAACTTATTTTACCACACAATGTTCTTCTTCTTCCCTAAACCTAGCATGAGACACCAATTGTGTTGTGGAAATTGTGATTGATGGAGTACACGGAAATGCCACAGAAAGAAAATGTAATACATTTGAAATTATACAACTGTCAAAAACTATGAACAATTTAATTTTGTAAAGAATATTTTTCAAGACTCTTTAACTTTTCTCAAATTCTTAAAATACGTATAGAGAAGTGGTAACCATAGTTAATCAAATGCCTGAAAGATAGAGTTCTTAACTCACATGAAATGTAAAATAAACTTCCTCAACTTGAAAATTCAGAAAAGGAGTCAATGAAATAAATGAAGATGTACATTTGTTAATATTTGATTTGATTTGAACATTAGGTTATTATTTGAATGATGGCAAACAAACCGCTGTCAAATAGAAGTTATTAAATAAAATTTGAAGTGGCATATGGCAAAATTCTATACTTCAGGGAGAATTTCAAGTGTGGATCTCATTTAAATTTTAACTATTTTAACTGAATTTGTTATACAGATTCAGATCCAAGTAAAAGACCTAATTTCTTAATGAGACAATTTTCCCTTTAATATAACTGTTCTAAATTTCTCTATTATTATAAAGACATAACTAAAGAATTAAAGTTTCAAACACAGCCAGTTCACTAAATATTGATAAAGAAAAGCTATGCATTAACTAGAGTTTTATATATATATATATATATATATATGAACCCAATAAATTGCAAGTCTCTCAATTCTTCTATGGTAAAAGCAGAAGAAGGATTCAAGGAACAGCATCTTAAACATGGCAATGGTAATGCAGTAACTTCTTTACAAACAAGTTTTTAAAAATTACACTTTCCCCTAACACAGATTATTCCTAAATAGGATTGTTTATCGGTACTTATTCTGAGCACTACAGAAAGAAAGACACAAAGATGAAAAAGACAGCATTTGACATAATTATCTAGTTTACAAGTTAAAAAAAAAAAGAAGAAATACACTATAAAATGAAATGTAATGGAATAGTTTAAAAGAATAGTAGGTGTACACAGAGGTAGGAGTTACTAATTTGGACTAGGAAGACAGGGAAGCTGCATAGGCACTGATACTTGAAATGAGTATTGAAGGAAGAAGCTCCAAGCTCCCAAGTGGAGAAATAATAGAAAGGAATTCAATGTAGAGATAATATAACTCCAGGAAAGATTGAAATATAAAATACAAGACAAATTGAGAAAACAGAAAATGATGTGTGTTGCTGGATTCAGGATTACAAAAGTCGGGTACCAGAGGATGAAGCTGCAAACATAGGTTCAAGTCAGATAAGACAGAATCTTACAAGCCATGCTAAGGGGATATATATTGAGAAGCTAAGGACGCACTTTATTTATAACCAGTTAATTTGTCCTTCTCTAATTACTTAAGTTTATCAGAGACATGGAGAATTAAGTTAGGTTGATGCTCCTTTCCTAAAGTTTCTTACGTTCTTCTTTCCCTCCTGGCACCACTCAAAGTCTGTTATCAGTAGGATGGGAGAGGTGCTATATCCTTGCTGTGCTTTTGAGGCACCAGAAAGTCAGAATACCACTCCGAATAGTGTATTGAACTTTTACCTCCCATAAAACATTAGAAAATCAGAATCCTTTTTTTGAAGAAACATAACAATTAAGTAATCAAAATTTAGTACTTTGGTATTAATAATATTAATAGTTAATAGACTGAGAAAAAAAGATACTGCTTTCCTTCTAGAAAAGCAAAATCTTATAAAGCAAAAAATAGCTTTAGATTTAGATTTTAGAATTCAATTATTGAGTTTCAGAAGTGGAAAAGTTATGATATTTTATCAATATTATTTAAAGACCTTGGAAAAGCTGCAAACGTCTTTAATTCCTCTTGAAATTTCCTCCTTAGCTGCAATAATATAGAGCCCTGAATTTTCCCATTTTAACTATTGCCAGGTCTCCAATCAATTCTTCTGTGCTACTTTAAATTTTACCAAATCTTTTGGGGCTAGATCTGGCTAGAGTCTTGTAAAATGTCTTTATGTGCATTGCATTACTCTTTCACAGCTTTATATTATTTTCCTTTAAGTCTGGGCAAGGAGACTGAATTCTTTGAATCATGGGGACAACTGTATAAATCTGGCATTGTATTAACAACAGTGCTGAGCTAGTTCCAATTCTGTAAGTAGCAACATCTCTTCACCTCAATGGCACAGGGCCTAGGTCTTCAGCCTCAGAATCTTTTCCAGTATATTAATAACTCAGATATTCATACATCTACTTATTTTAATAAAACATATTGAATTAGAGGCAAAAACCCTAACAGCCTTTCAATAAAAGATCTCACAAAGTACCCTAATTATGTAATTATTGATAATAAGATGTAGATTCTATTTCATAGGGTATCTGACCATATATACATCAGGAAACTAAAAAGTTTGTTCATTCTTTACAAAGACTGTGTACAGTTACATGATGGGCTTTGCTTAACTTGAATTAAACTGAATATTATATTTAACATTTTAAAGAGAAAATGAAAAATTCAAAGCAAATAAAACTAGTTTTCCTACTATTGCAATTAGGTATTTACTGCAATGGATAACTCATGTCTCATGAGCTATTCTAAAAATAAAAATGTACAATTCTTTTGTTGTTTCCCTGAATATTAAATTTTTCCAATGTTGGAAAGACAATTGGGTTAATGTTTTTGAGAAAACCTTGAATATTATAATATAACTATTCAATTACTCAATTTTGATGACTAATTATACTATTCTGCTGTAGTAGTAGCAATGCTTCAGGAAATTGTAGCTATTTCCCAGTGAGCGATGAAGTGAGATTTTTAACAGCAATGAACTCTGTGTGGACATCACACAGAGATTTATAATGCCTGTAGATTCCTAAGTTTGCTTTTCTGCATCTCTGTTTTTGTTTTACAAAGTTCTTTTACCTCCTGTCACTGAAGGTTGATAATATCTACCACAGTCTCCACGGTGCAGGCCAGTTCTCTCGGTGGCCTTGGACTGAACCAGTCCTTTCCATTTGTTTTGCTTGTAGTTCTAAAGAATAAGTGTAGAATATGCTGAGAACATGACATCCAGCGATAGGGAGGGGCTGGTCAGGAAAGCCCAGGTTCTGTTCCAGTACCCCCCTAGAAACAGGATGTCCTTCAGTGCATTATCCAAGAGAGTAGTGTGTCCTCTGTGTATAAAACCATGGCAGGCTGCTTTTCAGGTTACCTGAGCTGCAGTGCAAATGGAGCATTCACAGATGAGACTGTGGATAAAATACATGAGGAAAGGTGGAACTGTCACATTTATATTCAAAGAATAATATAATAAAATGACTCTGTGCTCTCTCTCCAAGCCTGCTAATAAAGACTATAAGAAAAGTTACAAACAAAAGTACCAACTCTTCTCTCACCTCCAGCATGTATGAAAGGAACAGAGGGCTTTACACTAATCTTCAGAGAGCCACATTTATGCATACCATGGACCTGATTATTGAGCAATTGATCACAACTTTATTGGATCCTTCTTTTAATTTCTAGCACAGCAGAAACTGCATACACTTCTGTCAGGTTTTTCCGGTGAGCAAGTTTATACAAAAATACTGTGTTTCATGATCTGAAGTAAGTATATTGGCACATTTATTAAGTACATAATACCTTATGCCTTTAGAGAGAGTCTAGATTTAAAAAAAAGGTCTCCAGATGAACAACGGAAAACATATATCTTATAGGTGAATGCCAATGAATAAAATAAAAATTTCTACTAATTTCCCAAAGCAGGCCTGAACAATGATTATGTCCTGTTTTTCAAAAGACCCTTACTGAAATAGCAACATTACAAATGGATTTACTATTGCTTTTTGCTGCTGGTGCTTAAATTTGCAGAAGAACAAATTAGTGTTTTATAAAAATTGAACTTAAAGAAACCCCTCAGCATTTAGTGCTATAAATTTCCCTCTACACACTGCTTTAAATGTGTCCCAGAGATTCTGGTACGTTGCATCTTTGTTCTCATTGGTTTCAAAGAATATTTTTATTTCTCCCTTAATTTCATTATTTACCCAGTAGTCATTCAGGAGCAGGTTGTTCAGTTTCCACCTAGTTGTGTGGTTTTGAGTTTCTTAATCCTGAGTTCTAATTTGATGGCACTGTGGTCTGAGAGACAGTTTGTTGTGATTTCTGTTCTTTTACATTTGCTGAGGAGTGTTTTACTTCAAATTATGTGGTCAATTTTAGAATAAGTACAATGTGGTGCAGAGAAGAATGTATATTCTGTTGATTTGGGGTGGAGAGTTCTGTAGATGTCCCCACAAGAGAAAGCAAGAAAGATCTAAAATTGACACCCTAACATCACAATTAAAAGAACTAGAGAAGCAAGAACAAACAAATTCAAAAGCTAGCAGAAGGCAAGAAATAACTAAGATCAGAGCAGAACTGAAGGAGAAAGAGAAACAAAAACCTTTCAAAAAAATCAATGAATCCAGGAGCTGCTTTTTTGAAAAGATCAACAAAATTGATAGACCACTAACAAGACTAATAAAGAAGAAAAGAGAGAAGAATCAAATAGATTCAAGAAAAAAGGATAAAGGGGATATCACCACCGATTCCCACAGAAATACAAACTACCATCAGAGAATACTATAAACACCTCTACGCAAATAAACTAGAAAATCTACAAAAATGGATAAATTCCTAGACACATACAACCTCCCAAGACTAAACTGGGAAGAAGTTGAATCTCTGAATAGGCCAATAACAGATTCTGAAATTGAGGCAATAATTAATAGCTTACCAACCAAAAAAAGTCCAGGACAAGACGGATTCACAGACGAATTCTACCAGAGGTACAAAGAGGAGCTGGTACCATTCCTTCTGAAACTATTCCAATCAATAGAAAAACAGGGAATCCTACATAACTAGCTTTATGAGGCCAGCATCGTCCTGATACCAAGGGCTGGCAGAGACACAACAAAAAAATAGAATTTTAGACCAATATCCCTGATGAACATCGATGCGAAAATCCTCAATAAAATACCAGCAAACTGAATCCAGCAGCAAATCAAAAAGCTTATCCACCACGATCAAGTGGGCTTCATCCCTGGGATGCAAGGCTGCTTCAATATATGCAAATTAATAAACATAATCCATCATTTAAACGGAATCAATGACAAAAACCACATGATTATCTCAATAGATGCAGAAAAGGCCTTCAACAAAATTCAACAGCACTTCATGCTAACAACTATCAATAAACTAGGTATTGATGGAACATATATCAAAATAATAAGAGCTATTTATGACAAACTCACAGCCAATATCACACTGAATGGGCAACAACTGGAAGCACTCCCTTTGAAAACCGGCACAAGACAAGGATGCCCTCTCTCACCACTCCTATTCAACATAGTGTTGGAAGTTCTGGCCAGGGCAATCAAGCAAGAGAAAGAAATAAAGGGTATTCAATTAGGAAAAGAGGAAGTCAAATAGTCCCTGTTTGCAGATGACATGATTGTATATTTAGAAAACCCCATTGTCTCAGCCCCAAATCTCCTTAAGCTGATAAGCAACTTCAGCAAATCTCAGGATACAAAATCAATGTGCAAAAATCATAAGCATTCCTATACACCAATAACAGACAGAGAGCCAAATCATGAGTGAACTCCCATTCACTATTGCTACAAAGAGAATAAAATACCTAGGAATCCAATTTACAAGGGATGCGAAGGACCTCTTCAAGGAGAACTACAAACCACTGCTCAATAAAATAAAAGAGGATACAAACAAATAGAAGACCATTCCATGCTCATGGATAGAAAGAATCAATATTGTGAAAATGGCCATACTGCCCAAGGTAATTTATAGATTCAATGCTATCCCCATCAAGCTACCAATGACTTTCTTCACAGAATTGGAAAAAAAAATACTGTAAATTTCATATGGAGCCAAAAGGGAGCCCACATAGCCAAGACAATCCTAAGCAAAAAGAACAAAGCTGGAGGCATCATGCTACCTGACTTCAAACTATACTACAAGGCTACGGTAACCAAAACAGCATGGTACTGCTACCAAAACAGATATATAGACCAATGGAACAGAACAGAGGCCTCATAAATAACACCACACATCTACAACCATCTGATCTTTGACAAACCTGACAAAAACAAGAAATGGGGAAAGGATTCCCTATTTAATAAATAGTGCTGGGTAAGCTGGCTAGCCATATGTAGAAAGCTGAAACTGGATCCCTTCCTTACACTTTATACAAAAATTAACTCAAGATGGATTAAAGACTTAAATTTAAGACCTAAAATCATGAAAACCCTAGAAGAAAACCTAGGCAATACCATTCAGGACATAGGCATGGGCAAAGACTTCATGACGAAAACACCAAAAGCAATGGCAAAAAAAGCCAAAATTGACAAACGGGATCTAATTAAACTAAAGAGCTTCTGCACAGCAAAAGAAACTATCATCAGAGTGAACAGGCAACCTACAGAATGGGAGAAAATTTTTGCAAACTACTCATCTGACAAAGGGCTAATATCCAGAAACTACAAATAAACAAATTTACAAGAAACAAACAAACAGCCCCATCAAAAAGTAGGCAAAGGATGTGAACAGACACTCCTCAAAAGAAGACATTTAGGCAGCCAACAGAAACATGAAAAAATGCTCATCATCACTGGTCTTCAGAGAAATGCAAATCAAAACGACAATGAGATACCATCTCACACCAGTTAGAATGGCCATCATTAAAAAGTCAGGAAACAACAGATGCTGGAGAGGATGTGGTGGAATACGACCACTTTTACACTGTTGGTGGGACTGTAAACTAGTTCAACCATTGTGGAAGACAGTGTGGCGATTCCTCAAGGATCTAGAACTAGAAATACCATTTGACCCAGCCATCCCATTACTGGGTATATACCCAAATGATTATAAATCATGCTACTATAAAGACACACGCACACATATATTTATTGTGGCACTATTCACAATAGCAAAGACATGGAACCAACCCAAATGTCCATCAATGATAGACTGGATTAAGAAAATGTGGCACATATTCACCATGGAATACTATGCAGCCATAAAAAAGGATGAGTTCTTGTCCTTTGCAGAGACATGGATGCAGCTGGAAACCATCATTCTCAGCAAACTGTCAAAAGGACAGAAAACCAAACACCGCATGCTCTCAGTCATAGGTGGGAACTGAACAATGAGAACACATGGACACAGGGTGGGGAACATCACACACCAGGGCCTGTCGTGGAGTGGAGGGCTAGGGGAGGGATAGCATTAGGAGAAATATCTAATGTAAATGATGAGTTGATGGGTGCAGCAAGCCAACATGGCACATGTATACCTACGTGACAAAACTGCACGTTGTGTTCATATACCCTAGAACTTAAAGCATAATTAAAGAAAAGAAAAGAAACCCCTCAGCATTATGCATTTAACATGACTATCATGGAAAACAGAACAAGTAGGAGAGGGAAGAAGATAAGAAAAAATAAAGAATTATTGCTGCCCAGATGGTTTCTTCCAACCACAGATAGGCTTAAAGAAATATAGGACAGGAATTTTAATTCTTATCAGACTCAAAATACAATAGAGTAAGGTTTTAAAAGTATTAGGTTGGTGCAAAAGTAATTGCGGTTTTTGCCATTACTTTTAATGAAAAAAAGGAACACGATTACTTTTGTATCAACCTAAACCATATAAAGCACATAAGAAAGTGCCAGTTATTTTTTGTGCTAAAATGTTTAATGATGTATTTTCAAGAAATAAATATACATACACAGATAAATTATAATGCTTTCACAATCTTTTGGAATAAGCTGTCGGATCAAAACAGACTTGTAAGTAGAAACAACAAGAAATGTAATTATCAGCATTAGCACATTGTCAGGTATAAGGCTAGTTGAACCAACTATTACCAGTGAGAGTTATAGTCAATCTAGCTGAATTATCAGCAAAACCAGATCTTACAGTATAATCATTGATTTAAAAGCAAAGTTCATCGGGGATCAAACCTACAGGTCCTGAACACGTATCCCAGAACTTAAAACTAAATTAAATTAAAACAACAGCAACAACACAACAACAACAACAACAACAAAGAGGCAAAGTTACAAACAGGGCCTGAAAATATGAGATCGATTCTAGAGGGAACCTTCTGAAAAGGAAACTATTGCCTTGATAACACATGCAGAGCACAATGGAAGGTGACTGCTATGGTCTGAATGCTTGTGATCCCTTGTAATTTGTATATTGAAACCTAATCCTTAACATAGTGATGTTAAGAGGTGTGGCATCTGGGTAGTGATTAGGTCATGAGGATGGAGCCCACATAAATGGGATTAGTACGTTTATAAAAGAGGCCTGAGGTAGCTTCTTTGCCCCTTCCACCATATGAGGACACAGGGATAAGATACCATCTGTGAACCAGAAGAGTGAGGCCTCATCAAACACAGAATCTGCTAGTGCCTTGATCTTGGACTTCCCACCATCTAGAATTGTAAGAATAAAGATCTGTTTTTTGTCAACCACCCAGTTTATGGTAATTTGTTATAGCAGCCCAAGGAAATTAATCCCAGCAGACTGTGGTAGACTGAAAGCCAGACACCAAGGAAAATCAGCAGAATAAGTAGCAGTTTTAGAACAAGACTAATTTTTGGTATAAATAAATCAATCTATACTAAACTATGGGATGCTAAGAAAATTCAGAGTTGGTTTGAAAACATACATTCTACCCTCAGAGATAAAATAACTTCTGGTACCCAAAAGAAAAGAGGCATTTGCAATATGAGGATGAAACAACAACTGGAAAAAATAAACATAACCAAACACATGATAAAAGAGGCCATCAAGTATTCAGCTGTCTCTTAATGTTGACAGACAAGGGATTAACAGTTTTATACTTTAATTACCCCATATGTGCCCAACTCAATTGTTAAACACACACACACATACACAAACTCACACAAAGTATTCTTTTAACTCAATTCATTTTTTATCAAGTTTGATATTAAGAGGAGGTTGATATTGTTAATTATATGTGTATAAATTATGCTTGTTAAATGATTGGATGATCTAGTATTTTGTTTAAGAAGAGCCTCTGAGAGTCCAAATAAATCATGAGTTCACACCTCCATAAAAAGTTTCTTGTTGAGACACATTCAATGCACTAACTTTCTCTTATATCACCTTTAATTTTTCAACTCTTATCAGACTATTTTCCTCAGATCCCTAAATTTACCATCTAGGATCGAGAAACAGATATACTACAGTTAGCTGACCTTAATATCATCCTTTAGATATTATCCTGATAGACAATTTAGTTACAGGGGAAGAGAAGCAGGAAAAACACATAAAACTCTCAATCCCAAGCCAGTTAGTTAGTAATTTTTTATGTTTCAAAAAGACATTTCAAAAGAATCCACAAATGGTAATATATTCCCTAAATAATGCCTCCTAATTGTGGACTTAAAATTGCAATAGAATCTTATACAACAAAATGTTGGAAACAAAAAACGAAAAGGCAAGAAACACAGTGCACTGCTTTGGAGATGTTAATGCACTTTTTTTTTTTTTATCTCTGATATCATCCAGAAGTATCAAGGATTATACATATAGCCAACTTTTTAAATGCTATGCCCTAGTGCAAAGGAAATGTGTTTTCCATACAAAACCACTACATCCAAATATGTTGAGTCATATTTCCAGATACCCTTTACCAGCACTCCACTTTGGCTTTGCATTAAAACAAAATTTACTTAGAGGCCTCACAAATAATAGCTCTCTAGTGTCCAATTATTGCTTGCAATTCAAGGAAATGTCTACTTATGGAAGGGCATCAGGCCAGTCACAAATTCAAGCAATAGCCTTTGTAACTCAGTCCTGCATTTTGATCATTTTCCTATAAAAACTTTTAGCAGGATACTATACATGGGTTAAAAAGTCACACCATTTTGTTCCAACATAGTAAGCCAGGACAGTATGTTATATATGTAAAAATCAATGTCAATGCTTCTACATATACAGACATATCTATACACATATACATGTATATATATATGTGTGTGTAATATATATTTGTAAATATAACTAATTGATAATGAGTTATTAGGAGACATCTAAAAACAAACCTTCCTGGCTTCTGGTTCCTGACAAATAGAGAACTAGCTTAAGTTGCTGCATTTCCCCTTGAAACACATTATAGAGAAATGCCAATAACTTAAAACTATGAAGGCAGCCTAGACTTTAGGGACTAATAGCAAAAACTGTGAATGACTACTTGAAAATAAAAGTCTAATTTTGAGCTGATGAGAGCTAAATGCATACATTAAGTCGATTGCCAAAAAATGAAGTGCCAAAGGAGAAATAAAGCAATATATAATTATAAGCAAATATACAATAATAAACATTTAATAAACCACTCATTAAATGGTAGCACAAGCAGGCATCAAATCATTAGGTATATAGAATAGTTAAATAACGTAATTCACATACCTGACCTAGTTGACAGACAATGCAATACTGAAAAGTATGTGTTCCTTCCAAACGCATACAGGATGTACAAAATGATCGAATACATGCTGAGTCATAACGCAAATCTCAAAAAATATTATACTGAAGTTACACAGAAAATGTTTTCTAACCCCAAAGGAATTCTACTAGGAAACAACAACAACAAAAAAGGTAATCGCAAAATCCCCAGACATTTGGAAACTAAGCAAGGCAGTTCTTAAGGCAGAAGCATACTGATCTCAACTCTTCATCGACTTTTAACTGCATCCCCCAAATTTTGATATATTGCATTTCATTTTATTTAGTTCTCTCTCTCTATATATATATATGTTTATATATATATGTGTTTATATATATATATATATATATTATATATATTTTTTTCCCTTGAGGCTTCCTCTTGACCCATGTGTTAGAAGTATGTTAAACTCCAAAACTGGTGATTGTTTAGGTATTTCTGTTCATCATTTCTAATTAATTTGGTTATTAGCTGTGAATATACTTTGTATACTTTTCATTCCTTTAAATTTTAGGTTTGTTTTATGATTCAGAATATGATGTATCTTGGCAAAAGTTCTCTGTTAAAGATTATTATATATTTTTGTTTTTGTTGGGTATAGTGATCTATGTTATTAGTTCAGTTTGTTGATAGTATTAAGTCTTCTACATGCTTAGCAATTTTCTGTACACTTTGTTCTATCCATCAATATTGAGATTAAAGTATCAAAGTCTTCAACTAGAATTGTGCATTTTTCCATTTTTTTCAGTTTTTTTTTTTTTTTTTTTTTTTTTTTTTGAGATGGAGCCTCGCTCTGTCACCCAGGCTGGAGTGCAATGGTGCAATCTTGGCTCATTGCAATCTCCGCCTCCCAGGGTCAAACAATTGTCCTGCCTCAGCCTCCAGAATAGCTGGAACTACAGGTGTGCACCACCACACCCAGCTAATTTTTGTATTTTTAGTAGAGACGAGATTTCACCACCTTGGCCTGGCTGGTCTCAAACCCTGACCTCAGGTGATCCACCTGCCTTGGCCTCCCAAAGTGCTGGGATTTCAGTTATTTTTTATAAATGTATTTTGAAACTCTGTTTTTTGGTGCAAAATGCTTAAAATTGTCACATCTTGGAAAATTGACTGCTTTTTCATTATATAATAACCCTATTTATCTCTGATAATATTCTTTGTTCTGAAGTTTATCTGATACTAATATAGCTACTTAAGTTTTCTTTTAGTTAAGGTTTGTATGGTGACTTAGTCTGCCCAGACTGCCACAACAAAATATAGACTGGATGTCTAAAGCACAGGAATTTATTTTCTCATATTTCTGGAGGCTAGAAATCTGGTATGTCGGCAGGTTTGAGTTCTGATGAGAGCCCTCTTCCTGGCTTACAGATGACCATTTTCTCGCCATGTGCTCGCATGGCCTTTCCGTGCGCATGTGTGTGAAAAGGAGAAAGCGATCTCTCTCTCTTCCTGTAAGTCCACCAGTCCCACAGGATTAGGACCCTATACTTAATGGCCTCACTTGATCTTATTTACCTCTTAACAGCCCTATCTCCAAATACAGTCATATTGGGAATTAGGGGCTCAACATACAGAATTTTGAGAGACACAATTCAGGTATAACACATACAGTATCTTTTGCCTTCCTTTTTGCTTGCATCCTTTCCTTAACTTCATATTTGAAAAAGGTTTCTTGTAGATAGCACATAGTTTAATTTGTTTTTATTTTAATTCACTCTAACAATCTCCATCTTTTAATTGGTGTACTTAGACCATTCACATTTAATATTATTGGTGGTTGGTCAAAATTTACCATCGTGACAGTTGTTTTCTATTTCTTCCATGTGTTCTTTAAAAAACATTGTTCTCCTCTCTTTTTTCTGTTTTTCTTTTAGATTAGTTGGGCAATACTTATGAAACCCTTTCATTACCTATATTGACTTCATTATTTTTAAGAACATTTCATGGTTGACTTAAGGCTTACAATATACATGTTTAATTAATCATAGTCTACATTTAAATAAAATTTACACTGTTTCACATACAAAATATCCAAAGAAATGTTAAATCTTGGGAGGCTGAGGCACAAGAATCACTTGAACCCAGGAGGCAGAGGTTGCAGTGAGTTGAAATCATGCCACTGCACTCCAGCCTTGGTGACAGAGTGAGACCCTGTCTCAAAAAAAAAAAAGAAAGAAATGTTAAATCTTTCTTATAGAGTATGCCTCACGCAGTAAAGCCCCTTAGTATCTGTCTGAAAAAATATATATACACAACACACATATTTTTTCCAGCACTTTATAAATGTCACCTCATTGCCTTCTAGCTCGCTTGTTTTCTGAAAAGAAGATCATGTATTTAAATAGTACATGGATCAGTGTGCCAAAAACTGAATATTTAGTTGATGATGTATGAATACTGGCTCACTTTATGGAGAAAATAAAACTGGATTTCTATCTTATGCCATACAAAAAGGTACACTTCAAAAAAAGTTCTCATTGTGAAAAGATAAGTCTGTAAGGTTAACAGAGGCAGGATCAAAGCAGGCAAGATGGCGTCGAGCAGCGGGGAGCTAGGGAGTTTGTTTGACCACCATGTCCGGAGGGCGGTATGCAACACGTGGGCCAAATATCGGGAGGGACGACGGCCTCGTGCTGTCAAGGTATATACAATCAATTTGGAATCTCAGTACTTATTAATACAAGGAGTTCCTGCTGTAGGAGCCATGAAGGAAATAGTTGAGCAATTCGCTTTGTATGGTGCAACTGAACAGTACAATGCTCTAGATGAATACCTGGCAGAAGACTTTACTGAAGTCTATCTTATTAAATTTATAAACTTCCAAAGTGCAAGGACAGCCAAGAGAAAAATAGATGAACAGAGCTTCCTTGGTGGATTGCTTCATGTGTGCTATGCTCCAGAATTTGAAACAGTTGAAGAAACTAGAAAAAAAAACAGAAGTGCAGAAGGCATATGTAGTAAGAACTACCGAAAATAAAGGTTTTAAGCCATGTGAATATATTCCCTTATCAAGGAATAAATTTTTGGAGTAGAATTTGTTAACATTTTTAAGTGATTTTTAAAATTATATGATTCTGAATGATGAAAACAATAAATAAGCCACTTCTGTTTTCCTTTCCCTCACCTTTTAAATTGTAATATAAAGACCATTACGTGACAAAGAAATTGGTTACAGAGCATAAAGACACAGAGAATTTTAGACAAGACTTCCACTCAGAGATGTCTGAATTTTGTACAGCTGCTGTGAACACTTCTGCAGGGAACTCAAATCCTTATCTTCCATATTCTTGTGAATTGCCTTTATGTTATTTCTTCTCAAAATGTATGTGTTCATCCGGGGGGCCATGTAGACAGAGCATCAGACTCTTCTAAGGATGGTAGAAACCATGGTAAAACAATGGGGCATTATAACCACAATGATTCTTTGCAGAAAACACAAACACTTTTAAAAACTCAGTGGCCTACCCTGGTGCACAAAAGGCTATTATTACTCCTTCAGAGGCAGTTGATAGATTTATACCTAGGACAACACAACTGCAGGAGCGCCAAAGAAGAAGAGAAGATGATCGTAAACTTGGAACTTTTCTTGAAACAAACTCAAGTAGTAATGAGGTTATGACTGGACCTCTGTTACCAGACGTATCTAAAGTGGATATGCACGATGACTCATTGAATACAACAGCAAATTTAATTCGGAATAAACTTAAACAGGTAATTTCATCTGCCAAAGCCTCCAGGGGACAAGCTGGCAGAGGTACATACAAGTCATCCATTAAAACAAAGAAGAATATAGAGTGCCAGCAGCAAATTAGTATTTTCTAAAAAAAAAAAAAAATTTTATTTTTAGCCTGTCATTTTAATAATTCAAGAGATTTTACTGCTGGTATTTTTTAATGCACTCCTCTTTTTAATTTTATTCAAGCTACTTGTCTAAAGTCATTTCTTCTTTTTTTGATCCATACTTAATGTTGCAGAAACTATTCTTATCATTATAACATTACCTCTCATGTACTGTAATTATATGTAAATTAATTAAAGCAAGTATGGAAACTTTACAATATAAATCAAGATAGGCAACCAGGAAAAAACGTAATAAAATAATAATAATAAAGTTAACAGAGGTTAATAAATGTTAACAAAGATAAATGGCTTATAGATTCTATAGCATCTAATACAGGCTTTCTGTCAACAAAAGGACACAATGAACAAAGTTAAGAACCCAGTTTATTATTTCCAGAAATTATTTGCAATATCTAAAACCACAAGTGTCTAATATCAGAATATACAAATAATTCTTGCTAATCCGTAATAAAATGATAGCAAATCAAAATAGGAAAAAATGAGCAAAAGTTGTGAACCATTATTTCACAGAAGTGAAGACTCAAAAGAAGTTTATTATGAAAAAGATGTATTAATTTGCAATTATTACAGTGGCAACAATGAGAAAGTTATATAATGCAAGTGCTGCCTGGGAAGTAGGGATATGAAAAATTGTAGACATTGCTGGTGGGAGTTTAAATTGGCCTAGGTATTCTGAAGAGTAATGTGAAAGTATTAAATTAAAGTTAATTAAACATAGATATATGTTATGACTAGATATAGTCATATTCTGGATGTGTATTCTAGAGCAATTCTTCCACCAATATGAGAGAGAACACACAAATGTTCATTATGGTGCTGTCTTTAGTAGCAGTGATGTGGATGCAACCCAGGTGTTCATCATTGGAGGGAAGGGACAAAATGTAGTGTACGAACACTATGTAAACTGCATAGCAGTTAGTGAAAAACAGACCAACTCTAAACACGGGACATGAATAGACCTTTAAAACATGGTGCTGAGTGGAAAAAAATAGTTTAAAACGTAACAGCATTTGTGTAAGTTAAAGTTATATGCACATAAAAGAAAATCACATGCAAATAAATTATAGATATCCAATGTTTCAGAATTATTACTTCTGTTGGGAGAAAAATATAAGTGGAGGGAGGTTAAACAACAAGAAATGCAGGAAAGAAAACAGGATGGATTGAAGAAAGGCTGAACAAGAGAGGTGCCCTGCATAAACTCTTAATAACAGTGTTCTAGAAATTTGGGATTATGATTAATCCAACATTTCATCTCGAGAAAAAAATAGATGAAGTGATAGATAAATATTTAAGTAGGTATGCAAATGAATGAGAGATAGATTAATAAATATATTGGTAGGTAGGTAGGTGGATAGATAGATGAAAAGAGCGGGAAGAGAGAAGAGGGAGATATGGTAGGTAGATGGATATATGAGAGATAGATGATGGATAGAGAGAAAGAAGATAGGTAGATAGATCAGACATAAAGACAAGTAGATAAAAAGCACGTGACATATTCCTTGTAACCTAATGCCCAAGTAAAAGGCAGAATGGGAAAGCTTGACGAACTGTAGCATTTCTTACAATGTAATGGAAAATTTATTTTAAATATATATTTATTTAGAAAACTATTGGAAAATTTCTCCTGCAAAGACCCAGGAATATGTGTGTCCAATAAGAAGGCAAATTCTGTCTTTTATAAATTTCCTATATTTGACCCTATATTCAACAGAGTAACTCTAGAGCAACTGGCGACAGCTTTTATCTATAAATTGCTAGCATAAACTCCCGAGACGAATGCCAGTGTATTTAAGAATAGCCTGGCAATGTACATTTTTAGACATAGAAAAATAATGAATAATCCAATACCTTGAATCTATGTATGTTATCGCATATGATACCTTATATATCCCACTGAACTAGAAAGGCTGTATTTTTTCATTATGAATACACTGTGTGTAACCAATTGATTTATTGATATGAAGATAGATTATTGTGATATTTATAATTACTTTATGTTTTAATTCTTTATTATTCTTTACCTTTGTCATGTTGTACATATATATAATTATAAAATATAAGCACAATTGTCTTTATTATTCTTTACCTTTGTCATGTTGTACATATATATAATTATCAAATATAAGCACTATGAGTACATTGTAAATTTTTATCATGTGTATACATAATATTATTTATAGGGATGATGTGGAAAATCCAAATTCACAAATCAAATTCCTTTTATTCTTAATTCAAAAGTCCGAAGTTGACCAAAAGTGTTCTTGGAATAGTCTGGTGAGATTGTTTTAACAGTGACTGTTCCAATTAATGCTATTTGTATGTTCTTTCAATGTATTTTGTTCCTATCTCTTCTGTGGTGGAAAAAAAAACAAAACAGAATGATCCAATTTGAGCTGCATTCCTGTTTTTCTAAATGAGATTATTCAGTGGTTTAGTTAATCTTGAGTTGCCACAGGGCCTCAAATAGAATGAGGTAATATATTCTATCCTCACTAGCTCAGCCTCTTTTAATTTTTTAAAAGAAAAAAGATTTATGTTGTCGGAGAGGCAGAGGGTATTAGATGATAACCATGAAGTATTAGGATCACAGGGGAGACAGCCTGTCTATATGTGTGAATGTGAAATCCTATCTGTGCAGGTCACTGCCAACACTGAAAGAGACAGGGGCACAGAGCTTGTCCAGGAACTTCACTTTTTACTCCATCCAAGTGGGGAAAAAAGGAGTAGCCATTATGACCAATGCTACACATGAAATCTTTGGTATTTTATGGATCTTTCTCCTATGTGGAGGCACTTTTCTGGACCAGCTGACAGGCTTTCAATAGTCATGTCATTTCCCTTCTAATCTCTTTCAAACCGTAAGACACGGCCAGCATCCTGCCTCCTATCATCCTCCCACCCCCTTCCCATACCTTTATTCTTGATGAAAGCTACTCTAAGGCTGTCCCTAGTCAAGGGACAGTGCTTTCAGGGAAAACACATTGGACTGTATACACATTTGATCAAAGACATTTGAAATGTGCACAAAAGCAGCCAAGTCAGAAAAAGAAAAGGACAGCTGCATAAAGATGTCATAGCTATAAAAGAGCTGGTTGTAAAAGCTCTGGCTAACCAAATGGCTAAGCTAAACAAAGCACAATTAAGGCCATCCTGTCCGTTTTTCCCATTCCATTCTCTCTATCTGTGCATATTAAACTCACTAATTAGTGCTGCATTGTTTTTCCAAATTCTTATTTCATTTCCATTTTCTTACGGTCCTGCTTTCATGTTTGCTAACACAGGCAAAAATATATCTTTGTATATTCTACTCTCCAATATATTTTACCCACTCTTCTTCTAAAGGTGTACATTTTTACTAGGAATAAATATAGGAAAAATTGAATGTCTTGATGATTGACATTTTTATAAACTCAAAATTAAATGTACGCCTATGATGCTAAGGCAGCATTGTTCAACATTTTCCAGGATTATAACAAGCAAACCAAACAAAACAATAAAAGCTTAGCTAATTTGTCCATGAAATACCCTAAGGTTTTGTTAGGTTTCCTATGAGTATGTTCTGATCACTGATACACTCAGGAGAAAGTGGCATTGGGTTATGTAGCCTGTCAGCTCCAAGGCAACTGAAAAAACAGAAGTCTGAGTAGAATATCAGCAATCAAATTAGATAAATTTTAACAAGGTAAATAGCAGCATACAAAGTAAGATGTGATACAATAAGATAATACAAACATTCATCAACAAGGAAAATCCCTGCACCTCCTATTATGCCAAACGAAAGCACAACAGCAGCTACGTGGAATTACCTTGAGATACAGTCGCAAAGGTAATTGACAAATTACCTGAGTCTCAAAGGTAAGTCTCAAACTGACAAATCCAGTCAATTTGTCCTCTAAATTCAAAGTAATGTTAGACCCTTTACCCTCTGGGCAAAAACCAACTCTGAATGACTGTGACCTTAAAAGCGTCTGTGAGACTAAAGAGAGATGATTGATAAAACAATGGGTTTGGAAAGGTCTGCAGAGGAATTCCTCTAAAAGGGAAATTCATATGCTAGTATCATCTCCAATCTTGAAATTTGAGAAACTAGAGGGCATAGAGGTTCCCTGACATTTGGAGATAAAGCATAACTGTAAAAATACTGAGAATAAAATAATAATATATCTATTTGTCAATCTATCAGCTATCGCTAAAATGACTAATTGAGATATTTTATTTAAAAAATACTAAATTAATGGAAAAATAGCTCAAGAACATAAAATAACTTGACTTTTATTTTATGTTGTGATGTTATTCCTATCATTAGTTCATATTATTTAAGAGCTAAAAGAGACACGTTCATGTGAACAGACAAGTTACTATTCTTCTACCATTTTTATTCATGAATATTTTATGGTGTGTTCAGAAAGTCAGCATGCAAAATATACATCTGTAATTATTTTTCTGTAGTTTTCATTATTCTTTTAAATATATATTAACCAACACTCTAACCAAGGGCATTGTGAAAATATGTTAATATAAATGTTTACATAATTCTTTTGTATACTTGGTAATGTTGATTCTCCTTTTTATTTAATTCAATCTATAAAGATACTTTTATTTTGCTTTCAGAGTATACATTAATATAAATGAGCTCTTCTACATGTTATTTCATTATTAAGCATAAAATAGCTTGACAATTGGTTAATTCCCACAAATATAAAAATATTTTGTTTCTAACAGTTTGATTAGAAAATGAGTCTTTTTTTGTAATTGAGGAGAAACAGTGTCAATATTTTAGTAATATTTAATGAAGTCTACAATTAAAAATTCAGAAGGACTTGGATTATATAAATTGTTCCAGGAATTAGGTATTTGGATTAACCACTTGTAACTTAAAATATTTTTATTAAAATATTTAAAATCACATTTGGATTTTCTTCTACTTGAGAAAGCATACTCCAGTAATTGCAGCTGGCTGGTTTTTCAAATTGTAGCTGTTTTTTTAATTCCCTTTGGAGCCATGGTCTTAAAGTGCCTCAGGATTATCAATTGTCACATTTTACAATCTTACTTAAGAATATGAGGCTCAGTGCATACTCACCCCTGAACAACATACCAAAAAATCTCTTTGGTACTCTTTCATTTTTCCAAAGTTATTTCTCTTTCATAAAGAGTAAAGTGTCTATGTATGTATTAACATATGCATAGCCATCCTTATCCATATTAACAGACAAAGATTGTTTCTATTCTTGTCAGTTTGTTTTTAGATAACAAAGGATTTATTTTTAGACAATTTTAATTGCATGTTCTATCTCCTAATATCTTTTACACCTTCTAATACTCATACTAATAATCAGATCATTCCTAATTATGCACTAGAGGTCTAATTCTTAGCACTCACTATAATAGACTTTATAGACACCAGTTGCTTTCATTCCAGAACCATAAAATGTTCCCAGTGAATTAATATTGATCAAATTAATGCAACAAAACATCTCATTATTCGTTGTATATTCTAAATACTGCATGGCTAAACATTTCTGTCCAGTCTTTATTGATGGTTACTTCTCTGATGAATACAGGCCTGATTAACTAATCACCCTATTTGAATTTTTTCATTCTTTTGTAATCTATATTTTGAAGTATTTGTGGCTGAAACTGTTGAGCTTAGTATCCAATTTTATTTAATGATCTGACTTGCTTTCAATCAAATTGAAAAGCATTGTTAACACATGTATCTACATTTCTATAAGTTCCATTATGTTATTCATAATTGTTATTTTTAATTACTTCTTATGCATTTCTTTAACAAGAAAAGTAACACTCGTATTCACTATTCAAGTGATAATTAAAATCTTTAACAGCTTGCTAAACAGCACTAAGGGATGAAAGTCAGAACTACATTGCAAAACCTCTGAATCCTAGGCAAATACTTGACAGACCTGTTGCTCCTACCCAATGGGCACCTTTGATAGCTATCAACAAGCATTTGCCACAGTCTCCACTGAGCACATCCTCTGCCTACCACTCTATCTCCACGGTTTGCTGCAGAAAGCCACAATCAACTGAAAGCAGCTGGCATGTAAGATAAAACTCGATGGCCATCCAAGATAGCATATTACAATTTCTGTGATGTGACCCCTTCCTGGCTTTACAAAAGTATCTCTTTTAACATATTTCCATATTTGTTTCCACTATACCAATTGTCTCATGGTTTTCTATCAGCCCACCTCATTTTTAATACTCCCTCGTAAAAATGAAATATTACTTACAAAGCCTTTAAAGGTAAAGTGGGGCATTTATTACATTTCTTTATTAATAAGTCAGCCATTTGTTTATCTCACCAACTACACAATGAGACTTGAAAATATGGATAATATTCTATTCACCTGTCAATCATAGGCCAAGAAATCAATAACAGGAGTGCAGGAGGCACATATTAGAGAATTATTCAATACATTAAAAAGTTAATGACTCAGTGACATCTAATTCTCTTAAATTTATATAGGGGCACCAGATTTATAATTTCCTATTAATTAAATTATGATAACTTGAACTGTGCTTGGCTAATTAATTGCATATTAATACATTATAATATAACTATTATAAAATAATAATATATACATAAATACTTTTATCCTTTGTTACTAACAAAAAAGTTATATTTTTATTACAAAAGTAATAAAGGAAAGCTGTACCAGTTCGAACTAGCAAAAGGTAATGTAAAAGTCAACATTCTCCACTCCTGTCTTACTCTGCCTAAAGTAACCATCATTAGCATTTTGGTATGTATGATTCCATGCAGATGTAATATCTTATTTGTCTTACTGTTTTAAAATACAGTATATATTTTTTATTATATTGTAGTTCTATTTCCAGACAGCAAATACATGTAGAGAATTTTCCTTCTTTTTAATGGCTACCCTATGAAGAAGTATCACAATGACCTCAATTAATACTCAACTGAATATTTTGGTAGGTTATTTTAAATTATCTTATTTTGTTTTGTTATTATTACAAACAAAGCTTCAATGATACATTCAAATATTTCTTTTATTGCTACTAAATAGATCCTTAGAAGTGAATTTGATCCACCAAAGTTGACATGCATACTGATATTCTGATAATTACTGACAGATCATGGCAATTTATACTCACACTAAAACTTTATGACTTTAGTTCTAAAACCCTGACATTTCCTGAATGCATCAATATTTTTTGTGTGTAGAGGGTATTTTTAAGTTACTAAGCATTTATCTTACAATGGTCTTAGGTTTACAGAAGTATTACAAAGATAGTGCAGAGATTTACCATATACCCCACACCCAGTTTTTTCTAATATTAACTTCTTACATTAGTATTGTCCATTTTTTACAATTAATGAACCAATATTAATACATTCTTATTACCTAAAGTCCTCTTTGTAACATTTCCTTAGCTTTTTTTTTTCTTTTCTAATTTGCTCTTTCTAGTCTGGAATACTACAAGGCATTTGGTCATTTTATTCCTTAGGCTTCTCTTGGCTGTAAGAATTATTTGGACTTTCCTTATCATGAGTCCACACTGATATAAATAAATGATTGAATAAACAATAAATAGAGATGAATAGTCAAATCTCCTATACAGAAAAATTCCAAATACTTTATGTAGATAAGTTGACCTCAGGTAGGGGGAGTATAACTCCTTACCCCTCCAGCATGGGTTGTGCATAGACACCTTCTTTCAAAAAGTATTATGAAAAGGGAGAAAGCAAAAGAGTAACTTTACAATGGATAAATTTGACAGACGCTACCCCAGACTATGTGATCAGTTAATTATGTAAACAGTGATACATTATATTGATAGTGTACTCTTCATATGATATGATGAAGATGGCACTTTACCTCCTTAGACTCCCTTTCCCAAAAACCCTCATAATCATGAGAAAAATATCAGAAAATTACAATTGAGGATCACTGTATAAAATACCTGACCTATAATTCTCAAACTGTTAAGTTTTTAAATGTTTATGAATCTGATTAACTTAAAAAAACAAATAGTGCTGTTTCACTAATTCTATTTCATAAAGTGCATAAGATCTGAAAATTGAATTACTAATTCCCACAGTATATTGTGCATCTTAGGTCTTAAAAACAGTTCAATGCATGAATGAATCAGCTGTTCCTTAGTCCTTGTTAAAGACACTAATCTAATAATTTCAATTTGTTATGTTTCTTTTTTCATGTCCTACATAAGCATTCCTAGACTCTTGAAGAAACACAGTGTGGGGGGAGGTAGGAGATGCTCTGCATTGTAATACTGTAAATTTGATTCCCTTTGAATAGTGGCTGTGATGTTTGGAACGCTTTTTTTGTAAACTTCATAATTTTTATATCTATTTGGATATTTACAGACTGTTCTAAGTACCAAAATGCAAAATACTTTTCTTCAAATCATGCACACACATTACAAAATCCCATAAACAACGGTTTTTTTTCAGTTTTAAGCATAAAAGACACAAACAATATCACATATGGGGGAGCAAATGGAAAGAGCATTTGCCAATGCCTGGGGTGTTTGGCAATATTAATGCTTGGTGCAATCTTTTGAAGAATTCCAAATCGTGTGGCAAACTGTTCCCGTGCACGTGGTATAGCCAGGGACACAGCTGTACTGTAATGATGGGTCACTTGGAATATATGTAACACTGAACTAAAATCTGGAAAGACTGGATTCTCCTCCTTACTCTTCTGATTTGCTAAGCAACTTGCTTTCTTCCTTTATGTCTTCACTCAAATATCCCCTTATTAAAAAGAGTGTTATAAGATTAGTAAAATCTATTCTGCAAAGTACTTGGAGATCCCAAGAAACAAGCTTTGGGTAAATACTACGTGTATTGTGACCAAAATCACCAATAATTTCTCTGATAATTTTCACAAATTCTCTTTGGCATAACCCTCATACCACACTTCCTACTAGCATAAACATAAAATAACATTTTTTTCTTGAAAAAATACAAGTATTCAGGATTTGGCACTATCATTTAGTGTTTGTTATTTGTGTTTGTGCATGTGTATGTGTTTCCCCTGAACACCTTTTGTCTATTTTTTTAACCTTTCCGAATGCCATGGGAAATACATAACAGTGAAAACAACACAACTTTTCTAGGTCAATGAAAACCTGTCATATACAATAATGTAAAAATGAAAAACTTATTTCTTTTTTTTGAGATGGAGTCTTGCTCTGTCGCCCAGGGTGGAGTGCAGTGATGCAATCTCAGCTCACTGCAAGCTCCACCTCCCGGGTTCATGCCATTCTCCTGCCTCAGCCTCCACAGTAGCTGAGACTACAGGTGCCCGCCACCATGCCCGGCTAATTTTTAGTATTTTTCATAGAGACACGGTTTCACCGTGTTATCCAGGATGGTCTCAATCTCCTGACCTTGTGATCCGCCCGCCTCGGCCTCCCAAAGTGCTGGGATTATAGGCATGAGCCACCGCGCCCGGCCTGAAAAACTTATTTCAAACAAATGCAATAATGTGTTGCCAAATTGACCTTCTCTTCAGGAAGAATATTATAAAAATTGTACCAGTAGTTAGATACACATGATATGGGTCATGTCTGTCTCAGATATGGAGAAATTTGGCCAAAAGAAAAAATGTTAGGAAAGCATATCCAGCTATATATTAAATAAAGTTGGTTTAGAAAATCGTGCATGAATGGAGAAGTCAGCTATAAATATTATTAAAAACCCAGAGGCATATTAGCACATTAGTAAGAATGAGATAGATTGACAATAAATTGTGCAATAAATTTCTTTATTGCAGATATCTATGGCTAGCATGACTATTTCATTTGCCATATACTCAATGACATTTCATTAATCCTTGGCTTTTTTTCTATATGAACACTACTAACCTACTAATCTTTCATAGACTGATATGAACACTGATATTTTATACCTCAGTACAGTATCATGTTATCACAAGTTAATGTCTAGTAATATAATGAAAAAATTTATCTAACGTCATGAGCAAACTCCTCTTACAATTACTATTTGTTTGTATGAATACAATACAGCCCTGTAAAGAAAACTGATCAGCCAGTGGAGCCAAGACGGCCTAATAGAAACAGCTCCGGTCTACAGCTCCCAGCGTGAGCGACGCAGAAGACGGGTGATTTCTGCATTTCCATCTGAGGTATCAGGTTCATCTCATTAGGGAGTGCCAGACAGTGGGCGCAGGACAGTGGGTGCAGCGAACCGTGCCTAAGCCGAAGCAGGGTGAGGCATTGCCTCACTTGGGAAGTGCAAGGGCTCAGGGAATTCCCTTTCCTAGTCAAAGAAAGGGGTGACAGAGGGCACCTGGAAAACCGGGTCACCCCCACCCTTATACTGCACTTTTCCAACAGGCTTAAAAAACGGCACCTGGCTCTGAGGGTCCTATGCCCACGGAGTCTCACTGATTGCTAGCACAGCAGTCTGAGATCAAACTGCAAGGCAGCAGCGAGGCTGGGGGAGGGGCGCCCACCATTGCCCAGGCCTGTTTAGGTAAACAAAGCAGCCAGGAAGCTCGAACTGGGTGGAGCCCACCACAGCTCAAGGAGGCCTGCCTGCCTCTATAGGCTCCACCTCTGGGGGCAGGGCACAAACAAAAAGACAGCAGTAACCTCTGCAGACTTAAATGTACCTGTCTGACAGCTTTGAAGAGAGTAGTGGTTCTCCCAGCACGCAGCTGGAGATCTGAGAACAGACAGATTGCCTCCTCAAGTGGGTCCCTGACCCCTGAGCAGCCTAAGTGGGAGGCACTCCCCAGTAGGGGCAGACTGACACCTCACACAGCCCAGTACTCCTCTGAGACAAAACTTCCAGAGGAACGATCAGGCAGCAGCATTTGTGGTTCACCAATATCCGCTGTTCTGCAGCCACTGCTGCTGATACCCAGGCAAACAGGGTCTGGAGTGGACCTCTAGCAAACTCCAACAGACCTGCAGCTGAGGGTCCTGTCTGTTAGAAGGAAAACTAACAAACAGAAAGGACATCCACACCAAAAACCTATCTGTACCTCACCATCATCAAAGACCAAAGGTAGATAAAACCACAAAGATGGGAAAAAAACAGAGGAGAAAAACTGGAAACTCTAAAAATCAGAGCCCCTCTCCTCCTCCAAAGGAACGCAGCTCCTCACCAGCAATGGAACAAAGCTGGATGGAGAATGACTTTGACGAGTTGAGAGAAGAAGGCTGCAGAGAATCAAACTACTATGAGCAACAGCAGGAAATTTGAACCAATGGCAAAGAAGTTAAAAGCTTTGAAAAAAATTAGATGAATGGATAACTAGAATAATCTATACAGGGAAGTCCTTAAAGGACCTGAGGGAGCTGAAAGCCGAGGCATGAGAGCTACATGACGAATGCAGTAGCCTCAGTAGCCGATGCGATGAACTGGAAGAAAGGGTATCAGCGATGGCAGATGAAATGAGTGAAATGAAGCGAGAAGAGAAGTTTAGAGAAAAAAGAATAAAAAGAAATGAACAAAGCCTCCAAGAAATATGGGACTATGGGAAAATACCAAATCTACATCTGATTGGTATACCTGAAAGTGACGGGGAGAATGGAACGAAGTTGGAAAACACTCTGCGGGATATTATCCAGGAGAACTTCCCCAATCTAGCAAGATAGGCCAACATTCAAATTCAGGAAATACAGAGAATGCCACAAAGACACTCCTCGAGATGAGCAACTCCAAGACACATAATTATCAGATTCACCAAATTTGAAATGAAGGAAAAATGTTAAGGCCAGCCAGAGAGAAAGGTCAGGTTACCCACAAAGGGAAGCCCATCAGACTAACAGCGGATCTTTCGGCAGAAACTCTACAAGCCAGAAGAGAGTGGGGACCAATATTCAACATTCTTAAAGAAAAGAATTTTCAACCCAGAATTTCATATCCAGCCAAACTAAGGTTCATAAGTCAAGGAGAAATAAAATACTTTACAGACAAACAAATGCTGAGAGATTTTGTCACCACCAGGTCTGCCATAAAAGAGCTCCTGAGTTTCCATGAAAACATGGAAAGGAACAATCAGTACCAGCCACTGCAAAAACATGCCAAATTGTAAAGACCATAAAGGCTAGAAAGAAACTGCATCAACTAATGAGCAAAATAACCAGCTAAAATCATAATGACAGGACCAAATTCACACATAACAATATTAACTTTAAATGTAAATGGGCTAAATGCTCCAATTAAAAGACACAGAGTGGCAAATTGGATAAGGAGTCAAGACACATCAGGGTGCTGTATTCAGGAAACCCATCTCACGTGCAGAGACACACATAGGCTCAAAATAAAGGGATGGAGGAAGATCTACCAAGCAAATGGAAAACAAAAAAGGCAGGCATTGCTATCCTAGTGTCTGATAAAACAGACTTTGAACCAACAAAGATCAAAAGAGACAAAGAAGGCCATTACCTAATGGTAAAGGGATCAATTCAACAAGAAGAGCTAACTATCCTAAATATATATGCACCCAATACAGGAGCACCCAGATTCATAAAGCAAGTCCTGAGTGACCTACAAAGAGACTTAGACTCCCATACAATAATAATGGGAGACTTTAACACCCCACTGTCAACATTAGACAGATCAACAAGACAGAAAGTTAACAAGGATACCCAGGAATTGAACTCAGCTCTGCACCAAGCGGACCTAATAGACATCTAAAGAACTCTCCACCCCAAATCAACAGAATATACATTTTTTTCAGCAGCACACCACACATATTCCAAAATTGACCACATAGTTGGAAGCAAAGCACTCCTCAGCAAATGTAAAAGAACAGAAATTATAACAAACTATCTCTCAGACCACAGTGCAATCAAACTAGAACTCAGGATTAAGAAACTCACTCAAAACTGCTCAACTACATGGAAACTGAACAACCTGCTCCTGAATGACTACTGGGTACATAACAAAATGATGGCAGACATAAAGATGTTCTTTGAAACCAACGAGAACAAAGACACAACATACCAGAATCTCTGGGACACATTCAAAGCAGTGTATAAAGGGAAATTTATAGCACTAAATGCCCACAAGACAAAGCAGGAAAGATCCAAAATTGACACCCTAACATCACAATTAAAAGAACTAGAAAAGCAAGAGCAAACACATTCAAAAGCTAGCAGAAGGCAAGAAATAACTAAAATCAGAGCAGAACTGAAGGAAATAGAGAAACAAAAACCCCTTCAAAAAATTAATGAATCCACAAGCCATTTTTTTGAAAAGATCAACAAAATTGATAAACCGCTAGCAAGACTAATACAGAAGAAAAGAGAGAAGAATCAAATAGATGCAATAAAAAATGATAAAGGGGATATCACCACCGATCCCACAGAAATGCAAACTACCATCAGAGAATACTACAAACACCTCTACGCAAATAAACTAGAAAATCTAGAAGAAATGGATAAATTCCTAAACACATCCACTCTCCCAAGTCTAAACCAGGAAGAAGTTGAATCTCTGAATAGACCAATAACAGGCTCTGAAATTCAGGCAATAATCAATAGCTTACCAACCAAAAAGAGTCCAGGACCAGATGGATTCACAGCCGAATTCTACCAGAGGTACAAGGAGGAACTGGTACCATCCTTCTGAAACTATTCCAATCAATAGAATAAGACGTAATCCTCCCTAACTCATTTTATGAGGCCAGCATCATCCTGATACCAAAGCCTGGCAGAGACACAACCAAAAAAGAGAATTTCAGACCAATATCCTTGATGAACATTGATGCAAAAATCCTCAATAAAATACTGGCAAACCGAATCCAGCAGCACATCAAAAAGCTTATCCACCATGATCAAGTGGGCTTCATCCCTGGGATGCAAGGCTGGTTCAACATATGCAAATCAATAAATGTAATCCAGCATATAAACAGAACCAAAGACAAAAACCACATGATTATCTCAATAGATGCAGAAAAGGCCTTTGACAAAATTCAACAACACTTCATGCTAAAAACTCTCAATAAATTAGGTATTGATGGGAGGTATCTCAAAATAATAAGAGCTATCTATGACAAATGCACAGGCAATATCATACTGAATGGGCAAAAACTGGAAGCATTCCCTTTGAAAACTGGCACAACACAGGGATGCCCTCTCTCACCACTCCTAATCAACATAGTGTTGGAAGTTCTGGCCAGAGCAATCAGGCAGGAGAAGGAAATAAAAGGTATTCAATTAGGAAAAGAGGAAGTCAAATCGTCCCTGTTTGCAGATGATATGATTGTATATATAGAAAACCCCATTGTCTCAGCCCCAAATCTCCTTAAGCTGATAAGCAACTTCAGCAAAGTCTCAGGATACAAAATCAATGTACAAAAATCACAAGCATTGTTATACACCAATAACAGACAAACAGAGAGCCAAATCATGAGTGAACTCCCATTCATAACTGCTTCAAAGAGAATAAAATACCTAGGAATCCAACTTACAAGGGACGTGAAGGACCTCTTCAAGGAGAACTACAAACCACTGCTCAATGAAATCAAAGAGGATACAAACAAATGGAAGAACATTCCATGCTCATGGGTTGAAAGAATCAATATCATGAATATGGCCATACTGCCCAAGGTAATTTATAGATTCAATGCCATCCCCATCAAGCTACCAATGACTTTCTTCACAGAATTGGAAAAAACTACTTGAAAGTTCATATGGAACCAAAAAAGAGCCCGCATCGCCAAGTCAATCCTAAGCCAAAAGAACAAATCCATGGGCATCACCCTACCTGACTTCAAACTATACTACAAGGCTACAGTAACCAAAATAGCATGGTACTAGTACCAAAACAGAGATATAGATCAATGGAACAGAACAGAGCCCTCAGAAATAATGCCGCATATATACAACTACCTGATCTTTGACAAACCTGACAAAAACAAGCAATGGGGAAAGGATTCCCTATTTAACAAATGGTGCTGGGAAAACTGGCTAGCCATAGGTAGAAAGCCGAAACTGGATCCCTTCCTTATACCTTATACAAAAATTAATTCAAAATGGATTAAAGACCTACATGTTAGACCTAAAACCATAAAAACCCTAGAAGAAAACCTAGGAGGCCGGGCGCAGTGGCTCACGCTTGTAATCCCAGCACTTTGGGAGGCCGAGGCGGGCAGATCATGAGGTCAGGAGATCGAGACCACAGTGAAACCCCGTCTCTACTAAAAATACAAAAAAATTAGCCGGGCGTGGTGGCGGGTGCCTGTAGTCCCAGCTACTCGGAGAGGCTGAGGCAGGAGAATGGCGTGAACCCGGGAGGCGGAAGTTGCAGTGAGCCTAGATTGCGCCACTGCACTCCAGCCTGGGCGACAGAGCGAGATTCCATCTCAAAAAAAAAAAAAAAAAACCTGGGAAATACCATTCAGGACATAGGCATGGGCAAGGACTTCATGTCTAAAACATCAAAAGCAATGGCAACAAAAGACAAAATTGACAAATGGGATCTAATTAAACTAAAGAGCTTCTGCACAGCAAAAGAAACTACCATCAGAGTGAACAGGTAACCTACAAAATGGGAGAAAATTTTTGCAACCTACTCATCTGACAAAGGGCTAATATCCAGAATCTACAATGAACTCAAGCAAATTTACAAGAAAAAATCAAACAACCCCAGCAAAAAGTGAGTGAAGGATATGAACAGACACTTCTCAAAAGAAGACATTTATGCAGCCAAAAAACACATGAAGAAATGCTCATCATCACTGGCCATCAGAGAAATGCAAATCAAAACCACCATGAGATAACATCTCACACCAGTTAGAATGGCCATCATTATAAAGGCAGGAAACAACAGGTGCTGGAGAGGATGTGGAGAAATAGGAACACTTTTACACTGTTGGTGGGACTGTAAACTAGTTCACCCATTGTGGAAGTCAGTGTGGCGATTCCTCAGGGATCTAGAACTAGAAATACCATTTGACCCAGCCATCCCATTACTGGGTATATACCCAAAGGACTATAAATCATGCTGCTATAAAGACACATGCACACGTATGTTTATTGCGGTACTATTCACAATAGCAAAGACTTGGAACCAACCCAAATGTCTGACAACAATAGACTAGATTAGGAAAATGTGGCACATATACACCATGAAATAGTATGCAGCCATAAAAAATGATGAGTTCACATCCTTCATAGGGACATGGGTGAAACTGGAAATCGTCATTCTCAGCAAACTATCACAAGGACAAAAAACCAAACACTGCATGTTCTCACTCATAGGTGGGAATTGAACAATGAGAATACATGGACACAGGAAGGGGAACATCACTCACTGGGGACTGTTGTGGGGTGTGGGGAGGGGGGAGCTATAGAATTAGGAGATATACCTAATGCTAAATGACCAGTTAATGGGTGCAGTAAATCAACATGTCACATGTATACATATGTAACAAACCTGCACATTGTGCACATGTACCCTAAAACTTAAAGTATAATAATAATAATAATAATAATAAAGAAAATCGATCAGACAACATGAACAGTCAAGGACTCACAGAATATATACCAATCTTTTTAAATGTTATCCATTCAAGCTGGAACTCTGTACTAATTTTTATATGTTCATGAGAACATATCAGGCTTTTTCTTAAAACATATCCTAAAGAACTCTGATTGTCACTTTGGCAGTTTCCAAGAGTTGCAGGTGGCTAACTTTCTCTAGAACTTAATTGAAAACCTACTCGTTGATCAAGCATTGTATGAAACATACACACACACACACACACACACACACACACACACACAACAAACAAATATAAAATGTTTAAACATGCTGCAGAGAGGAATTTTAAGGGAAAAAAGATGTTTCAAACATTTTCAAGAATTAAGTTAAAAATTATCTGCTTTAACTTGATGAAAACTTCATTAATGGTTTTATAGTTGCAGTAAAAACATATCCTACATATCTGCTTGTCTTTTTTTTCTTTTTCAGTTTGAGGAAAGGTCAAAGAAAACCTAGAAGCAGGGAACTAATTATAAGACTTTATTTTTTCTCTTTCTCCAGTTTTTGGATATAATTTAGGAAGAGAAATACTAGAAAATGAAAGCCACAGTCTTCTCAGAAACTTAAGAGTGTTCATCAGTTAAATTTATTGTAAAGTAAGTGGCAGACATTGTTTTAGGGAGAACAGAAATGTACAATATATCCAGTTCTCGGACAAGCTGACAATATAAAGCTATTGATGTGAAGTCTAGAAGACTTTATGCCAATTCACCATGAAATTGGAGAAGCTTCTGCAAGTCTTCTTCACACCTTTCCCACAGTACATTTTCAATTTGGAATGATATGGGATATATAAAACACTCATTAATCTATTACTCTTAAGTCCGTATGTCTCCCATTGAGTAGTTTAAAAACACCCAGATTGTCTTGAAATTGTCCCCATGGCATACGCAATTAAAGGCAGTAAGGCATGGATTTCAGTAACTTTTTTAGTAGGGTTTATTTTCAGAGCAGTTTAAATTTCCAGATAAAATGCATAGAAAGCACAAAGAGCTGCTCAATAATTGCCTCCAACCCCCCACACACAGTTTCCCTCATTATCATTAATGTATTGCATGAATGTAGCACATCTGTTACAACTGATAAACCAACCTTGATATATTATTATTAAGTTCACAGTTTACATTGGGCTTCACTCTTTTTGTTGTATGGTTGCATGGGTTTTGACAAATGCATAATTCCATGTATCCACCATTAGAATATCATATCAAATAGTTTTGGTTACCCCAAAATGCCCTATACTCCACCTCTTCACCCCTTCTCCACCTCTTCCTGAATCCCTAGCAATCCTTAATCTTTTCACTGTCTCTCTGGTTTCCCATTTTTAGAAAACCATGTTTTCTAGAAAATTGGTTGTGATCATACAGTGGGGAGCCTCTTCACATTGGCTTCTTCCACTTTCCAGGATGCATTTAAGCTTCCTCTATGTCCTTTTGTGGTTCAGTAGTTCATTTTGTTTTATCCCTGAATACAATTCCACTTTATAAATGTACCATAATTTGTTTATTCATTCACTTACAGAAAGACATCTTGGCTGCTTCCAAATAAGTGGTAATCAACAGTCAACATCCATGTGCAGGTTTTGTGTAGACCTAAGTTTTAAACTCCTTTGGGTAAATGTCAAGGAGCACAATTGCTGGATTATATGACAAAAGCGTGTTTAGTTTCATAAGAAACTGAGAAACTGCTTCCCAGAGTGATTGGATCATTTTGCATTCCCACCAGCAATTCATGAAAATCCCTGGTGCTTTACATGCTCCTCAGCATTTATTTTCAGTATTTTAGATTTTAGCTATTCTAGTAGGTGCGTAGGCATATCTCATATTGTTTTAATTTGCAATTCTCTAATCATAGAAGATGTTAAATATTTGCCATCTGTTTATCTCCTTTCTTAAGGTGTCTAGATCATTTGCCCATTTTTAAATTGGGTTTTTCATTTTATTGTTGAGTTTTAAGAGTTCCCTGTATATTTCAGACACAACTCTTAATCAGATATGCTTTTTTTCCAATATTTTCTCCCAATCTTTGACTTGGGTTTTCATTCCCTTGGCAGCATCTTTTGCAGGACAGAACTTTTAAATTTTAGAGTAGTTATCTTATCATTTTCTACTATATTATCTCCTACAAATTATATGGTTTTACATTTTAGATGTAGGTATGTCATCTTTTGAGTTAATATATTTGAAAGGTGTAATGCTGTATCTAGATTCATTTTTTTGCATCTAAATGTCCAGTTGTTTCAGCAGTTGTTTAAAAACACTGTCCTTTTTCCATTGATCGTTTTTACATCATTATCAAATTTTGCTTGATTATATTTTCGTTAGTATATTTCTGAGATCTTTATACATTTCACCTGATATATTTGTCTGTTGTTTTACCAATGCCACACTGTCTTGATTGCCACAGCTTTATGGTAAATCTTGAAGTCAGGCAATATTAATCCTCTGACTCTTTTCTGCTACAATTATGTGTTAACTGTCCTGAGTCTTTTGCGTTTCTGTACAAACTTTAAAATGATTATTAAATGACTATTCTTATGATAGTATAATGGGATAGAATAGTCTTTTCTCTCCTTAATATCTAGTTTCTCTGGGTCATGTCTGTTCTATCTGTTTATCTTGATCATTTTCTTTTAAGTTCTTCCTTTCTTCAAATGGTGGTTTTACTAGGTTGTCGATTTGTACTTGATAATAAAGCAATGAAAATACTTTGCTGCGTCTATATGGGTGTGGCTTATTTGCTAGTGAGCATCTATACTTCTGTGTGTATGTATGTGTAGGAGCTGAACTTTAATTTTTTCAATGTCCCAAATAAGAGAACACTGAACATTTATTTTTGGACCTCAAACTTTCACACTAGGTCCCATCAAAGTGTTCATTACATTTTTCAGAAGCATTTCTGGTTGTATTTGTTTTCATTAAGTTTAGCTTCACTTTGGTTTTGCCTGAGGGGTAGCTGTAAGCAGATGTAGTTGTCATTTATTCTTCATATAGATCTTCCAATGACCTAATGCCTGTCTCATGCATCATTTCTACTTTTCTTCACACCTGATAGCTCTAATATTTGAAGGGTCTCTGTGTTTTTCAGAAGAAGCTACCTCCCTCCATGACCATATGCACTGTGACTGGGCCATTCGCAGCTGCAGATTCCTCAGTCCTGCTCCACCACTAACAACTCATCCATCCATGTTCTTTTCTTCAGATAGTACCCTAAATCTCTCTAGTATTTTTGTTGTTTGTGAATTTTGCCATTCTAGATATTTTCATATATCCTAAATTAATGTTCCCAAAGCCTAAAATTTTTAACCACTGACCCTATCCGTGGTTAGAATGTGTCTGAGAGGTGATTAAATGAAGCGAAATATCATTGTACAATATACATGTCATAATTGCAGCTTACACAATACAGATAGAATGGTCCTGGTTTTACCAAGGGAAATGCTGTCTTACTTTTATTGTATTTCCTGGGATCCAGTGGTTTGGTATAGGAGACTGCCCCTACCTGCTATCACTCTATAGGGACTATAAAAAAATTAGCAAATACGTATGAGGGTATGCCACTCTGCTTCATTTCTCAATGGACTACATGGTTAAGTCATGTGGTTTTTCTTTTTTCTTTTTTTTTTTTTTCTTTTCAGACGGAGTCTCGCTTTGTCGCCCAGGCTGGAGTGCAGTGGCGCGATCTCAGCTCACTGCAAGCTCCGCCTCCCGGGTTCATGCCATTCTCCTGCCTTAGCCTCCCGAGTACCTGGGACTACAGGTGCCCGCCACCACGCCCAGCTAATTTTTTGTATTTTTTAGTAGAGACAGGGTTTCACCATGTTAGCTAGGATGGTCTCGATCTCCTGACCTCATGATCCACCCGCCTCGGCCGCCCAAAGTGCTGGGACGTGGTTTTTCTTAATGGTATTCTTACATTCTGTGTTGACATCTCTGGTAATTATGACCCACTGAATAAAATTTAGCTTATTTTGCTCAAATATCTTTCCCTTGTCTAAGATTTCAAAATCATATTTTGTTGCACCAGCATCAACTGCTTTTAAATCCTATTCTTTACCATTAGTTATTTAATATTTTACACTAACTCATTAACTAGAGCTAGTTTCTATTATGCTTGTAGTAAACAAACATAGCATTGAAGTATTGTGCTTTGGGAGGAAATTTTGTCTTCACTACTTGCAAGGATCCCTTTTTCTTCATTAACAACCTCAGGTTCAAATAACCTGTATTCCAGACAATATTTTTCACCCACTTTTTGGTCAGTAAACAAGAAATTAGGGTTACATAATTTTTGGACACTGTGGGTACAGCCTCCAGAGATACTTCAGGTTCTCAGTCACGTTAGCTCCTTTTTTTAAGAGAGTCTGGGTATATATGTTTCATCCCACATGTCTAACATCCCTAGTAATATGTCAGTGCCTGGTGAGGTGAGATTTCCAGGAAAGCTTTTCAGATACTTAATCTCAATCAACAAATACTAGAATTTTAGAACTAAATAGATGTTTAAGTCATCCCTTTGGTTTTTGTTAGGATATAGTGAGATTTTTTAAATTAGTCTACGCATTCTCCTTGCATTTAATTCATTACTTTCACAAGGATGTATTGAACTTCTGCCATATAAGCACTTTTTTAAGTTCTAGCGATCCAATGGAAAAATCAAAGTCCCTGCTCTCTGAAGCTTATAGTCTTGTGATGCAGAAAGCAAATTTAAAACAATAAAAAATAATAAAATGTCTAGTTGTTTTATATGTTGTTTAAAAGTAAAATAAGGTAATGTATAGAGAATGATGGGAGAAATTGTTAAAATGGTTGGTTAGTAAAGGAAATGTTTAAGAAAAATTTTAGATGGAATGAAAAGTGAACAGTATGTAGATCTTTGGATCAAGAATGCCAGGCAAACAGCAGGAAGAGCAAAATTCTGAAGTGAGAACAAACTTAGTATTTGTGAGATGAGCATAAAGGTAATGGTAGCTTGAGCTGAGTGAGAATAAAAGTCATGAGATGATTGTGGTAAGAGAAACATGAGAACATCAGAGGCCTGACTGGATCTTACTCCGAATGAGTTATTCCACTAATTAGAAGCGTATGCTCCAAGGGAATGACATTTCTAGTTTATGGTTTGTTTTTTTCCTTTTTAAGTCAACTTTTAAGTTCCAAAGTACAAGTGCAGGATGTACAGGTTTTCTTCATAGGTAAACGTGTGCCATGGTAGCTTGCTGCACAGATCAACCCAGCGCATAGGTATTAAGCCCAGCATCCATTAGCTATGTTTTCTGATTTCTGTCCCTCCACCCCCACTTCCACTCTTGTCCTACATCTACAATTTTTCTCAAGGGAGTCAAATGGATTTTTATGTGCTTAGACACGTGGATTTTTATCCATTTGACTGCCTTGAGCAAAATTGTACATGTAGGGTAAGAGTGGAAGTAGCAAAATCATTAAAAGTTTTTCTTAGAACTAGAAGAGAAATTACGGTGACTTGGACTAGGGTGCTACAGCTTTGAAGATGACAAAAGTGGCCACACATGGAACATATTTTGGAGACAGCAATGATAGAAGTTACTGATACATTTTATGTGGTTATAATAGAAGGAGAGGAAGCAAGGATGGTTTCTTTTGGCCAAGGCAGCAGGTGGTGCCACCATTTGCTAAAATGCAAAAGATTAGAGGTGTAATAGATTAGATTTATCAGAGGAGTATAAAGAGTTCCAGTTTGGATGTGTTGGTTTTTTATTAGCCATCTAAATGGATATTTAGTGTAGAAAATGGGCTATATGAGTGAATCTGTAGTTCAAAGGAGTGGTCAGGGCTAGGTGATACATTTGAAAGTCATCAACATATAGATATGATATAAAGACTTACCTCCATTAAAATCATGTGTGTAAACAGAGAATTATAAAAGGCCAATATTTTTTCTTTCTTATTTTTAATATGACTGACTAGAGACCTTGAACACCACTTCTCCTCAGAAAGAAGAACCAAAGTTACAGGTGAATAATCATAACTCGAACAGAACATTAAAGGGAGAGTCCTGGAGCCTATGGAAGAACTCAAGAGAAGAAGCTAGCACACAGAAAAATAATGAAGCAAGAATCTGGCAGAGATGGATCCCCAAAGGATTTGGTGTTCCAATGAAAGGGCAGGTGGGTTTGTTTGGTTTTCTGGCTTTGTTTTTTTGTTTTTGCTGCCTTCACTCCTGCAGCATACTACTGCTTTCTAAACTATCAGGGAGTTCCTCTACCCTTGCAAGCTCAATCACTAGTGTGGGCAGCAAATTGGGAGCTTCTTGAGGGCATTGCACCAGGCTACCAGCTTGCCCAGGTTCACTCACCACTGGCCCAGAACCCAGCTACAATGACAGGGCACCATATTGAATGCGTACCCATTGTAGGATTCTTACCATGAGATGATTGTGGTAAGAGACACATGAGAACATCATAGGCCTGATTGGATCTATGAGTCCTTGTGTCTCTACATCATGGGATCCCCCACAAACATACCCCAGCACCCACTAGGATTGCAGCAGCCACACAGAGCTTGTTGGACCAAGGGGAGCTGTGGATTCCCGGTAGTTTAGCCCCCAGGACATGCTGCTCCCAGGGAAAGGGAGAGCTGGGAGCTCAGGGCACCTGCCTAGGGGGGTGCCAAAGGAAACCAGAGGAAACCAGAGTATGTGCTTTCTTGTGCCCAAGAGCTCCCACTTGTGGGCAGAGAGTGACTGCGGCTCTTCCAACAGAGATGTAAGTGCTGTGCTCAACTCAATGAGGGAAGAGTGTGGTTCTGCCCCAGTGGCCAGGCAGCCACAGTGTTCCGGCACAGGCCTGAAGAGTTAGATTTCTCCTCCCCACTAGTCTACTGCTGTAGATGTAGCCATGGATGCCCTGCAAGAGGCTGGCATGGATGCACAAGAGGATGGCCATTCTGAAGGGCACTGCATCCCTACTGGTGGTGTGCCCACTGGGCCTGGGCAGCCTTCCTGCAGTAAAGATCAGGAAAGCCACAAAACTTGGTGTCTTGGGCTGAGAGAAAAGATTACACACTGAAGCCATTTCAGCAGAGAGTTGAGGGACAGGCATCTTCTATGGCACTCAGCTACACTGCAGTCTGGATATAGACAGCAGTGTCTGTCTGAACTGAGAATCCCAAGCCTCAGGACAGGATATGAAAGTAGATTACATTCCTACATGCACAGCTGTGGAGTTGGGGTAACCCCTTTACCCCCTGCAGGCTTCAGTACATTTTACCAGGAGCTCCCGCCACTACCCACATCAGGACTGGTGCTTATGCTTGCCACTGGGTATGCGAGGACAAGCTTGACAGTCTCCCCATCTGGAGCTGAGCTGGGAGCTCAGGGCACCAGGCATTCCACAGACTAGCCCATCACCTGAGACAACAGAGAGCTCCTCCTGGTAAACAAAGATCAAGCATATACCCTTCTGCTTCTGCTCAGCCAGCTCTTACCCATAAGTGCCACCTATTGGCCTGAAGGTTGATCTGCACAACCCAACACAAAACTTGCTGACAGAGCTGCACTGGAGAATGAGAAAATCTTCCTGAGACCTCAACAATCCCAACCCTGAAGAAGACAGTGAGCCTGACCATATACCCATAAATCACTACTATATCCACCATTTTAGAAAGCCACTACTCAAAAGCTACCTGTTACCTAGGAACTTATACAGAGTGTTTGCCACTGAAAGCACCCAGAACCAAAGCCGAATGACCATGCACAACGTACATTAGAGTCACATCTAAAAACAAACAAAAAAAATCCCATCCAAACAAAAGTAAAGTAAAAAAATAAAAAATAAAAAGAGATAGCTTATCCAGATGAGAAGGAAGCAGAGAAACAATTCTGGTGATAAGAAAAAGCAAAGTGTTACAACACTCCCAAAAGACCGTACTAACTCTCCAGCAATGAATCCTAATAAAATGAAATATTTGAATACCAGACAAGTAGTTCAAAATATTGAACTGATTCAAAAGACTGATTTTAAAGCAGCTCAATGAGACCCAAGAGAAAGTTGAAAACCAACAAAAAGAAATCAGAAGAAATTCAGATTATGAATAAAAAATTCACTAAACAGACATATATATATATATATATATATTTATATTTATTTATTTGAGATGAAGTCTTGCTCTTGTCGCCCAGCTGGAGTGCAATGGTGCTATCGCAGCTCACTGGAACCTCTGCCTCCTGGGTTCAAGCGATTCTCCTGCCTCAGCCTCCCGAGTAGCTGGGATTACAGGCGCCTGCCACCACGCCTGGCTAATTTTTGTATTTTTTTTTTTTTTTAGTAGAAACGGGGTTTCACCATGTTAGCCAGGGTGGTCTTGAACTCCTGACCTCAGGTGATCCGCCTGCCTCAGCCTCCCAAAGTGCTGGGATTACAGGCGTGAGCTACTGCGCCCTGCCTAAATGGATACACATTTAAAGAAAAAATTTCTGGAAATGAAAAATACATTGAAGAAATTACAAAATATAGCTAAAAGCTTTAACAAACACTAAGCCAAGTAGAAGAAAGAATTCCAGAGCTTGGAGACAGGTCTTTTGAATTAACCCAGTCAGACAAAAGTAAAGAAAAAGGAATTTTAAAAAATGAACAAAATCTTCCAGAAATATGGGATTATGTAAAATGTCCAAAGCTATGAGTTATAGGTATTCCTGAGAGAGAAGATAGAAAGTAAAATGTTTGCAAAATCTCTTTGAGGGAATAATTAAGGAAAAGTTCTCTGATTTTGCTAGAAATTCAGATATACAAGTACAACAAGCATAGAGAAATCCAAGAAGATACATTGCTAGATGGACTTTGGCAAGGTAATACAGTCATTAGACTATCTAAAGTCAAGGTGAAGAAAAGAATCCTAAAAGGAGCAAAAGAAAATCATTTAATCACCTATATAAAATCCAATTAGACTAACAGCAGAATTATCAGCAGAAACCCCCAAGCTAGATGAGGGTCCTATTTTTCAGTATTCTTAAAGCAAAAAAATAAATAAATAAATAAATAACTATCAGCCAAAGATTTTTGTACCTTGCTAAACTAAATTTCATAAACAAAAGAGAAAGAAAGTCTTTACCAGACAAGCAAATGCTAAGGGAATTCTTGAATTCATCACTAGACCACACCTACAAGAAATATTCAAAGGACTTCTAAACATAGAGATGAATGATCAATATTCACCCTCATAAACGCATACAGAAGTATGTGACTCACATGTCATGTAAAACAATGACACAATTGAGACTCAGAAGCAAGTAGATAACAATTAACATTATGACAGGAACACAACCTCACATATTTATAGTAACCTTGATGGTAAATGAACTGGACGCTCTACTGAAAAGATATAGATTAGTGGAATGGATTTAAAAAACAGAATTCTTTCATATGATGCTTACAAGAAATGCACCTAAGTGATAAAGACACTTACAGACTCAAGATAAAAGGATGGAGAGAGACATTTCACACAAATGGAAACCAAAATAAAGCAGGAGTAGCTATATATATATATATATATCAGATATAACAGTAGTAAAGCAACAGTAGTAAAAAGAAAGACAAAGAAGGTAATTATATGATGATAAAGGATTCAATTCAACACGAAGATTTAATTATCCTAAGTCTATATATGCAACCAACACTAGGCATACAGATTTATAAAACAAATACTATACTACTAGACCTAAGAAAAGAAAAATACAACAATAGCGAAGGACTTCAACAACCCACTGACAGCACTAGGCCAATAATCAAGGCAGAAAATCAATAAAGAAACTTTGAACTTAAACTGGGCTCTAGACCAAACAGACCTAATAGACATTTACAGAATATACACAGAATATACATTTTTCTTATCTGCACCTGGAACATTCTCCAAAATTGACCATATGCGTGGCCACAAAGCAAGTCTTAACAAATTATTTATATTTTATATATATATATAAAATATCTTCTTAGACCACAGTGGAATAAAATTAGAAATCAATACCAAAAGGAACCCTCAATAATATGCAAATATATGGAAATTAAACGACTTGCTGCTGAATGATCGATAAGTGACAAAATTAAGGCAGAAATTTAAAAAAATAGAAATGAATGACAATAGAGAGAAAACATAGCCAAACCTCTGGGACACAGAAAAAGTAGTGCTAAGACAAAAGTTTATAGCATTAAATGCTTAAATCAAAACCATATAGAAATCTTCAATTAAAAATCTAACATCTCCTCAAGGATCTAGAAAAGTAAGAACAAACCAAACCCAAGACTAGGAGAAGAAAAGAAATTAAAAAGATCAGAGCAGAACTAAATGAGATTGATAATTTAAAAATGAAACAAATTATCAACAAAACAAAAAGCTCGTTCTATGAAAAGATTAAAAAAATGATAGATCACTAGCTAAACTAACCAAGAAGAATAAAGAGTCAAACACAATCAGAAATAATAAAGGTGACACAGTAACTGATAGCACACAAATACAGTAGATCATATGAGACTATTATGAGCAGCTCTATATGCACAAATCAGAAAACCTAGAGTAAATGGACATATCCCTGGAAACATACAACCTCCAAAAATTGAACCAGGAATACATAGAAATCCTGAACAAACCAATACTGAGTAATGATGTTGAATCAGTAATAAAATATCTTAAAACAACAAAACGACAGCCAAAGACACTGGACCAAATGGATTCATGGCTGAATTCTACCAGCCATACAAAGAAGAACTGGGACCAATCCTACTGGAACTTTTCAAAAAGTCAAGAAGGCTGGACACAGTGGCTCACATCTGTAATTCCAGCACTTTGGGAGGCCGAGGTAGGAGGATCGCTTGAGCCAAGAGTTTGAGACAAGCCCAGGCAACATAAGGAGACCCTGTTTCTACAAAAATTGTTTTCAAAAATTATCCGGGCATGGTGGCTAGTGCCTACAGTCCAAATTACTCAGGAGGCTGAGGTGGGAGGATCAGGTGAGCCAGTGACATTAAGGCTGCAGTGAGCTGTGATCATGCCACTGCACTCCAGCCTGGGCAACAGAGCAAGACACTGTCTTAAAAATAAATAAATAAATAAATAAATAAAGTTGGGAAGAAAGAAATCCTACCTAACTCATTCTATAAAGCCAGTATCACCATAATACCAAAGCCAAGTAAGGACACAGGAGAAAAAAACATATCCCTAATGAACATAGGTACAGAAAATACTAGAAAACCAAATCCAACAGTACATCAAAAATATAATACACCACAATCAAGTGAATTTTATTCCAGGGATGAAGGGATGTTTCAACATGTGGAAATTAATAAATGTGATTCAACACATAAACATAACAGCAAAATCATATTATCATCTCAATAAATGCAGGAAAGCATTTGAAAATATTCAGCAACACTTCATGATAAAAACCCTCAACAAATTAGGCATAGCAGGACATACCTCAAAATAATAAAAGCCATATATGACAAACCCACAGCCAACATCATACTGAAAGTGAGAAAGTTGAAAGCATTCTCCCTAAGAATTGAAACAAGATGAGGCTTCCCACTTTCACAATTCCTATTCAACAGAAGTCATAGCTAGAGCTATCAGGCAAGATAAAGAACTAAAAGACATCCAAATTGAAAAAGAGAAAGCTGAATGATTTATAAACCTTTGGGTATATACCCAGTAATGAGATTGCTGGGTCAAATAAAATCATTCTACTATAAAGACACATGCACACGTATGTTTATTGCAGCACTGTTCACAATAGCAAAGACTTGGAACCAACCAAAATGCCCATCAATGATAGACTGGATAAAGAAAATGTGGCACATATACACCATGGAATACTGTGAAGCCATAAAAAGGATGAGTTCATGCCCTTTGCAGGGACATGGATGAAGCTGGAAACCATCATTCTCAGCAAACTAACACAAGGGCAGAAAACCAAACACCACATGTTCTCACTTATAAGTGTGAGTTGAATAATGAGAACATATGGACACAGGGAGCGGGAACATCACACACCCGAGCCTGTCAGGGGTTTGGAGGCTAGGGGAGGGATAGCATTAGGAAAAATACCTAATGTAGATGACGGGTTGATGGGTGCAGCAAACCACCATGGCACGTGTATACCTATGTAACAAACCTGTACATTCCGCACATGTACCCCAGAACTTAAAATCTAATAATAAAAATAAATAAATAAATAAATAAATAAATACAAAGAAAAAGAGAAAGTCAAGTTATTGCTGCTTGCTAATGACATAATGTTATACCTCGAAAACTCTAAAGACTCCTCCAAAAGAATTCTAGATTTGACAAATGACTTCAGTAAAGTTTTAGGATACAAAACTAACATACAAAAATCAGTTGCATTTCTATACACCAATAATTATCAAGCTGAGAAACAAATCTAGAGTTCAATACTATTTACAATTGCTACAAAACAGTAAAATACCTAGGAATACATTTAACCTAGCCAAGGAGGTGAAAGATCTCTACAAGATGAACTAAAAATCACTAATGAAATAAATCATAAAAGACATAAACTAATGGAAAAACATTTCGTGTTTATGGGTTGGATGAATCAATATTGATAAAATGATCATATTGTCCAAAGCCCTGTACAGATTCAGTGCAATTTTTTGTCAAATTACCAATGTCAGTTTTCACAGAATTGGAATAAGCAATCCTCAAATTCCTATAGAATCAAAAAATAGTCTGAATAGCCAAAGCAATCCTAAGCAAAAAGAACTTGGCTGGAGGTATCACATTCTCTGACTGCAAATTATACTACAAGCCTACAGTAACCGAAACAGCATGGTACTGTATAAAAATAGACACAAAAATCAGTGGAACATAATAGAGAACCCAGAAATAAAGCTGCAAACCTACAGTCAACTGATCTTTCACAAAGTAGACACAAATATACACTGGGGCAAGGACATTCTATTCAATAAATAGTGCTGGGAAAGTTGGATAGCCATATTTAGAAGAATGAAACTGGACCCGTATCTCTCAACATATATAAAAATTAACTAAGATGAAAATCACCCACACATGCACACACACACACACACACACACACACACACACACACACACACCATTGACTATTACTCAACTATACAAAAGAATACAATCATGTGGGGGTCTTTTTGCAGTAACATGGATGAAATTGGAGTCTATTATCTTAAGAGAAATAACTTAGAAACAAATGTCAAATGCCGCATATTCTCACTTATAAATGGGAGCTAAAACGTGTACAAATGGACATACAGAGTGGAATAACAGACATGGAAGACTCCAAAAGGTGGGAAGTTGAAAGGGGGGCAAGGGATGAAAAATTACCCATTGGGTACAATGTACATTATTCAGCTGATATTCAAATAACAAAACTGTACTTGTACTCCCTAAATTCATTTTTTAAACCTCACAATATCTACAAAGTGCAATAAAGAGAAGTGCAATAAAATGAAAAAATAAAAAATAAGGCCAGCTCAAAAGCTTGAAGCATTCTAACATTTAGAAATGAAAAAGAGAAAGTACCAGCAAACATCAAAAAGGTGTAATCAAGAAACTTATTTACTGAAGCTTACTTTCATGACAACTCAGTATCTTAAAAATTTTCTATATTTTATTTATCAAATAAACTCTGATGATACAGGTCATCTCTATTTCCCACAAATCTAGTATAATTACGTGTCTGTTAAGACTTCCCTATTGATATCAATGAATAATACAAAGATTTGTAAGAATTTGCAAAAATCATCACAGGTGTAATCCCCAGCTGGGTCTCAGCTTTTTTTTAAAAAAAAAAAAAAGATTTATTCAAGTACAACACACATACATAAAATAAGCAAAAGTATACTAATTTTTTTTTTTGAGACAGAGTTTTGCTCTTGTTGCCCAGGCTGGAGTGCAATGGCGTGATTTTGGCTCACTGCAACTTCCACCTCCCGGGTTCAAGCAATTCTCCTGCCTCAGCCTCCAGAGTAGCTGGGATTACAGGCGCCTGCCACCACGCCCAGCTAATGTTTTGTATTTTCAGTAGAGATGGGGTTTCCCCATGTTGGCCGGGCTGGTCTTGAACTCTTGATCACCTCAGGTGATCCCCCTGCCTCAGCCTCCCAAAGTGCTGAGATTACAGGTATGAGCCACCACGCCCAGTCAAGTATACTAATCTTAAGTGTATATCTCAATATTTGTTTATAGATATGGAAGTGACATATCTACATGTCACGTGACACCACCTCTGACACCAAATTGTGTGATTTTCTGACACCAACTGCATGTCCAACAATTCAATTGAATTCTGAAACCAATTCCAAGAGTTTTCACAGACTGCACAGATTAATGATTTAGTCCTACAAAACTCCCCCTATTTCAGGCATCTGTCCAAATTCCAGGGCAGGACAGGTCAGTGGTTATGGCCTGAAGTTCAGAAATATGGTACCTATATTTCTGAACAACTGGCTATTAATTAGGAGTTCCACAACCCTCTCCTCAGGCTTGACAATTCACTAGAACTACTCACAGAACTCTGGAAAACACTTTACCTGCATTTACTTGTTTATTATAAAGGATACAGCTTAGGAATAGTCAAATGGAAAATATGCATAGGGCAAGGTATGGGGGAATGAGACTGTAGACCATGCGTGCAATGTCGAGGCATGGCACCCTTGATGTGTTCACTGATGTGAAAACTCCCTGAATCCTATATTTATGGTTTTTATGGAAGTCTGTAGGTATGATTGATTAAGTCATCTCCCATTGGTGATTAAACTCAATTTTTGGTCCTTTTCCCTTCTCTGGAGGTTGGGAGATAGCCCTAAAAATTCCAATTCTTTAAACATGTATTGGTCTTTTTGATGACCAGCCCATATCTTGAAGCTATCATGGGCCCCAGCCATCAGTCATCTAATCAATCAGGATAAAAGACATTCTTATCAATCAGGACATCATAAGAGTTTTAGATTTGTGTCAGAAACAGGTGAAACAGACCAAATATTTCTTTCTTATTGCACCAGAACTTACATATACCCTTGAAGCAAAAGTCAGATCATAATATAGAATATTTTGGAAATTTGCTTCCTGGATGTCTTGATAATTCTATGAAGTCCACTTCATTCATAGCTCCAACCTCAACAATCCTAGTGGTCCTGACAAAGCCAGACTGAGATTCTAGTGACATCTCAGAAACTAGAGTGTGAGAGGTTTGATCTATGGGATCTTCTATAACACATAATGAATCCCAAAAAGGTGTTCAGTTGTCTACAGTTGGCAGGCTAGGGAGAGTGATGGGAGAGATGTCTAAATAGAGTCTACCAGTTGTTGGAAAATAATCTATTCTACATAAATATAACAGCAATGCAAAAGAACACCTTTCCACCGAAGACAACAAGTTATCTCTTTTTAAATTTTTTTTCACAAGACATTTTAATGTTTTTCTGAAATGCTCTAGAATATTTTCTAAATATGCCAAGGTTTCCAGATATATCAGATTTCCTAAACACTTTATTAGTCACTAGAAAAATATGGAAATCCAATAATGCACTGAGGCATTCTTTCTCTCCAACAGGTCAAATCTAGAGGTCAAAAGACTATTTTCTACTTAGGGTTATCTGGTAATAGTCCCTCCACAGTTTCCAATGCGACTTTTAACATTAAGGGTTATTAAGCCAGGAAACTCTCAGTTTCCAGTTCAGTACATGAGAAGCTGGAAGGAGCCACTCTGTCCTAACTCACAAGAAGCTGAACAAACTGAAAAAATCAACAACTCTTCTTAGATCCATCAGAGAGGTGAATTCAACAGTGCAAATTATTGCCCCAAATGCAAAGGTGAATGCAGAGACTTTCAGCTTGCCAAAGCAGAAACCTCCAGGAGAACCAGTGCTGGGTTAGGAAAATCTGAACTGTAATTGATGAATTGCTAGAGACTCAGCATAAACAAGTCTGACATAAAATCTCCAGGGAGACCTAGATATCAGTGGCCCCCACACTTTTATGAGTTTTACCTCCAGGAGCTTAACCAGATCCTTACAGTAAATATGGGGAAAAAAATTCCTCATGCTTCCAGCAGAGGGAGGGGAAAAGGAACCATTTTTAAATATACCGCAGCACGCTCTTCTTAACAAGATCTGCACTCAGGAAAAACTATTTAACGAGAGCATAACTTAATGGAGTTTTATCAGAAATTAAACTACCTGGAGGAAAGGAAATACATAAATTCAGTCCCCTCTAGTCTTCCATGTGGAAGAAGGAAAATATTCAACTACAAACCACTCTAAATGTACCAATTAAAAAACAGAGATGGTCAGAGTGGATTAAAAAAATAAACAAAATCAACTATATGTTGCCTAAAAGAAATCCACTTTAAATGTTTTTTAAAAATACAGATTAAAAGTAAGTGTATGGAGAAAGAAATATGCTAACACTAATCAAAAACAAGCAGGCATAGCTGTATAAATTTCAGACAGCTCAGACTTCAGACCAAGAAAAGTTATCCGGGATAAAGAAGGGCATTACATAATGGTAATTGCGTCAATTTTCCAAAACACATAACTATTTTTAATGTGTACATGCCCAACAACAGAGTGTCAAACTATGTAAGGTAAAAACTGATATAATTGCAAGGAGAAATAGATGAAGCCACTACAGGACTACAGGTTGTAGGCCTATATAGGGAACCTCCATTATAATCTTAAGGAACCAGTATTTATGTGGTCTGTCATTGACTGAACATCATTATGTGGCACATTAATTCACTGTCAACTGATTTTTGACATAGAAGTAAAAACAATACAATGGAGAAAAAAATTGTCTTTTCAACAAATGGTGCTAGAAAAATTGGACATGCACATGGAAAAATATTATATCTAGACATAGACCTTACATCCTTCATCAAAGTTAGCTCAAAATGGATCACAGACCTAAATGAAAAACAGAAAATTATAAAACTTTTAGAAGGTAACATGGAAGAAAACATAAATGTCCTTAGGTATAGTGGTGACATTTTAGATACAATACCAAAGGCACAATCCAGGAAATAAATGTGATAAACTTGACTTCATTATAATTACAAACTACTGCCCTGTGAAAGACAGTATCAAGAGAATAAAAAAAAAAAGCCACCAACTGGGAGAAAATATTTTCAAAAGACACATAAAAATATGCCTCACATCATATGACATCCATCAGGGAAATTACGTAGATCAAACAACAATGAAATAGTCCTATGCACACATTAAAATGGCCAAAATCCAGAACCCTGACAATGCCAAGTGTGGGAATGAATGTTCAGTAACAGGAACTCTCATTTTTATTTGAAATACAAAATGGTACAACCATTTTTGAAGACATTTTGGCAGTTTCTCCCAGAACTAAACACACTCGTACATTATGATCCAGTAATCATGCTCCTAGACATTTACTCAAAGGACTAGAAAACATAGGTCCACATTAAAACTTCACATAGATGTGTATAGCAGCTTTATTCATAATTTCCAGAACCTGGAAGTAACCAAGATGTCCTTTGTAGGTGAATGGGTAAATAAATGGTGGTACATCCAGAAAATGGAATATTACTTAGTGCTAAAAAGAAATATGCTATCAAGCCATGAAAATACACATGGAAACTTAAAGGCATATTACTGTGTGAAAGGAGTCAATCTGAAATGGCTACATACTATATTACTTCAACTATATGACATTCTGGAAAATATAAAGCCATGGAGAAAGTAAAAACAATCAGTGTTTTCCAGTGGTTAGGAAGAGGAAAGAGTAAACAGGAGCACAGATAAGTTTTGGGGCAATGAAACTATCTGTATAATACTTTAATGGTTGAGATATGCCATTATGAATTTGTCCAAACCCATAAAAGGTATAATACAATACCAAGAGTGAACCCTAATGTAAACTATGGACTTTGTGTGATGCTGTGTCGAGGTTAGGTCACCAGTTGTATCAAATGTACCACTTTGTTGAGAGATGTTGATAATGGAGGAAGCTCTGGATGAGTGAGGGCAGAGGGCATATGGGAAATCTCTATAACTTCCACTCAATTTTGTTGTGAAGCCAATATTTCTCTAGAAAAATAAAGCCAATTTTTAAAAAATCACATAATAAACAAATATTAGTCTACTTGAGGATCATAGAATTTGGAACAAAATATCTTCCTCAATTTTAATCCCTTTTATTCTCTATTATTATAATATTTATTCTTTAGTTTCTCCCCTGCTTCATTCTCCATCCTACATGAGTTTGTCCTGCTCTGTGACTTGAGATGTGGCAAGAAATATAAACTTATTTAGACAGTATCTCCCCAGTTTCACTTAACCTCTGCCTTCCAGTTGGCATCAGCCAATAAAGATTTTGGCAGCACGTAAGAGAACAGGTAGTAAGAGGTCAGGAGGGTCCCCTTAAATAGCTTGAGCTTTTATTGGCTTTTATAACCCTCTTTCCTTGTACTGTCACTTTAGTCCTTGTTGTAATAATGTTTTCCTATTGTTATTTCCTTGGTGTCTCAGCATTCTATATTGGTTCCTATAACCATGCCTACCCCTCTTTAATTAAGGCTAGCTGTGCCTTCTGTATTCTGTCAAGACTTTGACTAATAAAATTCTTTAGCATTTGATTTTATTCATTTTTCTAATATACTAACATAACCATAAATGTTAATGAATCTGGAGACCAAGATAAAATGTCATTGATTAAGCATTTCTTAATATGTTCCCTTATTTCATTGGCTTACAGTGTTCCCTATAGAATTGTTCCCAAACACTCATTGGTCCTGAAACTCTATCTGCTTCTCATTCTCAAAATCCACACTATACTAATCAGTAGAGAACACTTTCCTCCCTCCTGTGGCTTCTTCTGTAATGTATCTTTCCTTAGTGTGCTGTACCTACTTATTATGGCTCTGTTGAACAGGGGAAGCCTGTGGCCGACTTCCTAGGCATCCTGGTTTCCACCCCACGGGAAGCATAAACATAGAGAACGTTGCTTTCAATTAGTGAAAGCACCCTGGGCAGAATCCCCTGTATCCTGCACATGCTCACAACAGCAACTATTAGTTTTCTTATCCTGACAATTGCCTTTGACAAGTTGGTTTTTGTGTATTCAATTAACTGTTTTATTTTTTCGTCCCTCTCACAGATTCTACACACTTGCATAATATTTGAGTTCTTGGTATGTAAACAACGAGCCCCAGGTTGACTTCTTATCCAATAAATACAACACACCTTGTGTAGGTGCATTTGATTAGCATGTTGAAAGAAATATACCCATCAATTAGAAATATTTCTCATAGACTTTCAAAAATTGTAGAAATCTAACTTTATGTTAAAATTCCAGATTATTTAATGCACATCTAAGAACCTTTCTTCATAGACAATAGCCCCTGGATAAATTCAGCTAGAAAATGTTGTGGGTCGCATTATTATAGACTCAAAAAGTAAAGTAACGTCCAAACTGTGAGTCAAGCACGCATTTTTGGCTTTAGCTCATATCCACTTATCCCACTACTTCAAGGGCTCTAATGTGTTTAACACATCCATCTCTACAGCTATTTTCCTCCCTGCGAGAATTAATTTATTCCTTCTACCATACTTGCTTATCTTGGACTGACTCCTAGACCTGGACATCATTCCAATGACAGTTTGGTGATATGATGCAGGGTATCTAGCTTGTTTCTCCAGTGTTTGTTGATTTAAGCATGCCAGGCAATATCCTAACGTTCGAAACCCTGAAAGGTAGCCTTCATAAATATTGCACATTCATTATGCACTATAAATTCTGGAAGGATATACAGGTATAGTTCCTTTCCAGGAAAGAAACAGAAAAGCAATCTTAATATGAGTGGATCACAAACACACACAGAGCCAGAGAAAGATCTAAACTTTTCTTTCCTGTACATATTGAGTTGCCTTTTATACATAAATAAAACCTTTCAGCCGGGCACAGTGTCTCACGCCTGTAATCCCAACACTTTAGAAAGCTAAGACAGGTGGATTGCTTGAGCCCAGGGGTACAAGACCAGCCTGGGCAATACGATGAAACCCTGTCTCTACAAAAAAAGTACAATAATTAGCCAGACATGGTGACAAGTGCCTGCAGTCCCAGCTACTAGGCAGGCTGAAGTGGGAGTATCACTTGAGCCCGGGAGGCAGAGGTTGCAGTGAGCCATGATTGCACTCCAGCCTGGCCAACGGAGCAAGACCCTGTCTCAATAAATGAATGAATGAATAAATGAATGAAACCTTTGAATTAATATACAGAAGCCTGCTTCTCCTTGCACAGAGTACAAGTCCAGGCAGACTTGAAACAGCTCCATTCTGAGAAGCAATTAATAGAGAGCTTTTATTGTTTGTAGACACAGAAGAGAGATGGTGTTTCACATTTTATGTGGCTAAGACTAATAGTAATACTCTTTGTCATACTCATACTAATGTAATTTTAAAAGAACATGATGAGAAAGCAGTCCTAGATATTCAGCAATTTCTTAGCTAATATTTGCATGTAAACATTTTGTAAACTAGAAATGTAAATGCTTTTAACTTTTACATAGGATTGACTCATGTTTTTACTTATTTTTAAAACTATAGTATGATTCCTTTGATAATTTGTATTTTTTCTTAAATATACCAACATCAAAGTATTTGTTTCCATTTATTTTATAGTATGTTTCTAATTTTCAGAGAGAGAAATATACATTCTCATCTTGTCTTCTTATAAACAATACCATGAATTTGCTCTGTACCTAGACATAGAAGTCAAGTATGTGGTCTTTATGCAGATTTGGTCATTCAATATGTAAATTCAACTGATCCAGTAAAGTTTTCTTTCATGACCTTGGGCTCATTGGTATTTTCTAATCTACATAACTAATTTCGTAGTTTTTAGACTATCAATGTATAGTATTATAAAATTACTTAGATGCATTTGACATGATTGGACATATTTCGTGTATTATTTCTGTATGTATGATCTGAAGTTTTATTATCTATTTATCCATCTATCTATCTGTTTAAAGTTGGAGATCCACCAGGACAGTTAAGATTTAAAGGGCTGTGATCTTGAAGAGGAGTTCAGTGCATAAGTGCTAACCTTACATTCAGCATGTCTTTTCCATATATGCACACACACCTTACATACATATATGTGTGTATAATGGGTGTGTGAAGGGGTGCCTGTGTGTGGGGGGGATATATAATAGATATATATGTAAAGTATAATATATATTACACACACGCACATCTTTGATCTCTTTTACTTATCATGGAAAAATGGAAAAATTCTGAAATAAAGCTACTTAATAAAATAGCAGTTTATCTTATATGCACTCTTTCCAAGGATAAAAAAATAAAAATATACTTTAGGAGCCATATACTGGCTCTTGAAGCTTCTACTCAGAAGTGACATATATCACTTCTAATCACCATTACTGGGCAAAGCAAGTCAATGGCTAAATCTTACCTTAGTGTGGTAAGCAAAATGTTCCTTTTCCTGGAAGTAGCATCAGCATATGTAGCAAACTGTAATATACCCTAAATCAGATTACTGCCATTGAGGTTATCACTTAAAATATCATAGTTGCTTAATTTTAGGGCAAATGATTCTTCAGTTATTTTTTCTATAAATTCAATGTAATAAGTTATGAATCATATTTTTATTTTTTTATCCCTGGAAAAAAATTCATATGTGTGGAAAAACAAACACAAAATTAGTGCTTTCAAGATGGGATATGCCTAAGTTTTCCCATTAATGAGCTAAATGATTTTTTTAACAGACACACTTGGAGGCTGAAATAGCTGGGGACTGATGGATACAGATGGATGGTGAGCTAGGGAATTGGAGCTATTCTAATTTGCACAGAAGCTAAGTATGAATGAATCTTTTCGTGGCATATTTTTCTAGGGTTCATTTGAATTATAAATATAAATGAGTGAAAATATGTTTCCAATATAACACTTAGGCTTCTTCCTCTCCCCATTAAAATGTACTTAGATGATTAGTAATGTACCCAAGAACTACAAGAACCTTGTCTTTCCTGTTGCACTGACACTCTAAAACAGAAGGTCCTGTCAAGAGCAAAAAAAAAAAGCTTCTTATAACTGAAACAGATATTTCTTAGGTATCCAAAATGATAAGACCCAATAGAAGGAGAAAAAAACAGAACAACAGTGTAAATGTAACTAACAAGTAAATAAAACAGCCACCAAACATATTAGCTTTCTTTGTTAAAATTCTTCAGAATGATCGTCCACACAAATCGAGTCTGAAGTTCCAGTCCAAAGGACATACTGAAGTACAACTCTGGGCATTTGTGGCTCAGATAAATTAAAGAGGCTGTTGGGTCAATGCTGGATTTCTCCAAAGAAAGGTGAAAGACAGCTGTCCATTTATGTATATAAAATGAGTATGGATTACTCTTGCTAACCAATATAATATGCAATAGTATTTTGTGCACATGGTACCCATTAGTGAGAAGAGTAATATTGAGAGAAGTTATCATGAGGACAAGAATTCTGCCTCAGAAAGTGTACTCATAATTAATATAATTTAATAGATGGGATAAACCTGTGTTTTAATTATATTTTATTTTTGATAAAGAATCAAAATAATATTGACATATTTTAAGAGCATAAAATGTAATATATATGTATTTTAGAAAAACATAATCTATTTTCATACTAAAGTGAACTCTAATAATTTTTAATTCACTCATTAGATCATATTAGTTATTTCCTCTTTCAGAAAATCATTTCGTTTTTCTCCACATAATTTTCCTACAGATTGCCTCAGAGTGAGGGAAACTAAAGGTGGTAAAAGACACAGTGAAATTAAAGCTCTGTTCCAAAGTGGCGATCAACAACGCCACGGATAGGTGTTGGAATTATTTTTGAAAGCTGTGTGCTATCACTCCTTTATGAATCTTTGAAACAACCTGAAACCAAATTAGCTTTTATTTATTAATTTTCTTAGATCTTCTGGATCCTGTCTTAATACAGTAGTTGCCATAGTTAGATTAGGCATCAGATTCAGAATTCTGGGTCTTTTTCATGTCCTCATGATCTTTGAATGTGTGAAAAGCTTATCATATCAATTTTTTTTCCAGCTGTAAGCCTGGGTTTAATAATACTACCTAACATTTATTGAGTACTCACTATATGTCTGGCTCTATTATAAATGCTTATTTAACCCTAAAAAACAACTCTAGGCAACTAGTACCATTATCATCCACATTTTTCAGATTTAGAAAAACTAAAGCTGTAGAAAGGTTCTTAGCTAGGAAATGTATAGCCAGGACTCAAGCAGGTCATTTTGTGCCAGGGCCCTTAACTATGACCATCTCTACTTACATAAGATTCTATAAGAACAAAAATGTTCATCATAGCTAAGTTTTTCTAGGATATTCAAACAAAGGTAATAAATACGAAAAGATAAGGTTTACACTTTATTGTTATTTCTGACAAAGCATGAGTCATTTCTTTTAGTCATCTCTTTATATTACATAATTCCAGATGGAAAAGTATGTATTACACTGCACTAACACATTCAGAAATACAGTAAGTAGAATTATTTAACCACATTATGTTCAGGAGAGACTAAAGCATTTGTGCGCCAAGAATTTTTCTTCATACAGTTTGGTTTATACTAGCTTTTGGAAGCTGTCTTGTCCATTGAAAAAGTATTTGTGAATAGTACATAGTGAATAGAAAATATTTTTGCAGATGTTCAGTGGTATTCATGAGTTCCTGCAAACACCCGCAAACACCCACAAATTTTCCCCAGAGTCTTGACTAATTTTCACTTCATAGATCTGTGAAATATTTTAAAATAAAAGAAGCATGTCAGGAAATCTTTGGTTGTCTGGTTCTTTCTTTCTTAGTTCCTGGTGTTTTATCTCTTACTCTGTTTTGCTACCAGGTTTCTTTTTCTATGCAAGAAACATGTATGTATTTGATCAATTTATTAAACACTTCCTGATGAAAAAATTTTCAACCTACAAGAAACGTAAAGAAATTTTAGAGTAGGCATTCTAGATTCATCACCAATGTTGTGCCATTAAAATTTACTGTATTTGTTTCATCGCATATCTTTTCATGTCTTTGATAGAGCCTTATTTTTTACACATTTCAAAGTAGGCTGCAAATATCTCTAGCTTGTCCCTAAATATTTCTGCATGCATATTATTAACTATAGTTAATGTTGTTAAGTTTGTTGTTTTTATTTTATGTAAAACTTACATGCAATAAATGAAGAAGTCTAAATTGCACATTTGCGGAGTTTTGATATTGGAGTTGAGTATATCTTATCCAAAATGATTTGGAGAGAAGTGTTTTGGATTTTAATTTCATCAGATTTTGAAATATTTGCATATACATAATGAGATATTTTGGGGATGGGACACAAGTCTAAACACAACATACTTTAAGTGATTACACATATACCTATACCTAAGGCATATATACCTTATAAATATAGTCAGAAGGAAATTGTATACAATATTTTTAATAATTTTGTATATTAAAAAATTTTTATATACATTGAACCATCAGAAAGCAAAGGTATGACTATCTCAGTCATCCATGTGGACAATCTGTGGTTATCTGGCATCACCATCATTTCTGACTCTGAATGTATATGCTACCTATAAGAAATCATTTTCTTCTACTTACTCAAATGTAAGTACTTAAAACTAAAATATATGATATAGCATAAATACAATGAAACAATAATGTATTCAGGGTAACTAAGTAATATAGTAGCATCACCAGAATCTCTGCATCATCTGTTTAACAGCAGCAGTAAGAAACAATGGCAAGCTTTCAGTCTCCATCTATGATGCTGTGTTTGATTAAAAGGTTACTATATACTGCATTTTATTTTTTTTAGGTGAGGAGAAGCATCAGAATGAGCTGAAGGACAAGGAGGTGAGGTCCTTTAGGGATAAGAAGGCATTCTGCTTGGTAGCTTTTGAAAAATGTTTTCTCCAAAGCCATCTGCCTCATTAACAATGCTTTTTGTCTTAGAAGTCTCTCTTTGATTTTATAAGATTTCATCTCAGATGTTTAAATATATTTAAACATAATGTATTGTTTAGTATAAAATTAATGAATTCATTATTGCGTAGTTTTTAACACATGAGATGTAAAATCTCTAACAATAATAGTGCAAAGGACATGAAGGGAAAAAAGGAAGGATACAGTTGTATGTTTCTTAGACCATGTGTGAGGTGGCATCATATTATTTGAAGGTGGATTCTGATAAGTTAAAACATACATTGTGAAGTTAGAATAACCAGTCATATCAAACTATATGATATGAAATAAAATGAAGGGAAAGAAAATGAATTGGAATGAGAAGTTGTCAGCATAGCGATGGTATTAAAGCCATGGGGCTGGGTAAAAACACAAGTCCATGGACGGAGCTATGGGAAACTCTGACATTGATAGTTTAGGAAGGGAAGGAGAAGCTTTTCATAGGGAAAAATAAAGAACAAGTCAGGGAAAAAGTAAAGACTGATTAGGGCAAGACTGGCTTCTTTTCAACTACTGGACTTGAAACATTTTGTTGATGCGGGTGAGGCAATTTTATAGAAACTCTCCCACAAATGGAAGTTATGTGCTCTTCCTGAAGCAGATGTTTTTTTCTGATGTTCTTAGAAGCATATGTAAGTTTATTTTATACATATTAATATGTATATCTAATATTTTACATGTCTGATGTATAATACACTCACGTGAGTAAAAATTATTCTTAAAATATAAAAATGTAAAGACAAGTATATCCTTATTTCTATTGACATGTCAATTTCTATTATATGTATAGTAATCTTGGCAACATCTCTTATGATGACGGATGGATTTTTTTTTTTTTTTTTTTTTGAGACGGAGTTTGTCACCCAGGCTGGAGTGCAGTGGCGCGATCTCGGCTCACTGCAACCTCTGCCTCCTGGGTTCAAGCGATTCTCCTGCCTCAGCCTCCTGAGTAGCTGGGATTACAGGCACCTACCACCACGCCCAGCTAATTTTTGTATTTTTTTTATTTTTATAGAGACAGAGTTTCACCATGTTGGCCAGCCTGGTCTTGAACTCCTGACCTCAGGTGATCCACCCGCCCCAGCCTCCCAAAGTGTTGGGATTACAGGGGTGAGCCACCATGCCTGGCCGATGGACTGATTTTTAACAAAGCACCAAAGTAATTCAAAATGGGAAAAGAAGTATTTTTTTTTTTTTTTTCAAAAAGCTCATTTTTCTGGAAAACTTGTGAGAGAAAACTAAGAGAATATTCTTTTGTGTGGATGAGGCAAATATTTCTTAGACAGATATAGAAAGCAATAATAAAATCATAAAAAGGAACACAAGACTATCAAATTATAACTGGGATTAGATAGTCCAGAATAATTTTAATAATTCATGTAAATGATTCATGTATTTTCTATGCTTAATCTTACCTAACAATCAACTATATTTTCAGTTGTTTCTTAAGTATGAACATTTGTCTTGATAAGTAGATGGTACACTATCCATAAAGTTACTGAAACAGTTTTATATATGTATTTTTCTTTTTCTTCTATTGACAGTATATTCATAAATCATGTCCACCACATTATCTGGCATTGTACTTCTTAATTTGTCCAGTTTTTCAAATTTCTTTATTACTAAATAATTTTCTTTGCAAGGACATTTTTTCACAGGAACCATACGCATTATGATTTTGAAAGTTACAGAAAAAATTAATTAATTAAATTAGTAAACAATGCTGGCAGGCCCTCAAATGGTCCCCAGTGATTCTTGCCTTCTGGTACAAATGGCATATGTCTTTCCTTTGAGTATAGGTTGCACCCGTTGACTCTCTTCTAAGGAAAATAATACAGCACAAGTGATGTGAAGCCACTTCTAAAATTAGTTTATAAAATGACTGGGACTTCTGCCTTGCCCTTCTCTCTTGTTCTCTAATCTCTTAGAATCCTCTTTCTGGGGAAAGCTGCTACATTGTAAGTAGCCCTACTAAGAACCCACATAGACATCTCTGGAGTACACACATGGATGTCTGCAGCCCCTGCCAACACCTTGGTTGCAGCCTGAGACCTCCTGAGTCAGAGGCAGCCAGCTAAGCTATGCCCAATGTCCTGATCCATAGAAATGTTAATATAATGTTTATTGCTTTTAAGCAGCTAAGTTTTAGGGTAATTTTTTATGCAGCAGTAGATAATTAACATAAAGAACAAGAGAGTTATGTTGCTATGCTGATGGTAGCAAGTCAACGAGGCTCAGTCACTGGCTGGGTGATTAAGGTCTAACGCTAGCCCCATAGTATCTCCCACTGAAAACTAATTTTGATAAAATTTATGAATTACCTAAATTATTAACCTTCAGAAGACACAGGAACAATACTATCAAAAGGACTAATAATAAATATTTGAATATCAAATGTCTACCTTATTCAAAAAGTATAAATCTTCATGTTTATTTCATTGTTCTTAGAATATTAAATTTGAACAATATAAAAGAGTCACAAATAACCTTTTCATATTTATACATAGCTCCTCAACTTCAGCTACGGTACAGTCTCTAACGGCAATGCTATATGCTGGGAAGAAGATCTTTGTATCTAGATTTATTGGGTGTTAGAACTGCATTATGACATTCTGTTCCACCCCACCTCTCTGTACTTTCCTCAGTCATGGATACTGGTGATCAGGCATTGCTAGCACCCTGCTCTAAGCACCGTGGATTTCTCGGGCACTTGCCTGTAAAGCAGAGCAGCCCCATCACAAGTAAATGTACCATAATTAATAAGGAAAAGACCTTCAATGTTTGCTTTTCTCATACTTTCTTTATCCCTAGAAATTTTACCATATGCAATATTTCATACAAGTGAACTGAACATGAGAGATGCACTATTTTCTAGGAGGACTATAATCTTGTAATTGTCAAAATTAATTTTAAAAATCAAAACAAAAACGGACATACTACCAAACAATATAAAAGTCACAGGAGTTTTAATATTCAGATATTTATTTTAAGGATTGTTGCTGTTGTTGTTGTAAAACAACAACAGGTTTTGGCATAAATGTAGTTTTATCTGAGAGATTCTACCCAGCAAACTTCAAAGACTTTTCTGTATGGGACTGCCATCTAGTGGGCAGTCCAGTGAGGCTAGCTAATAACAGTAGGAAACGTGGTTTGGTATTGGTAAGCAGAGCCATTTTGTTACACAAATATTTATTGAGCACCTGCTACATGCGAAGTGCTTCCTTATAAGCTGTGGGATATTTTTTAAATGATTAAAAACTTAGACCCTAAGTTCAAACGTTTTTTCGTTATTTTCACTGGAATTTTAAAACTACAACCTGCTACACAGTTTCTTTTAATCTCATGACTTCAAATTATTTCACAGTACTGTGATATTTAAAAAGCCTCCATTGTCTTCTACACACTGTTCCTCCCTCCTAACCCCGGCCTATTATGAATTTAAAATAAATTATGGTAGAATAAATAGAAAGTGGTTTTGAATCAAACCAGAGTTTTGAAGAATCAATATGAAATGAAAATGCTATTAATATTGGAATTTCTCCTGCTGGTTTAGTCAATGACAAATTTCCTCAGGAAAATTTAGGCTGGGCATGGTGGCTCATGCCTGTAATCCCAGCACTTTGGAAGGCCAAAGTGGGTAGATCACGAAGTCAAGTGTTCAAGACCAGCCTGGCCAACACAGTGAAACCCTGTCTCTACTAAAAATACAAAAAATTAGCCGGGCGTGGTGGTGGGTGCCTGTAATACCAGCTACTTGGGAGGCTGAGGCAGGAGAACTGCTTGAACCTGGGAGGTGGAGCTTGCAGTGAGCCAAGATCACGTCACTGCACTCCAGCCCGGAGGACAGTGCAAGACTCCTTCTCAAGAAAAAAAAAAAAAAAAAGAAAAAGGAAATTTAGTTTTCCCTAAACAACAAAATCAGGTGTGACATTTATTGTGAAGGCTCACTATTTATTTTATCTACTGAGTTTTAAATGAAGTTTTACATTTCGGACTGGAAACTGCAAAAAACATATCTTAAAGGCCAAAAACCAGCACACCCAGCCGACTCAGAATGAATACATGGAAGCTCTTATAATTATTCATGAGATTATAATGATTTATTTGGGAAGGTCATTAGAAAAACTTTATTTCTAATATATTTCCATGTCACAGTTCACTAAAAATAATAGTTGTCATTTGTATAGTGCTTTGAAGTTCATAAAATGCTTTTACAAACTGTATTTTATTCACACATGTGTGGGCAGATATTCATTTCCAGTCTAACACATGAGGTATTTAGATTTCACACAGCTGGCAGATCAGTGCTTCTCCTTTAAGTCAATTTGGGCTATTATCTGGAAAAACGTGAGATTTTTCACAGTTAGTAGAAGATGTGATTAATTCTCTTTTTCTAGTGTAGTGAATGGACTTAAGAATTGAGGGGAAAACTTAAATCCAAATTTAAGTGTATTTTTCTACTATATAATTTACTTGGTAGAAAACCATTTTACTGTTTAAAATTGTATCTATTTCACAGAAGATAGCTAGTTTAGGGATTATTTACTTTCTTATTGCAAATTCTTTTTCATCTATCTCTACTTAGCTCAAGGCAAATGTGTTACCCCAAAAATTACAAATTCATTGCACTTGGATTTCCTGAAATTATTTTGTGATCCTACACTTACTGTTTTTCCTTTGAAACACTTTATGCTCATCATTCAAACGCACACACAGTTAAATCCAACTCATTACTTAGCATCAATTTTCTAACATATGTTAAATTTGTTTTGTTTGTTTTGGTTTTGATTTATTTTTTGTTGTTGGTTTTTTAGTTCTCTGCATGTTTCAACAGGCATCTTAGGCAGCACATGATCCTGGAGTGTTTTTCTAGTATATTATCAGTCAGATTTTCTTCAACATTATCATTACCACTAGAAGCATTACCAGTTCTATAAAAACATCATAAAAGACTGTGTTTAGTGTTAAACACTTTTCAATACTGATATTGTGATAATAATGCAGTGCCTTCTTTATGATTTAAAGCACCATCAAATAATTTACTCAAGTTCGATAAATTTCGTGTCTGGAGACTTTTGTACTTACTTTCTGTGTGGCTCTGGTAAGCCATTCCTTTGCTTTTCTAGTCTGAGATTCCTCATTTACAAATAGAGGATAATAAGACAACATAGGACTTATATGAGATAAAATTGAAACCATTTTTAAACTCACACAGTAAAGCATAAAATAGTATTTAAAATGTGCCCTTAATAAACAAGTTTATCTAAGATGTATCATATATATTTCAGATAACTTTACTATTTATGCCAGACACACACACACACACACACACACACACACACACAAATCATCTTTTATTACCTTTCAAGGAGAAATTTTTAAACAAAAACAAGAAACACTATATACTTTTAAAAAAATATTTGCGACACTGATATTGGGATTTGGGGAGGAAATTGGGAGTTATATGCTTATTGTTATGTACCCATTTTCCTGGTTCTTTTGAATTGTTCTTAAGGTGTAATGTTTTCTTCATAATGGTCAAGTATTTTCTTTTGCTTAAAAATGATAGTTCACTTTGAAAGCAAAGATCCATCTAACACACTCTTCGTTTAAATCTATGTAATGAAATAAAATCTTTATGTCCACACATTTTGAGCTCCTACCTTCATGCATTTATAGTGTGTTACATTTCCCAGTTTTCTCATATTTAATGTCTTATGGCCTGTTCTCCAGATTCAGGTAGTAAAATGTTAGAAGGTATATTTAAATAGACAGAAAGGCTGCAGAAATGTATTTAATTACAGACAGCTTAGAATAAAAACCTTTGCCCAGTTTCAAAATAGGTTGCACCAAAAACTAATGAGCAAATGAAAAATCTGATATGTTCTCTAATGAAGCCTGGTGAACTATGCATGTGCTGTTGGATATTGACCTAAAAATTGCTACTTGGTATTCAGCCAAATTCAACCAAGGCCTTTTAATCACTGGTTAGCAGTTTTTCATTTGCATAAATACTAGGTATTTAAATGCCCCTGCCCCATACCCATATATCACTCATTTGCATAATGGAAAATAACAGAGGCAAAATACAATTCAAGCCAGTATGTTTGGAAGAAAAAAGGATGACTGAACATTGAAAAACAATTTATGAAAAAAATCTTTATCAGAAATTACGTATTGAATTAGCCAACTCTCTTCTTTAATATTCAAATCTTCTGTACTCAACTATCTTGTGGCAAGTTTCACAGATGATTGCACAAACAAATTAGAAATATATCTCAGAATGATTATAGGGCCAGATAGCTTATGTACCCTGGCCTACATTTACCTGTATTAGGTGTTTAAAGACCAAAACACTAGGTACATAAATGTTCCAGCCACATAACTATATACTATTCATCCACTGATAAAATATAGTAAGAAGGAGGCTGTAAGCTCAAAATAACCATTTAGGAGTCTCTAGTATATGAAAACACATTTAGGTATGAACTGTGCCACAGTTGGGTGATTAGAAGTAACTCCCCACAAGACTTAATTCTGTCCTGAAAGATGGGTTGATGACTCACTCATGGAAGTTTCAATAGCTGGCAAGTTCAAGAAGGATATCTAAGGGGAAGACATTTGAATGGTGGAGATATACAAACTCAGGATTTATGGGCAGCCAGTTTCTGCCACGTGAACCAAGTAACAGAAAGCTCATCTCAGAAACATTAATCGACAATGAGAGAGACAGAGGAGAGTTGGAGGGTTTACATTTTACATTTCACATGATTCTTTTTGTTCCTGTTTGTTGCTTCTCTTTCAATGATGCCCACTTGAATTTCTGCCTCAAATTTCGTTTTAAAAACTATAGACAAAACTTAGACTACATACAGTCAGTTTGTTTGTTGGATTATCTATATGTTTAAGCTGGCTCAAGTTGATTTCTTATATTCACAACAAAAAAACCTTCATACACCAAATCATGAGATAAAACTGTGAGGGATTAGAGAACGAAATAGGTTATATTAGATTTTAAAGTGATCTTGTAAAAGTAAATCATCTACAACATAAGGAATTTTAGAAAAACAATATTTTCTAAGCAAGTCAACATAAGTTTTAGAGATCTTCCTTCCAATGATTGTATTTTTTTACCCTACTTTAAAAAGGATCCACTTTCCTCTTGTCCTTATTCCACCAAAAACCCCTTTAACACTTCCACATTATAATGAATACATTGTAAATTGTTAAAGATGACCAATAGTTCAATAAATTAGTATTTGGGTTAAACAGAGCAAATTATCCACTTACTCTACTGCTAACATTAGGTAACAATTTTGGGTAACAATAGGCGTGGCCTGTTATTAGCTAGATGAGCTATCAGTTCTTACAAATCCAGGAATACGATCTGACAATATTGCATATTGCAATCATTTGTGAAATAATATTGAAAAGTAATGGGGTTTATTTGAACTTAATGCTCAACTGAGACTAAACACTGAATGTACTCTGCTATTTACATTTTATTTTAATCTAAATGAACATCAATTATACATGTGTCTTATGCAGTGTCAAACTTAATTGAAGAGTGTGCATAATTTATTAGCATAATCTTTATATTTCTCAAATGACAAAATATTCTCAATAATATAATTCACACTAAGAAATATAAGGACTTTTATATCTAGTGAGTATAAACTCAGTCCTGTTCTTTATGTAGAATATATATATGTATTTTTTAATAATCAACAATTCTAGAAATATCCTAGAAAACAGTTCTATTGCTTAATTTTACTTTCTACTATGCAAGTTTTCTTTATTCTTATCTTTAAATACGTCTTCTCAAATTTTTCTATTTTACTGTTAAATCTATACTTGGGAAGTTCAGGTTTAAAATATGTATTTAGTAATACATATTAAGATTTTCACAATGGGATATTTAGTAATGTGCTTCTGTGTATAGAAACACATACAGATACAAACATATATGTTGTTTATTATTGAAGTAAATGTTTTTGTTTTCATCAAACTATGTTTCTGAGCAATAAAGTCAATAAATACTTTAAGACTGGAACAAAAAATAAGTCTAACATTTTGAGTTAAAAAGTTACTCTTATTTTATTTTATTTTTATTTATTTATTTATTTATTTTGAGATGGAGTCTCACTCTGTTGGCAGACTGGAATGCAGTGGCACGATCTCAGCTCACTGCAACCTCCGCCTCCCAGGTTCAAGCGATTCTCCTGTTTCAGCCTCCCGAGTAGCTGGGACTACAGGCATGTACCACCACATTCAGCTAATTTTTGTATTTTTAGTAGAGATGGGGTTTCACCATGTTGGCCAGGATGGTATCAATCTCTTGACCTCGTGATCTGCCCACCTCAGCCTCCCAAAGTGCTGGGATTACAGAAGAGAGCCACCATGCCTGGCCAAAGTTATTCTATTTTCAATAAAATTTTCTTACTTAGTATAATAATTGTTAAATGCTATAACTCCACCATCCTTGCTCAATGATGTGACCTGAGGAACAATAACTAAGCATGTGAAAATAGACTGAAAAAAGTGATAACATGAAATCAGAGTATAGAACATCACTGAGGCATTTGAAGTGGTGCAGAATGCAAGAGCACAGCTAAGAGATTAAGGGTCTGCTGGACTATGTTGCATCATTATTCAGTACTAATAATTTGTGACGATAACTAAAGAAAAGCTTATAGTAGACTGGATTTTCTAGTGCTCTTTCTAGTCCTTTCTATTCCTCCATATCTCAGACCATATGACCAGTAAGTAGGAGAGCAGGAAGTGCTGTCATCTTGGAAGGAAAACTAACTGAATTTATTTTTGTTTGGTTAAATCAGTGTTGCTGTATGAAAAGCCATTAAGAATACATAAACAAAAAAGCCATGTAAAAAAAAAGATATGTATAAAAACAAAAAATATAAAAACTAGTACTTATGCCAAGCACTGGAGCTCAAGTCTGTAATCCCAGCACTTTGGGAGGCCAAGGTGGGAGGATTGCTCGAGTCCATGAGTTTTGGTGCACAGCCTATATCCAGTCTACAATCAGTCTATGCTGTAAGCCTTCACCATACTGCTACAAGAATCTGAAGGGTTTTTTTTTTCTGACAACAGATCTTTGCCTTCACATGAGGTAGGCCATGACACCTGGGAGTATCAGAGAGGAATTCTCAACCAATTACAGGAAAAAAATCTTGTTCTATGAATACCCCAACTTCTACAACCCCAGGGGGAACAACTCTGAATTGTACTCAGTACAGTCTCAAAGAAGGACTCAGAAGGATGGATCCCTTAATGCCCACAGTAATAATCTGCTCAGTAATGCATCCTGATTGGATTTCAGCCCTAATCTGTCTCACTTCCCACCCCACCCCCTACGGATGCCTTGTAGGGCAAACTCCCAAATAAACTTTTTCACTCAAACTCTTATCTCAAGGCTGGTTTCTGGGCAAACCAAACCTAGGACAATTGTTACCACAAGTGGTCCTAGAAAGCAGGTTCTTGGACTTGTGGAACTGGATCACTTATTGCTCACATGACCACAAGTGTCCAATGGCTGGTGATAAGTGGGGTAGTGACAATAGCTGGTGCACTGTGGCATGACAATTACTGTGTGTCTCTCTAGTGCTTGAAAATAACTGAAAGAGTGAATTTGGAATGTTTCACAATGAAATGATAAATGCTTGAGGTGATGGATTCCCAACCCCCCGACATACATTACACATTGTATGTCTATATCAAAACATCATATATACCCCATAAATATATACAACTATTATACACCCATAATACTTATTTTTTTAAATATTGGGGATTAGGATGAAAAGGGTTCAATGGCTTATGAAATAGTGCTAGTATTTGAAACACTTATAATTTTGTAATTACAAAGATGTTGGAGTTGGTCCATGGTATGAATTGTGATTGTTTCCCTTAACAAAGAAACCAACAAACTCTAGTCAGCTATCAACTCAGAGGGTCTCAATGACAGCATTTAAAAAGCCCTTAATCTCCTGCCACCAAGGTCTGGCTATGCTGGACATCATGTCCAAGGTTCGATTGTAAGGGTGAAGGAATTACAAAAATAGGTTGAATTTATTCCCTGGAAAATATTCTATACTAAAGTCAGGGAAATACAAAATGACAAAAGATCAACAAAGAACTCTGTTTAAAGAGAAACAGTGTGACAATAGCTATAAAGCCTGATAACTATGCCCTCCTTCAACAAGCAGGATCTTTAGTGTGAACTTCTTATAGTAATTTGATATAACAGGTTTCCCATTTTGTGTTGTTTTCTAGAAAACCCAGAGCTCAATTTTCAAATCACTCCTATTATTCATTGAGGATTTCACACCATGGGTTCTCTGTACAACCCTATATATTAGTCATGTTAGGCTGGATTTTGCAATAGTAATGAACAATCACAAATCACAGCACCTTAAAACAGCAGTTTATTTTATTTTATTTTTTTGAAACAGGGTCTCACTCTGTCATCCAGGCTGGCATGAAGTGGCACATTCATGGCTCACTGCAGCCTTGACCTTCCTGAACTTAGGTGATCCTCCCATCTCAGCCTCCGGAGTAGCTGGGACAACATGTGTGCAGCTGGGACAACAGGACATATGCCCTGCTAATTTTTGCATTTTTGTAGATATGAGGGTTCGCCATGTTGCCCAAGCTGGTCTTGAACTCCTGGACTCAAGCAATCCATCCACCTCAGCCTCCCAAAGTGTTGGGATTACAGGCGTGAGCCACCCTGCCCAGCCCAAAAGTTTATTTTCTACTCATGCTATGCGTCTACCTTAGCATATTTTTGTTTTGGAAATATGATGATAGAGCATTAAGCATCACAAACGTTGCTGGCCATCATGGCACAAGAAAAGAAAGAATGGAAAAGTATTCAGTGGCTCTCAAACTTCCTCTCAGAAATAACGAATGTCACTTGTGCTCACATTTCATTGACCAAATCTATTCACTTGCCCCTACCTAACTTGAAGGAAGCACGAAAATATAATCCTACCATGTGCCCATAGAAGAACAAAAACTAATTTTTCGATAGCACCGCTGACCATCATGCCTCACTGACTTCAAGATGTGTTTATTTTACTTAATGCCTCCTTGCTCCTATTTAATCATCCAACCGTTGTTTCCATCTTTAATCATTTTTAAAATTATTCATGCATTTTTTCCATGATTTTCCAATTATAATTTAATCCTTTTAGAATAAAGCTTGGTTTTATATATACATAAAATATTATATATAGTATATATAATATATACTACATATTATATTATATATAGTATATATAATATATACATAAAATATTATATATAGTATATATAACATATACTACATATTATATTATATATAGTATATATAATATATACTACATATTATATTATATATAGTATATATAATATATACTATATATTATATACTATTAATATGTAATTATATATCATAACATATTATCTTATATACAATTAATATGTAATTAAATGTAATATTACTATAATATATATTATTAGATATATCAAATATGTCACTTATTCACCTAACTTTTTCATACGTTAAAAATAAGCATATGATAGTCACATACTTGTGTTCTTTCTACATACATTTCCAACAACTTTTCCAAGTTCAGTGTTGAGCAGTAAATATAAGAGACAATTTTCCTCCTAGCAATGGACGCTCCTAGTGAGAAAGTGTCAAGAAGCAATGCTGTTGCCATGGTTATCTGATTGTGGTAGGGCTTGTTCACGTAATTTCACAAATTCTTGTCATATGTATTAACTAACAACTTTTCATTTACTAACTTTGCTCAATATTTAAACAAATTTTTAGATGCATGCTTCCAAAAGTAGTAACACAATGATTTGCATTCGCGTCAATAATGAATACATTACTATTAATATATCTCTGAGAAAGAGAATAAACATCTCTTTATATGTTTGCTTTGTTTTCTTTTTATTGTTCACTTGGATTTCACTTTATTAATCTTTACTAAAGGAATTCAAATATGAATTTTCACTTCCAGCTATCTCTATTAAAAATGAGCTTTAGCCCATTCCTAGATGAATAAGAAACTTGTAGTTGTAAATTTAAAAACTGGAAAAATTGCTATGATGGGTATAAGTTGATTATCTCATTTCAGTTTTTTTTTTTTTTTTTTTTTTGAGACGGAGTCTTGCTCTTTCGCCCAGGCTGGAGTGCAGTGGCGCAATCTCGGCTCACTGCAAGCTCCGCCTCCCGGGTTCACGCCATTCTCCTGCCTCAGCCTCTCCGAGTAGCTGGGACTACAGGCGCCCGCCACCACGCCCGGCTAATTTTTTGTATTTTTTAGTAGAGACGGGGTTTCACCGTGGTCTCGATCTCCTGACCTTGTGATCCGCCCGCCTCGGCCTCCCAAAGTGCTGGGATTACAAGCGTGAGCCACCGCGCCCGGCCCTCATTTCAGTTTTAAGACACATACTGATGGCAGTGGTAAATGTTAGAACCATGATTTAAACCAATTTTATTATCCTTATTCTTCCCAAATTCACAGCATTTTCCCTCACCCATTTATGTAGGTTTCAATGCTGTATAAAGTTTGTTGGCTGCACATTACTGGGTTAATATCATCATATAATTTTTTAGTAAAATGTTTATAAGAATAAATAATAGAAGAAAGTGAGGCAACAGCACATTAGAGGAAAGTACAATAGAAATTAGCATAGTTTTCTATATTCTAAGATTTACATGAAAAATTCATGGAAAACTTTTCTGCAGATGTTTTATCATTTTATTATTGCTATATGCTAACATGCTGATTGAAGTGACCATAGTTGCCATTTAAAGGATAGCCACATGCACACACACATTATACAACTGAATGTATATGGCGACTTAACAAAAAAAAAAAAGTGTGTGTTGGGTGGGAGTTGAGTCAAAACGTCAGAAATAAGCAAATAAAGAACCAGTACATTAAGCTGATCGTAATGGCAAGACTCTGAAGTTCAAAAAGAATACATTTGCCAGAACTTACAAAAGCATATAAGTACTGATGTTTATCAATCAGCATTAAACAATAAGTGCATGAAAACTAGTTACGGAGAAAGGCAAGCTCCTTAACTCTGGTAAGGCCCTTAGACATAAAATATATGACATTTCGGAAAACTCTTTTTAAATTATACTTTGGGTTTTATCCAGTTTTTGACCCTTTAAACACTTTCTAAACACTGTAAAAAGGATTTTCTGTTCACCAACTATTGGATACAATTATGCTCAGCTGGATCGCAGTGAAAAACAAAAGAAAAAGGTTGTTGGGATTTCACAGGCAAAGTCAAGGTTCCGAGGGAGCCAGCTGTGCAAAAGGCATATCTATATCCTTAAGAGAATGAAACTCCTGCCCCTTTTAGGTGTAAAATTTAAGTAAGCCGGGCACGGTGGCTCACGCCTGTAATCTGAGCACTTTGGGAGGCTGAGGCTGGTGGATCGCCTGAAGTCAGGAGTTCAAGACCAGCCTGACCAATATAGTGAAACCCCATCCCTACTAAAAAATACAAAAAACTAGCCAGGCGTGGTGGTGGGCGCCTATAATCCCAGCTACAAGGGAGGCTGAGGCAGGAGAATCACTTGAACCTGGGAGGCAGAGGTTGTGGTGAGCCAAGATCATGCCATTGCACTCCAGCCTGGGCAACAAGAGCAAAACTCTGTGTCAAAAAAAAAAAAAAAAAAAAAAAAAAAAAAAAAAAAAAAAAAAAAAAAAAAAAAAAATTAAGAAATAACAACAAAATAACAAAAAGAAAATATGTTAAGGTTAAATTTTCAGGATATTTTATCTTGGGTTGGAGATCTCAAGAACTCCATGTCCTCAGACTAATTCTATATAATATTATATCACTGGCAAAAATTAGTCTTCAAAAGAACAAATTATTTATGTAATCATATTTATTTTAATCTCATGGCTTTTACAGCATCCTATCTTCTCCTAGAGAACCAGACACACAAAAAACCCTAATGCAAGTAATTATGTAAATAACAACATATGCATTATTCATCTTTTTTTAAGCTATTATGCATACAATTGTTTCCTGAGCTGATTATACTTCTGCTTGTCTTTTAGACTCATACACATTTAATATCTATCTAGCAAAGTTGTTTTAAGAGATATGGAAATCTATCTACAATTATTTGAATGGTAACTGTTCTAGTTATTGCAGCTAGTGTCTTTCTCAGCCTCCACTTCAAAAACACTTCAATAATGGCATTTTAAAATTAAATTTTCTATCATAATATTCTGTGATTTTTTTAGAAAGACAGGATATCTGCTGAGTTCGTGGATACGCTTCTAAAGTCTGAAGTGAGGCAATTACATAAATTCTAATAAATATCAAACGATTTCATATCTGCTCAGTCAAGCCTGTGTTTGTGTGCCTAACTTGTGAAAAATTAATTGAGAATTTTCAGTGCATGTATTGAGGACATTAACTCTACTCTGATTTCTTCAGTGAATGACTATGTGTGCATTCCTTAAGTACCTTCAGATACTTTTAGACATGGAGTTGTGATGATAGCTTTGCTACCCACTGAGAACAGTATGGAGGTTCCCAAAAATTTAAAAATAGACCTACCATACAATCCAGCAGTACCACTTCTGGGTATAGATCCAAAGGAAACGAAATCAATATGTCGGAGAGATATCTGCACCCTCATGTTCATTGCAGCATTATTCACAGTAGCCAAGATATGGACACATTCTATGTGTCCATTGTGGAAAAATGGATAAAGGAAATGTTTATGCACACACACAAACACACACACGCACATATTCGTGTGTCTCTGTGTGTACATATTTTTAGGACTGAATAATCTACTCTATGTGTGTGATAATATTCTTCACATAGAGTAGAATATTATTCAGCCATAAAAAGAAGGAAATATTGCCATTTGTAACAGCCTGGATGAACCTGGAAGACATTATGCTAAACTAAATAAGCCAGATGCAGAAAGACAAATACTTCATGATCTCAATGATACGTGGAAACTAAAAAACGTCAAACTTGGAGAAGCAAAGAATAGAATGGAGGTTACCAGGGGTCCGAAGGTAGAGGAAATGAAGAGATTTGCATCAAAGGGTACAAGCTTTCATTGTAAGATAAACAAGGAGTCAGGGGCAAGACGATCGACTAGAAGCCACCAGAGGGCCCCTCTTCCATGAAGAGGAATCAAAATATCAAGAAACCTTCATAATTCAAACAGATCTTTGGGGAGAAAATACTGAGGGTCAATAGAGGGGACACAGACACCACGGATTAAAAGAGAAGGAGCAGGGCACCCTGCTAATAGTTGCTGGGATCCCGGACCAGCCCCTGGACCCAGACTGGACCGAAGGAGAGGGTGAGTGAAGGAACTTAGGGTTACTACATTCCTGCAATGGACTCCTGAGATTTTAGCTACAGGAGTTCTCATGACCCCCCCATAAAGAGTTGTACTGGCAGGGGGAGCTCTCATGACCCCCGCAGACAATTGGATTGATAAGGGGAGCTGCTCGGAGACCAAGCAGAGGCCAGCTTGAACTAGCATGGAGCCCAGAAGGCTTTGCTGTGCTGTGCAGATGCAGCATAGTGTGAACATAGGTGCCCATCTCCAAGGTTCTCCAACTTGTACTGAGCAGCTACAACCCCTGCTGCCTGCCAGCTGGGAGAGGGCAGGGCCCAGGACAGGCCCCACTGCCATTGCTGCAGGACCGAGGTGCATTTGCTCCATGCTCCCCATTACCTGCAGGTCCCTTCCAAGACTGCCTGCCTGGCTGCTCCCAAGGGAGGGTGCCCACAGCACAGTCTCCACTGCCCCACATAGAGGAGTGTGATGCGGGTTTGTGTGCCAGAGGAGGAGCAGGGCACTCCTCCCCTCTCAAGACCAGCCTGGGAAGTATGTGGCCTGATAGCCAAGAATTCTCCCTCAAGGAGTCCCATGGCCTGAAACACCTAAAACAGCTTAGCAATCCGAGTGCAAACGGAACAAATCTTAGCAGGTAGGGCCTGCTGTGGGACAGGGGCTGGATGGAGACCCACCGGGTCAGGGGAGCACTAGCTAGGCAGGCCCCATGGTTGCCTGCTGTGCTGAAAACTCCAGTCTGTGGGCACCATTCTGGTTGTACAACTGTGGTGCCACTTCCCTACCCAGTAGTCTTCCACCCCGAAGCCACTGTGTCACCAGACCACATGCTAATATACCCTATGACCAGGTTTGACTCTGGCAAGCACAGAGAGCCAGTGGGTCACCAAGGAGTTGCAGGTCCTGTGGTGTCCTAACCCTCAATGCAGTTGGCCCCTAAAGCATGAGGGAGTACAGCTTATCAATGTCAGTCTTGGGACAAAGGAAACATGAACATAGCACTAGTCACTGAAGGAGGTACCACCAAAGCTTCTGAATGGGCTTGGAGTCATCTCTTGCTCCTCCTCTTCCCTCACCAATGCACTGTTGCAAACAAGGCAGTGGCTCTTCGAATTGGGACCTGATAGCATGTGCTGAAAGAGACTACTTACTGAGATTCTCCAGCAGCTCCATTGGAGCTGAAGGTGAGGGTGAGCTGGGGGATGGTGCTTTTCAGGCTTCTCTGGCCCTTCAGTGGGCAGTTATTGCTAAGAGCCTACCTGTTGGCTGTTACTATTATGCATCACCTATTGGATTACAGTTGAATTACACCACCAAACAAATACTACAAAAAGCAATGCCTGGGAAACCCCCTCCCTACTGGAACCTATCTCCCTACTGGAACATACCCAGAAATGAACCCAACCCATCATACACAACATACACCACAGTCATATCCTAAAGGGACAAAAGAATAAAAAAATAAAAAGCCCCATTCAAACAACAGCAAATTCAAAAATAAAAATAAGTATCAGCTCCCTCTGATAAGAAGGAATCAGTGCAAGAACTCTGGAAATACAAGAAGTCAGAGTGTTTTATCATCTCAAAAGAGTCACACTAGCTCCCTAGCAATGGATCCTAACCAGATTGAAATGTCTGAAATGACAGATACAGAATTCAGAACATAGATGGCAAGAAAACTCAGTGAAATCCAAGAGAGAGTTGAAATCCAACCCAATGAAGCCAGAAAAGTGATCCAGGATTTGAAAGACAACATAGTTATAATAAGAAAAAAACCAGACTTTTGGAATTGAAAATTTTAATGCAGAAATTTCAAAATACAGTTTGAAGCCTTAAAAACAGACTAGATGAAGCAAAAGAAAGAATTTCAGAGCTCAGAGACCAGTCCTTTGAATCAACCCAGTCAAAGATAAATAAGAAAGAATTTTAAAAAATGAACAAAGCTTCCAAGAAATGTGGGATTACGTAAAGCGACCAAACCAACAACTAATTGAAATTCCTGAGAGAGAAGAGAAAGTAAACAACTTGGAACATATATTTGAAGATAAAATCCATGGAAGTTTCACCAGTCTTGCTAGAGAAGTAGACCTGCAGATATAAGAAATACAAAAAAACTCCTGCAAAAGTCTCTGCAAGACAACCATACCCAAGCCACATAGTCATCAGATTTTCCAAGGTTAACACAAAAGAAAAAAAAATTTTAAAGGCAGCTGGAAAAAAAGACCATATTAACTAAAAGGGGAAATCTCATCAGACTAACAGCAGACTATTCAGCAGAAATCTTACAAGCCAGATGAGATTGAAGCCTTTTTTCAGCATTTTTTTTTTGTGACGGAGTCTCGCTTTGTTGCCCAGACTGGAGTGTGGTGGCAGAATCTGGGCTCACTGCACCTCCGCCTCCTGGGTTCAAGTGATTCTCATGCCTCAGCCTCCCAAGTAGCTGTGATTACAAGCATGTGCCACCACGCCTGGCTCATTTTTGTATTTTTAGTAGAGATGGGGTTTCACCATCTTGGCCAGGCTGGTCTTGGACTCCTGACCTCAAGTGATCCGCCCACCTGGGCCTCCCAAAGTGCTGGGATTATAGGCATGAGCCACTGCGCCTAGCCTGTTTTCAGCATTCTTAAAGAAAAGAAACTCTTGCCAAGAATTTCACATCCCACCAAACCATGCTTCATAAACTAAAGAGAAATAAAGTCTTTCCTAGCCAATCAATCATGCAGTCACTAAGGGAATTCATCCCTACAAGACATGCTTAAGGGAATTCTAAACATGGAAGCAAAAGAACAATAGTTGCTATACAAAAGCACACATAACCAGCACTTTGGGAGGCCAAGGCAGGCAGATCACAAGGTCAAGATATCGAGACCATCCTGGCCAACATGGTGAAAAACATCTCTACTAAAAACACAAAAATTAGCTGGGCGTGGTGGTGCATGCCTGTAGTCCCAGCTACTCGGGAGGCTGAGGCAGGAGAATCGCTTGAATCTGGGAGGCAGAGGTTGCAGAGAGCCGAGATCACACCATTGCCCTCCAGCCTGGGTGACAGAGCGAGACTCTGTCTCAAAAAAATAAAAACAAACAAAAAAACACACATGTAAGTATATATATCACAGACCCCATAAAGCAACTATACAATCAAGACTACAAAGTAACTCAGTCAACACCATGACAGGAACAAATCTTCACATATCAATATTAACCTTGAATGTAAGTGGCCTAAAAGCTCCACCTAAAAAACATAGAGTGGCAAACTGGATTTTTTAAAAGCCCAACCTTCTGCTGTCTTCAAGAGATCCATCTCTCATGTAATAACATCCATAAGCTCAAAGTAAAGGGATAAAGTTCTATCATGCAAATAGAAAATGAAAAAAAGCAGGGGTCATTATTCTTAGATAAAACAAACTTTAAACCAACAACAGTTAAATTGACAAAGAAAAGAATTACATAATGATAAAGGTTTCAATTTTAAAAGAAGGCTTACTGATGCTAAATACATACATACTCAATATGGGAACACCCAGATTTATAAAACAATTATTCTTAGGCCTAAAAAAAGTTTTAGATAGCCACACTGTAGTAGTGAAGGACTTCCAACGCCGCATTGACAACATTAGACAGCATTAGCATTAGACTGAGGCAAAAACTAAAAATGACATCTGTATTTAAATACAAGATTTGATCAATTGGACCTAATAGACATTTACAGAATATTCTACCCAACAATTACAGAATATACATTCTCTGTTCTGCACATGGAATATACTCTAAGACTGACCACATGCTGAGTCATAAAACAAGTCTCAAAAAGTTCAAAAATATTGAAATCATATCACGCATCTCCTTAGCCCACAGTGGAATAAAAATAGAAATCAGTACCAAGAGGAATTCTTAAAACTACACAGTTAGCTGGAAACCAAATATCTTGCTCAGAATAACTTGGGTCAACAACCAAATTAAAGAAGAAATTTAAAATTATTTAAAACAAATGAAAATAAAGACACAATATACCAACATCTTTGGGTTCTGGCAAAGGTAATGTTAAGAGGAAAGCTCACAGTGCCAAACACCTGCATTAAGAAGAAGAAAGAGCTAAAATTAAGAACATAATGTATTACCTAAAGAAATTAGAAAAACAAGAACAAACTAAACCTAAAGCTAGCAATAGAAAAGAAATAACTAAAGACAGAGCAGAACTAAACAAAATGGAGACAAAAAAGTCATAACGAAGGATCAACAAAATGAAAAGTTGACTTTTTGAAAGGATAAAAGATTGGTAGACCACTAAATAGATTAACAAAGAAAAAAATAAGAGAAAATCCAAATAAGTGCAATCAGAAATGACAAAGGTGACATTACAAACAATCCCACAGAATACAAATGATCCTCTGACACTACTGTGAATCTTTATATGCAAAAGCTAGAAAACCTAGAGGAAGTGGATAAATTTCTGGAAACACACAACCTCCCAAGATTGAACCAGAAAGAAATGGCAACCTGAACAGAACAATAATGAGTTATGGCATTGAATCAGTAATAAAAAAAAAACCTACCAACCAAGAAAAGTCCTGGACCAAATGGACTCGCAGCGAAATCCTACCAGATGTGCAAAGACGAGCTGGTACCAATTCTACTGAAACAATTACAAGAAAATAAGAAAGAAGAATTCCATCATAACTTATTCTATGAACCCAGTATGAGCCTGATACCAAAATCTGCAAGTGACACACGAAAAAAAAGACAAAGAAAAGAAAGAAAACTACAGGCCAATATCCCTGATGAATATAAATGCAAAAATATTCAATATTCAACAAAATACTAGGAAACTGAATCCAGCAGCACATAAAAACATAATCCATCACAGTCAAGTGAGCTTTATTCCTGTGATGCAAGGATGATTCAACCTATGTAAGTCAATAAATGTGACTGACCACCTATGCAGAATTAAAGGCAAATGGATTCACAGCCAAATTCTACCAGACATACAAAAAAGAGCATGTCCAATTATACTGAAATTATTTCAAAAACTCAAGGAAGAAGAACTCCCCCTTAACTTATTCTACAGAGCCAGATACCCCCAATACCAAAACCTGGCAAAGATACAATGTAAAGAGAAAACTGCAGGCCAACGTCTCTGATGAACACAAATGCAAAATTCCTCAAGAAAATACTAGAAAACTGAATTCAACAGCATATCAAACAGTTAATTCACCATGATAAATAGGATTTATTCTTGGGATGCAAGGACAGTTCAACATATGCAAATCAATAAATGTATTTCATCACATAAATGGAATTAAAAAGAAAATCATATGACCATCTCAATATGTTGAAAAAGCTTTCAATAAAATCCAGCATCCCTTCAGGATAAAAACCTTCAAGAAAGTAGGCACTGAAAGAACATACATCGAAATAATAAGGGCCACTATGACAAACCCACAGTCAATATCATACTGAATGGGTAAAAGTTGGAAGTATTCCTCCTAAGAATTGGATCATGACAAGATGTCCATTCTCATCACTCCTATTCAACATAGAATAACTCTAAAGATTCTGCCAAAGACTCATAGACCTGATAAGTGATTTCAGTAAAGTTTCAGGACACAAAATCAAAATATAAAATCAGTAGCATTTCTATCCATCAATAACATTCAAACTGAGAATGAAATAAATAACACAACCCCATCTACAACAGACACACACACAAAAATATCTAGGAAGTCAAATATCTGTACAAGAACTACAAAACATTGCTAAAAGAAATCATAGATGACACAAAAATTGGCAGACATCCCATGCTCGTGGATTGGAAGAATCAATATTGTTAAAATGTCCATACTTCCCAAAGCAATAAACAGATTCAACACAATTTCCATCAAATCACCAACATCATTCTTCACAGAATTAGAAAAAGAAAACTATTCTAAAATTTTCAAATGGAACAAAAAATAGCTCAAATAGCCAAAGCAATCCTAGGAAACGAGCAAAGCCAGAGATATCACATTACCCAACTTCATAACATAATACAATAATATAATATAAGCCTACGGTAACCAAAACAGCATGATACTGGTACTAAAATAGATACATAGGCCGACAAAACAGAATAGAAGACATAGAAACAATGCCATACACACCTAGAAGCAACTGGTCTTTGGCAAAGTCAAAAAAATAAACAATGAGCAAAAGACAGCCTATTCAATAAATGGTCCTGGGGAAAATGGCTAACAATATGCCAAAGAATTAAACTCTACTCCTATCTTTTACCATTTAGACAGATTAACTCAAGATGGATTAAAGACTTAAATGTAAGATATCAAACTGTAAAAATCCGAGAAGAAAAAAAAATCCTAGAAGAAAACTTAGGAAAACCTGGACATTGCCCTTGACAATTTATAACTAAGTCCTCAACAGCAAACATGACAAAAACTGATAATTGAGACCTGCTTAATAAACTAAAAATCTTCTGCACAGCACAAGAGATCAAAAGAACAAACAGACAACTTACAGGAAGAGAGAAAATATATGCAAACTATGCATCTGGCAAATGACTAATTGTCAGAATCTGCAATTAACTTAAAACAAATCAACAAAAGTAATAAACAATTCCATTAAAAAGTGGGCAAAGTATATGAACAGACACTTCTCGAAAGAAGATAGGCCAGGTGCAGTGGCTCATGCTTGTAATCTCAGCACTTTGGGAGGCCAAGGCACGTGGATCACCTGAGGTCAGGAGTTTGAGACCAGCCTGGCCAACATGGTGAAACCCAGTCTCTACTAAAAATACAAAAAAAATTAGCCAGTGTGGTGGCACACGCCTGTAATCCCAACTACTTGGGAGGCTGATGCAGGGGAATCACTTAAACCCAGGAGGTGGAGGTTGTAATGAGCCAAGATCGTGCCACTGCACTCCAGCCAGGGCAACAGAGCAACTGTGTCTCAAAAAAAAAAAGGCAAGCAAACATCACACCCAACAAACATGAAAAATGTTCATCGTTACTAATCATCAGAGTACTATACATCACAACCAAGATATTTTTATTTGATATCAGTCAGGATGGCCACTATCAAAAAGTCCAACAATAACAGATGTGTTGAGGCTGCAGAGAACAGAGAATGCTTATACACTGTTTGTAAGAATATAAACTAGTTCAGATACTACGAAAAGCGGTTTGGAGATTTCTCAAATAACTAAAAATAGACTTACCAACCTATCTAGAAATTTCATTACTGGATATATACCCAATGGAAAATAAATTATTCTGTCAAAACGACACCTGCACCCACATGTTTATATCCCAGCACTATTCACAATAGCAAATACATGGAACCAACCAAAATGCCCATCAAGAGTGGATTGGATAAAACAAACATGGTACATGTACACCATGGAATACTATTGAACCATAAAAAGAATGAAATCACGTCTAATGCAGCAACGTGGATGCAGCTGGAGGCCATTATCCCAAGAAAATTAATGCAGGAACAGAAAACCAAATACCACATGTTCTCACTTATAAGTGGGAGCTAAATATTGGGTACACATGGATAAAGATGGGAACAATAGACACTTGGGACTGCAAAAGTGGAGAAGACAGGGAGGGTAGCTAGGGTTGAAAAACTATCTATTGGGTACTATGTTCACTATTTGGGTGACAGGTTCAATAGAAGCCCAAACTTCAGCACCAGCCAAGACCGTGCCATTGCACTCCAGCCTGGGCCATAGAGCAAGACTCCATCGCAAAACAACAACAGCAACAACAATCAATCAATCAATCAATCAATCAATGGCAGAAATTTATTTCTTAGTTTGAGAGGCTGGGAAGTTCAAGATCAAGGCACTGGCAGGATTTGTGTCCGGTGAGGGCCCATTTCATAGATGGCACTTCTCTTGGAGTCCTCACATGGTGGAAGCATAAGGGCAAAAAGGGCCTAAGCTAATTCCCACCAGCCGTTTGTATAAGGCACTTATCCATTCTTGAGGTCAGAGCCTTAATCACTTCCCAAAAGGCCATCTCACTTCTTAATACCACCACAACACCTCCCACAAGGTACCTCCCTGGTTTTAAGTTCCAACATAAGTTTTGGAGGGGCCATATTCAAACTGTAGCAAATATAAATAGTGAATTATCCTCAGTACACAGTACACAGTGATAAATAGTGAATTTATCCTCAGTACACAGTACACAGTGATAAATAGTGAATTTATCCTCAGTACACAGTACACAGTGATAAATAGTGAATTTATCCTCAGTACACAACCACTTCTTTTGAGCCAAGTCTACATGTTACTTATACTACAAGCTATTTTTCCAACAGGGCCTGGTATAGTTCTAACAATTCCCCCATGGACGGTAATGGTGACAATTCATAGTAATATTGTGATTTTCTCATTTCAGCCTTCAAAAGAAGGTAGTGAGAAGAAATTCATCTGCCACGCTCTAGATTGTTATAATCATGCAGAGTGAAATTGGCAGGTATTTTCACAGACCTATTCCAAAGTGTATGGCAAGGTCTTGGAAAAGAATACATAAATTTACATTATTGTATGATTCCATGTATGAAGTGTCCAAAGCCAGAGAAAAGTATATTATTTGTTACATATACATATATGTTAAAACTATTAATGTTCAAAAAAAGTCAGTATAATTGTTGGTTGGGATCCTGGATACTTCTGAGCTTCTGTCAATATATTACTTAACTTGTGTGGTAGTTCAATATGTGCTTTCTGTATAATTATTTTTAAATTGTACATATACATATATACATGTTTCATGCAATCTTCAATTTTTGTTTGATATTTTACTGGAAAAAATAATAACATAGAGACAAAAAACATATGGCTTAATCATTACTTCTTTCCCAACCCCACTTGCTGTAAAGATTAACTAGATCATACATAAACACCCGTGATTTATCTCCACAAGCCCGTTATAATATTCCCACCTTATATTTAAGTCTTCTTCATTAGACTGTGAGCTTTTGTTAGGAAATAATTGTACTTTGTCACTTTCAAACTCTGTAACCTAGAATAGAGCATGTCATCTTGTAGGCCCCCTGAATAAATGCTTCTTTAGAGATTTAATAAATCAAATAATCATTCAGTTTAAAGGAAGCACAGTAATCATGGGTTAGAGGAAAGATTTTAGAGTAAATATTTAGAGAAATTATTTATCTTCTCTCAGTGTTAATTTTCTTACAGTTAAAATATATATGATACATTTACCTCATGGAATCTGGCAATTTCAAATGTTAACATATCAAATACAATAACTATAGAATTATACAAACTATGACACCTTCGACGGTAAAAGGGGGTATTTAAAGCAATCACAATTATATAATTTTGAAATACTTATTGATTAACAAAATATTGTAATATATCGTTGGTCTTGTAAAGTGCTATTTAAAAAACATGTTCAAGAAATTACATGTATTTATGCACATGATATGGTTAGGCTTTGTGTCCTCACCCAAGTGTCATCTTGAATTGTAATCCTCATAATCCCCACATGCCAAGGGAGACACCAGGTGGAGATAATATCATGGGGGTGGTTTCCTCCATGCTGTACTTATGATAGTGAGGGAATTCTCACAAAATCTGATGGTTTTGTAAGGAGCTCTTCCCCCTTCACTTGGCACTTCTCCTTCCTGCTGCCTTGTGAAGAAGATGCCTTGCTTCCCCTTCACTTTCCGCCATGGTTGTAAGTTTTTTGAGGCTTCTCCAGCCATGCTGAACTGTGAGTCAACTAGAGCTTTTATTTTTTGGCAAAAATTATGAATTATGTGCTTCTTCAAACCAGTACCGAGTTTTCCAATTTAGTAAGACATGGTTTTTACTTCATTGCCATGCTCTTTCGTGTATGTATTTGCATTATCACTGCAAACACATATACCTTATCTTAATGTGAAATAATTCATTGAATTTATAATAGCACACATACTAATTTCAGAGGTTTCATTTTCAGTGAATAATTCTTTAAAAGCGAATTCTTGATTCTATGATTTGGAATCGGGAAAAAATTAATTGTTGTTAGAATGTGCTGATTTTCTTTTGGAAGCATCTGATGATGCAGATATAAAAGAGTTCAAAAAATTTTCTGTTAATATAATTCATGGCTGTTGCATCCATTTCCGTACATCTGTGCATATATACGCACACTTTGAACAAAAAATAAGCAACATTAATTTAGAAAAGTATTTAATACACACCAAAAAATCATGCAGACAGAATGCCTTATATATGCTTTCTGCAGTAGGCCATGTTAAATCATTGCTACAATCTTCTAAGAATAATTACTAAATTTTAAATTACTGGTTGATGGTTTGTCAGCATTGTCTTGGTTTTTATTTCATCAGTGCAGCCTTTATAATGGTTGATTCATGTCAACAAATATTTTAAGTTTTTCACTAAACATACAATTTTGAAAAAAATTGGGCATCTTAAAGAATTCATTACAACATTAAAAATACTAATTTTATGTATATATTTATATAATTATATATATGATTATAGGTCTACATTGTACAATGTGTAACTAAATGACTGTAGTAAGAATGCTTAAAGTGTTTTTTGTAAACCCTACAGCACAGCTGCTCAACCCTTATTTATCACCCATGTTTCATATATACTTAACTATATTTTCCCATGTTCCTCAATCACTCTGATTACTGGCAAACTAACACCTTCATGATCTTTTAGGCAATACCACATCCTTATAATTTTAGGGAATGCCTTTACACTGTACTCTTTAGACATTAAAACCTGACTATCCTGGCAGCGCAAATTCTTTGATCTTGATCCTTGGTTACAATGGAGTATCCTGGTTTCTTCTCCCCAGGCCTCTGGATGGGGCTGTTGATCCCCTTGTCAGGACTCTTTATTTTCACCTGTGTCTTACATATGGTTCTCAACCTTAAGACGATGGATCATTTTAATGGACAACAAGGGCCTAACTATTTATTTGACCCAAATAATATGTCCCTGTACTGGTAGGAGATTAAGGAATATGATGTCCAGGTTGTCTCTGTCTCACCTGGAGTCACTCTGGCCTAAAAGCTTGTTGGACCAGCTTCAAGTCTGGTTTCCAAACATCCTATAATAACATAAATCCCAAGCCACAGCAATCTGCCTTGCTTCCTCTTCTCTTCACCTCACTGATGAAGGGCTTCCCTAGGGCTGCCTACTTTCCCCCATCCTGCCAACAAGGTATACATACTCTGCGTAGATATTAGACGAATCTCTCAGGCTCAGTCATCATGAAGGGGAGGGAACATTAGTTCTAGGATCGGTTTTTCTTTGTTTACTCTTATCTCTCCAATATCATACCTTCCTGTTTATAAATGCCTTTTTTTTACATAGCAAATCTCTCCTTTCCATACTTTATTGGGCTTTCCACAGTAGCAAAGAACTTGAGATTTCCTGCATTTGGGTGTGTGTGAAAGTACTACTTAAGTGTACACTTTGCTTGGCTGTCATTCTGCAATGCAGTTTTGGTGATGGTTTGCTAAAAATAAGCAGTAAAATGCGGCTTATTTGTGTGGTCTAAGAAAGAAGGAATCTACATGGGAAGTGGCCTGGATATAATAACTGGATTTTTAGCATTTTCACCCCAGGAGTACCGGTATATGGCTAGGCCCTCAGTTGTTTCCTTCCTAACAAAATAAAAACAGATCACCAAACAAACCAAACTAAGAAAAAAAAATCCCCTACCACCACTGGGCATCGGGAGTTAGCAGTCCCTAGACAGTTCATATATAGCTGAGAGCACTTCACTTTATCAGCAAGCATTTTATGCTTCCTTTTAGAGAGGTTTAGTTAATCTTTGTCATAAAGCAGTGTGGGGGAGAGGATGGTTACTATTATTTTATCATTACTAATCAGCTTATGCTTAGAACTACATGTTAAAATAAGAATATTTTTACTGCCCAGGTATCTCACATAGGACTGTTTGAAACCACAACAGAAACTCAAAGTACAGTGTGGGAGATGCCAAACCCATTCAAGCTTATTTTAATATAAATTTATAAATGAAAAGTTTAGAACAAATGGTAAACTAGATAGAATGCAAGGTTAACTTGCAAAAAAAAAGGCATTCTTCAAGAAAGCACAGTTGTAAAGTTACCTTAAACATAGAATGTCTAATATTTGCCTGGATAAAAAGCTAGTGCTCTCTTTCTGTTTTTTATTTCTTTTTTAAAAAATGATACATAATAGTTATATGTATCTACAGGATACATGTGATATTTTGATAAATGTGTACAATGTGTAATGATCAAATCAGGATAACTAGGTTATCCATCACCTCAACCATTCATCATTCCTTTGTGTTGGAAACATTCCAAATCTTCTCTTCTAGCTATTTTGAAATATACTGTAAATTCTTATTACTTCTACTCGCCCTACTGTGCTATTGAACACTGGAACTTATTCCTCTTGTCTAACTGTATTTTCTACCCATTAACTAACCTCTCTTCATCTCCTCTTCCCCCTACCCTTCCCAGTTTCTGGTAACCGTCATTCTACTCTATCTCTATGAGATCAGATTTTTCTAGTTCCCACATATGAGAAACACAAAATTTGTCCTTCTGTGTCTGTCTTATTTCACTTCACATAAGGTCCTCTAGTTCCATCCACATTGATGCAAATGACAGGATTGGATTCCTTTTATGGCTGAATAATATTGCATTGTGTATACATAACACATTTCTGTATCTATTTATCCAATGATGGACACTAAGGTTAATTATCTTGGCTATTGTGAATAACGCTGCAATAAACATGGAAGTGCAGATATCTCTTTGATATACTGATTTCCTTTCTTCTAGATACACATCTAAGAGTGGGATTGCTGAAGCATATGATAGTTCAATTTTTAGTCTTTTGAGGAACCTTCATACTGTTTTCCATAGTTGCTGTACTAATTCACACTTCTATAAACAGTATATAGGTATTCCCCTTTCTCCACATTCATGCCATCGCTTGTCAGTTTCTCTTTCTGTCAATAGCCATATGAGGGCATGCAAACAGCCAACAGGTATATGAAAATATGTTCAGTATCGCTAATTATCAAGGAAATGCAAATCAAAAGCACAATGAGATCTCATCTTACATCAGTAAAAGTGGCTACTATCTTTTTCTGTTTTCTGTAGGTACATGTACATATAATAGTCTTCATTAATTAAAACTAATTTTGACTAACTCTCATTAACACCCCAAAAATGAATACATCAACATATTAAATGACTTGTTTTAAAATATATAATTTGAATTAATATAACTAGGAAGTGAAAACAAGCCTAAATATACAGTTTGATGGCAGACAATTGTAATGGGTGGATGCGTGGATGGATGGATGGATAAATGGATGGGTGGGAGAATGGAAGGGGAAATTGATTCATGGATGGACAGTCTGAGGGGCAGATTAAAAATTAAAGAAAAATATGTTTCTTAGTTTAAAATTGTTTCAGATATAGAACATGAACCTTCCAGAAAAAGGACGCCCACAAAGTGTAGAGGTGGAATGATATCTGGCAATTCTCAACTTTAGTAAGGATTGTATAACGCTTTTCTGCTGAACACAGCCATAAAGCAAGGTTTGCCATTTGCCAGAAGTTACACCAGTTAAGAATATCACTTTGAATGTTCTAATGTTGCAATGAATTGGCCGTATTTTTTTAAGTTCTTTTCAACTAATCCTTTCAGCTAGCCTTGAGATCTGCTATGCATCAGAGCTGCCCCACCACGTTTGGGATGTGCAGACAGCTCTCTGAGAGTCTTTGGCAGCAGCCTGTGAATCTGCCGAAGAGGGATTGTTTTTAAAGTTGCTTTCTCTTTATTTTTGTTGTTGTTTCTCCAAATACTTAGTTTGCAGCAGCATCTGCTATCTCAGCTCAGACTGTCCAAACAGATGTCCCATTACCTCATGTGATGAGCGGGTTTCTTGAACAAAGCTCCTGCTCCTCCTTGGCAGGTAGTCCTAGACACTTTTTTCAAACTCAGACTATAAAAATAGCCCGAATCCACCAGGGGATGAAAACTAATGAGAGGCAGTTTTCCTGCAAACTTGGTGAGGAGGATAATGGGCTCCCTCTGAGTCCTCAGTTTTATTAGTATTTCCATTTCAGCAAAATGTGCTTTTGACACAACTTTCAAATTATCACTGAATTTATCAAGCCCATTTTACTTGAGCTTGATGCTCTTGAAGCTCGGGAGATGACTTCAATATTTCTAAATATGTAGTGAGTGTGAAATGTGGGCCAACTGTGGTGTCTTCAATCTTTGTGTCCTGCTGCATATTGTAAGTAAACAAGCAGTGCCCCAGATGCACACACTAGTCACAAGCAGTGGCTCTGCAGTGAAGGTGCGGTCTTGCCTATGGATGCTGCTTCTCTAGAAGAAAGGCACAGTAAATGAACACAATGGTAGTTTTTCACTTAAACTGATTGTTGAGGAAATAATTTATTACGAACACTGTTATCTCCTATTTGGATGCAATCCTTTCCCTCATAATTCCTCAGAATACTAGGAAGTTAAATATATTTGCTCGTGCATTTGGAGACAGAGTACTTGGACTTGGGAAATAGGGAAACAAAGTCTACTCTCTATATGCAATGTACTATATAGCTTTACATACAGTATCTCATTATATTTTATACAACCTAATTAAGTTAGATATTACTATCTGAATTTCATTAAGGTAGAAACAGATATTAAGTATGATATTAAGTATTTCTTACTTATGCAAGTAAGAAACTGGCACAAGTTTATACCTAGAAGGTGGCAGAGAAATATTCAAATATACCTGAATCCAAATTACATTTTCTTTCTACTGTGCTACCAATGAGGCAAATAATTTTTGGTACAATTCTTATGATCTCTGAGCCTTATTTTTTCCTCTATAAAATGAGGTAACTTTACAGACTTAATAAAAATACAATCATACATACATGAACATACACCCACAAATGCAAAAAACAGACACACACTCACGAATATACTCATATTGCTTAGCACAACCAGGAACATAATAAGTGTTCAATATATGGTAGCTAATTTTGTTTTTGTAGTATTTATAAAGTGCAAATAACTATTAACTGCTTAACACTTGTCTATCTTAATGATTATCTGCACTAGGTGGCCTGTATAGCACCATTTACCCCAAGTAATACTATTCATTTATTTATTTAAGCCAGGGTCTCACTCTGTTGCCCAGACTGGTATGCCGTGGTGCAATCATGGTTCACTGTAACCTCGACCTTCCAGGCTCAAGTGATCCCCCTACCTTAGCCTCTCAAGTATCTGGGACTACAGACATGAGCCACTCTACATCTGGCTAAGTTTTTGTTTGTTTGTTGTTGTTGTTGTTTATCTTTTGTAGAGACAGACTCTCACTATGTTTCCCAGGCTCGTCTCAAACTCCTGAGCTCAAGTGATCCTCCTGCCTCGACCTATCAAAGTGCTGGAAGTATAGGCATGAGCCACCATGCCCAGCCTTACCCCAAGTAATACCCTATTGATGGTCTTTCTGGTTAAGTGCATGAGCTCTTCGGAACAGGAATGCTCCCTTCTAGAGGACCCACTGGACAGACCACCACAGTGGCCCCTTCACACTGGGACACCACCATCAATGGCCTTCACAATGACCTGCACATTATGACACTACTACCAGTGGTTTTCAGCACCGAGGCTCATTTTGTACATATTAATAGTGGTTTCTAGTATGGCTGATAACTTTTATTTTCTACTTCATGTTTCTCTAGCATAGTGGTTTTGATTATAGACCCTTTTACAACTGAATTGTTATAAAACTTTGAACAAGTTATTTAACCGTGCTAAACTGCAGCTCTTCTTTTAACCTTGATGAAAAAATTACTTACATAAAATGTTTAACATAATAGTACCTCAAACATAACCAGTATTCAATAAATGTTAGCTATTATTTTTGTTTACTTGTATTATCACCACAAATAATAATATTACAATTTAAATAATATTTGTTCCTCTTATAGCTGTGGAAATTTAAAAGCAGGTCAAATACTTATAATACCTAACTTAAAGTTGCCTTAAAAAGGACAGAGAAAAGTATTTTTATTATAGTAAGCGTAACTGAAACGTAATTATTTGTAATATTTTAAAATTATATCTCCTGTGGCAAAAGGCTGGATCAAAGGCCTAAACATTGCTAGAAGCAACAGAAAAATTAAATAATAACACATACACTCAATAACGGACATTTTAAAAATTCATCTTATGTGGGAATTTTTCTCCTTCATTTAGCTACTCAGGGAGTCCTAGAGAGAAAATGAGAAGAAGCGAATGATGGAAGAAGGAAGGACGGAGGGAGAAAAGAAGAGAGAGAGGAAGAAAGAAAGGAAGGAAGCAGCAACGGATCTACAAATAAGCTTTTCCGTCCTGTTTTTTGAAGGCTGATGTCTGCCTAAGTGTTTTGCATGTGTTCTAGAACTTTAGACCTGGAAGATGTCTGAGTAATAATTCAGTCTATGACAGTGTTTTTATAAAATATAACACAACTGAAGCTCAAGGAACTAATTGATTTTCCAAAGGTATTTGTTAAGGGAAAGGGAAAGGGAAAGAGACATTTGATAGAGTGAAATGATTTGGGGCAGACCTAAGTTTTAAATTATTTTCAAAGTCATATATGTGCATGTTTGTGTCATTATTTTCAGAGAAAAGAGTGACACACATAGCCAGTTTAAAAATAAATTGTTAAACAGGCTCTGCTGAGACCTTTGGAGTTAAATTGAGAAAAATATATTTTTTATTCTCAGAGTAAAACAATAAGATACTTATGTAGCTGCCAATAAATCCGTTCAATGCAGAGAACAGCGGGAAGCCAATGTTTTGTGTTTTGTTTTGGAATGTCTCTGGGCAGGTTTTGTTCCACGTACAGTAATTAGATATATTGTAAAAATTTGTCAGTGGCCAGCAGGGCAATTTCATACTTCAAGAAGATTTTTCAGTTAAAGAAGAAAACAACAACAATGTAATAGCATTCCCCCTCATTAAGTACACCCAGATATCCCTTTTTGATCTACAGTGTGCTGTTATTGACATAGAGTATAATCACAATTTTAAAAAATGACTGCATTAACTGAAGCAAATCATATGAAGTACTTATTTTCTCTTGTGGTATGCAAAGAAAAAAACTCTCATCCCCCTCAAAAATAAATAAAAGAGAAATAATCTACTTAGGAGGGTTTTTTACAAAGAATCCTAAACATAAAGAAATGATTTCACAAATCTCTGTTTCAAGATAAATTTGATTTTTGCATTGATTTACATCTATAATTAGAGCAGAGTTGTAAAGATGAGAAATTTATCTCACAAAATAGAGCATTTTGATTTTCAGATTACAATATGCAAGATTGACAGCCTCTATTTTGGATCATACTAGCTTTTTCCCTAATACAGTAACAAAAAACATATTTATTTAATGTATGCATTCATATATGCATAAACAAAACATTCTTCCTGTAAGAAGTACAAATAATTTAAAAACTTAAATAGTTTGGTCATGAATATTACTCATTAGGAAGTAAGAATATAGCAAAAGTTTAAAAAGCAAAACCTTGCACTCAATAAAAAAAAAGAAGTAAGGCATTTAAATATTAAATGGTCTGTATCATCTTCTCTAAGAAAAGTAAAAGGATAACGTGGATTAAATAAACAAAAAGATAAACATAGTAAGAATGTAAAAGAGAACAAGATATTGATGAGAATATTTAAGTCCTATAGTCAAAATTAAGAAAGGGAAAAGGCCTGGTTGATTGTTTCATGGCCAATGCATAGTTACAGGACAAGATTTCTAAATAAGCTACATCACTAAGAATAATAAGTCTTGCAAGAAAGGCAGTTGCAAAGAGTCGTTTTCTGGTATTTGGTGATAGCAGAAGGTTTTTGTTTTTTGTTTTTTTGAGACAGAGTCTCTCTCCATCACCCAGGCTGGAGTGCAGTGGCGCAATCTCTGCTCACTGCAACATCCGCCTCCTGGGTTCAAGCGATTCTCCTGCATCAGCCTCCCAGGTAGCTGGGATTAGAGGCGCTGCCACCATGCCCAGTTTATTTTTGTATTTTTGGTAGAGATGGGGTTTTATCGTATTGGTCAGGCTGGTCTCAAACTCCTGACCTCAGGTGATCCACCTGCCTTGGCCTCCCGAAGTGTTGGGCTTAGAGGTGTGAGCCACAGTTCCAGGTAGAAAGTTTTTATTCTTGTAACTTGCTGGTATAGCCATGAGAATATTTTGTAACCAGTTACAATACGGATGTATTTGTGTGTGTGTGTGTCTGAAAAGAACATAATACTTGTATTTGTATCTGCATATTTAGAATTTTCTTTCACTGGTCCTCCCTATAGCTCAGTATTTGGCCTTCCTGGCATGAAACTGTTTTTTTTTTTTTTTTTTTTTTTTTTTTTTTTGTAACACACTATAATAAGCTACCAAAGTTTACCTTTTAAAGTAAACATGGGTTAAAATAAACTTGACTTGATATCATAGAAATTTTGCAAGGCTTTTGTTCAAATTCCGGTTCAAGAACTTGCCATCTGGTTGATTCTGGCCTAGTTATATAACCTCTCTGAACTTCATTTTTCTCATCTGAAAAGTAAAGATTCTACATAAAAATATAAAGGTTTAGACCAGTGTATTTCATAAAGTGTATATCATAATGTAGTTTCTCAATAAACAGTTATTGCTACGAGTATTGCTATTACAACTACCAACATAAAAACTGCCACTAATAACAAAATTTCTTTGTTGATCTATGAGTGACAAAGAATATTTTCCTGGGTAAATGTAATAATTAAGTGATCTAATTTATGTAATATGCCTGAAACTATTAGTTACCCAGTAAGTTTTATTTATGCTGTATCTACTATTAATATTGCTTTCCAATAATATTTTTCTAAAATCAACACTTTTTTCTCCATGAAAACTCCTCCTGGGAGAAAAGGAAATACAGGCAAAGTTGTTTGTAAATGATTATTGAGTGCTCAATATCAGATATGCAGTGACCCTCACTGCTTCTTATTCAGTGTACAATGTCAGATTTCCAGTGTTTCTTCCTTTCCTGGACAATTAATAAATATTAACTATATTCATATTTCATATTAATATCCAAAAATAATGGCTTTCATATGCATTGTGCCCTGTGATGGTCTCAACTACTTTGGTGATATAAGCAGGTAAATTAGTTTGCTGAAGTTACGGTAACAAATTACCAGAGACTTGGTGGCATAAAACAATGGAAATTTATTCTGTCACAGTTGCAGAAGCCAAAAGTCTGAAACAAAGGTGCTGCCAGAGCCACACTGCCTCTGGAGTTTCTAGAAGAGAATCTGTCCCTTCCTCTTTCAGCTTCTCATGCCTCTAGGCATTCACTTGTTTGTGATTTTAGTCTCTGCTTCTTCTTTCATATAAACTTCTCTATATCTGTCTTCTCTTCTATCACTTACAAGGCCACTTGTTACTGGCTTTTGGACCCATCAAGGGTAATCCGGTATGATCACATCTCAAGATATGCAGCTTAATTACCTCTAAAAATTTCAAAGAAGGTCACATTGACAGATTCTGGGAGTTAAACATAGACACATCTGTTCTGGGGACCACCATTCAATTCACAACAGCAAGTCAGGTAATGCTGCAGAAGGAGATAACTAATCCCCATAGAGTTTTATGAATTTTTCATAGCTTAAGGTATCATTGTTAGTAAGTTGTGGAAATGGGGTTAGAATTCAGGTTGTGATTACTGGATATGCATATATGCTGGGAAAGCACCTTGATCCAAATCAATAGTTAGATGTTGTTTAACTCAAACTTTTGCCAAAGTGATGAATTTATGACATAGTTCTTCTGTGGAATGTCAGAAAATGTCATGGGGAATGGAATCTAAGATTTAATAAGGCCGTAAAACAGTAGGTAATATAAGGTTAGTTGGTTTTCTTTAATACAGAATGTAGAATCTTTTAAGTAAAGTACAGCATGACTTTCTGGGAGAAAAAATCCTGGATAACACATTTCCAAACCTACTTAACTCTGGAATAATTATTTCTTCTTTTCAGAATATCTTTTAAGGTCATTTTCTATTACACAAAATTTGGGACAAGTTGGTCTAATCTAAAAAGAGAAAAAAAACTGGATTGTAATTCCTGAACTTTGGAGCCAGGTAGGAAAGAAGTCCATGGTGAGAAAAGATGTGTGGGGGAAGGGCATCCCACTAGAGGCAATTCAACAAATATCTATTGATTGCCTACTATATTTAGAAAATGCAACCCTCTGGCATCCCCATCAAGCTACCAATGACTTTCTTCACAGAATTGGAAAAAACTATTTTAAAGTTCATATGGAACCAAAAAAGAGCCCGCATCACCAAGTCAATCCTAAGCCAAAAGAACAAAGATGGAGGCATCACGCTACCTGACTTCAAACTATACTACAAGGCTACAGTAACCAAAACAGCATGGTACTGGTACCACAACAGAGACATAGATCAATGGAACAGAACAGAGTCCTCAGAAATGATGCCACATATCTACAACTATCTGATCTTTGACAAACCTGACAAAAACAAGAAATGGAGAAAGGATTCCCTATTTAATAAATGGTGCTGGGAAAACTGGCTAGCCATATGTAGAAAGCTGAAACTGGATCCCTTCCTTACACCTTATACAAAAATTAATTCAAGATGGATTAAACACTTAAATGTTAGACCTAAAACCATTAAAATCCTACAAGAAAACCTAGGCAATACCATTCAGGACATAGGCGTGGGCAAGGACTTCATGTCTAAAACACCAAAAGCAATGGCAACAAAAGCCAAAATTGGCAAATGGGATCTAATTAAACTAAAGAGCTTCTGCACAGCAAAAGAAACTACCATCGGAGTGAACAGGCAACCTACAGAATGGGAGAAAATTTTTGCAACCTACTCATCTGACAAAGGGCTAATATCCAGAATCTACAATGAACTCAAACAAATTTACAAGAAAAAAACAAACAACCCCATCAAAAAGTGGGCAAAGGACATGAACAGACACTTCTCAAAAGAAGACATTTATGCAGCCAAAAAACACATGAAGAAATGCTCATCATCACTGGCCGTCAGAGAAATGCAAATCAAAACCACAGTGAGATACCATCTCACACCAGTTAGAATGGCCATCATTAAAAAATCAGGAAACAACAGGTGCTGGAGAGGATGTGGAGAAATAGGAACACTTTGACACTGTTGGTGGGACTGTAAACTAGTTCAACCATTGTGGAAGTCAGTGTGGCGATTCCTCAGGGATCTAGAACTAGAAATACCATTTGACCCAGCCATCCCATTACTGGGTATATACCCAAAGGACTATAAATCATGCTGCTATAAAGACACATGCACACGTATGTTAATTGTGGCACTATTCACAATAGCAAAGAGTTGGAACCAACCCAAATGTCCAACAACGATAGACTGGATTAAGAAAATGTGGCACATATACACCATGGAATACTATGCAGCCATAAAAAATGATGAGTTCATGTCCTTTGTAGGGACATGGATGAAACTGGAAAACATCATTCTCAGTAAACTATCGCAAGGACAAAAAACCAAACACTGCATGTTCTCACTCATAGGTGGGAATTGAACAATGAGAACTCATGGACACAGGAAGGGGAACATCACACTCCGGGGACTGTTGTGGGGTTGGGGGAGGGGGGAGGGACAGCATTAGGAGATATGCCTAATGCTAAATGACGAGTTAATGGGTGCAGGAAATCAACATGGCACATCGATACATATGTAACAAACCTGCACATTGTGCACATGTACCCTAAAACCTAAAGTAGAATAAAAAAATTTAAGAAAATAAACAATTAACATAGAAATAAAAAAAAAGACAATGCAACCCTCTGAATACAATTGATATCTTCTTATACCTTACAGTGTAGGTATGGGATCTAAGAAGGTAAAGGGAAGAAAGAATTAAGTTCTTAGAAGTGAGAATGGTGTTTGCCCAGATCCAGAGGTAAGAAAAGCCTCAGTCTAGACAAGGAGGAAAGAATGTAATATTATTCTTGATTTGGGAGATTTTTAACAAACCTTACTGTTACATTTTCAAATTCAATTTTATTTATTCTAAAAGGATGAAAAGGAATCCTCACTCTATCTTTAAGCCATTACCCATTTCGGACTGCTGTGCTGTCTCATTCCATCCTGTACTCCAGGTCATCCTTTACCACATTCTTAAACCTTGTCCCCTTCTTTCTCAACTTCTATTTCTCTCTGATTGTAGTGGGATAGTGTTGTTTAAGTAAAATGCAAGGTCTTTATAAAAATTACTAAGATTTGAATTACAATTTACACTCAAAGTTATCACTGCAATTTTTATATCTATGCAAATTGTTACAAATAACAGAAAGAAAAAGCCTACTTTTCTGAGGAAATTGCAGTTATAAGCATTTTGTTAATATGTTTTTCTTGGTGGTAGCTGGACTGAGAAAGTGATAGTAAGATATAAAGTATGAAGTATGAAAAGTACTAAGAAGAAAATTAAGTGACTTTTTAAAGTCGAATTGTAAATATATGAGTCAACAATCGTTTCTAGTATTATATTTATTATTATTTTATAATTTTCCAATTCTAAAATAGTCCAGCATGCCTTCTTTTCACATTATTCCACTTCGCTTTTCTTACTTTATTCTCTATTCTATTATCATAGCAACATGACTTAAGATCTCCATTTTCTGCTTCCAAACTCGTATATGCTGCCGCGGGGCACTTGTGACTTTCCTAGTTTTAGTGTCAGCCAAGACTTTGACATCAATAAGAAAAACTTTGGGCCAAAAAATATTATTCCCTGATGAAAGTACACATTCAAATAATATTTTCCAAAAATTCTAAGCTTGGAATATGAAAAAAATGCAGGGTGATTTATGGAAAGGAGAATCTGTAGTACTTGACATTGAACATTTTAATTAGAAATGCATATGGACCACATGTTAAAATTTGATTTCCATGTCTATCCAGAGAAACCACAGTATCTACCAGGATATAAGTTGAAAAGAGGGATAAGTTGTCTTTTCATCTTTTAAAAATTCTTTAGAGTCTCAAGAGAAGGAGTATATAGCCCATGTAGATTTAGGTTGAATTAGTTGGACTTGAACACTATATATTATTTCAAGCTTTCATGTCACAAGTAAGGTACTTTGATTTGTGTCTTCAAGAGGTTGCTGAAGAATGTATAGAACAAGCGTTTCTCATATGCAAAACTTTTATAGAGATATATAATGATATTTCTGCCTATCAAAGTAACACTTAGAAAATTAAGAATCCATGCTAATATGTGTGTCAACATAACCACAGAGTAATCATTTAAAGTGCAAAATAATAAACTTTTTCATGAGTATCACAGCAAAAATTACTGACTTCTACAACATTTTAAAATGTGAATTCTGTCAAATCAACCTTTTATGTATTTAATAACGTGCCAATCAGGAAGCAGTGATGGAAAGGCCATCAGCTTGAGTCCTGGCAGAGACTTCAAGGTGGGTGACTTTGATATAATCTTTAAAAACTCTGAGATTCTAATTTGTCATCTTCAAGATCAGGATGTTATTTATAGCCATTTGCCAAGGTTTCTTTCTTCTAAAAATTTAACTAGTTTATGGATATAAAATCATTTGTCATAGCTCTCTATATGATGACTATTGACCACCACTTGCATCAGAATGATCTAGAGCGGGTGTTAAGAATGTCGATTCCTGAGTCCCACTGCAAACCTACTAAATGGAAGTTTTGAGAAATGGTTTCAGGAAATCTACATTTCATATAACCACTTCAGTATAGCACTCTTCCCTGTACTAAAGTTTGATAACCACTAATATACAGTGAATTATTTTAATAGTTATGCAGTACTCTATTTTCAGTATTACTTTATAAGTTGAATTAGTAATAAAACATAGCTTTTATTTGTATAGGGATTCATGATTGTAGATTTGAAGTTATTTTCTTCATGCCAGGAACATCTTTCTGTTTCACTCTAGAATAGAAATTTCAAAGAGGAAACAGACTACAGGTTCCTGAAGTCCCTTATCAATATTTGCATTATCAAATTAGGAACAAATGTTAGAATAATAGAAATTCAAGCAAGGAAAATTCTGTTTTTGGAATCTTGTAGTAATTGGCAGATAAAATAATATTTTATATTTATTATAAAACTTTTGATGTTCAATGTTGAATGTTCCTATTGTGGTGCAAATCAACATGGATTATGGCACAGTATGAAATTTTTTTAAAAAATGAGTGGACATGAAACAAGGAAGTCATACCAAGCAAAAAACAGACTCTCATTCATCTTATTTGAGTAAATGTTTTAGTGAAGCAATAGATCTCCAAAAATTATTTTATATTAATGACAGTTTGCACTATATGCATTTTATAGCTAGCATAAGGATAAGATTGTAAGGTCCTAATCAGGGAAATTAGGCAATGGTTTTCCCTAGTGTTTCTGCCTTTGCTCTGAACAAACAAGTATATTTTATGTCAAATACTCTTCAGGGACCTTCTATATTGTCATGAAATATCAAGGAACTCGTTAGTCAGGTAATTGGTCATAGTCTTTGATTTCCAAAGTCCCATAATAAGAAGATAAACAAGTTGGGGGTTACCTATATAACAAACATGATAAAATTTGTTCATTTATTAACATACTGGGGAGGAGGTGGGAGAGCAGCTTGCAAAGGAAGACCACATGCAAAGTTACTACACAAGTGTGGGGTTAGGGGAAGACCAGTGGGAGAAACCCGATAGATTTGGTTAAGTTGATAGAAGGGTGAGGCCATGATGTCAAAATGAGATATAGTCATATGGCATGTGACACCTGCTTGGCCCTCACATACAAACAGGCACAGGAACACATGCTCAAGGACACAGGTATGTACTAGAGTGGAGCTCATGCATTTTTGGAGTCAATATGTTGAGAGGCTGTGATAGATACAGAAGACTCGTGCCTACTGATGATGCCCAATAATCTTTTCTTTTTATTTTCTTTTTTTTTTTTTCCTTTTGAGACTGAGTCTCCCTCTGTCTCCCCAGCTGGAGTGCAGTGGCATAATCTTGGCTCACTGCAACCTCCACCTCCGAGTTCAAGCGATTCTCCTGCCTCAGCTCAGCCTCCCCAGTAGCTGGGATTATAGGTGCTGGCCACCACACATGGCTAATTTTTTTTTTTTTTTTTTTGTATTTTTAGTAGAGATGGGGTTTCGCCATGTTGGCCAGGCTAGTTTTGAACTCTTGACCTTAAGTGATTCACCCGTCTCGGCCTCCCAAAGTGCTGCGATTACAGACAGACATGAGTCACCACACCCCACCCAATAATTTTTTCTATGCACCTCCCACTTGAAAGACCTGGGACCTAGAGGGGAAAGCTATTTTCCTTCTTGGCAGAAAGAGGTTCAAGAATACTCAAGACTCAGCACAGAGATTAAGATCCTAAAACACATTGGGAGTGGCGTGAGCAGTAACCCAAGACCCCCAAATACATACTTTACAAGGAGAGAAGGACCGTGAGTAGAGAGCAGTGAGACTTCTGCGCATGTGTGGTGCCTTCAGAATCCACCTCTTACATCTCCTACTCTGAGGAGAAAAATTAAGCAGTGTCCCCAACCGCTGTGCTCTGAAATTCATCATCTGCACCCAGGAAATGTGCCTGTCACAGGAACTTCCAGACGATGACACACTGTACGAGGGATAATCATACAGGCCTTCCTGGGAAAAGCAGGGCTCCTCTGAAGGGTGAATTTGACTTAACCCTCTGTTGACTTAACCCTCTTCTAAAACTGTCTTAGAGCTACCCTGCAGTCTAAGGCTTTCCTTCCTCTCCACTCTCCTTCGCAGGGTTCAGGCCTACAACATGGCCCGACCTGGTCAAACCTCTTCTGGCTCCTTCTCTACTTTCTCTCACAAGAATTTCTCCTCAATAAATACCATAAACATTTAATCCTGTCTTGGCATCTGCTTTTTGAGAACCTGGGTCAACATAGTGCTAGCAAAAGAGATCCAAGAAAGTAGGTAGTAAGATGGGGATTTGGAACTGGCACAGTCACTATTCAACTGTCAAGAGGATTCCAATCGGGTTGGTAGGTAGGGCATAGACAGTACTTAGCACCAGCTGGCAGCTCAGTGGCTAGAGATCTCACTGGTGGTGACCTGGAAATATGTCCTGGTGATGGGAAATGAAGTGGCTGATGCAATGATTCAGGCACTGTAAAGATACAGTGTTTGAGGGGCAAACAATGCCTTCAAAAACACATCAGTTAGCTGGTTATAGCTAAATCGCTCAATTATAGTGATAACCTACAGAGAGATGACAGACCCGGGACTACTAACAAGTAGTTAACGACTCAGTTGGAAAGCCAGGCAACAGAGAGACCTTTATCACCTGTAGTGCAGTGGCAGAAATAGCTCAGAGACAGGCTGAACGAATAATTGTAGCAGTCAGGATCCAAAAAATTTTGAATGCTTAGCCAAAGCGGGTGTTTTATGCAAAGATCAGGGACTCGGTGAGGAAAATATAGGATCCTCCAAAATGAAATGGAGAGATCTAGGTGAATGCACCTAGAGATGTTAGCTCTGCAGACCCCCAAAACCCCTCTGAATTTGAAGAGGCAGGCCACCTTCCCTAACAAGAGCTAGAGTTTCTATCACCGCAGAAGAGGCTACAGAATGACACACCCCTCCCCAACCTGCCATGTAACGCGTGAATCTCACAGGAGCTACCCTCATTACCTCTTCCAGCCGCCATCAGAGCCATATCACTGTAGGGTAAATGCCCCTGATGGCAATAACTTAATCATATCCTTAGAATGACCTTGTATGGCAGATGCACCTGAATGTGTGTCCTGAGCTAGGGAATCTGGGTGTGGCCAACCCAGAGATTTGTTCCTCATCTGTGAGGAACATCTAGCACCCCCCGCCTCCCATGTTTCTGTGGAACACAAGCTGTACAGGAGATTGAGGTCCTGAGTTTTGGGTTGGATGAAGGTTGCCAGGTGGAGGTTATTACAGGGAAGGCGTTAAGTGAAAATGTTGTAGAAACTGCTTGCTATTGGCAAGCAGTTGCAGTTTTCCTGCCCAGTCTGCCGCCACTGGACTGTAGGATGGTAGATATGTTGTCCAGCCCACGGCCCCTGGACTGGAGGGACAGAGGTGGTTCTCCTGTTCCACCCACTGCCACTGGACTCTCTCCTCTGTATGTAATCCCCCAGTAAAACCCCATGTCTCATTTGCTGGCTCTGGGTCTCTTCTTTGGCCTCTTGAACCTGGTACCTTCCCTATTCATGTTAATTAATGTTCAGCACAACAATCTCTCTTCAACCTGGCCAGAGAGGTGCTGGCCTCATAACTGATAATGAAACAGACTATATGACAAAAGAGTTGCAAGAATTAGCTTGTTTATACAAGTAAGATCCAGAAAACATAAAACAACCCCCAGGTTAGAATTTGAGCAGACCTGACTAAGGGGGCTTGAGTGTAAGACCAGATAAGCAAGAATTTTTTTCAGTTTGGATTATTTCTTGGCGATGCAGAATTTAACAACTTAGTCTTCAGAAGATGAAGCAAACTTCATCTTATAGTAGTTTTTAGCACCTTAGGAAAGCAAAGGCCTATGCTCAGTGAGTGAGAACACCTGATATAGCCAGCAGAGAAAGCTATAGCTAACAGAGAAAGGAACAAAGAGGCTGAGGTCATTTGGTACGCTAGAATGGATATATAACCAAAGGCAAGAGACCCACCTGAAGGCTAGGTTCCACAGGAACGGTGCAAGGTCCTGTCATTCACCAACGACATTAGGTATGCTCTGTTGAAAGGAGGAGCAGTATCATCAAGACGTTCAGTTGTAGCTCCCCTCTTCAGGCCAGTGCCGAAGATAGTCACAGCTGTCATAGAGCTGAGCTCATTAACATCCACGAGGATGATTCCCCCACCAATAGAAGCCAGGTGACAGTGTATAATCACCAGAAGCCAGGAGACTGCAATTATAATAATTACAGGCAAGGCCACGAGACCAGCTAAGGAGGCTTTTTCCTCACAGAGTTATGGAAATAGTTAATAGAGCATAACATCTCCAGGGGCAAAAGAGACGAATAGCTAAGAAGTATGCTGCTTAACATCTATGACCAAAAAAGGAAATAATGGAGGAGCAGAGGGATGAGGGCAATTGCTCCAATAAAAAGTAATGAGATCTTGCTGGTTTCTCAGGCCTGAGCCAGTTTTCAAATCTGGATCCCATTGATCAACAGAGTGGCCTGGTCCCTTATAAGAGGACTTTGCAGCATCGTGGCAATTACATACTGTAATGACTCCCCCAGTCCTTCCCAAGGGGAGCTATGTCCATTTACTTGGGTCACTGTACACTGAAGTAAGAGGAATTAAAACAGCTGGAGAACTGGGGCCTGAGTTGACGTTAAGCCATCATCACAGCTTCTTACTGGAGTGGGGGTTTATTGGAGCCCTATGATAAATAGAGTCCTTTCTAAAAATCCAACTCACAGTAGATAAGGGGGACTTACTAACTGTTCACTTATCCAGTGCTCAAGTGTACAATTGGAATTGTTATATTTTGCAGTTAGAACAACCCCTCACATACTTAGCCTATAGGGAAGAGTATTCTTAGGAGGTATGACAAAGTGGAAACCCATAAAATTGCCCTTCCCTAACCAGGATAGTAAATAAAATAAAACATTACATATCTGGAGTGAAGAGGAAGATAGGATGGCCGAAATTAGTACCACATTTAATAACCTAAAGAATTCAAGGTCAATGATCCCGATGTTATCTCCATTTAATTTGCTACTCTGCCCCCTATAGAAACTATTTGTACCCTTCAGTGTCATTTTAGACTACTGCAGGCTTAAAAGTAGCATCTTGAATCACTGCTATTTTTTAAATATAATTTCCTTGCTAGAACCAAAAAATGAAGTCTCAGTTATATGATATAGGACCATCAGCTCACATTCAAGTGGACTGAACAAAAATAATTCATTTACGGTTTTGCTCAGGGCTGTGTTAATGATCTGCCCTCTGACACAAAACAGTGCCAAAAGATGTGGACCACCTGAATAATCCCAGAGTATCACATTGATCAGTTATATTGATGACATCATGCCAATTGAGCAGAACAAGCAAGAGATGGCTAACACACTGGGGAACTTGGCAAGACATGTGTGCTTCATGAATTGAATGTTAAGACCTATGATGATTCAGGGGCATGCCACTTTAGTAAAAGTCCAAGAGTGCAATAGTCAGCGGCCTGGCTGGATATATCTTCCAAAATAAGAGGCACGTTATTGCATCTTATATCCCCTACCAGAAAGAAGGAAGCACTGTCTCATTGGCCTCTTTGAATCTCAAAATATCATATTCCACACCTAAGAATACTGCTTCAGCCCATATACCAGGTGATATGGGAAGTTTCCAACTTTTAGCTGGTCTAGGAGCAGTGCAGGACTCTGTAGTTGCTCAAAGAGGCACTGCAAGCCATCCTGTTACTTGGACCAAACAATTGAGCAGACTCTTACTGTGTGCAGATTTCGTTAGTGGAAAAGGACACAGTATGTAGCTTATGACGAACAGCAGTGAGAGGACCACAATGCAGATCCCTGGAAATCTGGAGCAAGACCATGCTATCCATTCAAGGAAATGATATGCCTTGTAAGACACAGGCATGCAACGGATCCTTACTAGAGATGAATGTATGAAAACAGGCAAGCTTTCCCTCCCAAGTCATATGGTCAGAGGGTCCCAGCAGTTCATCATAAAATGGAAATGCTATATCCATGATTGAATCCAAGCCATATTTAATATTAGATTTTGATTGAGGTTAAAAGTTACCTTTCTAGTTTTCTCCTATAGGCAACAAATATTATTATACGATTTTTCTTTTTGATAAAAATCAGCTTATTATCCTTTAGGAGCAAGTGTAAAATGCAACCGAATGAATTAATCTTAGCAAACCTTAAAAACAACTAATAAGGTATTCGCATGGTACAAAAGAATATTATTCTAGCATCAAGAGTTTAAAGTAAGAAATTTCCTCTAAGTTTTGAAAATATTTTCATGTTTTTAGTTAACTTTTAATCTTATTTTAATATCCTAGAAGTATGCTTATTGATAAATTATTTATGTAAATATTAATGCTTAAACATTTTAATATTTAAAATATTAAATAATTTATCTTTAAGTATGCTTAAGATAAATTATTTTTACAAATTATAAATTATAATATGTAGGGCTTTTTTGTAGTATGCATTGACAAAATATGCTAGAAAAATATTGTCAAAGCTTGTATGTTTATTGCAGCACTATTCACAATAGCAAAGACATGGAACCAACCTAAGTTTCTATCAACAGTTGATTGGATAAAGAAAATACGGTATATACACATTATGAAATATTCAGTCATAAAAAAGAATGAAATCATGTCCTTTGCAGCAACATAGATGGAGCTGAAGGCCATTATCCTAACTGAATTAACTCAGAAATAGAAAATCAAATAGCACATGTTCTCACTTATAAGTGGGAGCTAAACAATACGTACCTATGGGCATAAAGAAAGAAATAATAGACATTGGAGACTCCATAAGGGGGCGAGAGTTGAAAAATTTCTTCTTGGGTAAAGTGTTCAATATTTGGGTGCTGGTTCACAAGAAGCCTGATCCCTGCCATTATGCAGTATAGCCATATCACAAACACTCACATGTACCCCTTGAATTAAAAAAAAAAAATTGCCAAAGTATTTGTCAACATTTACAACATATACAATAATACTAGTATATATAATTCTTACCACATTGTTTTAAATGGACAGATTTACAAATTTGGTAATTTGCACCATCTCACAATAGCTCTATTAAGTACTTTTTTAAAGAGAAATAATTTTCCAAGAGTAAAGAAATGTTTACATTTCTTTATTACACAATAAAATATTATGCAACCATTTCAAAACATGTTTTCAAATATAATTAAATGGCAGGAATAACTCTTATGAAACAATCTCAAATTAGAATAACCTAAACTTGCAATGTAATATAATTATATTTTGTTCAAATGCCTCTCTTTTCCATATATTCTAAAGTGAGTATAGTTTTTTAATGTGAAAAATTCATATATTAGAAATACATGTATTATGTATAAATATATATTATAGATAAGTATAAGATGAATAAATTTATTCAAAGCTACTATAGAATTATTGAAACTGTTATATATCATCTATTGCATTCATATGTCATAAGGTTTTATTCCCTATTTAGAACCTGATAAGACAGACAATGACATGTCTTTCTTCATTGTAGTTGTATCAGTTATCCATTTTGTTCAAGTGGTCTTCATATAATAATGTAAAATATATACAGTAATAATGATGCTATATATATTTACTCAAACAGAAACCTTGTGCCAAGAACACACAAAGCATCGTGATCACATTAAAGACAGCACTGAGAACCCATTAGTAAAAATATAGACTTTTTTTTTTTTTTGAGACAGAGTCTCGCTGTTGCCCAGGCCGGACTGCAGTGGCGCTATCTCGGATCACTGCAAGCTCCGCCTCCCGGGTTCACGCCATTCTCCTGTCTCAGCCTCTGGAGTAGCTGAGACTACAGGCGCTCGCCACCGCGCCCAGCTAATTTTTTGCATTTTTAGTAGAGAAGGGGTTTCACCGTGTTAGCCAGGATGGTCTCGATCTCCTGACCTCGTGATCCGCCCGCCTTGGCCTCCCAAAGTGCTGGGGTTACAGGCGTGAGCCACCGCGCCCGGCCGTAAAAATGTAGACTTTCTGAAAATTCCTGCTCAAACACAAAATGCCATAAATGGAGCCAAAGTCCAGAGAATGAAATGTTATATATGATTCATTTTTCTCACATATAAGACTATATATATAATATATAAAACGTATATATATATCTTGCAGATCTCTGCTTAAAATGTTCAGTACTTTTGACTTTTATACTTATGTAATACAATTGTAATGACTTTTATTACCCGTGTCTATTAATTCTAATATCGTTGTCAGTTTTATATTATTTTGAAGTGATCAATTTTTCTCCTTAGCGTATTTCATATTTTCCTACTTTTTTGCATGCCCACTAATTTTGTTGGATGCCAGATATTGTAAATTTTACCTTGTTTGGTGCTAAATAGTTTTTTGTTTTGTTTTGTTTTGTTTTTTTGAGAGGGAGTCTTTCTCTGTCGCCCAGGCTGGAGTGCAGTGGCGCGATCTCGGCTCACTGCAAGCTCCGCCTCCCGGGTTCATGCCATTCTCCTGCCTCAGCCTCCCGACTAGCTGGGACTACAGGCGCCGCCAACACGCCCGGCTAATTTTTTGTATTTTTAGTAGAGACGGGGTTTCACCGTGTTACCCAGGATGGTCTCAATCTCCTGACCTCGTGATCCGCCCGCCTCGGCCTCCCAAAGTGCTGGGATTACAGGCTTGAGCCACCTAAATAGTTTTTATTTTCCAGTAAATATTCTTGAGTTGTATTCTGGGACACAGTTAACTTACTTGGAACAGTTTGATTCTTTCTGGTATTTCCTTTAAAATTAATTTGATGGAACTACAGCAGCATTTACTCTAAGGCTAATTATTTCCCTTTAATGGGGTGTTATGAGTTTGTGTCCCCCTCAAAAAAGTTTTATTGGAAGTTCTAACACCTAGTACCTCCTAACGTGACCTTATTTGGAAGTAGTGTATTTGCATATTTAACCATGTTAAGATGAGGTCGTTAGAGTGGGCCCTAAGCCAGCCTGACTGGTGTCCTTATGCAAAGGGGAAGTGTGGACATTGACATACAAAGGGCTAAGGTGGCCATGTGAAGATGGACGTAAAGATAGGAGTTACGCTGCCACAAGCCAAGGAACGCCTGAGACCACCGGAAGTTATGAAGGAGATATGGAACAGATTCTCCCTCATAACTCTCAAAAGGTTGTCAACACATTCATTTTAGACTTCTGACCTCCAGAACTGTAAAACAATACATTTCTCTTGTTTAAGCCACCCAGTTTGTGGCACTTTGTTACTGCAGGCCTAGGAAACTATACATGAAGCAAGGCTTTCTGAGCATTCTACCCAATGCCCTGTGAACAATTAGTTTTTTTTCAGTCTGACTATGGCAATGGGCCATATTCTTAGCTGTCTGTGAGGTCTGACTACCGTTGCCTCAAATCCTTTGAGGTAGTTGTTTCCATAGCCTTGAGTAGTTTCCTCTCATGCATGCATTGATCAGTATTCTGCCAAATATTCCAGAGTACCCTTTGCAGACCTCAAAGTTTTCTCTGTGTAGTTCTTTTCTCTGAGGTACTTTGTTCTGCAAACCGTAGCAATCTTGGTCTCCCACTAAGTCTTACATCTGCATCCTTAACTGATAGAGTCTACTGTTCTCCATCTGGTTCCCCTCAGTACTACAGCCTGGTAAAGCTCTCAAGACTGAAAGCTCAAGGTGAGTAATTGCAGGGCTCACCCCATTATCTGTCAATGATTACTGTCTTTCCTTCCCTCGTGTCCAATTTCTTGAAAACCACTGTTTTATATATTTGGTCTAGTTTTCTTCATTGTTTCAGCTATGAAGGTAAATCTCATATATGTAGTATTTGTTTTTATTACTGGCATATTTTTATAAGTTTTCTGCAGTAATTTCCCACACAGCGTACAGAATGAAATTGTAAACATATACTTCAGTACATATCACCGCTTTACTTTAGGAGAGTCCAAATAAAATCCAAAATATATCTTATGTATATAAATTATCTTTCATGGTCCGGTCCATGCCTATTTATATTTGACTGTATTTTTTCTTCAGTGGCTATGCATCAGCTCACTGATCTTTCATTTCCTCACATGCACAAGGATGTTTATCTTTGGAGCATATAAGCTTGCAATTCTCTAGGCCTGGAATGCTTTTCCTAGATTTTCCCATGTGTACCTGCCTTTCATTTCACAGGTCTTAGCCCAAATATGTACTCAGAAAAGCTTTCCCTGAGCTTGTCTAGCCTAGCATACCTACCTAGTGTCTCTATTACTCTGTTTTGTTTTTATATAGGTTGGGCATCCCAAATCTGAGAATGCGAAATGTCAAATGCTCCAGAATCTGAAACTTTTTGGGCATTGACTTGATGCCCATTGAAGGAACTGCTCATTAGAGTATTTCTGATTTCAGATTTTTGGATTTGTAAACATGAGTGCACATATTCCAAATCCAAAAAAAATCCAAAATATGAAACACTTACGATCCCAAGCATTTTGGATAAGAGATATTCAGCCTGTACCATGTTTCACCATCTGTAGTATTATACTTAGTTAGCTTCCCATGTTCCCTTAAAATACAATTTCACTTTCTTATTTGTAGCTATTTCTCCAGGGTATAGATCAGTGTCTGTTGCATAGTAGTGCTCATTAAATTCTTTTGGACACTGGGTAAAAAATTTTTAAACAAATAATGTATGCAGCTAAAATATAAAATAATGCATTCATCTTCCATTCCCCTGAGTTATTAATAAGTTAATGATGTTTTGCTTTATCCATATTTGTCATTTAGAAAGGTAACCTTCATACTTAGAGAGTGTTTGATATTGCACACCCTTACACAAAGTGGTATGTTGTTACTGTTAAAATAGTTAAGTTTATGTTATCTGCTTATATGTTAGTGGGAAAAAATAAGTTAGCATACATGTTCTATAAGAACTAAAAATAAAGTTCTCTTTTGCACTACCTTAAATTGTGTGTCTGGCATTAAATGAAAGAATGGAATATTCAGAAACTTCAGATTTATATAATAGTATTTACTATTCCCATTATCGATCATTTCTATAACTAAAATTTCTACTACTTCTCTAATAGAAAACCAATCTTCAAATGTGACATTTAAGGAAATATAGTTATATGCTTTAGTTGCTGCTCTAAAAATTATAATTATTGAAAAACCTCAAGCAATTTATTAAATGAAATCATCAGCATTATGTAACTATAGCTATACAATATCAGTCTTAGAAAAACATTATTCTCATATAAATAATGTAAATATGACACAAGAAAATAAGGAAGAACTGTGTATGTAAAACACATGTAAAAACATATGCTTCTAGATGAAAATTTCAGTTGAAAGAATCTTTTAATATAGAATAATGGTGTTTGTAGTGGTAGAAGGAAAAGTTGCTGTATCTCTTTATGCAAATCACATTTCATAATGTGGACAGACACCAATAAAATTAGTTTTGTTTAAACTCCTAGTATAAAGTAATGCTAATGGGTCATTTTTAAAAACGTATGATAATTTCAGACACTACAGCCTCCAAAAAGGTTTTCATTACAACCACCCAGGGTCTTCTTTGTCCTTAGGCTTTGCCCAGCATCTGAATTGAATGTGTGGTGCATAATATATGTTGAATTTTGCATGTATCATGGTTAGCAATAAGTAGATCTATATCCACCAATAATTTCACTGTATATCTTCACATTTGATTATTTTCTCAGGAAATAATTTACTTTTTCACAGGAGATGGAAATATTTCTTGTAGACAGATAATAATATTCATAGTTGATAAATATTGCAACTGGAGTTTTAGAAAGGAACAATCCAGATGGAAACTGATTAGATGTATGAACATGCATGAATAAAAAGGCATTATATATATTTTTATACATACACACATGTATATAGGCAGTATCAATATTTAGGCATTTATCTCATAATGTGGGTTTAAATAAATTCTATGATTAATTATGTTCAAAACATAATTATCATTCTTCATTTTCCAACTGCTGCTTATTCCTGTCTAGAATCAATTAATGGCAATTCAAAAATATGTTTAAACATTAAAAAAATTCTGTTTATAAACATAGTGCCAAGTAAGTACCTTTCTGTGTTAATTTTTGCCCAAATATTCAGCTGTTACTAAATTCAATTTAAGAGACTGGGTCTCTAATATAATCAATTGGCATAAAGAATGTCAGCTTTCCATGCTCAAGTTTTGCAGTTATTGAGAAGTCCACAGGAAGGCAAATGGCAGTCCAAATTATCACAATTACAGGTTAAGTTGATTTTTGTGAGAGTCTAATTGCTGTGGGCAAGTGTGTTTCTTAATAGTGACTGCTGAATTAAATATGCTTCTTCATATAAGCAAGTGGCTTGAAAACCACTGCCTTCCCTGACTAAATGATCAGGAACAATGAAAAATATTTTCTATGTGGGCAGGCCCATTCCCAAGAAGGACAAAGAGGAAGGAGCTATGCTACATAAAGGTTTGAGCTGATGAACAGCCTAAGAAATAGGACAACCTTCTCCACTTAGGGACACAGGAACACTTCATCTCTGACTCTTCCATATCCTAGGATATTTCCTTATCCTCATGGTCAAAGATGGCTTATCAACACCACATTTTCATTTTAACTTACTGGAATGAGAAATAAAGGGCAAGCAGGTTCCTTTGGATGATATGATTCAGAATTTACATACATCATTTTATTAACCTCTTTTTGTTACAGTTTATTCTCATGACCACAAATAGCCATAAAAGAGGCTGAGTGGGCTTTCCAATTTATTTTATGAGACTTAAGGAATAGAATTTAGTTCTATGTTAATATATACCTCATAATTTAGATTAGCCACTATTCTATCATTTTATATATATATATATACATATATATAATTTTGGTTATGTTAAAGGTTATCAGATAAAAGTACACTTTTAAAAAAATCAACTAGGTTACAATGTGTAAACTTCAAGCTCAGATAGCAAAGGATAACACATTTTCTGAATCAATTGTTTTCCTAAATTTCATTTAACAGATAGTAAGAGTTTAGATAAAGAAGGATATCCTCACCAAGGCACTGAAACCTATTACATTTTAGAAAATGAGACTTGGAAGAGAGAGTTTGGATCATGAAGGATACCTGTGATTCGATTTCACAAGAAATTTACAGTCTTAATTTCTAAGGTACTGAACACTGTATGATTTCTTCCAGGTCTATAGCTTGAGCTCTTTTGTATTTGCCTGCTTCCTTAATGTTGGTGTTCTCCACAGGTTCCATCACCAGGTCACTTCTCATTACTCTGTACATATGCTTCCCTTGGAACGTCTTCCACTTTCCTGTTAGCAGTCGCCATCTGTATATTAATACATAGTCATGCACCACATAATGACGTTTCAGTCAACAATGGACCACATATGACAGTGGTACCGTAAGATATTATGGAGACCAGGTGTGGTGGCTCACGCCTGTAATCCCAGCACTTAGGGAAGCAAAGGCAAAAGGATAACTTGAGCCCGGGAGTTTGAGACCAGCCTGGGCAACATAGTGAGACACAGTTCTCCACAAAAACGAGGAAAGAAGAGATATAATGGAGCTGAAAAATTTCTATCACCTAGTGATACCTTGATAATCTTGGCCCTGTGTAGGCCTAGGCTAACGTGCATGTTTGTGTCTTAGTTTTTAACAAAAATTTTAAAAATTAAAAGAAGTTATAAAGACATAAAGAAAGAAAATATTTTTGTACAGCTGAACAATGTGTTTGTGTTTTAAGCTAAGGATTATTACAAAGGAGTCAAAAAGAAATTTAATGTTTACATAAAGTAAAAAAAAATTACAGTAAGCTAAGATTAATTTATTACTGAAGAAATTTTTTTATAAATTTACTGTATCCTAAGTGTACAGTGTTTATAAGGTTTACTGTAATATCTAGGCCTCCACATTCCCTTACCACTCACCCACTGACTCACCCACAGCAACTTCCAATTCTGCAAGCTCCATTCATGGCAAGTGTTCTGCACAGGTGTACTATTTTTTATGTTTTATGCCATACTTTTAGTGTATATTTTTCTCTAGTTTGTATACACAAATACTTACCATTAAGTTACAATTGGCTACAGTATTTGGTACAGTGACATGCTACACAGGTTTGTAGCCCAGTAGCAATAGGCTATACCATCTAGCCTAGGTGTGTAGTAGGCTATACCATCTCGATGTGTGTAAGTACACTCTGATTTTCCCACAATGACTAAATCACCTAAAGATTTATTTATCAAAATTATTCCCTGATCATTAAACAATGCCTGAGTATATAATGCCTGGTAAAAACTTGAAAAGTAGACCACAAAGTTTTGCTTCCATAGTTAAAGAGAGAAAATCACCCAGAATCAGAATGTATATCATTATGTGACATTTGAATGGTCCTCATTAATTACATAAATATTAGCCAACCCAGAATCTATTGCCTGCATATATGTTTTTTGAATCTACCTATTTTCCTATGCTTGCTGATATAGCTAAGCTTAGTTTACTCATCATCCCATGTACAATTTATAACTTTATAAAGAGACTTTTTAAATCACCATTTCAATTTTACTAATGATGAAATTAAGGTACAGTAATAACAGTTATCTATGTCACATGCTTAGAGATTAGAAAGGCCTGGATTTCACATCAAGCAGTGGTATCCCACAGCCCATATTCTACAGCCTATTCTGTGTTTTATCTCCTGCAACTCCCTAAAGCCCTCATCGTCTGTCACTTCTACCATAGCAACAGATTCCTTCTGTCTTGTCCTTCACCTGTGGTATCAAATAAAACCCAACCAAATTCATGCTAATTACTACCCATGAATAATAATAGAAACTATGATTTCTCAAAAGTTTGAGTTTTCCAGTGCCTATCCCTGACCACATCTCCAGCTCTATCTTTGACAAGTCCATGCCCTAGACTTTTTACTCCACCAGTATCAGACTGCTTGTAATTCTCTCTTCACCATGTTCTTCCTTTTTATTTTTGCTCAGGTTTTATCCTCTGCCTAAAGATTGTTCCTTTCCCGTATTACCACCATTATTTACTTGAATAACTTAGCCATTCTTTGAGGTACAGTTCACTGTTTATCTCCTTCAGGAATTTTCATCGATTAGGCAGGTTAGTCATTTTTCAGGATTTCCATAATGAATTTTGCATATTTCTATCATTTCTCTTACCAAATTAAATTATAATTACATTTAAATGTTTTCTTCTGCTTCAGTGGTTGTGATCACCCAGATATCAGAAGTTACCTTATATTTTTCTCTCCTTATACTTTCCTCATGAATGTTCAATGACTGAAAATTCACAGAGAATAAAACTAGAATGTCAATGTATTTCTTATTACTTACAACTATAACTAAAAGAGGACCAGTCAAGTCTTCTGACAAGCTACACGGGAGGATATATTAGTCAAGATAAGCCAGGCTTTTTTGCAGTAACACACAATCCAAAAACTGTAGTGGCTCACGCAGTGAAAATGTATCACTCACATATAATTCACTGTAGATCTGAAACTCTCCATAGCAGCTCTCTGCTATGAGTAACCCATTGATCCAGAATACTTTGAATACTTTGAAACTATCCTAGTGACTTTGACATCTCAACATGAGGTCAGTACTTTCGTTAGAATAGGGAAGAGAGAGACCTTAGAATTATGCAGGGTATTATACTCCCTTATCCAAGAAGTGCCTTGCATCACATTTGCTTATATTTCAATGACCACAAGTAGTCACATTTTCCACCTAACTAGCTATAAGGGGACTGGAATATAGTCTTCACTTATATCCAGGAAAGAAAAGAAAATTACAAATTATAATAAATTACATACATGGGTGACACATGCATTGAGGCAAATTTTGAAGTTGGGATTTTATATTTATATAAAAATTTTCATTTGCTGCAGTCATCAAAGAAATGAATTGCACTTAATTGGAAAGAGTATTTCCTTACTCCAACTAATTTTCAGATATTATAGCTTAAGTGCTTTTGTTTATAAAAATAATAATTATTGAGAATGAAAGTAATTATTGAGAATGAAAGATTTTTTCCAGAAACATCAATTTAATCATTTTATGAAACCCTAAAATATCAATTTAATCATTTTATGAAACCCTAAGTATCTGAAAGGCACATATATGGACAACATTGTTTCCAACATTTATAGATTTATTTTACTGTGTTTTAAGTCAACATTATCTCAGGGATTTACATTGAGTCATATTACAGAAAGTGTCACATAGACTCACTCAATACAGTACTATTTTAGAGATGTTTAAAAAATACGTTTCCTAACTTGAGAATTTCCTCTTTATCATAAAACATGAAAGAAATTAATCCCAGATCACAGACAAAAAAAAAAATAAACAAAACAGAGCAGATCTTCCAAACAACCAGTTTGTTATATTCTTTTGAGTCATTTGTATATCAAATGAGTACATTTAGTTCTTTGTTTTGATCACAAGAGCTCCTGATGCCATGATGTTTCATCTTCACTTCTGTCAGCTACATACAGCCATGTGTTTCCATTTTTGTACATTGATATATTCTTTGGTGCTGTGCTTTAATGTGTTTCCCAAAGTTTATGTGTTAGAAATTTGATCCCCAATTCATTAGTGTTGGGAGGTGGGGCCTAATGGAGGATATTTTGGTAATGTGGGCACTCATCTTATGAATGGATTAATGCTGTTATAGCAGGTGTGGGTTCCTTATCTCAGGAGTGGATTCCTTGGGAAAGAACGACTTTGGCCTCCTTTTGTCTTTCTCCCCACCTCTTTTCCCATCTGCCTTATGCCATGAAATAATGCAGCAATAAGGGTCTCACAAGATGCTACTCTCTCAATCCTGGACTTTCCAGCTTCCAGAACTATGAGGAAATATATTCTTGTTCTTTTTTGTTTTTGTTTTTGTTTTGTTTTTGAGACACAGTCTCGCTCTGTAACCCAGGCTGGAGTGCATTGGTGCAATCTTGGCTCAGTACAACCTCCACCCGCTGTGTTCAAGCGATTCTCCTGCCTCAGCCTCCCAAGTAGCTGGGATTACAGGTGTCCGCCATCACTCCCAGTTGATTTTTCTTTTGTATTTTTAGAAGAGAGGAGGTTTCACCATGTTGGCCAGTCTGGTTTCGAACTCCTGACCTCGAGTGATCTGGCCGCCTAGGTCTCGCAAAGTGCTGGGATCATAGGCAGGAGCCACGGCGCCTGGCCTCCTGTTCTTTTTCTTATATAAATTTAACAGCTACAACTGGAATTGTGTTACATGAATATATATATGCATAGTGGTGAAGTCTGAGCTTTTAGTGTAACCATCACCTGAACAGTGTACATTGTACCTATTAATTTCTCATCCTTCACCCCCTCCCATCACCCCACTTTTCAGAGACTCCAGTGTCTATTATTCCACCCTTTATGTCCATGTATATGCATTATTTAGCTCCTATTTGTAAGTGAGAACATGACTTTCTGCTTCTGAGTTGTTTCCCTTATGAAAATAGCCTCCAGGCCGGGCGCGGTGGCTCACGCTTGTAATCCCAGCACTTTGGGGGGCCGAGGCGGGCGGATCATGAGGTCAGGAGATCGAGACCACGGTGAAACCCTGTCTCTACTAAAAATACAAAAAAAAAAATTAGCCGGGCGTGGTGGCGGGCGCCTGTAGTCCCAGCTACTCGGAGAGGCTGAGGCAGGAGAATGGCATGAACCCGGGAGGCGGAGCTTGCAGTGAGCCGAGATTGTGCCACTGCACTCCAGCCTGGGCGACAGAGCGAGACTCTGTCTCAAAAAAAAAAAAAAAAAAAAAGAAAATAGCCTCCAGTTTCATCCCTGTTGCTGCAAAAGACATGATTTCATTCATTTTTATGGGTAACTAGTATTCCATTATGCACGCACGCACAATCGTGTGTGTGTGTGTGTAATATATACCACATTTTCTTTCTTCATTCATCCATTGATGGACACTTAACATTGATTGCATATTTTTGCTATTGTGAATAGCGCTTCGATACACATTTGATGGCAGGTGTCTTTTCGATATGGTGATTTAGTTCCGTCTATGTTTATACCCCGTAGTGGGGTTGCTGAATTGAATAGTAGTCCTATTATCAGTTATTTGAGAAATATCCAACTAGAGGTTTCACAAATTTACGTTCCCACTAACAGTGTATAAGCTTTCCCTTTTCTCTACATCCTTGCCAACATCTGATTTCTTTTTGTATTTTCAGTCTAACCATTCTGACTGATGTAAAATGATTTCTCACTGTGGTTTTAATTTGCATTTCTTTGATGATTAGTGATGTTGAGCATTTTTCCATATACTTGCTGTATGCTCTTTGTAAATTACCCAGTCTCTGATTTTATGTCATAGCAGCACATAACAGACTAAGCCATTGGCTTTATTATTTTTCAGATTATCAGATTATATGGCTTTTTTCTTTTTTTAATGGAGTCTTACTCTGTCACCCAGGCTGGAGTGCAATGGCACAATCTTGGCTCACTGCAACCTCTGCCTCCCAGGTTCAAGCGATTATCCTACCTTAGCCTCCCTAGTAGCTGGGATTACAGGTACATTCCACCATGCCCAGCTAATCTTTGTATTTTTAAGGGAGATGGGGCTTCATCATGTTGGCCAGGCTGATCTCGACAAACTCCTGACCTCAGGTGATCCGCCCACTTCGGCCTCCCAAAGTGCTGGGAAAACTGGCGTGAGCCACTGCACCTGGCTATTGCCCTTTTCATATGGCTCCTTCAATTATTTATTTTTATCTTTTAAAGTTTTATATATCTTTTTAATCCTCTGAGCTGATGAAAGGTCATAAGCAGATAATCAAGTTACTCCTGTGTTCATTCTTGGGAATAAATATCTCAAAAAAATACTTTCTCCTGATAGAAAGGTCATATATGCCTGCTTCAGCCACAGGTTATACCCTTTTATATTGCTCTGTGGGTTAAAACTCCAAACTCCAGGGAGAAAAGAATCTGATTAGCTCTGCTTGATTCAGCTGCTCATTGCTGGGCAAATCAATTTAGACTGCACAGGGTCATGTGGCATAAACATGGGTGCTTATTAATCACCCATATGGGTCAGGTGGGAGGAAATTTAGCATAATAATGATAAAGCTGCTTTCTATGGTTTGTATCTAATTAATGTATACATTTCTACTAAAGCTAGCCTAGGATCATTTTCACAGTAGTTGTATGCCGAATTTATATTGCTTCCATTTTTTTCCTGAAGACCCGTAGTGTATCACCCCAACACTACTGAAGCACAGAACTTGGAAACCTTTATTTACTATTCATTTCATTTTCAAAGTTCTTAAAACAAAGGTAAATTATTCAAATGCATAATGATGCTGCTGTGACTAAAAAAAGTATTGAGTTTATTTTTCAAGTTAAAGGAAGTTAAAGTTTTAAAGTCTTTTTGAAATTATTAAAATAATAGTATGTGAATGACAGGCAGTAACATTTAGTTTAACTATTAGGAAAGAAGTTTGTTCTTTATTTTGTGTTGTGTTTTGAAAAATTCTAATTAACCTGTTCAGTTTTGTTTGTCTGCCCTTTAAAGGAATCTTGTAAGTTGTGTGAAAAATTATGGATAAGACCTACAAAATGTTTTATAAAATATACAAATATTAGAAAAGTTTTACAGAAGCTTTATTTATTTAGCTTTCATGCTTTTCAAAATCTAAATTTATTTAAATACCATTATCTTTCTAAAAACTGGTATGCCATAATATAGTTAGAATTAAATCTAAGGCATGGGCTCATCAGAAAATCTTTATTATAATCTATATTCTGAAGAAAATACGAAAATTATATAGTTTCATATATACCAACTACAATATTATTGCTAAAGATGAATGTGAAAACTTATTCTTGCCTTCTCTGTCTTCCCCCACTCTCAACACACTATATTTTCAATGTGAAATGGTTTGATTTGAATTGCAAATCTTATCACACATATAGTTTTATTCTTTTCTATCTGGATGAGTGACAGTGGTGTATAAGAGTTAACAAACCTTATCCAGTCTTAAATACATTTCTGGTATTGAAAGCTAACAGAGCTGAAAGTTGAATGGGAGAAAGCTCAGCTCCTGTATTCATTCTTTTATTTGTGTTCTGAAAGGGCCTTATGGAGGAAACCTGATAGAAATGTCATGGCATTACTAAATAGATCGAAGTCCAAGGTAGGAAAATAAAAGGTTGGCTTTGCTGCTTCTTTTGTCATTTTACAAGCAGTGGATAGTGCTTTCAAACGAGGGCCTGAGGCTATGTGTGTCCTTTAATTCCCCAGCCCCTGAGAAGAAGTGAGTCCATCCCTCAATGTTCTACTGAAAGAAGCCTTTAAAGAAACTTTATGTTCCAAGAATACAAATCCCTTCTAAGGATGACAACAAAATGGGGGGGTGGGGGAGAGAGGGAATCTCAATTAAAGAGGGATGTATTCCTGCACACAGGAATATCCAACACCCACATGAGAACTGGTCTGGGAAGATTATCATCATGACTGCTTTGAAATGTATATTCTGTGATTGCTTGTACTTGGTTTTACTGGAAGATGGGGTTCAATCTTTAAATTGTATGTGAAGTAGAGTGACAATTTGAGTGTCACAGGAGATTATAGCTACATTGCTAATATATGACAATCAAGTAAGTGAAAACACTACAATGTTTTCTAATAAATTCCTAGAAAAATTAGCAACTTATTTTTTATTAGAGGTCACACAGTAGAAAAGCTAAGTGTTTGGAGTTATATAGTCCTGTGTCCATAATCCTGACCCACATCATTTCTAAGTTTCTACCTTGGACATGTTAGTTAATGTATGAGCTTCAGTTTCCGGCCGTATTAACTGAGGATAACATTATGGAGTAGATTGAGCCCTCTCAAAGATTAATTGAAATAACATAGGTAAAGCATCAGAACATATTAGACTCTCAGGAAGTAATTTATTTCCCCTCATTAAAATTAATTTGGCTCTAATACAGATGGTTGCATTTACTTTGATTTTTTTAACTGATGACAATTATAGGTTATTCTAGTTCTGCCATTTAGAATAATTAAATATGATTAATCATTTCTTTTACAGAGTATTAATTGTTAGTGATTAAATAAAAATAAAAACCTGGAGCTCAATTTTCAGGCAGAATAAATGGATGCATACTGTACCTCATTCTCTCTTTAATCAGTGAAGCTTTGAGGGGCAAATTAGAATAATATACATCTGTACTAGAATATGACAATATCTGAAAATAAAGCATTCTTTTGCCTAATAGTGTAACACTGCCATTGATAATGAGATGATAAAATATTTTAGATTGAGAAAACAAAATAGCTATAGATTTAACCTGAAGCTAATTAAGAAAAATGATGTAGATGTTAGCTCTATGGTTTAAATGAGATAATACCTGTAAACAGGTATTTATATGTCCCTCTTTTCCTGAGACATTCTGGGTTGCATGTGAAATACTAGTAATATTATTAATATGACCTTCTTCACTTTCAAAAGAGCACCATTATTCTAATTATTAGAAGAAAACATACATTTTTAGCTGATTTGGGGTAAAGCTTTCTAAATATGATTCAAAACCCATATGCAATAAAAGAAACTAGTGATAAAGTCAACTCTGCTAAACAAAACTATTGTATGAAAAGACACCATAAACAAAGTCAAAAGAAAATGAAAAACTGGAAAAAATTATTTGCAATATATATCACGGAGAAAGAGATACTGTTGAAAGGATTCTTAAAAACTGAAGAAAAAAGACCAAATCTCAGTGGATTAAAAAGAAAAATATGCAGATATTTGTCAACAGATATGCAAAATATTTCTAAGTACATTAAAAGATGTTCCATTTCACTCTTAACAGAAATGCAAATGAAAACTACCCTAAGGTACCAATTTTCACCTATGAAATTTGTAAAACTTCAAAAGCCTGATACCACACTCTGTTGGCAAAGCAGTGAGGAAACAGACACTCTCATACAACTGCTAGCAAATGTGCCAAATGGTACAATCCCACCTCCAGGGTTTAACTAAAGATACAACTAGCTATTGGTCCTAAAGATACAACTTCACAAATGTAAAATAGCATGTGAACAATTTCATTTGCTGAGATATTATTTGCCATAACAAATTATTGGAAACATGAATTTCCATGGAAGCATAAAGAAATAAACAAGCGTACAGAATCTCTACAAACTTAACATGGGTTGGTTTCCAAGATGTATTGTTTGGTGAAAAAAAATAAGGTTCAAATAATACTTCATAATCCACAGTTTTGAAAGAAAGAAACAAGAAAGCAATATATTTGCGGCAAAAAACTTAGGAAAAATAATCAGGATAATAAAAATCATTATCCCAAGTGAGTGGGAAAAAATGGAGTTAATGGGATGGGGTTGACAGTGAGAATTTGCTGAGCGCATTTTTTGCCATGTACAATTTCTTTAGTAGCGTTTTCTAGTTCCCCTTGTAGATATTTTTCATCTCCTTGGGTAAATGTATTCCTAGGTATTTTATTTTTTGGCTATTGTAAACGGAATTTTGTTTTTGAATTGGCTCTTAGCTTGAATGTGATTGGTGCATAGAAATTATACTGCTTTTTGTTCATTGATTTTGTATTCTGAAACTTTACTGAAATCATTGATAAGTTTCAGGAGTCTTTTGGCAGAATCTTTATGGTTTTCTAGGTATAGAATCATATCATCAGTGAAGAGACAGAGTTTGACTTCTTCTGTTCCTATTTGGGTGCCTTTTGTTTCTTTCTCTTGCCTAATTGCTCTGTCTAGAATTCCCAGTACTATGTTGAATAGGAGCGGTAAGGGTGGGCAGTATTCACTCCTTATCTGCAGTTTTGCTGTCTGCAGTTTCAGTTCTCTCCAGTCAACCACATTCCAGAAATAAGCAATTCATAAGTTTCAACTTGCATGCCATTCTGAGTGATGTGATGAAATTTGCACTGGCCTACCCATTCTGCCAAGGACACGTATCATCCCTTTGTCCAGCAGATCCACACTGCTGACACTACCCACCTTTTAGCCACTTTGTAGCCCTTGTAGCTATCAGACCTACTTTCTCATGGCATTGCTTGTGTTCAAGCAAAGCCTTGTTTTACTTAATAGTGACCCCAAAGTGCATCAGTAGTGATACTGGCAATTCAGATACGCCAAGGAGAACCTGTAAAGTCCTTCTTTTTTAAGTTAAAAGGTAAAAGTACTCAATTTAATGAGGAAATAGAAATCTTATGGGAATGTTGCTAAGATTTAGAGTAAGAACCAGTCTTTTATCTGTAAATTTGTGAAGAAGGAAAAAAAAATCATGTGCTGTTTTTCTGTCACACCTCAAACTGCAAAAGTCACAGCCACAGTGCATGATAAGTGCTTAGTTAAGATGGAAAAGGTATTACATTTGTGGGTGGAACATGAACAGAAATGTGTTCTGACTGATCACAATCAGGTTTAGTACTATCCACAGTTGTATGCATCCACTGGGGGTCTTAGAATGTGTTTCCCAAGGATGAGGGGGTTCTGCTGTATAATTTTTATATACATTGACTTTTGAATCATGTTAATATTTCATATGTTCAAAAATAAAACAAAATCATAAGAGATAAAATAGTCAACCCCAAATTACATCTGAACAAAAGTAAACCTAACTGTTTTTGAAATTAAAAACACACATAAGAAAAAGAATGAATTCAAGTGACTTTTGTACAGACTAACAGTATATACTTAGTGGTATCTGCTCTAATTATAAAAATAACCACAAAGGAATTGCTTAGTTGGTTTGTTTATAATTGTGGTATAAATATAATTAATCTAAAATTCTTTTACTTGTCACATAGGATAGGGCACATAGGTAAATACAGTTGACCCTCCATATCAATTGGTGGGTTCTGCATCTGTGTGTTCAACCAACCACTGATTGACAATATTCTGCCAGGCATTTTTATAAGATAATATGTTTTGTATTGGCGTCTTACAAGAAAGTTGGTAACATGAAATGCAGAAATTATAAGTTTTTAAATAATATGTTTTATTTATATATTTAAGTATATTATGTACATTTTTAAAGTATGTATAAAATATGTGACAGATAATATGTTAATTTCTTTATACTTTAAAGAGATTTTGCAAACCAAGAAACTGATATGAATGCCCCACAAGGAAAAAAGCAAAGGAAATAAAAGAAACATTACATAAAAGCAACTAAAATGACTGAAATAAGTAGGGGGAAAGTTTAAACTGACTAAATATCAAAGGAACACAGTTAAAAAGCAGTTATAATTCCTCACCTTCAGCTTAATAAATATTAAAATAAATAATAAAAACAAAATAGTTAATATTAATTAAGGTTCACACTAATGACATGTTAGAGATTTAGGTGGGACTGTAAATTGGTATAAACTTCCAAGCAATTCATAGAGGGTCTTAAAAAATGTGTATAATCTTGACTAAATAAGTTCATTTCTTAGAAATTATCCTAAATAAATAATCATGCTAATAGATGAAACAGGCAGATGTAGGAGAGTCCCCAGAGAATCTCCGGCCTGCCCCACAAGTGTTTACATCAGATGCTTTAGTACAGATGAGGGAACCTGCCCAGGGTCTTATTTGGGGATTCTTGCAACAGACTGGGGCCTGACATGCACACTGGGAGAACAGGGTGGAGCCATCAGGAATTTGCACCTTCTGCAGAGGAGTCTGGCCTTGTCAGCTCATGTGTGGTGACTTAGTATTCAATCTGTGAGGTGGGAGCCTATTGGCAGAACCCCTCTTTTTTGCTGAGAGCTTTCTTTTAACAAATTCTGCTCTCCTCAACTTTCAATGTGTCCATGTGCCTAATTTTTCCTGGTCATGAGACAAGAACTGGGATATTAGCTGAGCTAAGAAGCAACAAATCCTGCACCAAGGCTTTGTGCAAAGGTAGAGTTATAATGTTATTTTCCAGCATTGTTTGTATTATCAAAAAATTGTAAACAACTCAAACGTTCCAAAATGAAAACTAATTAAGCTAATCATTGGACATCTATACAGTGGAATACCATGCAGCCATTACCAATTGCACTAAGGAAACATATCTATATTGTACATTTTTACATTTTAAAACATAACAAATTTTAAAAATATAATCCCAGCCATGAGTGGTGGCTCACACCTGTAATCCCAGCACTTTGGGAAGCCAAGGCAGGTGGATCCCTTGAGGTCAGGAGTTTGAGACCATTCTGACCAACATGGTGAAACACTGTCTCTACTAAAAAAAATACAAAATTAGCCAGGCATGGTGCATGCCGGAATTCCAGCTACTTGGGAGGCTGAGGCAGAAGAATTGCTTGAATCTGGGAGGCAAAGGTTGCAGTGAGTGGAGATTGCACCACTGCACCCCAGCCTTGGCAACAAGAGTGAAACTCTGTCTCAAAAAAAAATATATATATATATACACATATATATACACATATATATACACATATATATACACATATATATACACATATATACACATATATACACATATATACACACACATATATATACATATATATACATATATACACATATATACACACATATATATACATATATATACATATATACACATATATATACATATATATAACAATAAAAAAAAAAAAAAAAATATAACATATATACACATATATACACATATATATACATATATATACATATATACACATATATACACATATATATACATATATATACATATATATATGCCCATTTATAAATATACATATGTGTTTTATAATAATAGAAAAACATTAGACATCTGTACATCATAAGGTCAACAGCACTTGTTTCTAGATCATTGTTTTGGTATACTTTTTATTTATTTTTGGGAATATGTAGTTTTAAAACTTTTATGGTGTAACTTTTCTATTGTAACGTGTCTTTTGGACATGAAGCTTAGCTAAATGAGTTTATATTGCTTAGCTATGGAAGCTGTCAAAAGAATTTAAAAATTGGAAAGGTAAGTATAAATAAAAAGCATGATAAACAGCAGTGTAACAAACTCGGGTGGGAGGAAGTCCTAAAGGGAGACAAAAAGAGATTATGGGTAAATCTCATATTATTTAGCATCTTCGGTAATTATTTGAAACCAGTAAGAGATAAGGAATAACTAAAAGTGTCTAAGAATATACAGAATATACATGAAATGCAGCATTCAAAACTCATTTATGATATAAAACACATGTATACATTTATATACACAGGCATACTTTGTTTTATTTCTATTTGTTTTATTCCACTTTGGAGATTTTGTGCTCTTTATGAATTGAAGTTTTGTGGCAACCGTCCTTCAAGCATTTTTTGGTGCCATTTGTCCAACAGCATGTGCTCACTTGGTGTTTCTGTAATTATCACAGTATTTCAAACTTTCTTTATCATTATATGTGTTTTGGTAATCTGTGATCAGTAATCTTTGATGTTACTAGTGTCATTGTTTGTGAGCACCACAAATTGAGCCCATGTAAGACAACAAACATAATCGATAAATGTTGTGTGTGTTCTGACTGCTCCACCAGCAAGCTCTTCCCCATCTGTCTCCCTTTTCTCGGGCTGCTCCATTTCCCAAAACATAATATTAAAATTGGTCCAATTAATAACCTTACAATAGCCTCTACATGTTAAAGTAAAAGGAATAGTTGCACTTGTTTCACTTTAAAACAAATGCTAGAAATGATTAATCTTAGTGAAGAAATGAGCTTGTTGAAAGCCAAGATAAGCCAAAAGCTGGGCCTCTTGTGCTAAACAGCCTAGTTGTGAGAAGAAAAGTTCTTGAAGAAAATCAAAAGTGCTACTCCAGAGAACACACCAATGCTAAGAAAGTGAAACAGGCTTATTGCTGCTTTGGAGAACATTTGAGTGGCCTGGATAGATCAAATAGGCCACAACCTTCTCTTAAGCCCAGGCCTAATCCAGAGCAAGGGCCTAACTTCTCAATCCTATGAAAGCCTAGACAGGTGAGGAAGCTACAGAAGAAAAGTTTGAAGCTAGCAGAAGTGGGTTCATGAGGTTTAAGGAAAGAAGCCATCTTCATACCTAAAAGTGCAAGGTGCAGCAGCAAGTGCTGACATAGAAGTTGCACCAAGTTATCCAGAAGATCAAGCTAAGATTACTGATGATGGTGGCTACACTAAACAATAGATTTTCAACGAGACAAAAAAGCCTTCTATTGAAAGAAGATGCCATCTAGGACTATCATAGTTAGAGAGGATAAGTCAATATGTGGCTTCAAAGCTTCAAAGGACAGGCTGACTCTTGTTAGCCTGTAATGTAGCTGTTGACTTTAAGTTGAAGTTGATCCTCATTTACCAGTCTGAAAATTCTAGCACCCTTAAGAAGTATCCTAACTCTACTTGCCTCTGTTCTATAAATGGAACAGTAAAGCCTGAATGAGAATACATCTGTTTATAAGATGGTTTACTGAGTATTTTAAGCCTTCTGTCAGGACCTACTGCTCGGGAAAAAAAGAAAAAGAAAATTCTTTTCCAAATGTTATTGTTCATTGACAATGCACCTGGTCACCCAAGGGCTCTGATGGAAGTGTACAAGATTAATGTCCTTTTCATGCCTGCTAACAAAACATCTGTTTTGCAGCCCATAAATCAAGGAGCCATTTCAGCTTTCAAATTCTTTTTTTTTTTTTTCTTGAGACAGAGTCTTGCTCTGTCACCCAAGCTGGAGTGCAGTGGCGCAATCTCGGCTTACTGCAAGTTCCGCCTCCAGTGTTCACGTCATTCTCCTGCCTCAGCCTCCCGAGTAGCTGGGTCTACAGGCGCCCACCACCACACCCGGCTAATTTTTTGTATTTTTAGTAGAGATGGGGTTTCACTGTGTTAGCCAGGATGGTCTTGATCACCTGACCTCGTGATGCACCCACCTCAGCCTCCCAAAGTGCTGGGATTACAGGCATGAGCCACTGCGCCTTGCCAGCTTTCAAATTCTTATTATTTTAGAAATACATTTTGTGCTGAGTGTGGTGGCTCATGCCTATCATTCCAGGACTTTGGGAGGCTGGAGCAGGAGGATTGCTTGAAGCCAGAAATTTGAGGCTACAGTGAGCTATGGTTGCACCACTGCACTTTAGATGGGACAACGGAGTGAGACGATTTCTGAAAAAAAATGAAACGAAGAAAGAAATACATTTTGTATGGCTTTCTAAATTCCATACAGAGTGATTCCTTTCCTGGATCTGGGCAAAGTAAATTGAAAACCTTCTGGAAAGAATTCACCATCCAAATGCCATCAAGAACATTCATGATTCATGGGAACACTTTGAGTGTTTCAAAACTTCAGTGGAGGAAGTAACCGCAAATGTACCGGAAATAGCAAGAGTACCAGAATTAGAAGTGGAGCCTGAAGATGTGATTGAATTGTTTTCATTTCATAACAAAACTTTAAGGTATGAGGAGTTGCAAAGAAACTTGCTAATCTATGGATTTCTTGAGATGGAATCTACTCCTGGTGAAGAGGCTGTGAACACTGTTGAAACGACAAGAAAGGATTTAGAATATTATACAAACTTAGTTGCTAAAGCAGTAGCAGGATTTGAGAGGATGGACTCCGGTTTTGAAAAGAAGTTTTCTACTGTGGATAACATGTAATCAAACAGCATCACATGCTACAAGAAAATTTTTATAAAAGAAAGCATCAATGGATGTGGCAAACTTCATTGTTGGCTTATTTTAAGAAATTGCCACAGCCTCCCCAGCCTTCAGCAACCATTAATGTGGTCAGTCAGCCGCCATCAACATGGAGGCAAGACCCTCTACACACAAAAAGATTACTACTTGCTGAAGACTCAGGTGATTGTTCTCATTCTCTGGCAGTAAATAACATTTAAGTATTTACACTTTTTACATATAATGCTATCACACACTTAATAGATTACAGTACAGTGTAAACATAATTTTATATGCACGAAGAAACCAAAAAATATATTACTTACTTTATTGAGATATTGTGGTGGTCTGGAATAGAATCTGCAATATCTATAAGGTATGAATGTTTTCATATCCATATATGTGTAAAGGTGTTTGTGCTAAGAGAGACATAAAGGAAAGACTTCGAAGTTTTGAAAGAATACTTTTAAAGTAGAAGACTAGAAACTCAATAAAAATGCCACTTAGTGGATGGAAAATCTTCAAAAGTGGCCAATTTAATCCTTCTAATAAATAATATCTTGTCATAAGCAGTTATTTTTATAAATATCTTTTATTTTTTTCTTCCTCCTCAAAGAATCGCTGTTCATTCTTTCAGAATTTCAGTATGTTTCTCATATTTGAATAAAGTATCACATGAGGCGTCTTGAGAAATGAGATTTTTCCACTGAAAAAATGACAAAGTTCACAGCCAATAATTTTAAATACCTAATAAGATTCCTCCACTGAAAAAAAAATTAGGAATTCTAAGCAGAATTTACTGTATGTGCCAGAATACGAGCTCCATGAGGGCAGGGCTTTTAACTTTTGATTACTGCTGTATACCTAGTAGTCTTTAACATTGTGTTTTATACAGTATTCCTTTTCATTACATTCTGTTTTATGTACAGTACATTACTTTTTTTCCAGATTGTAGTGTTACTCTCTGGTCCTCTTATCCTATGGTGTAACATTTCTTTATAGTCTTCATTACAAAGGAAAAGAGAATCGAACAGAGAATAATCAATTTCAATTTCAATGTTTATTTTTTTCTTTTTAAGATACCCCTAAACATATATAATTACAAAGTCACCTAATATTTTAATGCAGAATTTAATTAATATAATAATGCCTACAGGTTTCAAAATACCATAGAGATCGAACCAAAGAGTTGCAGCATTTTTGGCAAGTTCAATGAATAACTGCTGATGATGTTTCAAACTGTATCCAACTGGTAATATTTTTTTGACTATTAAGGTTAGGATGGACTTTTATGTTATCTCAGAGGAAGGAAAAGTTACAGTCTAAAAACTGACCTGTCTTGGTCTGTGAGAAAATAACAAATTTCATCATCAATGAAGATGATGCCAACAGGAACAATAATCACAGCATACACATTTGGAGGAGCTCCTATGTTCTGGGTACTCTGCTCAGAAGTTGTACCATCAATAATCCTCCCAACATTGCTCCAGGTTGAGTAAAGTTAATACCAGTTTGGATATGAGTAATCCACGTAGAGATTATGTAATTTACTCAAGTATGAAACAGAGACAGAAATCAAATTTGGATATTTTTAATTCTAAAGCCTGTATCTTTTTAACTCTGCTATTTTATCCTTCTAGAAGAGCTAAGAGAGTTAGATGGTACTTCCAAATTTTGAAAAATTGATAACAATGCATATAATAACTAAAAATAAACTAAAGGAAGCTCTCATACTTTCAGTCATGTTACATTGCATTGCATATGCTTTTATTCATTTTAGGACAGTGTTCAGGAGTACCTTAAGGAGACAAATTAGAATTGCAGCACCATGCAGAAAAATCACAAACCGTTTGATTTAGGACTCTGACTTTAGAAACAATGATTAATCCACTTCACCTTATTCACATAATTGTTACTAACTTTCAGTAATTAAATGTATATACCTCTAAAATACAAGTCTTTGTCTAAACTTTTAAAGTTTCTTTGTATAGCCTTATATCCTCTAATCTTGACGCCATAATAGTTTTGCAACTACTGATCAATAGCTATAATGAATAGGAGGTAAAATTATCTTTAAAAAATCTCTACACTGTATATATTATATAAAGAACCTCTTCCAAGATAATAAAAATAATAGTTTATGTCATTCATAGGTTAGTCTTTGTAAGTATTGAATGCCAGTTTTAAAAAGCTGTCAAAATGAAGATGTTAGTTGTATCTTGAAAAATAAAGTCAAAATTTATGAAATATTCGATAATATTACTCTTTCAAAATTCAATGTTTCTATTATCGTACATGCTCCCATATTCTGGGACTAAGTTTATTATTATAAAACTAGAACTTACTAATTACATCAGAATAAAACAAAGCAAATGATATCGTCTGAGTTTTTACTTTGTTCTCGTCAATTTCTGTAAAACGTTGCTGAGTGAAAACCCTAAAGTCAGTCACACTTATCTCTCCCAAAAAAGTATAATTAGGAAGCATAATAATTCTTTAAAGACTAGTTCTTGGTAGAAATTTTTATTTTAGGTTTTTGATGTATTGTCAACATTTGGCTCTAACTATAAATTCTTATAATTTACTTTAGATTTTGAATTAACATTTAAATATTAAAGACACACTAAGATTAGTTGGTTAACAATTTTTCAGGCTTAGGAAATTTTGGATAAAATTCCCATTACAAATGTATGAACAACATCAACGTTATGCTTTTGACACACCATCAGAAGAAAAACAACTTTTGAGTGTCTCTGTAAACACAGGTGTATGTAGTGCGTTGAGGAAGAAGACTCTCCAGAAAGTTCTACCCAACTTTTGATTAGCTTACAAGTAACCATTTGATGCCAGGATAGAATCTCCAGCTTCCTTTGCACACTTCTCTGGTTAAGAACAAAGCAGTTTTGGGGTCCATTCCAAGATGGCCAAATAGGAACAGCTCTGGTCTGCAGTTCCCAGAATGATCGATGCAGAAGACGGGTGGTTTCTGCATTTCCAACTGAGGTACCTGGTTCATCTCACTGGGAATGGTCAGAAAGTGGGTGCAGCCCACAGTGGGCGAGCCAAAGCAGGGCGGGGCATCACCTCACCTGGGAAGTGCAAGAGGTCAGGGGATTTCCCTTTCCTAGCCAAGGGAAGCCATGACAGACTGTACTGGGAAAATCAGGACACTGCCACCTAAACACTGCACTTTTCCAACGGTCTTAGCAAATGGCACACCAGGAGATTACATCCTGTGCCTGGTTAGGAGGGTCCCACGCCCATGGAGCCCTGCTCACTGATAGTCCAAGATCAAACTGCAAGGCAGCAAGCCTGGCCGGGGGAGGGGTGTCCCCCATTGCTGAGGCTTGAGTACGTAAACAAAGTGGCCAGGAAGCTCAAACTGGGTGGAGCCCACCACAGCTCAATGAGGCCCACCTGCCTGTGTAGACTCCACCTCTGGGGGCAGGGCATAGCTGAACAAAAGGCAGCAGAAACTTCTGCAGACTTAAATGTCCCTGTCTGACAGCTCTGAATAGAGCAGTGGTTCTCCCAGCATGGTGCTTGAGCTCTGAGAATGGACAGACTGCCCCCTCAAGTGGGTCCCTGACCCCCGTGTGGCCTAACTTGGAGACACCTTCCAGTAGGGGCCGAATGACACCTCATACAGCCAGATGCCCCTCTGAGACGAAGCTTCCAGAGGAAGGATTAGGCAGCAATATTTCCTGTTCTGCAATATTTGCTGTTCTGCAGCCTCTGCTGGGGATACCCAGGCAAACAGGGTCTGGAGTGGACCTCCAGCAAACTCCAACAGACCTGCAGCTGAGGGACCTGACTGTTAGACGGAAAGCTAACAAACAGAAAGGGATAGCATCAACATCAATAAAAAGGACATCCACACCAAAACCCCATCTGTAGGTCACCATCGTCAAAGACCAAAGGTAGATAAAACAACAAAGATGGGGAGAAACCAGAGCAGAAAAGCTGAAAATTATAAAAACCAGAGGGTCCCTTCTCCTCCAAAGGATCACAGCTCCTCTCCAGCAATGGAACAGAGCAGGACAGAGAATGTCTTTGACAAGTTGACAGAAGTAGGCTTCAGAAAGTCGATAATAACAAATTTCTCCAGGCTAAAGGAAAATGTTTGAACCCATCACAAGGAAGCTAAAAACCTTGAAAAAAGATGAGAAAAATTGCTAACTAGAAGAAACAGTGTAGAGAAGACTGTAAATGACCTGATGGAGCTGAAAACCATGGCCCAAGAACTATGTGACATATACACAAGCTTCAGTAGCTGATTTGATCAAATGGAAGAAAGGGTATAAGTGATGGAAGATCAAATCAATGAAATGCAGCTAGAAGAGAAGTTTAGAGAAAAAAAGTAAAAAGAAATGTACAAATCCTACAATAAATATGGGACTATGTGAAAATCCCCAATCTATGTCTGATTGGTGTACCTGAAAGTGACGGGGAGAATGGATAACTTGAAAAACACAAGTTATCCAGGAGAACTTCCCCAACCTAGCAAGGCAGGCCAACATTCAAATTCAGGAAATACAGAGAACACCACAAAGACACTCCTCGAGAAGAGCAACCCCAAGACACCTAATTGTCAGATTCACCAAGGATGAAATGAAGGAAAAAACACTAAGGGCAGCCAGAGAGAAAGGTCGGGTTACCCACAAAGGGAAACCCATCAGACTAACAGCTGATCTGTCCACAGAAACCATACGAGCCAGAAGAGAGTGGAGGCTAATATTCAACATTCTTAAAGAAAAGAATTTTCAACCCAGAATTTCATATCCAGGCAAACAAAGCTTCATAAGTGAAGGAGAAATAAAATCCTTTACAGACAAGCAAATACTGAGAGATTTTGTCAACACCAGGCCTGCCTTACAAGAGCTCCTGAAGAAAGCACTAAACATGGAAAGGAACAACCAGTACCAGCCACTGCAAAAACATGCCAAATTGTAAAGACCATTGATGCTAGGAAGAAATTGCATCAATTAATGGGCAAAATAACTAGCTAATATCATAATGACACGATTAAATTCACACATAACAATATTAACCTTGAATGTAAGTGGGCTAAATGCTCCAATTAAAAGACACAGACTGGCAAATTGGATAAAGAGTCAAGACCCATCAGTGTGTACAATTCAGGAGACCCATCTCACGTGCAGAGACACACATAGGTTCAAAATAAAGGGATGGAGAAAGATCTACCAAGCAAATGGAAAACAAAAAAAAGGCAGGGGTTGCAATCCCAGTCTCTGATAAAACAGACTTTAAACCAACAAAGATCAAAAGAGACAAAGAAGGCCATTATGTAACGGTAAAGGGATCAATTCAACAAGAAGAGCTAACTATCCTAAATATATATGCACCCAGATTCATAAAGCAAGTCCTGAGAGACTTAAAAAGAGACTTAGACTCCCACACAGTAATACTGGGAGACTTTAACATCCCACTGTCAATATTAGACAGATCAATGAGACACAAGGTTAACAAGGATATCCAGAACTTGAACTCAGCTCTGCACCAAGCAGACCTAATAGACATCTACACAACTCTGCACCCCAAATCAACAAAATATACACTCTTCTCAGCACCACATAATACTTATTTCAAAATTGACCACATAGTTTCAAGTAAAGCACTCCTCAGCAAATGTAAAAGAGCAGAAATCACAACAAACTGTCTCTCAGACCACAGTGCAATCAAATTAGAACTCAGGATTAAGAAACTCACTCAAAACCACTCAACTACATGGAAACTGAACAACTTGCTCCTGAATGACTACTGAGTAAATAACAAAATGAAGGGAAAAATAAAGATATTCTTTGAAACCAATGAGAAAAAAAGACACAACATACTACAATCCCTGGGACACATTCATAGCAGTGTGTAGAAGGAAATGTAGAGCAGAACTGAAGGAGATAGAGAAACAAAATCTCTTCAAAAAAATCAATGAATCCAGGAGCTGGTTTTTGGAAAAGATCAACAAAATTGATAGACCGCTAGCAAGACTAACAAAGAGGAAAAGAGAGAAGAATCAAATAGATGCAATAAAAAATGATAAGGGGATGTCACCACTGATCCCACAGAAATACAAACTACCATCAGAGAATACTATAAACACCTCTTTGCAAATAAACTAGAAAATCTAGAAGAAATGGGTAAATTCCTGGACACATACACCCTCCCAAGACTAAACCAGGAAGAAGATGAATCGCTGAATAGACCAATAACAGGCTCTGCAACTGAGGCAATAATTATTAGCCTGCCAACCAAAAAAAATTCCAGGACCAGACGGATTCACAGCCAAATTTGACCAGAGGTACAAAGAGGAGCTGGTACCATTCCTTCTGAAACCATTACAATCAATAGAAAAAGAGGGAATCCTCCCTAACTCATTTTATGAGGCCAGCATCATCCTGATACCAAAGCCTGGCAGAGACACAACAAAAAAAGAGAATTTTAGACCAATATCCCTGATGAACATCAATGCGAAAATCCTCGATAAAATACTGGCAAACTGAATCCAGCAGCACATCAAAAAGCTTATCCACCATGATCAAGTTGGCTTCATCCCTGGGATGCAAGGCTGGTTCAATATACACAAATCAATAAACATAATCCATCACATAAACAGAAGCAATGACAAAAACCACATGATAATCTCAATAGATGCAGAAAAGGCCTTCAACAAAATTCAACAACCCTTCATGCTAAAAACTCTCAATAAACTAGGTATTGATGGAACATATCTCAAAATAATAAGAGCTATTTATGACAAACCCACAGCCAGTATTATACCAAATGGGCAAAACCTGGAAGCATTCTCTTTGAAAACTGGCATAAGACAGGGATGCCCTCTCTCACCACTCCTGTTCAACATAGTGTTGGAAGTTCTGGCCAGGGCAATCAGGCAATAGAAAGAAATAAAGGTACTCAATTAGGAAAAGAGGAAGTCAAATTGTCCCTGTTTGCAGATGACATGATTGTATATTTAGAAAATCCCATCATCTCAGCCCAAAATCTCCTTAAGCTGATAAGCAACTTCAGCAAAGTCTCAGGATACAAAATCAATGTGCAAAAATCACAAGCGTTCTTATGCAAACAGAGAGCCAAATCTTGAGTGAAGTCCCATTCACAATTGCTACAAAGAAAATAAAATACCTAGGAATCCAACTTACAAGGGATGTGAAGGACCTCTTCAATGAGAACTACAAACCACTGCTCAATGAAATAAAAGAGGACACAAACAAATGGAAGAACATTCCATGCTCATGGGTAGGAAGAATCAATATCGTGAAAATGGCCATACTGCCCAAGGTAATTTATAGATTCAATGCCATCCCCATCAAGCTATCAATGACTTTCTTCATAGAATTGGAAAAAACTACTTTAAAGTTCATATGGAACCATAAAAGAGCCCAACTTGCCAAGAGAATCCTAAGCAAAAGGAACAAAGCTGGAGGCATCATGCTACATGACTTCAAAGTATACTACAAGGCTACAGTAACGAAAAACAGCATGGTACTGGTAACAAAACAGAGAGATAGACCAATGCAACAGAAAAGAGTCCTCAGAAATAACACCACACATCTACAACCATCTGATCTTTGACAAACCTGACAAAAACAAGAAATGGGGAAAGGATTCCCTATTTAATAGTGCTGGGAAAACTGGCTAGCCATATGTAGAAAGCTGAAACTGGATCCCTTCCTTACACCTTATACAAAAATTAATTCAAGATGGATTAAAGACTTAAATGTTAGACCTAAAACCATAAAAACCCTAGAAGAAAACCTAGGTAATACCATTCAGGACATAGACATGGGCAAGGACTTCATGACTAAAACACCATAACAATGGCAACAAAAGCCAAAATAGACAAATGCGATCTAATTAAACTAAAGACCTTCTGCACAGCGAAAGAAACTACCATCAGAGTGAACAGGCAACCTACAGAATGGGAGAAAATTTTTCAATCTACCCATCTGACAAAGGGCTAATATCCAGAATCTACAAAGAACTTAAACAAATTTACAAGAAAAAATCAAACAACCCCATCAAAAAGTGGGCAAAGTATATGAACAGATACTTTTCAAAATAAGACATTTATGCAGCCAACAGACACATGAAAAAATGCTCATCATCACTCATCATCAGAGAAATGCAAATCAAAACCACAATGAGATACCATCTCACATCAGTTAGAATGGCGATCATTAAAAAGTCAGGAAACAAGTGCTGGAGAGGATGTGGAGAAATAGGAAGGCTTTTACACTGTTGGCGGGAGTGTAAACTAGTTCAACTATTGTGGAAGACAGTGTGGCCGATTCTTCAAGGACCCAGAACTAGAAATACCATTTGACCCAGCCATCCCATTACTGGGTATATACCCAAAGGATTATAAATCATTCTACTATAAAGACACATGCACACGTATGTTTATTGTGGCACTATTCACAATAGCAAAGACTTGGAACCAACCCAAATATCCATCAATGATAGACTGGATTAAGAAAATGTGGCACATATACACCATGGAATACTATGCAGCCATAAAAAATGATGAGTTCATGTCCTTTGTAGCGACATGGATGAAGCTGGAAACCATCATTCTGAGCAAACTATTGCAAGGACAGAAAACCAAACACCGAATATTCTCACTCATAGGTGGGAGTTGAACAATGAGAACACTTGTACACAGGAAGGGGAACAACACACACTGGGGCCCGTCGTGGGGTGGGGGGAGGGGAGAGGGACAGCATTAGCAGAAATACCTAATATAAATGACGAGTTAATGGGTGCAGCAAACCAACACGGCACATGTATGCATATGTAACAAACCTGCACGTTGTGTACATGTACTTTAGAACTTAAATAAAAAAATAATAAAAAATAGAACAAAGCAGTTTTAACTAGATAGCCATATGGTGACATATCTTAAATATATAATTTTCCTAGCTCCATTAGCTCTTGAGGTTCGATTTTCTAGCTTCATTACCTCTAGAGTAAATATAACATTTACATTTTTCTTAAGTGCAATAAAAATCTTGCAACCTCTAGAATTGATTTTACCTTCCTAATGTATTTTACATTGACTTTATTGTTAATATTAGTGAATTCTGTAAAGGAAAAAAATCCTCAGCATTACAAACTTTACCTCATCATTATATGATCATATTCTAAATTTTTGATTCTTTTGTTTTGCTCTTCTTATAATTTAAAATTTGCAATAACACAGGTTTACATTTCTCTGTTTTCTGATGATGTCCTAAATGATAAGCCTATCAGCTTGCTTTGTCCATATCATGTCTTACTCTACCGTGGTGATGCTGACACCACAGTCTCCAAGGAACTGATCTTAAAGTAAGGCAGACCACATGCAGTATTTCTCTAAACAATGAGTGTTTCTTCTCACATAAAATATGTTGACATTTTATCAACCTTTATGAGAAAAATGTTAAAATACATTCTAACATTTCCTTCTCCTTGATATGATTTACACTTTAATTTGTCTCAGTGATCTTGTCTAATGGGTGAAAAATAGAAAAAATCTTTTGGAAATTTAGATCCACACTATAGGATAGAAAACTACCTAGAAATAGATTTGCCTAAGAAACGTTAAGAAAAAAAAACAACCCAAACCTAAAAGTTTATAGTAGGATAGGTCTGGTCAGGGGCATTTGTAGCATGGGATCTGCCACTTCCTAGATTGTGACATATTGGGAAAATGACAATCTCTTTACCAACAAAATAGGAATTCCTACTTTATTAGTTTTTACTGGTGCATAAGAAATTGCCACAAATTTGTCAGCTTAAAAAAACACCCATTTTACTACATTTATAGGCACATACTAGGTGATGATTACATGTAGACAGTTTTTATTTATATTATTATTAAAGGTGTATTTGTGTTTAGATACGATACTGAATAAAGAAGTACAAATAGAGTGAGTCCGTCAAAGTGCTTAACCCACTTATGATCTGTGTAATCAAAGATGAAGTGTGAGATTTCTTTTCTAGAACAGGGATTGGAAAACTTTCTCTCTACAGGGCCAGATGGCATAGTAAATATTTTAGACTTTGTAGGCCACAGGGATTTTACTGACACTTTTTACTTCTGCTATGGTCGTAGTAAGAAAGCAACTTTAGTAAATAAGTGAAGAGAGATGGCTGTATTCCAACAAAACTTTATTTACAAAAACAGGCAGCAGGCCAGATTTGGCCCCCAGACTGTAGTTTGTCCATCCCTGTTACAGAAAACAAAAAACAAAACACACACACACACACACACACACACACACACACACACGTAACAGAAAATAGGGAAATGTCTTTACTAGTTTCAGATTTTACCTATATTAGTTGATCTTTTTTGGAAAAGACTATCTTGTTGATAAATCTTCACCACATAACCAGTTATCTAAAGTACTCTGGGCTTTGTAATCCATGTTTCTATTATAATTAGTTTGGGAAAAATAGTTTTCCTTGAGAAAAAAGAACATGAAAAACTTGAAAATGTTAGTTTTGCTCCTTTTCTGGCCAGAAAGAAATTACTGATTTCCACTGAGGCAAAATTTTTCTCCACCTAGAAGCTGTAGATAGAAAGTTGTCTTTTATAAACATTCATTGTTGTGGCAATGATTCACTGGAAGTGTTTGACATCCAAAGAAGAATACAAATTATACCAAAAACAGACCCAAGGCCATTCTCTCATTCGAAGTTAGAACTTTTTTTTGCAAAAAGCATTTTATTGTTCCCAGGCCACTATTCCTTGATGTGAACACTCCCATTGGCATAAACTCTGATTGGATAATGTGTAATGTGGTTCAAAGTCAAAATTAATAGTTCAGAAATAGTATCACTTCATTTTATTAATTGATTTGTTGTATTTTTTGTTTTTCTTTTTCATCTGATTTAATGAATTAGCTTCTTTTTTCTTTACTTCTTTCTTAGCAATGAGCAAAGTCAAAGGCAGATGGGGGACAACAAAAAATGAAATGAATATTAAACTTAATTTTGTCCTTAATTTGCCATAATTTTCTGCTTTAGAGCACAGGAAAATTGAGGCTAAATTCCATCATGTTTAAAATGACTAAAAACATGTTTTTAGTTTGTTTTGAATGAAGATACAACAGTTGAAGGGACATGAAATTCAGTAATCTGCCTTAAGATTCCTGATGTGTATAGCTAATTGTGAAAAAAGGAGATTTTTGTTTAGAAATTGTGGGTTTTTCATATTCAAATTTTTGTTGATGTAAAAATTGTTAAAATGGAATTGGAAGCATTTTAATCAAAAACATAGCAAATTTTTCTTGATGTTCTTTACTTATTCTAAAACTGTAACTCTTACAATTGCTTGTATAATTAAAATGCTTCTCTGCTAACCATGTGTAAGACAGTCATCCCGAAACATCACAAGTCTCAAAAAGGGAAATAGTCCTTTGATAGGAGCACTCAAACGTCTCCAGAAAACTGAGAGTGGAAAATGAAGCAATAACCCTGGAAAGTGAATCTTGAAGGCAAAGATCAAAGATCTATTTTCACTTATTTTTCTAACAAACAAACAGCAAGGATACATGTACAAAGGCACTCTAAAAGATCAGGAGGACAAAGGGAAGACCTAGTACTGTTAATCAAGAACAAACTACAGGCCTTACAGAAATTTTAGGTGTGATTCTTTTACTATTTTTTTAACTTTTGACACAAATAAAATGCATACATGCAATCTCTCTAACCCTTTAGCTACATATCCAAATATTGTAGGGATACTTTGAAAAATGATATCTTATGCAACCCACCAACTTGAAAGGGCTTTTATTTGAAAGTGTTTTCTTTTGTTCTAAGCTAAAAATAATAAAATAATGGCTGAGCACAGTTTCAAATTGAAGTGAAGCATCAGGAGACTGTTTCAAATTAAACATGAACCTCTCCAAACGTAGCCAGCATGAAGAGATAAGAGTCATGCACCTCTGTGAGAGCTCACACACACAACAAACCCCTTCTTGTTTACATGCCTATTAAGGGTTCCCAGCAGCTGAAATTATTTCACTCAATTTGATTCTATCCCCATTCTCCATGGCTCATTTACCAATTCCTATACAGGGCTATTCATGCTCCTTGGGAGAAAGTGAAGGTGAATATTGTATTTACAAAGGCTAAACCCAGACAAAAAGGATTTCAACAATTACTGCCACAATTCAGATTCCACAATTCCCATTAAGACTATCTTCTCTATGGAGAAGCAGGAGCTAAGCACTGAGTTCCTTATTTCAAACTCCCAATGACCAATGACGAGGTAGGTTGAGGATAAAGCTTCAAACAAGGCAAAGAGGTCAGATTCCCAGGTCTGAGGTTCTATTATCAGACATGAGGCCTGTGATGAGTAGCATCTGTACTTTCAGTTATATGACAAGAAAATGTAGCATATTGAGCGCTGCTTCCAACTTCTTACTTATTTGCTAGCTACTTGCAAAAATAAATTGGCTTTATGAAGATTTTGCTTATTACTAAAGCACAACTCTTCTTATCATAATAAATAAATGTAGTTAAATCAAGAGCTGCTTTTGCCAAACCAATTTGTACTGTTAGAAGTCAGAATAGTGTGTAAAGTTTGGAGTGGGTAGTGACCTGGAGGGAACACCAAGGAGGCTTCTGAGGAGTTGATCATACTCTTTCATGAGCAGAGTGCTGACATCACAGATGTATGTTAACAAAATGTGTCATTTTGGACATTAGAACTTGTCTATTTTCCACATTTATGCTTTGCCTTAATAAAAAATTTACTTAAAAACTTATAGCACTTTTGACTTCTGTGAGAACAGCTTATATGATATGCTGGAGAATCAAAACCACTAGTACATGTTATATAACCTGTGCCCTACTGTGAAACTGGGATGGTGAGAGCAGGCATGTCTTTTGCTTCATGAAAGTTCTTTCAATATTTTCCCTTCTAGTAGGACATAGGCATTTGGATTGTGGTGGATTGATTGCAGAATTACTCTTTTTTCTTCTTTTAAAACTTGAAATACAGTTATAGGATATTACAAATAAATCAAAATATTTTTATACTTTATATAACATATATTTTTATATATCAACATATATGTATAGTGATACACACACACACACACACGTGCGAGGCAAGTCCTGTAACTCTGGTCAAATCTTTATAAGTAGAAAAGTAGTTGCATATTCTTGCCAGCTATACTTGTTGATATCATTGCTTGGAAAAGCTATGAACTGAGAAAAGACACAAGTTCACTGTTCTGATATAAGTTGGCCTGGGGTTGAGAAAACCAGATCACATATTGCTAAAATTCTTCTTGCCATTACTCATGCCAGAAAATCTGGTCTTACCCAGAGGAGAGAGAAGAATAGTAATCAACATTATTAATACATGAATGAAACCATATTAAATATAACATTCACATTTTCTCTGTTCTTGTTGTGTATTTTATCTTTTAAACAATGTCAAATGATGAAGATACGTAAATATTTCAACAGCAATTGTTTGGTTTATTTTCTTTTGATTTCTAACAGTTTTGCATATATATTTTTGATATGGGATAGCACATTTTTGAATGTGTATAATGACTATATCTGCATTAGAAATTATAACTTTTCTCAAAATAATTATCCATGTGTCTCAATTAAGGCTAAGAGGCTTCAGTTTCACTTAACTCTCACTCAGTCATTCAGGCTTACTTGGAAATTGAGGTATTGAATAAAGTGGATGCCGATATTAAGATCAAAGTCATGACTAAACTGAGACAGCAGTGTAGAGACAGTTGATGTACAGAAGGCCCTTGAAAGGGACTTCTCCATAAATTTAAAGAACTACACCAACATAGGCAACTTTTCTTCCAGAAAAAAATTGATTATAGAAATATAATTATTTGTAAAGAATTTCAAACTCCTAAATGACAAATAGTAGTCATACCGTTAATTGGGAATGCTGTGTATCCCTCTATTCTATGTAATTTCTCTAACATTTAATATTTCTTTTAAAGATGACATGAAATTGTTTCTGATCATTCTTTTCTGAAATATAACAAAAGAAAATTTGCAATGCATGCCTTGCTAAATAAAACAATTGCTTCAATTTAAAATGAAAAAATGTGTTATTTTTTAATTCATGTCATCAAATATGGAACATCTAGAATCACTGTGACAAAAATGCTGAAAATATACTCACTAATTGAATACATTTATTCTTTTAACATGATAATAAAATGTAATGAAATCATTATGGAAAGAAATGTGAATGAAAAGTTAAATTATAGCTCCAAAATTTTATATATTTAACTTGAAGAAAAAAATAAAATCAATATTAATCAACCTTGAGCAAAAAGTGCTATTGTACTAAGTAAATATTCTACAATGGAAGTTTTCTGCCAAAATGTTCATTTATAATGAAGGTTAATTTGGTATTTTTATGATGGTGACTATGCATCCTCTAAAGTCTGCCAATATTTACTGAGAAAACTCCTAGGCTACCCCAAAGTGTAAAAGTAGCAATGTTTTTTTGAACTAGGAATGGAAAAGTATCCCTTTTTTTTTCTCTTGCATAAAATCATGTATGCAGCAATGGGGATGCGAGGTAAAATAAATATTTACTGCCATTGAGTGACTTAAACTCAATAAATGATGTTTTAAAATCAGTCTGTAAAGATGGTATAAATTGAATTATAATTTAACTGAAACATTGTGGACACTTAAAATAACTCAAATTTATTGAGAGCTCAAAAGTTGTCAGATATTTTGCACAGATCACAATGTGTCCTCACAATGAATTGTGAGTTTAGCACTATTATTTCCCCATATTCTACATTAGAATACTGAGGGTTAGAATGATTAGGTACTGTATCCAGATTTACAAAGCTATTCATTTTTAGTGTCTGAATTTGAACCCAAGCAGTCTAACTTTACAACTTTTGCTTTCAACTCTCTTCTATTTCAAGATGAATGCAGACTCTATTATAACAATATCAAGTATTTTTCAAAATATCTGACTGTGTAGCAGTGGAAATGCTCTAAGACAGTTTTGTCTCATTTTGTTTTTGGCCATATAAATATTTTTATTAATTAAAGAATCCAGAGACAGAATTTAGCAGCTGGCTAATAAAAATGCTGTAAAATAACCAAATCAATTTTTAATTTGTTTATTTTTTAAAATAATATAATGAAAATTAAAAAATAATAATTGAAAGTAAATAGTTCTAGCTCTTAATTCAGTGGGGAGGAAATAAAGAATAAAGATTATTTTAAAGCCTACATTATTCTAAAGTCCATGAGAGCTAAATGAAGAAAATCTTAAAAAAAAAAAAAAACCCAAAAGCACGTGGAAACATCTCCTTCTTAAAGAAAAACAGCAGCTTGAAAAGAACTACTTATAAATATTGCCTAATCTCACCTAATATTTTAGTCAGAGAAAACTGATGTATTGAGGAGAAAAAAATTGACAAAACACTTGGCATAATGTAGATTTTCCAATTACTAAAATTTTCTCTTTCAACTGCTTCTGGTGTCTTATGCTTGTACCTTAAATGGAATCCTAACCAAAAAAAAGAAAAATAGAGAGTACCAAAGACAGAGATGATTTGAGACTTTAGCTTATTCAGCAGTATCACATCCCTCCCTTGCCTTACTTGGTAAAATTCCTGTATTTTTATTTGCAAGTCATAAATTTTTCTGCATTTATTTTTCTACTTTGCAATATTTTGATCTTAAATAAAACTAACTGAAAGTCACAGCCCCCTCCCATAAACTGAATAACTACAGTTTTTTTTTTTCCAAATCCTAATGAATTGATTAGAAATAATGGAATAACAATACTAATAATGTAGATGCGGGCAAGTTGAATTTGATACAAAGTTAAGCATGCATGTTATGATTTTTATTCCTGTTAAACACTCCCTGGCAGTTTACAACATCAAAACATTGTGAAAGGGTAAAGCATACTTTGTAGTTCCAACTAGTGTAGAAGCCAGCCTCTAGCTCATCAGTAACAATTTCCAGATTACTTTAACAGTATTTTGTTTTCGGGGGAAATTGTATTATGCACTTTTTTTCACTTGATGTTAGCGGTACAATGGCTAAGGTATGAAATAGGACCTTTAGACACATACTAGACACAGATGTACCTGATTTAGTTTAATTAAAAAATAATGACTTACAAATGTAAACATCTGAGAAAAGAAGGCTCCCAGAAAGCGGGCCTCATTAACAGATAATTAATTCTAAAAATTTGATCAATATATTTTACACCCTTTTTACTTTGATTTTTCATAATGTGTACAGTAAAGTTAAGAACTTTTTTAAATAATTGGTCTGTTTCTTATCTATTTTCAAATACATAAACTGATAAAAGTAAAATAAAATGGTTTGCTGGCTGCCTCTTTCTGAATTTCTAAATGCATAAGATGGTTTGATTGTATTTCCAAGTAGGAAAAAAAAAAAAGCATGTATACTGACAGCTTTTCATGTTGATTAGTTTCTTTAATAAAGTACGTGAAAATTAATGTGGTCCAACTGATTTTTAACAAAATAATGAGATCCTGAAAACTAAAGGTGAAAAATGTTAATTTTTAGCAAAGAATGCAACATCAACAAAGTAAGATATATAATGTAGAGATTTTCATATTTATCCAAATTAGCATGCCGTGGTTTAACCTGAACCAAATCCTTGAATAATTGGGTACAATCACAGACATTGTTATACAGCATCTTAGAAAATCAGGCACTCGGGCTAGCACTTCAATGTATGAGTTTTAGGAAAACACAATTCAACCCATATTTTGTCTAGGGAAAGTTTGCTTATCCTCTTATACTGAAAAAAAGCACGTATCTGAAGAAAACGCTGATTAACACTCAAATATTAGTTCTTTCTTGGGACAACTACAGTTAAATGATATAGATCATATTATATTCTTAGCCTGTGATTAAGAATTGGTAATTAATAAGCTCAATCAAAAAAATTGGGATATTCATTTTGTTTTGTAAGCATTGTAAATTTCAGAGACTGACTGAAAGCAAAACTATTCATTTAAATTGCCCTCTATGCAAATGATTAAGTCCCAGGCTATTACTCTAATAATGTAAGTGATGCACACCGTGCCTTGAAGAGTTGCACTAATCAGTCCAGCTCATTTAGGCATCTGCTAGTAGCAACACTAAGGACAAGATATCATGGACGTTTTCTTTGTATCCCCCAAACGGAAGAGAATGCCAGAGATACATTTCTCAAGAATGACATATTTTCAACTCACCCATATTAAAGATGCTCTTTTAATTCGACATTTATTGAGATCATAAAATGAATTATTTTGAACACTGATCAACATCCATGATGTGAATTATGTGTGTTTTCTGAGACTATTACCAAAGACAAGAAATTATAGATCATATACAACAGTATATAATGTAGACCTGATAGCAACTTCTAATTATGTTTTTGAGACTAAAACTTGTATGGCTGAGGGAAATGTTTATCTTCGATTTAGACTCCCTTCTTTTATTGTTCTTATTTGTTCTATTTTATCTCTAGATGCTATTCCACATTTTACTCTATTCATAGGCTGTATCAGTTTGCTATGGCTGCCATAACAAAGTGTCATGGACTGGGTGGCATTAGAATAGCAGTTTATTGTCTCAGAGTTTTAGAACTGAAGAGTTCAAAATCAAGGTGCAGTCAGCGGTGATTTCTTCTGAAGGCTGTGAGGGAAGAATCCACTCCCAGCCCCTCTCCTTGGTTTGGGGACAGCTGTCTATTTCCTCTCTTTCTTCATATTGTTTTCCTTCTATGTGTGCACAGTCCAGTCCAAATTCCACCTCCATCCCACCTTTAATTAATTAATTAATTTATTTGAGATAGGATCTCACTCTGTCCCTAAGGCTAGATTGCAGTGGCTCAATCACGGCTCACTGTAGCCTTTACCTCCAGGATTTAGGTAAGCCTTCCATCTCAGTCTCTGAAAAGCTGGGACTACAGGCCTGCACCACCATGCCTGGTTAATTTTTTAGTAGAGTTGGGGTGTCACTGTTGCTCAGGCGGGTCTTGAACCTGGGCCCAAGCAATCTGTGTGCCTCAGCCTCCCTAAGTGCTAGGATTACTGGTGTAAGCCACCACACCCAGCCCCAAATTTCCCCTTTTTATGAGGATATTAGTCATATTGGATAAGATCCACCATAATGACCTCACTTTAGCTTGATTACCTCTATAAAGACCCTATATCCAAATAAAGTCACACTTGAGGCACTGGGGGCTAGCACTTCAATACATGAGTTTTAGGGAAACACAATTCAACCCATAACAAAAAGCAATCATCTAACACTTAAAGAAAATTTCTGTATGAGAAGGTTTACAACGATAATGCAGAAAAATAAAAATCTCCCTGCTTGCAATTGTTTTAAGTTTGTTGTAAATACAAAGATTTCTGGTAACATTTTTTTTCTTTAACTAGTGAGTCTCCCACCACTCTATTTTGAGCTATGTCCGAAACCCTTTCTTCTTTCCTTCCATCTTCCTCTTCTTTCTTTCTTTATTTTCATCTTTTTAGAGGCAAAAGTAAAATAAATAAATTAAACAAAAAAACATAACAAAACTGGATAAAACAACAAAATAAGCTTAAAGGACAGGGACATCATTTTTTCATTCTCTGTAGCTAAGGCCTACCACAATACATAGCATACAATAGGTGTTAAATAGCCCATTTTAAATGATGAAGTAAAGCTAAAATATGAGTCACCAAGTATGAGTTAAATGAAATATTCAGATTTCTACAATGTTAATGTTTATCATACTTTCTGCATATATGACTTATTAGAAATATAACTTAAAATAAATAAATGTTTTCATAGTCTCACTTGCCTTGGGTCATAACAATTGCAAAAAAGCATTTCTTTAGCTTCATGCCTAAGCACTATGAAGACACTCCAGCTCACAAAGTCAAAGGCTGAAAGAACTGATGGCTACGCCTAACTGTCACATTACAGCTTTGTCAAAGCGTGAGGATTCTCCTGCTCCAATGAAAGTAACACCAATAGTGCTCCTGATACCTTTTAAGAAAGAGATGTTATACCAGGCTTCTGGTGGAGGGCCGCCAGGCCTGAATTCTTGAATAGGCTGTGTCACTACCAAAGTGTGGTGAGTAGCACCTCTTTCTGCTTAACCTTGTGTAGCTTTCTGAACCTAATTTTTGTGCCTCACCCGTATTTCCCCTTATGCTTGCCGAGTTCCTCAAGAGACAATTTGGTTTCTTTTTATCCTTCAGATACACGTGATTGGAAATATTCAAAAGCCCCATGCAAGCCCTATTATTCTTTACCATAAGCTACATCCCAGTTTCTCTCCTACTTGTTGCATCCTGAAAATGATCTACATCTAGATGCTATGACTCGTTTACTTTAATTTTTTCATACCTGGAAAGCATTTTCATCTCATCCCATGCTCTGTACATCTTTGCTTAGATATAACAATTTAAATATTTTCACAGACTAATGACAACTGAGTCAATTAATTTGAGTACTAAAAGAAAAACTACCAGTTTTAATAAAGTTTGAAGTATACGCCTTAACAGTTTTGTTTATGTTTGTCCATTATAACACCTTCAAATTTTAGAAATCCTTGACATGTTCTCAAAAGTATTTTTCTCCCTTGCAACCTTCCATTCCAAAAAATTATTTTATTTTAATGAAAAATTATTTCTATCAGGACAGATGAAAAGTATCACAGTTATCACTATTTTTCTTGTCTGAATTGGCAAATAAATGTGCGCTTGTGGTTCCATGATATTTTACAACCTCCTCTCCTCTTTTGTTCTGAAATGTTCTTGGATACAGTTGAAAGAAAATGGCAACATATGGTCCATTAGTTTAAATGAGGTGGGGGAAGAACAGGATGGATTATTAATGATAATAATTTATACTTCCCTTTGCATCTATATGCTGTGGCCTTGATGAGAATTTGGCAGGCCTCACAGTCAAATGAAGTTTAAAGTTAAAGGTTGAAATGTGATGGAGGGATTTTTGAAGCAAAAAAAAAGGGAAGCAAAGAAAAACTATCCACATTGGATTTTTACGGGTTTCCCATCTGTACTTCCGTAATATGATTTGTCTGATAGCAAATAACATTTCTTGTGTGACTTTACAAATATTGAACTAAAATTATTTTTTGAAATGTTTTTACTTTGCTTTATTTTAATTCAATGGTTGCTTCAAGTTGTAGTAATTGAAGACGAAAATCTGGTATTATTCTGTATATTTGAAGGCTAGTAGTTCTTCAGCGATCAAAGGAGCAGTTATGGGTGATAGGCTATGTAGGTGTCTGTACTTCTTAGAAAACAACTTTTAAAAATAATGACCAGTTGATGTGCACAGACTGCCTTGCAGAAAAAAAGTTTCCAATGTTCTTACTTCCTCAACATACCTGATATACATAATAATCTGTTCCTTTTGTGAACTTTCAGCCATATTATGTTCCTTTATTTTTGATTCTCTATAACAAGCTCTAAAATTCTATAATTATTACTTTTTATGTTTCTTAATATAGTATATCCCAACATCAGTTCTTTTAAAAAATGTGCAAAACATTACCTGCAAAAAAGTCATGGCCTTCAAACTTGTGCTGCTATTTTAGCAGCAATCTTCTTGTTTTTTCTAATGACAAAATGAAATTTCACAAAGAACTTCTACTTGGGTTTAGATGAGAGTGAAAAACCCGTAACTCTACCACTCATTATCCCCCTTTCCACAGCTCTCTCCCTGCCCCTGTCACAGCCCTGAGGCATTTCCCATCAACCCTAGAACTCCTGGGGACTCATTTTGAAGTGTGCTATTGCATAAAATATGAGAATGCATCCATCCTTTTGAGAACTGAAAACTGTTCTCCTCGATTAATTGGAGGGAAGAAAAACACCACCAAATCTTATAAGGAGATTTTTTTGTAAATGTTCTCTTAAGAATTTTCATGGTCAATAGAAATATAAGGCAGTGGTTTGTCAGTGCAAAAACGACCTGGCCAATAACATGCAATTGTGCCCCTTGATTCAGCAGGCCTGAATAACAGTTTAAGTTGTTTACAGAGCTACAAGAAATCTCTGTTTGTGTACTGTATATATTTTATACAACTGGGAAAAAGAGTGTGTGTTCTTCAGAAGACTTGGCAGCACAACTGAACATTTTCCTTGTTAAAATCACAAATTCCTCTTTTCTTGGCCTTGTATTTAGGTGATACGGAGAAGGCAAAAATATGGCGGTAAATAAGAACACCTAATCACTGGAAAACCCAAAAGATATAAATTGTACTTAGCTAAGTGTGACATTTGGAGAACACACTAGAAGTTTGTCAGCTCCTTTCAAGTGTAATAGAAATGTGACTCATATGACAGAGTCAAAACAAAGACATAAGCCCTATTTTCTTCTTGGCTTGCTGATGTGGTTCAGCATTGCTGTTCCTTCTTGATCATGAACAAGTTCTCCTGGTAGCAAAACATTAAACGACCTATTCAGAGTCAATTGCTAATTCAAATTTCAATTGCAGTGTCCTGCTCTAAAAAATATAAAATTGTATAATGACAGAAATAGATAGCTAAACTTTAAAAGTTCATGAAAAAAATAAATAAATAGATCATGAGTTCTTCTGCAATTTAATAACCTGTTCCTAATTTCATGTAATAATTACTTCCTTTGCCAAGTTGGTAGCCTCAACAGCTGGATACTAACTTATGAATTGATTATAATAAATACAGCAAACATTTGGTAACAAAAACAGGCATAAAATGTAGAATATTATAAACTGTTGACAATAACATAAGCCCAGAAAATAAGCTGTAATTACAATGCATCACAGCCATGCACTAACACTAACATAACACTTGTGGAAACTTGAAATATGTTCAAATGTAAAATAAAGTAGGAGTTTGCACAATCATGCAGTAAATCAGTTTCTTTCAAAATATTCACTCTAATTTTCTCAGGTACTATAAACAGAATGTTGGTTAGACTTCCCTTTTTCATTTGCCAATATTTTGCGAATGTTGAGATTTTTAAGGTGCATTTCAGTAAGAGAAACAAAATAATTAGCCCACAGCATGGCATGGAGAGTGCAGTATTTGCAGGTTAAAAGGAAAATAACTTTTAGTTTACATTTTCACTGTGTTCTCTCAAAGAAAATGGGAGACCAATTAGACTACAACGTGAATACCATTAAAACCTCCTAAAAGTCTGCTGAGTCAGTGGAGGATGTGGAATAGTCACTTAGAGTCAGAAGGCATATACTTAAGTTTCAGTTTAGTGACTTACTGGTGGGATTTTGGCAGGACCCAAAGTCCTTGCAAAAGGAGAAAGACTACTGAATCTATCTCAGAGAATTGGGGAGTTCAGAATTTAAAAATACAGTGATAGATATCAATATAATAATCCTATAAACTTAGAGATTTTACAAAATCAAGATATTGTTTGCTGGTTATTTAATGTAAAGACTTGAAATAAAGTAACTAATAGAAACATATGATAGCTTACTCTCATTGGAGATCACTTACTTAAAATAATACATAATGTCTATAAAGCAATTAACCATCTGCCACACACTATTCTAATTGCATCATATTAACTTATCAATGTGACAAGGATTTACTTTTATCTCCATTTCACAAATGACAGCACTATGACAAAAAGTAGATAAAACCTGCTAAAGGCCAGCTTCTAGTAAGTGACAAAGCTAGATTTCAACATGCAAGTTGACCACTGAATCTCTTCCCAAAGCCCTCCATACCTTACCGCCATTTCTATGAGGTAACTTTTCAGAGAAAATCTGAGAATAAGGATAGAATGGTGAGGGGAATTAGAGCAGAAGAGAGATGAGAAACAAATATCTTGAGATGGACAAGACACTCCTATACTATTCCTGAGCTGTATGAACTTGTGAACTTTCCCTGTTCTTAAAGGTTTTCTGATATTAAAAGGACGGGACTTGTTTTAGCTCCATTATGAAAAGAGGTTGAAAGCCTTCACTCTTGTTGTCACAACAAGTAAAAGCAGGACAGATTGACAATCAAAGTCTTTTCTTGCACCCATCATAGAATGAGGTTGTAGAGCAAACTGTCATGCTGAAACCTGGAGAAACAGGCTTATCCAAAGAGATACAGCCTAGATCGACTTATCTGGAATTGAAGTCACTAAGGCCATGAGCTAATAGGAACATTTACCTGGTTATTATGATGAATTGCTGGAGGCCAGGTGTGAACTAGCTTGAAAGCAAAAGACTTTTAGGGATTATAGGATCAGAGAAGTTCCCACAATTTCATTGTCTATGCCTCCAGGAACTCTACCTGTGTCTCTGTCAGGGGTAGAAAAGGAATAATCAATGTGAATGTCCAGTGACTTCCTCATAGCAAAAACCCACTTTCTAAAGAAAAGGACTGTCCTGGAGCCTTTTCCCAGATGAAGGAAGGGCATTTCTCACTCTAGCCACCTCTACACTTCCTGTTTTACCTAAGGGAAACATAAAAAAGAAAACACAAGGAACATAAACAATAGCGGTTAGGACTTCAGATACATAGATTAGATATGCTGAAGTCAGAGAAGGGAGTAAGAAGTTATCCTAGTCTATTTTATGTTGCTATAACAGAATACCATAGATTATGTAATTTATATAGAAAGTGATCTCTTACAGTTCTGGAACTGGAAGTCCAAGATTAGGTGGCCACATCTTTTTGGCATCTGGTGAGGGCTTTATTCTGTGTAATGACATGGTGAAGAAGCAGAAAAAGAACTGGACACATATGAAAGGGACAAAACATGAGGGCAAAGGACAAAACATGAGGGCACCCTCTGTTTATAACAACTCACTCTTTTGGTAACTAATTTAGTCCCACAAGAACGAGAACTCACTTCTACAAGAATTAACCGAGTCCCGGCCGGGCAAGGTGGCTCACACCTATATTCCCAGCACTTTGGGAGGCTGAGGCAGGCGGATCAACTGAGGTCAGGAGTTCAAGACCAGCCTGGCCAACATGGTGAAAACCCATCTCTACCAAAAATACAAAAATTAGCTGGGCATGGTGGCATGCACCTGTAGTCCCAGCTACCTGGGAGGCCAAGGCAGGAGAATGCTCGAACCAGGGAGGTGGAGCTTACAGTGAGCTGAGATTGAACCATTGCACTCCAGCCTTCCAGCCTGGGTGACAGAGCAAGACTCTGTCTCAAGAAAAAAAAAATATATATATATATATTAACGCAGTCCCAGTCCCCTAAGAATCACATTAATCCATTCATGTGACTGGGATCCCTTCAGCTGAGCCAAGCACATGTTAAAGATCTCAACACTTCTTAATGCTATTATATTGGAAATCAAATTTCCACATGAATTTTGAAGGGTACAAAAATATTCAAACCATAGTAGGGCTCAATGGGCTATACCAATGAATAAACAATTGTCAAGGTCACAATTCTGAGACAAAAGCATACTAAAACACTGAAGTATAATTAGGCAATTATAGAATGCTCCTGCTCCCCCTAGCCTTATACCACAATAGGGCTTCAGTATGCAAACATTGGATTAGATCTGAAAGACTGAAATCAAACTGATGAAAAATACTTAAGTCAGCCCAAAGTGAATACAGAAAACAAAAACAAGGACACTGGAGACATTTGACACTTCTCACACCTGTGGCTATAGCAAACATTGAACATAGTCTAACAGCCAGAGTAACATAAATCCCCATACTAAAACCAAACTTATCTCAGTTCTTATTATCTGATATAACATGTCTGGTTTTCAAAAAAAATTGCAAAGCATGTCAAAATGCAAGTTAAAACACAGTCTGAAGAGACAAAGCAATGATCAGAAATAGACTTAGAGGAAAACATAGATTTTGGAATCATCAGGGAGAGAATTTAAAAGATGAAACATGTTTAGGGCTCTAATGGAAGAAATATGCAATACGAAAAAATATATGGGGTATGTAAAGCAGAAATATGGAAACTCTGGGAAGGAATTTTAAAATTTGGTGACAGAGACCAAACCACAGATCCAGGAAGCTCAGAGTGCTCTTAGTGGTATAAATGCGTTGCCTCCAAAAAACCATACCTAAGCATATCATATTAAAATATCAGAAAGACAAAGACAAAAAGAAAATCTTGAAAGAGCTAGAGGGCAAAATGCCTTACCTATAGAGGAACAAGGATAAGAATCTGAGGATGCTTCTCATAAACCATGCAAGCAAGAACAAAGCAGAATGAAATATTTAGCGTTGAAAGAAAATCTAGACTTATATATCCAGCAAAATTATTCTTCAATGAGGAAGAAATAGATTTTCTCAACAAATAAAAATCAAGGGAATTTATTACCAGCAGACATGCTTTTCAAGAAATGTGAAAATAAGAATTTTCAGGAAGATCAGAAATGATAATAGAAATTCAGATATACATAAAGGAATGAAAAACATTAGAGAAGAAATAATAAAGTAAGCTAAAATCTTTCATTTTTCTTATGCTTAATTCAACAAAAATAAGCATTTAAAGTAAAAATAGTAACAATTATACTGCATGATACAGATGGCCATACAGATAAATGAAATCAGTGACAGTAATGTCATGAGGGACAAGAGAGAGGAATTGAGAATACTCTTTTTAAGATACCTGCAATACATGGAAGTGGCATCAGATTATTTGGAGTTTGACTTAGATTAGTTTAAAAAGTATACTGTAAACTCTGGAGAAACCATTAAAATTTTTAAATAAAAGTAGAATTTATATGTAATGAGAGGTGGTTGAAATAGTATTGTATAAGGAGCTCAAATGAAACCAAAGAAAGCAGAAACAGAGAACATATGCAATGAATATATGCAAAAAACATATGCAATGATTAGAAAACAGTTACAAACATGGAAGATATTAATACAACTATATAGATGATCATTTCAAACCTGAATTCTCTACATACAACAATTAAAAGAACAGACATTGTCAGAGTAGATTAAAAGGAAAGACCCAACTATGCTTTGCCTACAAGAAATCTGCCTTGAATAAGTTAAAAATAAACAGAAATAAAAAGATATACCATCAGGCTAATCGAAAGAAAGCTGAAATAATTACATTAATTTCAGACAAAGCTGGCTATAAAACAAGGAAGATTATCAGGAATAAATATGGGGATGACATAATGACACCAGGGTCAATACATCAAGAAGCCATAACTACCCTACACCTACATGCATCTAAACAGTATTCATAGTTAACCAGTAAATAGTGGGTATTTACTGAGCCTTAAAATACATGAGTCAAAAACTTAAAGTACTACAATGAGAAGTAGACAAATTTACAGTTATAGTCAGAGACTTCAACATCCCTCTGTTAGTAATTGATAGATCAAGCAGGCAGAAAATAATAAGAGTACAAAGGATCTGAACATCATTATAATCAACTCGGTTTAACTGTCATTTGTAGAATAGTCTATCCATTAACAGCAGAACACACATTCTTCCCAAGCTCACATGCAACCTTCCCCAACATAGGTCACATTCTGGGCCACAAGACACACTTTAACAAAATTTAAAGAATGGAAATTATACAAAGTATGTTCTTAGGCCACAAAAGGAAGTAAATCACAATCTTACAAATTATTTCCTTCAATTTTTAGATCATTCTAAATTTACAAATTCCATTTTTAAACTGAAATCCTTTTTCTTTACACTCCCTTTATTCTTACTTTGCTTATCCTATTGGAGCTCCACATAATAAGTCTACTCTTCATTTTAAATGTCAGCTCTCCAGATATTTGAAAGCATGCCTTCACAAGCAGTTTTATTAACAATAAGTGTGTTGATTTCCTTTGATCATTACATACAATCTGGTCTCTAAACTCCTTGACCTCTTGGTTGCAAAGGATACATTTTCAAACTTGGTATCCTCTTAAAATTTCTAACTACCTAGAACTCAAAACACCTGATGAAGGACATTCCCAGTTAAGACGGCAATTGAACCTATGAGTCTACAACTCTCTATTTAAAGAATAGAAGTAATTTAAAAGAAACACATACTTTCTAAAAAGATTTTTCTTCTGTTAAATTTAAATTGAATAAACCTAGATGGCTTTTCAGAAGATACATGACAATTTAGTACTGAAGCCAAAGGAAAGCATGTTCAATCTTCTATTCAGCCAATTACTCGTCAAAATTTTTCTGTTATTATAGTTTTCATAAAACGTCAAGATTCCATTTAAACATGAGGTTCACAGTAGATCATCAGAACTTATTACATAAAAAAGAGAACTCACTTTATTAACTTGGTTTTCGTTTGCATATACAAGTTTGAACATTTTGATAAAAGTAATAGGCCAACAAATAGCAAGAACATCGAAAAACTAAAAACTAGTTTTTCTAAAGAATATCCTTCCTATTCACCCTGGATCAGTCAATACAGCCTCATTAGCTATCCACAGACATATGTGTATAATCTCAATTTTTCTGTCAGGAGTGAGGAACATTAAGCAAAGAAAAGGCAGCAAGGTGTCTAGCTGCACTTTCTAAACAAAGACTTGATGACAAAGAATTTGGCTACTTACCTAAATGTTCTTAAATTCCAAGCATGTAAGATATTTCTTGGTAATTTAATCATAATATCTTCAGAGAAATTTCCAGTTACTTTGTAATTGCTGAAAATTTCCTGCAGATAAAATTCTTAAGACAACTTTAAGAAATTAAATTGTGGATGGAAATGGAATGTGTTTTGCAGGACTACAGATGGAAAAACAAAACTTAAGAACTGATAGGTATTATATTTTAAGTTATGTGTTTTCCCTTAGAGGATCATATTTACCTGGATCATAAAAGATAATTATGGAATTTGAAGAAAGCCAAATTTAAATTAACAAAATAGTCTGAATTTTTAAGCCCTCCAGTAATTGTCATCAATATCTGTGTGCCAAAATAAACACTCCTCTGAAATATATCTAGCTACTATAAAGTCCAAAGAAGTCTTAGTTATATAATTTAACATTAGGTGTTCTGGGAGAATTAACCAGAATTGGTGTAAAGTATTTGTGTGTTTGCATTTATTTTTCATATTGAAAGAGTATAAAATAATATTACTATTGCTTTGTTGATTCTAACCAATATTCTTTCAGCTCTTTAGCCTGAAAAAGATTAAAAAGAAAATGTTTATATCACACACACACACACACACACACACACACACATTTGTAAGAGTGAAACTGGAATCCCCACTGGCATAATTACTTTGAGGCCATTCATCCCTCTGCACACCACATCCATCCACTTCCCTTTAAGGTCTGAGGATGGAATCTCATACTAAAAAAGTCCCTGCATTACCTGCTTCTTCCACTCCTGTAACAAACAGCTCAAACTTCAGTGCACAGAAAGAACTTCTCTGAACCCGGATACTACCTCAGATCCCTGAAAAACTCACCATTTCTATGTGCTGTGAGGTACTATTATGTTTCTTCCCATCACATTTACATTCCTGCCTCTTCCTTGCCCACCATGAGCAATTCGGATTCCAGAGTTGGCAGATTTCACATGATGGATCTCTAGCCTTTGATTGGCCCTGTGAACAACCTTCACTGTGACTTTGACACTGGATTAGGCAACAGATATTAGTTATTTAAAAATAACAGAATCCCTCATATCTGACACATTCGAAATCAGTCATTGGTTAAGATCATTGTAAAAGGATGTCAAATCTGGAAATCATTTTAAAAAGTGATATAGCCACGACAAACATTTAATTTTAACTTAAAATATAGAAATTCTTGCTCATTTTCCATTGTAGGAGTAAGGCTGTTTCTTGAAGAATGGATCTACTCTTTGCATTTTTTATCATTTTTCTTACATCATCTATAAGCAATGTGTACAATCTATTATTGACAGTTTGGATTTCTTTAGAGAGAAACTGGAAATTATAAAAATAATTGCAAGGCAATTTAAATGCAGAAGGTTTTTAGCACTTTATAATCCTCTTCCACCAACAATCTTGTACATTTTCAGTTAATATTATTTCAATTAACCTTTATATCTTTCAAACTATGTCACTCAGTTTTCATAGATATAATTCTTTTCTCATTCACTTTCATCTTTCACTGATACATGCAATATTCAATTAAATTTCATTAATATCACAGATATAATTTGTGTAGGGTTTTGAAATTACCCTACTGAGTCACATTCAGCATACAATTAAAGTGGTAGGAGCAGAGATGCAAAGGTTTCAAGGTGCTATGTTTTATAATCAGCATGTTTACAGAGAAAATGGAGGGCTTCCATTAATACAGAAGTTGATTAAGCATAAACCATTTAAGCCAATTTCTGTTATACTTATCAAAGTCATCAGTTTATTTAAAGATATGAAAAGAGTTTATATTGTTTGCAACATAATCAGATCTCCTAGGTTAGAACTTAATCCATTTTTTAAACTTTGGATTAAAGTAACTATTATTTTTTGAGTTCTGAATTCAAAGAGAGGGAATGAAATGTAGTAGAAAGAAAACTAGAATAGAAAACAGAGAGAAAAAATAACCTTTAAGTCCCACTTCTGTCCCTTTCCAGACTTGGGAACAATAAAATAAAAATAGTGATCTATCTCACAAAGTTGGTGAAAAAATATAAAAATATAGTATATACTAAAGTGTTTAATATTCCAGATACTGTCCACACATTTAAAAATAAAAATATTATTTTTCCTTTTTTCTGTTATCTAAGTTTCCTAGTAGAATATAGTAGATGCCTGCTTTTAAATATGTATTATATCAACATAGCTAATAGACAATTGGAAATACAGTATTCACCAATATGAAATTTTTCCCATAGTACAGCAAAATTTTGAAGCCAATTCTAAAAACATATTTAGCACAAACATTGCCTGAAATATTTTTAATGAGTATCATTTTTACAATCAAATAGAAGAAATAAGCAAAACCCACTACGCCATCACACCATACATCACTACAAGGATCTGACTTACGGTTATATGGAATTTACAATTGGATTAAGCACTCTGTATTTCAGTCATAACATTTACATTATTTCTTAGCCAACATTAGATTTATGTTGATTCACCATAAAAGGGAACATTCATTTCCATTACTTTATATATGTTGGTAAATTCTAAGGCACAAAAATCAAGTTAACAGTGCTTCTATTGTAAGTGTTTTATCACATCTCTGTACATCAGATTTCAAAAACCAAAGACTCATGTTGAAATTGGCTAATAACCAAAACACTCACTGTCAAATTAACCGTTCCCATCTGAGGTGATAAATGGAGAGTTCACAAATGTGAACCATGGCGTATGAAAAATAGCTCATTGACATCTGTTCTTAACATCTGGCTTTGTAATCGATGCACCAAAGCAAATGGGATATGCAATTCTGTTTAGACCCTCAAAATTAGGCTTTGTGATTATTTATGTCTGGGTTATATGCCCATGTAACATCAACAAAATGAAAGAATTTAGTGTTTCATTAATAAAAGACAAGCATTCAGGTCGATGCTTGCTTTACACCTATTCTTTATTCAGCAATAACTCAATACCAGCAACATCATGACAATATTACTACAAGCCTTCTTCCCCCAGGAAAAGAAAAAGCCACACTCTTTCTATACCATATCCCTAGCTCTTTAGGAAAAACACTGCCTCATTAACTTAAAACTTAAGTAAAGATATATACACACATACATAGTTCCTCAAAGAGTTCTTTATAGGAAGATTCCTTTAAAACCATTAAATATTTATTTCTAACAAACACTAAGAAAAAACTTTTCCTTAAGGATTTTCAAGTTCACCTAATATTAGTCACTAGAAACAAATGTATGGTGGTTGTCTTTACCGCAAAGTTTATTACACATGCAACAACAATATGATATGGAAACGTGAAAAATAAAAGTAAGTTAAAGAAAGTGCAGAAAATGATGGTATTGGTGATTCATGTGTTTCTACCATGAAAACTTAATGAATTTGGATACAGTCCTTAAAGAATTCAAAACAATTGTTTTGTATGGCTGACTAATAATATGACTACTTCATCCAGGAATAATTTATGTAAGCTTTTGTAAAAGACTCAATGAATCAAATTGTCCCAGTCTTGCATAATGATGTCTGTATCCTCAGGAAATAAACTACAAATCATTCAAACCATAAGTTTTTGTCGAATTCTTAGGTTTATAAGCATGACTAAATGAGTCAAGTGGCCAACAGCTTGAAGTCTTTACTATTCCTGCTTATTTAGAAACAATGAATGACATTATTCATTTATCAAGAACTTGCAGTACACACAACTTACCAGATCCCATGCAGGTACCTAAGAATGCAACAAGTGAATTTACAGGGCACCTGGTCTGATAGAATTAAGCAGGCTAACAATTTCCTATATTATCATAAACTGATAGGAAGAGGAAGTACAAGACATAATGAACACATGAAAGGACTACTTATCTCAAACTAGAGAAGCAGGGAAGGCTTCATGAAGAAACCAATTTCTATGCTGAAAATGGAAGAATAAGTATACTAGACAAGGAATGGGGTGGTGTGTGACTAGGCAGAGGGAAGAGTGCATAAAAGCACAGAGATCAGAGAGAACATCAAGGTAGAAAGAAAGAAAAAGAAGTGCACAGTAGCCCCCTCCTGTAGCTGTGGTTTTACTTTTTATGGTTTAAGTTACTCATGGTCAACCATGATTCAAAAATAAGTGAGAACAGCGCAATAAGATATTTCGAGAGAGACAAAGACACATTCACATAGATTTTATTACAATATGTTATTGTAATTGTTCTCTTTTATTTTATTTATTTATCTGGAGATGGACTTTCGCTCTTGTTGCCCAGGCTGGAGTGCGGTGGCAGGATCTCAGCTCACTGCAACCTCCGCCTCCCGGGTTCAAGTGATTCTCCTGCCTCAGCCTCCCGAGTACCTGGGACTACAGGCGCCCACCACCACGCCCAGCTAAGTTTTACATTTTTTAGTAGAGACGGGGTTTCGCCATGTTGGCCAGACTGGTCTTGAACTCCTGACCTCAAGTGATCCACCTGCCTCCGCCCCACAAAATGCTGGGATTACAGGCGTGAGCCATGCGCCTGGCCAATTGTTCTATTTTATTATTCATTACTATTGTTAGTCTCTTACTGTGCCTAATTTATAAGGTAAACTTTATTATAGATATGTATGTACAGGAAAAGCAAAGTGTATATAGGGTTTGGTACTATCTGTGGTTTCAGGCATCCATTGGGGGTCTTGGAATGTATCCCCCACATATAAGGGAGGACTACTGTAGTATGGCAAAAGAGTATCATGGAAAAGAGGAAAAGCATGTTAAGAAATAAAGATAGCAAAGGAAGCAGGATGCAGAAGATTATACAAGGACTTTTACACAATGTTAAGGATTTTGGATTTTATCCAAAGAGCAACTGAATGATTTAGCAGCAAATCGACAAGAAAACATTTGTGATTTAGAATGATTACTATGGCTAATATATGGCAAGGGAACTGGAGAGGAGATTAAAAACTTGAAAGGGTGATTTTTGAGACTCTTCATACTTTTAATAACACCATTATTACTGAATATACGTAGTGCTAGTCACTCCCTTGGAACAAAACTTAATTTTGCAAATAAGGTGCCGCATCAGTCTGTTTTACCTACTTCACTGGTTTCTTTGGAGGAAAAAAATGTGTTAGTGTACAGAAAAGTACTGTTTTAAAAGTACTGTTGTATTTTTCCTTCTTAAAAGGTCCTATGCTAAGTTCCTCTCAGGACTTTTATACTAGTTAAGTATTACTGAGGAAAAACCACCCCAAAATTCACTAATTTAAAGCAACAATAATTTATCATTATAGCTTACAAATCACAAGACTGGGGCTATAGTGACATAGGCTGGGATCATACTCATGCATCTGAGAAATCTCACATCCTCTTACAGGGATTACAGAGCTAAAACAGGTATGCCTTTTTCAGGGCAATGGCAGATGTGCAAGATGGAGTAAGACCAATCAAAAAAGCATGTTTCAAGACTCTGATTGAATCATATATGTTAGCATGCCATTGGCCAAAGTAAGTAACATGACTTAACCCAGAGTCAAGGATTAACAAAGACTACCAGTCCACAGTGGGATGGTGCTACAAAGTTACAAGGTGAAGGTCATAGCTATATGAACCATAAAGAATTAAGTGAAAAATTGAGGTGAATGATGCAATCTACTAAAATTTAGTAGTAGGAAAAGATGTATGTCCTTTTTTTAAAAAAATGAACACCGTGACTACAATAACTCTGACCCTCTTTGGCCATTAAAAAGCTGAGGTATATTTTTGTAGCCATTATTAGTAATTGCATAAAATTAGACCATATTTTAATCGTGGGTTCCTAGTATGGTATCTGGCATTCAGGAGATAATCTATTTTTTAAGGTTGTTAAATGAATTTTGGGCAATTAATGAAGGTCAATGTAAGTTAATATATGTAAAACTTCAAATCACTGCCAAAGTTTAAAGCAATAATTTAAATGGATGCAATAAAATAATTATTAATTAATTTTACTATTAGTTACTTCTTAATTGGCTTATTAATTACTCTTAATATCCAATATATGGTTATGATTATTAAGATTATTATGACTATACACTTGGTTATAAAAATAAGAGTTGATTATTATGAATATATACTTCTTATTTGAAGCTAATATTTTAACAAAGACTGTTTTATTATACATTTATTATTTATTTACTCTAATGTTAGAAGGAGAAAATAAGGAAAGAAACGAATCAAAAACTTTACAATTAAATAAAGAAGGAAAGGCCAACAGCAATAGAAGGACATGAAAATAATTATATTGTAATTTTGCTAACATTTAATTGAATATGCAATGATAAATATGTATTAATTTATCTTATTCGTATAGATATGGCAATAATGGAAACTCAGATTATATTGATACTACTTTAAACAATTAGTTTTGAAATTAAATTATCTAATATATTGTTTTCCAAACCCATGAACAGATTTTGACAGGCATTTTCCTAAAATGAAACCGTTCAGGGAGGCTTAATCTGAAAAGACCAAGCAATAAACGTCCTTATTGTGCATATTTGTGGTGGAAAAGATTGGTACCACAATACAAAGTTTAAATTTCATCTTAATTCTTTATTAAAATAAAAATAGTTCAGGTGGTTAATAATATACAAGAAGTGAAGGACCACACACACACACACACACACACACACACAGATACACTAAAGAGTAATTTCAAAGAAACATAATACTAAGCACACTGGATGCCTCACTGACTACAAACATTCTCATCCACAAGTAGTACTCAGCGTCTATACAGAAGTGTTCTTGAAAGCGTAGGTTATAAGACTGTGGAAGAAAGTCAACCAACAGGCTTCCATGAAATGAGTGGGTTTAGTTCCCAGAATAAACTTGGGACACAATTTTTAAGAATTGCTTCATATTTTCTCTTCTATGCCCTAAATTTTGTTATTTTTTTTTTACATTTCTTTAGTCCAATGCTCATCTAAACAAGGCTAAATATTCACTGAATAGTTATGTCGAAACATGCAATTGTTCTTTCTGACAGTCAAAACAATTTCATATGGCTCAATCTAATTGATGACCGTTTTTATCTTTAATCAATTAATACTTTACATTTAATTCTTCTTAATACTTAATACTAAGCCTATGGTTAAAACTCAGTACTGATACTTATCAGATCTTTCATAACTATTATTCATTTATATAAAATGATTACCTAATTACATAATTGGTTACATTAGTAAATAGGCTCCCCAAAGATAATGATAGTGGTACCACTACTGCTACACAATTTCCTAGAAGGCATCGCATCACACCAGGTGATATTTAAAACCATTCCTTCACTAGCCAACATATAAAAGTGTGATTGTGGTATATAAAAAGTCATTTAGGTATGGAACTTATTAATGCATAGGTACTGTGGAAACAATCTATAAATGCCTTATTTTTGAGGGAGCACATTATTTCACACTCACACTGATGTTCCCAGATTTTGTGACTCAGTCTCTGGCTTAGATCATGTGCAGCTGGTCCCATAAGTAGTGAATAGCCTTGGCTTTAGAAAGGCTCAGGCTGCCTTGGCGCTAGGTATTTTCAAGTGGCCAGAGCTCTTCTCTGCCAAAATGTCTCAGCCTGCTGTCTATTTTCAGCAGAATGTGTGAATATTAGTGTCTCAGCCAGGCCCCTTCTGCGTCAGGCATCTCTGTGTGTCATCTGCAGGCACTTTCATATACTGCTTGAAGAAATGGAAGTCAAAACATTTTTGGAAAGCAATTGGCCATTATTGTTAACAGCTTTAAGCTTTGGCCTGCGCTTTGACCCGAGTAGATTCACTTGCAGGATCTATCCGGAAGGAGAAATATATGTCTATATACATATACACATATATACATATAAATATGTATTTGTAAAAAGATTTCCTTACAACAATGCTTGTCAAAACCCTATTCCTACTAAGAAAAAAGTGAAAACTAAACCAAAACTTTCTCAAAATAAAGAAAATGTTAAATTATACAATACATTTATACATATCATGAAGCCGCTGAAAATGAAAAAGTATAACACTTACCAAAAGAAGTATAAATTATAAAGATTAATAGAATAAAGAGTAATTTTTAAGTATGTACTTAAAAATACATAGAAACGTATCAAAAGAAGTATAAATGATAAAGACTAATAGAATAAAGAGTAATTTCAACTACTTAAAAATACATAGAAAAACATACAGGAAAAATACTTTAAATAATATAAAAGAGATGCCCAGACTCTGGCAATTTGATGTCTGATGCGTTATTTAGTTTTTTATGAGTAACTGACTTTTTTCCAAAGATAGAGAACAGTGACACATGACCAGAGCCTAGCCATGTTTTTTTCTTTTCTTTCTCCCAACTTCTGCCATCAGAAGTAAGGGAATGGGAAAGGCACCTTGTTTCTCACTTGTCTGTCTTGCCCACAGAATGTCCACCTGAAGATGAGTAGTTGAGCCTCACTGGATTATCTGCTCCTAAGGCACCCTACTAGGTGACATGTGGAAGCAAAGTATCTTTAGCACATATGCTTTATCTCGCTCAGTGTGAACAATTATAGTGACACTGGGAACTGAATCATTCTTGCGGTACCCCAGACAGACCAGGGTAAATTTGCTGTTTATCTTGTAGTACCACAATACTTGCATAAATCGTCTTGATCTCTGCTGTCTTTCCAGATTTCAAAGGATGTAAAATCACAAAAGTAACATCCAGAAATCCCTCAGGTAACCATAGGTTACTGTTATAAACAGATATTAAATAGGCATTTAAAGCATAAGTTAGTGTCTACTCAACCAGGACTTCACATATCAGGATTTCAGGACATTTCAACACTTTCTGGAATGTATAGAGTTGCTCTACCTTCCACACCTTTGACTTTGCGCCTTGATTTTTTTTAGTTGATTCCAGCAGTGCAATGTCTCTGCATGTGGCATTCAGCTAGTCTGCCTCTTCCCAAGACTGAGGGCTCCTGCACGTCTTGATTTCCATACTTCAAAAGGACATTCATACTTAAAAAATGGTTTCTTCACTACCTTAAGCATTTTTTATGTATTATATTAATATATATTATATATTATATTATAATTTACATATTATAGATGATATATAATATAAAATGATATTTAATATTATATTATATACTGTATTATATAATTTTATTTTTACACAATATAATATCATATCTAGTGGATTATTTTAAAGAAGCTGAATTTCTTCATTTCAGTGAACATTTTCAAACTTTAACATATTTTCTTCCATGCAAAATTTTTCATTGTTATAATCAATTAAAATTCACTTAAAAACATAAATTACAAATCGCCTTCTACGGATGTATGTTTTATGTCAACTTCTCTTTGTTCTGTGGCTATCATGTGCACTCCGTACCCCAGCCATCTTACACGTGTATGCTCTTCTTTACAACAAGAATGGGATGAAAGGGTGTGGAGGAGTCAGTGTCAATCCCTTACAATTATTGGAAAAACAACTTAAAACACATGGCCAGCTGATGGTGGTTCAATAAAATCTTCTCCATATGTGCAGGGCATCCAAATTTTAAGCTGATTTTTTTCTCTTTAGTAAAAATACAAGTTATATTTCTATCAGGGTGCATATTCATTAAATTACTTGGGAAATTTTGATGTAATACCTTTTTCCAGCTTTATTGAGGCATAACTGACAAAAATTATACATATTTAAGGTATATCTGTGATGTTTTGCTATACATTGTGAAATGATTACCATAATCAAGCTAATTAACATATCCATCACCTCTCATATTTATCCTTTTGCATGTGTGCTGAGAACACTTTCAATCTAGCCTTTCAGCATATTTCAAGTGTCCAGTACAATCCTATTAATTATAGTCACCATACTGTACATTAGATCTCCAGAATTTACTCATCCTGCACAACTGAAGCTTTGTATCCCTTGACCATCTCTCTTTTTCCTCCACCTTTCAGGCCCTGGCAACCACCATTCTACTTACTGCATTTGAGTTCAACTTTTTGATTCTACATTAAGATTGGGTACTATTTCTGTTTCTGTGCCTGGTTTACTTCACGTAGAATAATGTCCCACAGGTTTATTCATGTTTTCACAAATGACAGTTTTTTTTTAATTTTAAGGCTATATTCTGTTATGGTATGAGTGTGTGTGCATGTGTGTGTTTGTGCAGTCACAATTTATTTGTCTGTTCATCCATCAATGGACACTTAGGTTGATTCCGTATCTTGGCTATTATGAATAGTCCTGCAATTAATACTGCAGATATGTCTTCAAGATACTGATTTACTTTCTGTTAAATATATACAGAGAAGTGGGATTGCTGGATCCCATGGTAATTCCATTTTAATGTTTTGAGAAACCTCCATATTGTTTTCCATAATGGCTGTACTAATTTACATTTCTGCCAGCAGTGTACAGGCTTCTTTTGTCTGTTTGTTTACATCCTCACCAACACTTGTTACCTTCTGTCTTTTTGATAATGGCATTCTAACATGTGCGAGGTACTGTTACATTATGGTTATGATTTGCATACCTTCATGATTAGTGACGCCAAACATTTTTTTCATATATCTGTTGGCCATTTGTATGTTTTTTTTTTTTTGAGAAATGTCTATTCATGTCCTTTGTCCATTTTTAAAATCTGTTTATTTGTTTTCTTGCCATTGAGTTGTTTGAGTTCTTTCTGTATTTGGATATTAAACCCTTGTCAGAAGTATGCTGTCTCAGTTCATTCAGCTGCAATAACAAAAATACAATAAACTGGATGGCTTATAAACAACATAAATTTATTTCTTACAGTCCTAGAGGCTGGGAAATTTAAGATCAAGGGACTGACACATTCGATGTCTAGTAAGGGCCCATTTTCTGATTCATAGATAATGCCTTCTCACATGGTGGAAGGGGCAATGCGTCTCTCTGGGGCCTCTTTTATAGGGCACTAACCCCACTTATGAGTTTCCTACCCTCATAAACTAGTCACCTCTTAAAGGCCCCTTATCCAAATACAATCACATTGATGATTAAGTTTCAACATGTAAACTCTGTGGAGACACAAACATTCAGATGATAGCATGTGGTTTGCAAATATTTTCTCCCATTCCATCGTCTATATTCCATCTCCCATTCCATTGTCTCTACTTTGTTGATTGTTTACTTTCCTATGCAGAAACTTTTTAATTCATGTAGTTACATTTGTCTATTTTTGTTTTCATTACCTTTGCTTTCAGAGTCATATGCAAAAAATTATTTCCCAGACCAATGTCAAGCTTTGCCTTTCTACTTCTTTGTATATAACAATGTTTCGTTATACCATTCATTAAACACAAATATCAAACAATTAGAGCTTGCAAAGACAAAGTTGTATAAGTATGGTAAAGGAGAAGAAAGGCAATATTATTACATAGAAAGATGTGATAATGTCTTTTTACATGGAAAAGTAAATTTAAAATAATATGTTTGATTTTAATAGGGGAAAAAGGTTTTAGTCCATTTGAAAATTCATCCTATAATACATGAAAATATAGTCATTATAAATTTTTCGTTCTGGTAACTTCATGTAACTAAAATACCATTAAAGATCATCATCATAGAAATAAATGACTTATGGTCTTTTTTCGGTTGCATAAAACTTTAGTAGTTTTAAACATGTTTGATCTCATATTTGAGTAAACCTACTTGAAACTTCAAAGATTAACTTTACAGGGTAGAAAAAAATGAACATGAAATTAGAGGAAAAGTGAAATATATAAAGTACTTCGAGGCTGCAAATAAGTCATGGATTTTTATTCTTGGGACAGGTAAACTACATAATATAACAGAGGTTGTATTTCAAAATAAAACAACATTGATTTTGTTTGAATGTATATCTATAGTCACAAGTCCCAATGAATATTTTGAATGCCCTAGCCACCAAAAAAAATAAATAAAAGGAACCAAGAATAATTAAGTCCACTGCCTTAAGCCATATAGTTGTAGCAATGTGCTTATTGGCATATTTATAATCAAATTGTATTAGTTAAAAACTCCTGAGACCAATTTCTGTTTTTTAAAAACCAACGTAATGGGCCAGGCATGGTGGTTCATGTCTATAATCCCAGTGGTTTGGGAGGCCAAGACAAGAGGATCGCTTAAGGCCGAGAGTTTGAGACGAGCCTGGTTAACATAGTGAGACCCTGTTTCTATGAAACATTAAAGAAATAAAAAAACAGCTGGGCATGTCATGCACACCTGTAGCCCTAGCTACCCAAGAGGTTGAGGCAGGAAGATCACTTGAGCCCAAGAGCTAGAGGCTGCAGTAAGCTATGGCCATACCACTCTACTCCAGTCTGGGTGACAAAATGAGACCCTATATCAAAAAAAAAGAAAGAGAAAGAAAGGAAGGAAGGAAGGATGGAAGGAAGGGAGAGAAAGAGAGAGAGAGAGAGGAAGGGAGGGAAGGAAGGAAAGAAGAAGAAAGGAAAGAAAGAAAGAAAGAAAGAGAAAGAAAAGAAAGAAAGGGAAAGAAAAAAGAAAAGAAAAGAACAGAAAAGAAAGAAAAGAAAAGAAGAAAAGAAAAAGAATAAACAACTGAATGCATCCCAGGTATAATATTAATTATGTGTGATTTATTAGTCAATTTGCATTCTATTATTTAGTATTACTTATTACAAAAATAGCTAGTAGAATTAGTAAATTAATAATACTGTTTTATAATGGTAAACTGATGAAAAATATTGACAAATTTCATGATATCAATGAAGGAATTGCTTTAAAGAAAACAACCTAAACAAGTATGAAAAAACTAGATTTATATTTTATTTAAAAAATAATATGCCATCAAAAATTATAGTTCTTAGCCCTATCAAAAATATATAGCGATATATACATCAAATATATATAGTATTATGTAGTAATTATCACTATCAAAATTTATTTTATGTATGTATTTACTTTTTTTCTTTCTCCTTCCTTTATTCCTTTATACAAATATATATATAATGTAAGCTCTATGAAAGTATGGAAATATTTTGCTTCCCACTATATTGGTTTGTTTTAAACTGTATCCTCTGAACCTAAAAATCAGGCCAGAAATACAGATACCAATAATTACCTCAAAAATTGCAAACATTGTCAAGATCATTCGTGTGTCAATATAAATTTTGACAGACTATTTCTAATCTTCATTTTACAGTAATAGGCTACTTTATAGACTTCAGATTGTAGATAAATCATTTTCCCTCTAATTCTTAGAATCACTGTATGTTCCATTTTCATATGTACTTGTCTTTAAACAATTTACTTTTGAATGTGTTGCTCTCTTCTTGGAATGCACAAATGTTCTGGTATTTTACATGGCTTAAAACACCTAACAAATCTATGATTTAGGCATGGCTGGGAAGAAATACTTATTTCCACTCCACAGTATCTCATACCTCAGTTGAGTTGACTCTAATGGCTGGTGGCTACAATAGCTAGGGACTGGCTAAGCATCAATTTTTCTGCATGTTTTCTTAGGTCCCCTTTCTTTGCTCACTCATTATTGTCTTTACATCACGGCGGCCTCAGGGTAGCTAAATTTCTAACATGTTGTCTAGGGCTCCAAGGGCTAGTGTTTCAAGAAGCATGGAGGAAAACTGCAAAGTTTCTGGTGACCTCACCTATAAATTTCCAGAAAGTCATTTCGCTTTAGCTCATTGATTATATGAGTCACTACTGCTATCCTCGTTTCAAGGGGAGAAAATTAAACACTACTGCATAACTGGTAGCACAGCAAAATATTGAAACTCCCTTTTATCTACCACAATGATAGACTCTGGCTTATCACTATTGAGCATTCAATCCAGAATATTCTCATTTCAACCAGAAAAAACCATCTATGATAGGTTTTAAAATATATTTCCTTATTTACATCATCAGATGATCTCCAACATTAGATATGCTTTAATTTTTTTGTTATTGTTATAATGCCTAGGAAAGAGTAGTCATTTCAAAATTATATATTTTTTGAGTGAATGATTTTCAAAGTAGCTGTCTGAGATATCAAAATAAAAGATACCATTGGTTTCCCATGACACATAAAATGAATTTGAAACTTCCTAACCCTCATGGGCCTTCATAATTGGGACTCTCATGATTTTTCCTGTCTCAATTTCCATCATCCCTGGCAGGGCCTGCGGCCTAAGTCTAATAAATAAGTCTAATAAATAAGATTCAGTGTAAAAAAGTGTTAACTTATTCTCCCCCATAATGTAGTGAGGTCAAACTATCCACAGTCACCTGAACAGTGCATTTCCCATTTCTAATTCTTTATGTAGTTTATAACATACACCCAGGATTCCCTTTCTCCTTCATTTGGTGAAATTTTATCATTTTTTAACTTTAAAGTCAAATGTCATTTTTCTGTGAAGACTTCACTTAATAGCTCAGTTAACCACTCCTACTTTTTGTTCCAAAATCTCTTATCATTTATGATGCCTCCGCATTTTAGTTGCTTACTTAAGAACTGCCTTGGAGTCACACTTCACTGCAGGTGTAATTCCTTAAAGTATTCACAGGAAGCCCAAAGGCTAAATTGACTTGGCTGTAAAACCTGGCAGAGGAGCCAAGCTCACTAAGCTCTGCCTCTAGTTCTGTCTTGCTCTGGCTAAATTCCAGACTACATTTCCTTTCTAACAAGTCTTGCGGGTTGGGATGGGATGCTCCAGAAGTATAGTAGGTGTAAGAGGAGCTAATGACCTGGCAGAAGACTGGATGTCTACAGGTACATCAAAGATTATTACAGGGAGCCCCTGTCACTCAAACTGAGAACACATCATTAGAGACTCATTTGAGAGATTAATGCAGGTGGCCTTTATCCTATATCACCCACTGCCTTGGCCTCTCACAGTACTTTGGTCTCACTTGGTAGTAAACCCACAACCCCATCAACAAGCGGGGCACTGTTTACTAATCTTCACTTTCATCTTCTGCAAAACACTCATTACTCACTCATCTAGTAACCTATATTAGGCACAGTTCTACATTCAGGGAATTTCTTAGTGCATTAGATAAATGGATTTCTTGCCTAAAGGCTTGCATTTAAATAGGAGAGATAGGAAAAAAGTATGTAAACAAATACAGTATAAAAAAGTGTTAAGTTCTGCCGGGTGCGGTGGCTCACGCCTGTAATCCCAGCAGTTTGCGAGGCCGAGGCCGGCGGATGACGAGGTTAGGAGATCCAGACCATCCTGGCTAACACAGTGAAACCTCGTCTCTACTAAAAATACAAAAAATTAGCTGGGCGTGGTGGTGGGCGCCTGTAGTCCCAGCTACTCTGGAGGCTGAGGCAGGAGAATGACGTGAACCCGGGAAGCGGAGCTTGCAGTGAGCCGAGATTGCGCCACTGCACTCTAGCCTGGGTGACAGAGCGAGACTCCGTATCAAAAAAAAAAAAAAAAAAAAAAGTGTTGTTATATGAGCAAAGAAAACATAGAAAATGAGGGGATGGAAAATATATTGGCGAGGTTGGAAAAGGCACTCATTGAAGAGATGATATCTGAGGTGAAACACAGCCAAGGGACAGCCTGGAGGAATAGCATTCCCAGAAGAGGTAACAGTGAAAGACAGTGGACCAGCAATAGGAAGAAGCTTGATACGTTCTATGAATACCAATGTGGCTGGATATTAGAAAGCAAAATGTACAGTAGTAAAGGCAATCTTCTCAGGGCATAGTAAAATTTTTGACTTTAGACAATACAGTGGGAGTCTCTGCACGGTTAAGCAAGGGAATGATGTGATCTAACCTATATTTTTAAAAGATCTATTTGGCATCTATGGGGAGAAGGGATCATAGAAGACAAAGTGAAAAAAAAAAAAGGTGTAATTAAAGCCATGAATTAGACAAACTTCCTGGAAGCAGGGCCTGCAGCCTAAGTCTAATAAATAAGATTCTGAATTTCGGGGGAAATATTAACTATGGGTTTTTTCTTGAAACCTACCAAGGAATCGATTCAATTTCAAGTAACCCTTGCCCTGGTCAATATGATTTCCTATTCCAGTGAACTCCAGGGCAATGACAATGTCATGGATTTGCACTGTGTAGTACTCCACCTATTGCATATCACCTTGCAGAACTATACATAACTAAACATTTATAGGTCCTTAAATATCGCCAGATCAACATTGTCTTCTGGTGTTTTATGGTACAGAACTGTAAGGCTGCACACAAATGTTTGTCTCACATTTTAATAAACACTAAATCCATTTAATGTTTTTGTGAAATATGTTTTCTCTTCCCATAGACATGATACCACCTCAGGCAGAGGTAGAACAGGTTTCCTTCCAAAAAACATAAAGTGATGATTTAGGAACATACCCCTGATTAATAAGCCAACCTTCATGAACCAATTGCATTTTCTTTCCCTGTATCCCCAGCAATAAATCCAACCGACTATATTGTGGTTTTATCTTGGTTATATCTTTTAAGCTTGAAATTGGTTTCTGTTTCTCTCTGGTAAGACCTAGGTTACTAGGCTATTATTATCAGTGAGGATTCTTGGCATTTAGCAGCAGAAAGCACTGTGTTTATATCTTAAGCAAAAATGAAATATTGGAAAAATATCAGGGTATCACAAAAATAATAGGATCCTGAAGTATCAGTTTGGAAATATTTTTTTAAAAAAAACAAGAGCTTTTGAGAAGACCAGACAATAATAGGTATAGCAAGGTCACACAAGTAGAAGCTGGCTACTAGAAAAAATATGACCTACCCATCTCCCTGTTCATGCCTTGTCATGAGATCTGGATGGCTGAGTCTATGCTACCTGTTCACCCTGCATTTATGGGAGTGGAGAGAAAGAGTATCTGGTCTCTTTCACCTCTATGTGGGAAGTGCTCATTACTTCTCACCAAGACTACTCATAATAGAGTCATCCTGAAAAAACAATCAGAATACCAATGGAAAGGAGAGGTAGGATGGTGTACTGCCAAAATATAACAAATTATTCATCAATTCCTTATTTGTTCATTTATTCAACAGATATCTATCAAAACATGTGCCTAGTAGTCACAGGGAATAGCTGGAAAAAATACTGAGAGAGATTAAAATAAGGGTAGGTAAGAAAAGTAGACAGGAGAATAAATACTGTTGGAGGTTGTAAGCCTGTAAGCCCTGGTAAAGAGTTTACATTTTACTTTCAGTGCAATTGTGAGATTTTATCAGAGGACTAATGTTAACTAACCTTTTTAAAAGACCACTCTGAGTGTCAAGGGGATAATAGAATGCAAACAGATCAAGAGTGGAAGCTGGACAATTATTAAGGTTCTAGGCTGCAAGCATCAGAAACGTACTTTAAGTATGTGGAAGACAAGTGACCCACAGAATCATCCAGAAAGCTAGAGGATCAGATACAGAAGTCCTACAGGAATCAAGAAAGGGTAGACAATAAGAAACACAACTGAATTAAGATAAAGACATAATCTGGTGGGATTCCCTCCCAAATGCCACTGCCACTGGTTACCATACTCTGTGCTGATCTCAACTTTTTCCCTGGATTCTAGATGTCTCCATGTTGTCATAGGCATTTTCCCAATTCTTCCTGCCTTTGTGTATCATTCTGTTTATATTCATACTCCTGAGTTACCCAAAGTCTGAACCTGTGCCATATGCCCAAACTCAAACTTCCAAAGAATGGGAACAAAAAGAACATGGCTTTTTTGGTTTCATTAATGAAAGTCCGGGAAGTGCCTCCAACCAGTTCTTACACAATAGAGAACTCCCTAAAACTAAAACTCCCTAAGCAATGATATTAAGAGGCAGCATTTTCCTAAATAAATATCCACAGTTGTAAACTAGTATTGAATTGTCAATGAGACATGGAAGACCTTGGATCTGCAGCCTGAAAAAGAATGTATTGGAATGGTTGAGTGCAGGCTATTGAATGAGATTGTCTGAGTTGAAAAACCTGCTCTTCCACTTAGTTCCTACATGATATTGAGCAAGTCAGATAACTCTACATTCCAGATTCTTTATCATTTAAAAAGATATAATAGCAGTAATTATTAAGAATTGTAGGAGAATTGTAAGAATTAGTTTATGAATGTACTTAATACTGGGTCTGGCACTTAGCAGTAAGCATATTATAAGTCTTAGCTATTCTTTGTTAGACTGGTAGGAACGGATATGAAGAGAAATAAATAAATGGAAGGATAAATATTAGAAACAGAGAGCATTGGAATTCCTCATTAATTGATGTGCAAGGAAGGTGGGACAATCACCGATGACCTCAAAATTATGGCTTAAGGAAGTATTGGATTACAGTGCATTTACTGAGATAAACAAATCTCCATTTGTTTTGAAATGACTTAGTTTCATGACTTTATTCACCCACCCCAGCATACTTATGAACTATTTTGTTCAAAATCTCTCTCCATTCTTTAGGAATACTCCAACATTTTATCCAGATTGTAAGGTCATTTCTGCATCTGCTGCAGCACACAGAGAGGACACACAATTAATTATTGATTTTATACTTGTTCATAGTATCTCCATCCAGTATTTATAACAATGCCTCATATTATTGGCATTTTGCAAATTTCTAAGAGTTCTATGGTTAAATGACTGTCATTCAGCTCTTTCCAAAATATAAAGGGGTTAATTAATATTTCACAGATACAGCCAAATAGTATCTGTTTCAAGCTTTGAATCTTTCAACTTTTGCCATGTAATGTAATGTAATATATTCACAATTTCCATAAATTAGGATGTGAACATCTTTGGGAGGATATTCTATCTACCATGCCTTCTAAAGGGCAATATAAATAAGATATAAATAGACAAATCAAAAGTTGCCCTAAAATATTTCAGAATATCATTTTTGTTTCTGTAGTAATAAAGCAACATATGCAAGGTAATTTTATTATTACTATTATTTTTATTTTATTTATTTATTTATTTTTGACATGGAGTATTGCTCTATCACCCAGGCCGGGGTGCAGTGGCATGATCTTGGCTCACTGCAACCTCCACCTCCCGAGCTCAAGGGATTCTCCTGCCTCAGCCTCCTGAGTAGCTGGGACTACAGGCGCATGCCACCACGCCTGGCTAATTTTTGTATTTTTAGTAGACACAGGGTTCCACCGTATTGACCAAGCTGGTCTCTAACTCCTGACCTTGTGATCTGCCCGCCTTGGCCTCCTAAAGTGCTGGGATTACATACATGAGCCACCACGCCTGGCCGGTAATTTTTTTGTTGTTGTTGTTTATCCAATTCCATCTTTAGGATGAAATCTCTTATTTGTTCCAGAATTTAATTAAGGAGGAATACATTTCCCAAAACTAAAACAAAGCTTTAAAAAATAGTTGAACAAGTTTATAATGTGAAAAGAAACAAGAATCAAAAATCACCAGAAGAAACTTTCTTAGAGTATATCCTAAACAAATGGGTTATAAATATGTTCATAGGAAAAAGAAAGAACATCTTTCTTAAAAAACTAAGCCACCAGTAAGAGTAAAAAAATAAATAAAAATTAATATATAATAAAAAAAGTTAAGTTTTTAAATCAAATATGAAGTCTAAACAAAGACAAAATATTGTAAAACCTTTAGAACTTAGAGAAAATATTAACATTTCAATAAAGCATCTTACACTCATTCCATTGGCTTTTAAAATAAGACTTTTTTTCAGATGCATAAATACCTGCCAAACAAAAACAGGAAAAGCAATGGAAATAGCCCAAACATTCCTGAACTTCATGATAGGGAAGAGGGCTGATAAATGTTACTGTAAAAACAAGACCAACCAAGAAAACCAAAACTAATCAGGACTCCCTTTTATTTCCCAAAACTACATTTTCTTTTCAGATTTAAGATCTAATGAAAACTTGCATGAACAAAATTTTGGCATCTATTTATTTCATAAGGACGTTTTGTTTAAAAAACTTATATTAAATGCTTAATTCATCCACGGAAGCAGGGAAGGAAATATGGGGCCATCATTAATCCTATCAAAGCATTACATTACTCCAAAGCAGAAAACAATGTTCTCATAAAAACAATATAAAGGCAATATTAAAGTGGAAGCCAAATAATTATAATATGCTTTGAAGTATAAAACCTGCAGCAAAGTAGGGTACAATGACCTTGTTGGAGACAGTTTCAAGTACTAAGCTGCACTTTGAATAAGTTAAAGATTTGCTTTGTAAATGTGTGGGTATGAGTCTATATGTTAGCACAGGAAGGAACAGAAAGTTCTTAACACAGTCACTTCCATTCATGCTCTGTTACTAAGAGAGGAGTTCTTTAAGTGATCCCACTGTACAAATTTACTACTACTTTAGTTCCCAAGAAGTGAACAACAAAAGAATAATGTCTATTCACAAAGACAGATTCATGAATGAATATGGCAATATTTGAATTGGATCCATATAGCTGAAGTACCTAGTCATTGCCTTACAAAAAGAGGTCATCAAAAATGTTTGTTGAACAACAATGTAAGAAAAATCACCAATCAAAAATGATTGTGGGTATTTTGTAGTTAATTTACTACCTTTAAATAGCAATGTGACTTATCTGCATCATCAATGTGTATGTTTTCACACAAATGCACTTGCTTATATCTTAGCTTGTTATTGAAACAGCTCCGTTGTCTGGGGTATATACCCTGGTTCTTTGTCATAGTCAAGAAATAATTCAGGACACAGACACACACTAGGAGTGGGTTTAGGAGTGGAAAGTTTAATAGATGAAAAAGAAGAGAGAACGGGCTTCCTCATGCTGAGAAAACAGGTCGCCCAAAAGACGGTCTCCGGTTTGCCGCCAAACGCAATCGGTTTTGTACAGAGGCTTGAGGAGGCAGTGATTGATTTATAAACGGATCAGGGAGGGAATTGGTTTGACCAGGTGTGCCATTTATGTTGCCCAAGAAAAGACTGGCCCTCCCACCCTAGTCTTTTGTTATGCAAAGGCAGCATCCACATGGAGGCAGCCATGATACCTGTACGGGTGGTTTTAACTGGAGGCTGCCATGATGCTGCCACACATGGTGACGAGGAAAAGAGGGCAGGAGACGCCATACTGAATGTACCTGGCTTCCGGGTACAGCTGCCTGCATTTACACATAAAAACTTCTAGTTTGCATATCTATGCTTGACTTCTCAGGCTGCTTTCTGTTAGAGAAGAAATGGTTTGGGGCTGCTTTTTATTAAAGGAAAATTCCACCGAGAATTCTTTTACCCTTTCTAGCTGCCTAAAAATAATTTCCTAATAACTCTTGTATTATTATGCCCTTCCCTTAACTTTTCATGGCTCACTTCTTGTTTTGCAGGAAAATCAGCCAAGGTCCTAGAAAGAGAGAGAAGCAAAGTCAGAGTAATTGATGAAGGGATTATTTACCAAGTCTAGACCCGTCAAAGGGAAACCAAATGAAAGAGTGACTCTCATACTTAAGACCACGGCACACCGGCTCGGCCAAGAGATCTTTATTGGAGGCAGCAGGCTAGGCAGGGCAGGAGAGAGAGAGAGAGAGGGGGGGGGTTTGCTTCTTTTATGCCCAGGAGGGCTGTGTGGATGTTTGTGATTGGTTGGGGTGGGGCTTAGAGCGAGGCGGGAAAAACACCTCTCTCTGATTGGTTTTTCCTTTGGCGGGTTTGCATTGAGGAAGAAGAACCCGGAACCAGCGCCATTAGGGTGCTCTAGTTACCTAACACCAAAAATGAGAGGTAACAACAATGTGAAAGTCACCACCCCAAGACTAAAAAGAACAGGGGACAGTAGATGCTCCTGGATTCAGAAAAAACTTACCTTAGCTAGAGCTGTAAGAGAGGGCTTCCCGTCAAAAGCTACGGCCTTAGGGAGAGGAGCACAACTTTGGCCAATCCATGAGCCAAACACAACTGCAAGCCTGAGGGGAGCAGAGCCTGGTTAATACAGTCACTACTCCAGGAGCACAGAAGAGGAGAGAGAGGCAATGAGAAGGGCAGAGAAGAGAGGGAGGCAAACCGAATATTCAGCACATTCCTGGTTCCTCTAATATCCTCTTAATGTCACCTCCTCAAAAACCAGCAGAGTTTTTGATGTGCACTACACCTTACCAGAAGCATCTGGCTTTTTAAAACTAAAACATTGAGACTTTCCTGAAGAAACATCTAAATAACGTAACCATTACCTATAGTCAGTGCATTTTTCACAGGATAAGTGATAAGAAGAAAAAACTTAGACATGGAGAAATGAACCAATTGCTTTTCTGTAAGGAATGGTAAAGCATTTTAGGGCCCCTAATACAATGAGGTCAAGGTGAGAATTTGCCCTGAAATAAATCACTCTTCACAGTGTAGAGAATGTACCCAAGAAGTTATTGCCATAGGCCGCATTACATGGCCAAGACATTCTCTATTGTTGCTGGTCTCTTCAACCCACAGAAATCTGGGTGAGATTTTGGGGGAACACCCTTCCTTCCTCAGTGAGACCCCTCTAATTTTCTGCACTGAGAATTGACTTCTAGGCCTGCACAAACCAGGTGACACCTGCATCAGTTGACTGTGGAGTCTGCGACAACCACAGAGGGTGCTACAGGATTGTTCTTGTAGATGGAGACTCTCTAGGTTCTGGAACTGTTTCCAGGCCCCCACTTAATCAATGACAATGAGGCAGTGTCTGATATAAGTCTATCAGGCAGGGCTGTTCTGGAAGCCAGTAGTTGTCTACATAAGCATCAAAGAGGCATTGGCATTCTCTCCCAGGAGCAGATAAACAAAATAATGAACTTCAGTTTTGAATGAGACTTTAAAATCCTGAGGAAATTCATCATCGGAGTTAAGAAAAAAAAAAATCTAGACTTTCTTCTCATGAGAAAAGATGAGCCTTGAGAATTGCAGAAATTGCAATTTATAGTATAATGAGAAGCCTGTCTCCATTTTCTGATGTTTGACTGCTCAGGGCGTATAAGCCTTACCTCTTCCTCTTCCTATCCTGTCCCACATCTGGCCAGCCAAGAAGAAAGCCTGGCTGCTCCCTCCCTTAGCACCTAAGGCTAGACTCAAACCATGCATATCCCTGCTCATGCATGGGAAGCCTCACTCAGGCCTTACTCCCTTACGATTAAACCCAAGCCAAGTATCCTTTCCATGCTCTCTCAAGCTATTTAGAACCTGCTTAAGAAACTTCCCTGCTCTCCCCAGAGATGTCAGTAACACGTTTTGTTCCATCTTGGTGTGTACATGAGGTGTCACGTATATGTGGCATCATCAGTCATTACACATGAAACAAATTTTGGATGGGACCCCCCTGCTTTTGCAAAGCAACAATAACATAAAGGAAAACTTCCTGCTTTTCTATTTCCAGTTGGTGAAGAAGTCATACTGGTTGCCTACAATTCACAATCTTCTCATTTTCCTAATAGGTGTAACCACCTTTATTCTCATTCAGATCCCTAACCCAGCCTACCTTCTGCTCCTTACCAGCTCCTCAAACATTTTCAACTCTTGTCAATTACACCAGGTACAACTAGTCTTATGTGGAGAGTGTGGTCACAAAACACAACTTTTAAAAAAATTGAGTAAGGAAAATGAAGTCTCTGTACCCCAAATCAATGTTCCAATGTATAGTTGTAGAACAGCAAGTTGTGAAGTTTTACTAGGTGAATTTGCAAACTTACGTGCAAATATCCTCCCAGAACTCCTTTCTCCAACTCTGCCCATTCCAGTTTCTTACCTGTTTCAAGATTCCTATTATTAGCTTAACTGGACATTGCTTAAAAGCTTATTCTGTATATTCAGTGATCCTGTGCAACCTATGTTTTAGAATCAATTTGGATATGATAAGCTTGATATAGAATTGAATATTTAAAATATTTCTCAAATAATAGGATAACCTATTGTGATTTATATATTACTATTCACTGAAAATTTTTTCTGTGTAATTTCAATGTAATTCAAAGTCTCTTGAAGATTTATGCATCTTTAAGGAAAACGGTAATTAAAAAAATATGGGCATCACAGCAACAAGTTTTGCTTTTTTTTGTTCCAGGAATTTTGCAAATAAATGGGGTAGAAGTCTACCAAAATGGAATCAAAAAATTAATTAGTTTGGGCCACTCAGTGTATTGAGACATGTATATAAAATAGAAGGGAAAGGAAGAATGTTGGTTTGATGCAATGCAATTCATTCCTTTTAAGTGAAAAGTGGGCTTTTATTTTTAAAGGATGCCTTTGTCAAACGCAACTACAGTAACCTACACACAAACCTCAGTGGTTTCTCACCTCATCACTCTCTCCATAATAAGCCTTCATTGTAGATTTCTTTTAGATACGAACATTTCCACTTAATTTGGCTCTGCCCCATGGCCCTTATCTGACCCAAAAAAAGCCCTTATACACTTATGATTCAAAGACGGCATACGTTTCTGCAGAAAGCCAGACCAGCCTAGAGCCAGTAATAGGTTGTTAAGATTTAACAAGGAAAAGTAAGGTACCCATTAGGAGGTTTAAAATGGCTTGGCTGGGAGGAGATGGAATCTAAAGTTTAAAGAGATTGGAAACAGCCATGTTAAAAGTCATTTTAACAATCGGGTTTTAAAATAGACTTTATTAAAATGCTTAATAAAGCATTCTGTGAAAGCAAAAATAAAAATTCCAAATCATTAATTGCATACTGTAAAAGTGAAACTGATATAATTTTATACCACTTGGTTAATGCATATTCCCCTGTATTTAGGTGTCTATGAAAAAGTTTGTGTATACATTCATGGAAAATAATTGATTGTTCATAGTATAGAAATAGAACATTTAAATAAAATGTGTAAAAATGTTCATGATAAAGACTGGCAATGTCATCTCATCTGGCTTTTTTTAAAAGTGAGGGTGTATCTAGCTCTAGCTTTTTGGAGGGACATGAAATATAAAATTCAAGGAAGTTAAATCAAAATGTTCCACTCATATTCCATGCTGTTTAGCTACTTGTATTGCTTTATTTTGATGTAATTTTTTAGTAGATGTTCTAGGTCTTAGCATTAATATTTAACATATATTTTACACTATTTAATTTCATAAATTATAAAATTAATACGCTGCAGTGACAAGTAACTGTTGAGATGTTCAGAACAATGATGCATCTCTCTCAGCAGTGTAAAATATATATAGCATTTTTCATTAAGGTCTAGTTTACTATAGTAACAGTCACACTTTTTAGAGTAGTTCTGCAAGTTTTGACAAATTCATGTAGTCAAATAACCACTATCACAATCAAGATGAAGAATACTTCCATCACTCCCAAACTTCCCTGTATGTATAGCAATTTAATAACAGCAACTTTTGAAAAGCTTGATCCATGACAAATTTTGTTTTGTTTACTTTGGTTCTGAATAATATAGGACATTCAATTATAGGATTGATAAGTATAAAATCAAATATGATTATTAAACTCAACTCTCTTGTCCTTCACAATAAGGAACATGTATTCCCTCTCTCTCTTTCTCTCCCCCACGTATTCCTCACATCCTGTTTAACCCCTCCCCAACATATATACCCATTCCTACCTGTTTCCATTATAAATCAGGATGGTATATTTTTATTTTTGTTTTTCTTTTCTTTATACAGAGAGCCAGCCTTCTGATTTGGATTAACAGGAAAGAAAATCTCTCCAAAACGACATTACCTCACAAGCAAGAATGTAGCACTACATTAGTTTTTCAAGATTGGATAAAGCATGTTTAGGCTAAATGTGGACATCAGCAGTTTTAAAACCTAAATCTGATGCATCTGCACTCTTTATTGTCTTAGAGGTTCCATCAGTAAATGCTTAAAATCTTTCTCCTGGCAGCAAAAGTCTCCAGTGAGGTTTTTATATGATTTGCTAAGAAATGCCTGGTTTCAGAAGTCATTCTTTTCAATCCCCAGGGAAGCATGTCTGCTGGAGTAACTCTGCCTTCATGCTACCTGCTAAATGACTTGGGAAAATCTCCTTATACAGAAGCAATATTTAAATTAAAAAAGACAGTTTGAAAACCTGTTTTTAGTTTGTTCATGGTAATACTTGAGACTTCCTCAGTTTTGTTAGCTGATAACTGCTTCTGTTTTTTATTTTGTTATTTTGTTTCTTTGTTAAACTATTTTTTAAATTATGGGTGAGGAAGATAAGACGGGGACCCCTTTGTGGAAGCAATAAAGCATTCCTTTTACCATATTATTCTTAGAATGTCTGCAAAGCTCATTTGCACATGCCCGTGATCCCTCAGTGGAAGGTGTTATTCATAAATTGATGAAGATTTAATTCAGAAAAGCTTGTCATGGATCAAATGCAGATAGAACAGGAGCTGCCTAAGACTGCACTGTTGCTGGGTTCCATGAATTCTGAAAAGTACTGTAGAACTGAACTGGCCTTTCAGATAATTTGAGCCATATTCATGTCCACACTTTATCCACTTTCACGTGGAATATGTACATAAAAACTAAAATTCTTTACATTAGATCCTTACAATACTTTTTTCTTATAAGCACCAACTTATTTTTTCAGTAACTCAGGTGTCAATCTTTCCACTCTTACACTTCGTTCTGCCAAATTCAAAGTTTAGCTCTTTCATTTTCTTTTGACTTCTCAGCCCCACCCAGACTCCTGAACAGACTCTCAAGTCATTTCAACCTCTAGTAAGAGTTTATAGAGCCTCAAGCATTCTTTACTCTTCCTAGAAGAAAAGTAATATTCATAAAATACTCTTTTCAAGAACTTTATACCAGTAATTCTCAAAATTTCATGTCCATCAGAATTATCCGGAGAGCTTATTAAAACACAGGTTTCTAGACCCCATCCCCAGCGTTTCTGATTCAGTTTTTCAGAATATGGAGTGCAGTCCAAGATTTTCATTTCTAAAATTTCCCAGGTGATGCTGCTGCTACTGAGCCAGTGATCATACTTTAGCAACAATTGATTTGTCTGATTCTAATAATTGATTATATCAATTAGTGGCATCAGAACACTATTTTTTTTCTATTTCCCTCCCCAATACTGGGTAGCCATTCACTGCTCAACATACTTGTCTCCTTATAGATTTCCACTTGTTTCCTCTACTGGTGCAATTGAGATATACCAGATACTGTTTTTGGACACTCATTTTTATTCCAATCCTGCTAACCTATTTTCTAGGTGGCAGAACCTTAGAACCCATAGATATGTTTATAGAGTCACTCACAAGCAAGTTTGTTTAGAACTGGCCAATGGGATGTGATCCTGAAATATTTTAAAAGCAAAAGACAAGAAAACATGATTATTTTCTGGTGGCCTTTGTGGAAAGGCACTTTGGTAGTGGCAGATGGCAGACGTGGGGTCTGGCCCTCAGTTTTTGGATCCTCCCCACATGTACTTTGGTGCTGAGGATGTGGCTTCTTCGTGATCTTTGCACTTCCAAAGGCATTATGGACAGACTTCATGACCTTTGCTCCCCAAGAATTCCTAAGGTTGGGTATATTGCTTCTAGTTTTGTTTTAAATTTATTCATATTAGAATACCTAGGTGACTCATTCTTTACTGAGCTAAACCAGAGTGAAACATTAAAAGTAATGAATCAAGGAGTAAGATAAAATTGTAAGAGAATTAATTCATAATGCGGCTTCTTTATTCCCTTCCATGATGGTAGAGACTAACATAATGAGACCTTACCATTTTTCCTATTCACAAGAAAAACACACACTTGTCCCTGTGATTCTATTCTTTGGTACATATAGCAGACCTTTGAAAAACTGTTTAAATTACTCCAGAATTAAGGGTTAATGTTGCCTCAGTATTTTGGAAACTAAAAGCTGTATTTGTTATTCTTGTGTATATGAAATGTATCTTTGTAAGTGTTTGGAAAAAATGAGTTCCTGGCATACTAGCAGTTTCTGTTGAAAAATTCAAAAACAAAAACAAAAAGCAAAAGCCAAGACCCTTCTATAGTTAAACAGTTTGGGGAAATGCTCAATACCCTCCCTCATCTTAGAGAGTTTTGTTTTATACTAAAAATCTCTGAAAAGTCCTTCAGTACTGTCTTAGTCACGGTTCTCCAGTGAAGCAAAACCAACAGGAGAGACATCCATGCAGAGAGTAGGGGAGGGGGGTGGCGGTGGAGGGGGAGGGGAGGAGAGAGAGAGTGTGAGAGAGAGACAGAGGGCAGAGAGAGATTTGATATATTGTAAGGAATCAGCTCATGCAATTGTGGAGATGAGAAGTTCCAAGATCTGCAGTCAGCAAGCTGGAGACCCTGGAGAGCCAATGTGTAGTTTCAGTCTGAATCCTGAGCCCTGAGAACCAGGAGAACTGATGGTCTAAGTGTCAGTCTGATGGTTGACAGGCTTGAGATCCATGAAGAGCCAATGTTTCAGTCTAAGTCTGAAGGCTAGAAAAGACCAATGTCCAGATGAAGCAAGCAGGAAGTTGGAGTTCTCTCTTACTCAGACTTTTGTTTGATTCAGGCCTTCAATTGATTGAATAAGGCCCACCCACTTTAGGGAGGGGAATCTGCTTCACTTAGTCCATGGCTTCAAATGTTAACCTCATCCAGAAACACTCTCATAGACACATCTAGAATGATGTGTGGCCGGATGTCTGGGTACCCCATGGCCCAGACAAGTTGACACATAAAATTAACCATCACGAGTACCTATGCTAAAGCATTTCCCAACTTGGATGCCCAAATAATCCTTATTTCATGTAACACCCCCTAATGTTTTTCAGACACATTATTATTCAACAAAGCACCTGTGGAAAATTTTGGTCCTTTAAAAAAAAAAAAAGGTTACTAAAGGTGGGCAGGGAGGATTGGGCAATACATCCCTGATTGAATCAAAAGAAATTCTGAGGACACACTCACTGAGATTCTCAGTAATACAGATATGACAATGGCATGTAAACTATCAGAACTTAGTTCTCATTATTACATTAGAATAAGAAGTAGGTAGAAGTTTTACTTAAATTCTTTAAAATTTTCATTATGTATCTCCTGATGTTTCCCACAGGATAAATTACTAGAATATCTACAGAAGACTTTGTGCTAATTTTATAATAGGAAGGATAAGGAAGAAGCTGGATTCCATCCCACAATGAATGGTGGAACTAAATTGAACTAAACCTTATTTTTCATATCCCATCGTCATCTCACTTTTTTTCTCAATTCAAGGAGTTGTGAATAAGTTTGCAAATCAACCCTGCAGACACTTTCCCAACAGTTTAAAGGGAGAAAAACACAGAAACAACAAAAAAGAAATTCAAAGGCACCTCATGAAAGAGCTGGTTGACTTTATAGGTTGAAATATATATTCACAGAGAATATATACTCTCTTGTTGCAGTAAATTTAGAGAACCAAAACAAAAACTAAACAGTGGTCCACAAAATGGTTGGATCCTGGAAGCAATAGTTACATTGTCATTTCTTAAAAATAAGATTCTTCCTCTTTAGCTTTGTGCCTCTTTGGGGCTAATTAAATATAGATGCTGTAACCAAAAGGCAGAAAGACGTGTTTTTGTTTTTTTTAAAACACATAAGTGGACAGGTCATCTCAATTGAGACCCATCTAAGTATAAAATCAATGGTATAAGTTGGAAAAGACAAAGTGTATATTAGCTATAATGAAAGGTTTATGGCAGAAATGTCAAGATCATATAAATGCTGTTCAGTTACTTATTTAGTTAACTTGTCAATGAAGACTTATTAGACTACAGTAAATACCAGACTAGTAGCAGCCCTGTGCATTGCTTAAGTTCATGAGGCAAATGTTTAGAACAACTTGACGCTCCTTTGTTTACACCTCTGCATATTTTTCCTCAAGGAAGTAAGTAAGATATACAGTCTAAGTTTTTCCCCAATGACAGAACTGCCAAATTGCAGAAGTCCTTTTGTGTCACATGCCCTGGAATTGTTGTATCTCTATCTCAAAATACTCTGTTCATTGTTATTGTCTCCATCCTCCAGTCATCTGTCTAATAAATATTTACTGAGAATCTATAATGTGCTGAATGCTAAGAAAATAATAATAACAAAAATAACAGTAGTAAAGAAACTATCTCTGCCATCAATAAGACAGAAAGTTAGACAACTAGAAGATAGTGTGTGAGTGCTTAGGAAAGAAGTAAGCATATGTTGGCAAGGGAGTGAGTGAGGTCAGGGAATATTTTCTAAAAAAGGTATTTCCTGAGCTGTCTCTTAAAATTGGTATTATGCAAAGGAAGAAATAATAGGGTGAAAGACAACCAGACTGTGGGAAAACATTGCAAGAGGCCCAGGTAAGTGGAAGCAAAAATAAGGAGGCTTGTGCTGCTCGCACCAGTCGCCTGCCACCAGTGCCTCAGCCCCCACAGAGGAGGTAACCAGACACAGAATGTGGAACCTGGTCACCACACTCCCCATATGGAACTTTTCTTGCCAGTTGCCATAGCCGAAGAAGGATGGCCTCAAACTCATTCCCATGTTCAAAGCCTCATGCTAGCACCTCTCACTGACAGAACCTAAATCACATGTAGAAACGTAAACACAAAGGAGTTGGGGTAATGTAATTTTATCCCTTTAATCTCTAAAATCCAAGCAAGATACAAAGAATGGATTGGGAATAGATGCCATGTCCCTAATGGGCTTCACTGTCTAATGTTGTATCTGTTAGCTGCATGTGGCTACCGAATGCTTGAAATGCAGCTACTCCAAATTTAGATGTGCTGTAAGTGTAAAATACACAACAGAGTCCAAAGATTTAGTATGAAAAAAGAATATATAATATCTTATTCATTATTTTATATTAATTATATATTAAAATGGTAATATTTGGCTATATCATTCAAGTATTAACATTAATTTCACTGGTTTCTTTTTACTGTTTTATTAATACAGCTACTAAAACATAAAATTACATAGGTGGCTCACATTACATGTCTATTGGGCTGCACTACCATAACCATCTCCAGTATAGTGTAGATGTTTGAAGGAATGGATTAGGGATAAAGAGAGACAGAGCATTATGGGTGACAAACGTGGCAAAACATCAATGGCCAAGGGCTTATATTTTAGACTTAGACTCATGAAAACAGGGATGGGAGAAATAGCAGATCAACCTTCTTAGAAGAGGGTGGATTCTGGTCCTGGTGATAGATAATTTGATTTACTCACTGATGAGGACCCAGAAGCTGGAGAATTGACAAGCTGTGATGGTTGATCAGACCCTAGGGGTTGATTGGCAGCAGAGCCTCGGGTCTCACCTAAGGGAGGGACTTGAGTTTTTTTCTTTTTAAATCAAAGTTTCTTATGCTACAAAAGAAAATTTAAATATTGTCTTTCTTTCAAGTAACCTTTAAAATAATTTTCTTTAAGATAGCACATATTAATTTATGTACAAGATAAAATTCTGAGCTGAATCTGGGTCTAAATATCACAGCAACTTGCAAAATTGCAAAATTTTTAAATAACAAAACAGATGTCATTAGAAGACAAATGTAATCTAATTAGCATACTAAAGTTGGAATTAAGCCAGGCTCAGCAACTTACATGGTGGGTTTTTCTTCCAAGAAAAGATCCAGAGTTGTCAGAGCAAGTATATTAAAAAAAGAAATGTGCTACAAATGCACTTTTAATCATAATCAGGAATCCAGAAATGTGACAGTTGTTCATTTCTCAATAATGGTAAAACTGAAGAACGTTTATTTATCACTTGTTTCACTCTACAATATTATTCTATTAAAGAAAATTAACCAAGGAAAAGGGAAATTGAGAAACATAAAGGTAATTTCCATTAAGATTAACCATCCAAGCAAAGATGAATTAAAAAAAAGAAAGAAAGAAAACAGAAAAAAGAAAAGAAATAAGGCTGGGCACCATGGCCCTTGCCTGTAATCCCAACGCTTTGGGAAGCCAAAGTGATAGGATTACTTGAAGTGAGGAGTTGGAGACCAGCCTGCGCAAAAAAAGAAAAAAAAAAAAAGAAAAGAAAAGAAAGAAAGAAAAAGGGGAGACCCTGTCTCTACAAAAACTAGAAAAATAAAAATTGGCCGAGTATGGTGGCACACACTTGTTGCAGTCCTAGCTTCTCAGGAGGCTGAGGCGGAAAGACTCTTGAGTCCAGGCTGCAACTGTATCAACTATGACTGTGCCACTGCACTGCAGCCTGGGTGACAGAGCAAAACCCTCTCTCAAAAAACAAACAAAAAATAACAAAAAAGAAACAAACATTGAGGGTGACTAGGACTAGATACCTGTTCCTTCAGGATTCAGAACAATGAAATTAAGCAAAGCAACAAGAAGTTGCCTTTAGATTAGGGAGGCTGAACAACAGAATGTTAACAGGATGAGAGATGCTGCAGATTATTTGAGACTAATAGCCTGAGCAACAAGAAATTGCATTTTTAAAAGTTTTATCTCTCTAGTTATGTCACTCTCACTCAACTCAATTCCCAGCTACTCTGTTGAATGGTAGAAAGATCAGAATGCATTTTGAAAAGAAAGGATTATTCACATGCTTGGGATTATACAAATTGTGCTTTACCACATGGGCTGCAACAACCTCAGTGCTGGGTAAAGTATAGGTGGCCATTTACACTGGACTTAAAACTGGCCAATTAATTAAGGAACTGTAAAACATATACAATTGATACTTGTTTAAATACGTATCTTATATACAAATATAACTAATAAATACACTAATTTCTAAGTGGAGAGAAATATTTTTTTAAGCCAGAGTTTTACATTGTAAAATACCAGTCTTAAAAAACATAGAATTTCTTAAATTTCTTTTGTAAGTCACTCTTCCAAAGTTGAGCCTGGGTGTAATTTGAAATAATTTATTAGATTTTACTTGAAACACTATATATTATTACTGTCCATATAAATAACCTGTAAAATTTTCTTATTTCATCTTACCTTTTCAGTTTCATATGTCTTCTCACTTTTGAATTCTATCAGTGTCCAAAGAAATATCTTTCTGTGTTAATCTTATTAATCATCACCATTTTGAGAAGTTCAGCACCTCATCTTTTCCAAGAATAATATTTCACTCACCATGGTATTTAATTATGACTCAGAGGCTTTATGACTGACATCAATGTGCTTTCCTCATCAGAATGAGTTTGTGTTGCATAAGTTCTCAGTGGAGGCAGGGGTGAAAGTGGTCCTCCTCTCACCTACTCCTACTGTTTATGCCCCCAGGGCACTCACTGTCTAGTACTTGCATCTGTGACTCTTCACTCAAAGGCTTTTTCTCAGCAAGAAGCAGGTCAATAGCGCTGGAGATGTAACTACTTCCCAACCCCAGCATCTTTAGCCATTGACAAATGAGATTCGAAGGTTCAGCACAGCAGCTTCCTCTTCCCTTGAGTGAGACAATACCAAGAAGGGTTCTACTTCTCAGTCGTTCTCTTGGTAGTCCCCAACAGGTCTGTCTCATTTATCTAAAGAGTTAGTGTCGAATTAATAAACCCTGTCATGAATTATTTTCCTTTTCTATCTCATTCTTCTTTTCTGCTGGGGTTCCAGGATTAGCTCTTAAATAAACTACTTGCACTTACATTGCTGGAAAGAAAAACTGAAGGTTAAGATAAAGGAACTAAGGATGTTTCCAATAAATCTATGGTGAAGGACAGTGTGTATGAGGGAAATAGCTGGATGATATAGATTGTCTCATATGTACAATGACAAATATCAGAGAATATCTTGTGGTGGACATAAAGCCCAAAAGAGTGAGACTTTGTTTTTATCTTCAGCCATACTAACAGAGAAAAATATATTAAACTGTTCAAACATTCGCTTCCTTATTCTTTCTCTTCTGGTTTCAAAGAACATTTTAAGAAAATTGTGTTTTAATTGTTCATTTTTATGTAGTTTTCAGATAACTTTATAATATAAAAATATGGAATGTGTGGTATGGAGAGGTACATATCTTCTATATTTACATTATGTATAAATCATTTATTATTATTACTTTATCTCATTTTAGTTAAAAGTATTTTATGTTTTACTAAAATGTTAATATTAGAGCTTGGTTCATATTTATTTTTATATTTATTTATAAAAGTATAAAGGATATGAATTTTTTGGAAATATGCATTCAGTTGTATTTTCAATTGTATTCTTGATTTCAATTGTATTCTTGTAATTATGTTCAAGGTAATTGTCTCACTTTGTAAATTAAAAAGTAGTTCTTCATCTAATATTTATGATGATCCTTAATAGATAGACTGATTAAATTTATTAATTTAACTGATTTTATATTTTCAACAGAAAATGTAACTTTAAATATATCACCTTGTTTTATTGGCTTATCTTAGTTGAAAAAGATAATCAATTTTAATATTAAATAGATACAATTTTAATATTAAGTAGATACATTTATGGATATTAAATGGATACATTTTAAGTATATTTTACATATGCGAAGTGCACAATGTGATCAATTTTATTCCAGCTGTACTCAAATTATCAAAAATGTATTGATTGTGTTGACTACTTGCTGTGCTACACTGATAATAATGCTACACTAATAATAATGTGCTACACTAACAATTTTCTATTGGTTCTTTAAGAATATTTTTTCTTGCTGCTATGCTTTTTATACAAAAATAATAATAAAAATATTCAGCAAATTTTAATATGTTACAACCAAACGGTTTCCTCTTTTATTTTAGCATTTTTGGCATAAATTTTATATTTTAAGAGTAATACAAAAATATCCCCTTTTATTTGTGTTTAATTTATATGTGGCTTTGTCTTTGTAGTATTTAAAACAACTTCAATTTTTGCCACCTCTTATAATTAGTAGATAATTGGATTCTATATTAATACAACATTAGATTATTTTCATTTCAAAAATATAAAAGCATTTCTCATCCTAACTTACTAAACTTGATGAGTACATCTTTAGCCTATCTTTGATCTAGGTTTTGTAACATTGTGTGCTTTCCTGTTTTTCACAAAGTTTGTAAAAATATTCATATCATTTTTTATTGATTGATAAAAAATATCAATGTAAATTAAAAAATATTTTTGTATTGTGTTTGATGCAAGATAAATATTCAGCTCTTTGCTTTTCCCAATTGCCATGTATCTTTTATGGCTATTATTTGACCTTTTACGGGTCTTTTTTATTTATTTATATTTTGAATTCTTTTATTTTCTTAGTTACGGTTATTTAGATTTATCAATGTTATCCTTTTTCCTTCCAAGGTGTAACACTTTTTCATTTACCAGTCGTCATAACCAGTTATTTATTAGTCATTGTAACCTTTTTCTTTTGGATTTTTTTTTTTCTTAAGTAACTATTGCAGAAATGCCCTCCACCCCCCCGTGCACTCTCTCTCTCTGTACACACCCACACACATATATACACATGCTAATATATATTTGTGCGTATATCTTCATGGAAAGGTCTAATATCATTGAAATTCCTTTTATGCTTACAGAATTATGTAGATATATACCACTCTACTGCCTTCTGCCATGTATTATTTAGGATATAATTTTATTTACTTTTATAAATAACGTGATTTTTACCTTGAATTCTTAAATAACTTATTTTTTTCAGTAAAAGAAATTTTCTAGGGCCTCTGTTAGCATCACCTTCATTCATTTGATATGCTTGGAAATATTGACTCTAAATCGTCAATCTCATATCTTATTTTTAAAGTTTGGCAAGTCTCCTTCTACTAAACTTTAATCATTGTTTCTGATCCATTTGCCCTATATATTGAGAAATGATTACTATTTGAAGGTTGGAAATCTGTAGTTTGCCTTCAATGCTTACTTTCTCCTTATTTTTTGTTTTGTTTTGTTTTCTGTTGTTGTTGTTTCTTTTATTCATATGAAATGAATTCTTAGAGCACTTCTCCACATCTGTTCTACCTAAATGATTGAGTTTCCTATATTATCAAATCTGCTTTGGCTACTCTGGTAAAGCTTTAATTTTGTACACTCAGTTTTCCTGTTACTGCTCTCCCTTATTATCTGAATATGCTTTCTCCTTAACTCAGAAAAGTATTATTAATGTACATAATGTCTCCTTATGAAGAAGCAAACATCATTTTCTTAAAATGACTTGGTTCATAAAGTAAGACCTAATCTTCAAATCTTTTTCTTTTTTTTTTTTTGAGACGAAGTCTCGGTCTTGTGCCCCAGGCTGGAGTGCAATGACACGATCTTGGCTCACTGCAACCTCCCGGGATCAAACGATTCTCCTGCCTCAGCCTCCCGAGAAGCTGGAATTATGGGCGTATGCCACCATGCTCTGCTAATTTTTGTAGTTTTAGTAGAGATGGGGTTTCACCATGTTGGCCAGGCTGGTCTTGAACTCCTGACCTCAGGTGATCCGCCCGCCTTGGCCTCCCAAAGTGCTGGGATTACAGGCGTGAGCCACTGCGCACGGCCTCCAGAGCTCTTTTTTTTTATTTTCTCCTATGCATTATTTTCATAGGGCAAATTATACACTTTTCTATTTACTATTTTTCACAATAATTTAACCTTCTTTTGCTGACATTTTGATGTTATGAGCCTTTTCCAAAATTTCTATATTGATTGTGAGGATGAGAAGTGACAGTAATATTTTACCCTTAATTGTCAACCTTCTGCCTGAGTATTGGCAGATGGCTCCTCCCCTGATCTAAAGGCAATGTTTTGTGGTGTTAGGCACTGCAAGACTCTGCTCATAGCTGGCATCCAACAGGTGCCAAATTCACTTGTACAACTAGTTCTCATTCAAAATCCCTGAGCACTTAACAAGAGATTCAAACCTAGCAAGATCAAAGTTCATAAAACCAAAGAGAAGTAGTTAAGGGGAGATTTATATGATTGAAATTTGACTAAAATATAAACTATTAGGTCAGATAGGCACCTTTTCATTGTATATTGGAAAAGTCAGCATGACATTAACCCAGAGTGTTACAAAACCTTATCAATTATTAACATTTATATTTATGGGAGTTGCTTAATTATGATACCTTACACATCTGTTTGGGAGAAATTAGCAAAATAATAAGATAGTCTCCCAAGACAAGTGATATATTTCCTCAGAATATAGACTATGCCTTTTCTTTCTTTTCTGTTCAAGTTACACTAAAAATGCTTGTCTTAAAGACTTTTCCTTCTCTTATATGATTTAAGAATGTGAGTGTCTTACATGTAAAACCATATAAGTTACAAGCCATTATAAATGAGAAAGTAGAAATCAGTTATCAATCTCAGATTACTGAATTTTTTTAAGCTACTATGTGCAAGTTAAAAGAAGGGTGAATTTTAAAAAAAAAGAAGAAGGAAAGAAAAAAAGAGGCTGGGCGCAGTGGCTCACGCCTCTAATCCCAGCACTTTGGGAGGCTGAGGTGGGTGGATCATGAGGTCAGGAGATCGAGATCATCCTGGCTAACACGGTGAAACCCCATCTCTACTAAAAAATACAAAAAATTAGCTGGGCGTAGTGGTGGGCGCCTGTAGTCCCAGCTACTCAGGAGGCTGAGGCAGAAGAATGGCGTGAACCCAGGAGGTGGAGCTTGCAGTGAGCCAAGATCGCCGCGCCACTGGCACTCCAATCTGGGCGACAGAGCGAGAGTCCGTCTCAAAAAAAAAAAAAAAAAATCTAAATCTAAATTTTTACCTTTAGTTTCTACATAATAATATATATATACGTATATATATACACGTATACATATACGATACGTATATATATACACGTATACATATACGATACGTATATATATACACGTATACATATACGATACGTATATATATACACGTATACATATACGATACGTATATATATACACGTATACATATACGATACGTATATATATACACGTATACATATACGATACGTATATATACACGTATACGTATACGATACGTATATATACCGTATACTATACGATACGTATATATACCGTATACTATACGATACGTATATATACACACGTATACATATACGATACGTATACATATACGCGTATACATATACGATACGTATATATATACGCGTATACGTATACGATACGTATACATATACGCGTATACGTATACGATACGTATACATATACGCGTATACGTATACGATACGTATACGTATACGTGTATACATATACGATACGTATATGTATACGTGTATACGTATACGATACGTATATATATACGTGTATATGTATACATATACGATACGTATATATATACGTGTATATGTATACATATATATATGCTTTTTTTGTTAAGCAACTATTGCAGAAATGCCCTCCACGCCCTGTGCACTCTCTCTCTGTATACACACACACACACACATACGTACACATGCTAATATATATTTGTGAGTATATCTTCATGGAAAGGTCTAACATCATTGAAATTCCTTTTCAATGTTTATATATATATATATATATATATATATATATATATAACTGTTCAGGCTTATCAGGCTTATTAAGGAAAAACTTAGAAAGGGAAAAGAGTCCTAAGTTTTTCATGTGTTCCTTTGTCCTTTGCTCCATCATTTTTGGAAATCCAGGTGTATGCATCATCTCTATCCTTAGGTTTGCCCAATTTTAAAATCCTCAGTGTCTGCTCAATATTTCCTACTTATAGTAGAAATGAAATGTAGTCATAATGTTTACTTAATCAGTATAAAGACAATTTTATACCAAACATACATGTAACCATCTAATAAATACAGCTTAAAATATATTACCTATTTAAAAGGAAAATGTTTGCAGATGAGGCAATTCAATTTGAAAAGTATTTTAAGTATAAATGTCTAAAGAGGTAAAAATTAAGAAAAGATCTTAAGCTAATACTGTCTTATAATTGAGTTCTTATTCGTGTATAGACAGCAGTTAATTCCGTCAAGATTAGCTAGTACTTAAAGAAAGTGAAAGCAATTTACATTTTGGTGTGAGCAACGTCAATTGTCTTTGCGTTTTTGCCTCTAACTAAGGCTATTTTGGGCTGTCTGCCACTTGGGAAATGCTGCTTTTACTGTATTTCACAAAATTATTAAATGGGATACCTTCTAAATTAAATTTCTTCATGGCTAAATTTTCTTAAAATTTGACTCTAAATCTGCCAGTCCAAGGTAGAGTAAGTGTTGAGAAAGAAAACGTTCTCCACACTATCATGCCATTTGTCCACCAATAATATGAAATATAATTTTCTCTTTTCTTCCACTCAACCAATACTTACTGTTCCACAGTTGAGACCCATGAAGAATCATTATTGGTACAGTGATATATCCAGATAAGCAGACATGTACACAGACCCCAAAAATGCAAACATAAAAATAATAAAACTTCAAACTTCCAAAGTACATCTTAGATTAAAAATGCAAAATAATAGCCATTTTGCATATACACTAGAAAATAATTTCAATATTCATCTAAAAATAAAATTTCTTCATCAGTGAATTTCCGAAACCAATGTGGTTTATGAAATATTGATGTATATTTTAGAGACAGGAAGATGGTGAGAACTCAAATTAAGCTGTTTACTCTCTGACTCACCAGCACAGCTCAAAATTGTATGTTTCCAACATACAAATCTGTATTAATCTGGTATCTTACTGAGATCATAGTAGACAGTCTCAAGTATGTAGCCGATTAGGATAATTCAAATAGACACTATAATACTCTACTGTTATCAGATATCATCGCCTGTGTGGCTAAAGGACACGAACCTTAGGAAAATAAATAAATAAATAAATAAATACATACATACATACATACATAAATTCAAGACAGTTGTAAAGGCTTTAAAAATGTTTTAGTGCAAAATTCTTGTTTTAAAGCTTTGTAAACACTCTGGACCTCTAGATATATAATGACCCCTTTAATTTGGCTTTCCTGCTGAGCCTTCTAAATTCAGAGTAAACAATTATTGAAAAAATAATGAGGTTCAGATTAAAAGCCCACAAACAATAGCATAATTAACTATCTTAATAAAATCTTGGAAAAGAAACACTGACCCAGATGCCACAGAGCATAAGGTAAATCTAATGAAGACCCAAGGAAAATCATGCACCTTCTCATGGGAAATGCAAAACTATCCTGCCTCTCTTCTCCTATTATCCTTGTTTAATCTTCTTCAGAATTAGGTCCCTAGGGTAATTTCAAGTATGTATTCTAAAGCTAATTGCTCTTCTTTTTATTTTTTTGACTTAATGATTGGAGCATAGTGGGAAAAATAGAACTAACATTTAAAAATGTGAAGAAAGTATTTAAATTGTCTACATTTAAAGGTTGTTTCCATACACATTTAATGGTCTTAGTAAAACTACATTTGAAGTACTGAACTAATCTATTGAATTCAATTTTGCGGAGCCATTTTCCAATACACTGGCAACATTTATTGTTATAGTATGTGCTTCATTTTATAGAATGTTCTAAATTAATACTTCATTTTATCCATGTTAATAATGCAAAACTAGATAAAGTCTTGGTGAGTGTAATGTATATTGTAAATATTCAAATTTCATTTAAATGAATAATTTAATTGCATATGGCATATAATAATGTTACAGAACAAGTTTAGTAGCATGAAGAAATCCACTGATCTGAAATCACGGACATCAACTTTCAGTTTTCTGAATAACATTTTCCCACACAGTTCACAGTAAAATTAGCACTGAATGACTTCAAAAAAGTTTAATTCATAAACAGTACATAAGAAAACGTAGATCAGATTGCTTATTGCAACGTATTACAAAGGGGACAAGCTGAATGAGAGTCAAGTATTGGGTTCTAATGCTTTTGGAAAAATCACTTATGTTCCCTAGGACTCATTTTCCTCTTCAAAATAAAGACTTGAAATAGATGATCGTGAAGGTCCTTGCTAGTATTAGAAAGGTTTAAGTATTAAAGGAAAATTCCCATACTACACCTATCAGATTACAGATGACAAAACTCCTGCCAGGTGTCTGGAGAAGATTCCAGAAAATAGATCTCTTATTCTACTTATGAAAATATTTGTCAGACTTTTTGGAGAAGAATTTCTCAATATCTAGTAAACATATTTTATGGATATATCATATATATACATACACACATTTATATGTATATATAATTATATATATGCATAAATGTGTTATATAACTAAGACAATATTCAACTAAATAAACCAAATTAATTATTAAAACTAGATTATCTGGAATAATAGAATGTACTGTATTAACAATGAGAAAAGTTTTCTGAAGTATAAAAGCATTTTCAGTTTTCTATCACTTTGTGACCCAGTTTCCTCATATGTAAAACAAATATTTGCATGCCTGATATAAAAATAACACATAAAATACCTAGCAAACTAAAGTTTCTCTACAGAGAGGCAGCAACTTGGGAAAAATAAAAAGTTATTTTGTGGAAAGAATGTACATTTTAGAATCACATAAAGTTCTCAACAAAGACCTTAAAACTACCCACCCAGTCTCATCCATCCTTTTCTTTATTCTTACCTTTTATCAAGATAAGTTGTTTCTCATTCTCATCTTAAAGTAGAAATATCACAGCTTATTTTCTGCCAGTTTACACCACTCAACCTGCCATTAAACACTGGTGTCTTATCTCACAGACCAGCCAGACACACAAGAAAACAATACTGTCAGTGTCTGTTGTGATTGGCCAGTGCCTGAGCCCTACTGGCTGTTAAGGATTTAGATATTTTGAAGATCATCCATTCTTAATCGCGGCTCCTGTAACTTACTTTTTATCATCTTGGGGCAGTTAATTTGTTTGTGAATAAGTCAGGTTAAAAAGAAAAAATATTAATAAGCCATGCAGTTAACCATTTCTATAATTCTGTGAAAACATCTACACATTTAAAGGCTTTCATTTGAGGGACCCACATGAGAAATCACCATATGGAAATAACTCTTTCCTTGTCAAAGGCTTGTAATCTAAATGATGCCCTCCCACCCTCCCTGTGTCAACCACCCCTTCTGAGAAACAGAACAGTCACCTGCTTCTTAGAAATGTGAAGGAGAGCTCATGAGAAGCCAATGATAGATACATCGATTTAGGAGTCCTCAGCATGTAAGAGTAATACAAATCTAGGAAGAATATATATCTATCAGGGCACATCTAAAAGAAAAATGTCCCTCAGATATATATATGAACACAAGCTAATAGAGAAATGAAATCACTGGAGAAAGAAAGGCAAATTGAAGATGAACAAAAGTGAGTGCAAAGGTAAGAAGAAAAGTAAGCCAAGGAGAAAAGCTGGAGCACGGCTGGGCAGAGGACACAGTGCCAGGGCCATGGAGGAATCCATCTACCCAGACACAATGCTCCATTGAAAAAAATAATGCCACACACGAAATGTGTTTGTGTTTTTATAGTTTAGAGTGTCTGTAAAACAGTTCTCATTACATTAATTTCCAGTGGAAAAAGTAATATACCTTTCAAAACACTCGATTTGTAAATGCCCGGGAATGTCTAATTTCTGCCATCCTCATAATGTCGTGTAATAAAAGATGAAAAAGAGGCCTTCACAAGATGTTTAGAAATAGAATAAGCAGTAAGGAGAAAATTTCCTTTTCCTTTTAAACAAATTTGAAAATGGGCATGCTTCCAACTAATAAAAGTATGCTTCCTTCCACCAGGCCTATCCAGGAAACCCTGCTTGCAGCCCTCAGCAATCCCTTGTCTCAGGAGTATTTTATGTCAATCAATGCTCCCGATAAGATACATAGGAAAACAGGCAGGCAGATAAGCCCATGACACTCAAAAATAGTACCAAGCATGGATATGTGTCTCTTTTCCCAAAAAGAACCACCACTACTTAAGAGGAAGTAAAGTAATTAAAAGCAGCCTGATTACTATTAGTGATTAATTGACAAATATGAATTAGTGATACTAGTGATACCATGAAAGAAACGAGCCAGGGCTTACATTTAATTCATCCACTGTATCAGTTAACATCAGCCATCAATTTAGAAAATTGAGAGAGAGCAATGCTGGAGTAAGCAAAAATGATTGAGTAAGCATGCCTGCTGTACTGCTGCCTAACATATTTTATTTAAAAAAAACACCGTAATACCTATATGTACTGACTGTATTGTAGGAGTGTACAGTGGAGTCTGGAGTTAAAAGGGCATGGGGCTAGTAAACAAGCCATACAGGTTCGAGATCTGGTCTTGCCTCTGATCTGGGTGTAACCCTAAAGCAAGCACTCAAGGCAAAATGAAAAGAATGGACACATTCCTTTTGTTTCTTATTAAATTTTTTTTTCAAAAAGTCTTTTATGGAGCCTTTATGACTAAACTAAAGACTCGTCTTCAGATTGAGAGGTGGAGATCTGACCCCCAGCCTTCCTCTCACTGTCCATCCCACCCAGCCCACATTAGTGGTCCCAAAAGCTCCTCCACAAAATATGAGGGCTCCTCAGAAATAAATTATTTTATTTGCTCATTTATTCAAGAAATGCTTATGAGCAAGCCATTTTCTAATCGTTGGGAACATAGTGATATATGATTACTCACTCTGACCTTAGAAACTATTGGGTTATATGGTCTAATTGGCTGTTGGCTTCTCAATGTTCCTCAAGTACTGAAACAGTCAGAGGCTGGTGTAAGTGAGAGGTGCAGAGCCTCAGTGTTTTTTTCTTCAATGAGTAAAATTGTTCTACAGGCAAGGAAGTTTTGTTTCTATAAGCTTTAATTATAAAATGTCTCTCATTAAAGCTAATTTTAAGATATTGTCCAAACAGATGTCATGGTGTTGAAATTCTGTTGATTAAATTTGCACTTAGAATCAGTGTGCAATTCACAGTTTCAAGGTTTTCTTCCAAATGCTCTTCAATATACTTTCAATTATTGATAATCTAGTCCTTTCCTCTTATCCCCAGAGAGTCAGACTTCTGTTATTGCTCTGCACCTAAGCCTGCCTCTCTGAAATCTCCAACTTTTCTAAACCTGCTTTTCCCACATAGAATACATGTGGTCTGATACTTTTTTCCTCTCAACCTCGTAATCTCTTGGATAACAGTCAGCTAGGCCAGACTAATGCAGGATAATGAATACATATAAATCTTTCAGAGAACTATGAAGGCATTTTAAAATCAACTTCAAAAATCAGAGCCAACTCAAAGAGGTGACTAGAAAAGTGAAAATTCCAGGAATCTTGGAAATTCAGTTGCACAGGTACTTTGAGCCATGAAGGATTTTGGGACCTCCCTCAAGTTTTGTTCAATCATCACTTGTCCTTAAGAATATTTTTCCTCTGGGTCTAGATAATGTTTATAATATGAATTTTTTCTGGATTTTTTTGTTAGATAATTTGACCAACACTACAACAGGGTCTCCTATTTTCTTAATACTAATAAATACATAGAAACTGAATCTTCACTCTTAAGTAGATCTTTATATGTCTATAGTGCTCTTTTATCTTCTTTAGAACAATTTATCACTGCCTAAGTTTGTCTAAATTCTTTTTTTTTTTTTTGGAGACGGAGTCTCATTCTGTCACCCAGATTGGAGTGCAGTGGCGCGATCTCTGCTCACTGCAACCTCTGCCTCCTGGGTTCAAGGAATTCCCCTGCCTCAGCCTTCTGAGTAACTGCGACTACAGGCATGTGCCACCACTCATGGCTAATTTTTGTATTTTCAGTAGAGGGGGTTTTGCCGCGTTGGCCAGGCTGGTCTAAGACTCCTGACCTCAAGTGATCTGCCGGACTCAGCCTCCCAGAGTGCTGGGATTACAGGCCTGAGCCACTGTGCCTGGCCAGTTTGCCTAAATTCAATTCATATTGAACTAAGAGAGGAGGCAATTAAGAAGAGAAAAAGATTAACATGAACACCGTCTGTAATCAGTAATAATTATCTATAGCAAGATTAACCAGGAATTTTAAGTGATCTTCACTATCACATATTACAGAAATTTACAAAATAAAGCAAGTAGATCACCCATACTGGTGTCTAATTATTACATACCCACAGACTTTACCAAAAAATGTTATTAAATATTAATATGTTTTTAAATTTTCTGGGTGGCTATATTCTTCCAAGATTTCCGATCTTGTTATTATACCATTCTTTGCCATATGCTTGAAAGCAATCATCTCATTCTCTTACTTAAAGCCCATTAACATGAATTATGAGAGTCTCTATGGCCTGGATCTTACCTCTTTCTCCAGCCATATCATTTGCTACACCCTCCTCTGCTTCCTTCAGCCATTTGCTCTCTAGTCTCTGGGCCCTCAGATATATGGTGTTCCTTCTGCTCTAATTTACCTCCTCATCTACTCCTCACCACTCACTCCCTTTGTCTAGCTAAGGAGTGACTCAATCTCACAGGTCTCAATAGATAGCATTTCCTCAAGGAAGTCTTCCGTGTCCCGTCAAGGGGGTTAGATTCCTCTTCTAGCATCCTCTGCTTGCCCTATCAGCAGTATTCGCAGACTCTCACAATTGCCTATTCACCTGTGTGTAGCCTCCTCTATATTGCACTCAATCAGAAAACAAGGCCATGTTTATACAGGACACCTTGTAACTCAGCACTGAGCATTATGCCTAGCATGCATTATAGCATCAAAAATAAATACTGAATAAATAAAACTGATTAGGTAAATTACATTCTACTTTTCTTTTTCTAAATGTTAGTCATTTTCAGGAACATACACACATACAGACACACATATATACACAAATATATAGATACACAATATACATTCATACACATATGTATACATACATACATACATGCATATGTGATTAATAAAAATATGTAAGCACTGATGAATATTTCATATATATGTGTGTATATATACCCACCCACATATACAAACACACACACACATATGTATGAATGAGGAGAAATGCCAACTTATTACCCTAGGTTTTACAAAAGTTTTGGCTACTTTGCACATAGCTCTAGCTTTTTTGTTTAATACTCTATGTTATAACCAAATGAAACTGAAACAGCCTTGGATATATTTTTATGGGGGCGAAGTTTTAATTAAAAACCACAACTGGCCTCAAAGAAGTACAATTTTGTTAAAATTTTGTCCCATGATATATTTTAAATTAAAAATTAGTTTGCATGCATCTTTTACAAAGAGTTAGATCCTCCTAATGTAGAAAAGAGAGGGCACAAAAAGATCTACTAGGTAGAGAAGAAAATGACCAGCAGCCTGCTCAAATTGCCTTAGTTTGGAGCTCTTCATGGAGTAGCTGGAGAAAAAGGCACTGCTCATGAAGTGGGCAGAGTGAAGGTTTTCATCATGTTACATGGTTTCCTTGTGTAGATCACCAGATCACAAGAGAGTCAGCTTTGGAAATTACTAATCAGTGCCAAAAGAGAACTGTTCCAAAATTAATATAAATTGCTTTAATATTTCTCCCTTCTATAAATTTATATTCATGCTGTAGGTTTGGAACTACTTTTGAAATATTCTTACAAAGGAAAGTTACCAACTCCACAAACTGTTTGTGAGAGTATTAGAAGTGCCAATTGAAACAGGAATGTAATAACACTGTGAAATTGCATTATCTGTCAAATTTCTAAAGCTTATTCAGGTGCTTATTTAAACCCTTGGAACCTGGAGGGAAATGAACATGGGATGACTTTTCATTCAGGTTGCCATAACATTTCAGTAGTGAAACTTCATAGTGGTCTACCAGACACCGAAAATAAGGTTTCGGCAGTAAAACAAGTGTCAACAAACCTCATGCTTCTGTGCAGAAATAGCAGCTACTAATAAGGTAACATCAGTACATTATAAATAATCCCTGAGACAGTCTCAAAAGGGGTCTACAATATCAAACACGTGCAGCAGAAATAGAGTAAAGACACCTTCGAGGCCATCCAGAAGTGCCAAAACAGGGTAGTTTATAGCACAGGCAGTCTGAAATATGCCAGTCAGCTCCAGGTGCCAACATCCACACTTTGGAGGAAATCACCAGGACGTTTCATTATTTGATGGAACAAGCAGACAACAGGAATGTCTCAGTGTCAGTGCTTTTATTAAAAGAAATTAATATTCATCAACACATCTTAATTCAGTTAACAGTTTAAAAGTTGGAATGAAGCATGTCATTCAGGCCAGGAGGTCTTTGGTCCAAGTTAAACAAACTCAGAGAGAATGTCTGGTTACAAGAATGTGTGTTCTTTAACCTAATAAGACTATGCTTTCTACATTAGAAATATCCAGGTGCTAAATTAATCTTGTAATTGTATTTTGAATAACTTAATAAGTAAATTTATTCAGATTAGAGAAACATGGCATCAATATTTAAAGGTAAAACTGTATAACTGATTGTGCTATTTAGAGGTTTATTTGTCCAACTAGAGTTTGAGTTACTTAATTGTATATACTATATCTGGTAAAATATATGCCTCACATATAGTATATATTCAACCAATATTTAGTGAATAAATACAGATTGGACAAAAACGTTTACAAATCTTTTCATCAGAATAGCTGATATTGCAATACACTGTCAAAAATGTTTATCAGTTAACAAAAAAATAGGAAAATAAACTCTCACTTTGTCAACCAATAAAAGGGTAAGGTTTTTCTTTAATAAAAATTAGCCTATAGTGATAACAGTACATCAGCAAAAATGACAGAGTAAGAAATTAAAAATTCTGTCCCTCTATAAAATAATGAAAAAAATATCAGAATCAACTGTTTTGGAACTCTGGAAATCAACCAATGACTTGTGGCAACCCAAAGAATCTTTATTAAAAGAAAAAAAGCAGTTGATTTATTTGCATTCCCAGTGCTAGAGGGATCAAAATGATAACAATATGGGTAAATTATAGCTTAGGCAAAAAACTTAGGAAGAAAGCCTGGGAAGTAAGATATCCTTAAGAGCTATGAAAAGCTTCCACATTTTTCAGGGAATCTAAAAGGACGTGTACATGTTCAGCGTCGTGCATGTTATCAGGAAAGACCTGATAAAGTCCTAGCTTCCCACCTCCTGATGACCTTGAGGCTCTATAAAATTAGGAAGTACTGTCTGGAGGAGCGTTGAAGGTGTGCCCACCACACACTCAGGGCTCCTTGGCAACTAATGGAAGATACTTTGTTTCCAAATATTTAAAAAAATCCCTGCTCTAACATTAGCTGACCACAAAGCTATATTAATAGAGACTTCAGGGCCACACCAAAGGGTAAAGACTTAATAAGATTAGTTTAGAAAAGTCATCAAGTCAACAAACAATAGCTGTAATAAGCAGAAAGAACAACAAATCCTGGGGAAGCAAGAGGATCCAATTTCCAGAGTTGCTAAAAGGTAAAATTTGCAACAGCAACAGCAAAAAATGGGAATGCATGCAAAAGACAAGAAAGTGTGGCCTATATATAGGCAAGGAAATAAATAAAACTGTGCCTAAGAAAGCCCAGAGATTGGACTTTCCAGACAAAGAATTTAAATCAGCTAGTTTAAATGTGTTCACTGAGTTCAGTGAAACTATGTGTAAAGAATGTTTTGGGCCGGGCACAGTGGCTCAAGCCTGTAATCCCAGCACTTTGGGAGGCCGAGGCAGGCGGATCAGGAGGTTAGGAGATCGAGACCACGGTGAAACCCCGTCTCTACTAAAAATACAAAAAATTAGCCGGGGGTGGTGGCGGGTGCCAGTAGTCCCAACTACTCAGAGAGGCTGAGGCAGGAGAATGGCGTGAACCCGGGAGGCGGAGCTTGCAGTGAGCCGAGATTGCGCCACTACACTCCAGCCTGGGCAACAGAGCAAGACTTCGTCTCAAAAAAAAAAAAAAAAAAAAAAGAATGTTTTGGGTGGAGCCAAGATGGCCGATTAGGAGCAGCTCCAGTCTACAGCTCCCAGCGCGAGCGATGCAGAAGATGGGTGATTTCTGCATTTCCATCTGAGGTACCGGGCTCATCTCACTAGGGAGTGCCAGAGAGTGGGTGCAGGACAGTGGGTGCAATGCACCATGCGTGAGCCAAAGCAGGGCGAGGCATTGCCTCACTCGGGAAGTGCAAGGGGTCAGGGAGTTCCCTTTCCTAGTCAAAGAAAGGGGTAACAGACGGCACCTGGAAAATCGGGTCACTCCCACCCTAATACTGCGCTTTTCCAATGGGCTTAAAAAACGGCACACCAGGAGATTATATCCCGCACCTGGCTCAGAAGGTCCTATGCCCACGGAGTCTCACTAATTGCTAACACAGCCATCTGAGATCAAACTGCAAGGTGGCAGTGAGGCTGGGGGAGGGGCGCCTGCCATTGCCCAGGCTTAATTAGGTAAACAAAGCAGCCAGGAAGCTCGAACTGGGTGGAGCCCACCACAGCTCAAGGAGGCCTGCCTGCCTCTGTAGGCTCCACCTCTGGGGGCAGAGCACAGACAAACAAAAAGACAGCAGTAACCTCTGCAGACTTAAATGTCCCTGTCTGACAGCTTTGAAGGAGCAGTGGTTCTCCCAGCATGCAGCTGGAGATCTGAGAACAGGCAGACTACCTCCTCAAATGGGTCCCTGACACCTGAGCAGCCTAACTGGGAGGCATCCCCCAGCAGGGGCAGACTGACACCTCACATGGCCGGGTACTCCTCTGAGACAAAACTTCCAGAGGAAGGATCAGACAGCAGCATTTGTGGTTCACCAAGATCCGCTGTTCTACAGCCACCGCTGTTCTGCAGACACCGCTGCTGATATCCAGGCAAACAGGGTCTGGAGTGGACCTCTAGCAAACTCCAACAGACCTGCAGCTGAGGATCCTGTCTGTTAGAAGGAAAACTAACAAACAGAAAGAACATCCACACCAAATACCCTTCTGTAAAACACCATCATCAAAGACCACCATCATAAAACCACAAAGATGGGGAAAAAACAGAGCAGAAAAACTGGAAACTCTAAAAAGCAGAGCACCTCTCCTCCTCCAAAGGAATGCAGCTCCTCACCAGCAACGGAAAAAAGCTGGATGGAGAATGACTTTCACGAGTTGAGAGAAGAAGGCTTCAGACGATCAAACTACTCCAAGCTACAGGAAAAAATTCAAACCAATGGCAAAGAAGTTAAAAACTGTGAAAAAAAATTAGATGAATGGATAACTAAAATAACCAATGCAGACAAGTCTGTAAAGGAGCTAATGGAGCTGAAAGCCAAGGCTCGAGAACTACGTGAAGAATGCAGAAGCCTCAGGAGCCGATTTGATCAACTGGAAGAAAGGGTATCAGTGATGGAAGATGAAATGAATGAAATGAAGTGAGAAGGGAAGTTTAGAGAAAAAAGAATAAAAAGAAATGAACAAAGCCTCCAAGAAATATGGGACTATGTGAAAAGACCAAATCTACCTCTGACTGCTATACCTGAAAGTGACGGGGAGAATGGAACCAAGTTGGAAAACACTCTGCAGGATATTATCCAGGAGAACTTCCCCAATCTAGCAAGGCAGGCCAACATTCAGATTCAGGAAATACAGAGAATGCCACAAAGATGCTCCCTGAGAAGAGTAACTCCAAGAGACATAATTATCGGATTCACCAAAGTTGAAATGAAGGAAAAAATGTTAAGGGCGGCCAGAAAGAAAGGTTGGGTTACCCACAAAAGGAAACCCATCAGACTAACAGCGTATCTCTCGGCAGAAACTCTACAAGCCAGAAGAGAGTGGGGGCCAATATCCAACATTCTTAATGAAAAGAATTTTCAACCCAGAATTTCATATCCAGCCAAACTAAGCTTCATAAGTGAAGGAGAAATAAAATCCTTTATAGACAAGCAAATGCTGAGAGATTTTGTCACCAGCAGGCCTGCCCTAAAAGAGCTCCTGAAGGAAGCACTAAACATGGAAAGGAACAACCAGTACCAGCCACTGCAAAAACATGCCAAAATGTAAAGACCATCAAGGCAAGGAAGAAACTGCATCAACTAATGAGCAAAATAACCAGCTAACATCATAATGACAGGACCAAATTCACACATAACAATACTAACTTTAAATGTAAATGGGCTAAATGCTCCAATTAAAAGACACAGAGTGGCAAACTGGATAAGGAGTCAGGACCCATCCATGTGCTGTATTCAGGAAACCCGTCTCATGTGCAGAGACACACATAGACTCAAAATAAAGGGATAGGGGACGATCCACCAAGCAAACGGAAAACAAAAAAAGGCAGGGGTTGCAATCCTAGTCTCTGATAAAACAGACTTTAAACCAACAAAGATCAAAAGAGACAAAGAAGGCCATTACATAATGGTAAAGGGATCAATTCAACAAGAAGAGCTAACTATCCTAAATATATAAGCACCTAATACAGGAGCACCCAGATTCATAAAGCAAGTCCTTAGTGACCTACAAAGAGACTTAGACTCCCACAAAATAATAATGGGAGACTTTAACACCCCACTGTCAACATTAGACAGATCAACGAGACAGAAAGTTAACAAGGATACCCACGAATTGAACTCAGCTCTGCACCAAGCAGACCTAATAGACATCTACAGAACTCTCCACCCCAAATCAACAGAATATACATTTTTTTCAGCACCACATCACACCTATTCCAAAATTCACCACATAGTTGGAAGTAAAGCTCTCCTCAGCAAAAGTAAAAGAACAGAAATTATAACAAACTGTCTCTCAGATCACAGTGCAATCAAACTAGAACTCAGGATTAAGAAACTGACTCAAAACTGCACAACTACATGGAAACTGAACAACCTGCTCCTGAATGACTACTGGGTACATAATGAAATGAAGGCAGAAATAAAGATGTTCTTTGAAACCAATGAGAACAAAGACAAAACATACCACAATCTCTGGGACACATTCAAAGCAGTGTGTAGAGGGAAATTTATAGCACTAAATGCCCACAAGAGAAAGCAGGAAAGATCTAAAATTGACACCCTAACTTCAAATTAAAAGAACTAGAAAAGCAAGAGCAAGCACATTCAAAAGTTAGCAGAAGGCAAGAAATAACTAAAATCCGAGCAGAACTGAAGGAAATAGAGACACAAAAAACCCTTCAAAAAATTAATGAATCCAGGAGCTGGTTTTTTGAAAGGATCAACAAAATCGATTGACCACTAGCAAGACTAATAAAGAAGAAAAGAGAGAAGAATCAAATAGATGCAATAGAAAATGATAAAGGGGATATCACCACCAATCCCACAGAAATACAAACTACCATCAGAGAATACTACAATCACCTCTGCGCAAAACAAACTAGAAAATCTAGAAGAAATGGATAAATTCCTCGACACATACAACCTCCCAAGACTAAACCAGGAAGAAGGTGAATCTCTAAATAGACCAATAACAGGCTCTGAAATTGTGGCAATAATCAATAGCTTACCAACCAAAAAACATCCAGGACTAGATGGATTCACAGCCGAATTCTACCAGAGGTACAAGGAGGACCTGGTACCATTCCTTCTGAAACTATTCCAATCAATAGAAAAAGAGGGAATCCTTCCTAACTCATTTTATGGGGCCAGCATCATCCTCATACCAAAGCCTGGCAGAGACACAACAAAAAAAAAAGAGAATTTTAGACCAATATCCTTGATGAACATTGATGCAAAAATCCTCAATAAAATACTGGCAAACTGAATCCAGCAGCACATCAGAAAGCTTATCCACCATGATCAAGTGGGCTTCATCCCTAGGATGCAAGGCTGGTTTAACATAGGCAAATCAATAAATGTAATCCAGCATATAAACAGAACCAAAGACAAAAACCACATTATTATCTCAATAGATACATCAAAGGCCTTTGACAAAATTCAACAACGCTTCATGCTAAAAACTCTCAATAAATTAGGTATTGATGGGACGTATCTCAAAATAATAAGAGCTATCTATGACAAACCCACAGCCAATATCATACTGAATGGGCAAAAACTGGAAGCATTCCCTTTGAAAACTGGCACAAGACAGGGATGCCCTCTCTCACCACTCCTATTCAACATAGTGTTGGAAGTTCTGGCCGGGGCAATTAGTCAGGAGAAGGAAATAAAGGGTATTCAATTAGGAAAAGAGGAAGTCCAATCGTCCCTGTTTGCAGATGACATGATTATATATCTAGAAAACCCCATTGTCTCAGCCCAAAATCTCCTTAAGCTGATAAGCAACTTCAGCAAAGTCTCAGGATACAAAATCAGTGTACAAAAATCACAAGCATTCTTATACACCCATAACAGACAAATAGCCAAATCATGAGTGAACTCCCATTCACAATTGCTTCAAACAGAATAAAATACCTAGGAATCCATCTTACAAGGGATGTGAAGGACCTCTTCAAGGAGAACTACAAACCACTGCTCAATGAAATAAAAGAGGACACAAACAAATGGAAAAACATTCCACCCTCATGGGTAGGAAGAAGCAATATCGTGAAAATGGCCATACTGCCCAAGGTAATTTATAGATTCAATGCCATCCCCATCAAGCTACCAATGACTTTCTTCACAGAATTGGAAAAAACGACTTGAAAGTTCATATGGAACCAAGAAAGAGCCCACATCACCAAGTCAATCCTAAGCCAAAAGAACAAAGCTGGAGGTATCACACTACCTGACTTCAAACTATACTACAAGGCTACAGTAACCAAAACAGTATGGTACTAGTACCAAAACAGACATGTAGATAAATGGAACAGAACAGAGCCCTCAGAAATAATGCCACATATCTACAACCATCTGATCTTTGACAAACCTGACAAAAACGAGAAATGGGGAAAGGATTTCCTGTTTAGTAAATGGTGCTGGGAAAACTGGCTAGCCATATGTAGAAAGCTGCAACTGGATCCCTTCCTTACACCTTATACAAAAATTAATTCAAGATGGATTAAAGACTTACATGTTAGATCTAAAATCATAAAAACCCTAGAAGAAAACCTAGGCAATACCATTCAGGACATAGGCTTGGGCAAGGCATGTCTAAAACACCAAAAGCAATGGCAACAAATGCCAAAATTGACAAATGGGATCTAATTAAACTAAAGAGCTTCTGCACAGCAAAAGAAACTACCATCAGAGTCAACAGGCAACCTACAAAATGGGAGAAAATGTTTGCAACTTACTCATCTGACAAAGGGCTAATATCCAGAATCTGCAAAGAACTCAAACAAATTTATAAGAAAAAAACAAGCAACCCCATCAAAAAGTGGGCAAAGGACATGAACAGACACTTCCCAAAAGAAGACATTTATGCAGCCAAAAGACACATGAAAAAATGCTCATCATCACTGGCCATCAGAGAAATGCAAATCAAAACCACAATGAGATACCATCTCACACCAGTTAGAATGGCCATCATTAAAAAGTCAGGAAACAACAGGTGCTGGAGAGGATGTGGAGAAATAGGAACACTTTGACACTGTTGGTGGGACTGTAAACTAGTTCAACCATTGTGGAAGTCAGTGTGGCGATTCCTCAGGGATCTAGAACTAGAAATATCATTTGACCCAGCCATCCCATTACTGGGTATATACCCAAAGGACTATAAATCATGCTGCTATAAAGACACATGCACACGTATGTTTAGTGCGGCACTATTCACAATAGCAAAGACTTGGAACCAACCCAAATGTCCAAAAACGATAGACTGGATTAAGAAAATGTGGCACATAGACACCATGGAATACTATGCAGCCATAAAAAATGATGAGTTCATGTCCTTTGTAGGGACATGGATGAAACTGGAAACCATCATTCTCAGCAAACTATCGCAAGGACAAAAAACCAAACACCGCATGTTCTCACTCATAGGTGGGAATTGAACAATGAGAACACATGGACACAGGAAGGGGAACATCGCACTCCAGGGACTGTTGTGGGGTGGGGGGAGGGGGGAGGGATAGCATTAGGAGATATACCTAATGCTAAATGATGAGTTAATGGGTGCAGCACACCAATATGGCACATGTATACATAAGTAACAAACCTGCACATTGTGCACATGTACCCTAAAACTTAAAGTATAATAAAAATAAAAAAAAAGAAAAAAAGAATGTTTTAAAAGTATGAGAATGATGTCTCACCAAGTTGAAATCACCAACAAAGAGATAAATGTGGCTGGGTGCTGTGGCTCATTCCTGTAATCTCAACACTCTGGGAGGCCAAGGAGGCAGATCACGTGAGGCCAGGAGTTTGAGACCAGCCTGGCCAACATGGTGAAACTCTGTCTCTACTAAAAATGCGAAAAGTTAGCCAGGCATGGCAGTGCAAGGCTGTAATCCCAGCTACTCAGGAGGCTGAGGAAAGAGAATCTCTTGAACCCAGGAGGCAGAGGTTACAGTGAGTCAAGATCATGCCACTGCACTCCAGCCTGGGCAACAGTGTAAGACTCTGTCTCAAAAAAAAAAATGAAATAAAAGAGAGAGAGAGAGAAAATTTATGAAAGGAGACTTTATAAATTTGGGGGTTCAAAAGTAAAATAACTAAAATGAAACATTCAGTCTAAAAAGCTGTAACAGCAGACTTGAGCAGTCAAAAGAAATAATCAGCAAACTTGAAGACAGGTCAATTCAGTCTGAAAAGAAGAAATAAATAAGAATAAAGAAAAATAAACAAGGTCAAAAAGCCCCAGGGGACACCATCAAGCATACCAACATATGCATAATGAGAGTCCCAAAAGGAGAAAAAAACGCAAACATTGTTAAAGAAATGATGACCTAAAACTTCCTAAATTTGTTAAAAACATTATTGTTTCTATCCAAATATTTTTATAAACTCCAAGTAGAATAAACTAAAAAAATCCATACCTAGACGCATCACAATCAAACTGTCAAAAGTTAACAAATCTTAGAAGTAGCAATAAAGAAGCAACTTAGCATATACAACAATACAATTAATAGTTGATTTCTCATCAAAAACCGTGAAGTTTCAAAGGCAGTGCTACAATATATTCAAAATGCTAAAAGGAAACAAAACAAAACAAAAAATACCACCAGCCAATAATTCAATTCTGTGACTGGCAACACTATGTTTCAAAATGAAAGAGAAATTAAGACCTTCTCAGTTAAACTAAAACTGAGGAAGTTCACTGCTTACATACCTTTACAGAAAGAAATGCTAGAGTCCTTCAAGCTTAAATGAAAAAGTAACTGACAGTAATTCAACTCAAGAAGAAATATAAAATGCTATTAAAAGTAACTACAAAAGTAAATATACAGAACAATATAAATGTATTTTTGTTCGTAACTCCTTTTCTCTGTCTGATTGGAAACACAACTGTATGAAGCAACAATTATAAATTAATTTAATGGGTCCATAATATATAAAGAGGTAATACGTGATAATAACAGCATAAAGGTCAGGGATATATTGGAGCAAAGTTATTCTATACTATTGAAATTGAGTTTGTATTTATCCAAAATAGATTGCTATAAATTAATATGTTAATTATAATCTTCAAGGAACAATAACTCAAAACAGTATGGCAAAAGAAAGGACAAGGTACACTAGAAGATATCTTTTTAATATAAGGAGAAGACTGTAATGGAGGAATTGGGGGAAAAATAAAACAACATATACAGAAAACAGATATCAAGTGGCAGAAGTAAATCTTTCCTTACCAATAATTATATGAAATATAAATGGGTTAAACTCTACAATTGAAAGGCGAAGATTGGAAGAATGGATCAAAAAACATGATTCAAATATATGTTGTCTTAGATGCAACTGAGGTCATTATGCTAAATAAATTAACACAGGAACAGAAAACCAAATACTGCATGTTCTCACTTATAAGTGAGAGCTAAACATTGGGTACTCATGGACATAAAGACGGCAACAATAGACATTAAGAAGGAGGAAAGGATTGAAAAACTAACTATTGGAGCCTATATTCACTACCTGGTGACAAGATCAGACATACTCCAAACCTCAGCATCATGCAACATACCCACATAGAAAACCTGCACACGTAACCCCTGAATCTAAAATAAAAGTTGAAATTATATTTAACGAAACAAATATATGTTATCTATAAGAAACTCAATTAAGATTAAAATACACAAATTAGTTGCACGTAAAACAAGTAAAATAATGGAAACTTATATTCCATGAAAGCAGTACTCAAAAGAGAGCTGGAGTGACATACTAGTGTTGAACAAAATATAAGAAAAAAGAATGTTCTTAGAATAAAGGAAGACACTACATAATAAAAGCATACATTAATCCAGAAGATGTAAAAATTATAAATATATGTGGACCTCAAATCATAGCCCCAAGAGATATGAAGCAAAAACTAAAATAATTGAAAGGAAAAACTGCCAATTCAACCATAATGGTTAATACTTCAATACCCCATTTTCAATAACAGATAGAGCAACTATACATAAAATCAGCCAAAAAAAAGACTTGAAAACACTATGTATCAACTAGACCTAAAAGACATCTCTAGAACTCACCAAAAAAAAAAAAAAAAAACAACAGCAGATACACAGTCTTCTCAAATACACATAGAACATTCAGTAAGACAGACCGTATGTTAGGATGCAAAAAAAGTCTCAAAAAACTTAAAAAGATTTCAATCCTACAAGTATGTTCTGTGACCACAATGGAGTAGAATTAGAAATTAAAACAGAAGAAAATTTGGAAAATTCACAAATATGTAAAAATTAAACATGAAGAAATAAAAACGAAAATGAAAATAAAAAATACTGAGGAGGATGAAAACCAAACACATTGTATCAATACGTATGGATTAAATAAAAACAATGCTTAGAGGGAAATACACAGCTGCAAATGCCTTTCTTAAAAAGAAAATAATCCCAAATCAATAGCCCATCCTTCCACCTTAAGACACTTGGAAGGAAAAACTAAACCTGAAGGAAGTGTAAGAATAAAATTTAAAAAGATTAAACAATAAATGAATGAAATAGAGAACAGGAAAAAAGCATCAATATTAAAAGTTGTTTATTTGAAAATGTCAACAAAATTGACAAACACACTGGAAAAACTCAAAAATATCTAGATTAACCAAGAGGACTCAAATTACTAAAATTAGGAATTAAAACATTACTTATGTTACAGAAATAAACATTATTATAAGAAAATACTAAGAACAATGATGTTCCAAAAAATTATGTAACCTAGATAGAGAAATTCTTAGAAATATTTCAACTAACAAATACGACTCAAGAAGAAATAGAAAGTCTTAATATGCCTAAAATAAGTAGAGATTGAGTTAGCATTCAAAATAATTCCTTAAGAAAAGATTATACACAACAACTAAGTCAGATTTATCCCAGAAATGCCAGATTGATTCAACATACAAAAATGAAACAATATAATATACCTTATTAATATAATAACAGAATAGCATAATCATCTCAATTGATATAGAAAAAACATTTGACAAAACCTAACACTTCTTCAAAAACACCAATGCTATGAACAAAAAGGAAACTTCTCAATATGATAAACATTATCTATAGAAAACTCACAGCTAATATCATACTTAATAGTGAAAGACTGAAAGTGTTTTCTCCTCTAATATCAGAAACAAACAAGTATATCCATTCTTGCCATGGTACTAGAGGTAGCAATTAAGTTAATTTGGCAAAGAAATCAATGTGGCCAGAGTAGAAAGGTAGTAAATAAAACTAACTGTATATGCAGATGATTGATACCTACCTATTTAGACAGATAGCTATGCATATGGATAGATATATTTATACATATCAATCTATATCTGTTGATTGATCAGTAGATATCTCCCTGAAGAATTTCCTAAAATATATATTACAGCTAATAAGGTGAGTTTAACAAAATTGCAAGATACATGATCAACATAAGGAAAATTAGTAGCATATCTATATATTAGTTATGAATAATGTGAACAGTGAAATTATGAAAACCATCCCATAGCATCAAAAATAAAAAAAATGCTTAGAAATAAAATTAACCTAAAAAGTGAAAAAAAATGTGCATTAAAATTACATAATATTGTTGACATAAATTAAAGATCTAAATTAAGAAGATATTTCATATTCATGGAAGACCTAATATTGTTAACATGGCGATACTCCTTAAACTCATCTGCAGATTCAAGGAGAGTCATATCAAAATTTCAGCCACTTTTGTTGATAAATGAATGAGTTGATCCTAAAATTCATAGGAAATGGACACAGAAGAGCCAAAACAATTCATTGAAAAGAAAAACAAAATGAAGATCTCATACATCTTGATTTCAAAACTTACTAGTACAAAGCAATGATAATTAAGACAAGATGGTGCTCACGTAAACATACATCTATAAAATAGAATTGAGACTATATTTTTCGACAATGATACAAACACCATTCAACGGGAAAATAATAGTCTTTTCAACAAATGGTACTAGGACAATTCATATGCAAAATAATAAATTTAGTCCCCTACTAAACATCTTATGTAAATTTGACTCAAATGGATCAAAGATTTGAATGTAAGGGTAAAACCGTAAAACTCTTAGAAGAAAATGTAGGTAAAACTCTGTTACTTGGATTGCACAATGATTTTTTTTAAATATGACACTAGAAGCAAAGACATAAAAAATAAATAAATTAGATTGTATAAAAATTAGACTTTTATTTTTCGAAGGACATTATAAGAAAGTGAAAAAACAATTCACACTCTGGGAGAAAATATTTGCAAATCATATCTCTGGCAAGGGCCTAGTGTCCAGGCTATATAAAGAACTATTACAACTCAACGATAAAAAGACAACCCAATTTTAAAATGGGCAAAAGGTTTGAATACCCATTTCTCCAGAGAACATATACAAATGACCAGTAAGCACAAGGAAAGATGTTCCACATTGTGAGTCATTAAAGAAATGCAAATCAAACCACAATAAGCTCCCACTTCATGCTCACTAAGAGGGCTATCTCTCAAAAAAGTAATGTGTTGCTAAGGATGCAAAAAAATTAGAACTCTCATACATCACTGGCGGGTATGTGTAAAATGGTGCAGCCAGTTTGGAAAACAACTAGGCAGTTCCTCAAAAAGCTAAACACAAAATTACCATGTGACCCAGAACTCCTAAGTATATATCCATGAGAATTACAAATATATGTTCCCATAAAAACTTGCAAGTGAATATTCATAATGACATTAATACTAGTAGCCAAATGTGACAGAAGCCCAAATTTCTATCAGCTGATGAATGAGTACACAAAAGATGATATCTATACAATGGAATATCTTTCAACTATAGAAAGAAATGAAATGGTGTTACATGCTACAGCATGAGTGAATCTTGACAACATTATGCTAAGTGAAAGAAGCTACACAGAGTAAAATATATTGTATGATTTCATTTATATGAAATGCCCAGTATAGGCAAATTCCTTCTTTCATGACTTTATCTTTCAGAGCAGTTTCAGGCTCATAGAAAAATTGAACAGAAGGTACAGATTTCTCATACACCTTCTGCCCCCACAAATGCATAACTTCCCCATTTTCAACACCTTCCACTAGACCCCACCTCCCAACACCTCCAAGTTGAGAATCAAATTTCTTTTTCTTTTTCTTTTTTTTTTTTGAGACAGAGTCTCGCTCTGTCGCCCAGGCTGGAGTACAGTGGTGTGATCTTAGCTCACTGCAACCTCCATCTCCTGGGTTCAAGCAATTCTCCTGTCTCAGCCTCCCAAGTAGCTGGGATTACAGGTGCATGCCACCACGCCCAACTAATTTTTGTATTTTTAGTAGAGACGGTTTCGCCATGTTGGTCAAAGTGGTCTCGAACTCCTGACCTTAGGTGATCTGCCTGCCTCGCCCTCCCAAAGTGCTGGGATTACAGGTGTGAGCCACTATGCCCAGCCAAGGATCAAATTTCAACATGACTTTTAGTGGGGATAAACAAACCATTTCCTAACCATAGTCACTTTATATGATACTTAGCATTGTATTGAGTGTTAAAAAATATCCTACCTGAGTCAGCTAATCATAAGAATAACATGATAGCTAAAAAATCTTTTTCTTTTAAATGGAAAAGTGCTATGAAATTGTAAGCTTAAATTCTATGGTGTAAAGTTAATCAGTTCAATAATCTTATTTATCCCCTTTTTTACTTCTGACAATACTATATTATATTGTATATGTTATATATTCCTCCCCAGCATTGTGCTGATTGGTGCTTTCTTAGTTTTTCTTATAAAAAGATAACTAATAATAGGTTATTGAGAGGAACATGTAAAGAATAATTAATTCCAATCATTAAACGGGCCAAACTTAAAAGTAAGAATTTTATATATCTATGTTTTCAAACTACAATTAGATAATTTTCTGTCAATTTTTTGCCTTTTTTTTTTCCTGTGGAAGCAAAGCAGCATGAAATGTAGTTGTTTACTCTGACACTCAGAAAGGCAACTGTGCCTATAAAACTATTTCAATGTTTAAATATTGGTATTTTGCAACTAAATTAAAAGAAAATTACAATCAATGTGAAGCTAATGCCTATTTATTTTAAAAGTTAGGGCAAGTGAGCAATGTATTTTTACAATCCAATGGCGATGTCATGCTATTATAGTGCAAAGAAACTTTTATAAAATTAAATGCTTAAAATTTAGGGAAACCAATTATTAACTCCATGTGCCTGTATATATTTATTTGTCCCATGGTTGGGGCCTTAAAAATCAGCTAAAAACAAGCTCAGTCAGCTATATCCTCACTATTCCAGGTTGTTTTTTCACAGAACTGAGATTTTCTATCCCTGTGAACCACTCAGCTCCCATTTTGAGGAGTCATTTTGCACTACCTTTTGTATATTGCTGTCATCTAAAATAGCACATACTCTGGGAGCTGATAACATTTCACTGGGCAAAGTTAATGTTTGCTGTGCCTACCAAGCTAAACACAACACATAATTATAAAATCAGGGGTTAGGTAGGCAGAAATTTCTATTTTAAGCACATTATCTAAAAGCTTTCAAAATCAGCCTCTTGAATACCTCTGAGTTCTCCTTGTTTTCCCACTCCCATTCATAGACCTCCTGGCAGATAAGATGAAATGGAAGTAGGGAAAACCGAGTAGTGAGAGTTAGCAAAAATCATGTGAAAATACATCATATTTCTGTCTCAAATCCAATTTTCTGCTCTTCCCGCCACCTCCCTTCATCTCACCCTCCAACATCACTAGACCCATTTTATACAGGAGAAGCTTCCTCTTTTTGAAGTCTGTTTTTTGTCTTCCTAATTAAATGGAATTTTGCTGAAACCTTGGAAAGTAAGTACAATATGAATATTCTAATTAAAATGTCTAGAATAATTTTCTCAAAGCTATTTATTTATTTATTTATTTGAGAAAGAGTTTTGCTCTTGTTGCCCAGGCTGGAGTGCAATGGCACGATCTCAGCTCACTGCAACCTCTGACTCCTGAGTGCAAATGAGTCTCCTGCCTCAGCCTCCCGAGTAGCTGGGATTACAGGCGCCCCACCACACCTGGCTAACTTTTTGTATTTTTAGTAGATACGGGGTTTCACCATGTTGGCCATGTTGGTCTCGAACTCATGACCTCAGGTGATCCGCCTACCTCAGCCTCCCAAAGTGCTGGGATTATAAGTGTGAGCCACCGTGCCTAGCCTCTCGAAGTTATTTCTAATAGTCCATGATAATAGCTACAATAATTATGGAAAATTCAAATATTTATTGCATTAACTTTTGAAATAAATCTTTCAGTCTTCATTGAATCCTTGAAAATTTTTGTTTGTTTAAAAATATCTGGTGAGTGAAGTCAAGTGTTTTGTAGGTTTCAAATGAATTGTGCCTGTTTCATACATTTACGTAGCAAAGTTAGTTTTTGGTGTGTTATTTTTCCCTCAAAATGTGAATATAAGCAATGGTCACATATCAATTTAACTATTAACATAACAGAGCTTTCCAACTTGTCTGCCAAGTTTAGATTACTTGCCTGATTTACTCTTCTCGGAAACACAGGCATAGGAAGCCTTGGATACATGTTTCCCAGGCAGTCCTTGACAGGATTCTGATTAAGATTCAGCAAGTGAGGAGAACATGAGCAAAGTTTTGAAATGGAATGGAAGCCTAAGCTATTGTTAGCTGTGGTGAATCCATACGGGTCTGTAGCAACCTCAATTCTTGCCTCCTCAGAAGGAAGAATTCGACTGAGGAGCATAAGGCAGAGTGAGAGACCACGGCACATTTTAGAGCAGGAGTGAAAGTTTATTAAAAAGCTTTAGAGCAAGAATGAAAGGAAGTAAAGTACACTTGAAAGAGGGCCAAGAGGGCGACTTGAGAGACTCAAGTGCGTGGTTTGATCTTTGACTAGAGGTTTTATGTGTTGGCATGCTTCTGGGGTCCTGTGTCCGTTTTCCCCCGATTCTTCCCTTGGGGTGGGCTGTCTGCATGTGCAGTGGCCTGCCAGCACTTGTGAGGGACTGCATGCACAGTTTGTTTACTGAAGTTGTACACATTCTCACTTGAGGCGTTCTTGCCTTACCAGTAGAATGTTTCTAGAAGGTCATATACCAGTTAAACTCCGCCATTTTGCCTCTTAGTACACATGCTTGAGCCCACTTGCCCAACTTCTGAGATCTTATCAGGAAGCTGCTGATCACCAGCTTCAGGTTTTTTCTATCTATTGGGAGACTGCCTTTCTCTGGTGCTGGCTGCAATCAATCATTATTTTAGAGACGGTTTAACAACTGCCTGACCATCACCTGATGGTTGCCTAACATTCCTGGTGGGGGTAGTGGGGCCTCTCCTGTCCTGCTCATGTCTGACTAGTTACCTACTGTAACACTATCACTTCTTCATTTTCTGCCTGAAGCAAATCTGGCGGTCTCATGGTATTCAGCACACTTAGGGCTGTGCCTTGAGTGGCCTCTGGGTGTTTCCCTAGAAACCATCTACCCAATGACTTACTTCAGAATACTGTGGGCAAGAGCAGCTGTTTCCTGCAGTAACCGATTGGGGTAGCTCTGCCACCTTCCTTTTTTATTTATTTGTTAATTTATTTTTTATTATACTTTAAGTTCTGGGATACATGTGCAGAATGTGCAGGTTTGTTACAAAGGTATACATGTGCTATGGTGGTTTGCTGCACCCATCAACCTGTCATCTAGGCCAAAAAACATAAGAAAAAAAGCTCATTACCACTGGTCATTAGAGAAATGCTCCGCCACCTTTCTAATCACCCGAAACCTGAGAAAGCCTGAGAGCTAACTGCTGTCCTTCATTATATTTGGTTCTCCACCCCTCCCATTACCTTTAGAAGCATCTAACTCCCCATACCCTTTGCTTCTTGAAATACCTAGCGTGTTTTCTGTTTTTATGACTGAACCTTCAGTAATGAAAATGGATACATGTTCTAATAATTACTATCTTGAGAGATTTTTGCTTTTGTTCTAGAGATAGCATTGCTTAAAATATTTTTTAAAATAATAGCTTAAACAAATATCTCAGTCTTTGAATAATCTTGACTGAGTTGTCAGAATTCCCTCAGAGCGTGCATTTGATATATGAAAACAGGTAGGAGCTGCTTAATGTAAATTGCTAAATAAAGTAGGTTATTGTTGGGTGCTGAATTGAGCCACCCCACTCCCCAAAATTCAAATGGTGACCTCCTAACCTCCAGTACTTCAGAATGTGACTGTATCTGAAGATAGATCTTTAAAGTGGTAATTAAGCTAAAATGAAGTCACTACAGTGAGCCCAAGTCCGATATGACTGGTGCCCTTATAAGAGATTTTTACACAGACACACACAGAGGGAGACAGCTGTCTACAAGCCACAGAGAGAAACCAATCCTTCAGACACCTCAGTCTCAAACTCTCAAACTTCCAGCCTCCAGAACTGTCAGAAAAAAAAGTTTCTGTTGCTTAAGCCACCCAGTCTGTGGTACTTTGTTATGGCAGCCCTAGCAAGAAAATATAATCATCAGCGGAATAATTCTAATTCTGGATATAAAACGATATGTGACTTTGAGGCATTAAACTTCATTTATAAAATATCTCTAAGGATAATTCTGCAAGAGATGTATGGGCATAGATTACAGAAAGACCATTATTTAAGGAAAACCTCCCAAGATAAACTATGGTGGCAGAAATAACATTTATTTAAATGCCATTATAGAGAGGTTATTTTAAAATTTCATATAGGGAATATATCCATATTCTTTATAGATAATATGTTACATTTATATATAGATGTAACTATATAAATACATATACATATATAAATATAAATATATGTTACATCTATATATATGTAACATAAATTACTATATCTTCCTCCATGGAATACAGGGACGAGAAACAGAGCAATATTTAAAACTTAGCCAATCACAAGGGGATTGGATAAAAAAGAATGTCCAGAAGACTGAGAGCTTCTGGCTCTTAAGGGTGATATCTGTCTCTGCTTTCTTATTCCATGATTCAAGAAAAATGAGGGCATGGCTTTTTTATTCCATGTCCTGAGTCTTGTCTCTGCCTCCATGGGGTGCCCCTCTCCTGAATTTCTAATTCTCCTTTTGTAGTTTCCCTATAAATACATAAACTGACACACATATAGAATGCTTAATACATATAAGGTTGCGTATCATTACATTTTAATGTAATTTCTTCTTAGTACATAAAAATCTGCCTTTTCATGGAGATGCTTTATAGATATACCATAACTATTTAACTAATGAACTATTGCTGGACATTTTTTTCTAATCTTTTACTATCATCAATAAAGCTTTAATAAATAATTTTTATAATTGTCACTTTTAAAGTAAATGAGAATATCTGTAGATTAAATTCGAAAAGATGATGGACCAATGAGTATGTATATAGAGAGAGGGTAGGGGAAAGAGAGAAAGAGAGAGAGATGATGATGATGATGACAGACAGATAGATAGATAGATAGACAGACATGTCTGTTTTGATAAATATAGTAAATTCCTATAAAACTATAGCATCTAAAAATCAACTGTATGAAATATAGTATTATATTTTTACAAGAGAATAAAAACCAATAGTTTTCATTTAGTCTTTATGTTAGCATAAGTAAACCAAGTAAAAAAAAAAATCCCATGTAATTGTTTTCTACATGTGGGAAAAAGAACAATTACTGCAAAAAGCATTCATTTTTACTTCACTGTGATAGTCCCAAGTGATCATCATGTTTTAAATTCTTAGCCTCACCCTATTCTTCATGCAGAAGATAAAATTATTTTATCCACTGTCATTTGAGAACAGAGCCACTTGTCAAAAGCATTATGTTTCATTTCATAGAATTTTCCAGGTGTTATGGGGATGGGTTATTTCATTGCCAAATTACTGTTTGTTGGGTTGTACAACTTTATTCTTCAAGCGGCACTATCTGAGAGTTCATGTTTTCCTAGTTTTGCCAACAGAGTTGCAACTGCACTTTAACAACACTCTTAGTGTTGCACCAAAGAGAAGACTAGAGAATCTGATGAATGTATTTGTACTTAACTTTTAATGTAACAGGTCTTCCTAGACATACACAATGATTAGCCCCTCTTTTAGATCACTGTTGGCCTACATGCAGCTCCCCTCCTTCTCTTTGTAAATCACTACTTGATGAAGTAACTATGGGACTTAAACCTCACCAGACAGAGGAATTTCCAGTGAGGAAAGCTTATGTCTCTGCTCCAATGCAGTTAATCTAAAAGTCCCTCAAGTCTTAGGTGTTAGTGATGGCAAAGCCCCATATGAGGTCATCCAGACCATCCCTTGGCAAGATTTGTCTCAACAGTGTTTGATGTTTGCTTTTCTCTAGTTAGTCCAGTCCTATTCACTGACTTAAACATTTTAAAATTTAAAAAGTTCACTAGGGAATCCCAAAATTTTCTTCTCAAAGCAAATCAGCAGATAATAAAACCTTGAAAAATGTGAGAACCTTAGTTTTCTAAAGCTCAAGAGGCAAAAATGTTCTGCTTTAAGGAAGAAAGAATATTTGTTTATTTTTCTCCTAGAGACTTCAACCTACTATATTTAATTTCTGTATATTTTTGGGACTAGTTGAAATATTTGTTACTTGTTGCATGTATTAATTGACATCAGTGTTCTAAGAATTGTCATGCTGAAACACTTATTTGAAATAGCTCTCTTGATGTTACATGGAGAAAATGGTCAACATAATGAGGCATGGGAAAATCAGACCACAGCCATTAAATGCAAGCCACAGGACTACACTGCTTAGAACAGCCACACACAATAGCAGTAACACTCTCAGAGGTCAGAGACACACCATCAGATGGATACTGTAAACTAATCACACTTGATAAAGGTTGACTTGGAATTGCTAAGAAAGCTGAATATTCCGACCACCCCAGTTTCTATTGGTATTGATATTATACAAAAGGCACATGTAAATAAGGGAGGATTTAAGGGGTTCTGTGTTTATAGATTTACAGCAATAAAAGCCACTTTATTTCTGACTTTAATGATCCCATTTGACAATTTTGGTCTAGATATGTTCAATGACATACATAATATCGCTTTCTGCTTCTGGTAATGGCTGAATACTGTGTTGCAAACTAGTCTCTGCCAACAGTAACTAGGAAAGCTGGAAAATATTTTTGATCTGTTTGCAAGTATTGGAGCACTACTTATATAGTTGCTATTTGAAGGGCTATAATTGAACAAAAAAAAGCTCAAGAGAAGTGTGGCTGACAAGTGAGCTCTTCTAAACAATTTTTATACACTCTTTGGTGAAACTATGTCTACAGTATTTTTTTTTGGTCTTTTTTGTTTTTTTGTTTTGGATGATACTGTTGTCCAAAGGAGTTTAATAATTTATATTCCTAGCAACAATAGAATTTCTGTTGCATCACATCACCAGTACTCAGTGCTATCAGGTATATATTTATTTATTTGTCCTGCTTTGTTGATGTACAATTAACAAGAATCATATGTATTTATGGTGTAGAAAGTATGTAGTTAAAATAATGAGATCTATAAGTTTAGAGAAAGAAGAACTTTATTTTTTAAAGGGTTGCAACCTGTATGCTGGGAAGTGTAGCATCTGGTCAAAACTGAAGACAAGTACTTCAGAGACAAAAGGAAGAGGCTGAGATTTATGCCCAATGACATTAGTTATACATACATGTTCAGTAGATTATATGAGAATCTTATGAATATTTATGAGAGAGTCCTAACTTATACATAGTGAATAAATATATACGTTACATATGATCATGTATACTTTGGGGGTTAGACTTAACATTAAAATGTATTAAAATTAGGCTCTCTATGTCAAAAAGTGAAACAGATCACAAAGGCACTTTGTACACAATCTCTGCAAACTGGACAAAACCATTTTGTGGTCAGTGGTCAGTTATCAGTAAGGAATGCTTTATAAAGCTGGTTAGCTTTATAAATAGCTTTAGTGGGTTCATGGTGAACCCACTAAAATGGATGGGAGTCTGGCCTCAGTGTCAGGTGGTCTGTTGAAGTCAGTGGAGGGATCTTTCAGTGTTTGTTTCTCACGTGCTGGTTTCTGTTTATCTTTTAGAATAGAAAGTCAGTTAGCCAAAGGGAGGATGGGTACTGAGGTGTGTCTAACCTCCTGTCTCCTGAAATCCAGGAAACTTACTTAAAGTTTTGCTGAAGTATTTGTAGCTAAGAGGGTTCCATTCAGTCTCTTGGGGGCATCAGGTTTTATTTTTATTCCACCAAAGCGATGTTTTAATAGATGTATACATTGTGAAATGATCATCACAATCCAGCTAACTAATATATACATTGCCTCATATAGTTATCTTTTTTGTGTATACTAAGAACATTTAAGGTCTACTCTTTTAATAAATTTCAAATATACACTGCAGTATTATTAACTATAGTCACCATGCTGTACACTTCATCTCCAGAATTTATTCATCTTGCCTAACTTGATTCATTCATTCATTCATACATTTATGAACACTTAGGTTGGTTCTATCTTTTGGCTATTGTGAATACTGCTGTAACCAATACTGGGGTGAAGATATCTCTTTGAGATACTGATTTTATTTTCTTTGGATATGTGGTTTTGTCTCTTTGTTCAACCTCTTACTTTGCTCATGTATTGTTTTCTTGATTACATTTAGTCATCTATCTGTGTTCTCTTACAGCTCAATGAGCTTCTTAAGATAATTAGAGTTATCTTTTGGGCAATTTATAGGTTGCCATTTTTTTGTGTCCATTATTAGTGATTTATTTTTTTTCTTTGTTGGTGTTTTTCCAATTATTTTTAATTCTTGTGGACTTGCTTCATTGTGCTTTTAAAGAACTAAGATCTTCAATTCTATAAAAACTGGCTTCGGTAAGGAAAGCTCTTCATCCAACTGTCCATCCAGAATTCTGAGTGGGCTAGGTTTCAGGGTCTGTGAGCAGGTTTGCTGCTGAAGTGTTTGGGTGGGCTGGCCTGGTTCCTGGGTCAGTAGATGTGTAGACTTGAAGCCTGGGTCCACAGGGATGGGCTTGATTCTGCAATCTTAGGGGCCAGCCTGACTCCTGGGTCCACTGGGGTGGGCCTGGAGCCTATAGTCCTTGAGTCTAAGTCAGCAGGAGGCAACCCAGTTCGAGGTTCTACTGGGGTAAGCGTGACCTTGGGTTTTCTGGAATGGCCCTGGATCCTGGGTTCACTGGAGCCTGGGGCCATGAGCATCAGCCTGAAGCCTGGGACTGTTGACCTTGGCCCAGCACCAGGCTCCACTGGGATAAACTTGTACCCTGGATCTTCTGGAGCAGGCCTGGACCCTATGGCTTCTGGAACCTGTGGCCACAGGGACTGGACTGGAGCCTGGGGCTGCAGTGGGTGTCCTGGAACTGGGGTAGACCTGGAGCATGAGTCTGTGGAAACCAGTCTGGAGCCTGGGACAGAGTGGCTAGACTCATGCTGTGGTGATTCTGAAGGCCCTGTCTATAGGTGCTGACCTAGAGCCTCAGGCCCTGAGAGCTGACCTGATGACAGGGCCTGTGATGGACCCGGTGCTGGGGTCCATGGTGAAGTCAGGTGTTCAGTGCACTCTCCTTCTCTCATGCAGATGCCGTCGGGGCATGGGAAAGGAGTAACATGGGTAGTGTGACGCTATTCTTCCTGCCCTCTTCAGTGTGTCTTACTTATTTCTGTTATGCAATTACTGATCTGGATTTCTTAATTATTGTAAATATATTTTGTCTATGGGGATAGTTGTTCTACTTGATGTTTTTGTGAGGGGGCGAGCACTGGAAGGTCCTATTCTGCCATCTTTCTGACATCACTCTGGTGTTTATACTTTGTATGCATTTCTCTTTAGTTTATACCTAGAATAAAAATGATGCATCACAGAGCATTTACATCTTCATTTTGGAAAATACTGCCAAAGTTTTCAAAAAATGACTGAATATATTTACACTCCCCTCAGCAATGCAAGATTATGTTTGTTATATTCTAAGCTACATTATTGAATAAATGTTAAGCATTGAAATAATATTCTTGAGTTATTCCTCTAATACCGTTATGTAGGATAATGTCCTTCTTCAAAGGACATGCAGGCTGAATTATTTCAGGGAGAAATATTACGATGTCTCAAACTTAATTTCAAATAGTTCAACAAGAAGAACAAAAAGGATGGATGGATAGAGGTATGTGTAGATAAGTAGAGACAGCAAACATGGAAAACGTTAAAAATAGGTCAACCAAGACAAAATATATATTTTAAGCCATGTAAAGACAGGGAGGGAATTGAACGTTTATCACTAAGTGAAAGGAGACAATCTGAAAATGCTATATACTATGTGATTCCAACTACATGACATTCAGGAAAAGTCAAAATACAAAAAAATTCAGTTGTTTCCCAGGGGTTAGGGTAGAGGGAGGGATAAATAGGTGGAGCACTGGGGGATTTTAGGACAGTGAAACTATTTGTGTGATACTATGATGACGTTTACAAGTCACTATTATCCAAGCCCATAGAATATACAGCAATAAGAATGAACCTTAATGTGGACCTTGAGTGATTATGATGTGTCAATACAGATTCATCAAATGTGATAAATATACCTCTCTGGCAGGGGAAGCTGATAATGGCAGAAGCTATGCATGTGTGATGTATGGGGGCAGAACTCTCTGTACCTTCCACTCAATTTTACTGTGAACCTAAAACTGATTTAAAAGTTAAAGTCTATTTTTTTAAAAAGGAGAAAAAAATCATATAGACCAGACAGGACAAATAAAAAACAAATAATTATATTTTAAACCTAAACATTTTTAATGTAAGCAAAGTAAATATTGCATATAAAAGGCAAAGATCGTCAGACTGGATAACATCAGTTTTAGGAAGTCTTATGTAGAAAACCAAAGCCTAATTTACAGACTTATACTATAAGATTCAGAATACCAGTGAGAGAAAGGAGATGAGATGGGCAGAAGCGATAGAAATCATGTGGTTTTTAATATGTCTTATAATAGATTTTGCAATGACAATTGTACAATTTTATAACTTTTTGAAAGAATGAATATGTTTACTTATGTACCCTAAGTTGTAATAAACAACAGAAGGGCAATTTATTTTAATCCCCTTGTTGTATATTTGGAAATGTCACACATTCCTTTTCAGGAAGTCTGAGGACTTCAGATAGGAATGTAGGCAGGATTTTTAAAGTATGAAATAAGCAACAGGTTTCGTTTGAAATGCTCAATACTTTTCATGGTTTTATACTGATAACATTCCAGTTCTATGAAAATAGTACAAAAATGGTGAGGTCTAATAGAATATCCCTAAAATTATATTCTCTACCAATTATACCAAGGAAAATTAGATACATATAACATTTTTGGAATAGGGGTTTTTATGACTATTATTAAGTCACAGCCAAAAATTCATACTTTTCTTTATATTTGTCAATAGAAAAAATCAAATACTCTAATTAATAACCATCTTTCTTCCATTAAAAATATAATAATATTCAGATAGACTTTTAAATTACAATTATACCATGTAGAGAAAATATTAGTATTTTTAAGTTTAATTTACAGTCATAGAAAATGCTACCTCATTAATCCAAGAAGACTAAGAGTCCAAAGAAAACTTAAATTAGTAAGTCTTTTCCTTAGTCAATAGTGTCTTTAACCAAATTTTACATTTTCTTCCAACTTTCTTTGTCTCCTTTGTTGCAATTTAATATGTTTTATGAGCATCATTCATCTAGAAAATTGCTGTTAGAGTAGAAAATAATATAACCTGGAGTAACATTGCTGTTTACCACAATTATATAAAAAATAAAGTTTTGAAACAATTTTTGATACTGTGATCGTTTAGCCTAGATAATGAAAAGTTATTTTGCTTTTCTCAAAACTTACAGAATTACTCTGTTATAAACAGTTTCAAATGTTGAAATAGTTTTATCGAAACTATTTTTATTATACATTTTTGAACTTTAGATTTAAATTATTACAGATTAGAAGGCATCAAGAATTAAAATACATTCTTTTGTCTTGTTTTCAAATTAGGCAAAGTATCACCTACTCAGGCACTTGTGGGCCTACAGTGAATACATACATATTTTTCTTAGCTTTATGTAACACTGGGCAATTTTCAAAATGTTTCTCACTATTTTATTTGGTGCTCACAACAACTTTGTAATTAAGAAAGAAAAAAGGACGATTCTCCCAATTTTAGAGATAAAGAAATAAAGCTACACAAAGTTTAAGTAAGCCCACATTGGATGACAAGTGATGGATTAAATAGATCTTTGAGAAATTACTTATTATCCAACATTTATTAAGTAACTCCAAATTTCCAAGCTCCTTCTATACATTGTTCAGAAACACTTCCTATAGGCCTTGTGTCTCTTGTTGCAATGGTTGATAGTGATAGTGATGGTAATGATGAAGTGAGTGTATGCACACACAGAAGTAGGAAGAGAAAGGAGGACAATAGAAATCAGAGAGGAATAATAAAATTAAAGATTAGTTAAGAAAACATTTCCAAAGAGTAGAAATACAATTATCACAGCCAAGAATAGCTAGCTCTGTTCAAAGAAATAAAAGGAGAAAATAGAAATCTAATAAAATTAGAATGAAGTTAATTTACATTTTTGCTAACAGGGTACATATAATGAATAAATACTTCACTTTGCTGAATCATGAAAAAATAATATTTGACTAAATAAGAATTTTACTACCAATAAACATATTTTTCTAGATAATCAATTACTATAACCGAGAAGTTTAACATTTTAAGTGGAATGTGCCCAGGACATTCTGGTTTTAATTTCCTCTTACTTGCCATTGCTCTTACAAAGTTTTCTGTATCTCCTTCTTGGAAGTTTTAAGGTAATATTCAAATTCACTTTGCTCTGTTGCAGATAATACATACACTAAGGCTATTTTTTTGCACATGTATGGACTTGTATCTAAATATTCAACATTTTTATTACTTTTTGACTCAGAAGCTGCTGATTCCAGCCTTCCACATCACAAGTTCTTAATTCCTAGCATCTTCCTCACAATTCCTTGGGCTCTGCCTCCATACATCCCATATAATACATCTCAGTTTTTTCCTATTTCACAAACTGGGGTTAACATTTCCTAATTGTTCATATTTCATAAGGCCTGATTCCAAACAACCCTCTACTTCTGTCATTTTCTTATGTACTTTTTTACCTCCATTTCCTCTCTTGTTAATTATTTCCAATGTATTAGCCTGTTTTCATATTGCTATAAAGAACTGCCTACAACTAAGTTATTTATAAAGGAAAGAGGTTTAATTGACTCACAGTTTAGCATGACTAGGGATGCCTCAGGAAACTTACAATCATGGTGGAAGGCAAGGGGGAATGATATGGTTTGGCTGTGTCTCCACCCAAATCTCATCTCGAATTGTAACGCCCACAACTGCCACGTGCTGTGGGAGGAACCCAGTGGGAGGTAATTGAATCTTGGGGGCAGGTCTTTCCCTCACTGTTCTTGTGATAGTGAATACATCTCATGAGAGCTGATGGTTTTAAAAAACAGGAGTTTCCCTGCACAAGCTCTCTCCCTTTGCCTGCTGTCATCCATGTACGACGTCACTTGCCCGTTTTTGCCTTCTGTCATGATTGTGAGGCCTCCCCAGCCATGTGGAAGCATAAGTCCGTTAAACCTTTTTTTTTCTTTTTTTTGTAAATTTCCCAGTCTCAGGTATGTATTTATCAGCAGTGTGAAAATGGACTAATACGGGGAAGCAAGGCACCTTCTTCACAATGTGGCAGGAAGAAGAAGTGCTAAGTGAAGGGGGAAGAGCCCCTTATAAAACCATTAGATCTCATGAGAGCTCACTATCAGGAGAACAGCCTGGGGGAAACCATCCCCATGATTCAATTACCTCTACCTGGTCTCTCCCTTGACATGTGGGGATTATGGAGATTGCAGGGATTACAATTCAAGATGAGATTTGGGTGGGGACACAAAGCCTTACCATAATGTGATTATAATACAGCAATGGAATATGGAAGGAAGAGTGTTTAAGGAGCTGTTGCAAAGCTTCGTAGGAAGAAATAATTATTATTTGGCTTAGAAAAGCAAAGATGAAGCAGTGTAAGTAAACAAAAACAGAATGATATAGTAACCATCCGCAAAATGTAGCTTCCTTCTTTTAGTGGTATCACAAATTGATTTGGCAAGGAGTCCAACTCAGAGACTAGGCTGGAGAGAAAAAACTACTGTGTACTTAATTTCTGTGAAGAAAGAAGGTAGTAAACAGATGAGGAAATTACAGAGAATGTGAACCATCTGAGCTAGTTCTAGGCTAAAAGAAAAGGTGATAGATTGACAGAGGCCTTTAAAACTCCAGCTAGGCCAGGTGCAGTGGCTCACGTTTGTAATATCAGCATTTGGGAGGACAAGCTGGGAGGACCACTTGAGCCCAGGAGTTCAAGACCAGTTGTGCAACATAAGGAGACTGTGTCTCTACAAAAAATTTTAAAAATTAGCCAGGCATGGTGACATGCACCTGTAGTCCCAGCTATTCAGTGGGCTGAAGCAGGAGGATCACTTGGGATTGATAGTTCAAGGCTGCAGTAAGCCATTATGGTGCAACTACACTCCATCCTGGGCAACACTGTGAAAACCTGTCTCAAAAAAAAAAAAAAAAAGCCACATAGTCAAGGTGTGGCAGAGAAGCCATGAAACTCATCACAAAAGTAAATATTCTATACTAAAGCTTCTTACACCAAAATCTGGTTTTAGTAATTATAAATGAAACTAATGGGTTGTAGGCACTGAAACTATGTAATATTATATCTTTATACAACCTATTGATTATGCAGCCTATTGGTTTGATTGTTTATATATAAACTATTTAATATTTTATGCTACATAAAATGTTATCACAATTCTATGACAAGAATGCATTTGCCATGTTCTATTTCCAGAAGTACCAAGAATGGGTGACCTGTAGGAAAAATTCAATGAAAAATTCCAATGAAGAAGTTACATTATAATTATACTTAGAATTAATAGTATTTATTTATGGTAGAATAAAAATTCACATATAAAAATACAAACAGAAAAATATACATAATGTGAAATTTTATAACAATACAGAAACAATGGTACTGTCCTGATAAAGAGCAAAGAAAATACACTAAGTCGAAAATTTAACTACTTTCTCAGGTGATTTGGTTTTACCTTTTGCTCTACTATATATGTGCCTGTGTCTCTCAAATCCTGTAGTACTGTGTTTTAAAGAAGGATATTGTCACTAAATGTTTTATCTTGAATAACAGAAAAAACTTGAGGTCTCCCAAGTCCAAAAATAAAATTCTAGTTTGAGAAAAATCTAAAGATAAATATTTTTAAAGAAGTTTTTCAATTTTCTCTCTTTTCAAACTGGATCATTTTTCTTGCTCTATCTTCTATCTTCAAGTTTGCTTTTCTCTTCTCAATCATCTCTATTCCACTTTTAAGCCCATACAGTAAAAACAATTTTTTTCAGGTGTTGCATTTTCTTTCTTTCTTTTTTTTTTTTTTGAGATGGTGTTTCACTCTTGTTGCCCAGGCTGGAGTGCAATGGCACGATCTCAGCTCACTGCAACCTCTGCCTCCTAGGTTCAAGTGATTCTTCTGCCTCAGCCTCCCGAGTTGCTGGGATTACAGGCATGCACCGCCACGTCCAGCAACTTTTGTATTTTTAGTAGAGACAGGGTTTCTCCATGTTGGTCAGGCTGGCCTCAAACTCCTGACCCCAGGTGATCTGCCTGCCTCAGCCTCCCAAAGTGTTGGGATTACAGGAGTGAGCCACCACAACCAGCCATCAGGTGTTGTCTTTTTTGTTCTAAATTTTTCTTTTGGTTCTTACTGTAGTTTCCAGTTCTCTACTGAGATTTTCTGTCATTTCAGTTATTATGAATGTACTTTTCCTTGCCATATTAAGTATAGTTATAATAACAGCTTTAAGTTCTTCATCTGACAATTCCAACTCTGTAGGACACACTGAGAAGAGCCCTGCAAATCGTTTCTGTGATATTCTTTCGAAGAATGGAAAGCCTGGGTGTGGTCATGAGAAAACAGACAGACCCAGGTTGGGGGCATTGATACAATGAAATGGCTGCATTCTCAAGACTCTTCAGAACATGAGAGACAGGGAAAGAATGAAGAACAATTCAAAGATGATGAGACCTGACGGCTAAGTGCAGCATGTGTTTCTGAACAGGATCCCAGTCAAGAAAGAAAAAAAAATGTTGTTATGACAGTTGATGAAATTTAAATGATACCTGTGGTTTGAATGATAATGTTATATCAATATTAATTTCTTGATTGGGAGAAATCTATTACACCATGAAGGACAATTTTGTTTTGGTGAAGAAAGAGAGAGAGAGAACAAGTGCAATGAAGTGTTAACAGAGACTCTGGAATCTGGGATTACTTTGGAAGAGGAACCTGGGAGTCCTTTGGCAAACTGTATGTACATTTGAAGCTATTTCATAATACAGACAAATAAAAACAATGATTCAAATTAAAAATAATAAATGAAAATAAAGAAAAAATCAGCTATATGTTCTGTGAGATTTAGAATATGGTAACACTATTATTGATCTGGATATTTAAGCAAGTATGATAAAATGATAACACTATTATTGATCTGGATATTTGGCAAATATGAAAATGTCTTTGAACTTTGTTTCATATTTTTATCTTCCCCATGCAGGTGAAAACAACATAATTTTTTGCCACATACGTAATGCTCTTCAGAATCTGGCTCCAGAACACAGTGATTAGTTGGAAGGCCCTCTGGAATTTAGGGAAGAGTCAGATCAACCCTTTCCCAAGATGGGACTCAGAAGAATGAAGCTGACTGAAGCTCAGTAGCTGCATTCATTTGTTTATCAAATATTGGCTGACTGATGCCTGACCTCTTGGAACTAGCTGAGTTCCCCTGGCTGGCTGGTTGGCTGAACTTCTGATCTTTCCTTCCTGAACCTTCCCCATCAACTCCTATTTCTGCCTTTGCTGTTTTTGCTGGTTGGCTGCCCTCCCTGAGGCTACCAAAATGTTGCCAAAAGATTGAGTGTACCAGTAATGATAATAAAATTGACTCAATACAGTCAGAGACCTCAGATAAAAACAACAGGAAAACCCACAGTAAAAAATCATTCTGTACACTGAAATGTGTAGCAGTAAATTTTTTGAGTATTTGAACTAGTTGACCATGTTCCACTTACATGAAGTAGGAAAGCAGTAGCATAATTTCATGCATAAATCTTTTTAGACAATGACATTATTACTTTCAACTAGTAGTAAATTAACAAAATATAGTGAGAGTAGAATAAAGAGATCAGAAAAAATTTAAGATATAGTAAATGGTTTCTAGATCTAGGCACTACACTAAGCTTTTAAAATAATCTTAGCCTTGAATCTTCCTGATACAGCGAGGAAACTAAAAACAATGGGAGTAGGGCCTAAATTGTGCCCAGGCTGTGTCAGACTGCAAAAGCCTATACCCAGCTACACAGCTTTACAAACTGAACTCTGGTGAATGAATCAACTGTGGTTCATTTCATAATGGACCAAATTGTTGCTACCAATCAGTCAATCCTAGGCACATTTACCTTCCCGGTTGAACAATCAATTATTTACACTTCCTACTTCACTGTATCTTTAGATTATCAATATTTTCTTCAATCTTTTAGTTATTTAATGTCATATGACTACCCTCAATAATAGTATATATGAATGTTTGTTTTGGTGATGGGAAGTCAATCAGATTGTTCCAGATAACCACTGCCTTCCTACCTTGCCTAAATAGGTATTTCACATATTCTTTTCCTTAAAAACTGACATAGGTCAGGCACGGTGGCTGACGCCTGTAATCCCAGCACTTTGGGAGGCCAAGCCGGGTGGATCACTTGAGGTCGGGAGTTTGAGACCAGCCTGACCAAGATGGAGAAACCCCGTCTCTACTAAAAATACAAAATTAGCCAGGTGTGGTGGCACATGCCTGTAATCCCAGCTACTGGGGAGGCTGAGACAGGAGAATCGCTTGAACTCAGGAGGCGGAGGTTGCGGTGAGCAAAGATCATGCCATTGCACTCAAGCTTGGGCAACAAGAGCAAAACTCCATCTCAAGAAAAAAAAAAAAAACCTGGCATAGTTGTTTATCTGCTGAGAGTACAAGTTATTGTGATAATAAATGGCATTGCAATTGGTCATCCTTTTCTAACGGTATATTTGCATTTTAATAACTGTATTGAAAAACTCAAGGAGATTGCTATTATTCTACCTATTTGGGTTAAAATGATAAACAAAAGAAGTGTTCTTCAGATGGAGAACCCCCTTAAATCAAAATATGTCAGCCATGCCAGTTACTTTAGTGTCTGAGAATAGTTCAGACAGTAGCTTGGCAAACTGGTTTGCTGAAGCACCATTAGTGATGATAAGAGAAGTTTCTTCTGAAGTGGACTGACAAAGTTAGCAAACTTTTTGGAATTCACAAATTGATATATTATGGCTGGAACAAATTTTGCATTATATCTATACTATGTCAATGGTTAAAATTAAAATTGTTTACTGTTATAAAATTAACTCCCTAGAAGATTAAGTCATGGTTACCCAGTACTTCTACTATTCCATGGTACATTGTGTCTCCAGTTAAGTTTGTATTTCACTTTGAGAAGAGGAGCTTTATACAAGAGAGGAGTTAAAATAATTGGGAAAATTTTGTAGAGCTAATATAATTTAACACCTACCGAGTTACATTAAATAGGTGTCTACCTTTTTGATTCCACTTTTGCCTTTTACTGATCCATGCTCAGAAGATCATAAAATCTTCTGAGTTTGCATATTTGAGTATGTGTATATGTTTATGTATGTGTATGTATGTGTCCCAGAAGTGATTTTGAGTTGGTCCACCCAAATCCCCATCCAATTCAATTTAATCCCAAAGACTTCAGTTTGTCAGAACTTGAAAAAGTTAAATAATTCACTTAGGCCATGAAACAGAAAAATAAGTTGTGTCATCAATATTGAGGATATTTTAAATATTGAATTTCCTTAGAATGAAGAATGGTTTACAATTTTGTGGTAGCCTTGCCTTTTGATATTATTCATAAATACTGGATAAAGGTATGCTCAATTAAAGAATCATTCAGTGGATCTGAGTAGACGTCTAAATCAAATCATGGAAAATACGTCATTCAACCAAAATAGCGAGTTTAGAAAGCTACAACTAAAACTTTCAGTATTGATTTTTATATAACAACGTACACTATACACAAATAACCATTTTCACTAATCAGTTATAAAAAACAAAATGAAATAATCCAAAAGAAATAAAGTACTATTTTATGCAATTCAAGATGTTGAAAGATACAATATTCTACAAAAATTATTTCCAGTGATCTTCTTTTTACAGCAAATATGAACAGATAATCCAGTAATCTAAGTTTGTACAGTTTTTCTAAGATTTTACAGCCAATATTGTTTGATTTAAATTTCCCTATTTATCCTCAAAAAGGATACTGAGTAGTTGGATAGCTGATGCTTAAAATTGAGCAGTATGAGGCCAACTAAAGGGAATAACTTGTGACAAAGGTGTAATGCCTATTTCTGCCTTGTTCAACAAAGCTATTGTACAAGACTCTTTAAACCAATCAGATGAACTAAACTGTCTGATAAACTGAAAACATATGGGCAAAATTATTTGATTCAAATTGCATTATAAAACTGCTTTATGAGAACTATACTGGGTAATCACTCTAAACATCCCAATTAATAATTTATAGTGGTGAGTAGATTGTCCATAAGAAAGGACTGCCTCTGGATGTGTATGGAGAAAATAACTGGAGAGACATTGGGAGTTCCTGGCTACCTCCAATTCAGTTTGCAAAGGGTTTTGATAAAAATGAAGTAATGAATGCAACAGCAAGGTCAAGACATGCACAGAAGTTAAGAAGGGGTTTGTTCCAGCCTAGAGAAAGAAATAAAATATCAGTGCTGTTAGTCAAGTAAATGGATTTTTCAAACTGAGTTCAATTTCTATACAACTTAGCCATACGCTGTTTGATAGCATTTTGATTTTTAATATTATCCAATATTTCAGATATTTCTAGGAAAACTATGAAAAGAAAATATGCTATTGGACACTCTTTATGTGATTTCCTGGTTTCGGACCTGATTTACTAGTATTGCATTGATACCATGCCTGAAAGAGAATCTGAAATATTATGAGTACTTATTTTTTTAAGTGAGTGAGACACTTGATAAGTCAAATGAATTTTCTTGTTATATTGTCTTCTTCACTAACAGGAGAAGCTTTGATACCCAGGATTACAATACGTTGAATGACAAAAAGAAAGGCAAAAAAGTATAATAGTATTAGTTCTCTTTCAGATGTAAAGTTCAATTTAAACTAGTTTTTCAGCAAAATAGAATTGGAATGATAAATACGTTTTAAAAAGGAATGTATTTTATTATTTAACTGAAAATTCTGGGGTATAACTGGATCCAGCTGCTTGTAAGATGTCATTCACAGCTCAGTTTCTCCATCTATCAGGCAGGTTTTCATTAAGTAGTGGGCAAGTAGCTGATTGAAACTCAAGATAGATAGATATATAATATATTTCATATATTATATATATATACACTAACAGCTTTGCAACATTAGAAATAAAAGTCAGTCTCATAAAAGAAAGATTTTCTGAATAGCTTAAAAAAAAATAAGCCTCCCTAGACTCATGAATCTAGACCTGAAGCACATTGTAGAAAATGCATGCTTTAGAAGAATGCGGGCTTTGTTACCAGCAGAAAAATAAAATAACAATAATAATAAAAACCACTGCTACTCTAGCAGCTAGAGTTCAATATAAACATAGGCCCTGAGTATATTCTCCTGGACCACAAAAGGGATTTTTTTTTAACTTCTTAAATGAGGGGGTCAGGTGCAACAAAGTGTATCTGAATATTAAAAGAGTTTACAAGTGTTGTGGGATAGGGAATGGTATCCCAAAAATGTAAATCAAGTGGCCAAGAATGTGTTTTAATACTTTTAACAGCCCTGGGTTTTGTAGTAAATCTTTGCAGGGTGAGAGTTTGAGTTTTTTAAAAATATATACATATATGAGGACTTTCTCGTTATAACCAAAATCATTCACTGTAATTTAATATTTAGTGGATCTGCATTATAAGTGGTAGGGTTTGCAAATTAATTGATTATATTTCATGGTCTTTGGGGAATAAATTTTCAATTATTAGTGGACAATATTGTCTGCTCTTTCATTAATTGCATTCCACCAAGAATGCAAAATATTCTTATTAAAGTCTAATGAGATAAACTGAAAATTGTCCATAATCAATCACCAGGGTACCAGGATTTTTAGAACCTGAGTAAAATGAAAATACCAAACTTAAATATATTGAGGAACAAAAAGTTGATATTTCTATTTTAATTAAAACTAAAATTGGCTAGGCATAGTGGCTCATGCCTGTAATCCCAGCACTTTGGGAGACCCAGGCAGGGGGATCACCTGAGGTCAGGAGTTCGAGATCAACCTGGCCAACATGGTGAAACCCCTGTCTGCACTAAAAATACAAAAATTAGCCAGGCATGATGGCAGGCGCCTGTAATCCCAGCTACTCGGGAGGCTGAGGCAGGAGAATCGCTTAAACCTAGGAGGCAGAGGTTACAGTGAGACAAGATCACGCCATTGCACTCCAGCCTGAGCAACAGAGCTAGACACCATCTCAAAAAAATCTCAAAAAAAAAAAAGCTAAAATTATTCCAACACTCTAAAATAAGTCTTTTGAGATCTTCTACATTACCCCTAATAGAGATATGTGACCCCTTGTAATCCACTAAAATTTTTATTCTTTATTATTTTTATGTGAAATGAGAATTAAAAGACTACTCAACAGTCATAAAACTACTTTGCAAATACAAACCAATAAATTAAGTACTATTTTTAAAAGTTACATTTTCAAGTCAGGTTTTAGTTTTAAAAATACCTGTTTAATCCACCTATGAGAAGCTTAAAACTCATAATCTTTACTTCAAAGTTTTATTAAATTCCTACTTTCTAATACATGAGTTAATTCAAATCAGTACATACATGTTTCATGTTGATTTGTAACATAAGCATCTATTCATAACTACTTGATTTCAAACACCTAAAAGTCTAGAACCTTAAAATGAAATTTTTTTGTATTGGTTTACACTGTTTACTGGAGAAAAGAAGAATAAAATATCTTAATTATGATAGAGATTATAAATATACCTTCAATACAATCACCAAATGTTATTTTTTATAGTGCACTAGAATATGCCTATAATTCACCTCTGCTTCCTTTTCAGCTTTATTAAGGTACAACTGACAAATAAAATTGTATATATTTAAGGTATACTATCTCTAAGAAAATAAAAACAAAAACTGCATGGCTTATGAGTACAATTAAAACTAATTTCAAATAAACAATTTCTTGACTACCCAGAAGGTTTTAGTAGAGTGAAGAACACTCAATATCTGGTAGTGAGGATCAAATGGGAGAGATCTTGCAAAGACCATCAGGAAGAAAAGGCTATAGAAACTTTCTTTTCTTTAAGTTTTTCATCTTTTTCTCAAATGCATAACAAAAATTTGAGTGTTGATAGCAAAGAACCAAGCAAATGATCCAATAATCCAATATCACTTTCAATGTTTTATTACCAAAAATAAGGCTAAGCACAGAATGTATAATAATAATATAGTAAATTGTATGGTCAGTGGAACACCTAATAAAAATTCCTTCAGGAAAAATCTAACATGGCTGTGTTAGGCAGAATAATGGCCCCTTAAAGATATTCTAACGATTTGACATTCGACCTGCAGTTGCTGGCTTTCGAGAGGAAAGAAAGGAAGCATGAATCAAGGAATACGGGCAACCTCTCATAACAGCAAAAAGCAAGGAAACGGATTGTCTCCTAGAGCCTCCAGAAGCAACACAGTCATGCTGACACATTGATTTTAGTCCAGTGAAACCCATTTTGAACTTCTGACCTCCAGGTCTGTAAGATAATAAATTTGTGATGTTTTCAGCCACCAAGTTTGTAGTAATTTTTAATGGCAGCAATAGGAAGCTAATACAACACTCAATCACCATAAACAAGAACGAAATGTTCAGGAAGCGAGTGGATGTGTGAAAACTTGATAGGGCTGTGAGTAAGATAAACAACTAATCAAAAAAATATGACTTATTGTCTTATAAGATATTTGAGACTTGTTTAATCATCTAACTCAGCGGTTTCATCCTAATGTTTATTAAATTGACATCACACACATACTCACACACCCTACCCTTTACAAAGCTTTTTGAACAAGATTTAGCATCTTTCTCCTTCATTCATGAGTTGAATAAAATTCTTTCTGTGTTCATTTTATGCTTATGTCAGAGTTATGTTTTTACCTTTTGAAAAGTATCATTTAACAGAAGAAAAGCCAGCAAAGAAGTCTTAGGAAAAACAAGTATAAAAATAGTAAGAAGCCCAGGAGAGAATGCTATCTGGAAGCCAGAAAATAAGAATTTCAAGAAGTGTTAACAGTGGGAATGTGCAAATATGACAAGCAGGCTGAAGATTCAGATGAGTGACTGGAAGATGGCTAGTTGGAAGAGGGACAAATAAGTCTATAAACTTTAAAACAAACAAACAAAAAAGTAAATCAGTAAGCGATAAGAAAAAGGAGACAGTAGGACCATTGCTTTTTAAAAGAATCGAGGTAATAATTAAGAGAAAGAAACACAGTGTAGCTAGTAAAGAAAAGCAGTCATATAAGAAAGTATCTGTTTAGGGTGAGGAAATTTTGATGAAAAACGAGCTAACAGAAAAGATAACAAGGGTTCAAAAATACATGCAACGTGGTAGAGGCAAGGGGGTGGGGTGGGGACATCTATTGTTGAAAAAAATGTCCTGAGGATGTAGCTTCAAACACTGCTAATTCTCCCTAGTGAAGCAGAATGGAAATTTCTCTGCAGCAGGGAGGAAAGAAGACCAAAAAAAAAAAAAAAAAAGAAAAAAAAAAGGTGTAGAATGACTTCACACCCAATAGAAATTGTTTTCTTAATGGCTTCAGAGGCAAGGAGATTTGACATAGGTTTGTGGTAATAAAAGGGCTCAAGTTGGAAATGGGTGAGATTTTTAATAGAAATTACAGGAAATGTAAGGAAGGTTGAGTAAAATAACCACCAAGCATTGCTGGAAAAAGCTGGGGCTGGAAATCTGTACTAGAACCAGGCCAACGCAGTTATCCTCCTCGCATTCTTAAGTGTCTTTTCAAAACCTCCTAAGCACACAATGTTCTTAGGTACTTCTTTATTTCAAATATTTATTCCAGATTTGATCTTTACTCTCTTTAGATTTTAGCGTTTTCAAAGGCAAAATTATTGCTAAAATACTCTCTCCTTGACAGATCATGGGAATCCCTCCCTTCTCCCTCAACCCAATTAAACTGGAAAACTCAGGTCAGATAAATGGCCTGGGAAGTACCAGATGCATCTTTGTCAGAGAAGTACGAAAAACACATTCTACCCCAACAGAATTTTATACAAGAAGTCCAGAATTCTTCTAAAGTTCATTAGCCTCTAAAGTTCATTAGCAAATAGTAGACAGAGCTCCAGTCCTGGAGAATCTTTAGGTTCAATCTCTTTTTCCATCACTGTGGTCTGTGGCACAAACTCACAATGCAGTTTAATTCTGTGGTCAGGTATGTGCCATCATCACAGCAATTGTCTGGCCAAATATTAAGAAAATGTTAGAGAACACATTTATAATTATAAACGTAATGTATATGGATTTAAGTATACCCAAACATTTAAAGTACTTTTATTACACCTTTCTTTTCCTTTTAACTTCGAAAATACATACATATATATATGTGTGTGGATTTTGAAAAAGTTATAAAATGAACCCATTATATATATGCTTTCTCTTGCAGTAATATGGAACTCACATGCCTACTTCTAGTCTATGATGTTTCCATGGTATTTTTTCAGCTGTCATGTGATTCATCCCTGAAAATCGTTAGCATCTGAAACTACTTACTGTCCACAGAATTTTTCAGTATGACTTCAGAATATTGAGTTACATTTTAAGATAAATAAACCTATCTGTGGATCTATTCTATACAAAACCTATCACCACAGTTCAGAATTTTAAAAGATTCTACTTGGGCATGGACAACAAGTGGGCAGAAAAGGCATTCCAGAAAGTTCAAATATGAAAAATTAGCATGGAGGGTTTGAAAGTTTTGTATTATTTAATGCTTTCAAATACTGAATTGTTATGCAAATGGCTAAACGTTCTTAAATACCAACTTAATATACAAAAATGTAAATAACACTCCTGTTTATAACTCAGATTTCATTCTTTGAAATTACATTTATTTTATTTTAAATTACTAGTCCAAACAAAACTAGTCCAAATAAAAACTTATTGATAATAATTATTTCTTTAAGTATAAAGAAATCCAAGGTTTGGAAATCTGAAATCTCAGCCCATTTCTCCAGCTATAAGTCTCTAAATGACAGAGAAAGTATGCACTTATACATTTTAGAGGACATGAATCAAGTTCACAAATATCACTGAGTCTTTGGCTCAAACTTCTTTGCTATCCTCCCCCTGCTGAACTAGAACTAACATAACAGTTTGGAAGGAACACTCCTTGTTCTTTATGTGTTACAACAATCGTTAAAAGTATTTCCTGTGAGTCAGACCCTGATCTAAGCCCTTTTCATGCCCTGAGTAATCTAATTTTCAAAACCTTAAGAGGCCCATTTCACAGATGATTAAAGCTAAAGTTCAGAGAAGTACAGTAATTTGCCCAAGGCCACTTAGCTGGTATGATGAAGCTAGGATTTGGATCTGGGCAGTTTAATTCCAGAAGACTACACTCTAATCTTTATACCCCACTGTTCCTCTCATGGTAATAAAGAAGTCTAAGAGTGGGGAAAGGAGGAACACAAAGAAATTCAAAACGAAGAAGAGTCAATACTGCATTCCATAAAGAAGGTGATGCTTACCAGTCATGGCTCCTTTCTCTGAAAGCCCTATTCTCTACCACCAGGGCCCAACTACAGCATATCAGAGCTACTACTCTTTGGGAACAGAGCGGGGAATTGAAGGAGGAGATGGTCCATTACTCTGTCTATAAAATGTAATTAAATCCAACACTGCATTGTGTTTTCTCCAGCTACCCAAAATGTGTTTAGAAAACTAGCTCTTTGGCCATCTAGAACTGTCTACTTCAAGGAATAAAACTAGCAGAAGTTCAAAATAGTTTTCTTTTCTATTTACCACTGTTCCTATGAATCTACATAAGACTAAAAGTTGAGAAGTTCACATTCTCAAAGACATTTCTAAATATTCTTTTGATCTTGTTCTTAGAAGCCTCTAAAATCAGTGCTAGGCAGAGCCACATTGGAGCATGTGGCGAAATGAAAAATCAGAAATACTGATTTTGTGTTTAATTTTTTTGATATTTTGTTTGTCAGGGCTTTTTTCTCATTAATTTTTATTTTTTAAATATTGCATGAAAATATTATTTGTCTTGGTTACCGGAGGGCGGGGGGGGTAGTTATTGAGCAGTGTGTTTTATTTGTTTGTTTTTGGTGCCACCTTAAATTTTGTGCCCTGGTGATACAGAAGGGTTGGGCTCCCAGCTAAACTCCACCCTTAAGCCTGGAACCAAGGCCCTAAGTGAAAACAGCTGGTCACATCTTTCTGCCCAAATGTTGCCTTTTTGGCCTGCCCCGCCCGTGTCCTGTGCTCACAAAAGACTTCATCTGGCAGAACAACACAAGTGGCTGAGCGTTGAGGATAAAGCGGCTGAGCAGCGAGCAGAGAGAAGCAACTGGGTATTGGAGACTACAGAGAGACATGGCTAACTTAAGATGGTGCCGCTTCAGAGAGGGGCCCCGCCCCAGACAGCCCCGCTTCAGGGAAAGATCACCTTTCCATCTGCTTTCCAGCCTTGCTTTCCAGCCTCCCTTTCCGTTGAGAGCCACCCACCACTCAACAGAGTCTTCCGCATTCATCACCTTTGAAACAGTTCATATGACTTGATTCTTCCTGGATGCAGAACAAGAACCCAGGTGCCGAAAGGGCAGAGCCTGCCACCCTGACCCTCCACTGAGCTGGCTGGCACTTGGCTGTCCCTGGACAGCAGAGCTGAAAGAGCATTGGTTTTAACACGCTTGGATGCTGCTGCGGGGCCTGCAAAGAGCCTGCTCCCACCAAAGAGGAGTGACTGGCAGCTTCCAGCATTAGTTCGCTACAGTTCCTGAGCTGGCTTACTGGCCTGCGCCCTGCTGCGAGGAGAGGCCAGCAGCGAGATGAGTGAAAAGAGCCACTTCAGTTCCTGCCTGCGAAGGGGGTCAAGGGAACTATCACTAGGCTAGTGCCTCACACCTCAATCTAGTCCCCGCTCTCTATTAAAGGTGTGAGATGCTACCTCAAAAAATATGTATTCCATTAGGCTGATGCTAGATTACGTCCATGAGTATCAGATAAAAATAACAAAATGTTATTGATAATATAGTGTCACCACATCACCACAGACCATATAAAGTCTGACACCTGTCAAAGTCAACACTGGAGTAAAGTTGTAGAAATCAAAGTCTACATACTACATGTCCTATTGCATATTCTCTCAAATAGAAATTTAATTTTTTAACAGGAAGATATTCACAACATTCTGACTTAACAATCAATGTGTAATAGGCACTTGCAAAGCCAGCAGTATGCAATTCTTAAAATATTTTGTGTTTTAATTTTTGTCCAATATTTGATATTCGATAAAATTTTGCCCAATATTTGATAAAAATCACTATACGATTTTTAATTTACAAGAGAAATAGAAGTGATCTAGTACTCTGTGCTAAATAAAATGCATGTATATATTTAAGCTTCTAGTATTTCATTGCATAAGTAACATGTATTCATCACAGGAAATATAGACAGTAAAGATAAAAAACAAAAATTATCCATAAACCTATGATCCTAAAAATTATTCCAGGTCTTTCCCTCTAAGTATATGAAAAAATTAAATTATACAATACTTGTAATTAACATGACTTTTTAAACTTAAAATTTGTTGTGAAAATATTTCTGCATCATTATTTTAAAAAGCTAATACAAATACTTGATATTTTATTATATAAATGTTAAATACTTTATTTTCCTTTAGATTCTAGTGTTGCTTTCTTGTTACTCAACAATGATTGTGAAAAGATCTTATCTCCACATACTTAAGTCTGTCCTTACTGTAATTCCATAGAAGTAGAACAAATGGATGAAATGGCGTAAATATCCTAAAGTTTCTTTATGCAAATAGCACACTTTCTCTCCAGACAACTGTACCAATTTGTCAGTAGTGAATGAAATATCCCATTTCCTTTTACTTCAAACAATTATGCCTCTTGCTGTTCTTGACGATTTTAAACTGAGAGGCAAAAACCACTGCTTTGCCTTAATTTGCATATTTTGTTAATCTAGAAAACGTTTTTGATTTTTTATTTGTAGTTCTCCTGTAGTGAGTTATTTACACTTGCTCTATGGTTATTTTTATATTATCATATTCATACTTCTCTTATGAATTGATAAGATTACTATTATCAACATTATTAGTCCTATGTTTGTCAATTATCTTTTTAATTTGAATTATGGTAATTAGGCCATATTAAATTTTAACATGTTTGTATACTCCCATTTATTAACCTTTTTTCTTTGGTATTAGGCCTTAGGAAATTGTTTCTCTGGGTATATAAATATTCACTTATATTTTGTTCCAGTAGATTTGTAAGTTCAGTTTTTCCATATAAATATTTAACTCATCTGGAATTTAGCTTGGTATAAGGTGTGAGGTTGTTCCCAGTTGCTTCCAACACCACTTATTCAAAAATCCACTCTTTCCTAACTGGTTTGAAATGTTATCTCTATTATATATTAAATTCCATATATAGTTGATCTGTTTCTGCATTTCTCTTCTGGTTCACAGATCTTTCTAGTCTGGCACAATGCTACTGCATATTATTTTTATGGTTTAACAGCACATTTAACAATCTGGTAAGGGCATTGCTCTTCTTTAAAAATGAAAAAAAAATTATGGCTATTCATTAACTTATTTCCCAGATAAACTTTAGAATCTTTTGGACAAGTTCTAAAAAAAGTCCCACTGGGATTTTGATTAGAAAAGTGTGAACTTTATAGGTTAATTTGGAGAAAGTTGACTTCTTCCTCTCCAAAAACATCTTTCTCACCACTTATTCGAAGTTTTTTCTATGTCTGTCAGTAAAATCTGGCCATTTTCTTCAAATAGGCCTGCACATTTGTTGTTAAATTTATTCATATATATCATATATGTTGTTATTATTCTAAAGGAACTGTTTCTTTAATATATTCCTAAACTTAAATATTTATGTTGTATATTTTGTAATTAACATATTAAAGTAGAAACAATACAGTTTCCTAGTAGTGGTTGTTTCTCTTCTTGTCCCTGCTCTTTACTGACCCCATAAACTTGGTCAAATTTCTAAAAAATTTTGGCCCTTCCTTTAAGAGTTAGGAAGTAAACTAGCCTGCCCATGTTCCAAGGGTACCATGAAGTTCAGATAAGGTGTTTAATAGCACCCTAAACTATAAGCCATGTAAATAACAGGGTTGTGTACAAAGAAACACTGATTGAGTCTCCACAAAACAAAATGGGAAATCAAGGTTTAAAACATCTGAATAATTGAAATAAACTCTTTTTATTGGGATTGTCCAGATGAATGTTTATGTACTCCACTTTTCTCTCTCTCTGCCTTTCTATATATATGTAACTATATATACACACACAATATTTTAAAATGAACAATCTAAGAACCACAAAATAATGGAAAATAATCTGCTCTACATTTTTTATATTTTCTAGCCATATTGGGCTAAAATCACATAATGAGAACATAAAACCTGGCTGGACACTGTGTCTCATGCCTGTAATCCCAGCACTTTGGGAGTCCCAGGCAGGCAGATCACTTGAGGTCAGGAATTTGAGACCATCCTGATGAACATGGAGAAACCCTGTCTCTACAGAAAATACAAAAATTAGCTGGGCGTGTTGGCACACACCTGTAGTCCCAGCTACTTGGGAGGCTGAAGCAAGAGAATCGCTTGAACCCGGGAGGTGGAGGTTGTGGTGAGCCAAGATTGCACCACTGCACTCCAGCCTGGGTGACAGACCAAGATTCCATCTCAAAAAAAAAAAAAAAAAGAGAGAGAGATTTCTTCAGCTCTTCCTAATAACCAAAGTTGACATCAAAGATACGAATTCTTTTGTTTTTATTTAATTTGAAAATTCATAGCTTAGCTTGGTTTTTTGTTTAATTTATATTATATATAGGACATATAACGATAAAGGAGAAATGTATCTTATCATTAAAAGTGGCGTTTTGTCATATACGCAATGCCATAAAAGTTAATTATGTAGTAACTTAAATGGATATGATGAACGATGCTTTGATATATCTATGATGGTTACTCTGATTACATAAGTGGTATAAACATATGATTGTGAATACATATTGTATATACATAAATAAAAATATCTCATAAAGACTCTAAACAACCATATGGTAAGTTTATAGAACAAACTAAGTACTGAAGGATTTTTGGACACATTTCAATGGTGCAAACATGTAGAGGTTGCGGGTTCAAACTAGTTTAAAACTGCCACAAAGTTTATTAGAAGGACTAAGCTCCAATCTATATAAAGGAAATTGGCTCACAAACCTGAAAAATATATAGTTCTGCATTTAATTTTATAAATTGTATCAAATCATAAAGCTTTTTTCTATCTGCTTGAAACTAAAATACCTAATATATCTCTCAGTACACATGAAAAAAATTGTATGCATAATATACTTTTGCTCTCATTAATTTTATTAATTTCCATTAATAAAAAGAATGTTAAATTCCCTCTTCTTGTTATTCAGGCTTCTTCAATAACAAGAAAGCCACCAATTACACAACAAGGCCATAAAACTAGTATGTATTTTAATTGGCAACCTCACCTTGACTATACAATGTCTGCTATGGCCATACTTTTTAAATAGTAATCAGACTCTTTTATTGGCAATGGTGATTATCATTAATTTTCCAAGGATAGAATGATAAGAGGTTCTTTCCTCTTTACTGTTCAGCACAAAGACAGGCAAGATGGCATTGATTTCTGGAGCTCTAATGACCTGCCATAAAAAAATGAACTATGAGAAAAATAAGGTAAGTTTGAAAAGCAAAGGCATCTTCCAAAAATATCTACCTACTGATTTTGATTCCAACACACACTTACTTCAAACAGATTGCTGCTCTAAAGCCTTTCCCATATAAATGTTTAAGACTTACCAAATTAGATTGGAAAGAATATTTGCCCATTTTTTCAGGTAATTGAATTAACGAGGAAAATTAGTCCAAATCCAGGGTAGAATATATTTTGTTTATACTCAGTAAACAGAAATATTCCAAATATCCACAGACTTTTCTGTCTCATCTGGCCATAGAAATATGTACTTATTAGCCATTACTACTCATTGTTCTCTAAATGTATAAGCAATTACAACAGTGATTTCAATAATCTTACATAATTGAATATATCTTAAAATACATTCAATTTTTCAGATAAATATAAATTGTCTTCATGTCTTACCACATAACTTTCCACATAAATCAATGTGTTTCTGTCCTGTATAAAATTTTACCAGGATGTCTTCAAAGGAGTCACTAAGCTTGACATAATAATAAGGGTTTATATTATCCTCATTGTGGGAATTTCTATTGAAATGCTCTCTGGTCTTAGCTGGGCTGAAAGAATGATTGTACTTATTGAATTTTTACTCTAAAAAAGAGTTACCAAATTTTAGTGTCTTACAGATTCATTCTTACACATTTAAGTCACTGAAAATTTTTAAGAAAGAAAAGTTAAAATAAAAGCCCTGCAAGCAATATGCAATAATACATCTAATTTAAAAGGGATTAATCATTACCAATTTAACATCAAAAGAACTGTCAAAAAAAAAAAAAAAAAAAAAAACAGGAGTTCCATATGGGCCATGTCATGAAAGGCTAAAAAAGATGAGCCATTTACCTCCTCCCTTCTCCAACTACAGAGGAAAAGAAGAATAAGTAAATCAATTTGAGTCTCTAAAGAACATGTGGATTTCTTTAAGAATCATGCCTCTCCAAGTAGAATCCACACTATCAGAGTCACTAAGAAACATGGAGAATCATCTATAAACCATGTTTTCACCATAGAGCATTGAAAAAGCCACTTTCAAACATGACCATTCTGGTATCCACATGTGCCTCTCTTTTGGAATTTACAGGACTATTTGATCTACTCCAGCCCTGCCTCGGGCCATGGGAAAGCTCTATTCCTCCTTACTTTCTTTCCACTTTCCTCTTTCCTTCCCCAACAAAGAATATTCTGAGATAGAGTTAAAACAATTTTTTTTTTTTTAAAACACAAGTGGGCAAGCACAAAAGGGAAAAGACAAAGGAAGAGAGAATTACAGACCCTGGAAAACGTGATGACTAAGTTAAGTGACTACAGTCAGACATGCCTGGGTTTCAAATACCCTCTGAGTCACTTAGTAGCTTGTGATGTTGGGTAGATGATTGAATATAGCTGAATCTCTATTGTCTAGTCTACAAAGTGGGTTAGTATACCTACCAGTTATAGTCGCTAAAAGGTTTGGGAGTGACTAATCTTTTGGCCTCCCTAGGCCACACTGGAAGAATTGTCATGGGCCACACATAAAATATATTAACACTAATAATACCTGATGAGCTTAAAAAAAAAAAAAGAAAAAGGTCCATGCATAAAGCTCATAATGTTTTAAGCAAATTTACAAATTTGTGTTAGGCCATATTCAAAGCTATAGTGGGTCATATACAAAGACATCTTGTGCTGCATGTGACCTGCAGGCCCCAGGTTGGACAAGCTTGATTTAGATTATAATAAAATCCCCGACACATAGTAGGTTTTCATAGTAGATTTTAATATTAGTCTACTATGAACAATCTTGTGGAAGGGGTAGTAAAACAGAAGGACAAAGATTTATCTACTTATAACACAAAGCACAGCTATAGCTTAATTGTAATACAAAACAAAATGTTACATAATAAAACTAAACTCACCCATATTATTTGCTTAAGAGTTAAATACAATGTTTGAAGTTCTTAATTTATTATAGTGGGTACAGAGTATAAAGTAGTTATTCTTGTATTTGTAAAACATTTTCATGTCTAGGAAATATAAAATAATCATACTAAAGAAAAATAATAGAAGTAAATAACTTAAAATAATTGCTTTATTGATATTTTTTCATTTTATGCCACAGCTCTATGCTAATAAAGTCCTTAGAAAACTTTAATTCATGGAAGTTTTAATTATCTCACAAATTAAACAGGTTGTCTAGATGTGGCAGGTAAAAGTGTTCTATAATGATTTGTGACCACGGAAAGCTGAGAAAGGGAGAAGAACAGACAAAGGAGGATTAAAATAGACATGCTGCAATGTTAACATACTGAATTATAAACAGCCTGAAGCTTCATTATTCTCAATTATAATTGTCAGTTTGATTACTTTGGATGGTTGATAGAAAACTCAACTCAAAGCAACTTAATCAAATAAGTTGCTGAAGTAAGTACATTACTGAAATGTCCTGAGTTAGGTTTCAAATGGGATGAGATAAAGGTTCTAAGTCCATATTGCTGACATTACTCTCTCCTTGCCTTCATATATGAGCTATGTCTTCAGGTTGGTTTCAATCATATTCACAATATGGCTGGGGTCATTGCTCCTCATTTACATCCAAGAGACACAGAGAAGATGTATTATCTCATAGCAATCTAAAAAAGTCTCGAGGGTTGTATTGATTGTACTAGCACTGTGGTAATTCCTATGGCCAAGGGAATGCAATATACTGGTTGGTTTAAGTCTGTGTTGCTCAAACTAACCCTTAGGGTAAGAAAAATCAAGATTCATCTCTATGGAGTTTGGGATGGGATCAATTGCTACTAAATTACATGTCTGATACAAAGAAATGGCAACAAGAAGTTGGCAATACAACTAGAGTATCTACTGTGCGTAATTGCCACAGCTGATATTTTTGATGAAAACTGTAATTTTTATATAACTTTTATATAATTTTTATATAACTAAGAAATCATTTATCACATGGTATGTTGCAACTTTTTTTGAACATACCAGATCCATGGATGGCTTTTAACATTAGGCACAAATAAGGGGCATCTTTTACTATGATGACACAACTGATTTACTATAAACAAGTAATATGAAAAGCATGTGCTTAATTAAATAGCAAAGTCATTGGTGATCCTGTTCCAAGGTGTTTCTAGACAGAATTTACACAATAGCAAACAAAATCTAACTAGGAATACAAAATATGTGGCTACTGACTCATCTCAAATGAAAATAGAGAAACCAGCTTTATAGATCTAAAAATGTTAGATCTCAGAATTAAAATGTTTTAAAAGAATATAAAGAAACTCATAATTGATTAAATAATAATAATTCAAAGACAATAAAGGAAACAGACAAGTACCTCTAGGCTAGAAAATTTCATCTTTGTCATATAAATTTATATAGCTAACAGAATGTTGTGTGAGGAGAAAGGGGAAAGTAGAATGGTGAAGCACAAATAATGAAACTTTACGTATGCCAGTTTTTGGAAAATCATTGAGGAAGTCGGGGGACTCCAGAATGAAAAGAGGGTAGAGGAAAAATTTGCTGACCTAAAATTTTGGCACCAATGTGTGGAGTCTATAAGACTAAAGGGAATTGCATAAAGCACTATATTCTAATTAATAAAGAATATGGATTATCAATTCAGAAACGACTACGTATGTACATTGGAATCAGATAATTAAGTAAAATGGATGGACTATGGTGGGAGCCAGTTTTCTCATTGTTGGAGTGGGATGTTATGAATAATCAAGAGGAAATAACTAGAGTGACCCATGAGGTAATGGATTCCAGTTGGAGACATCAGTGTGAATTGATGTTTAGCTTAATACAGACAAAAGTAGATTACATATAGAAATATGTATAGATATATGTATACATATGAGTTAAATATACACCATATCTTTACTTGCTTTGTCCACTGAGAGGGTTTAGAAACAATGACACCTCAGTAGCAACAAGTGCATCTAGTGCCTAGATCTTGGTTTCTTAAATGATTTTCTAAGAAAAAGAACCAGGAATTCCTGGAGAAATGGCTGATTCTTGGAATGTAGAGGAGCTACATCAAATGAACCTGGATGATTGTGCTGTTACAAAAAATAAGAAGGTACTCAAATAAAAGTGAAATTATGGGTATGTCAAAGGGACACAAGACCCAACCAAAAGAGCTCCCAATGATCAAAGCTAGAAAAATTTGATCAACAACATAAGTTAAGCAGTACTGAATTATAACCCAAAGTATTATCAAACTGATATAAATAAATGATTGAGTGAAAAATACATAACAAAGAATAGACAAAAGGAGAAGAATTTCTAAGAATTTATGAAGATACTCTGCTCTCAGTGAGGTGGAGAATAGTTCTCTAGACCTGAAGTGGGGCCTGCACATAATGACTTCCTTCCATAGAGTCTAGTAAGGAAAGAAAAGAGTACCATTACAGTGGAAAAACCTTAACAACACTACCTCCACCAGGTTATCAAGATTAATAACAATAAGTCATGTTGATAGTATGTACCCTTAATATGATGTAACAAAAATGATACTTTATCTCCATGACCTCTTTCCCAAAATTTATAACTATAGTCTAATGAAGAGGAAAATAAGAGACAGATTCCAATAGAAGGAATCCATAAAATATCTCTCTAGTACGCTCTCCCTCAAACTGTCAAGGTCAGGGTAAACAAGGAAAGTTTAGGAAACTGCACAGTCAGAAGAAGCCAAGGGTGACATTATGACTAAATTTAACATGGTACCCTGGATGGGATCCTGGCACAGAAACAGTACATGAGGTAGAAAGTATGGATATCTGAATGAGGTATGAATTGTAATTAATGATAATGTATTAATATTGGTTCACTAATTGTGACAAGTGAACCATAATAATACAAAATGTTAATAATAAGGGCAAATGAGTGTGTGAAATGTATATATACATACACATATATAGTATTTTTGCATTTTTCTATAAATCTAAAACTTTCAAGATTAAAAGTTCATTAATTTTTAAAAAGTGCTAGTGAACTAGGAATAGAACAGAACTTCATTAAATTTATTAATGCTATCAAGTAAAAGCCTCCATAGTATATATTGGTAAAATGTCAGATTCATTGCATTTAAAACTAGTAATGAGACAAAAATGCCCCCTGGTTTAAACCTGCTTCAAGATTGTCCTGAAGGCCCTACTCAATACATAGCAACAAGATTTTAAAAACTAAATTACATATGATTCACAAAGAAAGAGTAAAAATCTTTATTCTCTAAAAAAAAATACTATTGTTATCAGGAGCCATGTTCAATATTGGAAAAGCCAGTTAAGGATTATATCATAAATAGCAGTTAAAAGAGTCATTTTGATTTAGAGAAGCATAAGCCAGCAAATAATCACTTGAATTACCTGTGTTTCAATTGCAGGGGGAAATGAAACTTTTCAAATTTAGCAATATATGAGATATATTATGTATATTATATACAGATATATAGTGTGTGTATGTGTATATATATTTCACAATATTTCAAAATTAATCAGAGCTGTCAATATTTTCACTCCCCTTAAATGACTAAATTCTATGGTAAGGGAAACTAGTCAGGCAAACCCTGGAAAAGCAAGTCCTCAATTTTATTGTCATTTTAATTACATTTTATTATCAGATAAGTTATTTTCAATAGAATAGTGTATTTCAAATTTGACTGAGTATTTGAGATAAGAAACATTGTCGTAACTATTGTGTATTTAAAATTAACACACAAAAAACACTAACATTTGATTTATCAGTGTTGTTGAATATACTTAACAAAAGTAAATTTTCCAGAGAGAGAAATGTGCTGCTTCAATCACTGATTATTATACTCTAATCACTTTTGAATTTGTTTCTAAAAGGGTAAAAGTCTTCCATATTTTATTAATGAAAGTATTTAGCATGATTATTTGTTTCGTTTTTGATTTTTCTTATATTTTCTTTCATTTTTAGCATGATTTAACCTTTTATATTCAGGACCTTCAGAGTATCACATTATATATTTTTTCATATATTAAAACTTTTCTACATACAGATTTTTTTTGCCACCAATTATTCTAAATGACTCCCAGTAGCTATGTTTTTATATTAGTGCTGTTTATATGCTTTCCTTGTGGCAAGTTGTTATTTCATTCAACAACATTCAACAAATAATTATTTTGTGCCCAGAGTTTGCCAGGAATGTTCTAGTACTGAGGATATAGCAGTGAATAAAACAGACAAAATCCCTGTTCTTATAAAGCTTAGATCCAGCAATTTCATAGCAGTGTCATAATTTCTATTTCTGCTGATTCTCCTTCTCCTCAACCGCAATATTTTCTACTCATGCAAAATTTATGACTTTTTTATGTTGATAAGAAAATCAAATTATTAACTCCATTTGATCAGTAACCTTAAACTGATACATAAGAAATTCTAAATCAATGGTCTCTGCATAGCAGAAAACTATATGTTTTCTTGAAGATAAATATTATGTTCACTAATTACTGGGCAGTGTCACTGTGTTTTAGATAGAAAAAGAAAATAGAATACTATGAGTAGGCCAATATTAAACCTTAAATTGCCAAGTAATCAGGAAAATATGAAGCAACTCAGCTTCCAGGTCAAGTAAAATGCTTTTCTAAAATTTATACCTGCAAGCCTTCCCATATTCTGTTTTCTCATCTGAGGGCTTCTCCTTACAATTTCATCTGGAAATATTCTCCTGTTCCTTTAAGATCCAGCACAGCTATCACTTGCTCTGAAATGCCTTTTCTTGCCTCACCAGGCAAATGCACTGCTCCTTCCTCTGGCCTTCCCTGAACATTACTATGTACAGTTATTGCAACACATGCCTCACCAGCAGCATTTTATGAACTCCAAGAGAATGGGATGATGTGATATTCATGCTTCTATTATCTGGGCATTAAAAAGTCAAGACACAGCATGAATACGTTTCCAATACCTTTGTGAGAGTAATGCGGTCTGTTGGTGAGGAATATGAGCTCTGAGTGGCTGTGCAGCCTTGCGTAAGCCCTTAATATTACCCTACCTCAGTCTTAGATTTTGTAAAGCTGAGGTTCCAACCTCAAGGAGTATTCTAATGGAAATGATTGATCTAACATATATAATAGTGCTTGGGAAACCTTACTAATTTATGAACAACATATATAAGCTATACAATATTATTGAATCTTATAAACAAACATTCTATTTATATCATCTTCAAATATTTTGTGGATGTGTTTAAATTAAAAGCATCTGTTTTGACAGGGATAATTGGGAAATGACATTCTTTCTCTTCCAAATTTACTCACTTAACAGGTAAGATTTACATTCACTCTAAGGCAAATGTATTAAGAAAGATAAATTTCAAAAAATTCCCCACCTTCAGATCATATCTTGTTTACTAGAGTAAAGTGAATAACTTAGGACATTTACCCCCTATATAAAATAAAAGCACAAAGAATTAATGTAAACATGTTTTTGTTATCAGAAAACTGATAAATCTCTGGACATCATTTCGCTTATGAAAGACCTAATGAAGAGGCAAGCCCTTCAATACAGTCGATCATGTTGGCTAATTGAGCGAATTTTAAAAACCAAAGACTTTTAGTCATGAAATTAATGCTTAAATATTGGGCATGGAGGCTTCGATATTCTTGTGCCAAAACTTCTCTACAAATACTGTGTAACTGTGCTGCTGAAGTGTTGAAAGCTCTTCATTTTAAAATCATAAATTATAAAAGCTTTTAATTTATTGTTGAATTCAGTGTGCCAGCTAAATTTATCATAAACTCTCAAAAACATGAAATAATGGTTTGCAGTTGCACCTTCCCAGATAATGAAGTGGATTTTATGGCAAGAACCAGAAGTTCATATCCCATCCATCCTGATCAGGCTGAATCGGCCAGGGATGAGCAAAGGTTGTCTGGAACTCAGCTTTTAAAACAATGTGTCAATATAATAATTTCTTCCATCATGATGTTTCATATCAGAATAAAAAGCTGATTTCCAAAGAATAATTGATCCCAGCATTGCAAGGTGCAAGTCAGCCAAAACTTGTATGATCTTTTTAATACAAAAATCACTATATATCAAGAACCCAAGTCTAGTTGTATGAGGCTTTAAAATAATGTGCAAAACATGCTGTAGCAGTTGTTTTATGGTCTTATCCTCTGATTGGCTGGCTGAGAATTTGGAAATCCCTCATCATGTTTATCTGCTCCTAGTATCCCATTGAGAGCTCAATAATCTGGAGCTCTCTGCAACTTGCCAGCCAATTAGCTCTCAGGGAGATGCACGCATTTGATGAAATTTGTGTAGGGAAAACCCTAGCTCCACATCTCTCTCCTCAAAATACCCAGGAGAGTCAATACTTCTCAACAATTGCCTTTTTCTCTTCACTAGGCAGTTCGGGCAAACACATGTAGGAACACTGATGATGAACAAGCATTGTCCTTCTGGGGTGGAGAGACTCGAGGATGGGTGTGGGGCTCTCGTGAACAGCCAAGGGTGGCAGCTTCACTACTCAGTTGCAGGAACATTTTAAAGAATATTGGTAAGCCAAAAGAACAAAGCTGGATGCATCACCCTACCTGACTTCAAACTATACTACAAGGCTACAGTAACCAAAACAGCATGGTACTGGTACCACAACAGAGACATAGATCAATGGAACAGAACAGAGCCCTCAGAAATGATGCCGCATATCTACAACTATCTGATCTTTGACAAACCTGACAAAAACAAGAAATGGGGAAAGGATTCCCTATTTAATAAATGGTGCTGGGAAAACTGGCTAGCCATATGTAGAAAGCTGAAACTGGGTCTTTTCCTTACACCTTATACAAAAATTAATTCAAGATGGATTAAAGACTTAAATGTTAGACCTAAAACCATAAAAACCCTAGAAGAAAACCTAGGCAATACCATTCAGGACATAGGCATGGGCAAGGACTTCATGTCTAAAACACCAAAAGCAATGGCAACAAAAGCCAAAATTGACAAATGGGATCTAATTAAACTAAAGAGCTTCTGCACAGCAAAAGAAACTATCATCAGAGTGAACAGGCAACCTACAGAATGGGAGAAAATTTTTGCAACCTACTCATCTGACAAAGGGCTAATATCCAGAATCTACAATGAACTCAAACAAATTTACAAGAAAAAAACAAACAACCCCATCAAAAAGTGGGCGAAGGACATGAACAGACACTTCTCAAAAGAAGACATTTACGCAGCCAAAAAACACATGAAAAAATGCTCATCATCACTGGCCATCAGAGAAATGCAAATCAAAACCACAGTGAGATACCATCTCACACCAGTTAGAATGGCCATCATTAAAAAGTCAGGAAACAACAGATGCTGGAGAGGATGTGGAGAAATAGGAACACTTTTACACTGTTGGTGGGACTGTAAACTAGTTCAACCATTGTGGAAGTCAGTGTGGCGATTCCTCAGGGATCTAGAACTAGAAATACCATTTGACTCAGCCATCCCATTACTGGGTATATACCCAAAGGACTATAAATCATGCTGCTATAAAGACACATGCACACGTATGTTTATTGTGGCACTATTCACAATAGCAAAGAGTTGGAACCAACCCAAATGTCCAACAACGATAGACTGGATTAAGAAAATGTGGCACATATACACCATGGAATACTATGCAGCCATAAAAAATGATGAGTTCATGTCCTTTGTAGGGACATGGATGAAACTGGAAAACATCATTCTCAGTAAACTATCGCAAGGACAAAAAACCAAACACCGCATGTTCTCACTCATAGGTGGGAATTGAACAATGAGAACTCATGGACACAGGAAGGGGAACATCACACTCCGGGGACTGTTGTGGGGTGGGGAGAGGGGGGAGGGACAGCATTAGGAGATATACCTAATGCTAAATGACGAGTTAATGGGTGCAGCACACCAACATGGCACATGGATACATATGTAACAAACCTGCACATTGTGCGCATGTACCCTAAAACCTAAAGTATAATAATAAAAATAAATTAATTTAAAAAAAAGATTAAAAAAAAGCATATTGGAAGAAGACAGAAAAAACAGTCTTAGAATGAGTAACAAATGAAGAATGAAAGATTAACCAAGTTGTTTCTCCAATATTAAAATAAATTATCTGGCGGGTGCCTGTAGTCCCAGCTACTCAGAAAGGCTGAGGCAGGAGAATGGCGTGAACCCGGGAGGTGGAGCTTGCAGTGAGCCGAGATCGTGCCACTGCACTCCAGCCTGGGCAACAGAGCGAGACTCCATCTCAAAAAAAAAATAAAAAATAAAAAATAAAAAATTACCATGTACAATGAATACTTTTGATGTTATTCAATTGTACTGAAAGAAATTTTTTAAAGCTAAATATAGTTAAAAATACAAGTAGGTTTAGGAAAAAAATCTATTACTTATATTGCCTTTACAGTTTCATTTTTCTCCCTGAACAATAGAACTATTGCAGCATAAAAACCCCACTTGAGTCCAACTTTTTTCTCTTTTCATTAATTTGGCAACAGCTGAAAAACCACCTTTATTTTCCACGCTGTACCAGAGTATGTGTCATATGTACAAATTAACCATTTCAAATTATTTTAAGCTGACAGAATAAATTCTGAACCCTAATATAAAGAGTAGTTTTAAATGCTATTAGCGTTCAAATGTATATCACATGTTATTTATGAATCAAGAACACATCTTTTCTATGTTGTAATCTGTATTTTTAAAATAAAATTTTTCAAGTTTTTCCTATTGCTACAATATTCCTAATAAAATAAACTGGATAATTTCCCTCCTGGGGCTTAGGCTATTGTAGTAAATTTATCAAGTGAAAATACTTTTGAAAACACACTTATAATAAAACAAAGAGATATACATATAAAATGGAGCATTTGAATTACATTAAAAAACAAACAGGATAACTCTAGTGTAGAAATTATTTTTGTAAGAGGAATCATGGACTTCTTGAAAACCTCAGAAAGGTGCAGACAAGAATTTTGATTGTCTTGGACATTTGCTGTACACTCTCTAAAATGTACTTAGATAGCATCACCACCCAGTTGTATTTACATATCACTGTAAATCTTATTTTTCCCATTACTCAGAAAAAAACTGGAATATTTATGAACACACAGCATGCCATTTGAAATTGTAAAATACAGTATGTACACATTCGCAATGATCCATCCACTAGAGAAATGATTTCAAATTGTCAAATATCAATGGAGTCTCCCCTATGTGTGAAGCACAGTACAAGGTATCTCCTTCCGTGGAGCTTATCTGGCACTAGCTGGGTCTGGTGGTTCAGTCGAATCATCTAAGGCATTTGGTTTGGCACTATAAGAAAATCCTTACATCAAGGCTTATCAGTGAAACACTTACATCACGAGGAGAGAGTTTTAAAATACGTATGCTGAATATAGCACATTATACTTTTCCTAAAGCAGCAGTCAAGAAAAACTTTCAACTTAATGCATATTATTAAGTCAACCAGCCTTGAATATATATATACACACACATATATATACACATATATATACACACATATATACATGTATGCATATATACACATATATACATATATACATATATACACATATATATGTACATATATATATATATATTTTATTTTGAGGCAGGGTATCACTCTGTCACCCAGACTGGATCAAGCTACGCCCATGATCGAGCTACTGCAGGATCATGGCTCACCACAGCCCCAACCTCTCAGACTCAAGCAATTTTCCCACCTCAGCACCTGGAGTAGCTGGGACTACAGGTACACAACACCAGCTCTGGCTATTTTTTTATTTTTTGTAGAGGTGAGGGTCTCACTATGTTATCCAAGCTGGCCTTGAACTCCTGTACTCAAGTGATCCTCATGCCTCAGCCTCCTGAAATCCTGGGATTAGAGGAGTGAGCAACCACACCTGGATAAATATAAGATTTGTATTTGTATCATTTTGATTTGGGACTATACTGAAAAAATAATTTTTTATTTCTTTCATCAAATATGAAAATCCAATTTAATTGATTACCTTTGCAGTTAGAGGCTAGAAAATGCATGCTCCAGTTGTACTGGGACTGAGGCAAGGAAGTGAAAATGAGCAATTTCTCAGAAGATCTGCTGCAGAGTACTATGATTACCGTTAAATGTGATTCAGACTAACTGATTCACCTCTAAAGTACGGCTAAGAGACACTTCAAATGCCCCCTTTCTAATAGCACAATCTTGTTCATAGCAAGAGCACGTACGAAAAGTCATCATCAGTTTTTTACAAAACTCAATATGCTCTTAACCATATGATGCAACAATTGCACTCTCTGGTATTTACCAAAAGGAGCAGGAAATTTATGCCTATACTGAAACCTACACATGGATGTTTATAGCAGTTTCATTCATAACTGCCAAACCCTGGATTCAACCAAGATGTTATTCAGTAGGTGAATGAATAAATAAATTGTGGTACATCCAGAAAATGGAATATTGTTTAGTGCTAAAAAGAAATAAGCTCTCAAGCCATAAAAATACAAGAGGAAACTCAAATGTATATTACTATATGAAAGAAGTCAATCTCAAAGTCTACATACTATTCGATTCCCACTATATGACATTCTTGAAAAGGCAAAATTACTGGGACAATAAAAAGATCAGTGGTTGCCAGGGAGGAGGGAGGGATGAATAGGTGGAACACAGATTATTTTGAAGTCAGTAAAACTATCTGTGTGATACCATAATGGTAGATATGTTATTATACATTTGTTCAAATCCATAGAATGTACAACATCATAATTTAAACTACGGACTCTGGGTGATAAGAATGTGTCAATGCAGGTTTATCTATTGATAATTGATAATGGGGGAGGCTATGCATGTCACAGGAAGGGGTATCTGGGAAATCTCTGTACCTTCCTCTCAATTTTGTTGTGAGCCTAAAACTACTATTTAAAAAATAAAGCTTATCAGAAAAAAACAAAGTATTCATAGCTTTTAATAGTAATTTAAAACACTTTTCTAAGTAATAATGTAGTAAACTACTTCAATAGAACAGATGAAGTCCATGGAATCATTCAGGTTTAGAGATCCTGTTTTTTTGCTTAGAGCTTCCATTTTGCATCCTTGCTGTTGTTCTTATTTTAATGATGAAATATCATTATTAGTAATAATAATATTGATTTATATAATATTTCACAATTTTCAGAGTGATCCTAGAAACAGTATTCTATCAGAATAAGAAAATAAATTTGGAAATATTAAAGTGCATTCATTTTATAAATGTATAAATTTTTATGATAGGAACTCACATACTTGGAGCTCTCTGATTCAATTCAGTTGAATAATACTAAAAGAGGGAAAACTTGAGAAAAATTTACATCTACATATTCTAATATTGCTGTGTTCTACTGCTCTTATTTTACTTTTTGTACATAAGATGTAAAACATAGTGTTTTGATATACATATATGTATAATAAAATGATTACTACAACCCAGAAAATTAATATCTCTATCATCTCACATAATTACTTTTTTAAATTGTAAGAGCACCTGAAATCTATTCTGTTAGCAAATTTTCAGTATACATTATTATTAACTGTAGTCATCATGTCATATATTAGACCTCTAGACATACTATTTAACTGCATTTTATACCCCTTGATCAACATCTCTCCATTTTCTCCATCTCCCAGCTATGGATAACCACCATTCTACTCTTTGTTTGTAGGTATTTGACTTTTTAGATTTTACATATAATTAAGATCATGTACTACATATATTTCTGTGACTGGTTTATTTCACTAAGCATAATGTCCTCCAGGTTTATTTATATTGTTGCAAATGACAGAATCTTTCTCTTTTTTAGATCTGAATGATATTCCATTGTATATATACACATCATCATTTCTTTATCCATTCATCCATTTATGAATACCTAGGTGTTTCCATAGCTGGCTATTGTGAATAATGCTGAAATAAACAGGTGTGCAGGCATCTATTCTAGGTGCATACACCTAGAAGAGACATCACTGATCATATGGTAATTCTATTTTTAATTTTTTGAGGAACCGCCATATCGTTTTCCATAATTGGCCTATCAATTACATTCCTACCAACAATGAATAATATTTCCCTTTTCTCCACATCCTATTCAACACTTACCTCCTGTCTTTTTGATAACAGCCAAGTGTGAGGTGATAACTCATTGCGGTTTTAATATGCATTTCTCTGATGATTAGTGATGTTGAGCACTGTTTCATATACCTGTTGGCCATTTGTATGTCTTCTGTAGAAAAATGTCTGTTCAAGAATTTTGCCAATTTTTTAATTGGGTTATTTGTTATTTTGTGTGTGTTTTTTTTGTTATGGTTTTCACTTTTTGCTATTGAGTTGAATTGCTTATATATTACAAGTATTAACGCTATGAGATATATGGCTTGCAAATATTTTCTCTCCATACATAGATTGCTTTTTTATTTCATTAATTGCTTCCTTTGCTGTGCAGAAGATTCTGATGAATGCAGTTAATCCTTGAACAAGGGGGAAGTTAGGGATGCTGCCCCATATACAACCAAGCATCTGCATGTAAATTTTGACTCCCCCAAAACTTACCCATTAGTAGCCTTCTGTTGACTAGAAGCCTTACTGACAACATAGTCAATTAACACATATTTTGTATGTTATATACATTATATACTATAGATTTACAAGAAAGTAAGCTGGAGAAAAAGTTATTAGGACATCATATCGAAGACAAAATTATAGTACTATACTGTATTTATTGATACTGTAAGTTTATGTCTTCTGTTTACAAGGCAAATTGTCTGCCTGAAATAGCTGGTAACCATAGCCACAGACTTCAATCTGTGGTAGGTATCAAGCAACTCAACTTTTTTGTAATGTCATGAGTTCTGTCTGCTTCTTGGGAGAACTTCCAACATCACTAGGGGCACTTCACATGAATCTCATGGTGTTATTCAAGTTTATTGAATTAAACATGATGAAGACTATATGAGAACCTCGAGATCACTTTTTCCTGTGACACAAAATTTGCTAGAGAGATGAACTGCTCATGCAGAGATGGTTACCATCTCAGTGTGTTAAATGGATATTTGCAACACCTGAGCTCAGCACAATAGTAACAGGTACAACAATAGTAGTACAGTATGTACTACAGTGAATTTTATGTGATTATGATTTAATACTTTGTTTTTATGTTTGTTTCCATTTCTCTCCACTGTGAATGATGTCATGTACAGTGCATATGTTCTGATACATTTTAACTTTTTAAAATAGATTTGTGTATTTTATGGTACCAGATGATAAAATACAGTATCTACCTGTATTTTATGCATTCATGACACACCTAATTTTCTTTGAATTTTTTTATCTTTCTGGCCTGTGTGGTTTGTTGGTAAGTTTCTTATTATTGTTGCAAATTTTCAAAAAAATTCTAATATTTATTGAAAAAATACATATATATGAAGACCTGTGAAGTTCAAACTCATGTTGTTCAAGGGTCAGCTGCATATACAGTGAAAGTAATCTTGATCAGAAATATCAAAATCATGAATTAAAAATTACAACTTTGGAATTTGTGAGTATAATTCAGGCCAGAATTTTCCTATATATTTTTTACTTTACATTACTAGTAAATTACATTACTAGTAAATGGTTTAAACAAAATCTTCCAATTGGTGGACAGCAGAAAATACGATGAAATAAAGAGTACGAGGAATTTCCAATTCTACTGGTTCTAAGAATTCAATTTTGTGCCTACCAAAGAAGACTTGGAGATGTATATAAGGGTATATTTTTGGAAAGGATGAGTTTCAGAGCAATATTACAAAATTTCAGTTGTAAATTAGAGTTCATGAAGGAAATTATTGACTTTTTCCCTCCAAAGTCTCAGTATATTATTAATCTAGCAAACATAGAAAATACAATCTCTAAAGTTGGCCGTATAACATAAAAGAAAACCTGAGGAATTAAATATCAATAAAATAGCTTTTATATCTTTACTTTGTATTTTGCAATAGTAGCACATACAACATATTTATTAAATTTGTGATATTTCACTCATAGAAAAATGTATAGTAAGCACTATTTATGTACCATATACTGCCTTAAACACTAAGACAATGTTAATAAAAAGAACAACATCAACAGTACATAACAATTATCCAAAGGCTGTTATCTGTCATGTGCCCCTTAAAACCATTTATGTAGATTATATCACACAGTTTTCGTTAGAGCTCTTGCAGTTAATCTCTCAAGCTTCACTTTAAGTGAAGAACATGAGCCATCAAAAAGATACACAATTTGCTGGAGATAATTTACAAGTAATGAAGTCAAGTTAAAAATTAAAGTCTTACACTAAAGTATTCTTTCTTACCCTATTCATCGCTACTTTGGGAAAAAATAAGATGTTGTATATCTTGACAATACCCTTACAAAGAAGAATTAACAAAGAAAAATAATAAAATGTGTTAAGTGCTGCTAGATAGATTTAAACAAATTGTCTTGTGAGTGCCTAGGAAGTTGCAAAGTTATAAAAGACTTCACAAAGGAGCCATTTTTTTTTTTTTTTAATTTGAGACAGAGTCTTACTCTGTTACCCAGGCTAGAGTGCAGTGGTGCCATCTCGGCTCACTACAGCCTCCGCCTCCTGGGTTCAAGCGATTCTCCTGCCTCAGCCTCGCGAGTAGCTGGGATTACAGGCACACCCCACCACATCTGGCTAATTTTTGTATTTTTTTATTTTTTAATACAGATGGCATTTCACTGTGTTGGCCAGACTGGTCACAAACTTGGGAAGCCAATTCTTGAAGCAAGTTTTCAAAGATGTATCAAGTATGCCAAAGAAACATGATGTACATTCCATGATTTGAATATATAAGGAGGAATGAAAGGGCATTAATGGTAAATAGACAGTAGGTTATAAAATGTTACTGCAAGTTCAAGCAGATGTGTCTTAATATCCAAGTAGTCTTTTGTTAAAAAAATTATGAAGAAATTTGTATAAATCGTATTCATTTATTCTATCCAGAACTCACTTCCTGGATAAAAACTTGAAATGTAACACAACTATACTGTTCTTTTTAAACATACACATTTTCTCACTTTATTTAATAACAACTTTTTAGCATGTAAATTACTATTAAATCATTTTGCAGATGAGAAAACTGAAGATTTGAAAATTTGTCACTTTCCCAAGACCACAGAGCTTGCAGCTTGACTGTCACCACTATGCCAGGAAGCACAAGAACATGTGTCTAAGTCAATGCAAAGTCTGGGGTTCGTATTCCTCCCACTAAGTCTAAAAGCAAATCAGAGGAATTCTCTGTCCCTATCTGAGCAGTCTTGTGGTTCATGGGTCAGCAAGCTATAGGCCAAGGGCCAAATCCACCCAGCAGCTGTTTTAGTAAATAGAGATTTTTTAGAACGCAGCCATCTTCCCTCTTTCACATAAGGCCTATGGCTGCTTTTACACTACAAAAGCAGAGTTAAGTAGATGCAACACACACTGTCTGGCTCATAAATTCAAAAATACTACCTGGCTCTTTGCAGAAAATATTAACCCACTTCTATATTGGTTGATTGACAAATACAGAGAAGTGGTCCAGTAAAAGTGCTTTGGAAGAATACGGGAGGGCATCTTTTGCCATGTAATACTTACAAACAGAAAGCATGACAGGAAGAATGTGATTCATATAACAGATCTGCACGAACAATGGAATTAGGAAGGATGGAAAGTGAGGCACAGCTCACACAGAGCACTCACAAGAACACCTTAAACAGGCCACACTGTCAGGTGGCCTGTAATCTACTGAATTTAATGAGGATTTTCATGTGATTTTGTTGACCAGCTATGTACACGTAAACCTATGAGATCCTTCTGCAAAGAGCCATACAGTTATTGCTCTGAAAAGTGAGTCACGCTTTCCATATAGACCTCATCTGTAGAGGGCATCAGGAAGGGAAAAGTCCCATCTCACTAGAAAGCTGATTATTTTCCAATTTTAAATGAGAGAGAAGACTTGTTCGAGAATTTTTCAAGTAGGTCTATAATTATGTCACTCTTCATTGTTAATGCAATCAGGTGGTTTTCGGTCATCTAATCATTCGTTTGCACAGCAGTTAGGCCCTAGAAGTAACTCTAAAGGTGAAAGCCCACTGGAACATCGATTTGCCCTAATGCAGTGTATTTGTATAACAGAGTTTAAACGTTTCCAGCCCAAGAGAGGACTTCAGCTTAGATAATGAGCCTGCACATGCGTAGATTTCCCACACACACACTCACACACACTATCACACTTACCAAGAAGCTCCTCAGAAATTGTTGGCAACCTGCATTACTGGCATATTTCCAGTGAATTAACAAAAGCAGAAACATTTCTGGTTGATGATATAGTTTCTTACAAATCACTTCCCAGCCTTTCTTTCAGCCACTAGTTCTTAAAACATGAAAGAAGAAAAGGTACTTTTAATTTGAAAAGTGGTCTATAAACTTCATGTGGGAGGGAGGGAGGATTTGCCAACGTGATTAAGCCCATGTGTGAAGGACTAAGTGAAAGCTTCGGGCATTCTGTCTCACGTTATTTTCACTTTTATTTTTTCCCAACTTACACAACTATGTGGGTGGCCACATGTCTATTTGTTTGCCTTGTTTTTCAGCAAGTGAAACTAGAGGTCGAAAAAGGGAGGCTATAGAGGCATGTCTTTTAACTCATAGAACTCATGGTTTTATTATTTTCAGATTGAGTCAATGTGAAACTGAACAAGTTTTCTCATTAGCAGAGCCCAGAAACAGATGGTAGTTGTGCATATGAAGTTACTTTTGTGCCGCGTACATACTTGAGAACATTCTTATATTTCATTTTCCTTATACAGTGGTACACCCTCCACTTACACAGCTGGCATAATAAGACACTGTTGGAATACCAATCTTTATATAAGAATTTAAAAAGAGAAAAACACCCAGAATCCTTATCATATCGATGCTAAAAGGAAGTCAATCCTCCTTAATATACCCTGCTAACTTTCTATGATTTATTTGGTAATAGAAAGTGACCCTAAGAACTCTACAATTGGATCAAAATATATGGTACATTCTTAATCTAGTATTCAAAGCCAGCGTGTTCCTTATTTTAAAGATTATATTTTAATAGAATTTTTACATGACTTTAATAATACATTCTGGCAAGGAACTCCAACCATGCATCTCCTCTCTTTCACTCAGCCCAGCTTCACTTATTGTATAACAAGGTGACTAAAGTTAATGCAATACATTGTATCTTAAAAAATATAAAGAGAATGAATGTTAAGTGCTCTCACCATAAAAATGATAACTATGTGAGGTAATGCATTTGTTAATTGGCTAGATTTGACCACTTCACAGTGTGTGTCTATATATGTGTGTGTGTGTAATATATATTTCAAAACATTATAGTGTAAAATGTTATCTGCTCATTACCAAAATAATAAGATAATAAAGTGGTATAGACAAAACAATCCAAAAATAAAAGCCTGGCCTCCCACAATATAAAAGTGGTGGAATATGGTTTATCTCAGTACAGCATTTTCTTCTGCAGATATATGATTTTTCATATCCTATTTGGCAGTAGTTCTCACAACTTCTCCACAGATACAGCATCGTGACCAGTTCTACCAAGAGCACCCTTTTGTTACTTTTCCTTTCATTTCTCCTTCATTTTGCATCGTAACTTTCATCTCTCTTCATGCATACATACATTTCAAATATGCCTTATCTATTTTCTTGCCTATTCATGTACCCTGATAAAACATAGGTTTCTTATATGTGTAGTATATATTTTAGTATACTCATATGGTACTTTGCTACATTATACTGTTTTTCAAATTTCTACTTAAAAGTCAGTTTTGAATGTCAACCCAAATTCCTATATGTGGTTATATTTCAGTTGTTTTTAATTGTTCATAACATTTTTGTATATATACCCACTATATATAATCTATGTGTTCACACAATAGTAAACACTTGGTTACCACTAGCTTCTCACTATCACAAAAATGCTCCATGAACATGCTCATGCTTTTGACTTCATGGACCTGTACAAGAAATGTTTAATAATATATATTTAGTATTTCCATATAAATACATAATTTCATTAAGTACTCTGAATTGCTTCCCAAAATGACTATACTGATTCACTCTGCTTCCAGTAGTTCATGAAGCTTCCTGTTTCCACACATCCACATATGTCCATGTTTGCCAATCTGATGAATTTAACTTGGCAAGAAAAAAAAAATTTGCTTCTCTTCTGATTACTAGTGGAATTGATAATCTGCCAGTTTTTATGATTAGTCAATCTGTATTGTCTTCTGTGAATTAAACATTCATTCATATACTTTGCCTATTTTATTTTGGAATTTCTCATGTGTTATCAGAAATCAGAATATGAATGGTCATATTATTTGACCCAACATTTCTAGATATTAAATTTATACTCATTTTGAACATTCTCTAAATCTGTCATCTGTGTCCTTGAACATACATGTAACGTGGTCAAATCCATCAGTTTTCTTGTAAATTACTGTTGAGGAGTTTGAGGCTACAGTGAGGTATGTTCATGTCACTGCACTTCGGACTAAACAACCAAAGAGACTCTGTCTCTAAACAAAAATAATAAATAAATTATTGCTAGACCAATGTATCTTAAGAATATTTTCCTCCCTCACACTTATAGACATTCTCCTATCTGTATATTTGTGTGTATTCATACATACAAAAACATGTATCTCATTGTATTACTTTAACATGTAAAACTTAGTTATTCAGATTTCATTTTTCTATATGCTCTGAGGTATGGATTCAACTTTGTTCTTACTTAACAGGCTATTTTTTCCCAAGACAATTACACAACTCATCATTGTCTATTGTTGCTCATTGATTTATGGCTCTATCTTTACCATATATCAATTTATCCTATACTTATAACTCAGTGTGCCAGCTCTGTAATATTTTTACTAGTCTATTAATCTATATCTATTTTTATCTCTACACTATTTTATTTTTATTGAAGTTTAGCAAATATACAAGATATATAAAACATGAGACTATAGCTCAATAAATAAACTTGATTATGATTAAGAAATAAAATATTACTAGCATCCATCCTAATCAATACACCTTGCCTTCTGTCCAAAGACAATGACTCTCCTGATCTTTAACCCTGATTATTTAGATGTGCATTAGTTAACTATCAGACCACTGATAAGTTTTAGAAACTGTTTAGCTATCTATTTATAGCTTATAGTTTAATTATTTTATAGTAGAGAACATACTGTGTATGATTTCACTCTTTTGAAATTTGTAGACACATGCTCTATTCCATACCCCAAGGTCAATTTTTGTAAAGGTTTTATGTGTATTTTAAAATGATGTCTTCTACTGTTTGTCTCTCTGGTGATTTAATCTTCTGTGTGCTTATTTTGCTTAATTATTTTTTTCTTGTTTTATAAATTTCCAGAAGTGTATTAAAATCTCTCATTAAATATATGGTATTGTGTTTTTCTCATTAAATTTCTCATTAAATATATGATATTGTCTTTGAAATAGGGGGATTTCAAATCCTCCTATTTTTGCAAAATTAAAGGATATATTATTATTTTTATATATAGTTTGAATTTATACATCTTCATGGAAACCTATCCTTTAATCTCACTGCTAAATATTTATCTCACTGCTAAAATTTGGGTTAGGTCTTCCATCTTATTATTGCTTTCTATTTGCTCTTCCCGTCCTGTGTTTGCTTTTCCCTCTTTTCATGTAATAGTTTATTTTGGATTGAATGAGCATTCTCTGTTACTCTATTATTATTCTCCTTTGTTTCTTTCATAGTTACTCTAGAGAGCATAATGTGCATCCATCTATGTATGCATTCATAAGTGAACATCCATGACTACTAAAACTAACACCCTATTTTCTCCAGGAAAATGTGAGGATCTTAGCATGCCTTAGCTCTATTATTGCCCCCTCCTCTTGACTTATGAGCCATTGTTGCCATGTACTTTAATTGCAAAAATATTTTAAATCTGTGAGCCATTATTATTGTTTTTCGTGTAGTCAAAATTCATTGAGATTTATCCATACATTTATCTTTCTGTCATTCATCATTATGTCCTAATTTTTGAGGTTCTGTCTAGGATTCTTGTTGAAAGACCACATTCTATTATTTTCTTCCCTGTAGATCTAATAATATTAATTCCCTTATTTTCTGTTTGTTTAAAAAGAAAAAGCTTTTGGAAGGCAGAAGCGGGTGCATCACTTGAGCCCAGGAGTTCAACATCAGCCTGAGCAACATGGTGAAACCCCGTCTGTACCAAAAATACAAAAATTATCCGGGCATGGTGGTGCATGCCTGTAATCCCAGCTACTCTGGAGGCTGAAGCAGGAGGATTGCATGAACCCAGTAGGCAGAGGTTGCAGTGAGCCAAGATCGTGCAACTGGACTCCAGTCTGGGTGACAGAGCAAGACCCTGTCTTAAAAATAAAAAAGAAAAAAAGAAAGAAAAGGAAAAAAGGAGAAAAAGAAAAAGCTGAATGAACATCAATCTCACTCCAAAAATCCACTACAAGATCATTTCTCTTGACTTTATCAGAAAGATGAGTCACAGAAATCAATAGTCAAGAAGGGTAGGTTCCTCCAAGAAAAGGCAGAAAGAAAAGACTGGCTCAGCTGTGGTAAAGCACAGGAAGAAGAGCTGAGGCTGCCATACAAATGGGTAAGGAAAGGAGGAGATCCAAGAAACTCTCAGTGATACAAGTATGCAAGAGGGGAACGATCACTACTGTGGGAAGAGGCACATCACTTGCTCTTACTCAAGCTCACTGCTTATAGGGAACAAAAGTCCCAAAATGCTGGGGAGGGCAGCAATCCCTCTCACTCCCATGGCACAGGTTCATGTTAATTTTCTTGAATGATTTTTAAAATGACCAGTTGACAGTTATTTTCTTTGATTTCTTTAATAATATAATTCTGTTATTTCTGTCTTATTTTTGCTGTCTTATTTCTGTCTTATTTATGCTTCTTTGAAAGGAATCTTTCTTTTAAATCTTTTAAATTTTATTGTTGTCTTTGGTTTTCAACAGTTTCACTACAATGTTGAGGTCTCATTTTATCTATAATCATTATGTTTGAAATGTGTATTGCTTTTGAACTTATAGTTTTATGGCTTTTATCAATTTTTGAAAATTCTCAGACATTTCATTTCAAACGTTGCTTCTGTCCCATTCCATGGTTCGTTTACCTCTGAGAGCTCAAATACAAATATATTAGAGCTTATTGTTCTGTCTTTATTTCTCTTGTCTGTCTTCTCTCTTTCCTGAATTTATGTCTATGCTTTTTCCTGAATATTTTCTTCTCTGGTGTTTTGCAATTTTGCATTCTTTCTTTATCTACATGTACTTTGTTTTAAAGTCCATCCAGTGGGCACTTAAATTTGGTTCAGAGAATAGAAATTCTTTTCGTCAGGGTCATCAAAGACTTTTACCTTAGCTAAATCCAATGCTCACTCTTTGTTTATCATCATATTGGACCTATAATCAGCAAGTTCTATGCTTGATCACCCAATCCCAATAGAAAATATTATTTTTTTCACATAACCTCCTTGATATCCTATTTTTCTTGTTTTTTAAAAATGTAATTCTAGTAAAACTTGGCAGAGTTTAGTGGCAATTTCCATTCTTCTGCTAGAACCCTGCTAATAAGATATTATTTTCACTACCTCCAATTGCACTGAAATCTGATTTGACTGTAAAAAAGTTCAAATCCATGGGGCATTTCTACTATATTTATATATTTTTAAAAAAACCAAAATATTTATATTAAAAGGTTATGGAGTTGACTTCTGCATATTTCATGAAGAGCCAAATTTCCTACCAAATTCTCACGATATGAACTGAAACAAGGTTTAAAAACTACTTAACTACTGAACTACTTAATTAAAAAAACAAAATTTTGTATTTTGTGGCTTTCGCCACATGGAACAAATCAGGACTAAAACATAAACTAAAAAATCTGTTAATCTTCTCAGCATTTCCAAATATCTGTATATTTTGTGCTTTTTAGATGTTTGAGTTTTTAAATCATGTGTTTTGTGTCACATAACATACAACAACTAAGTATTGACTCGCTTGGACTACTTTAGGCTTGAAAATCATTTGCACTAATTCTATTTGTTATTTATTTCCAGAATAGGATTTGTCATTGCATAATGTAGAACCTCAACATTTGAAAAAAATGTAAAAAGTGTGAAAAAACAAGAAATGTCTGTAGCACTTTGTAATCATTAAATGTAATATCTCAAAAAGAGGCTGGAAAAACAAATTATTAAATCTAAAGTAATAGTACCATTTCCAAATACAAATAAAAATACAATTGATACTCAACTTTTCAAATGATAGTATTATACCGGCATGCTTGTCTTTGCTTAGTTACAGCACATCAGGAATCACCTAATGCACTACTTACTTCTCTGAATACGTTCAGGTACTTTCAATCTTTTTGATAAAAGCATATTGAATCTAGTACTCCTCTAAACTGACAAAGGAGAAGCAGAACAGACAAGGAATGAGAAAAATAATATGAAAGGAATTAACAGCCAGAAAGATATTGACCAGATGATGAAGGGAACAGAGATAGTTTACTATATGTAAACGTGGGCTTTTAATATTTTAAAAAAATACCTGTTGAATTTCTGGAATCTAATTCTGACTTCTTCCTCTTTGATTTTGTGAATCATTAGTGTGTTGCTGTTCAATATCTTTTGATGAACACTGTATTTCCTTTGGAAATTTTAACTACTCATTTTCACATATGCTGCACAGTGTGATTTGATACAGACTCATGAAATTATAGCAACATATTGACTGATTCCATGGTCCTGCCTCTTTGCATGCCTGAGGATATGCTACAGAACAAAGTCAACAACACACTCATGACAGTCTCAGGGACAGATGCTCAGTGGGAAAAACTGTTCACCATTCATGGCTTCCAAGCCCTTTGCTGTGCCCTGAGGCACTGCTATGTGAAAGAATGTGCCAAGTGATTGGTGAAATAAATGGATCAGCAAGTTTCCACCAGCTGTGACACACAGCATTGGGAGATGACTATTTATTGCTGTTGTGTTAGGCTTCTCACACCATTTTCTGCTTGGGCTTGATAAATTTGATCTCTATAAATGCTAGATTTTGCCAACAAGCCAAGAAGTTTTCAGAAACCTCCCTCATACTTTTATTGTGAGTAAATGCAAATCATCTTGTCATTAGGGAAAACTGATCTAAGAAAATCTTTTGTAAATTATTCCATGGAGGAAAAACAACTGTCAAGGAAAGATGTGATTTTTGATTATCCTTGGATCCATTGCTATAGTGATAGATTTTTCTTGGTGACACTGCCTTCAGCATAGATAGACTCATAAGGATCTTTGGACAAAAGTTTGAACTATATTATTTTTGAAGCAAATCAGAATTGTTTCTTTATTTGCTGTATATTTTATTGAGATTTATAATTCCTTATCATTATAATAAGTTTAAATATGAGTGATTCTTTTATGAGTGCTTATATGTTTATGTTAATAAGTGGAATCTCTTGCGATTGCTCTAGACCTACTACATAATATGATTTTTGCTGTAATATGATTGCCTTAAATTTAAAATAGTATAATACTTGATCCTTATATATAACATTTCTACTAATGAAAGATTGTGTTTAATTCACAATTAATTTGGGTTTTCATTGCCAATTAGGTGACACTGAATCAGAAACAAATAAAATATTCTCAGTTAGACAGGGCATTTTATACACTTTCTAGTTCATCACTTTTCCTCCATTTATCTTACATATTTTAATAAACTATTTGAAATCAAAGTAGTTTGAAAGACCAAATAAATAATAGTGAAAGAAGATGAGGTCTGATAAATTAAGAGAGTGCACATCCAGAGGAGGGCAAATCTGGAGTTCAAAATAATATTAAGCAAGCAGACTAAAACTCTAGATCCAAGATGGTATATCATTCCCATGTGGCCTCTAGATATCTCAAAAAAGTGATTGTTGATAGCACATATGCACACCCTTAAAGCATTACACTGAAAAAAATTAAACTCTTGTATTCTAATCAACTGTTGATTTTGAAACACTATACAAGATGATATTTGCCCCATGAAACCAATTGAATTTTTTTTATGAGTAAGTATAGAGTTTGTTTGAGTGCAAACTTGAGGATAGCCACCTGAAAAACACAGACTGCAAATGAAGGAGATCAGTGTTCCAAAGTAAAGAAGTTGAAGATTCACTTAATGAGGCAGAGACAGATAAATGTTATCAGGATTATAACATCAACTGAATATTTTTAATTTTCATCAAAAAACAGAAATATAAATACTAGAATTTATAGCACTCAATAAATATAATGAATAATTTCACATAAATGAATAGACAAGCACATATTACTTTTAGCCTGATGGAGACAAAAATTTTCTCAAAGATAATTGTAGTTAGAAACATATGGATATCATTAAAGAAAATATGCATTTTTAAACAATATGCTAAATAAATATTACACAATAATTTACATTCACTGATAAACATTTATGCTTCAACTATAATTCACAAATCATATCCAAAGTAAAATAATGTGAGCTCAGATCGTCAGTGTGATAGGAACTCAGAGTAACAGTAAAATATACAAAATCAAAGTTCAAATCAAAATAAGTCTTGACAGAAAATTATACCATAATCTACAATCACTTCCTTAGACCTTGTTGATATTTTACAAGTTAAGAAATAAAACAAAGCATATATGTATATTCTACATAGATGGAAGAAAAGGGTGGAAAGAGAAAAATGACAATTTGCTATAGAACTTAACTAAGGTTTAACTCACACACGCTTTCTTAATGAAATCACAGATGCTAAAATTGTGTTGTATCAAATTATACAGAAATATACCAAAATTAGAGATCTTTCAGCTCAATCTAATACTTTGTTCTTGTAGTACTCTGACAAAGTTCATTTGAGATCATCTTACATAATTTGTCTTTGTTGAATTAAGTAATTTAAAAGAACATATCATTTTATTATTTATTATATAACAAATGTAGTGTTCAAAGACCCAACATTTAACATGTTGGATATGTCAAAAGTTGCAATTAACAATTGCTTAACTTTCAGATAGAGAAAAAATAACGCAGCAAAAATCTAGGTTACAACATTTCTATTGTTTGAGATTTTTAAAAAAATATTTCTACAAACTTTTAAACCTTATCAAAACAGTTATATCAAAAGGTTAAAACTCACAGTGTAAAAAACAATTTGAGATTTTTGTATTTTCTTTAATGATTATTTCTGGTAATCAGAAATAATGATGAAAGTACGAGAGTGATGAATTTATTGTTAGAAATATAAAAAAGAGACCTAGAAAAGGGGGTATGGTATCTGCTTCATAACACATGGAAACTTTCCTTTAATTTTGTTGTTGTTGTTGTTGCTGAAAACAAGCATGTATAAAATCATAAGACATTATTAGAGATACCAGCTTAACATCCTGTCTTTATTGCTTATAAAGCTAAAATCCAAGCAAGAGCATGAAGGTACAGGAGTAATGAATTTACTGTTAGAAAATCTTGGACCAAATCCCACCTCTAATTATTAGAGAAAAAGTTACCTTAACAAGGCTGGGGCTTAGTTTATCACTATGTAAAATGAGAATAATAATATCTGCCATACTTCCTTAAGAACTTCACTGAGAATTACATAAATTGCTTCTGTGGAAGTGCTGTGTGAATTGCCGTATCATAAATATGCTATTATTTTATTATCACATTCACTAATAATGTAATAAAAGCCTTATGTTAACATAAATTCTGGCACTCACACATATCAAATGACAATTTATTTTTGCAAATTTTCAGTGCCTGGAGCCACAGATCATTTAAAATGTCATTCTAATACTATAATTATTTTAGTAAGACTTCCCCTTAAAATTGTATAACATAGCATTTGCAAATGAATATTTTAATGAATACTTCAGCATGTTACATGAGTATGTATGGTAATTTAAACTTTAATAAATATTTTCTGATGTTATTCAGAATTCTTAAATAACCAATCTAGGTTTTTTTTTAAAAAAAGAAAGAGCAATACACAATTTCTACAGTTTATCAGTACAGTGCTTCCACCCGACCCCCTACCCCAATAGGCCACTTTATTGTAAAACACTGAATACAGGATAGAGAAAATGTTTCATCATGGATCTACTCTGATGTATGATATATTTTAAATTTCACATTATTTTTCAATAGGACCACTGCAAGTTAAGAAATTAATAATAAAATATGTCCCTGGTAGAAGTAAATCAAATCTTTTCTCAAGCTTCACAGGATATCCCAAGCTAAAGGTATGCTGAAAAGAAGTTCACAATTCCAAAATTATTAAACACTGTAAGCAAAATTCAGCAGTCATAATACCAATAGGATCAAGCAATGAAGAACTTCAACAAGTAATCCTATCAGATAAAAATATAAAATAACTATTTGAAATAATTAATAAAATATAATAAGCAGTTACAATTTTTTAAACTCTCAGAATATTGGAGAAATATGAGGATAAAATAAAAGTATGAAGACAAATAAACAAAAAATATGAAAGAATAGTTAAGTGGTTATCAAGGATAAAATGAAGAAATTTGTTTTGACTAATAGGATTTCCAAATTGGAAGATCAGATAGAATGCAGAGAGGCAAAATTTGGAAAGACAATGGTTGAGACATTTACCCATATAAGAACTTGCTTGAATCTGTATTTCATGATGCAACAAGAACTGAATGAAATAAGTGAAAATGAATCTACACCTAATTTTATAGTAATAAAAATTACTATAACACCAAGAGGAAGGAAAACTTAAAAAGCAAATGGAGAGAAAAGAAAAATTACTAAACAAAATTATAAAAACTAAAAAGATTCTGACAATAGCCTTTGCAAAGGAACAGTAGAAACTGAAATAAATGGAATAATACATGTATAATGTTGAAAAAAATTCTCAAAAATTAATAAATACTCAGAAAAATGATCAATCAAGATGAGAATGAAATTAAAGTACTTTCAGGCAAACAAAAATGGAAACAATTTCCCATTTACATACTATTACTCAAAGAACTACTAAAGGATCTACTTAGGAATAAGGAACCAGAAAAGAGCAATATTAAAAGAGAGCCAAATCATGAGTGAACTCCCATTCACAATTGCTTCAAAGAGAATAAAATACCTAGGAATCCAACTTACAAGGCATGTGAAGGATCTCTTCAAGGAGAACTACAAACCACTGCTCAATGAAATAAAAGAGGATACAAACAAATGGAAGAACATTCCATGCTCATGGGTAGGAAGAATCAATATCATGAAAATGGCCATACTGCCCAAGGTAATTTATAGATCTAATGCCATCCCCGTCAAGCTACCAATGACTTTCTTCACAGAATTGGAAAAAACTACTTGAAAGTTCATATGGAACCAAAAAAGAGCCCGCATTGCCTAGTCAATCCTAAGCCAAAAGAACAAAGCTGGAGGCATCACGCTACCTGACTTCAAACTATACTACAAGGCTACAGTAACTAAAACAGCATGGTACTGGTACCAAAACAGAGATATAGACCAATGGAACAGAACAGAGCCCTCAGAAATAATGCCGCATATCTGCAACTACCTGATCTTTGACAAACCTGACAAAAACAAGCAATGGGATAAGGATTCCCTATTTAATAAATGGTGCTGGGAAAACTGGCTAGCCATATGTAGAAAGCTGAAACTGGATCTCTTCCTTACACCTTACATAAACATTAATTCAAGATGGATTAAAGACTTACACGTTAGACCTAAAGCCATAAAAACCCTAGAAGAAAACCTAGGCAATACCATTCAGGACATAGGCATGGGCAAGGACTTCATGTCTAAAACACCAAAAGCAATGGCAACAAAAGCCAAAATTGACAAATGGGATCTAATTAAGCTAAAGAGCTTCTGCACAGCAAAAGAAACTACCATCAGAGTGAACAGGCAACCTACAGAATGGGAGAAAATTTTTGCAACCTACTCATCTGACAAAGGGCTAATATCCAGAATCTACAATGAACTCAAATAAATTTACAAGAAAAAAACAAACAACCCCATCAACAAGTGGGCAAAGGATATGAACAGACACTTCTCAAAAGAAGACATTTATGCAGCCAAAAGACACATGAAAAAATGCTCATCATCACTGGCCATCAGAGAAATGCAAATCAAAACCACAATGAGATACCATCTCACACCAGTTAGAATGGCCATCATTTAAAAAGTCAGGAAACAATGGGTGCTGGAGAGGATGTGGAGAAATAGGAACACTTTGACACTGTTGGTGGGACTGTAAACTAGTTCAACCATTGTGGAAGTCAGTGTGGCAATTCCTCAAGGATCTAGAACTAGAAATACCATTTGACCCAGCCATCCCATTACTGGGTATATACCCAAAGGACTATAAATCATGCTGCTATAAAGACACATGCACACATATGTTTATTGCGGCACTATTCACAATAGCAAAGACTTGGAACCAACCCAAATGTCCAACAATGATATACTGGATTCAGAATATGTGGCACATATACACCATGGAATACTATGCAGCCATAAGAAATGATGAGTTCATGTCCTTTGTAGGGACATGGATGAAACTGGAAACCATCACTCTCAGCAAACTATTGCAAGAACAAAAAACCAAACACCACATGTTCTCACTCATAGGTGGGAATTGAACAATGAGAACACATGGACACAGGAAGGGGAACATCACACACTGGGGCCTGTTGTGGGGTGGGGGGAGGCAGGAGGGATAGCATTAGGAGATATACCTAATGTTAAATGATGAGTTAATGGGTGCAGCACACCAACATGGCACAGGTAATATATATGTAACAAACCTGCGCATTGTGCACATATACCCTAAAACTTAAAGGATAATAAAAAAGATAGTGTTTCCCTCTGAATAGGATAAATTTTCAATAAGAAACTGCACAAAAGCAATTTCAACCAATAATGCAATAGTTTATTCTTTAACAATTTTTTTAAAAAAGCAAACAGTGCCAACTATACAGATGTCACAGACTTAGATAAAGATGCATGGTTATTCACTATATTATCCTGTATACTTTTCCATTTGCTTGAAGTGTGCATGTGTGTTTATACATGTATCAGAAAGAAGAACAAAAACTGAGTTTCACATTTTGGCTGTCAGGTCTTCATAGGCATAGTAAATGCTAAATGAGCCGTTATTTTCAAGTTTCTGAGGGACTCTGCATTTATCTTTTACTAGCCTCATGAACAAAACATCATTAAGATTAAGAATAAAATATAAAAATTCCTCTCTCAAAATCCATTGTCTAGATAAAAATTTTGATCATCAAATAACACAAGACATCAGGCTGAATATACTTAGAAAAACAAAGACAAAAAAAAAACCAGAGATAAAAGGTATATTTCATAATGACAAAAAGGCAAAAGTCACATAAAATATGCAAACACAAATAAACAATGTATTATTCACAGGTACAAATAATACAACGTATTATTCATAAAGGTACAAAATGACTTAAAACCACATTTATGATCATGTTTATATTCACAAGGAACACCAAGGGATGTTCCAAGACATCTGTTTCTGGTTCCACTTTCGCTAAGCATCAAAATCATTATTATATCGAATACAGTTATTATTAACTTTGAAGTAATTTCACCTAGAGGAAAGTACAAGCATAAGTTACTCAGAAAATAAATTAAACAATGCCATCCATGTTTTAAAGCAAAAATAGTGTGTTGATCAGTTCATGCTACTAATTGTTATCCTCATGGGAATGAAATAATCCCATTGGGAAGAAGGAAATTCTAGAACTACCGTCATCAAATGTGCTGGCAAATCGAGAAAAACTTTGACCAAAACATCATTAAATTACTCAAGTTTTTTAATACAACATAAATTTTATTCTTATTTTCCTATTTCATCATTTAGAGGTAAGTGCAAGTGTTCCAATCTGTGAGCAATCACTGACAGGAGTGGTATTTATGCCTTTGCTCAACTCCACCATCATTCTCACTACATTTTTTTAATTAAACAAAGACAGTGTAGGATCACATATGCCTATATGATAAACTAGCTATTTAAAGTTCTGTATCTTGAAGTGGGTGGTGGTTTTATGGGTGAATACATAGGTTAAAAAAAATCACTGAGCAGGGCGCTAAAATTTCATGTACTTCACTGTATGGGTGTTATACCTCAGAGCATTTGTAAATTACTATGTCATTTGGAGAAAAGTAATTCACTTACTCATTTTTTCATTAATAAATAATCTTTTACTGTTTTCTATAGGCCAAATACTGTAGTTTTCATTGGCGATACATGGGGAAAAAAGACATTTCTTTTCCTCAAAAAGCTCACGGTCAAGTGGGGAAGAAAACGATGAAAATAATAAATTAGAAAAGTGTGATAAATTCTGTAAGAAACAAACTATATGCCCTAAGAGAGGACAAAGGATTCTTTTTTTTTTTCAAAGAGGTGTTTAAGCACCTGAACTACATAATGTTCAAATTTAAATTTGAAATCATGAAAGAAAACATGTGAAAATATGCTCTTCATTGTATCTCCTTATAAAAAAATTATATTTTCAGAAAGTGTTTTCCATTTAAATATGTTACTAATATTCACTACTCAAGTGATGTATGAAAATACAAAATAAATAAGAAACTAGATAACATAAGTAAAGAAAAAGCCATTCCCATCTACTGCCAACACAAATTTGTCTCTCAGAAGTAACCAGTGGTTACCAATTTACCACGTGTACTTCGAGGTCATTGTATACATACCTATCTCTCTCTCTGTCTCTCTCTCTCTCTCTGTCTCTCTCTCTCTTTCTCTCTCTTTCTCTCATTAAATAAGTATCATGCTGTGGATACCAGCCTGAATCACATTTCAAGTTTTATTTAATAGCCACTCCTATCTGACTATCTTGGTTATAGGATGTTACATAACAAGTAACATTTTAACAAATGTTGTGGTACATGGCTTCTTGGTAAAATAGGAAGTATTTCTCTAGAGTAAACATGAAGAACATTACTGGATCTGTAAGTACATAAATAATAAATTTTAATAGATGCTGACAATTTGCCCTCCCAAGTGGCTATATCAAATTACACCCTCCAAACAGTATGTGTATGGAATTGCCTGCTTCCCTATGCTATCAGACACTCAATATTTATTTATTTATTATAAATTTATTTATTTACTGCACTTTAGGAAGAGTTCTCAATTTCTAGTGAGATTGAGAATGACTTTGTTATTTGTGTTTTGTATTTCTTATGTAAGTTACTTGTTCATATATTTTATTCATATTAGCTTGGTTCTGTTGTTGTTGTTGTTGTTGTTGGTTGGGAGTCAATTTTTTATTCTTAACAGTAGTCTTTGCCAGTTATTAAAGATGTATACTAATTTATCCAAATCTGTAATTTTGTTGTTATTCTGCTCTATAATTCTAAAATGGCTGTGTACTTATATTTATCAATATTTTCTTTCTTTACATTGTTGGTGGGAGTATAAATTAATTCATCCATTGTGGAAGATTCCTTAAAAACCTAGAGGCAGAAATACAATTCGACCCACCAATCCCATTACTGGGTATATGCCCAAAGGAATATAAAGTGTTTTTTAATAAAGAAACACGCACACATATATTCATTGCAGCACTATTCATAATAGCAAATACTTGGAATCAACCTAAATGCCCATCAGTGATAAACTGGATAAAGAAAATGTGGTACATATACACCATGGAATACTATGCAGCCATAAAAAAGAAGGAAATCATGTCCTTTGCAGGGACATGGATGGATCTGGAGGCCATTATGCTCAGTAAACTAAGGCAGGAACAGAAAACCAAATGTTGCATATTCTCACTTATAAGTGGAAGCTAAATGATGAGAACACATGGACACCTGGTAGGGGAACAACACATACCAGGTCCTGTAAGAGGATGGAGGGTGGGAGGAGGGAGAGGATCTGGAAGAACAGCTAATGGATGCTGGGCTTAATACCTGGGTGATGGGACGATATGTGCAGCAAACCACCATGACACATGTCTACCTATGTAACAAACCTGCACATCCTGCATGCATACCCCTGAACTTAAATTAAAAGTTGGAAATTAAAAAAAAATAAAATAAAACTTGTCACTTGGTTAAGACTGTCCTTACCATAGGTCAAAAATAATTTTGCTTTATTTTCTTCCAAACATTTACAATATTGCTTACTCATTACCTTATTTATTTATTTTCACATTTTGATATTTAATTCATCTAGACTTTATTTCATGTTATGTGTGAATGGCTTGGTGTGGGGGGTTGTTAGGACACCATTCTTCACAAGTCTTTCTTATCTGCATGTCTTACAGGAAAGGCAAAACTTGTTTTTGTTTCAGAGTATCTTCAAAATAGTAATATACTAAACAGTATAGGAATATGAAGATAATATTTTCCTCTACAGCAAAGGACAAGCATGCTTACTGCCCATTATATAAGAATTGAATCCCATCAGAAAAAGATGCCTCTCTGTAATGCAACCACTTTACAGCAAGAGGCCCCTGGACCTCAAAACCTGTGGGAATTGAGCAATGGGGAACTGATTCATTGATTATACAAATTATGATTGTTAATACTCAGTGTTAATTGATTGGATTGGAGGATGCAAAGTATTGGTCCTGGGTGTGTCTGTGAGGATATTGCCAAAGGAGATTAATACTTGAGTCAGTGGGCTGGGAAAGGCAGACCTACCCTTAATCTGGGTGGGCACCATCTAACCAGCTGCCAACACAGCTAGAATATAGAACAGGCAGAAAATTGTGAAAAGACTAGACTGGCCTAGCCTCCGAGCCTACGTCTTTCTCCAATGCTGGACCCTTCCTGCCCTTGAACATTGGCTCCAAGTTCTCCAGTTTGGGGACTCGGACTGGCTTTCCTTGCTCTTCAGCTTGCAGATGGCCTATTGTGGGACCTTGTGATCATGGGAGTTAATACTTAATAAACTTCCCTTTATATATATGTATATATATATCTATCCTATTAGTTCTGTCCCTCTAGAGAACCCGAATACACAAAGGTTGACTAATTTATTTTTATTTAAAGGAGATTAGCTTTCTTGTCTCTACCATGTTCCAATATTTGTTTTGATTCGGTCTTTGAAATTTGAAAATGCTCAGATGAACAGAAATTGGACAGCATCTGAGACCAAACATTCAAATCTCCAACCCAAGAAGATAGATCTTGAGAAAGTTCTGAGTAAAGACAGCATATAGTAATGGAAAAAAAAAGAGCAATAACATTAATTCTAGTGTGTGCTACCACAAATGCAAGAGTTTACGTAACATACGTAACTAATCTTGTTTTTTAAAAGAGAGAGCCAAAAGACCATTTTAAGTCATCAGATATTGGTGGCCATGAACTATGAAGCCAAGCAGAAAACATGGCAAAAACTGACCTAATTTTCTTCAAAGAAGAAATGAGGTTCCTAGAGGTTTCTTTTTAATGCCTTAATAACTGACTTCCTGCACATCCCACTTCATGGCAGTTGAGGAAGTTGAAACTTATTTTAACCAGGCGATGGAGTCAGGAGGGAAATTTTATAGAAAGCTAATTAAAATTATAAACTTACAGGAGAGAGCTGGGTATGGCCAATTTTACACATCATAGCCAAACACAACAAGGAAAGCTAAAGAATTTTTTTTTTAATTTAGGAGAGGGGAATGAAGAAAGTTGAGACAAAGAAACCTCATGGAGGCAAAAACAAGCATATGGAAAAAGTTACTTAAAACATAAATGCCAAGCTATACCAGAATGTTTGACAAGCAACTTACTTTTGCAGACAAAGGCATGAGAAATAGGAATGTAAAGGAAGCAAACAATGAAAATGAGAAAAACAAAATCAAGTCACATATGCTTTTTGGATGCTTGTCTAAGTTCTACATTTACGTTTTTAAAAAGAATTTATTTTCCTTAATTAAAATAAAAGAAATTATATTTTCAATGATTTAAAAGTGTCTTCACCATCACGGAATCTAGTACACTGACATCGTTTGAATTGTCATTGCAAATATAGTCTTAAAGATTTGCATGGCTTACTAGATGAATTAAAAATAAATACAGCTTTGATCCCTAAATCTTCTTAAGAGTTTGTAAAGTATTTTAGAAACCAAATGCTATTTAGAGCATTTAAAGTCAGCTATCCTCTTGATGAAAACATTCTACTGCAAACACCTAGGTATAAAGCATTTTTAAAAAAAGGATTAATATAATGCACACTAAAAGCTTTCATTTTGACCTGAGTACAGTGCAGTAGTACTTTTCACATAGATTGCTCATGGTTTTCACGAATAGACTATAATCCCCCTTTTGCCAATAAATACTATGCCATGTCTGGCATTTTATTTTCCTTGACAGAAGGTACAGCAAATATAAAGGCTAAAATAGAAACTGGATAAAATGAATCAACAAGTATAATTAAATCATCAAAATGTAGGAACCTAAAGAAATCACTTAGTTTATTCTCCTCTAAACAATAAAAAAATTGAGTTAGTCAACAACTTTTGGAAGCTTCTTCTAAACATAAAATATAATATTAGAATTGACATGGCTTCAGATTTTGGCAGAAGTAATTGCATTCTCATCAAGAATAACATCAGGTATTTAAATAATGACTATTTCTTCTTTTGCTGAAGAATATTAATATAAAAGTAATTACCCCCTCACACATTAAAAACAACTTTATGTATTAAATCCAGTAAACCCAAGGCAATAAATTTTAATTAGTTTTTCTCCTTTGAATCCATCATTCATTGAATATTATGTTTTACTAATATTCAATGAGGACATTTATATTTCTTCTTGCTTCTTTCATACCCAACGCCACAAAATTCATCTGCTTCATTAAAAAAAAAACTGGTCCTTTCTCTGTATTATATTATTCCACTGTTCATGAGTACAATATGGAGATCATTTTTCTTCAGTGATACAGAAGGCATAAACAATGCATTTCAGTTTGGGTTATCCCCACATCTTGAGTGATTTTTGACATTTACACCAGTAAAATGCACACATTTTGGTAGATAGTTCTACAGCCCTCAGCAAATGCATAGAGTTGGGTATCCACCACCACAGTGATGATACAGAACATTTCCATTATTCCAAAATTCCTTCATGCCGTACTTTCATAATCAACCTGGGAGTGTTTTATGAACTCCTATACCATCCCAGTCTTATAGCTGGTCTAATATCTGTATACATAGAAAAATTAATCCTTGCTAAAGTTTAAGTTTTGGTTAGGCTTTGTCACTTTAATCTAAAAGATCCCTAATTGATTCAAAATCCTAAAAGAAATACTAATAGAACTAAGATTTTTTTATCTTAGAAAAGGGAAATTATATTAGGAATGTAAAATTAATATTTCAGTAGTAGAAGAAAAGCATTAGATAGCTCCAGGTGGCAGAACTACGGTCAAAAATTTGAATGGGGTATTTAATAAAAAGTAAAACATGCCCAGAATTTATGGAAAATAATTCAAACATTCATTGGGATTTGGACTAAGTATGTCTTCCAAGATTAATAACTTTTGAGTTTATAATTCTGTGAAAAGATGGTTAAAAGTTACACACGATGAATGTAAAAGAGTCAGTGATTAAGATGTTACCATACAGGAGGAGCTAGAGCAAGATGGTCAAATAGAATCCTCCAGTGTTTGTCCTTCCTGAAGGAACACCAAATTGAACAACTATCCAAACAAAAAGCACCTTCGTAAGAATCAAAAATCAGGTAAGCAATCCCAGTACCTGGTTTCAACTTCATATCACTGAAAAAGGCACCAAAGAAGGTAGGAAAGATAGTCTTGAATTGTGGATGTTATCCCCCCTTCATTTCCCCAGCAGCAGCCACATGGCACAGAGAGAATCTGTGTGCTTGGGGCAGAGAAAGCACAGTGATTGCGGGACTTGCATTGGAACCGAGTGCTGCCCTGTCACAATGGAAAGCAACACCAGGCATAAATCAGCCAGTGGCCACAGAGGAAGCACTGAGACCAGCCCTTGAGAGAGGAGAATTGCCTATCTCAGTGTTTGGAACCTGAGTTCTGGCTAGCCTCGTCACTGTGGGCTAAAGGGCTCAGGAGTCCTAAATAAACTTGAAAGGAAGTCCAGGCCACAAGGACTGCAATTTCTGAGCAAGTCTTGGTGCTGTGCTGGGCTCAGAGCCAGTGGATTTGAGGTGCATGTGCCTAGTGAGGCACCAGTCAAGAGAGTGCTTGTACTTCTCCTCCCACAACCCCAGGCAGTGCAGCACATAGCTCTGGAAGAGACTCCTTCCTTCTTCTTGAGAAGAGAGGGAAAAGTAAAGAGGACTCTATCTTACAACTTGGATAGTTCAGCCACAGTAGGACAGGGCACCAGGAAGAGTCCTGAGGCCCCCATTCCAGGCCCTAGCCCCAAGACGACATTTCTAGACACACCTTGGACCAAAATAGAACCTGCTGCCTTGAAGAGAAGGACTAGTCCTGGCAGAATTTACCACCTGCTTACTAAATAGTGTTGGGCTCTGAATAGTCATCAGTGGTAGCCAGGCAGTATTCATCATGAGCCTTGAGTGAGACTTAGAGACATGCTGGCTCCAGGTGTGACCCAGAATATTTCCAGCTGTGGTGGCTATGGGGAGAAACTCTTGCTTGAGAAAAGTGGAGAGGAGAGTAAAAGGGACTTTGTCTTGCAGCTTAGGTACCAGCTTGACAACAGTGGGGTAGAGCACCAAGGGGGCTCTTGGTATCCCTGATTCTAAGCCTGGGCTCTTGGATAGCACTTTTGGACCTGCCCTAGGCTAGAAGTGAGCCCCCACTGCCCTGAAGGGAGAGTCCCAGGCCAGGAAGCATTCACCACTAGCTGACTGCAGAGCCCTTGATCCATGAGTGAATATTAACAGTAACCAGGCAGTACTCACTGCAGGCCTGGGATGGTGATGGCCATAGGGAAAGACTCATCTGTGCATGGAAAGGGGAAGAAATAGTGGGAAGGACTTTTTCTTGTGGCTTGAGTGCCAACTCAGCCACAGTAGACTAGGGCACCAGGTAGATTCCTAAGGTTTCTGACTCCAAGCCCTGACTCCAGAACAGTATCTCTGGACCCACCAAGGCTCAGGGAGAATTGCTGCCCTGAAGGGAAGGACACAGCCTAGCTTGCTTTGCCCCCTGCTGATTGTAGACCCCCTGGGGCCTTGGGTGAACATAGGTGTGATAGCCCGGCAATGGACACTGCGACCCTTGGGTGTCACCCAGTGCTGTGCTGGCTTCAGGTCTGACCCAGCACAGTCCAAGTGGTGGTAGCCACAGGGGTGCTTGGGACATGCCTCCCCCAGCTCCAGGCAGCGCAACAGAGAGAGAGATTAAGACTCTACCTGTTCAGGAGAAATTAAATAAAGAGGACAAGAGTCTCTGCATGTTAATCCAGAGAATTCTTATATAAAACCAGCAAGGTAGTACCTCTACAAGTATGCAAAAGCCACAGTATTACTGAGTTTAAGGTGTCCCCTAATACAGACATGGCTGCAGTGACCAAAAACTTTGATCATAACACCCAAGTCCCATTGAATATCTGAGAAACATTCCCAATAAGGACTGTTATAAATAAGCTCAGACTACAAAGACTACAATCAAAACACCAAAGAACATCAACAAGCATTATGAACCTCAACAAACAAAACAAATAAGGAACCAGTAACCAATCCTAGAGAGATAAAGATATGTATCTTTTCAAAAAGAAAATTTAAAATAGCTGTTCTGAAGAAACTCAAAGAACTTCAAGATAACACAGAGAAGAAATTCAGAATCCTATTAAATGAATTTAACAAAGAGATTGAAATAATTTAAAAGAATCAAGCAGAAATTCCAGAGTTCAAAAATGCAATTGACATACTGAAAAATGCTTCAGTCTCCTAACAGCCAAATTGATCAAGCAGAAGAAAGATTAGTGAGCTTGAAGACAGGCTACTTGAAAATACAGTCAGGGGAGACACATGAAAAAGAAAATAAAAAACAATGAGGCATGTCTACAAGATTTAGAAAATAGCCTCAAAAGGCCAAAGCTAAGAGTTATTGGCCTTAAAGAGGAGATAGAGAGAGAGGTATGGGTAGAAAGTTTATTCAACGGGATAATAATGAAGAACTTCCAAAACCTAGAGAAAGATATCAATATTCAAATACAAGAAGGTTGCAGAACACGAAGGAAATTTCTTTTTCTTTTGAGACAGGGTTTTGCTCTTGTTGCCCAGGCTGGACTGCAATGACACAATCTCGGCTCACTGCAACCTCCACCTCCTGGGTTCGAGCAATTCTCCTGCCTCAACCTCCCAAGTAGCTGGGATTACAGGCATGCACCACCATGCCTGGCTAATTTTGTATTTTTAGTAGAGATAGGGTTTCTCCATGTTGGTCAGGTTGGTCTTGAACTCCCAACCTCAGGCCTGTCTCGGCCTCCCAAAGTGCTGGGATTACAGGCATAAGCCACCATGACCAGCAGAACACCAAGCAAATTTAACTCAAATAAGACTGCTTCAAGGCATTTAATAATCAAGTTCTCAAAGATCAAGGACAAAAAAGGATTCTAAAGCAACAAGAGAAAAGAAATAAATAACATACAATGGAGCTACAGTATGTCTGGCAGCAGTGTTTTTAGTGGAAACTTTCTAGTCCAGGAGAGAGTGGCATGACATATTTAAAATGCTGAAGGAAAAAAAAAAAACTTGTATCCTAGAATAGTGTATTCAATAAAAATATCCTTCAAATATGAAGGTGAAATATTTTTCCAGACAAACAAAAGCTGAGGAATTTCATCAACACAAGAACTGTTATACAAGAAATGCTAAAAGGAGTTCTTTGGTCTGAAAGAAAAGAACATTAATGAGCAATAAAAGACATTATGAAGGTACAAAACTCACTGGTAATAGTAAGCACACAGAAAAGCACAGAATAGTATAACACTGTAATTATAATGTGTAAACTACACATATTTTGAGTAAAAAGACTACAACATGAACCAATCAAAAATAGTAACTCTAAAAACTTTCATAGACCGTACAATAAGACACAAATTTTAACAACAAGCAGTTAAAAAGCAATAAACAAGGTTTACCTGTAGAATCCTTATTAGTTTTTTTCTTTACTAGTTTGTTAGTTTGCATGCAATCAGTGTTAAGTTGTTATCAGTTTAAAATAATGGGTTATATTATTGACCAGTCTCAAAGCAACTTCATATCAGAAAACATACAACAGATACACAAACATACAAAAGCAAGCAATTAAAACATACCACCAAAGAAAATCATCTTCACTAAAAGAAAACAAGAAGGAAGGAAACAAGGAAGAGAAGACCACAAAACAACCAAAAAATAAGTAACAAAATGACAAGAGTAAGTTCTTACTTGACAATAATAACATTGAATGTAAATGGACTAAACTCTCCAATCAAAAGACAAAGGTGGCTGAATGAATTAAAAAAAAGACCAAATGATCTGTTGCCTACAAGAAACACACTTCATCTATAAACAGACACATAGACTAAAAATAAATGAATGGAAAATGATATTCCATGCAAATGGAAACCAAAAAATAGCAGAAATAGCTATACTCATATCATATAAAATAGATCTCAAAAAAAACTATAAAAAGAGACAAAAAAGGTCTTTACATGATAATAAAGCAGTCAATTCAGCATGATAATATAGCAATTGTAAATATTTATGCACCCAACACTGGAGCGCCCAGATATATACAGCAAATATTATTAAAGCTAAAGAGAGAGATAGACCCAATACAATAACTGCTGGAGATTTCACAACTCCACTTTCAGCATTGGACAGATTATCCAAACAGAAAATCAACAAGAAAACATCAGACTTAAATCTGCACTATAGACCAAATGAACCTAATAGATATTTACAGAATATTTCATCCAATGGCTGCAGAATACACATTCTTCTCAGAACATGCATCAGTCTCAAGGATATACTATATATTAGGCCACAAAAAAAATTAAGATTTAAAAAAAAAATTGGAGCTGGGAATGGTGGCTCACATCTGTAATCTCAGCACTTTGGGAAGTCGAGGCAGGTGGATTACCCGAGGTTGGGAGTTCAAGACCAGCCTAGCAAATGTGGCAAAACCACACCTCTATTAAAAATACAAAAAATAGCCAGGCATGATGATGTGCACCTGTAATCCCAGCTACTCAGGAGGCTGAGGCAGGAGAATCACTTGAACCCAGGAGGCAGAGGTTGCAATGAGATGAGATCACACCACTGCACTCCAGCCTGGGCAACAGAGCGAGACTCAGTGCCCCCTCACTGCCATGAAGAAAAGGAAAAAGATAAATAAAAAATTTTAAAAATAAAATATTAATATCCTCTGACAAAAATGGAATAAAACTAGAAATCAGTAATAAGAGGAATTTTGGAAACTGTAAAAATACATAGAAATAAACAATATGCTCCTGAATGACCAATGGATCAATGAAGAAATTTTAATTTCTTCTAAAAAGGAAATTAACTTTTTAAAAACAAATGATAAAGGAAATAAAACATACACAACCTATGGGATAAAGCATAAGCAGTACTAAGAGGAAAGTTTATAGTTATAAGTGCCAACATCAAAAAAGTAAAAATATTTTAAGTAAACAACCTAATGATACCTTTTAAAGAACTAGAAAAGCAAGTGAAATCTCAACCCAAAAATAGAAGAAAAGAAATAATAAAGATCAGAGCAGAAATAAATAAAACTAAAAAAAAAATTCAAAAATCAATGAAACAAAAAGCTGAATCTTTGAAAAGATAAAATTGACAAACCTTTAGCTAGACTAAGAAAAAAAGAGAGAAGACCCAAATAAATAAATCAGAGATGGAAAAGGAGACATTGCAACTTATACCACAGAAATTCAAAGGATCATTAGAGGCTAGTAGGAGCAACTATATACCAACACAATGAAAAACCTAGAATAAATCAAAAAATTCCTAGACACATACAACTGTACAAGATTGAACCATGAAGAAATCCAAAACCTGAATAGAACAATAACAAGTAACGAAACCAAAGCCATAATAAATCTCCCAGTAAAGAAACGCCCCAGATTCACTGCTGAATTTTACCAAACATTTAAAGAACTAACACCAATCCTACTCAGAGGAGGAAATATTTCCAAACCCATTTTTTGAGGCCAGTATTACCCTAATATCAAAACCACATAAAGACTTATAAAAAAAAAGAAAACTGCAGACCTATATTTCTGATGAACATTGATGTAAATAGCCTCACAAAATACTGTCAAACTGAATTCAATAGCCCATTAAAAAGATTATTCATCATGACCAAGTGTGATTTATCCTAGGAATGCAAGGATGGTTCAACAACATATACAAATCAATCATGTCAATAGAATGAAGGACAAAATCATATGATCATTTCAATTGATGCTATAAAAGCATTTGGTAAAATTCAATATCCCTAAATGGTAAAAACCCTCAAAAAACTGGGTATAGAAGGAACCTACCTTAACAAAATAAAAGCCATATACAATAGACCCACAGCTAGTATCATATGGAATGGGGACAAACTGAAAACCTTTCCTTTAAAATCTGGAACATGAAAAGGATGTTCACTTTACTGCCGTTATTCAACACAGTGCTGAAAGTCCTAGCTAGAGCAATCAGATAAGAGAAAGAAATAAAGGACATTCAAATCAGAAAGGAAGAAATCAAATTGTCATTGTTTGTAGATGATAAGATCTTATATTTGGAAAAACATAATGACTCCAACAAGAAAACTGCTATAACTGATAAACAAATTCAGTAAAGTTGCAGGATACAATACTAACATACAAAAATCAGTAGCATTTTTATATTCCAACATGGAACAATTTGAAAAAGAAAAAAGTAATCCAATTTAAAATTGCTACAAATAAAATCAAATACCTAGAAATTAATTTAACCAAAGAAGTGAAAGATCTCTACAATGAAAACTATAAAACATTGCTGATAGAACTTGAAGAGAACACAGGAAAATAGCAAGTCATTCATGTTCATGGATTGGAAGAATCAGTTTTGTTTAAAATGTTTGTACTACCCAAAGCAATCTACAGATTCAACTCAATATCTATCAAAATACCAGTGGCATTTTTCACAAACATAGAAAGAACAATCCTACAAGTTATATGGAGCCACAAAAGACCTGGAATACCAAAGCTTGAGCAAAAAGAACAAAACTGAAGGAATCACATTACCTGATTTCAAATTATACTTAGAGCTATAGGAAACAAAACAGTATGGTGCTGGCATAAAATCAGATACTTAGACCAATGGAACAGAATAGAGAACTCTGAAAACAAACCATACATCTACAGTGAACTTATTTTCAACAAAGATGCTAAGAATGTATATTTGGGAAAAGTGTCTCTCCAATAAATGGTGCTGGGAAAACTGGATATCCATACGCTGAAGAATGAAACCAAACTTCTATCTCTCACCATATACAAAAATCAAATCAAAATAGATTAAAGAATTAAATCTAAGACCACAACCTATGAAACTGCTGCAAGAAAACATTGGAAAAACTGTCCAGAACTTTGGATTAGGCAAAGATTTCTTAAGAAATACCCCACAAGCCCAGACAAACAAAGCAAAATGGAGAAATGAGATCACATCAAGTTAAAAAGCTGCTGCACAGCAAACGAAAGAATTATCAAAGTTAACAGACAACACACAGAATGGGAGAAAATATTTGGAAACTACCCATCTGCCAGGGGATTAATAATCAAAATATATAAGGATCTCAAACAACTCTATAGGAAAATGTCTAAAAATACAATTAAAAATGGGCAGAATATTTTCATAGACATTTCTTAAAAGAAGACATACAAATAGCAAACATGTATATGAAAAGATACTCAACAAAATTGATCATCCAAGAAATAGAAATCAAAACTACAACGGTATATCATCTTACCCAGTTAAAATGGCTTTTATTCAAAAGACAGACAATAACAAATGTTGGCAAGGTTGTGGAGAAAAGGAAACCCTGGTACACTGTTGATGGGAATGTAAATTAGCACAACCACTATGGAGAACAATATAGAGTTCCTCAAAAAACTGAAAATAGAGCTACCATATGATCTAGCAATCCCACTGCTAGGTACATACCCAAAAGAAAGAAAATCAGCATATCAAAGGTATCTGCACCCCAGTGTTTATTGCAACACTATTCACAACAGCCAAGATTTGGAAGCAACCTAAACGTTCATCAGCAGATGTACGGAATGTGGTACATATATACAATGCAGTACTATTAAGCTATAAAAGGAACGAGATCCTGTCATTTCAAACAACATGGATGAAACCAGAGGTCACTATGTTAAATGAAATTAGCCAGGAACAGAAAGACAAACTTTGCATACTCTGACTTATTTATAAGACCTAAAAATTAAAAATACCGAATTCATGACAATAGAAAGTAGAAAGATGGTTTTGAATACTGAGGAAAATAGAGAGGGAGTAGAATGATGGTTATTAGAGACTGAGAAGGGTAGTTGGCAGGGGGAAGTGGGAATAATTAATGGGTACAAAAATATAAGTATGTAGAATTAATATATAGTATTTGATAGCATGACAGGGTGAATACAGCCAACAATAAATTATTGTACATTTTAAAATAAAGTGTATAAATGAATTGTTTATAACACAAAGAAAGGATAAATGCTTGAGGTGATGGATACGCCATGAACTATGGTGTGATTAATATGCATTGTATGCCTGTATTAAAATATTTCACATACCCTATAAACACCTACTATGTACCCACAAAAATTGAAAATCAAAAAAAAAATTAAAAATCAAAAAAGTTACTATAAAAACAGTAAGTTTTGTATGATCATACCAAATCATTTAAATTCACTCATATCCTGACCTGAAAATTAATAATGATAATAATAAAATCCCTATTTATTATAATATTTGTTTTAAAAATCAAATAAGATAATTCATCCGAAAAAATTCTTTGGAAAGTTTTATGTGAACATTATTATTTGTCCTTTTACAAATATTATCGTGTGTGGCATTTAAATAATGGTTAAATATAAATATATATTATAGAAGCAAACAGTTATTCCAAGAGCTGAGAATAACTGTCAGGACAGAAGACACAGTTTTGGCAGCTGTGTATAGAAAGAAGGCAAAAGCTTCTTTTTCATATCTGAGGTTATCCATATGCATAATGATTATTTCATACCCTTCAGGTTTCAGTGAATTTATATCATAGGGTTCAGTTCACTAGGACTAGGACTAATGGAGATTTAGGGACTACTCTTAGGACTAAAAGAGACTTGGGGAGAATAGTTCCCAAATCTCCATTAGTCCTAGGAGTAACAGACAGTGTCAACTATCTCAGTGGTTTTGTTCATATCCGTCTTTCTCAAAAGCCTGGGTAGATTTTTGTGCAAGAACAATGAACTCTTAAGTTGGATAGAAAATTCTCTAGTAGTGAGAAAATGTGCACAGATGGTTGATGAGGTCCAGAGGTGTACTCCAAAGGCAGCTTATTCTACTTAGGGGCAGGGAAAACTTAGACATTAGAAAGAATAAATCTTTTTTTCTTTTCTTTTTATTTTTGTTTTTGAGATGGAGTCTCACTCTGTAGCCCAAGCTGAAGTGCAGTGGCACGTTCTCAGCTCACTGTAACCTTCACCTCCCAGATTCAAGCGATTCTCCTGCCTCAGCCTCCTGAGTAGCTGGGATTACAGGCGGCCAGCACCGTGCTTGGCTAATTTTTGTGATTTTAGTAGAGTTTGGGTTTCACCATGTTGGACAAGCTGGTCTCGAACTCCTGACCTCAGCTGATCTGCTCACTCTGGTCTCCCAAAATGTGAAGATTACAGGCATGAGCCACCGCAACCAGCCATGAAGGAGAATTCTTAACAAGGATCTTAATTGTCCAAAATGATGTTAATAAAACTCTGTTAGCAAACCTGAGAGGAGTTTGAATATTCTTTATCTTGGATCATTTCTTATTCAGTGGCAAAATGAATAGGGTGTTTTGCTTGAATTGGAGTTACATGAAACATGAAAATCAGGAAAATTCATTAAAACTCTAAGTTTGACAGTGTGTATAGTACTATAACTGAGCGACCAGAAAATATATTTATCCACGAAAAGGGAAATTGAGTTAAAAGACACGTGTGTCCTAAATAGTTGTATACAGAACCACTAGCAGACACACACACACAAAACAAGGATAGCCTGGAATATATTTAGAAGAATAAATGATGTTATAAAAGGCAACTATCCAAAATAACTAAAAAAGGAATTTTATGACTCCTGCATCTCTCTAATTGTGACTTTGGAGTTACAGACACACAGTTTCTGATGAGGAAAATACATAAGAAATCTACCACGAAATGGCATAGAAGGTCAAATGATGAGGCACTAGCAAAATATAACTAGACACATTAAAAAGAAAAGTCAAAAACTTAAACGCAGTCACCTCACTCCTTTCTACCCCATGTTCCCAACACTATTCCTACATGTCACACCCATACTCACACAGGCAGATAGAGGTACAAGGGTCATTAGCTTCACTTTGAGAGAGTAAAATAACAATGTGTTGATAACATATAGGATAGCACATTAAGAAACAAGTTTTGTTTTGCTTTGTTTTGTTTCGCCATAGAGGTTGTGTGGTATACTCCTTTGCAATCATAATACATTTGATGACTTCTCTGATTTGCACAGATTTTACTTAAGAATGTTATATCAGTTACTGCTAATTGAAATCCTGCTAGACAGGCCAAGTCAACCTTGAAACCAAAGAATAGCATATCCAATCTCTATATGGCTCTATAAGAAGGAAAGGTCAGAAGAGTACAATTTTTAGGCTATTCTTTCCTGGTCTCCCTAACACCTAGCAAAATCTTCGAAACAGTTTATAAAATGGCCAGAACTTAAGTTGTCTCAGTGTCAACAATCTGTATGTACTTGGGGGTTGCTCAGGTATATAACAAATGCGCTCGTGATCAAGTTTTTTCTAGCTGCTACCACTGGCCATCTTTGCCAATGTTCCACCAGAAAGAGGAATGAAAAAGCTCTAGTCTCTGCTGGCATCACATATGAGTGCTGAAGGACTCGTGGCCAAAGCTGTGTGCTTCTGTGGAAATGTCTGGTGGCAGAATGGGGTTAGTGTACCCCATGTTTTACTCAGCTTAGTGAAATGCATCTTTTAGGTTTTATGCCAACTCACTCTCTCACTGGGACACAGACCTAGCATAGACCCTAGCCAAGGAGAGACTCTATTCATTGTTCCTTTACCCATCTAAAACCTAAGGTTCTCTGTACAGTTCAAGCCCATAATGCCTAGCAAATTATTTTATTACAATTAGGTTGTCATTATCAGCACTGTCAACATTGTCATTGTTACTGTTTTGTTGACTGATTCCTCAAAACTACCTTCCTGCCACTTTCCGGGTTGGCCAGATGTGACCAAAAGCATGAGGTCTTTTCAAGGAGGCTCTTCAACCCAGTGTAAATGAACTTCTTGCAGCCTTTCCCACTAGTTCATCAAATGTGCCCAGATACACCTGAGCACTGGCAATGAAGTGAAGGGGCTCAAACATGGTTTAAGATCCCTGTTATGCACATTTGTGTTTTGGAGCAGATGACTGGACTCAACTTCTACAAAGGCTAATCTCTTCATGCCTATCAATACTAAAAACTCTCCCTTGGCTACCTATATTTGCATTAGTGTTTAAGAAAATACATTTCTTGGAACTTATGTCAATAAGGAGTTCCATGTAAAAAAGTTTGATACGATTGGAAAGAACTACATTTTGTATTTCCCTACTGGAATGTTTGAATTAGCATATTAAAGACCTTTGCTCATCTGGAGAGTTTGTTTTTTTTTTCCAAAACCAATGAACTTTTACCTTCCTTCATGTATCTTTCTCTGCAAGCCTCTTGACCAAATTATTCTCATGTGCAGCATATATATTAATTTTTAATATATACATTTTATAATTATTACAATGTATTTTGTAAAAATTTTTAGCTTTTTACTTTTAAATAATTACAGAAGAATATAAAAATAGTACAAAGAGTTTCTATTTATCTTCACTAAGCTTCCCTAAAAGGTAGCATGATACATAATTGTAGTAAAGTATCAGAATCAGACAGTAACAGTGATAGTATGCTGTTAAACAATCTACAGAAACCATTTGTCCCACTAGTATCTTTATGATCCAGGATAAAATTGAGGATCTCACATCGCATTTATATGCCAAATCTCCTCAGCTTTTTTCTAGTCTAGTACGGTGTTTCTTTATTGTTTATGTTTCAAGACCTTGACCCTTTTGAAGAGGTTATTTTATAGATAGAAGCCAGTTATTTTATAGATTAGCTCTTCTTTTATATGTCTGGTTCCTCATTATTTAATTGAGGTTCTGCATTTTTGGTAAGAATTTCACATAAGTGATGTTTTGCTCTTTTTAGTACAGCAAATCAGGAGACAGATGATAGCAACGTATCTGTTACTAGTAATGTTAACTTTGATGACTTTAGCATTTTTTCTGCATGATTAATAAGTATCTTTTAGATAGTTATTTTGAGACTATGAAAATATCCTATATCTCTTACTTTTGCCTGCTAATTCTAGCATTCACTGATACAACAATTAGTACTGTGCTGTCTGCCATATATTGATTTTTATTTCCATCATTATTTTCAATTTATTATTCAGGATTCTACTCTAAGAGAGAGTGCCCCTTCTTTATCTACTTACTGATCATCTATATCACTAATTGAACTCACAGATTTTCAGATTTTCAGTTGATTCTATCAGTTACATCCATTATAGTAATTATCCATTTTGTTGCTCTAATTATCCCAGATGTAGCTATTGGGAGCTCTATCAAATTGGTTTCTGTGTTCTTTCAACATGCAGGCATATCTTGAATTTCTTCTGCCCAGACCTCGAATCAACCACTTCTCCAAGTTAGTCTCATTTCTTTAATTGGAGAATGGTATTTAGAAACCAAGATATGGAAGCTAGCTTAGCTAATTACTATTAAGGCAACACTGCTTCTCAGTGAGCAATGCTAGGAAATAATAAGTATATGTGTATATATAACATACAATGTCTGTATATATTTTATTCCATTCTAACACCACAGAGTTCATCCTAGTATTCTCCATATCCATATTTGTAACTCTTTTCCCTAACAATGAGAAACCTTTATCTCATCATGAACAATATGTTTACACAAAAATTAGCTTTAGAATTGCTGACCCATAACCTTGTGAAGAAAAACTTACTAGCTGCAACAGGATATTGGTGTATGTTTTTTTCTGGATTTTGGCTTTTCAATACCAAGTCAAAGTGCTGTTTTCCAACATTAATTAGTTCAGTTTTGTCTTCCCTACTTTGTTAAGACAGTTACGCTAATTGTCTTTGTTTATTTCTTACTATTTTTATTTTGTCTAGGTTCTCCCCATGTCCTAGTTGCTTTTAGTTACTTATTTACATTTTGTATATGTTAAATATCACTAAGGTACTGAAAGTCAAACTAAGTAAACAAGTATACTCAGAGTGTCACTCCTTCCTCATTTCTTCTATACCATTCTTTTATTTTTATGTTTAACCTATTTTCATCCACCATCTGTAGATAAGCAATTTCATAAATTTCTGGTTTACCCTTTATAGCTTTATATTTGCTCAAATTAGTAGATACTTCTTAATTTTTTTAAAAAAAACAGAATTTTGAATTAATAATTAGACCTACTGTTTTTCTATTCTCTATCTCATTTATTTCAGCTTTTATCTCTAGTGTTTGCTTTTTGTGCTTTCTTTTTATTTACGTTGGGTTTTTTTTTTTAGTTTTTTTGTGTACTGCTATAGACTGAATGTTTGTATTCTCTCAAAATTCACATGTTGAAATCCTAATGATAGCAGCAGGAGGCAGACAAATTCTAGGCAGATGGGGCGGGTCCCTGGTGAGGCCCCACCTTCAAGCCAAAGACAGCCTGCAGCCTGAAAACCAGGGTGCCAGTCCTGGATACAGTCCACCACCTGGAGTAAGAACTACCACTACACCTTTTAGCAAACTGAATGGTGCTTTTTCCAGGCTTGCCCATGGACTAATCAGCACACACGCCCCCATTCTGACCTCATAAAAACCCCAGAATCAACCACACATCAGGACTACCAGCCTTCAGCTAGGAGCTTCCCACTTCGGGTACCCTCTTGTGTTGAGAGCTGTTCTATCATTCAGTAAAACTCTTCTCCACCTTGCTCACCCTTCGGTTGTCCATATAACCTCATTCTTCTTGGATGCGGGACAAGAACCTAGAACCCACCAAATAGTGAGTGCAAACGGAGCTGCAACACTGTAGCCCTCCCTCCCTCTTCCAGTGCTGGGCAGGCTCTCCATGTGATGGGAAGTGGTAGCGGGTGGGGGGTGGGTGGGGGTGGCAGCCCAGAAGCTGCAGGCTGGAGTGAAGCGGTGGAATAGAAGGAGCTGTAATACAAATGAGCTGAAACAAATTCCTGGCCGGCCCTTGAGCTGGAGTGGTGACACATTTCCATTCACCAGACTATGAGAGAAGAGCTGCAACCCTTCTGGAGGCCCAGACTTCGAGACTCCCCAAGCCAGAGATGTGGCATGCTGTAATACCCCCTTGGGGCTCTGGGGTTACTGGCATCTCCAAGTTTTTGGGCACCACCCTGTTCCCCTTGTCCAGACACTGGCAAGCAAGGCAGAAGCCAATTGAGGCATGCCAGGTCCAGCTGCAGCCTCACATGGAGCTCACGCATGTGTTGCCTCCTGGCGCTTCCTGCCCTGCCACAGCACAGTCCGCCTGGCTGTGCACTGTGGCTGGACCCCTCACTCGCTTGCTCACGCACCCCTCACCTCTCCACACCTGGCCTGCCTGTGATGGTCATGGAATCCAGGCCAGTAGCATCAGCTGAACACAGCCTACCAGGCTGAGTGGGCAGAGCTAGCCCAGTGGTCACAAGTGAAACCCAGGCAGAGGCTCCTCCAGCCACAGAGGTTTCCAGCTGGCAAAGTGGCACCAAAAGAATCCTGTGTCACTAACCCTCAGTGAGATGATATAATACTACCTCACCAATAAAGGGAGGGGCTTTAGGAGGTGATTAGGTCATGAGTATGGAGCTCTCATGAACAGGACTGATGCCCTTACAAAAGAGGCCCCAGAGAGCTCCTTTGCCCCCAGGTGAGGACCCAGCAAGAAGATTCACTCTATGAACCAGAAAAGGGGTCCTCACCAGACACTGAATCTGCCAGTGCCTTGATTGTGAATTTCTCACTTTCCAGAACTATAAGAAATAAATTTGTGTTATTTATAGGCCACCTAGTCTATGATAGTTTTGTTATAGCGGCCCAAACATACTAAGACAAGTACTTAACTCATCTTTATTATTCAATGTTTACTATTAAAAATGTTTGGTGATAGAACTTTTAAAATGCACTCTGTATATTCTGATACTTTAAAAAAAGTCTATAGTTAGAATTTACATCTCTGTTTTTATCAAAAAACTTAATAGAGATTTTTGTTTTTTTTTTTTTTTTTTTTTGAGACGGAGTCTCGCTTTTTCGCCCAAGCCAGACTGCAGTGGCACTATCTCAGCTCACTAGAAGCTCTGCCTCCTGGGTTCACGCCATTCTCCTGCCTCAGCCTCCCGAATAGCTGGGACTACATGCGCCCACCACCGCACCTGGCTAATTTTTTGTATTTTTAGTAGAGACGGGGTTTCACCGTGTTAGCCAGGATGGTCTCGATCTCCTGACCTCGTGATCCGCCCACCTCGGCCTCCCAAAGTGCTGGGATTACGGGCGTGAGAATTTCTAAGTTTTCAAGTAAAAGACATTTTGGCTTATGATTTTGTTGAAAATTTCTAGTTTTGCTGCATTGTGATTAAAGATTATTATTGACAATATTTCTATTTTATGGAATTATGGTAGTTTCTGTGTGTAAATGAGAGTGCCACTTAATATGTATACATTTTGGTAATGTAATATGGGCATATGAGAGGAAGATATATGCCCTTTATAAAGGTGTGAAGTTTGGTATATATCCACATAATTTGCTTTATTTGTTATGTTTTTAGTTCTTTTACCTTATTACTTATTTTGTGCCTACTTTTTGTCTGTCTGAGAAAAAGGAATGCAGTCCCTGACATTCAGGAACAAGACTTCAGTTCTTGTTGGATAGCTTGGTTAGATATAATATCCCTGGTTTACATTTTCTTTGTTTTCCACAACCGCTGCTCTATCGCTGCCTTGCTTTGCATGATGTTTTTGAAAATTATGATGCCAATCTAATTATCTGACTCTCTTTAGTATTTGATTTCTACTTCATCTTTGAAATCTAATAGTTTTATAAGACTATGTCTTATAGTTGATTTTTACAAGTTAACTTGTTCCAGGTGTCTCATGGGATGTTCTAATATGCAGATTTCGGTCTTATTTTTATTTCTGGAAATTTTTCTTAAGTTATACTATTAAATATGAATATGTAATATTATCTTGTTCTTTTGTTCAAGGACATCAATTTTATAAATGTTATTCTTCCATTGCTTATGTTTTATTTCTGCCACTTTTTCTCTATTTTTCACTTCTTTCTGCCACATTTACATTGCCTTGATTATTTTCTTAAGTTTCTTTAATGCTTTTTGTTAAACTTTTATTTGAGTCTATTCTTCATTGCATATTTTCTAACTTAGAAATCCTATTACATAGGATAATTTTTTCTAATCTAATCCCCTTCCTTTCTTCCAATTTTGGGTTTATTTCTGGCCTTAGCTTTTAGATTTCTGATTCAAAACATTTTTTATATTCCCAAATGTTTAGTTGTAGCGAAGTAAAGAGTCCTGATGGTTTGCCTTTTTCTTCTAGTACCTATGCAAATATTTGCCATTCTGTAATGACTTGCACAAATATAGGAATCTTTGAGAAAGTATAAGACGTATTTACAAGTATAATTTATTAATATTTCAAAGGTACACTTAATGGCCAATTAAAATGAAATAAAATAAAGTACATTCTGATGGGTTTAAGTGTATTGTATTTAACTTCACATACAAGAAGATTATTTTTATTAAGTAGACTAATTTCTTTGGCACATGCTTTCATTCCTACCAGCAACATTCCCTGTGGGCTGCCTATTCAACAGCTCTTTTTCTTCTTCCTTCGTATCTGTAGAGTCCTCATTTTTTGTCTGGTCTTCACCCCTTCTTCATTTGATTTGTGTAAATAACGATTGACTTGTGCTAAACAGGATTGTCACATTCTGTTTGACTAAAGTGACTTAAAAAGAATTCTACTGGAGAGATCCCGTGAAAGTTTCTTTTTCCCATTAAATATTGATAAAAGGAAAAAAAAAAGTTTTTCTGCATATGCATGTTATTTTTTAAAGATGGGATATTTAAATTTCCTCTGATAATGTTGCAACCATAAAGGTAACTAATACTTCTAGTGCCGAGTAAAAACAGCCTGTGTTGTTAATGAGGTCATGGAAATAGCAACTGTGAGTATTAACTAACCTTGAGTTTGCCTTACCTTCAAGCTTTTTATTACATCAGGTAATAAATTATTTGATGTTTAAGCTGTCGAGCTAGTGTTTAGTATTATTTGAAGGAGGCATTGCTAATAAAGTTAAATGGACATTATATTTGTGTTTCATTTCTCCAGGTCTCTTTGTTTTACTAGTATAATGTTATAAGGGGAAATCAGATCATTTATTGACACTCATTTGGGTAGATGTTACAAAAAATAATGCAAACCAAGGTTGAGATGAATGCTCAGTTTAAAAAAAGTGGTGGCTTGCACTTATAATCCTATCATTTTGGGAGGCCAAGATGGAAGGGTCACTTGAAGCTAAGATTTTGAGACCAGCCTGGGTAACATAGTGAGACCCTATTTCTACAAAAATAATTTCTTAAATAAATCAATAAATAAAAGGAATAATGTAATAAATATATATTTCAAAATATCTTTTGAAAATTTAGAGTTTTGCCAGCAAGACAATAAGTAATTTTAATAGTTCTTAAAATGTTATCTTTTATTCTTGAAGAAAAATAGCTCCCCTCAAAGTTCAATTACATTATTATCATTATTATTATCATTATTTTGGCAAGCTATTTTTTTCCTACAAATGTTCCAAATTCTAAATTAGTACCATATGAATTTATCATTTTTCCACATCCTAAATTATTAATGATATCACTAGTAGCATGTGTAACATTTTTTATATTCCCCACTTCAACTTTCACTTAAAATACCTGAATTAATTTTGTGATTATTTGTCACAAGGTATAGTTTACAAACTTTTAAAACTCAATGTTATAAAAACAAAAGCCATCAGGAAAAAAAAACCGGATATAAAATAATATCACCCTTTTTTTTCTAAAGTTCATCAAATAGAAGCTAAAGTTTAATATTTGAAATTTTGATTAAAGTTAAGTAAGCACATGGTGACTTTATTGCAAATGTTTGCAATTTAGGTTTGTTAATAATGACATTCTTTTGTGTAATCAAAAGAATTGAAATGAATTGTATGGAAAATTTCGGAGCTTTTTTCTTCTTCCTTTGTTTTTCTGAAAATTTGATTGAGGAGGGCTCAGTGAGGTAGAAGGCAAAGTAGAGTGCATGTGAAAATGAACTTCCAAACAGGAGAAAGAATTCACCTCGGTCCAATGTTAAGAGAAGTCAAAGGAGAAGGGGACCCAGAACCACCCATGGGGTCCTTTGCTGAATCCCATTAATCCCATTAATGTTTAATACTACTAGACATTAATAGCTTTGACAAGAGAGCAATTCCTATGGAGTGGATAGGTAAGTAGAAAGCCTTATTGGAATAATCCATAACAGAATGAGAGTAATTACTAACTATAAATGCAGATTTCCATGCTGTCAAATATGCTTTCAAAGAGAGCAAGGAAATTAGAGAATAGCTAGATGGAAATGAGAAGAGAGGTCAAAGAAGATTTTGAGTTTTCTTCTTTGTTTTTAATTTGAGGGTATTATTGCTTTTTTAAAAAACAAAAGTATCCAGTAATAAAAAGAAAATTGATGAAACAAGAAAGGAGAGAATTGCTGGAATGTGGTCTTTGAGTAGGTAAGAGGGAAAGGATTCAGTGTAAAAGTATAAATAGTGCCTTGAATATGAAGAATACATCCACAGTAATAGGCAAAGTAGCAGAGTGTATAGTCATAGATGATGAGACACTAAGTAACGTGGTGGGAGATTATAGGAGCTCTGGTTTCCTCTTTTATTTTTGTTAAATTGAGAATAAATCAGGAGGTACCAAAAGTTTGATTAAAGGGGAGAAGTTATGAAAAAGGTATCCAGAAAAAAAAAAGTCCTAGGGAAATATACTATGTCTGCTGGGAAGAAGAAAAGGCACATTAGAGTTTGGTGTTCACAATGGTTGAACACATTACAATTGAAATGGAAAAGTGTGAAAAGATACATGTTCAGCAAACGAGGCTAAGAATGTTCTGTGTATCTCACAGTATTTATATGGATATTGGTATATTTTCTTATTTTAAAAAAATAGAATCCTGTTTTTTAAAAATCCATTTCCTATAACTTCTTACATAAAGTGATGATTCATGCAGAGAATTGATTTATTCCCTGAAGTGGACATAACATTTTATGTCTAGCTTCCACTTTACCTATAAATATACCAGTCTTTTTCTTTTACCTAAGCAGTCAATTTTCATAACATATTAGAGCTTACAGATTAATTTCTTATATCCTTTGTTTTAATGCCATAATTGTTCAATCACCATGTCACAATTTCAGGCCACAAACTCATGTGTAAAAAAGAAAATATTTTTTAAATTTCCATAATTCAATCCAATGTCTTGAGCTCACATTCTACCAGACTGTACAAAATTATATATCATTTCACAATGGTCTTTTGGTAATGGGTAAAAGAAAAAAAATTATATATCACTCAGGAAACCCTCTCCTGATTCCCCAGGCGTGCAACTAAGTTGTTGAGAGATGACTAATTGTCAAAATGTCATTTATCATCTAACCATACTGGCTTGAGGTATATCACCATACCTTCCACTTCCTGCTCATGACTCATTGAGGCTGATGCTTAGTCATTCTTCTTTCCTAACCACAGAATCCTTCAGGACTGCAACCTTGAGATACATCTGTCACCTCGTGCCATGCTAGACTGAGATTCCCAGTGGCTTGGAGTAGCAGGGCTGGGGGTAGGGCAGAGTGTCAGGGATGGAAAGGAGAGGTGAGGGTAGGTAGACATTAAAGCACTGCATCTTTCTTTCTCTCTCATTCCTCATCTTGTTCTCCAATCCTAGAGAATCTACCTAAACTTCATAATGGAAATAATTTCTCTGCCTCAACGTACAGTTTTCACTGTTATACTTGAATCCACTCTGTTATTCTCTGTTTCCCTCAGGGCCTAATTTTTTTTAATGGACAAATCATAGTTGTATACATTTATGGGGTACAAAATGATCTTTTGATATATGTATACAATATGGTATGATTAAATCAAGGTAATTAACATATCCATTACCTTGCTTAAAATTTTGATACTCAAAAACCAGAAAATATTGTTTCTTCCTCTGTTTTCTATATAACTGATTCCAATATGTCCCTTTTCTCAGGCCCTCAAGTAGTTCAGAACTACCAAGCTGCTATCCACACAACCATTATTGTCACCAATTTTAAAGAGCAGAGTGCCCAGGTGTTACAGAAAATAAGGGGAAAGAGAGAGAATATTTAACGTTTCAAAACCCTTTTCCTGACTCACTAATTGTGATAATGATGGCTCCACATCCACTGAGCTAAAAGGTGAGATTCAGAATATCACAATAGAAATAGAAATTTTAACACTGGGGATGCCTTCCTCGTGAAAACTTTATTAAAGGAAGCGGCACAAACACAGGGCATATTTACACTTTCAGCATTTATCACAAAAATTAGCTCAATTATATTGTGGGAATGCCAATAAAAAGAAATTTTCTCAAAAAAGCAGAAAGAAATCTATTTCTATGTATACTTAAGAAAATCTGGCCACTTAACCGAAGTATGCTTCACAATAAAATCAAGTCAGAAAAACTAGAGTGTTTTCAGAATTTCAATCCCTGCTCTCAGTTCCAGCACATCTGCAGGAGTAATAAGTTTTCTGATTTCTATGAGGCTTGTGGTTAACCTCACAGCATGGAATGAATTATCTACAATTCTATCCTTCATTAAAACACCCTTTCCATGAAATGTGTCAATGAAGTCAGAACCTGGCTGGCCACTGATCAACCAGAGCACTGACCATCCCCTTTTTCTGTTTCCATTGTATATTGCTTAATTACAACAAAATGTAGTCATTTATTCCCAAAAGTTTTAAACTGTTTATGTTGTGCCCTCACTAAGAACACCTATAATGTTTTAATTTGAACAAGGTGTATATGTACATGTATAAAAGTTAAATCTGTACATGTGTAAACACAAGTATCTTTGACCTCAAATAAGATAGAATCATGAAATTTAAACATTCCTTACTCAAACTGTGCAAATATATTCCTTTGAAGTATACTTAATAACATTTAGAAAAGTCTTTAACTCCTAACCTTACCCACAAAATATATAATCCTCAAAGAGTGCTTAAATTTGAGAAAAAAATAAAAGAGAATGTCACTCCAAAAGTTGTTTTGGCAACGTTAACTCCACATTTTCAGTTCTGAGCACACATAGATTACTCCTCTGCCATTTCCAGTACCTCCCTTTTCACCTCTAGTTCTTCATGAGCTCCATAAAAGTGAGTGCATTTACGTAAACGGTATTGTTCATTTTTTTTAATTCATGTATTTACTACTATGACATAATCAACATAAATATCCCAAAATTAAAAACAAAGTATCTTCTCAACTGAGTATTTGGGGAAATTTGCCAAAGGCCATTGGCTAGACTCTGGCTGAGGACTGTAGTTAGGAGTCATTACTTCCAACAGCTGCTTGAGATGAATGGGTAGGTTCACTGGGTAATAAAATAACAATATTTGCACCTGATTTGAAATATATAGAAATCCAAAACTGAACTGCATACTCTTATAAGTAAGAATTCCATGAGGGGTCAATGACTATATTACCCTTCAAAACCTTTACATTTGTTCATATATCAGTGTCAGAAAAAAACAGAAAATAGTTAAATATTTAAATCTCATTTCAAGAAGACAGCATACAATTGGCTGGGTGAGATGGTTCACACCTGTAATCCTAGCACTTTTGGGGGCTGAGGTGGGTGAATCACAAGGTCAGGAGTTCAAGACAAGCCTGACCAATATTGGTGAAACCCCATCTCTACTAAAAATTCAAGAATTAGCTGGGTATGGTGGCATACTCCTGTAGTCACAGCTACTCAGGAGGCTGAGGCAGGAGAATTGCTTGAACCTAGGAGTCAGAGGTTGCAGTGAGCCAAGATCACGCCACCGCACTCCAGCCTGGGTGACAGACCGAGACTCCATCTCAAAAAAAAAAAAGGGCACATACAATCTAGTTTCCCTTCCTCAAAAATTTAACAAACTTTATTTTCAGGTACTTTAAAGGCCATTAGTAAATAACCTTGTTCAATTTCCACAAAGGATCTTAAAAGGAAACATATATTTTAAGTTTGAATGATTCACTACTTTAAATACTTAAATACTTATGTTGATACATGTGCCAGAAATAATTATTAGAGTGCCAAACCACACATCAAAATCAGGTGTTTTGTTTTTAAACTAATATATACTACTTGTCTTTTTTATCCATATATACCATACAACTTATTAATGTAGAGTTTTAAAATATTTATTATGAAATTTCTCATTATTAAATGCAAATTTTTCTCAACTTCTTATGATTTCTACAGCTGTATTTGGAGGTGTAGCTTGATGAAGAAAAATATTGGCATTGTTGTAATGAGAAATAAGAATACTTACTACTTAAGATTTACTAGCACCCTGTGGGAAGGATTTCTAACACAAGCTAGCATAATCAAATTGTGTCACAAACTATTTTTATACAGATTATAAGACTTTCTAGAATTGATCCTGACCCTCCTAACCAAAAGAGTCAAGGGATCGTTTTTTATTTTTTCTTTTGGCACCAAGAGAAGTCTTGGCTAACGAGTACTATAACTTCACTCCCTTCTCCTGTTCCAAAAGAATTCTTGTCACTGATATGTAAAACAATCCTTGGAAACATGTTCTCTTCAGAGTGGGGATTAGAAGTTATCTGCATTGATAACAGATTTATGCATTATATGCAACTTTCTTTACAAAGCCTTCTTTTTAAATGATGGAAAAATTTATAATAATATTTTGGTTAATTGTCCTTATGCTCAAGTAAATTCTTTTCCATATCTGTAGTTTTTTTTTTTTTCTCAAAGAATCCCTCCATTATGATATTGGAACTGAAATAGCTACATGAATGTTCTCTTTAATGCAAATGAGTTATTACCAGGTTCAGGGAAAATAAAAAGATAATTTTTAACAATGATGGCTAAAATGGTAGGGTTTCCTTGTTTCATTTCTTCGTTTTGACAAAGTTTTATACAAAAGTAGTGAAGAAAGATGCAGATTCAGAAAGTTCTGAATTAAGATTCTAAATCAAGGCCAATTTATTTCAAGTACCAAGTAAATTCTAAGTTCTTTATATATAAATATATACAGAACTCTCTCTCTCTCTCTCTCTCTCTATATATATATATATATATATATATAATAGGTGGTAGTTTCTACATGACCTTTGTAGGAGGAGTAGGTAGGGTCTTTGTACCCAAATCATTTCTGCCATGACCCATGTGCATAGCACCTATATGCTATGTTAAATGCTATTTCCCCTTTTCTCCCTTCTAGCTTTTCAGTATTTTCACCCAAGCATTTGATTAAACTACATGTAAGCCTGGAAAAATCAAGAAGAAAATGACTCCAGGAGTTTTGGTGTCTTTGGGATTTCATCAACGAAGCTACATTACTACTTGCCTGAGAGCCATCCCTGTCCTGTCCTCTTTTGATCAGCCACTGGATCACTTCTCTATGTTTCTTAGGACAATTTTTCATGGCCCCACTGCTTCACATTTATTTAGGTACAGGTATTATAGAGGCTGTTGAATCACAAACTCCTTGAAGTCAGGAGAATTTATCTTATTCGTCTTTCTATATCACACATCATTTATTCATTTATTTAATATTATATTTTAGATGATCAATATAGGTTGAATATTATTTTAAACTCAAACAGATTTTATGTCTTCTTATAAGAAAAAAATTATAATGCATTCTGATAATCAAAAAAATCTAATGCAAAGGAACTGAGAAAGTCATCACCACCTAGTATAAGTGCAGTTCATACTCCTATGCCTTTTAAAGGGGAACTTTTAAAAATGTTCTTCTCAGAGATGCCTCAAATGTCCATCAGAAACCAATGATTCAGGATAAAATATTTCAAAACTATAAGCTTCTTCAGTTATCCTTAAATAAGAACACCTAAGCTATTTTAACATAGCACACTTTTTAGATTGGCCACAAATCATTATTTATCTTCACTGAAACAGCTTAAATGTGTTTCCCTCTAAACATACTGCTACAATTTAGTTTTAGCTCTCCCAGGAAAAACATGACTGTACTCGTTGTATGAAGTGCAAATTAAACCCAGAGAAAAGGTACTACAAAGAACATTTCCACACATGCCCTCCATCCCAGGTCCCTAGAAGATCCATAAGTGCATTCAGTACCAAGAGGAGAGAGGCAAATTAACAATTTAATTTAAAATCCTTTGGTAATTTGCAATGGAAACTTATGAGAACTGGATTTAATCTAAACTGTGTCTAAGCTCTATGATGTATAAATACTGTTTTCATCTTCTATTTCAGGCAAAAATACTGAATAGTGAATACCAAAGAGTTTTAAGATTGGGGTTGAACATGAGTAGAAAATGCCTTTTGTGTAATCATCACTGAAATGTATCTTTATGTTACTAAATTCATTCTCCTTAGCTTTACTAGGATTCCTTAAACATATGCCTCAAATTCCACAAGGAACTATTTCTTTCTTCTATAATTATGGAGTTGCCCATCAGATGAAAGTTTCAGAGGGCTGTCCAGTAAGATTAATGGAGGCACATGGATGGAAGTAGTTGCTCCACGCTCTCAAGAATACAGCTGCCTCAGTAATTCTTCTGAATGAAAGGTGAACCTACCCTTGCTCACGTGTCTTGGCTGAGGTTCTTATTATTAGTGTTATTATCATTATTATTCCTGACAGCCTTCAAGGACTTGTACTCTCAAGAAGTTAGAGCACTCATATATAATGTTTGAGTCATCCCCGTATTTGATCTTGGATAAGATTTTACAGTTTTACCCAGGCTCTGTTAGCACCAGAACCTAGACTATTCATGGCGGCAGCACATAGTGGGTGAACCATTCCACAAGATAAAATAACTTCCCTATGCAAAGGGTTATCTAGTGTTTTCTTCTAGTGTTGTGAGTGTACATTTCAGGTTGAATGAGAATCACTTATCATGATATTTAAGACTCAGATCATGGAGTCATACTCAAAGAGACTCTGATTAAATAAGTTTACTCAGTCAGAATAATTCATTCTTTCTTATTTTCAAAGAAGCCTTAGATAATTCTGATTAATATAGACTATAGAGTCATCAATGCTTTGAGCTGCATATGGGAAGCACAGTATTTGAAAGCACAGCTTTCAGAACATGAAAGCTCATGTCTCCATCATTACACCATTTAGAGAAACACTGGTGTTCATGTTTCTAATACAGCATTTCTATCCTAGTCCATTAAGCTCCCTAACTCTGTACTATTTTGGATTAGAAAGTTGAGAATTAATTCAAGTGTATTTGAAGAGGATTTGGCATGTTTTATCAAATATTTCTTATTACGAAATATTTCTAATTTATGACACAATGGTGTCTCTAGCACTTAACAAGCTGGACAAGGGAAGAATCATTCCAATTACTGTAATCATCATAATGATAAGTGAAATTATTTATATTTATTTGAAAGAATAATTTCTGTTCCATAAACTATAGAGTTCCCGAGGTTATAGTGATCTCTAAACTGTTATCACAGTTGATCTTTTTTGTGTGGTTTAAACACCAGCACTTTTCTTAAAATCACACTTAAGTATTTTGTCTTAATAGTACTTAAAAGGCTTTCATTTGACATGATGCTATTCTCTTTTAGGATGTTTCTCACTTTAGAGCATAAAGTCCTTCAAGTGAATATAGCTACAAGAAAACATATATGAAGAACTCTGGTGGGAGAGTAGAAAAACCAAGGCTTTAAGTATGATTCAGTAAGTTGGTTAGCAATTCCTTTTCTTCAGTAAATAGGAAAAGTAAAGAACAATAGTAATTGAGCTATGTAAAAACAAGGACTGAGCATGAAGATTCATTTAAGACAAGGTATTATACAAGTATCATATCACCAAATGTGTTACTACAGAGCAATTTGGATATGGTACATAGAAATATTCAACAGTTAAGCCAGTGGCTTGCAAATGTTTTCGTATTAGAAATCTATTATATCACACTCACAAAACAAATTGAGAACCATAAATAGATTTATTTGGGTGGAAACATACCAAATTGGAAATTAAAATTGATGCATTTTAATTATTTACTCATTCATTTAAAATGCCCTCCCAGGATGTGGCACTTAATCCTCATCTCTACCCCTTCTGGAGTCTGGGCTGGACTTGGGAACTCTTAGTCACTCACTTGCAAAGAACAGAGTATAGAAGGGGAAAAAAAATGGTAACTTTGTATTTAAAATTCGCAGAAACTACCTTAAAGAAGTAATCATGGTTAACGTAACAAATGATAAGTCATATCAATTTCCTGATAATATAATGAGAAGGGAACTTCATTTCTGTATTATTCCTCCCCAAAACCCATAACTCCCGTCTAACAAGGAGAAAACTCAAATTGAGAAACTTTCTTCAAAATAGCTCACCATTTTCTTCAAAACTGTCAAGATCACACACTCAAAATAAAGACTGAGTAATTGTGGCCAGAAATACAGTTAAATGCAAAGTGGAATCCCAGATTGGACCCTGGAACATAAATAGGCAACAGTGGGAAAACCCTTAAAATGGAATAAAGTCTGAAATTTACGTAGCACTATGCACCAACATTAATGGCTTAGTATGATGAATGTACTATAGCTGTAAGGTACTAATTCAGGGGAAAACTCAGTGAAGAATATACAGAAATTTTCTGTACTATCTTTGCAACTCTTCTATAAATCTAAAATTATTTCAAAATTCAGTTTATTTTTAAATGATTAAAGACCCCAAGGAATTTTTGTTTATGTAGGTTCTATTTATAGAGACATACAATATTAAAAAGCAGAACAAAAATATTACCTATTAACTCATTGAAACCAAATAACAAACCTATAATACGTTAACATACATTTTATATTTTCATGAAAATAGGCAAAAGGAAGAGTGTTTTACATTTTGAATTTTTTTAATATTTGGCTTAATAGAAGACAGTTGGATTCTCATTTCTGCTTATAAATCTAATATATTGTTTTCATTAAATTATGTGAAGAAAGTTATTCTTCACACAGATACAGACTTGAAAAAAGGAGAAATATTTTAGTAGCCTTTTGGATAGTAGTGGATATTTTATTGTGTGTGACTATACCAAAACTTTACGATTTGTTTATGCTTAAAAATTAGTTGCTTGGGGAAAGTACATTCTCCTCAATAAATGTTGCTGGCAAAACTTGATATACACATGCAAACGAATGGCTAGACTATTATGTTACACTATATACAAAAATTAATTCAAAATGCATTAAAGACCTAAACATAATACCTAAAACTATAAGTCTCCTAGAAGAAAACATAATGGAAAAACTTCACGATATTGGTCTTGGTAATAATGTCTTGGACATGACACAAAAAGCACAGGCAACAACAGTAATAATAGATTTTTAAAAATAGGGCTAGATCAACCTTAAAAATGTTTGTACATCAAAGGAAACAGCCAACAGAATAAAGGGTAACCTACAGAATTGAAGAAAATATTTGCAAATTATATATATCTGATAAGGACTTAATATCTAGAATAAAGACTCCTACAACTCCACAACAAAAATCTAATAACCCCATTATAAAATGGGCAAAGTGCTTGAATAAATATTTCTCCAAAGAAAATATGCAAATGGCCAACAAGCTTATGAAAAGATGCTCAACATGACTAACAGATAAATGAAAATCAAAACCACAAAGAGATGTTATCACACCCTCATTAGGATGGCTCCTATTTTAAAAAAGGTGAGGATGTGGAGAAATTGGAATAATTGTGCTCTGTTGGAATTGTAAAATGGTACAATCACAGTGGAAGCAATATAGAGGTTTCTCAAAAGAATTTTTAAATAGAACTACCATATGATCTGCCAATCTGAATCTGAGCATACATCCAAAAGCATAAAAAGCAGGGTCTCAAAAAGATATTTTCACACCCATGTTCATAGCAGCACTAGTCACAATATCTCATGGTGGAATCAATCTAAATGTCCATCAACAGATGAATGGATAAATAAAATGTGATACATACATAAAATGGAATATTATTTGGCCCTAGAAAGGAAGGAAATCCTGTTACATGCTACAGTATGAATAAATCTTGAGGAAATATTGCTAAGTGAAATAAGTCAGTCACAAAAAGACAAATACTGTATGACTCCCTTAAATGAAGTATCTAAAAAAAGTCAGATTATTAGAAACGGAACATAGAATGGTGTTGACCAAGACCAGGGAAGAAAAAGAAAAGGGGAGTTGTTTAATGGGTACTGAGTTTCAGATTTATAAGTTGAAAAGGTTTTGGATATCTGTTTCATAATAATGTGAATATAATTATATTAGTTCATTCTCACATTGCTATAAAGTTCTTCCTGAGAATGGGTAATTTATGAAGAAAAGAGGTTTAACTGACTCACAGTTCCACATGGCTGGGGAGGCCTCAGGAAACTTACAATCAGGGCAGAAGGCAAAGGGGAGGCAAAGCATAGCTTCCCGTGGTAGAGGAAAAGGGAGAGAAGAGTGAAGGAGGAAGTGCCACACACATTTAAACCATCAGATCTTGTGAGAATTCACTCACTACCACAAGAACAGAAAGGGGGAAATCCACCTCCATGATCCAATCACCTCCCAGCAGGACCCTCCTCCAATTCCACATGAGATTTGGTGGGGACACAAATCCAAACCAAATAATTCTGTCCCTGGTCCCTCCCAAATCTCATATGCTTCTCATGTTTCAAAACCAATCATGCCTTCCAACAGTCCCCAAAGTGTTAACTCATCCGAGCATTAACTCAAAAGTCCAACTTCAAAGTCTCATCTGAAACAATGCAAGTCCTGTTTGCCTATGAGACTGCAAAATAAAAAACAAGATACAATCAGGGTACAGGCATAGGGTAAATGCTCCCATTCCAAATGGGAGAAATTGGCCAAAACAAAGGGCCCCATGCAGGTCCAAAACCCAGCAGGATTGTCATTAAATCCTAAAGCTCCAAAATGATCTCCCTTGACTCCATGTCTCACATCCAGGGCATGCTGATGAAAGGGGTGGGATCCCACAGTCTTGGGCAGCCCCATCCCTGTGGCTCTACAGGGTATGGCTCCTTTGGCTGCTTTCACTGGCTGACATTGAGTGTCTGTGGCTTATCCAGGTACATTGTGCAAGCTGTTGGTGGATCTTCCATTTTGGAGTCTGGAGGACAGTGGCCCTCTTCTCACAGGTCCGCTAGGCAGTGCCCCAGTAGGGACTTTATGTTGGGGCTCCAACTTCACATTTCTACAACACTGCCCTAGTAGAGGTTCCCCATGAGGGCTCTGCCCCTGCAGCAGACTTCTACCTGAACATCCAGGTGTTTTCACACATTCTCTGAAATCTAGGAGGGGGTTCTCAAACCTCAATTCTTACCTTCTGCATACCTGTAGGCCCACAACCACATGGAAGTCACCAAAGCCTGGTGCTTGCAACCTTGAAAGTAACAGCTCTAGTTGTAAATTGGCCCCCTTTAGCCACGGCTGCAGCTGGAGCAGCTGGGATGCAGCACACCAAGTCCTGAGGCTGCACAGAGCATTGGGGCCCAAGGCCTGAGCCACAAAACAATTTTTGCCTCCTAGGCCTCTGGGCCTGTGATTGGAGAGGCTTCTGTGAAAGTCTCTGACAATGGAGACATTTTCCCCATTGTCTTGGCTATTAACATTCACTTCCTCTTTAGTTATTCTGCAGACTAACTCAGTCTTTATGTACACAAGTAAATAGTTAATTTAGTGATCTACTGCATTGTCATTCAGTGCCCATAATTTACATTACTTGCCATTTATTCAGCAGATATTTAGCAATGTCAAATATACAAGATGTCATTATTTTCTAAACTATTGTATATGCTTCTCCGGGCCATATACTATAATATCTTAACCTATAAAATACAAATGTCTGCAGCCTGCTTGGGCTTGAATTCCTCCCCAGAAAATAAGTTTTCCTTCTCTACCACATGACTGGGCTGCAAATTTTCCAAACTTTTATGCTCTGCTTCCCTTTTAAATACAAGTTCCAATTTCAGACCATCTCTTTCTTTATGCAAATGAGCATAGGCTTTTAGGAGCCACCAGGCCACATCTTCGAGGCTTTGCTGCTTAGAAATTTCTTCCACCAGATACCCTAAATCATCTCTGTCAAGTTCAAAGTTCCACACATCTCTAGGGCAGAGGCAAAATGCCACCAGTCTTTTTGCTAAAGCATAGCAAGGGTGACTTTTGCTCCAGTTCCTAATAAGTTCCTCATCTCCCTCTGGGACCACCTCATCCAGGACTTAATTGTCCATATCACTATCAGCATTTTGATCAAAACCATTGAACAATTCTCTAGGAAGTTCCAAACTTTCCCACATCTTCCGGTCTTCTTCAGAGCCCTCCAAACTGTTCCAACCTCTGCTCGTTACCCAGTTCCAAAGTCACTTCCACATTTTCAGGTATCTTAGTAGCAGTGCCACACTCCCAGTACCAATTTTCTGTGTTAATCCATTCTCACATTGCTATAAAGAACTGCCTGAGACTGGGTAGTTGATATGGTTTGACTGTGTCCCTACCCAAGTCTCATATTGAATTGTAGCTCCCATAATTCCCACATGTTGTAGGAGGTACTTGGTGGGAGGTAATTAAATCATGGTGGTGGGTCTTTCCCATGCTGCTCTCATGATAGTGAATAAGTCTCACAAGATCTGACGGTTTTATAAAGAGGAGTTCCCCTCCACACATTCTCTTGCCTGCCACCATGTAAGACATGACTTTGTTTCTCATTCACCTTCTGCCATGATTGTGAGGCCTCCCAGCCATGTGGAACTGTGAGTCAATTAAATCTCTTTCCTTTATAAATTACCCAGTCTTAGCTATGTCCTTACTAGCATCATGAAAACAGACTAATACAGTAGTTTATGTAGAAAAGAGGCTTAACTGACTCACAGTTCTGCATGGCTGGGGAGGCCTCAAGAAACTTACAATCATGGCAGAAGATGAACGGGAAACAAAGCATATCCTCAGAGTGAGAGAGAGAGAGAGAGTGAAGGGGAAAGTGCCACACACTTTTAAACTATCACAGTTCATAAGAACTCATTCACTCTCATGAAAACAGCAAGGGGGAAATCCACCCCCATGATCCTCAGAGTGAGAGAGAGAGAGAGTGAAGGGGAAAGTGCCACACACTTTTAAACTATCACAGTTCATAAGAACTCATTCACTCTCATGAAAACAGCAAGGGGGAAATCCACCCCCATGATCCAATCACCTCACACCATGCCCCCTCCTCCAATTTGACAGGTGATTTCGGTGGGGATACAAATCTAAACCATATCAATAATTAATACTACTAAACTGTACATTTAAAAATAGTTAATATGGTAAATTTTATGTTTTGTTTTTTACTACCACCACCGAAACAAAATAGTTGCTTAAAAATTAATGGAAATGAAGATCTGTAACAAGACCAATAAACTTTTCATACTCTGTGAAAATTTCATTGGTCTATCATGCCCTTTAAGTGGATTCTTTACCTATGCATAATTTTGTAACAGCATACACCGGTCTTTTAAAAAATATGAGTTCACATATATATGCGGATATTCCAAATGTTGATAGGTCAAGGAATCACATTAGTTAATATCACCAACAATCTTTCAGAAAAAATATTTTTCTTAAGTATTAGGAAGCTGTCAAGATCACAGTAGCAGGACAATTTTCCCCAAACTCTAATATTTTATTTAAAGCTCAAATTTTAACATCAGTGACAATGTCAGTTATTCCCCTGTAATGGCAGCCTCATTTTGCTCATTCCAAAGGAAATATATGCCAAGTATCCTCAACTAAAAAATCACAGCTTGCTTATTAGTTATTGTTTCAGTAAAAGTCTAATTCCATAAAAATGTGACTAGTTCAGCACACTACCTAAAAAGTCTCACAAATGCTTTTCTTCAAACAATCATTTCATTTTGGTTTACAGTTGAAGTCTTTTGTGCATAATTTGCATTTTATTCTGCGGAATATTATAAAAATTGGACACGTGTCAAACTTTAATAAAATGAATAATTTTTACTTTATTTTCATGGACATTCAAAATGAAACCAGCATTTGTTTTTACTGAGTGTATGACAAAGATGGGCCAAATGCCAACTAGTACAATTTGGTGCCACTATCTTGGTTCATACCAAGGATTACGAGTTTTGCTCACAATTAATTTTGCACTTTTCGTGCAAGTTATGCAGGAAAAATCACCAGAATTAAAAATGTTATTCAAAAAATTTGAATACTAGAGTATTACAAATGTTTGTTTCCAAGCCTTCACATTAAGAAAATCTGAAGACTAACTGGGCCTAATATCAGACAAATACAGTCAGTTCATTCATGCCTATAGACTTGCCCATTTAAAAGACAAAAAGTACAATTCTGCTGACAAAATAGTAATTCAATCTTTATGTTTACAGCTAAATAGGGAATTTAGTGATTTACTGTATTGTCATACAGTGGCCATAATTTACATGGCTTACCATTTATTCAGCAGATATTCAGCTGAATATGTCAAATATACAAGATGTCATTATTTTCTAAACTATCGTATATACTTGTCCAGGCAATATACTATAATATCTTAACCTATAAAATGTGTAGGTGGATTTTTCATTATGAGTTTGAAAAGTTGTGTCAAATTTTGGCTTTTAAAGAGATCACATCTATATTTCAAATACTCAATTCTTAATTCTTTACTCTGAATAATTGATCTCAAAATGATACCACCATTCAAGTAATGACAAACCATATGTCATATAGAGTAATGACAAATCATATAGCCACTGAAAAACTCACTGTATAATTTTGAGCAGATAAGAGTGAGTGATAACTATCAGTGAAAATGGTGGTATAGGTCACTCCAAGGGCCTGTCCCTCAACAGAAACATCAAAAAATCAACTAAAGCAGTCAGAACAGACTTTGTTAGAATTCTAGAAAACAATCAATGCATATGCTAAATCAAAAAAAGCAACTTAAAATAGTGGGAATATATAATTATGTACATAACAGCATTAGTCACAATAGCCAAAAGGTAGAAGCAACCCAAATAACCTTTGATGAATAAATGCATAAATGAATGTAGTATATGTAACCAATAGTGTATGAGTCAGCTGTATAAAGGAAGTTCTGAAACATGTTACAACATGGATAAACCATAAAGACATTATGCTAAGTGAAATAAGACAGTCACAAATTCATAGAGACATGAATAGAGACAAAAAGTAGAATGCTGGTTTCCAGGGATTAGCAGGGAAAAATAAATGAGGAATTACTGTTTAATGGATACAGACTTTTAGCTTTGCAAGATGAAAACAATTTTGGAGATGGATGGTGGTGTTATATAACTATGGGAATGTAATTAATACCACTGGAATATACACTTTAAAGTGATTATAATGGTAAATTTTATGGTCTGTCCATTTTGCCATGACTAAAAATTTTTTAAAAAACAAGACTTTGAGAAGATTATGTTCCAAAATAATAAAACAAGTAACCAAATTTCTCAAGCATTGAATCACCATAAAAACTAAAGATATTAAGAAGAAAAAATACACATTCAGAACCACTTCAAAAAGCATTTAATTATAATATTACATTGGCTATATGAAAAGATTGTAGAATTTGTCTAATAAATTCAATAATTATTAAAATTATGATGTTTCTTCAGTATATTTTTTACAAAAATTACATTTGCAAGAGCATTACTTAAAATATGGAATTGTTTGGTAAGAAAGATTATCCTAAGAAAATAATAGAAACTCTTTGTGGCATTTCAATTTGCCTTTGCACTTCCATTTTTCTAGCTTTGCAGTGGTCTTTTAAATGGCCAACCACATTCCCAGTAAGGAACTTTAGTTCCTGGTTCCAAAGGGAGCAGAGCAAACCTTATTTGAAAAGAATCATGTTTGTCTTCTATAACCTAATTAAAGACTACCTGAAGGACATGACTAAAGGCACTTGTCTTTGTTTCACCTGACTCAAACTCACTCATGTTGGAAAGCAGCAAACATTTAAATATATATGACAAATAAGCAACCTGCAGCTACCTACAGCAAAAAAAAAAAAGGTACAGTTAGAACAAACAATAAAGCACACAATGCCTTGAAAGAAAATCTGGAGCGATTATTTCAAAATTAGTGCATTCAAAATTAACCACATATGCTGGGAATACAGGATATCACACAAATGACCCAGGAAGGATGCATGTTAGAAATAAGTTAAGAAAATTCTAAGCTTTTAGTTCTAACTGATCTCTAGGTTCAGTAAAAGCAGGAATTAAAACCAAGGCTGAGTTGTAAACAACCTGGCTATTCATTGGAGGAGTGTCTGCATGGAGAAAACCTGCAAAAGCTCTAAGAAGCTTTTTATTTTTTTCTCCCCTCTCTCTCTCTTTCTCTCTCTCTCTGTCTTCCTCTCGTCTTCAGGCTTTCAAGGAAATTGTCATGAAATCACCGGCTAAACACAAGCAAAAGAAACAGAGACTTTACAGAACACATGACCAAGAATACAAACTCGACAAAAATATATAAAAAGCTGCTAAGTACACAAACAGCTACCACCACAGCAAACGCAAAAATATAATTTCCATAGTTACCATATTGTATGTAATTTGTCCAATTTTCAATGAAAAATTATAAAGTGTGCAAATAAACGAGAAAGTATGATCCATTTACAGATTTAAAAAACAAAAAAACTATTCTTCCTAAGGAGACACAGGCATTGTACTTACTGAAGAAAGGACTCAGGTAAACTGTCTTAAATATGCTCAAAGAACTAAAGGAAAACATGGAAAATAAGCTAAAGGAAACAAGGAAAACAATGTATGACCAATAGATAATATTAATAGTGGGATAGAAATTACAAAAAGAAACCAAACAAATTCTGGAGCTAAGAAATACACTAGACTGAAATAAAAAATTCACTAGAAAGTTTCAAAAGTAGCCTTATACAAGCAGAATAAACATCCAGCAAACTTGAAGTCAGGTAAATTTAAATTATTTAGTCTGCAGGCAAAAAGAATAAAGGGTGAATATAGTTGCAAAATTATAAATGAAGTGTTAGCAAACTTATTGAAGTAATATATAAAATGGATAACATAATTTTCAGGTTGGGTTTATTTGAGATTGCAAAGTTTGACTTAATATTAGAAAATCAACCAATGTAATTCACCACAAAGAGAGAAATAATATGATCATCCCAATAGATGTCAAAAACAATTTAATTTAAAAAAAAATGAACAGAGCATAAGACCTGTGGGACAACATCCATCACTCCATCATACCCATGAGAATCCCAGAAGGAGAAGATACAGAAAGAGTAAGTGGCAGAAAGAATATTTGAAGAAATAATGGCCAGAACCTTCCCAAAGTAGGTACTACATATTCAAGAAATTCAATGAACTCCAAGTAAAAGAAACACAAAGATATTCATACCAAGACATATTATGATTTTAAGTTGTTCAAAGCCAAAGATAAAGAAGAATGCTGAGAGAAGCAAGAGAGTAGCAACTGTCCTTCATAATTCTCAATAAAATTAATAGCATACTTATCAGAAACCATCAAGACCAGAAGGAAATGGGAAGACATTTGTATAGAGCAGAAGGAAAAGAAAGTCGTCAGCAAAGGTTTCTGTATCCACAAAAACTATTTTCTCAAAATGAAAGGGAAATTAGGATACTCCCACATAAGCAAAAGCTGAGGGAGTTCATTATCAGTAGACCTGACCCAAAGAAATGCTAAAGAGAGTCCACCAGGCTAAAATGACAGAATGCTAGACAGTATCTAGAAGCTATAAAAAACATAACTTCAGTAAATGCAACTACAAAGGTAAACATAAAAGTCTGTACTATTGTATTTTGAATTTTTAATGCACCTTTCAATGTCCTATATAATTTTAAAAGACAAATGCATAAAACCATAATTATAATTTTTTTTTCTTTTTTATTTTTTTGAGATGGCATTTTGCTCTGTCACCCAGGCTGGAGTGCAGTGGCACAATCTTGGCTGACTGCAACCTCCACCTCCCAGGTTCAAGTGATTCTCTTGTCTCAGCCTCCCGAGCAGCTGGGATTACAGGCATGCGTTACCACACCCAGCTAAATTTTTGTATTTTTAGTAGAGATGGGGTTTCACCATGTTGGTCAGGGTAGTCTCAAACTCCTGATCTCAAGTGATCTGCTTGCCTCGGCCTCCCAAAGTGCTGGGATTACAGGCATGAGCCACCATGCCCAGCTTATGGTTATAAATCTCTTAGTGGGCACACAATTTATAAAGACTTAAGTTGTGACAATATGAAATAGAATATTTTTATGCTATCGAGGCTATGTTGGTATCAATTTAAACATTCTTCAGGACAGATCATATTGTGTCCGGAATTGGTGGGTTCTTGGTCTCACTGACTTCAAGAACGAAACCGCGGACCCTCACGGTGAGTGTCACAGTTCTGAAACGCGGCGTGTCTGGAGTTTGTTCATTCCTCCTGGTGGGTTCGTGGGCTTGCTGGGTCAAGAGTGAAGCTGCAGACCTTCAGGGTGAGTGTTACAGCTCATAAACACAGTGTGGACCCAAAGAGTGAGCAGCAGCAAGATTTACCACAAAGACTGAAAGAACAAAGCTTCCACAGCATGGAAGGCGACCGCAGCCGGTTGCCACTGCTGGTTCCGGCAGCCTGCTTTTATTCCCTTATCTGGCCCCACCCACGTCCTGCTGATTGGTCCATTTTACAGAGAGCTGATTCGTATGTTTTACAGAGAGCTGATTGGTCCGTTTTGACAGGGTGCTGATTGATGTGTTTATAATCCCTGAGCTAGATACAAAAGTTCTCCAAGTCCCCACAGAGCACTGATTGGTGCATTTACAAACCTTGAGCTAGACACAGGGTGCTGATTGGTGTGTTTGCAAACCTTGAGCTAGACACAGAGTGCTGATTGGTGTAATTACAATCCCTTAGCTAGACATAAAGATTCTCCAAGTCACCACCAGATTAGCGAGATACAGAGTGCTGATTGGTGCATTTACAAACCTTGAGCTAAACACAAAGTGCTGATTGGTGTATCTACAATCCCTTAGCTAGACATAAGGGTTCTCCAAGTGCCCACTAGACTCAGGAGCCCAGCTGGCTTCACCTAGTGGATCCTGCACCAGGGCTGCAGGGGGAGCTGCCTGACAGTTCCACGTGGTGCGCCAGCACTCCTCAGCCATTGAGCGGTCTATGGGATCAGGCGCTGTGGAGCAGGGGGCGGTGCTCCTCGGGGAGGCTCCGGCATGCAGGAGCCCAAGGGGTGGGGGGTGCAGCTCAGGCATGGCGGGCTGCAGGTCCCAAGCCCTGCCCTGCGGGGAGGGAGCTGAGGCCCGGCAAGAATTTGAGAGCAGTGTGCCAGCAGGCTGGTCGCACCCTCTGAAGCTGCTGGCCTGGGTGCTAAGACCCTCACTGCCCGGGCCGGCAGCACCGGCCACCGCTCCGAGTGCAGGGCTGGCGGAGCCCATACCCACCCAGAGCTCGCGCTGGCCCACAAGCGCCACGTGCAGCCCCGGTTCCCACCCGCGCCTCTCCCTCCACACCTCCCTGCAAGCAGAGGGAGCTGGCTCAGACCTCGACAAGCCCAGAGAGGGGCTCCCGTAGTGCAGCAGCAGGCTGAAGGGCTCCTCAAGCACGGCCAGAGTGGGCGCTGAGAGTGAGCGAGGGCTGCCAGCACGCTGTCACCTCTCAATATGTTAGGCAACACAGCAAATCTCAATAAACAGATTTTAAAAGTATACAAATTGTCATCTCCAGACACTATTGAATGAAGCTAGAAATCAAAAATAGAAACTATTTCCCAAATATGATAAAACTGAATAAACCATTCTTAACCCATTGGACAAAGAAGAAATGGTAAAGAAATTTGGAAAATACTAAGGAAAAATGAAAATAAAAATACAATACATCAAAACATATGAGACAGCAAAAGCAGTGTTTAGAGGGAAATTTGTAGAAATAAACACATCTTAAAAAAAAGAAAGATCTCAAACCACTACCCTAACTTTATACCTTAAAAAACTAGAAAAAGAAGAACAAATAAAACTCAAAGCTAATATAAGGAAGGAAATAATAAATATTAAAACGTAAAAAAGTAGTATAGACTAGAAAAATAGAAAAGATCAACAAAACCAAACATTGGTTCATTGAAAAGATGGAGAAAGTTAACAAACCTTTAGCTAGACTGACAAGAGGGAGAATGCAAATAACTAAAATTAGAAATGAAAGCAGAGGTATTACTACCAACCTTAGAGACTTATAACAGGTAGAAAAATTGAATCGGTAGTCAAAATGTCCCCACAAAGAAAGCCACTATCAGTTGGCCTCACTGGCAAATTCTAGCAAACATTTAAAGAAGAACTAGCATCAATTCTTCTCAAACTATTCCAAAAAAAGAAGAGGAAAAACCATTTTCTATTTCGTTATATCAGGTCAGCATTACTCTGATAACAAAACCACATGAATATACCATAAGAGACAAAAATTGCAGGCCAGGCACGGTGGCACATTCCTGTAATCACAGTATTTTAGGAGGCTAGGTTGGGAGGATCACTTGAGCCCAGGACTTCAAAACCAGCTTGGGCAACACAGCAAGATCCTGTCACTAAAAAACTAAAGAAAAAATAGCGGGTTGTGGTAGTGTGCACCTGTTGTCCTAGCTCTTTGGGAGGCTGAGTTAGGGTCATTGTTTGAGCTCAGGAGTTCGAGGCTACAATGAGCTAAGATTGTGTCACTGCACTATAGCCTAGGCTGCAGACTGAGACTGTCTTAAAAAAAGAAAAAATAAAAAGAAACAGACCATTATTCCCTGTGAATATTATTGTACTCAATAACCAAGTAGGATTTACCCCAGGAATGCAAGGGTAGTTCAAAGCTCAATATAAAAAATATCAATCGATATATAGCACATTAATAGAACAAGGGGAATGATACATGACCATCTCAATTGACACAGTAAGGAGTATTTCACAAAATGCAACACATTTTCATGATTAAAAAAACACTAAAAAAATTAGGAATAGAAAAGAATTTTACCAACATGGAAAAGGGCATTTGCGAAAACCTCACGGCTAACCCCTCATAGTAAAAAACTGAAAGCTTTTCCCTTAGGAAAAGTGAAAACTGAAAATTTTTCCCTTTGTCTTCTTTCCTTTCAACATTGTACTGAAAGTTCCAAGCAGCAATTAGGCAAGAAAAATAAATGAAAGTAATCCAGATTGGAGATGAAATAAATCTATCTCTATTCGTAGAAAAATCCCAAAGAATCCTTACACCCACAGAAAACTACTAGAGCTAACAAATGAATTCAGCAAAGTTGTAGGATACATGAATGCACACACATAAGTTAGTTTTGTTTCTGCACACTGACAATGATCAATCTTCAAATAAAGAAAACAATTCCACTTACAATAGTCCAAAATCATAAAATACCAAGGAATAAATTTGACCACAGAGGGAGAAACTTGTACACTGAAAACCTGAAAACATTCCTTAAGTTTAAAGACTTAACTAAATAGAAATATATTGTATGTTTGTAGACTAAAAGATAATTTTCGGATGGCAATATTATGCAAAGCAATCTATATATCAATGCAATCCCTATCAAAATTCAATAGCTTTTTTTCGCAAATAAACAAATTGATTCTCAAATTCACATGGAATTGCAAGGGGCCTTGAACGTTATAGCCTGATTATTCTGGGAAAGAAAAACACAACAATGTTGGAGCACTCACAATTTCCAATTTCAAAACTTCCTACAAAGCTACAACAATAAAATTACAAAGGGCCTAAAGTGTGGTGGTTGCACACTATTTTGAATGTACTAAGTGACACTGAAATGTTTACTTCAAAATGGTGGATTTTATGTTAGGTAAATTTCATTTCAATTATAAAATTGATATTGACAAAGACAATAATTTCTTAATATTATTATTAAATAGGTTTGACCTCATGGACACCTAAAAATTATCTTAGGGGCTCCAGAGTTCCCTAGATCCCAAGTTGCAAACCACAGATTTTTCCTTATATAACCAGTTTATTGATGGATTTTAAATAGTTGGGTATCAAATTTTTTTTATTATTTTCATCATGCTTATGATGTTTGATAACCCTTTTCTTCTAGGTAATAAGTCTCAACATTTTTGGCCAGATTCCATATTTACCATGTCACATTCAATTATTAGCACAGTCTGATTTTGGTATTTAAGAATCAGTCCTGTTAAGTTTTAAATAAATTCAAAACTTTCTGTCACCCCCATCATTAGCTGCCCAGGACAGATAAGGGAGCTGCAGCTAATTAGCACAGAGGAGACAGGTGTCTTTTATCTCAGGAGCATCTCTCCCTTTTGTACATGCCAGCTTCTTGGTGGTAGAAGAAAGAAGGGCTAGTTGTTGGAAGCAAAAGTCTAACTTGGCTGCCTACCTTTTAAAATACTGATTAATTTACTCTGCAAGCATTTATTATCTACTCTGTGCCAGTCACTGTCCAAGGAGTTAAAATACAACTATGAACAGAACTTTCAAAAAATCCTGTCTTTATGCATCTTACATTCTATTAAGGAAGCCAGGCAATAAACAAAGTGAATACATATATAGCAAGTAAGTTATAAGTGATTAAAATAAAACATGCAGTAGGTAGCAGACATACGGAGTTCTTGCGGGTTGTGATATTAGGTGGAGTAACCTTGGAATGACTTTTAGATAGTAATATTGGCATAAGTTTTAAAGGAGGAGAAAAAGAGAAATAGGTCAATATTGGGAGGAATAGTGTGAAACGGAAAGGGTCCCAGTAAATTTTTTTACTGTTTTTATCTGTTGCAAGGAGCCGCTGATGTGGTGATCTGAACTGTTTTCTTGGGGTGATAATCAGTTTTTCTCCCCGTGTTCTCTGATACTAATGACTCAATTAAGAAGAGCCATCATATCTCCATGTAGCCCCTCCATCATGCACCCTCAGCTCCCTGGTTCTAGAGTAACATCATTAACCTCTGTGCTCCTTCACATGGAGCCTTGAAAAATGCTAGAGTTCTCCTTTGAACTTTCTGAGTTATAAACAACTGGAATCTGGTAGAGATGGCCTCTTCTTCCCAGTCATTCCCATGCCAAGGTTTCTTTAAGCCTGCTCCTGCTAACATGGACAACTGCAATGAGCCCCCCTATAGAAATCTCTAGACCTGATTCAAGAACCAGTACTTAAGTTCAAGTACACCTCCAAATTACAAGGGAAATATATTATGCTCCTCTCTCATCTCCTCAACAGCAGGGCTACCACACCTCTAGACTTCCAGAATACTCTCCTGAGAGTATTCTCCTTACACTCTCCTTCAAAAAATATAGCACCATTTTGGCCCTATGGGTTCTGTAGCTCAGCAAGAGTGTCACCAGGCAGCTGGCGGAAAAAGAAAAAGCTTGTCTCCTCTTCTTGGAGACATCTTCAATCTTCAAGTTGTTCTCTAAGAGGCCTTATCACAGAGCAATTGAGGGAAAGATCACTTTCCTATCTCCACCCCATAGGAAAGGATGAGAATCAGTTCTCACCATGAATATCTTTCTCTGCAAAGTTAACTACTTGAGCTGACAGATATATTGACTGGGTGATATATACAGATAGTGACATTGGTGGGCAGTGGTGGTAAGCTGGATTTACACTGGCATTTTCTAGGGAAATAGTTGACCTTAATTACTATTGGTTTCTTAAAAATGTGGGTCATTAACAACCTTTCGTCTTCAGGCAGAATTGCAATTTCTTGGCATGATATTAAAATTATTTTATAGGTATCTGCAAAAAGTGACAGCAACTTTAATAATTCTGCCAACATAAATATCAGAGAATATTTCCAATACTCTTAAGCAGGAATGGAAATTCCAAATTATAATTTTTTCTGCAAAAACTTAATGTATTTTAATCTAATCAATATTTTATCTAAGTAAAGTTTATGTGAAATTTTTATCTTTTAATTACAAGCCTAGATTATTTTAAAACCTAAAATATGACAAAAGGTTAGTAGTGCAGTTATCTGGCTCTCCTACAAAATAAATTTCAAAAAATTTAAATAGCATCTCTTCAATGATTTTAACTTACTGTAGTCACTAAAATCTGTATAACCCTTACACACATCTAGCTTTATTTAAGGGTAAAAGTAGATGCAGTGCTTTATTTGCATAACCATTCTATTTGGCCATAATTTCTAAGAACTGAAGAAAATCCCTAAAATCATAACTTCATATTTATGCTTTACAACTAATAATGTTATTGATTAACATATTTGGACTTAAAAAATTATTGAATGATATCCTAATCATGGAAATTACATTTTAATTATTTTAATCAAGTTAGAAATTAGAGATATTATCCCTAAATTCCATTCCCAAATGGAGAGAAACTATGAGAGAAACTAATAATAGACAGACTAGCATGCTTTTTCTCACAAGTAATACTTGGTACCAGTGTCTAGTGGCCCAAGTCTAGGAGATACCATTCAAACTGTATTCTGTGTCAATGGAATTGTGCTATAGGAGCTGCCGTTCTCATATATTCTACGACATAAAATTCAATGTGAATGGTGTCCCCTGGTGTTGGGCAACTTGGCAGCCACGCTCAGAAAATATTATTTTTAATATTTAATTCCATTAAGGCTAAAAAAAAGGAACACAAAGAAATAGAAATTTAAGTTTGAAAGAAATAAATGCGAAACCGGAAATAAAGTTACTGATAAATTATAAAGTTCATGGAAAGTTGTAGTAGTCCATATTCACGCTGCTATAAAGAACTGCCTCAGTCTGGATACATTATAAAGAAAAGAGGTTTAATTGACTCACAGTTCCTCATGGGTGGGGAGGCCTCAGGAAACTTACAATTATGGTGGAAGGGGAAGCAGGCATGTCTTATATGGCATGAGGTGAGAGAGAGAGGGTACAATAGCCGGGAAAACTGCCTTATAAAACCATCACATCTCATAAGAACTCACTGATTATCATGAGAACAGCATCGGGGAGACCGCCCCCATGATCCAATCACCTCACACCAGTTTGCTCCCTCAACATTTGGGGATTACAATTCAAGATGAAATTTGGGTGAGGAAACAAAGCCTAACCATATCAGAAGTGAATTATTTCTTTATTTTGGCATAATCATGTATCATTTAGAATATAATGTATAAATAGAATCTTACTGCATTACACAAAGAACCACCTCCAACTTACTGTCTCCAAATAATCAAATCAGGCATATCACCCCAATTTCCATACCTTTCCTGAGCCTTTGCAGATAAAAGTAAAAATAGAAAATCAAGACAAACAGGGAAATGTTGGAAAAGAAACTTGGAACAGTTTGTCAGTTCAAGGCAGAGAGATTTATGGTGCAGATACCAGAAGATAGAGCAAAGTCTCATGACCAAATGGCTCTAAAAAGGAAGCTCTTTACTGCTTTTATACATACCATTAGTTCTCACCAAATACCAGTTCTGGTTAATAAATTAACAGTAGCACAGTGAGAATTGCCCTACGTGCCAGACACTGACCTTAAGTATTTATACACGTCAGTAATCTATTTCTTCATAATAAACTTTGATGTAGACATGTTTCTTGGCTTAAGGAGAAAAAAGCTAAGGTTTGTAGAGGTTTAAATACACAGTACTTCAACCCTGGTGAGTGAAGTACTCAAGAATCCATCTAACATTTAACTCCAAAAGCCATAGGCTCCTAATCACAATCTTATTCTGCCTACAAATACTACACTCCTTCTCTTACTCCACATACATATTTCCATTTCATTCATTCAGTCAGTCATTCATTGACTTTTTTGAACACTCTTAGTCTGGTTATTACGTGGAAGAGACACAAAATTGAATAAGGTACAGCCCTCCATTCTGCAGGAGTTTAAACTCAAGAAGAAGGAAAAAACAAGGCATAACATGGTAGAAAAGTTATGTGTTATAGGCAGGAGAAAGAGAAATGGGTATAGGAGGAAGCAGCAAGAAGTCTCAAGATCAAAGGGCAACAAATGTTTCCAGAAGATTTAAGATTTCAGTAATTTTTGTAATACTTCCTAAGGTCTATTCTAAATCTTACTATAATCTATGCATACCAAAGTTTAACCTCCACCATTTAGAATATCCAGGTGATCAAACCCAAAGTTCATGAAGCTGGTAAGGAGGCTTCTTTAACCTGGAAAATGGCTATTGTTTCCAGCTCTAGAGATAATGTAAATGTAGTTCAGTAAAATATGAAGGATAGTGATATATTTTATTTATCCCAACTTCTGTCCTTTGGATGGATGGTACATGTGACCACTTCGATGCCGCTGTCTTCCTCACTCCTACCACATTTGTGATATCGTCTGAGGCTGTAATGATGACCAGTCATCCCAGACATTCACAGATGTCCTTACTGCAACATATAGCAACTGCACCATGCTTTCTTCTCTTAAGAGAAAATTAATGGAGCAAATTGTACAACAAACTCAAACTAAACAACAGGTAAGTAGCTGCGCTTTATTTTGAGTGGCAGCCAACAATTCTTATGTGGAAGAAACATAAAACAGAAATACATTAAGAAACTAAAATGACAAACTGAATCTATTTACTAACTCACATGTGGAATAAACTCCCTTTGCTTGGCTATATTCTGGTGACTGATGCTTGATCTAGCATCAAAGAGCAACAGTACGGACCTTTCCTAAATTAGACACTGAATATGCCTGGTGTGCAAGCTTTCATTTTTTAAGTAATAATTCTACTCTTAAGAATATCAGATGGTTACTTTTGCTTTTCTCAAACTTAAATAGGAAAAGTTAATCAGTACTATATAGAGAGGAGGGAATAAATAAACCAATAAGGGTAAGAACCTAAGCTATTATCTGCATAGTAAGTAAGACTCATGAGAAAAGTGTTGTAAATTTGGATAGTGACAACTTTGGACCCCTAAATGAATACAATATTAAGGAAATAATAGGAATTCACCAAAAAGTAGATAAATTTCATTCATGTGTAGAAAATATTATATAATGGTACTAAGGTAAGAAAAAAATGGCCGAATCAGGAAAGTTTTATATTTTGTTGTGACTAAAGACTAGAGATTGTGTGGTAGAAATGTAAAAAGTGACATTAAAACAAAAGTAAGGAGAATATGTTTTAAAGTATCTCCTTCAAAAAGTCAGTGCCTAGTTTTCTAGCTTTGCAATTTCCAAACACTGTTCCATAGATATAACTTTTAATCCACATGTGCCCATTGTGAATTTCCAAGGGACAATTACAGAGTTACCTAATTTACTATGTTTAACCCAACTTAAACTAGGTAATATCTTAAAACTGATAGGTATATTTAGTGCAGTTGTGTTTCTTTTAAATCCTTCCCTCGCCCCCAAAAAAACGTGTTTTTTTTTTGTAAATATGTTATGTGTCATAAGATCTATGGATTTGTATAAAATAGAAAGAACACAATATTTGGCTATGCAACATTTCCCATTTAACACTATTAAAAACTTACTGAATAAGTGGTCCTTGGTACATTTTGGAACACAGTAATGCAAGTATTACTTCAAAGTTTTGTTTAGGGATTTTCCAACTTTTACCTCCGAAAGCTAACTCTGACATTGATATCTAGCGGAATAAAATGATGAAGTTGGGCAGCAGAACCCTTAATAATTTTCCCAAATTCCAACACCCTCCACAGAAAGAATAACTTAACAGCTGATGAATTTTTATTTCACAAGTGCTACCATATTATGGAAATAGTACCATCAGAAAACCAAATTTCAGCCTTTTATGTTCTACAACTTACTGGAAGGAAATAATTTCTTTCAGGTCCAACTTTTCCACCCTATATGGATTTAGAAAGTAATGTATGTGTGCATATTGGGTTTGGGGTGAGGAGAGGAGAAGATTAAGGAAGGAAATCAGAATTGTTGAAGTTGTTTAAATTATATTACTTTTAAGTTGAAATTAATGATCCCAATACAAAATTATTATATACATTTTATACATAAATTACATATATTATGTTCCAGGATATGCAGGAGAAGAATAATCCTAAGGCTTGGAAGACCCTAAAAAATTTCACATCACCATCTCTAAATGAATCTATAACCATTCCTACACTGACATTAATAACATGAAACCCAGGCAATGCAAAGAGGATGGTATTGTGATAAAATGGTATCCTTGGAAAATTTATTCTTTTATGGAAACAATCAATCTGGGATTGGTTTTGTATGGTACAACCAGTGTTTCTCATGGTAAATCAGAGTTAAGAATATAAAAACAAGATTGTAAACCCAAGGAAGTAATTTTAATTATCATAGTGCTTGTCATTAAGGCAAAAAAATTGTGTGTGTTCTTTTACTTATAAAGATCCCTTCAGCGTGAAATTAATCTAACTTTCTTTTTCTGGGTTGATCTGTATTTTACTGCATCAGAAAATCATTGAGTACTCCGAGGAACCATATGGAGAACCACAAAATCAGTGGAATGACACACCTAGCTACCAATCATTTTAAAGTGATATAAAGTAGCATAGGAGTTTATGAAAATTAGAAGAGTGGATATGAAGCAATGGTTAACACAGTATTATGGAATAGTCATGTAGCTTTGCTGAATATGAGGCAGATCAAATCTGATAATATGAAGAGCAAAGGGAAAATATGAAGATTACAACTTGCGATTACAAAGGAGAAAAATGCAAGACCGAAAAATGGAAAATGATTATATTATTGATACTAAAAGAAGGGTAGTTTGAAATTTTCAATCAATGGAAGTAAAGATAATTCCCTTTAGAATATGGCATATTTGAGGTAAAGCTAATTCTACTCTGAAACAAGTGCTATTCTCATCCCCATAGAGGCATTGCATGAGAAGAAAGGCTGGAAACTTTCTTCACGTTCAGGTGCTATAAGCTCTCTAAAAGCATGCCTAGGTAAAATGAGAGAAGAGAGGAGGGGCAATGGGAAGGTTAATGGATTATCTTTCAATAGATTTGAAATATATGACAAATGTCTTTAAATTCACATTTGAAAGTAAAATATAACACACAAGAAAGTATATATTCACATTAATTATTGAAATTCTCTTTTTTCTGTCATTATCTTAGAACCAATTTTTACCAGCAACATACACACAAAAATAATTATCTTGGCCTTATTTCTGTGTAACATTTTTAAATAAAAATGTATATTATCCACCTTGTAAATGCTCTACTCTGATAAAACATGTATTCCAAGGACTTTAAACATATAAAAATATAAACAGTCCACAAAAGACTAATAATTGCCATCATTGGACTTATCCTAAACAATATGCAGTAAAACCCAGAAAAATAATTTAAAGGAGCACAACCCTATAATTAAGCATATAACACCAACAAGCACCTATTTTGAAGGTGAAAATATATTTGGATAAATAAGTTTCAACAGAATAGTTAAAAAATTACTTACTTCACTCTGTATTTTTACCTTGAATTTTTTAAGTAGAAAAAAATAACTTCTGCTCTCCAACTCAAATTGTTTTTGGAAGAAGGTAAGATAAAAATGAAGTTTAATTTTTAGATGATATACATTTTTGGTAATTCTGTAAATTAATTTTTGGGGTTAAGAGTCTGCCTAAACCTCTTTTACTTTGTATTTCTTTTTCTTCTTACTCTTCTTAGCTTTATGTTGTCAAGATCAGGCTTTTCTTGCAAGTAGCCTGAGAGAAGTAAGTTTTGTCATGGTTCACGAAACTAAAAAGCTAACATAAAAATCTTCTTACCCTAAACAGATTACATACAGGTTAGGTACTTTAAACATAATAATCAGCAATATGCTTTCAATTCTGGAAGGCTTGCAATGAAGTCTGCAGTCAATGACACAGTCTTGTCTAGTCTGTTGCTGTGGGTAATGGTGAAGAAAAAAACAATATACGATGCATGACAGATAAAGAGTGAGGTACTAAGGATCAAAACAGAGCGCTGTGTTCACAGAGCTGCTGAGCTATGGTAATCAATTTACCTATGACCAAGTAAGTGTTAGGATGGTAAAAATTTCGGAGGCTGATTGAATTCCCATCTTGGGAATTCCAGGACCCTGCTAACAAATATAAGAAAACAGGAGAATGTATATCACCCTCAGCCAGGAGGATCTAGACTTCATCAACAAGCAGCTGGACCCCCTAAATATAAAAGGTTTTCTTTGGACATTGGAGAAAACATTTAAACATTTTCTTTATCCAGTGTCAGATTGCAATAAGGCTCAACATTTCCAGACATTATGGAGATTGAGTTCACATACACCCTCTGTATAGGTGAAACCTTAGCTAAAACATAAATACACTTCTCCCTGCTAAAACCCAAGATGCTATCACCCACCTTCACACTCCCATGCTGAGAGAGGGGTGGAAAAAAAGATTGTAAATTTTCTCATTCTCATCAACTTTCCAAACCATTATTAGAAGCTTCCTAGCCTACAGGGTGTTAAAAAAAAAGTATGCAAATATTGCTCCAGTTTAAGAATTTAAACTCTAAAAGTGTGACAAAGTTATTAGCAATCTTAGAGTAAAAGAACACTATGTGAAGGGCTGTCTTCCACGTTTTCAGATTGATGTTTTTTTAGTAATTTCCTGGCTTTTCTTTCTTTTTTATGGGGGGTATGGGAATAATTATGAGATTATGGAAAATCCCATACTCTTTTAGCAAATCTCCTTAATTATTATGATGGCTAATTTTATGTGTTAATTTCACCAGGCTAAAGATGCCCAGATAGCTGATAAAATATTATTTCTGGGTGTATCTGTGAAGGTGTTTCTGGAAGAGATTAGCATTTGAAGTAGTGAACTGCATAACGAAGACCTGCCTTCACCAATGTAGGCTGGCATCATGGAATCACTCGAGGGTCCAAATAGAACAAAAAGGTAAGGGTGGCATAAATTACCTCTTTCTCCTCCTTTTCTTAATCGGCAACATTCATATTCTTTTGCCTTGGAATTCTAGGACTCAGTATGCCGACATCCCAGACACCCACTCCCACCCAGTTCTCAGGCCTTCCGAGACTTAGACTAGGAGTTATGACATCACTTCCCCTGGTTCTTATGCCTTTGGATTCAAGTCAATTATGACCCTGGCTTTTCTGCTTCTCCAGTTTACAGATGGCAGATAATGGGACTTCTTGGCTCCCAAAATCATGTGATCCAATTCCCATAATTTTATATATATATTATACATATCAAATATATAATATATATAATTATATGTATATATATCTTATATATGTATTTATATGTAAAACATGTATATGTCTTTATATATGTATTTATATATAAAATATGCATTTATATATATTTTTTATGTGTCTATTTCTCTAGAAAAACTCTAATACAAATCAAGGCCCCTAATTTGTTAAATAATTTGCCAACATTAGAAAAGAGCTCTTAGCTGGGTGGCTCACACCTGTACTGTCAGCACTTCAGGAGGCCAGGACAGGCAGATCACATGAGGTCAGGAGTTCAAGACCAGCTTGGCTAACATGGTAAAATTCCATCTCTACTAAAAGTAAAAAAATTAGGCATGGTGGCATGCACCTGTAATCCCACCTACTCAGGAGGCTAAGGCAGGAGAATCGCTTGAATCCAAGAGGCAGAAGTTGCAGTGAGCCGAGATCATGCCATTGCACTCTAGCCTGGGTGACAGAGCAAGACAATGTCTCAAAAAAAATAATAAAAAGGAAAGAGTTTTTTACTCGGGTGATTTTTATGTTCATTGGTCTTCACAGTGGTCTCTAAATGACCACGTTAAGATTGATATCATAAACTCTCCAACAAAAATAAAATAAATTCAACAGACAAAAGATGAAAGTCAAAATATTTCTGCTTTAGATAAAATACTAGTTATCACAAATTGACTGTTAAAATACATGGTTTATAATGGAGTAAGACAAATTGGTGATCATGAAACATCTCCAACTTCGCTTTTTAAAATCCTCTTCATTATATCAAACATATATAGAAAGCATCTATTCTGCCTCAGTTTCTGAAAAAAAAAAAGTTAGGGAAGATATGAATTAATTACGTGGTCTCTGCCTTCTCCTTCTCTCGCTTACCCCACAACCACTTCAAGAATTTATCATCTAATATGAGAGAGACTTAGATTCATAAGCAAATACTTTCAGTGAAACAAAGCTATGCATAATGTTTGATAACTTAGAAACTAAAAAAGCCTTCCTGGAAGAGATGCCATTTGACATAAATCATGAGCCTAGAAGAGAACCAAGGAATAGGCTGTTGGATTAGGGAGAATATAACTCACAAAATAAATGTTTCATTGTCAATGATGAGTTTGACTGCATGGCATGTAATAATTTAAAACTTTAATATAATATTAAGCCAGTATCCTGAACATTCATAATACAAGAGACTTAAAAGCAATATTCAATATTCTATGGCTAGCAGTGAGTGCTCTGGGGAGGGAAGGTGGTGCATAATTTCACTATCTTCCACCTTAAATCATCATTTCATTGAAAACACATTTCATAAACAAATTAAAAATCAAATAATTAAAATACTACACATCTCAAGTCAGTGAGCTCTGACTTTTATGTACTCTATTAGTGATCCTTTTCATCTCAAATCTCAGAAAATTCAACTTTCATCCTCTCATAGCTCATAAACTCTTCAATCACTTTAATTTGGTTGGTTAACAATTAATGCTAGATACATGGAAAAAAGCTGTTGTTTTGTTGATTTTTTATTTATTATATTATTTATTTCTTTAGAGACAAGGTCTTGCTCTGTTGCCCAAACTGGAGAGCAGTTGAGCAATCATAGTTACTGCAACTTCAAACTCCTGGGCTCAAGTAATCTTCCCACCTTAGCCTTCCAAGTAGCTAAGACTAGAAGTGCAAGCCACCACACCTGGCTAATTTTGTAATTCTTTGTAGAGACAGCATTGTTGCCCAGTCTTGTCTCAGACTCCTGGCCTCAAGCAATCCTTGTACTTTGGCCTTCCAAAGTCCTGGGACTGCAAGGCTTGAGCCACCATGCCCAGTGATTTTTTAATATAGGATGAGATGTTACAAATTGCAAGCAAAACCAATAACTGAGTCTTCTATTGGTTTCAAGGGGACAAAAATCAACAAATATTATACTGTAAAACCTTTTCCAGACTTTATGTATTGCAGTTTCCCCACTCAAACTGCAATTAAAATTTAAAACCCATAAATGTAATTAAAAATGAAGGACAAACTGTTGTACTTTATTGAAATTATTTTTAGATAGAGCTGATAGAAATATATAGCAACAAATTTATTGGTATGATTAAAGTAAAACTATCTTTGAAGTTGAAAAATGGTGCAAAAAAAATAGTTATCTTGATTCTGAAAAATGCACATGCAAGATAGTGTAATTATCCACTGAATATTTCTTTTTATGTATAATTGTATGCCTTTTTAACTATTCCCTTTTATCATTAGTTTCTGCTCATATCATAGCAACTCATCATTCATGTGTATCTATTTATTCTAATGGCTATTAAATAATACATTTCTCAATGATCTTTTGTATATTATGGTAAGATGAATTCTAGGGTGAATACAGCTTCACACTAGAAGGCGTGAAGCTTTGTAGAAACTTTAGATAACATTTTTTCACACTATAAGATTATAAAGAATCTCTCACATGCAAATAGACTAGGAAAAAAACACAAGAGCATTCATACTTGCAGAAAAACTATATTAGACTGAAGGATCTTAATCATCAGAGAATTACATTTTTGGTTTAAAAAATGACATATTTTGTAGTCTAAAGGAGTCAATTTTATATTAATTCATTAAAAATGACATAGGACTTACTCATTCCAGTGAAGTCATTCTTTGAAGATTTGTTAATCTTTCCAGTCACATGGTTCTATTTTATGTTTTTTATGACTTTTCTAAATTCCAATACCATTTCTCAGTTACTAAATAGAACTTTATTGAAAAAGTCAAGCCCTTCTAAAAGGTGAGAAATGAGTCCCTTATGAACTAAGCAGAACATTCACAAATAGTATATAACCTATTTGAGCCATAAATATGTCACAACATAAATGTATTAATATTAAAAATCTTAAAAATAAAATGTGTCACTTGAAGAACATTTTAAGATATTTTGAGAAGCTTAATTAAAATAGTAACATTTTATGTTTATAAATCCATTCTATATTATTTTCATCTTATTTCTCAAACCAAGCTTTAAATCCTCATAGACAGGTGTCTATATATAAGGTGTCCTCCATCTTATTCTCTATTGTAGGTAGCCCTGGGATAATATCAGAAACTTACAAGGCTCTCAATAAGTGCTGTTAATTTGGAGTGTAGCATGTTTATCATTGTTAGTTGCTTTACATATGATACTTATAAAACATTTAAAATAAGTATGTCTTCTTTTTGTTATTTTTTTTGGTTTGAGACAGAGTGCCACTCTGTCGCCTACACTGGAGTGCAGTGGCACGATCTTGGCTCACTGCACCCTCCACCTCCCGGGTTCAAGCAATTCTTCAGCCTCCAGAGTAGCTGGAATTACAGGCACCCGCCACCACACCCAGTTAATTTTTGTATTTTTAGTAAAGATGGGGTTTCGCCATGTTGGCCAGGCTGGTCTTGAACTCTTGACCTCAAGTGATCCACCCACCTCGGCCTCCCAAAGTGCTGGGATTATAGGCATGAGCCACTGTACCTGGCCTTAAAATAAATATTTTTTGGTGTAAAACTTACTTTGCATGTATTTTGACATATTATTAATTACAGCATTCAGAAATAGCGGAAGTAAACAGATTGAATTTAGGCCATTGGGTTGTTTTGTGGACCATAACATTTACTTTTAGTTTGAGTCTACCTTAGCTATTCAGACTGCTGTTTTGGCATTGAGTAAATACAGCCCCAAAAAAATTCACTTGAGAACATTTCTGGAATTTAAAATCTCCACACCTAAACCCATAGGCATATTTTCTGAAGCCTTATATTTTAAAGGAGTTGTGTGGCTATATTTTAATTACAATTGAAAATCAGGTTGAAAGAGAGTTGCAAAAGATGCTTTAAGATTTGATTATAAATTATTATTTTATAATACTAATTAATTTCTAATGTCTGAAATGATATTTGCAGCTGATTGTAGAGCTTCACTTTTCTTAGGTGAAAAAAAAAAAAGAGGAAAGAGACTTTCCCTGTTTAACCAATATACCCTTACAAGGATTATAAAACTAAACTTCAAGTTCCCACAAAAATCAAAATCCAAGCAGGAGAATGTATACAAATTCCAAGACTTTAACATTTTGAACTTTTGCATCTGCTACTCAAACTAAACTGAAAATCTTTTCATTTAAAATTGCAGTGACCTTCCTGAAGATGATTTTAAGCCCAACTTTGTAATAGTAGATTGGCATGTTGACAAATTAGTCTTTTTGGCTGAGAATAAAATAGAACATATGGATAAAGGCAGAGTTTTTCTAGCATCCCAATTTTTCCACATTGTTTTAGCCTAGATGTCTACAGACCTGGCTATAAGTTCTACTTCTATCACTTTATTGCCTTGTGACTTTTTCAAAGCCTTTTAATCTACCTATGCCCCAATTTCAACATCTTTGTAAACAAAGCATTTTGAAGAATAATACCTATGCATCAGAGGACTGCATCATTAAATGGTTTTTAACCTGTGAATGCTGTGAGAGAGGCAGGATGGTTTTCACAACTAAGAAAGATGACCCTGAGGAGTTGCAGAGCCTGCTGCAATTACTCCCGCAGGCAGCTCAGAGGCAGGGGAAACAGAGCATGTGAGTGTGTCATGGGGGCACAAGGCACGCAGAACTTGTGAGACAGGCATAGCAGTGAGAACATCTGGAGGAACAGGCCTGTGGGAGTCAGGAAAAACACAACCTGCACTGTGTTCTCCTTGTTTCTGCCAAGGATCTGGTGAGTTTCAGCTATCATCTGCAATCAGGACCATCGAGAAGAGGAATTACAGGATAGAGATAAAGAAGTGGTGCAGGAGGAATGAAAGAAGGGAGCAAAGAAGGGTGAAAAAGGGAAGAAATCATGACTTTTGGGCTATCCATTTAGTCATCTGCAAGACTATGGGATGGAATAAAAGAGAGAAGAGTGAAAGTCGGAAAGTCTAAGGGACTTCTGGAAAGAAAGGAAGACCATGGAGAGCATCTTCAGGAAGCTGTACTTCAAAGAGAATGAGAGCAGCTGCTTAGCAAGGGTAATGTGACAGAATTCATTAACATTATGTGAATTCAAAGATAAAACAAGATTAATAGCAGCCGATATAAACGTAAGCTCCCAACATTTTGGCAAGTATGGATAATTTGTTATAATTCAAATATGAGGGAGATGTTAGATGAGAACTTCAAAGTGCAAAAAGAATTTACCTTAATTATGAAATTGGTAGAAAACATCTAAGTCACATTGTGAACATTATGATGAATGTATGAATCATATCTCAAATTAGGAGTTTATTTTCTTTAGGAATACGACAGTAAAGATAGAGAAATTGCAACTTTATTACAGAATCTAAATGAAAATGCAGGCAGATTGAGATTTTTATTGAAAAGGAGGAAGACAAACCATAGCAAGAGGCTGATGGATTACTCACTGCCAAATATTGTCTAGCATAGTGATGGCTCATGCCTGTAATCCCAACACTTTGGGAGGCCGAGGCGGGTGGATCACGAGGTCAGGAGATCAAGACCATCCTAGCTAACACAGTGAAACCCCATATCTACCAAAAATACAAAAAAAAAAAAAAAATTTGCCAGGCGTGGTGGGGGGTGCCTGTAGTCCTAGCTACTCGGGAGGCTGAGGCAGGTGAATGGTGTGAACCCGGGAGGCGGAGCTTGCAGTGAGCCGAGATTGCACCACTGCACTCCAGCCTGGGCGACAGAGCGAGATTCCATCTCAAAAAAAAAAAAAAAAAAAAAAAGAAACATAATAAATGTTTGTTGCCTTACCCTATCAATATATGAAATGTAATATTTTATCATAGATAATTTGATATAACTCCCATTCCGTCTCATTTTAGACACACAAGCAGACATGGTCCAATTTCTTTTCAACTTTTATTTTAGATACCAGGGGTACATGTGCAGGTTTTTTACATGGATATATTGTACCTAGGTAGTGAGCATAATATCCAAGAGGTAGTCTTTCAACTCATGTCCCCCTCCTTACTTCAACCCTCAAGTAGTCCACAGTGTCTATTGTACAAATGTTGATGTCCATGGTTGCTCAATATTTAGGTCCCACTTATAAGTGAGAACATGCTGTATTTAATTTTCTGTTCCTGTGTTAATTTGCTTAGGATTATGGCCTCCAGCTTCATTCACCTTGCTGCAAATGACATGATTTCATTCTTTTTTTATGGCTGCATAGTATTTCATGGTGTATGTGTACACCAATCCACCATTGTTGGACCCCTCGGTTGATTCCATGCCTTTGCTATTGTTAATAACATGGTAATGAACATATGAGGGTATGTGTCTTTTTGGTGTAATGATATATTTTCCTTTGGGTACTCAGTAATGGGATTGCCATGATGAATGGTAGTTCCCTTTTCAGTTCTCTGAGAAATCTCCAAACTGCTTCCCACAGTGGCTGAACTAATTTACATCCCACTAACAGTGTATAATTGTTCACTGTTCTCTGCAGCCTTGCCAGCATCTGTTGTTTTTTGACTTTTGAATAATAGCCATTCTGACTAGTGTGAGATGGTGTATCACTATGGTTTTATTTGCATTTCTCTGATGATTAGTGATGACAAGCATTTTTCATATGTTTGTTGGCTTGTTTGTATGTTTTCTTTTGAGAACTATCTGTTCATGTTCTTTGCCCTTTTTAAAATGGGGCTATTTTTTGCTTGTAGATTTGTTAAAGTTCCTTAATAGATTCTATATATTAGACCTTTGTTGGATGCATAGTTTGTGAATATTTTCTCCCATTTTATAAGTTTTATATTTATTGATAGTGTCTTTTGCTGTGCAGAAGATCTTTCGTTTAATTAGGTTCCACTTGTCGATTTTTGTTTTTGTTGCAATTTATTTCGGGGACTCAGCCAAAAATTCTTTGCCAAGGCTGATGTGGAGATGTGTATTTCCTTTGTTTTCCTCTGGGTTTTTTGTTGTTCGAGATTTTATATTTAAATCTTAATCTATATCAAGTTAAATTTTTTTATATGATGAAAGGTAAGGGTCCAGTTTCATTGTTCTGCATATGGCTAGCCAGTTATCCTAGCACCATTTATTGAACAGGAAGACCCCTCCCTGTTGCTAATCTTTGTCGTCCTTGCCAAAAATCAGGTGGTGGTAACTGTGTGGCTTTAATTTTGATTTTTCTATTCTGTTCCATTGGTCTATGCAACAGTTTGTTTAACCACTATCATGCTGTTTTGATTACTGTAGCGTTATACCATAGTTTGAAGTTAGGTAGCATTATATCTCTGGCTTTTTTCTTTTTGTTGGGATCAATTTAGCTATTGGGGCTCTTTTTTAGTTTCATATGAATTTTAGAGTTTTTGTTCTAATTGTGTGAAAAATGGCATTGGTAGTTTGAAAAGAATAGCATTGAATCTGTAAATAGCTTTGAGTAGTATGGCAATTAAAATGATATTGATTCTTCCAATCCATGAGCATGGAATGTTTTTGTATTCATTTGTGTTGTCTCTGATTTCTTTTAGCAGTGTTTTGTAATTCTCCTCGCACAGATCTTTCACTTCCTTGGTTAGATGTATTCCTAGGTAGAGTGTGTGTGTGTGTGTGTCTATTTTAAATGGGACTGTGGTCTTGATTTGGCTCTCAGCCTGAACATTATTGCTGTATACAAATGCTACTGATTTTTGCACATTGATTTTGTAACCTGAAGCTTTTCCAAGATTGTTTATCAGTTGTAGCCTCCTTTTAGCAGAGTCTTTAGGGTTTTCTAGATATATAATCATATCATCAGTGAAGAGAGAGAGTTTGATTTCTTTTCCTATTCGGATGCCTTTTATTTCTTTCTCTTACTAGAACTTCCTGGTCCAGTTTTCTACAGAGAGCCAGAGGTCTAAAATAGGTGTTCACTAGCTGTGTGCAGGCACTAGAAGGAAAAAATTAAGCTACACATACTGAAAAGTGGAAACAAAACAGGATTCAAATGGCAGTTGTCATCTAGAGGCAGGACAAAGGAGTGTCCTGGATATAACAATATGGGGAGCAGTATCCGGATATTCTACCAACAAGTAATAGGTCCACAGGCTCTGCAGTCAAGATTAAGAAAATGTCATAATAGGAGTTAGATTAGTCCCCAAACCCTAAATGCACACATCTAGACAAAGATTTACATACAAGAGATTGTTTGCTTAAACAGGACAAGGCAGAGTTGCAATAATGAGAACTGTGCAAGTGTCAGAGGTGGAAAAGCAGCAGAGTTTTCTGTTCAGTCTAACAGAGTCAAGATAAAACTATTTTAAATCTTTCTTTTAAAGCCAGAATTGCCTCTTGTGACAGAAGTGGGAGTGAGCTTGCAAGTTGCAATCAACTGGTACCAGCTGTGAAATACCTGGCTTCCAGGAACTAGACCTAACAAACTAGATATTAATGCCTTGATGAGAACCTTTATAAATGAATCCTTGGAAATATAGAGAAACGTAGCTCATTTCTGACAATGGATAAATAAGGTTATTGCCAATCAAAAGTACCTTATGGTGCAAATTTAGTTGGTTTTTGAAGTAAGAGAGCAGACAAAGATGGCCAGTGAGAGTCAGGCCTAAAATGGACTTGTTAACACAGTAAGACTAGTGGAAGAAAGTATGCTATTGGAATCTGATTATGTTTTGTTGATCAAAAGAAGAAACTTATGAAAATGACTTGATGAAAGAGTTGAATGACTGTTGAATAAAACACAAAGTCTCACTTCCACTTTTCAATTCTCAATCCCAGAAACCCATAGAAAATAGAAAAATTAACATACCAATTAGAGCTAGTAACTAACATTTCTCAAACACTGACTTGTAGGAGGAATAGAACCGAGGATGCGTATGTATTTTTTATTAAATTTTCTCAGCAAAACTTTGGGACAAATGCTCTTATTAACACTATTCAACATATAACATTTTTTTGTAGAGAAATTAAGCAATTCGCCTAGAGTTACAAAATTTGTACAATTTCAGATTTAGAATTCAAATCAGATTTGTTTTCCAACAGAGTTCATGCTCTTAGGCAATATATAATGTAGTAAAGTCTCAAAAATATTTTTAATTTATATGTTAAAAGATAAAAACATTACGTAGCCCTTCAAGAAATGAAACAAGACAAAACAGAGATGCCACAAAACCAGGTTTGCTTGTTTGCTTGTTGTTTGTTGATTGGTTATCAAAATGAAAAAAAAAAATTGATCAGCAAAAAAAAGCATCCCTTAGTCTCCACAACACAACAAAACATTTCAGGGGCTATTTACTCAAGTTTGTAGGAAGAGAGGAATGGAGGTTAGTTGGCATGTTTTAGCACAATGAATTTACCAAGCCTTATTGGAACAGGTAATTAATGAACACTTATAATCTGAAAAATTTAGGCTAACATTTTGAAGACTCAAATCTCAGAAAAAGAAGATGGCCACCAACTGTGGTTAATACATTTGTGGAAACACCTTTTGAATATATTTTTTATGCTACCTGGTTGCCACAGGCTTGGGGTACCAGTTAGGATTAGACCTGGGAGAAGAACAGTAATGGGTGAAATGTAAAAGGAGATTTACCTTACAGGAGCTGTGAGCAGGTGAAGAAGACAGGAAACACTGATGACAAAACCCTAGGTATGAACCAGTGAAAGGCAAAACCAAACTGAAACCTACTGTATTAATCCATTTTCATGCTGCTATAAAGATACTACATGAGACTGGGCAATTTATAAACAAAGGTGGTTTAATTGACTCACAGTTCTATATGGCTGGAGAGGCCTCAGGAAATGTATACGATCACAGCAGAAGGCTAAAGAGAAGCAAGCATATTCTTCACAAGCCAGCAAAGAGAGAGAGAGATAGCAAGTAGGGGAAATGCCAGACACTTATGAAACAACCAGATCTCAAGAGAACTCCCTCACTATCATGAGAACAGCATAGGGGAAACCACCCCTGAGATCCAATAACCTCCAACCAGGTCCTTGCCTCAACATGTGAGGATTACAATTTGATATGAGATTTGGGTGGAGACAGAGTCAAACCATACCATTCCACCCTGACCTCTCCCAAATTTCACGTCCTTTTCACATTTCAAAGCCAATAATGCCTTCCCAACAGTCCCCCAAAGTATTAGCTCAGTCCAGCATTAACTCAAAAGTCTAACTCCAAAGTCTCATGTGAGACAAGGGAAGTCCCTTTTGCCTATGAGCCTGTAAAATAAAAATGAAGTTAGTTACTTCCAAGATTCAATGGGGGTACAGGCATTGGGTAAATGTTCCCATTCTAAGTAGGACAAATTGGCTAAAACAAAGGGGCTATAGGCCCCATGCAAGGCCAAACCCCACCAAGGTAATCATTAACTCTAAAAGCTTCAAAATCTCCTTTGAGTCCATGTCTCACATCCAGAGCACACTGATGGAAGGGTTCGGCTCCCATGGTCTTGGGCAGCTTTATCCCTGTGGCTCACCAGGGTACAGCCCCTGTGGCTATTTTCACAGGCTGGCATTGAGTGCCTATGGCTTTTCCAGGTGCATGGTGCAAGCTGTCAGTGGATCTACCTTTCTGGGGTCTGGAGGACAGTGGTCTTCTTCTCATGGGTACCCTTGGCAGTGTCCCAGTAGGGACTCTGTACGGGGGCTCCAACCCCACATTTCCCCTTTGCATTACCCTAGTAGAGGTTGTCCATTGGGGCTCCATCTCTTGCAGCAGACCTCTGCCTGGACCTCCAGGTGTTTCCACACAACCTCTGAAATCCAGGCAGAGGCTCCCAAGGCTGAACTCTTATCTTCTGTGCACGCACAGGCCCAACACCACATGAAAGCTGCCAAGCTTGAGGCTTGGCACCCTCTGAAGCATCGGTCTGAGCTGTACCTTGGTCTCTTTAGCCATGGCTAAAGCGGCTGGGACACAGGGCACCAAGTACTGAAGCTGCACAGAGCAGTGGGGCCCTGAGCCTGGCCCATGAAGCCATGTTTTGCTCCTAGGCCTCTGAGCCTGTGATAGGAGTGGCTCTTGTGAAGGTCTCTGACATTCCCTAGTGACATTTTCCCCCTTGTCTTTGCTATTAACATTCAACTCCTCATTACTTATGCAAATTTCTGTAGCTGGCTTGAATTCTTCCCCAGAAAATGGATACTTTCTTTTTTACCATATGGTCAGGCTATAAATTTTCCAAATCTTTGTGCTCTGCTGTCCTTTTAAACATAAGTTCCAATTTCAAACCATCTCTGAATGCATGTACCTAAAGGCTTTCAGAATAAGACAGGTCACATCTTGAATGCTTTGCTGTTTAGAAATTTCTTCTGCCAGATACACTAAATTATCTCTCTCAAGTTTGCAGTTCCATTGATCTGCAAAGCAGGGGTAAAATGCCACTAGTCTCATTGCTAAAGCATAGAATGAATGACCTTTACTCCAGTTCCCAGTAAGTTCCTCATCTCCATCTGAGACCACCTCAGCCCAGACTTCATTGTCTATATCACTATCAGCATTTTGGTCAAAACCATTCAACAATTCCCTAGGAAATTCCAAACATTCTCACACCTTCCTGTCTTCTTATGAGCCCTCCAAACTGTTCCAACCTCTGCCCATTACCCAATTCCAAAGTTGCTTCCACATTCTCAGGTCTCTTATAGCAATGTCCCACTACCTCAGTGCCATTTCTCTGTATTAGTTCGTTTTCACACTGGTATAAAGATTCCACCTGAAACGGAGTAATATATAAACAAAAGATGCTTAATTGACTCACAGTTCTGTATGGCTGGGGAGACCACAGGAAACTTACAATCATGGCAGAAGGCAAAAGAGAAGCAAGTACCTTCTTCATAAAGTGGAAGGAGAGAGAGACAGAGTGAGCAGCGGAAATGTCAAACAACCAGATCTCATGAGAACTCCCTCCCTATCACAAGAACAGTATGTGACAAACATCCCCCGTAATACAATCACCTCCTACCAGGTCCCTCCCTCGACCTGTGGGGATTACAAATCGAGAGGAGATTTGGGTGAAGACGCAGAGCCAAACCATATCACCTATAAAGGAACTGGCAGCCCACAATGACAAAATGACACCTGTGTCTGTCTCTCAGTACATTCAAACTCAATGATTCAAGAAGCTGATACCTTCCACTCTGGAATAACAAATGATTGAATGATTGGCTCAGAACTTAGAGAATTTGTAAAGAGAAGTCCCATGGGGACTGAGTAGCTGCATACCTGACTACTGCCCCACAACTAAAAGATAAGCCAGTAAATCAGCAATAATGTCAACTGCAGCTGTACCCGACACCTTACACCAACATTCCCAGCATAATGGCTCTTCTGAATCCTACCCTAATTTTTTATGGTGAACTCTAACACAGAGCCAGACAGGGATGGGAATTCTGGGAAATGTTCTTGCAGCTTAGCTAAGCTGACATAACGTAAAACACCACACTGCATTACCTCTCACTAGGACTATTGCAGCAGTCCCCTAGCTGATTTGCCTGCCACCATCTCCCTCCCTCCCTACACATTCTTCACACTGTCTTTAGTGTTATCTCCAAAAACTCCAAACAATATTTCCATTTCAAGATGAGTTAAACTTCTCTGCTTCCCATCTTCCAAAGCAAAGAAATATGAGAAGTTTTTAAAAGTACATTTCTGATGTCACTAGGCCGGACGTCTATAGGATATCACACGAGACACAGTGCAAATGAATTTGCACTCTGGGAAGTATCCATGTGCTTATAACTCAAAACAATCAAAGGAAGAAGTCTTCTAGGAACAGAATGGACACAATTTCACAGTTGCAGAAACTGAGAGAGATGGATTGACTGTGGAAGTGTCAGAAGAGGCTGGGTTTGGAAAAGAAAATTGATCAGTGCCAGCAGGGCCTTGAGATGAAAGCAGCTAGTTAACTGGGCTCACCTCCAAGTCCGGGCAAATGGCTAAGAATAGTGCAGTAAGTGCTGTTAAGTTATAAAGGACCACTATTGTAGGTGACTCCAAATGATTGACTTTTCTCTCTGAATGAGGTAGTACCACTCTAAGTTACTACTACAAATATAAGGAAAAAAATTCTGTACTTTGATGACTTTTTCATCTGTGGCTCCATGCATAATGGCCCCTTCTCTTAGACAACTAAAGTTCAAACCTTATATGGTAATCACTGAGCTCCAATAGAAGGAGATCATAATGGAACAGAGGGGAGGGGCAGGACAATGGCACAAGGAAGGAGTCCAAAAGCAGATGCAATGATACTGGTATGTTCAGAATCTTAAGTCGAGTGCTGGATTCATGTTTTAAAAGTTTTTATGCTTCATAATTTTATAAATATGTGGCATGCATTTCTTGCATGATTCAAATGTTATATAAAAAACAAATTTGGAAATAAAAAAGAATAAAAAGGAGTTGGAAAGTAAACGTGAACTTAGAGATAATAAAAGTCAAAATAAAGGAAAATCATCATGCAAACATGATCTTGTTTTTTTCCAAGATAGTTCCAGTTTTCACCTCTCAATGTAATTATTAATAGTATAATACTGTCCGTTTCACCTCAAAAGTATTCCCTTTTGAACACTTTTGTCCCACAATATTTCTGCTCCCTGACAACTATGACTATGATGGATTTCCCTTTCATACTTTGGTTACGCTGTATGGAACAACTGGCTTTAAGAAAGAAAGACATTGGGCACTGTGACTCACCCCTGTAATCCCAGCACTTTAGGAGGACAAGGTAGGTGGATTACCTGAGGTCAGGAGTTTGAGACCAGCCTGGCCAACATGGTGAAAACCCATCTCTACTAAAAATACAAAAATTAGCAGGCATGGTGGCATGTACCTGTAATCCCAGCTACTCCAGAGGCTGAGGCAGGAGAACTGCTTGATCCTGGAAGGCAGAGGTTGCAGTGAGCGGAGATCATGCCATTGCACTCCAGCCTGGGCTACAGAGTGAGATTCCATCTCAAAAAATAAATAAATAAACTGTCCTCAGTGGACATGACTTAATCAGGCAAGCCCTTAAAAACGACATGGCTCAGCCAGGTATGGTGGCTCTCACCTGTAATCCCAGCACTTTGGGAGCCCAAAGCAGGAGGATCACTTAAGGTCAGGGGTTCAAGACCAGCCTGGCCAATGCAGTGAAACCCCATCTCTAGAAAAAATACAAAAATTACCTAGGCATAGTGGCACACACCTGTAGTCCCAGTTACTGAGGAGACTGAGGCAGGAGAATCACTTGAACCTGGAAGGTGGAAGTTGCAGTGAGCCAAGATCGTGCCACTGCACTCTAGCCTAGGCAACAGAACAAGACTCTGTCTCAAAAAAAAGAAAAAGCAAAAGAAAATAAAAGGCCACAGCACTCTTCTTGGAGAAAAGATTTGAAATGTGAGAAGGACTTGATGCAAGAGAGATATCCCATTGCTTGTTTGAAGACAGAGTGAGCCATGTGGTAAATAATGCAATCAGACATTAGCCCCTGTCTGACAGCCAGCAAAAAACTGCAACTTCAGTCTTACACAACAAAGAATGGTATTTTGTCACCACCATGTTATCTTGGAAGAGAACCCTAAACTCCAGACGAGAATGCAGCACAAAACAACAACTTGATTTCAGCCTTGTAAGACCCAGAGCATGCTACGCTTCTGACCTAGAAGAGCTGTGAGCTAGCAAGTAACTATGTATAGCAGCTATGTTTATGGTGATTTGTTACACAGCAATTGAAAACAAATGCATTTACTCTAGTAATAATTGAATATTCAAATGTTAGTTTGAAGCACTATGGTATGAGAAAAAGTGGCAAGAAATAAACTTTAAGTTAAATAGAAAAGTACCAATTTTTAAATTATGATCAATCAAGTTGCTAAGGCAAACTTGAGTCTGGCAAAATATAAGGGTATATACAAGAAGCAAAGATCTTCCTGAGAACTGAAAACTCTTAAACCAAAGTTGGTGATAAACAGCCACAATGATTTACTTGCAAATATGACAACATCACTTGTTTCTTTCTTTCTTTTCACTCCTTTACAACTTGGTTGCTATCTCTCCTGAAGTAACTATTACACAGTATTTATATTAACTTTTTGAATGACCATTTTCCTCATGGAACTATGAGACCTTCAAAAGCGGGAACTATTTTATATACCTGGTGCTTGGGCTGTCGAAAGGAACACATTAAATAGATGCTTCTTAAGTGCTTATTGATGCATTGAAATATAAAGTACATTAAGAGAATAAAGAAATGAGAGAAGAGACAATAATGACTTGATTGTACCGTTGACATGGCCATTACTTTTGTCTGCCCAGAGTTTTTCCTCATGGGGTCTTCCTTCTGTTTGTGACAGATTCCATTGTCTTGCACGTGTAAAACCAGGCTGGTCTAATTACAAACCAGTAGCCCTACCTGTGATCACAGGCCAAGGGAAGGACTCCTGACTCAAGGTTAATTGAGCTTCACAGACTGTCTCTCTTGGGTATTTGGAACCTGAGTGGAGACAACACAACTGAGGGTTGTTAGAGACTATTTACTGTAAGTCAGTTCCTTGGTTCATGAGTCAAAACAAGTTTTCTGTAAAGGCCCAGATAGTAAATATATTCAGCTTCGCATGTCACAGAATCTGTGTCACTACAACTCTACTGTTGTAGCACAAAAGCAGCCATAGAAAATACATAAATGGGCCGGGTGCAGTGGCTCACGCCTATAATCCCAGCACTTTGGGAGGCTGAGGCGGGTGGATCAAGAGGTCAGAAGATCGAGGCCATCCTGGCTAACGCGGTGAAACCCCATCTCTACTAAAAATACAAAAAATTATCTGGGTGTGGTGGTGGCACGCGCCTGTAATCCCAGCTACCTGGGAGGCTGAGGCAGGAGAATCTCTTGAACCCACGAGGCAGAGGTTACAGTGAGCTGAGATGGGGCCACTGCACTCCAGCCTGGGGGACAGGGCGAGACTCCTTCTCAAAAAAAAAGAAGAAAAAATACATAAATGAATAAGTGGGACTGTGTTCCAATAAAACTTTATTTATAACCCTAAAGCTTAAATTTTAAATAATTTTACATGCCATAAAATAGAATTATGTTGTTTTTTTTTAAACATTCAAAATTTTTTTAAAAACCGTGCACATATTGTTAGCTTTCAGGCTGCACAGAACAAGCGGTTGGTGGTTGGCATTTGGCATGCAGGCTGTAGTTCACAAACATAAAGATTTCAAGAAAAGCTCCACAAGGTCCTGCCACTGAGTTCCCCCAGCTGTCTGATGCTTCTCCTCCAAGTGCTTTGATTTCTACCAATCCCTCAGGAATGTTTTTAGCTAATCCCTTTTTTGTACATTTTTTTTTTATTATTCCTAAAATTAACCAGAGTTGTTTGTGTATAACTATGCCTGAAAGATACCAATGTACACTCAACTCAACAAGTGCAAACATTTTACCTTTGACTTAGTAAAGAAAAGAATTATAAATTCGTAGTTAGAATACAACTTTTCTAGTTTAAAAGAAAATCATGCCTCAAGATAAAGCATGTAAAAATAGTTTAAAGAACACAATTCACCACTGATTTTGGTATTTCACATAACTGTAAAAATACTAAAAGTAGCAACTGTGTCCAACAACTTTTACCTCCAAGATTTCATGACATTTTGAATAGATACATTTTGGAAGTAAAAGGTTTATAAAGAAATGAAATAAAAATCTCCTGAGTGATGCTTTTAAATCAGGCTGTCAGAGCAAGTTTTCAGGTACAAATAAGTTCACTAGGTTCCTATGTTATTTTATGCAGCTCCAAGTTGAAAAATAATTCTAGATGATAAATATAAAGATAATTTGAACCTAATACTAACTTTAATACCACACTAACTAATTGCATGCAATTTTTTTTAGTCAAGTTGATTTTGGAGGTGCATTACTGAAAGCACCTGCACAATTCAGTCAGGTATATGGCTATTTTAGCTTGTCTATCTCATGGTTCCACTAGGTATGTATAGGCCAGAAATAAGCTCTCCAGCTGCAGATAAACATCAGTGACAGGGCATAAGAATCAATCCTGTTAATGTTGTCTCCCGAAATAGGTATTCATATCTATCCGTACATACATCAATTTTGGGGGTGGGAGAGGGTTTCTTAACAATATCACCCAAATAATAATATAAATGCTTCAGCATATCTATGGTAATTATGAAAAGGTTATAGTATTAAAATTACTTTTAATATTTTAATTTTGTGAAAACCATCAATTGGTAACTGCACACTATCTAAATGACAAATATCAGGGAGCTGTTTACCACTGACAATGTCAGTGACCTGTTATTCACTGTGAGTCACAGATGGATGATTTGGTGTGTCATCTGAACCTTTCTCTTTCTGTAACTGATTTTAAGTCAAAAAACAAACAACAGTAAATATATATTAGCAACATGAGGAATACTTGAGTATACTCAATTCTTTTAGGTCAATCCACTGTCTGTTAGCATCTAGGATTATTTTCTTTTCCATCTGTGAGGCTTTCATGCTCATGACTTCTCCATTCTTATACTTTTGCATAAGTGGATTTACTCTCCCAGAGGCTAGGAATTATCCTCCCAGCTTAAATTTTTCCACAGGCCTTTGATTCAGTTCATCCTTTTCTTCACAGCTATGAGATGGCTGAATCTAAGGCAACACTCTGATGCCTTAACATTAATTACAAAATGGTGTATGCCTGGATACACACACACAGAGCTGCCTTTAAGAAAAAAAATAAGATTGTGAGTTCCCCTTTAAGCATCTCTGGAAGATCATTTAAATGGCTGTCATTTCTACTTTTTCAGCTTGTTCATCAAATTAGAAAAATATCTGAGTGAGAAAATTAAATCCGTATTTATCTTCATACTTTCAAAATGACCATAGGCAGCATTAAATGACTTTTAATTTTTTCACGAAAATATGCATATGGATATTTTCATCTGAAATTTTCTGTTGTCGTTGGCAAATTTCAAAATTAGACCATGTATATTTATTTAGACAAGTTTTGGTTGTTTCACATCAAATCATGTTAAAGGGATTAAAATTTAAAAAAGCATAGCTGTGCTTGGCAATGCCCACATTATGAGCGACTCACACATAATAATTGTGTATATACAAATAACTATTTCCAAAATTCCTCTTACTTCTTCAGTCACTCAAAAAGGTCTCTCTACTTCCAGTCTTGCTGTGCCTGGGGACTCTTGGAGCACAGTGATGTCACTTTCTTGGCCTGCCTTGCAAACTCTCTGACCAATCATTTAAAGTTTTCTTTTTCAGCCTTTTCTTTCATCAAAGAAATAGACGGTGTATACAGAAATTTGTTGAGTTTCCCATTCTACCTATTATCATTTACAACTTAGTAATGTCTACCTTAAACAGCAATTTAGCATGGACAGAGTCATTTATTCTAGTTAACTTGATTTTTGTGGTTCATTAGTGAAAATACCTGCACATTCAGTCAAGGATTTGGCTATTCTATCCAGTTTTTCTGCAACATATAGACCTGGGATATGCTCTCTGGTTGCATATATTCTATTTATAGTTATGTAATATATAGATATTTATACATTTATATAAAGCCTATAATGATTTGAGGGTTAAGTGGGTACACTCTGAAGCTAGATTGCCAACATTTAAATTTTGATATAACCAATTCCTAAGACTGTAAAATTGAGAAGGTTATTTAATTGCTTTTGTCCTCACTTTCTTCTTTTGTGAAACGAAATACCTATCTTATTGTACGGTTATTTTACACATGGAAAGAACCTAGAACAGGGCCTGGCAGATAGTTTCTACTCAATAATTATTTTATTATTGCCCTTTTTAGCTCCTTAATTTCTTCCCTGAGATTTCCTATTATGTATCTCATATATGTGTGTGTGTGTATATATGTATGTATATATATGCATACAAATACATATATGTATATATGTAATGATTTTATGTATATATGTGATGATTCATATATATACACATATGTGTACATATATGTGATGACATATGTGTATATATATGTGATTACATATATATGTGTATATATATATGTGATGATTTGATGGTTAAGTGGGTAGACTCGAGCTAGATGTGTGTGTGTGTGTATATCTGTATATACACACATATATATGAGATCTATAATAGAAGAAATAAATGGTTCACCCTTTGCGGAAAGTAATCTTAAAAAACAAGCCATAAACCAATTGAAAGCCCTCAAATATGCCCTTTTAGAAACGTTGCCATAGTATCCATCTACCTCTTATCTTTCTACATCTTCTCTCAAATTCAAAATAGCAATATTTCTTATTTAATTCATTTAATCTTGTTTATTTGTATTAAAACACTTTGTTTTCCTACTTTTTTAAAAAAGTGTTGTATTTATATTGTGGGTATAAAGTTGCCCAGGTAGTTTTTGATCCTTAATGAAAAAAAAAAAAGTTTCAGCCCCCTCACATAAAAGACAACCCAGCTAAGACTCAACACAATGGCCCTGGATCTTACCCCCACACCTCAGTAAATTTACCAGCTTTTCTTTCTATCTTGCTGATCCTGAATTCAGCTAAGTTCAAGGTTTCCCACTTAAGGAATCATTGGCACCTGCACCTTCCTTGCACACCTGCTCCTATTCCAGCCTTCACTCAACTCTAAGACAGCACAGCCTGAGGGTCATCTTTGAATCCTTCCTTCTCATCATTTCTCATGTTCAACAAGTTCCAATGAATCTGCCATCAAATCCTTTCACTTGTCTTCATCGTCACTGACATCATCCTACACCAGGATTCCCACATGTGCCTCCTGGAGTTTCCCTAACTCAACTCCACATACCCAAGCTCTTCACCATCCAATGGACTCTTCATAATATCAGCAGAGTAATCATTCTGAAATACTTCTTATTACTCTACAGATTATAAGCTTTCAATGACTTGGAGTAAGAGTAAAAACTTTAAACAAAACTGATTGCATTCATGGGGCCCTTTACCTTTCTAGTCTCATAGCACTATAGCCTTGCCAATGAATTTTTTGTGTAGTTCTTCTAATATACAATAATCTCTCAGACCTTTCCTTCTTTTGCTGGCAAAACTGTTGTTTTCTACTCTTTTCTATTGAATCCTTTTTTAAGAAACCACCCGGCTCTTACTCATCTTTCCCTTCTTAATTTAAAAGATTTGTCCTCTACACCAGGGGTCCCCAACCCCTAAGCTGCAGAATGGCCACACAGAAGGAGGTGAGTGGCTGGGCAAGGGAGCCTTACTGCCTGAGCTCTGCCTCCTGTCAGTTCAGCCAAGGCACTTGATTCTCATAGGAGCAGCGCGTGGGAGGGATCTGTGTTGCCTGCACCTTAGGAGAATTTCACTAATGCCTGATGATCTGATGGTACACTGAAGCACTTTGCATTTCCTCATTCAGACAACTTGTTACTCCATCTTGTAATTTTTTTTGCTTAAAAATACTGTTCATACTCCCCTCCTCAATGTAAGCTCTGTGAGGCTAAGACATATTTTAGAAATAAATGCATAGTTTACTCCCTAGTGTATTGAGTAGTGTTTAAGAATGAAGAACAATAATTATCTATTACATTGAGCATATTTATTAGCCTTCCAAGATTTCATAGAATAACAGTATACAACTGCAAAAAGTCGGGAAAATAGGAAGGGGATTCATCAGCAAATACAAAATCTCAATACATTTTTTGAAGAAAGAAAGACAATTGAAGTGTACTCTCTGATAAAATAAAGAGAAGGAAATTGCATCTCAGAATATGCTTTTAGGGGCCTGCATCTGAGGTAAAAGTAAACTTGTCCATTGGAACCCAGAAGATCCCACCTCAGAATCAGCTAGTATTATGGAAGGTGGGATTGACTGAACATCTATAAGGCACTGCTGGTTCAGCCACATTTTGTGCTCAGAACATCAACCCCAGCAGTATCTATACCTAGGCAAAAAAAAAAAAGCATATATCTCATCTATAAATTAATTTTTTGAAGATGGAGGAATCTCTCTGACTTTTCAAATGGGCATTGTCACCCCAGATTCATATGTTGGGCCCATCTATAGGAGGCTGTCACCACATCCTCCTGTCCAAAATAGAACCTGACAGTGGACTTAATCTGCTTAAGAATACAGGGATCCTCATCAATCATCTTCTACTCAACTGTCCTTATCAGGAAACAGAGAGCAGAAGAAGGAACATTTGGAAAAAATAATCCTGTTCCTCAACCTTCAACATAAATGGACAACTAGTATATTCAAAACTGGAACAGTTTGAAAGAGAAAGCCAAAATTAACAAATAATTGATCTCAGGAAAATAGGAATAATACAGAGAACAAAAAAGACTATTTCCAAATCCTTAATGGATTTTTCATAAAAATTCAAGAAAATATTGCACTTGTTTTTTGTTTTGATTTGAGACAGGGTTTTACTCTGTCACCCAGGCTGGAGTGCAGTGGCAAAATCTTGGCTCACTACAACCTCTGCCTCTCAGGCTCAAGCAATCCTCCCATCCCAGCCTCCCGAGAAGCTGGGATTACAGGCACCTGCCACCACACCTGGCTAATTTTTGTATTTTCAGTAAAGACAGGGTTTGTCCATATTAACCAGTTTGGTCTCGAACTTCTGAGCTTAGGCAATCTGCCTGCCTTGGCCTCCCAAAGTGCTGAGATTATAGGTGTGAGCCACCACACCTGGCTAATTTTTGTATTTTTAGCAGAGAAGGTGTTTTGCCATGTTGGTCAGGCTGGTCTCAAACTCCTGACCTCAGGTGATCCACACACCTCAGCCTCCCAAAGTGCTGGGATTACAGGTGTGAGCCACCGCACCCAGCCAGAATATCGCACTTGTAAACTAAGATCATGATATTATGAAAAAGGAAAACATGGAAACAAAAAATTAAAATATATCTTAATTGGAAATTAAAACATATAAAACTGCTAAAATAATTTTAATATAAGTAATCGTAGCTACAAATTCTGTCAAATTGTTTTTCCATTCCCAAGGGCTCTCCCATCAGCAAACATTTCACCCTTTCTCATTATGGAGAAGCTCTGGGTTCAGGACACCATGAGAAACTCTAATTCATTACATGTCAACTCATGTCAACCCATTGGCTCAAAGGTTGACTCATAAAATGCTGTTTACTACATCCATTTAATTGTTTTCAATGATTCATTTTAAGAATTCCATTTTTGCTATTTGTGGATTTACAAGTCTATGATTACATAGATGTGGTTGTCTTAGCCTGAATTTAAACGTCCATGATTGCTTTCAAGAAATCTGCCTATGTATCTGAGTCCTTTAATATGGAGTCTAAGAGAACTTCCAGAGAAGAGATTTAAAATGCAAATAGCCCTAGAGGTAGTACAAACATTAATAAATTCTCAGTAAGATTTTAAAAAAAAAGAATTCCACTTTTGTTACATGCCTGCTTTTATGATTCCATGTTTTATTTATTTAAGTATTTCATATATAGCTTTTTCCATATTCTGATCCTAACGTGTCCAATATCTAAAGTACTTACAGGTCTAAATCTGTTGCTAAAGGTTTCTGTTGATTGTCATTAATAGCAGCTTGTCTCCTCCAGTGCTTGGTGATCATTGTGAGTTCTTTGAGATTGAAAATGTGTTGGACTCTTGAAGAACTAGAGTTGAGATGCTTTTTCTGTATCTGCACATAGCTAGAGGTTGCCATAAACCTGGCATAATTTCATTCACCCACTAGAGTGGACAAGAAAGTCTCAGGCTCAGATCATTCACTCATAACTGGTCCATTTCTGGATGCCAGTGTTTCTTTGAGCAACTAACCTGGAGCACTCCTGCCTCCCATTTCCCAGTGCATACTATTCTCAGCTCTGGACCTGTGCACTTCGGTTGGTTGGTTAGTTGGTTGATTGTATTTGGAGGTAGTATTAGGAATGGTCCTGAGAGAGGGGAATGTGATCTACACAGAATCTAGTTGTTCTGTAGGAGAAGAGTACTCCAGAGCCTCTAGTCCACCATATTATCAGAAGTAGATGTTTATTCAGCTCAATTCTTAGTATATTCAACATTTCACATCCTAGATGTGCTGTCCCTTGCCCATATCATGTCATTCTGCTGGATGGAGTCATTCCCCTTCTCTTTCCTTTGTATCACCAACTCTAAGCCAAAAGGAAGTAATGAAGAGGATTTCTCATCATAAGGTAGGACCATAAACAGTATAACCTTAATAAAACATAACATCAGCTTCTAAGGAATGTAGCACCTCTCTCTTCAACTTGAATCACCTTTTTATCTGGCTTGACCTATCCCCAAATAGCACTATTCTTTCTGTTGCAAATCAACTTACCTTCTCTTTTCCTAATAATGCATAGAGGCTCTCATCTTTCTAACAAAATGTCCCATATATGTGTTTTTTTACACTAAGAAAGTTCTTTCCCATAGAAAAATTATCTCACTCTTCTTTTTTTCGTTTTTTTCTCCTCATTCATCTCTAGATAAAATATAGATAGTCATATATGAAACACAGCATGCTATTTTAATATTTTATCAAGTGAAAATAAACAGGACTTAAAGTTTTAAAAATGGATCACCCAGTGAACTAGTCAAAGATTATTTTTAAGATCTCTTTAGTTTTGAAATGGCTGTTGTTTAGGAGATGGATGTGAATATTAAGAAGTAAATCACCTAATTTGTTTGACATTAAAAAGAAAAATAATTGTCAGGTAGATTTTGAATTTCTTTGCATAAGCCTATTCAGCAAATAATATGCTATGAGGAAACATGTAGAACCCCCAAAAAATCTGGGGAATGGATTCCAAAGAATCAGAGGACCAGGTTCCAGTGCCATCTGAGAAGTCAAGGAAATGCTTAGGACATCTCCTGAGAAAGCCAAAAAAAAAAAAAAAGTATATATTACATTTCAAGGGTACAGAGATTTACAAAGTAAGTTTCTGAGCTTACCTCAAATAACTTTTCTGTTACTTCCTCTTCAGGCACTAAAATTTAGGCATATCTTCCTCCTAAAGAAACCACCATTTTCCAAATATGATGAAGTTCTCCTACAAAGATTAAAGTCTTGGGACTCAAACTTTAGAGTCATTTTTATCATAATACAATGTAATACAATACAATAAAATACAATTTTTTGTATCACAAGTTTCATAATTCAAAAATTTTAATGGGTGAGAACAAACTTTAAAAAAAGACTTTTATAGCTCATAAAGCATTTAATATGAAAATAGGAATAACAGAGAACAGGAGAAGATTTGTATTATACAAATCTTATGTTATGTTAATAACATATGATTAAAGCCAATGTATTTCTCCCAAAACATCATTTTTTTCAGACCATCTTTAGAATTATTTTGCTTAAAGTATACCACAAACTTAATAAGATTGCATGTATCTTACAAATCTTGTACATTTTTTCTTTTTTTTTTTTTTTTGAGATGGAGTCTCGCTCTGTTGCTGTAGTGCAATGGCACAATCTCGGCTCACCACAACCTCCACCTCCCGGATTCAAGCGATTCTCCTGCCTCAGCCTCCCAAGTAGCTGGCATTACAAGCATGCGCCACCACACCTGGCTAATTTTGTATTTTTAGTAGAGACAGGGTTTCTCCATGTTAATCAGGCTGGTCTCGAACTCCTGACCTCACGTGATCTGCCCGCTTCGGCCTCCCAAAGTGCTGAGATTCCAGGCGTGAGCCACAGCGCCTGGCCCCAAATCCTGTACATTTTCAAAGCATGGGTTAAGTAGAGAAGGTGAGAATCTACCAGTGAGATTCAACAGTACTAAGACAAATAGTTTTGCTACAGAGGACATTAGGGGAAAAATAATTCAGGGAGAGAGATCAATCACAGTTTAAGAGTTCAGTCTATATGGCCGCCAGGATAAATCCTAGTAAGTGCCTTATTTTGTGTGTGTATACAGTAGTTTTAGGTTGTAAAGCACTTCCACAAAAATTGTCTCATTAAATAAATGCAAGTTAGTGGTTTTTGTTTTGCTTCATTCCTTGTGTGATATACACACAGTCATGAGCTTTGCTTTACCTGAACCTGAAATGAGATAAAGATCAATCTATGCTGGGCACAGAGGCTCAGGCCTGTAATCCCACCACTTTGGGGAGGCTGAGGCAGGTGGATCACGAGGTCAGGAGATCGAGACCATCCTGGCTAACATGGTGAAACCCCATCTCTACTAAAAATACAAAAAAAAAAAAAAATTAGCTGGGTGTGGTGGCATGCGCTCATAGTCCCAGTTACTTGGGAGGCTGAGGCAGGAGAATTGCTTGAACCCAGGAGGTGGAGGTTGCAGTGAGCTGAGATTGTGCCACTGCACTCCAGCCTGGGTGACACAGCAAGGCTCCATCTCAAAAAATAAAAAAAAAAAATTAAAAAAATTAAAAAAAATCAATCTAACTTTTGTGAATGAAATTATAACTAAATATACTAGGAAGACAGGCCAGTGAAAATAAATGCTGAAATTAACTATACTTTAAAATGAAATGCCATTCTGATGCTGCTATTGACTTCTAAATCACTGTTCCCCAAACTTCCAAGCTTCTCTAATCCCTTTTATCATTTTGCCCTACCTTCATACAAACTGTACTATAATTTACTTAACATTTTTATTTTTTAATGCCTCATTCTTTTAAGATATCTTTCTAACCCTCAGGAAACAAGATTTGGATGTACTTTTTATATTATTCTAATGCCCATTAAAAAAATGAGTAGTAATTACAATTAAAAAGAAGATTGTTCATGTGCCTCTCCATAAAATTATTTTCACATTTTACCAGTGGTATGGTTATGTCACCTTGGGAAATAATATTTTAACTATATCTTTTGTATGCTGTACATTTTTATTGTATTTTTTAAACAATTATGTGTGTATAAATACTTATTAAAGAGAAATAATGAGTGAATATAAAAATATAGTTAAAGGGCATGGGTCAATAACATGCTTTGTCTTTGAGTATAATTATATAGAAATATCCGTCAGAGATTTATGAGACATCCAAAATGTCCAAGAAAAAAAGAGAAATGAACCAACAGTGCTATTTTGGGGGCTGGGGTGGGGTCACGTTTATGTTGAATATTTAATTCTATACAACTTTCAGACTGATAAAGTATGTGTCCTTTTCAGTTCAGATTTACAGTGGGTCTATTCACATTTTTTCAACGAAGATACAATTTCAAAGCTCAGCTTATTCTTAAAGAAAAATGACATTATTCCTTTAAGTTCTACTGGTTTATTAGACTGATACCTCCTGACTTGATAAATCAAATGATAAAAGACCACAAGAAAAAGGATCTGTGACATAAGGAATTTCCCAGGCTCTATTTATTACCTAAAATATTTTGGCTAACAAAGCTGAATAGATTCCCTAAGTTCATTGTGTTTCAAAAACCTATAAAGATACCTTGAGAAAAATATGTGCACACATTATGTTTATATGAGCTAGAGCATTTCATATCTTAAGCAAAGGGTATTTTATGAATGATAAAGATAACCAAAAAGAAATGCTGAAATCATCCAATATATTATATATTTTTCCTTTAGAATAACAGCTGTTAGAAAATACTTAAAAGAGAAGTATTATTCACAGTGAAAGTGTACAAGCATAGATGAAAAAGGTTAACATAGTATTCATCATATCATTTTACATATGATATATTATTTCACACTTGATTGAACTTTTCTTCAACAAAAATTTTCACTGAAATCTCTCAAAATAAGATTATTTGATCAGATGTTAAGATTATTTAAATTAACATGTATGCTTTACCTCATCATGCCAAGATTAGGAAATAGTTTAATATCTTTCAAGCCAAAACCAAAATACAGACAAACATTAAATGTTTGCTGCAACATGGATGGAACTGGAGGCCATTATTTTAAGTGAAACAACTCAGAAAAAATACCACATGTTCACACTTATAAGTAAAAGCTAAATAATATATATGCATAAAACATCAGAGACTTGGATGGGAGGGAAGCTGGGAAGGAGCTAAGGGGTGAATAATTACTTAATGCATAAAATATACATTATTTGGATGATGGTTACATTAAAAGCCCACACTTCATCGCATGCAGTATATCTATATAACAAAACTGAACTCATACCCCTTAAATTTATGCAAATAAATAAGATAAAAATAAAAGAATAGAAATCATGCCATGGCTGCTGTCAGACTACTAAGGAATTCTACTAGAAATTAATAACAGAAAGATACCTGAAAAAATCTCCAAATACTTGGAGATTAAGCAACATATTTCTAAATAACACATGGGTCACAAAAGGATTACCAAGATAAATTTTAAAATGTTTTCAAGGAAATGAAGTTGAAAATGTAACTTACCAAAGGCAAACCTGTAGCAGTGAATTCATGAATTGGAAAAGAATGAAGACCTAAAATCAATTTTCTAAGTTTCCACTTTAGAAAACTAAAAAAAGAAGAGCAAATTAAACCCCAAAAAATAGTCAAATGATAAATAAATAATTTAGACAATAAATCGACAAAACTGATATAGGACATCAATAGAGAAAATAAAATGAAATGCTGTTTTTTTTTAAAAAAAGATAATAATATAAATAAGCCTCTACCAAGCTAAGAAAAAAGATAAGCATTACTAATATCAGAAATAAAAGAAGGAATATCATTGTAGATCACACAAACATTGAAAGGATAATAAAGGAATATTATGAACAACTCTATGCTCACAAATTTGATAAACTAGATGAAATGAACCACTATGTTGAAACAAATAATCAGCAAAAACTCATACAAGAACAAATAGACAACTTGGATAAGTCTATATCTATTAAATTAATTGAAACAATAACTAATAACCTTCCAAACAGAAAGTGCAAGGCCTAGATGGGTTCAATGGTAAATTCTAACAGTTAAGGAAGAAATTATACCAATTCTCTACATTCTCTTCCAGAAGACAGAAGCAGAGGGGTTGCTTCCTAATTCATTTTATGAAGCTGGCTTTATTCTAATACCAAAACCAGACAAATACATTACAAGAAAAGAGAGAAAACTACATATCAATATCTCTATGAAAACAGACGCAAACATCCTCAATAAAATATTAGCAAATTGATTCCACTGTTGTATGAAAATAACTATTGACTAAGTAGGATTCATCCTGATATGCAAGGCTGGTTCAACATTTTAAGTCAATTCATGTAATCCATCACATTAGTAACTTAAAGAAGAAAAATCACATGACCAGAGCAAGAGATGCAGAAAAATCATTTGACATTATCCAAAACCCATTCATGATGAAAACTCATAATGGACAAGAAAAAGAAAAGAGCTTCCTAAACTTGATGAAGAACATGTACAAATAATCTACAGGTAACATCATATTTAATGGTGAGAAACTTGAGGCCTTAGCCCTAGATTAGGAACAAGGCAAGGTGGCCACCTCTTAACACCAATTTATAACATTGTAATAGAAGTTCTAGCTAATAGACAAAAATAATAAAAAGTATGCAAACTGGGGGGAACAAATAAGCAAAACTGTCCTTATTCACAGATAGCATAATCATCTATGTAGAAAATCTGAAAGAATCAACAAAAAACTTCCAGAACTTAAAATGATTATAGCAAGGTTGCAGATTACGAGGTTAGGGTGCAAAAGTCAATCATTTTCCTGTATTAACAATGGATAACTGAAATTTGAAATTAAAAACAAATTATCATTTATATTACAATCTAAAAATTGAATTACTTAAATATCTAACAAAAGTTTTACAAGATTTATCTGAGGAAAACTACAAAACTCTGATTTAAGACTTCAAAGAAGACCTAAATAAATGAAGATACATTTTATGTTAATTGGTAAGAAGACTCAATGTTGATTTTCAAGATGTCAGTTCTTCCCAACTTGATTTATAGATTCAATGCAATTCCAGTCAAAATCCCAGGAAGTTATATTGTGGGTATTGACAAACAGATTCTGAAGTTCGTATGGAAAGGCAAAAGACTCAAAAGAGCCATTGCAATATTGAAGGAGAACCAAGGTAGAGAACTGACACTATCCAACTTCAAGACGTATTGTAAAACTACAGTAATCTAGACAATGTGCTATTGGACAAAAATATGCATATATATTAATTGATCAGTGGAACAGAATACAGAACAAAGAAATAGATCCATATAAATATGGTCAACTGATTTTTGACAAAATAGCAAATGCAATATAATAGAAAAAAAGATAATCCTTTTAACAAGTAGTGTTAAAACAACTAGACAGCCACATGGGAAAAAATGAATCTAGACACAGACTTTGCTTCCTTCACAAAAATTATAATCAAAATAGATTATAGACCTAAATGTAAAATTCAAAACTGTAAAACTCCTACAAGATATCAGGAGAAAACCTAGATAACCTTGGGCATGACAATGACTTTTTAGATACAATACCAAAGGCATGGTCCATGAGGAAATAATTAATAAGGTGGGGTTCTTTAAAAGTGAAAACATCTGCTCTGCAAAAGACACTGTCAAGAGAATAATTAGACAAGCCATACACAGAGGGAAAATTTTTGCAAAAGACACATCTAATAAAGGACTATTATTATTCAAAGAATACAATGAGCTCTTAAAACTCAACAATAAGAAAATAAACCATCTGATGAAAAAAATAGGCAAAAATCTGAATAGACAGCTCATTAAAGAAGATATACAGATGGAAAGTGAGCATATGAAAAGGTGTTCTATTAGTCAGTTCTCGTGCTGCTTATAAAGACATAGCCGAGGCTGGGTAATTTATAAGGAAAGAGGTTTAGTTGACTTACAGTTCCACATGGCTCGAGAGGCCTCAGGAAACTTACAATCATGGTGGAAGGTGAAGCAAACACATCCTTCTTTACATGGAAGAAGTGCCAAGAAAAAGGGGGAAAAGCCCCTTATAAAACCATCAGATTTCATGAGAACCTCACTATCACAACAACAGCATGATGGTAACTGCAACCATAATTAAATTACCTCCCACTGTGTCCCTACAATGACATGTGGGGATTATGGGAACTACAATTCAAAATGAGATTTGAGTGGGGCACAGCCAAGTCATATCAGATGTTTAACATTAGCTGTCACTAGGGAATTCCAAAGTAAAACAAAAATGAATTATCACTAACCAGTTGTTAGATTGGGTAAAATTCTAAGCACAGGCAACACCAAATAAATGCTGGTGAGGATGGAAGCAACAGAAACTCTCGTACATTGCCAGCAGGAATGCAAAAAGGTACAGCTATTTTGGAAGACAGTTAAAAAAAAAAAACTAAACATACTAATAACGTGCTCCTTGGTATTTACCCAAATAAATTGAAAATTTGTATCCATTCAAGAAAACATGCATATGGATGCTATAGCAGCTTTATTATAATTGCCAAAAGTTCAAAGCAACAAAGATGTCCTTTTGTAAGTAAATGGATAAAATAAACTGTGGTACATCAAGACAATAGAATAGTATTCAGCACTAAAAAAAAATGAGCTATTAAGGCATAAAAAACATAGGGGAAACTTAAATGCATATTACTATGTAAAGGAACTCAACCTGAAAAGGCTACACACTATATGAATCCAAATATATTAAATTCTCGAAAAAAAAACTATAGAGACAGTGAAAAAATCAGTGGTTCCCAGGGTAAGCAGGAAGTGGGGAACAAATAGCAGAGCACAGAGGATTTTTAGGGCAGTGAAACTATTCTGTATGACTCCTTTTTATAAGTCTCTTTGTTAAAGTCAATACAATGTGCAACAAACACAAAGAGGGAACTCTAAAGTAAATTTTTGCATTTTGAGTAATAATGATGTATCAAGGTAGAGTCATTGATTGTAACAAATGTCCCACCTTGGTGCTGGAGATCCATAATTGGAGAAGTTGTGCCCGTGTGGGGACAGGAAAACATGGGAACTCTTTGTACTTTCTACTCAATTTTGCTGTAAACCTAAAATTATTCTAAAACATAAAGTTTACTTTTTTAAAAAAAAAGAGAACATTGCCAATACTTTGCAAATTAGCTGTCCTTGCCAGTGTGTACATCATTCCTTAATAGGAAGTTAGGCAGTGAGGATAATGGACTACTTGTTAGGAAGAAATTGAACAATTATTGATGAAGCTAAGCATTTTCCAAATTACTCTTCAAAAGAAAGTTTCTTTTAGGAAACAATTTTGAGAAATGCTCTCTATTATATTCTCTCTTGGAAAGCAACACAGCATATCTGCTAATATGCCCTGGAGTAAAGAAATATACTTAACCTTGTTTAATGCAGGACTTATTTATTCAGCAAAACCTTATCTAACATGTCCTTTGTGGGAAGCACTCTTCTAGGCATTTGCTCAAGTTTTTACTCTTTTAATCTTCATGAGAATCCTTTGAGGGAGCCATTATTATTATTATCATCTTACAAATTTTAAAACTAAAATCTACATTGTAAATTAAATAAATTGCCCAAAGTCAGTAACTGGTAAATTGTGGAGCTGGGATTCAAATACATGTATGTGATCATGAAACCACCTCTTCATAAAACAATGACGATAACATTGAATTGGTGTTCTGACATATCTCGGGAATCATTAGTACACCATATTACAGTTTTAAAATGTTTTCTATGACTTTTTTTTTTTTCATTTGGAAGTACAATCACTCTAGAGCTAGATGGCACAGGGACATTTTATAAATATTTAGTTATTTTTCTTGGTTTTTAGAGCTAATAAGTGAAGTTGAAGCTTCAGTTTTGATATACTGAACACCAACACGTATTCTCTACAATACATTCTGCTGAAAAAGCAAGGTGTTCCAATGTACAAATAAGGATGGGAAAAGGGCAGGTAGTGAGAGGATACTGGGCTGTAAGACAGGAAAGGGATTTGGAGGACAAATGTAAAATTATAAGGGGCCTTTAATTCCTGGCTAAAGAACTTGGAAGTGATTGAAAATGCTGATTCGGTGAGATATGTTGAGCTGATCAGGGAAACATTCAAATCAGTTATGTAAAGGCAAGTTCATACAATACAAACCATACATGTGATGGAAAAATAATGGAAGCTGGGAGACCCACAAATTATTAAATCAGTGGTGTGATCTAAATTAAAGGTTGTTTGATCGGATAACCAGTATTTTATGCTCCTAAATAATACAGAATAAGGTTTATATTACAGTAATGTAACATTACAGTTAAAACAAATTTACATAAAATTGAGTAATCTTCTATTTACTCCTTTTTATAAGTCTCTATTTCATCTGCAGGCAGAGTGAAGTTCTTTCCTGGCTTCTCTTTAGGAGGAGAGTACTGATTGCTCTTTTGAACTGGAAAAATTATTGCATTGCTACTCTGTTGCACAAAATGAGGGAAGCATGTGCTGTGAATCTGCAAGAAACCCCTTGCCAACTGTTCCGTGTCCTTTATCTGCATTTTACAATAAGGCCTCCTTTTTCTTAAAGGCACTTGGGCTGTTTTCAACTTAACATTCTAAAGACAACAAATATAGAAGAACAGTTCTTAAGGTAATTATATAGTGCTGTTTCCATGTGATTAGGTCAACCTGACAAATACTCAAAACTGAAGCAGAACTCTAAACCATGCTGCTCACAAGGACGTAAGCACAGCCTCAATAGACTTTTCAAGGTTGGGACAAAAACATGATGTAAGACTCCCTCCTTTAAAAAAAAAAAATCACCAAACCTGAGGAATGGAAAATCAATTGTGACCATGAAATATATATGCATATAGTTTTTAATGTGATTTCCAAGATTGGATCACTAACTCAAAACTTCTACATATGTTCCCATCTTCAGTCTTAGAGAAAATGACCTCATGAGCTGACACACTTGCTCTGAGACTTGCAAACCGCTAGGACTGTCCTCAGGCAGGCTATTGAGGAAATAGGGTCAGGCCCTAGAAGGATCCTGATCTGGGCTTCGTTGTAGATTGCACATTCTGAACCCGTTTCTGCCTGCACTGTCAGTACATTATGCTGCAGGCTGCATGCGGTTTCTATTCTCGTTTCCATTCTGTTGCTTTCAATGTTTTTGGAATCAGTTGAAGCTGAAACATCTTGGAAGAAAAGTTTGGTTTTTTTTGAACCCCCTGGTTTCAATTATTTCTAAATCTGACGCACAAACACTGCTTTTAAAGATATGTGACTGAAGTGCCAAATAAGGATCTTTTGATTTTTTGAAATACATGTGGTTGAAATTTGAGACTTGGCTGCTGCCAAGCTGCAGTTCAGGGAATAGAATACTGGCACAAAAAAATGAGCCGTTGTTCAGAGGATAATGTTAGAAGGAACTGTCCTACAGAAGGAAAATGTAAATTTTCATGATTTAGCTTATGCTTATGGGACAATTCCATAATCCTTTGTTAAACATGTAAAAGTTGAAATGCTGACTCTCCTGTTGTTTATTCAGGTTCTCAGCTATAAATTTCTCACATACATAAGCCTGATTTAGACTAAATCCTTATAATATTAATTTTTTAAAAATGCATTCACAAGATATCATGCCACACTCAGACTAATTCAAACAATTCCACATTTTTCAGTGAAACCTGAAGATAATATGTACTGATTTCTCTAAAAGTATAGTAGTTTAATAGACTCTTCTGGTGCAACTGGAATTGCAGTAAGATCTTTTAGGCTAAAGCATTATTCAGAAGGAAAGCATCAAAGTATAATTTACCTGTTTGTGACAAGTGCTAGAAGTTCCTCCAATAAATTACAGTAGAGAAATCATTGTAAAGTCACTGTAGTTCAATATCTAGCATTTTAGCCAATGGTACACATAAAAAAATAAGATCAATAGTACTATCCTTTTGACTTGCCAAGGGTAGACACCACATTTGGCAAAATATACCAAGAACTATTACATCAACTGAGACGATATAAAGGTTGAAACTATATTATGTTGCCAAAGAGGACCATGAAGAAATAGCAAAATCATAAAGGAAAACCAACATGCAGTACAAGCAAATATGGGCAATTTTAAGGATTACAACAGGAAAAGAAAAGGCACTATTTAAGTATTTCCAGAGTGTATTGCCCTAACCTTAGAACTGGGTATCTCAGACAGGTAAGAGGAAGAAAGTGAGACTATTAGTATTTTCCATAAAATTCTGTATGTTTTGAATTATTTGTGCAATAAGTGAACATATATTAATTTAATACAACTGGTTTGTAAAGTTTACTTTTTAAAAATTCAATATAAATTCCCAGAATCACTATACTTTTCTAAAAGTATCTACTATGCACTGTGTACCTTTCAGTAACAAAATATATACAAAGATAACAAGTCCCTTTAGAAATTTATACTAAAGCTGTCATTATGTTACATCAAATCTACAGATTAAATGTGAAAGTATGTCAGCTAAGCCTATGGTTGGTTTTATAGAGGCTGAACATCCAGATAAATTAATGCAACTTTTACTATTTTTTGTTTAATAGTGTAAGGCACAACCATAAAAAAAAAGTTATCTACAAGTTTGAAAGAAAGACAAAATATATATGACTCATTCATAATACGGTAATCACAGGGCAATAATTGGAGAAAACATTTGAAGGTAATAGAAACATTTTTTGAGTATCATATATTTACAAGATAATCTAGAATAGAAAGTGTTATTTGTTTCTATTTTGTCTTAAAAGTATTCCAGAAAAATACTTAAGATATCAGAAGTATTTATTTGGAAACTAGAGAAAGGTTTGTTGAGCTTAAAGAATGGTGGATACAAATTGCAGGCTTGAAAAGAAACATGGAGGCAATCTAAGGTTAGTGGTTAAAAAAATACTCTGAAGATTGATACATAATACCACAAGAACATGAACAAATTAAAATTTTTTGAATAAAAAGATAGTAGAGTCAATAGGGGAATTTTAAAAATTCTTTCAAATTATATGCAAAACTTTAGGTTAAAGAAATTTAAAGACCAAATTAATGAATTAATGAATCGAAAGACAGAACTACAGGAAACTCTCAGAAACTAAGAGAGAAACACAGAGAATTTGAGATTAAGAGATGTGCAGAAAAATTTGAGGACCTCGAATACCTACCTAATTCCAGAAAGAAAACATATAGGAATGCCCCAAAGAGGCCATGTTTGAAGATATAAGAGCTGAGATTTTCCTGAAAACTTATGACATAAAAATATTTTTAAAATCCACCAAATACCTAATACACATCTATATATACCATAATGTAGTTTGGTATTTTAGCAGCAAATAAAAATATTTGAAAATTCCAGAAATCAACAAATGGATATACTGCTGGGCAGAGTAATAGAGAAGAAAAGAGAGAAGACTCAAATAGATGCAATAAAAAATGATAAAAGAGATATGACCACCGATCCCACAGAAATACAAACTACCATCAGAAAATACTATAAACACCTCTACGCAAATAAACTAGAAAATCTAGACGAAATGGATAAATTCCTGGACACATACACCCTCCCGAGACCAAACCAGGAAGAAGTCAAATTCCTCAGTAGATCAAATAATAACTTCCGAAACTGAGATAGTAATTAATAGCCTATCAACCAAAAAAAAGTCCAGGACCAGACGGATTCATAGCCAAATCCTACCAGAGGTACAAAGAGGAGCTGGCACCATTCCTTATGAAATGATTCCAAACAATAGAATCCACCCTAACTCATTTTAGGAAGCAGTATCATCCTGATTCCAAAACCCAGCAGAGACGCAACAAAAAAAGAAAATTTCAGGCTAATATCCCTCATGAACATTGCTGAGAATATCCTCAATAAAATACCGGCAAACCAAATCCAGCAGCACATCAAAAAGCTTATCAACCACAGTCAGGTTGACTTCATCCCTGGGATGCAAGGCTGTTTCAATATATGCAAATTAATAAACATAATCCATCACACAAACAGAACCAATGCAAAAACCACATGATTATCTCAATAGATGCAGAAAAGGCCTTTGACAAAATTCAACAGCCTTCATGCTAAAAACTCTCAATAAACTAGGTATTGATGGAATGTATCTGAAAATAATAGGTATTTATGAGAAACCCACAGCCAATGTATTACTGAATGGGCAAAAACTGGAAGCATTCCCTTTGAAAACAAACAAGGATTCCCTCTCTCACCATTCCTATTCAACATAGTAGTGGAAGTTCTGGCCAGGGCAATCAGGCAAGAGAAAGAAATAAGGGATATTCAATTAGGAAGAGGAAGTCAAATTGTCTCTGTTTGCAGATTACATAATTGTATATTTAGAAAACCCCATCATTTCAGCCCAAAATCTTAAGCTGATAAGCAACTTCAGCAAAGTCTCAGGATACAAAATCAATGTGCAAAAATCACAAGTATTCCTATACACCAATAACAGAAAAACAGAGAGCCAAATCATGAGTGAATTCCCATTCACAATTGCTACAAACAGAATAAAATACCTAGGAATACAACTTGCAAGGGATGTGAAGGACCTCTTCAAGGAGAACTACAAACCACTGCTCAAGAAAATAAGAGAGGACACAAACAAATGGAAAAAAATTCCATGCTCATGGATAGGAAAAATCAATATTCTCAAAATGGCCATGCTTCCCAAAGTAATTTATAGATTCAGTGCTATTCCCATCAAGCTACAATTGACTTTCTTCACAGAATTGGAAAAACCTACTTTAAATTTCATATGGAACCAGAAAAGAGCCCACATAGCCAATATAATCCTAAGCAAAAAGAACAAAGCTGGAGGCATTACATTACCTGACTTCAAACTATACTACAACGCTACAGTAATAAAACAGCATGTTACTGGTACCAAAACAGATATATAGAACAATGCAACATAACAGAGACCTCAGAAATAACACCACACATCTACAACCATTTTATCTTTGACAAACCTGCCAAAAACAAGCAATGGGAAAAGGATTTCCTATTTAGTAAATGGTGTTGGGAAAACTGACTAGCCATATGCAGAAAACCAAAACTGGATCCCTTCCTTACACCATATACAAAAATTAACTCAAGATGGATTAAAGACTTAAACGTAAGATCTAAAACCATAAAAACCCTAGAAGAAAACCTAGGCAATACCATTCAGGACATAGGCATGGGCAAAGATTTCATGACTCAAACACCAAAAGCAATGGCAACAAAAGCCAAAATTGACAAATGGGATCTAATTAAACTAAAGAGCTTCTGCACAGCAAAAGAAACTATCATCAGAGTGAACAGGCAACCTACAGAATGGGAGAAAATGTTTACAATCTACCCATCTGACAAATAGCTAATATTCAGAATCTACAACTTAAACAAATTTACAAGAAAAAAAAACATCAAAAAGTGGGCAAAGGATATGAGCAGCCAGTTCTCAAAGAAGACATTTATGCAGCCAACAAACATATGAAAAACAAGCTAATCATTACTGGTCATTAGAGAAATGCAAATCAAAAACCAGAATGAGATACCATCTCATGCCAGTTAGAATGGCAGTCGTTAAAATGGCAGGAAACAACAGATGCTGGAGAGGATGTGAAGAAATAGGAGCTCTTTTATACTGTTGGTGGGAGTGTAAATTAGTTCAACCATTGTAGAAGACAGTGTGGCAATTCCTCAAGGATCTAGAACTAGAAATACCATTTGACCCAGCAATCCCATTACTGGGTATACACCCAAAGGATTATAAATCATTCTACTATAAACATATATGCACATGTATGTTTATTGTGGCACTGTACACAATAGCAAAGACTTGGAACCCACTGAAATACCCATCAATAACGGACTGGATAAAGAAAATGTGGCACATATACGCCACAGAATACTATGCAGCTATAAAAAAGGATGAGTTCATGTCCTTTGCAGGAACATGGATGAAGCTGGAAACCATCATTCTCAGCAAACTATCACAAGAACAGAAAACCAAACACTGCGTATTGTCACTCATAAGTGGGAGTTGAACAATGAGAACACATGGACACAGGGAGGGGAACATCACATCCTGGGGCCTGCTGGGCAGTGGGGTCTAGGGGAGGGATAGCATTAGGAGAAATACCTAATGTAGATGACGGATTGATAGGTGCAGCAAACCACCATGGCACGTCAAACCTGCATGTTCTGCATATGTACCCCAGAACTTAAAGTCCAATAAAAAAAATCCAGAAAAACAGAATAATTTTCTGCAAGCAAACTTTACCAATTAACTTAATGGCAGACTTCTTATTCACAGAAATATGTGATAGAAGTTAGTCAATTTATATATTAATATGGCTGTGGGAAAATTACTTTGTACATCATTAAATGCCTGGTCAGACTATCACTCAAAAGTTAAGTTAAATCAATTAAATTATGAATGAAAACATTTCTCTAAGCCAGAAACACAATAAGTTGAGTCAACCCCTCACTGAAAAATACAATTAAAAGTCAGGTTTCAGCAAGAAAAAATTGACCATATAGTAAGCCTCAGAAGTAAAGTTTCCACAAGTTCTTAAAAATTGATACTGTAACCCTGCCGTTTTCATCACAGACTTATAAAGTTAGAAGACAGACATCAACAAAACTGAAACTGAGAGGTGAAGCTGGCTGGGCTTCTGGGTCAGGTGGGGATTTGGAGAACTTTTCTGTCTAGCTAAAGGATTTTAAGTGCACCAATCAGTGCTCTGTGTCTAGCTAATTGGGTAGGGGACTTGGAGAATTTTTCTGTCTAGCTAAAGGATTGTAAATGCACCAATCAGCACACTCTGTGTCTAGCTAAAGGTTTGTAAATGCACCAATCAGCTCTCTGTGTCTAGCTAATTGGGTGGGGACTTGGAGAACTTTTCTGTCTTGCTAAAGTACTGTAAATGCACCAATCAGCTCTCCATGTCTAGCTAAAGGTTTGTAAATGCACCAATCAGCACTCTGTAAAAACGGACCAATCAGCACTCTATAAAATGGACCAATCGGCTCTCTGTAAAATGGACCAATCAGCTCTCTGTAAAATGGACCAATCAGCAGGATGTGGGTGGGGCCAAATAAGGGAATAAAAGCACCCCACCTGAGCCAGCAGTGGAAACCCACTTGAGTCCCCTTCCATGCTGTGGAAGCTTTGTTCTTTCGCACTTTGCAGTAAATCTTGCTACTGCTCACTGTTTAGGTCTGCACTATCTTTATAAACTGTAACACTCACTGAGAAGGTCTGCAGCTTCACTCCTGAAGCCAGCGAGACCACAAACCCACTGGAAGGAACAAACAACTCTGGACACACCACCTTTATGAGCTGTAACACTCAGCGCAAAGGTCTGCAGCTTCACTCCTGAAGCCAGCGAGACCACAAACCCACTGGGAGGAATGAACAACTCTGGAGGTGGCATCTTTAAGAACTGCAACACTCACTGTGAGGGTCCATGGCTTCATTCTTGAAGTCAGCGAGACCAAGAACCCACGGGAAGGAACCAATTCCGGACAAAAAACAACCAAACAAGACAAAAACACACATATTTGGAGACCATAAAAATCACTTCGAAGTAATCAGTAATCCAAGAGTTGAGGAAATAAAATCACATTGCATTGACCAAAACCCCCAAAATGACTAATTATTTGAGCAATGATGGTGATTGTGGCATTACTTTTTAAAATGCTTTTGAAGTTAAAAAATTAAGTACAATGTGTTGCAATGAGCTTTGTTATATACACACAAAACAGGCTAAGTTCTCCTCTACTCTTAACAAACGTACACAAACACATTCATGTGCACATATGTGTGTAAGATATTGAATGTTTTTGAATGTCTTTTCTGTGTCTATTGAGATGATCAAGAATTCTGCTAATAGAGTGACAAAATATTGGTGGTAAGGTAGTATATAAAGTATTGGTATCAAACTTTCCTTGCATAAATACTGTTAGTCTTGATGTATTTTTAAAATATTTCACATATTTCCTCAAATGCAGCAAAATTAGATTGCAAGATATCTCAATGAGATGTCTGGCATTAGTATTTGTAAAATGCCATTTATTCTCTTATTTTTACTAGCTTTTTATTCACCAAAATAGTTAATAAAAATTCATTTTAAACATTCAAATAGCATAGTTAATGCAGTAAAAAGATGTTCTTTACTCCTCACTTTCCTGCCCAGGAAATCTACTCTTTACAGCTACTCTACATCATTTCAGAAAGTGTTCATATAATCTACATATTTATCACTTTAACATAACTTCACATATATTTTAATACTGTTCTAAGAATTGATTTTAGAAGAATATGCTAATTACCCTAATCTGATCACTATACATTATATGTATCGTGTGTATGTCTGTGTACCCCATGAATGTGTAGAATTATTTATCAATTTAAAAAATTAAAAGAAATATATTTAAAAGGTCCTTATTATGTAAACATGTGGAACTACTCTTCTTTCTTTTTTAATGATTGTTTGGTATTACCTGGTATGGCTATAGCATCATTACGTGAGAAATATTAGGTGGCTTCCAGTTTTATGGTATCATAACCAGGACTTCAGCAAATGTATTTGTAGAAATATTCTTTAATACATGTGCGAATATATCCACGATAAACTTCTAGAAGTTAAAATTGCTGAGTCAAAGTAAAATATTTGTATTTTTATAGATCCTGCCAAACTGCCATCAAAACAAATTAAAATAATTCTAATTAGACCCCCTTTGAATAAGAATGATTGTTTCTTCATTCTCTACAGGTTCCTCCTTCCTCCTGTATATTAACAGATATTTTATTATTTGAGAAAATAAGTAAAATTGAAGTTATTATTATTTTAATTTTCACTTCTTTAAAATATGGGCACAATCGTGCAGTTTCATGGGAAGGTAGTCTACTTGCATTTCTTCTGGGTGGGTTGGTTATCCAATATTAAAAATCACACTGGAAACTACATGAATATACATTTCATGGTCACAATTGATTTTCCATTCCTCAGATTTGCCATTTTAGGGGAAGGAGTCTTGCATCATGTTCTTGTCACAACCTTTAAAAATCTATCCAGGCTGTGCTTATGTCCTTGTGAGCAGCATTGGAGTTCCGTTTCAGTTTTGAGTATTTGTCAGGTTGATTCAATGACATGAAATTACCATTATATAATTGCCTTAAGACCTGTTCTTTGTGTTTGTTGGCTTTAAAATGTTAAATTGAAAAGAGCTCAGGAGGTCTTTAAGTAAAAAAGAGGTTGCCTGTTCACTCTGATGATAGTTTCTTTTGCTGTGCTAAAGCTCTTTAGTTTTATTAGATCACAATTGTCAATTTTGGTTTTTGTTGCAATTGCTTTTGGTGTTTTTGTCATGAAGTCTTTGCCCACACCTATGTCCTGAATGGTATTGCCTAGGTTTTCTTACAGGGTTTTTATGGTTTTGGGTTTTACATTTAAGTCTTTAATCCATCTTGAGTCAATTTTAGTATAAGGTGTAAGGAATGGGTCCTGTTTCAGTTTTCTGCACATGGTTAGCCAGTTTTCCCAGCTACCAAATAGGAGATCCTTTCACTGTTGCTTGTTTTTGTCAGGTTTGTCAAAGATCAGATAGTTGTAGATGTGTGGTGTTATTTCTGAGGTCTCTGTTATGCTCCATTTGTCTATATGTCAGTTTTGGTACCAGTACCATGGCGTTTTGGTTACTGTAGCTTTGTAGTATAGTTTGAAGTCAGGTACCGTAATGCCTCCAGCTTTGTTCTTTTTGCTTAGGATTATCTTGGCTATACGGGGTCATCTGTGATTCCATATGAAATTTAAAATAGTTTATTCTAATTCTGTGAGGAATGTCAATGGTAGTTTGATGGGAATAGCATTGAATCTATAAATTACATTGGGTAGTATGGCCATTTTCACAATATTGATTCTTCCTATCCATGAGGATGGAATGTTTTTCCATTTGTTTGTGTCCTCTTTTATTTCCTTGAGCAGTGGTTTGTAGTTCTCCTTGAGGAGGTCCTTCAACATCCCTTGTTAGCTGTATTCCTAGTTATTTTACTCTCTTTGTAGCAATTGTGAATGGGAGTTCATTCGTGATTTGGCTTTCTGAACATGCAACCTACAGAATGGGAGAAAATTTTGCCAATCTACCCATCTGGCAAATATCTAATATCCAGAATTTAAAAGAAACTTAAACATATTTACAAGGAAAAAAAACAATTTCATCAAAACGTGGGCAAAGGATATGAACAGACACTTCACAAAAGAAAATATTTATATGGCCAACAAACATATGAAAAAAAGCTCAACGTCACTGATCATCAGAGAAATGTAAATCAAAACCACAATGAGATACCATCTCATGCCAGTCAGAATGGTGATTATTAAAAAGTCAGGAAACAATAGATGCTGGTGAGGCTGTGGAGAAACAGGAATACTTTTACACTGTTGGTGGGAGCGTAAATTAGTTCAACCACTGTGGAAGACAGTGTGGCGATTCCTCGAGGATCTAGAACCAGAAATACCATTTGACCCAGCAATCCCATTACTGGGTATATACCCAAAGGATTATAAATCATTCTACTATAAACATAGATGCACAAATATGTTTATTACACCACTGTTTACAATAGCAAAGACATGGAACCAGCCCCAATGGCCATCAATGATAGACTGGATAAAGAAAATGTGATACATACACACCATGGAATACTATGCAGCCATAAAAAGGAATGGGATCATGTCTTTTGCAGAGACATGGATGAAGCTGGAAGCCATCATCCTCAGCAAACTAACACAGGAACAGAAAACCAAATATCGCATGTTCTCATTCATAAGTGGGAGTTGAACATTGACAACACATGAACACAGAGAGGGGAACAACACATACCAGGGTCTGTTGGGGGTCGGTGGGTAAGGGGAGGGAACTTAGAGGATGGGTCAGTAGATGCGGCAAACTATTATGGCACATGTATACCTATGTAACAAACCTGTACATTCTGCACATATATTCCATTTTATATTTTTAGAAGAAATAAAGGAAAAAAGAAAAAGAAAAAAGAGGACTATTCATAAAATTCAGATAAGGGACATAGAGTAGCTGGCAAAAGATTCCTTGTAGAGTCACAGCACTAGCTTCCCTCATTTTATGCAACAAAGTAGCAATAGTTCCCTTTGCCTGAAGAGAATCCAAGGGGAAATTTCACTGCCTGTTCATGACTTTTATAAATTTTTTGTTACTGGCCTTTTTCTTATTGATTTGTTACATACATAACTAATCAATAAGAATGGATAGATAGATACCTAGATATTTAGATACCTATGTATTGATCTACCCTTCATCATAATTTGTTAAAATTAAAGGAATGTTAAAGAGAGAAAAAAACAGAAACAGAAGTGAAAGAGGAGGAGAAAAAAGAGAAGGTAAAGAAGCCACCTTTCACAAGAATGGACATCTTTCCATTGACTCTCCTAAATACCGGATCCCTGGGGTTTACTGATCTCTTTAAACTAACTCTTTCTGTACATTATCTCTAGAATGGGGATGAAGTTTGATCTTTACCACTTTAACAAAGGGGAATCTTTTCTTATTCCAAAATTATAAACCAGTAATTTAATTACATGGCCTGATTCTTTCAAAGTAGGAAGTTTCTTAAGCACTTTTAAAAATGGAGTAATTACTGACATAAAATACAAGTGAGAATCAATTAGTTTTTGTTTTCTGTTTCATTTACTTAGAATTTGGTGGCTATTAGGCAACATTTAGGGTCAGTACTAAACCCTCTAACCTAACAACTCAGTTGGCCATTGTGGGAAGCATTTTACACCACTTTTTGTTCTGTTTCATCAGAATTTGATTATTTCTAGAATTAAATTTTCCACAGGGACTATACCTAATTTTTTTTTTTTTTTTCTGAGGTGGAGTTTCGCTCTTGTCACCCAGGCTGGAATGCAGTGGTATGATGGCTCACTGCAACCTCTGCCTCCCAAGTTCAAGTGATTTTCCTGCCTCGGCCTCCCAAATAGTTGGGATTACAGGTGCCTACCACCACGCCTGGCTAATTTTTTGTATTTTTAGTAGAGACGGGGTTCCACAGTGTTGGGCAGACTGGTCTCGAACTCTTGACCTCAGGTGATCTGCCCACTTCAGCCTCCTAATTCTTTTAAAGGGGTTGACAGGTTATACTTATATTGAAGATGGATGCAACATACAGATGGTAGTCCCATGGCCGCCTTCTTGATCTTATGTCTATGAGGATATACAAGCCAGCCCTTAGGCCTTTACTCTTCTAAATTATGCAGCTAGATGACATCGTAAGAGGGTTTTTTTAAAATACACATTCTTGAAGCTTTGGAAACTTACAATGTACTGATTATATTGTCATATATCTCTATTAACTATACATACAATAATATAGTTTAAGCTATAAAGTTGGCATCTTCAGTATGCGTGTTTTATTTTAGTATTATAAACACAAAATGGAGAAAAATCACTAAAGAACAAGCATAATTAAAATATTATGGTCAAACAAATTATCTTGCAAACTTTGCAGTCAGTGTAGCATAAATTTAGAAATATTGATCTATAATCTCAAAAAAAGGCAACACAGACCATTCCTCGGAGAAAGTAATAATATGATGGTCTATACGGCTAAAGCAAAGGGTAGTACAAAGGGATTTTATTTACAAGTTAGTTTTCTTGCCTGCAAACATATGACAGGGCTAAAATTTTTAAATACATGAAAACTTTTAATGAGATGCCATAAATAAAGTAATGCACTTTGAAGAATAAGTCAAGGAAATTTAATTACATAATTAACACTTATTTGAAAAAGGTTAGATCAAAAGAAGAGAAATTATTTCAAAGATATAGCTTGCAGATATTTATGTAAAAACAGTTTTCCAGTCATTAAACTATCTTTAATGAAAATGTAAGAGATAACAAACTATATCAAGGTCAAATTCTTTGAAGAAATATAATTCCCTGACAGCCTTGATTTAATTCTGTACCGTAGAATAGCTCCCAAAAAAAGAAGCAGAGGTTCAGACACATGAGGCTCTCAACCACACTCAAGTAACCACACTTACTACTGAGGAAGTTAAAACCTAAGATAATAGCAACTGGTGAATTAAATTACAACTGCTAAGAGGGACACTCGCATACACAATAATTTAGCCCCATTGTAGATGTACATATTCAGTATAGGTGTTTGAGTCTTTTCCTGCTCTCCCTCTCGATTTCCTCAAAAATAGTTCAGCTGGGACGATGTGATCATTTTACTCAAAGAAAGAGGAAGCCAAGCCTGGCCCAGTGGCTCACGCCTGTAATCCCAACACTTTGGGAGGCTGAGGCGGGCGGATTATTTGAGGTCAGGAGTTCAAGACCAGCCTGGCCAACATGGTGAAACCTCGTCTCTACTAAAAACACAAAAATTAACTGGGCATGGTGGTGTGGTGGGTGCCTGTAATCCCAGCTACTCAGGAGGCTGAGGCAGGAGAATCACTTGAACCTGGGAGGCGGAGGTTGCAGTGAGCCAAGGTCGCGCCACAGCACTCTGTCCTGGGCAATAGTGCAAGACTCAGTTTCAAAAAACAAAAAAGAAGAAGAAAAAAGAAAGAGGAAGCCTTTAATCACCATGAGAAAGTTGACAATGAGGATAACAAGAGGTAGGAATTTGTAAGCATTTCTTCTGCAGCATGAAACAACAAAGAGGGAAAGAGGCTGCGTGCTCCCCGTGCAGGCTACAAGGGAGTGGATTGCAGGTAGAGGAATTAAAAATTGTAACGAGGACAACTAAAACTCAGGAAGCTTTTTATTATGATGATCACATATCAGCAAGTAAAAACAATGTAAATGATAAAATTCTTCTCTCCACCTCCCAAGCCCCCCCCAGAATGTTGTTGGTCTAAGTCATGCATTGGCAAACTTTTCCTGCGAAGTTCAAGATAATAAATATTTTTAATTTTGCAGACTGTTATGGGTTGAATTGTTTCCCCAAAATAAGAAACGTTGAAGTCCTAACTCCCAGTATCTCAAAATGTAACCTTATTTGGAAATAGGGCCATTGGACATGTAATTAGTTAAGATGATATCATACTGGAATAGAGTGAGACTTTAATTCATTATGACTGGCATCCATATAAGACGATGATATGAAGACACAGAGGGAGAGCACCATGTGCTGCTGCAGGCAGAGATTGTACTGATGCATCTACAAGGTAAGGAATGCCAAAGATTGCTGGCAGCAACCAGAAGCTGAGAGGAAAGCATGAAACAGAAGCTCCCTGGACTTTTCCAAAAGGAACCATCCCTGCTGACAACTTGATTTCAGATTCAAGCCTCCAGAACTATGAAAGAATGAATTTCTACTGTGTGAAGCCACCCAGTTTGTGGTACTTGGTCATGGCTGCCCAAGTTAACTAATACATGGGCCATACAGTCTCTGTCACACTAATCAATTCTGCTCTTAGCAGCCATGGATATACACAAATGAATGGATGTTTATGTGTTCCAATAAAAGTATTTTTGTGGACACTGAAACTTAAATTTCATATAATTTTATGTGTTAATCAATATTCCTCTTTCGGTGTTTGCCTACCCTTGAAAAATATAAAACCATTGTTTAGCTGGCTGGCAAGTCAGAAAAACAGGTGCAAGACTAGATTTGGCCCAACGGCTACTGCTTGCAAATTCCTGCTCTAAGTTCTAAACATTGTTCTTGTTACAGTTGAGTTTTAATAATACATATGTATGTTCCAAATTAGCATATGTTCATTTTTTACCTTTAGCAAAAATAGTACTCTATGGGCAGTTAATATGCGAAACTGAGTTACCCAGTTGGCCCTGGCACAAACCAAATCAGCTACCTCTGTTATCTGCCTTCGTTTCAACAGTAAATTTATAATGGTTTGAAAAAATGTGAGCTCAGTTTGGGTGCAGTTCACAACTCCATCCCTTGTGGCTCAACATATTACTGCATTTGTAAATTCAAAATAAACAATAATAACACAGTGATTGTAAAGATGAAGAAACAGTACTTGAATTGCTTTAGTATTGTCCTTCTAGGTAAAAATTATTCTCTGAATCTTTCAGACTTTATTCCCTTGGATGCATTTCATCATGTTTCTTATTTTTCAAAATATATTAATGAAATTGAAAAGTATTATTTTTTTTTTACTGGTGTGATTAAATATACAAAATTTAATAAAAGAAGGTTTTCTGCATTTCTTTTTTCTGTTATTATTACTGTTAGTATTTGTTTCATTTCAATTACCAAAATAATTTGTCATATACAGAAGGGAGTATTCTACAATTATCCACTTTTGGGGTCATTTACACTATACGAAACATTTCTCTATGGGTTTATCAAGCAAATATATGCATTTTAAGCATTTATTTCCTTTGTAAAACTTTTAAATGTTTTAATAAATGTAAAAAGTTAATTTAAGATTAAAGTAATCTAAGGAATCAATGAAAACCTAATAACATATTACAGAAAGTTCAGAGCACACAAAGATTAAAATTCCACAGGGCTAATCAGATAAAATAACAGTAAATAATAAGCAAGCTGCAATCAAGATAAAAGGTCAGAACTTAGGAAATGTATGTCATAACTGTGAGGATGCAATAAACTTAAGTACAGGCTTCATCACTAATTATGTCTAACATAAAGATGCCTTTCCACAAAATAATTTGGTTTTCATATACATCTAGACTTTCTCAAACATCATTATAGAGTCAGAGGGAGGATTTTTGTTAAAATCTTATACGTTTATTATCAATTATGTGTTAGTTTCTCAAGAGATGAATCACTGGACTCATTAAGTATTATATCTAAGAAAAATATTATTAATTTGTTTGAAATGAAACATAAAAATGAGTGAATACCTTTAATATAATATTCTTTGCCATTTGGACCTATTATATGGTTTTAGGGTGCCTATAAAAAGGGGATGGGGGATGAATTGATAGAGTGAGAACAGAAAAGAATATTAGATTACCTCATTGGCTCTCAACTGCAAAATATGCAGTCTGCAGAACTTAATTAAGTTCCATTGTCAGAGCAAAACACCTAATTTTTAAAGAAAGTCTTGGCTTTGCAAATATAATGTCCTTGATAGAAAATCTTTATTGTTTCTGATCTGTTTATTCTTTAACAAGGTTTATGAGCCTTTTCCATTATGAAACAGCTGTCTTACATATGCCATTCGCTAATTAAACACAAATCCAAAGAATTCCCATAGCAAGAGGTTTGTGTGTCACCAAGACTGGGCTAACATGTTAAGATTATCATAGAGTTCCTTCATCATTAAGAAGAAAATAAATGTACAACATATATATTTCTCCAAAATATTTTAATATGTATTTTGGGTGATTTTGCAAGATCCCCACAGTCATGAATCACTGGTGCAGTGAGAAAAGCACTGAAATGATTACGAACCTTGACCCAAAATCCACGCAAGTCACCTAAACTCATAGCCACAGATTCTTAAAATAAGCAAATGAACCTACATCCCTAGATTGTTAGGAGAACATGAATTTTAAAACAGAATGAGTGGGCAAGAAAAAAATTGCTTTGTAAAGATAAAATCTCAGTTTAACTAGGTTTCATTACGTTAGTGTATCTCCAAAACTCATTTTTTAAAACATAAAAGATTTTTTCTATCTATACTTGCTCAAGTGGTGCTTAAATGTTCATCAGAGTAAAGTGGCCAAACTTCTTTTCCAAAAATCATTTAAAATTAAATAAAAATCTCCACAATGACTTAGAAGACTGTCGTTGGAAAGATACTCCATATATGAACCATATTCCAAGTACGCAATTCTGTGATTATAAATCTGAAATATCACAAAGTCAGTATGATTTCTGAAGTGGTATTTCAGGAAAAATTTTGGAAAAATCTTTAAGTCAAAAGGATAAAGAAGCCTCAAATTTTTAGAATTATGGATAAACCTCCTGTGAAAGGAAAATATATACAATCAGTGGAGAATTCAAAAATGATATAGTAATTCTATCTTTGGAATTGTTTCTAATGTTGAACATAATATTTTCCTTATTTTATTTTTAACACAAGTAATACATGTACAAGTTAACATAAAATTTGTAGTGAAAAGCAACAGCTTCTTCCCCACTCCACACACTTCTTCCATACCCCAACACAAGGCCAAGTCCCACTAGCCAGAGATAATAACTCTTAAATATTTCCTGTTTATGTGCTTTTGTTTGTTGCTTCCACAACTAAGTATGAGGTTCCTTCCTAATTCTGTTATTTAGGCAATATATACAATTTCCCTACTAATTACTAACTTGTTGGTCCTCCTTTGTAAATGTTTCTCTACTGTTTTCATCTTCTTGCTTTTCCACTCTATGTTCTAGAAGTTATTCTCAAAATTTATATGCTAGATTTTCTAAAATAAAGGACTTTGTTTTGTCCTCTTAATGTTTCTTTTCCCCTCATTAATTTTCTTTCTTTATGGATACAATTCTTCTTGTACCTGTGATTTTATTAACAAAAATGTTTAAGGTACTGTCTCATTCCTTTACTGTCTATTTCTTGGAGTCAGTTGTTATTTTTGTGTATCTTGGTCTTTCTGACTCATGCTGCAAATTCTCCTACAGGGCTCGTGACTGTGATTCCCTTTTCGTGTTTGAGAAAAGGATTGTGTTAATTCTTGTTGTACCTGTGATTTTATTAACAAAAATGTTTAAGTTACTGTCTCATTCCTTTACTGTCTATTTCTTGGAGTCAGTTGTTATTTTTGTGTATCTTGGTCTTTCTGACTCATGCTGCAAATTCTCCTACAGGGCTAGTGACTGTGATTCCCTTTTCATGTTTGAGAAAAGGATTGTGTTAATTGTGGAGAGATCTGGCCTGTTTTGATCTATGGCAGGCAGTCATTCCCGCCAAGCCTTCCTCTCAACTGGGAAATTTACAGGGAACTCTATATCCATAACTTGGAGGTACTGACTGACCTGTTTGAGGGTACAGCCCTGGTGCAGTCTCCACAATTCTCAGGATATAGACAATTTTATTTTGGAATGCCAACATCCACTTTAGAAGCCTTGGCTCTCCCTAGGAATGTTATTAATTTTCTTCATAGAAGAGCCCTGATTTTCTTACCTGAAAGTAAACACCAGAAAGTTCTTTTGTGCTTACAGTGCAAGGGGCTGGGGATGAGGAAAGTCTGGCACAGGGTTTCCTTGACAAATTTTTCATCAGCCCTATCCCTGCTTCTCTTGTCACATCTCCCCTTTGTACCTGCCTCTCTGGATCCCACCTGACAGCCATATGCTAACATTTCTGTAAACTTCTCATGAACCTACGCCTCTTAAATAGTCTTTTTTTGTTGTTGTTGTTAATACAGATGCTTGCTCTGTTGCCCAGGCTACAGTGCAGTGGTGCAATCTCGGCTCACTGCAACCTCCGCCTCCTGGGTTCAAGCGATTCTTCTGCTTCAGCCACCTGAGTAGCTGAGGTTACAGGCACCATGCCCGGCTAATTTTGTATTTTTAGTAGCGATGAGGTTTCACCATGGTGGTCGGGCTGGTCTCAAACTCCTGAACTCATGATCCGCCCACCTTGGCCTCCCAAAGTGCTGAGATTACAGGCATGATACCCCGCACCTGGCCTTAAATAGTCTTTTAGACATTGTTGAATTCACTCCTCCCAGCTCATACTCACTTTCTAACTTTGAGAGACTTGAAACTTCTCTGTTTAAGATGCTTCCCCTCTGTTTTGCTACACTGCCATGGTCTTATTCCCATTTACAGACCATTTCTATTCACTCAATGCAATCTCCTTGAATATCATTTTGAATAATTTTATCCACAGATAAGTACATTAACAGTGATCAAAATCATCTTCTATCTGCTTAACCTCCACCTTCCTAGAACAATGCCCTTTTTCTTCTCACTTATTCATCTTTCAAGTCTCTATTCAGGCATCACCTCTCCTCCAAGTGTCTTCCCTATCTCCCAATGGCAGGTGTCCCCCAGTGTCCTCCCATAGCCTCTTGTGGTTCTATCACAGAACTTTTCACAGTGTGCCTGACTAGTCTCTTTCCTCTCCAGGCCAGGAGGTCCTCCATAACAGAGGTAGAAATGTTTCTACACTACATAAAACAACACTGAATATTCTTTGCTATCTGAAATGTTATTTGAATTAATGAAAAAAATGACTCAGGAAAATTGTCTAAGCAGTGTTTTCCACCGAATGTTCTCTAGAATGAATTCTAGCCTCAAAAACTATTCAAATGGGGTTTGTTGCTCAAAAAAGTTTGGGAAATAATGCTATATATTATTTTTGTAAATATACAGTTCACATTTTGGCATATTAAAACTGTGAAACAAACTAAAGAAAAAAATTACCAAATGTTCTTAACTTGGTTTTTCCTAAACTTATTTAACTACAAATTTTTTTATGAAATAACAACTAACATCCTCTAGTCTAGTGCTTTAAGAAAGAAATTTTGGGAAATCTTGACTTAGTGTATAAAAATCTATGGAGTTCATACAAATCTCTGGAGAGAGCGAGAAAGGGAGAAACATATCTTTAATCCAATTTACAGCAGATGTCAGAAAAAAAATTAGGAACAATAGAGAACTCTATGAAATCTGGAAGAAAATGAGACACTCTGGAAAGGCAGACCACCTATGATCAAGGATGACTTTGAGGATGAGGACTGACCTTGGATTCCTGTGCTTAAGAAAATGGACATTGGAAACATTTTTGATTTATACCTCTCCTCGGGAGACAAGTTTCAGGGCTTCCACAGGAATCTCACGTGTGCTTGCTACAGCCAGAGTATCCTGAATAGATTTTACCCTTTCACAGGCCAAGGCCAACCTGAAAAGGGCTGTTAGGCAGGTCTTCAGTTTTTACCAAAAGAAAAATAATTCAGTCAAATACACTTTAAATTAGTCCAAGCTGAAAGTGACTTTCTAAAAAAAAAAAAAAAAAAAAAAATCACTTCTGACCCCTCCTAAGGGTAAATGCATAGACAAGTAAAAAAAATCAGTTCCCAGAATGGTGTTCTGATGACACTTCCAATCAACTGAGGCCAGTGGAGGGATTTAAAGCATGTATTTGGAACATTCGCACATTTGTTTGTATGCTTATGCTAGTGTGAGTTCTTTCAGTAGATTGCCAAAAATAGAGATATATGCAATCAGATAATTCAACAGAGAATATAGAGAGATTTTAAATGTTTACAATTTGCTATAAGTTTGTGGGTATGACTTTTTGTACATTATCATATGATTAAGGATGGTTTTCAAATTCCACGCCATGACATAAGTTTGGGCTAAATTTAGTCTAATTGTGATGTTTTCTCTCATTCTTGACTTAGAAGTCTAGAACACTTCCTTCTGTAAGTGGTAAAATAGGTAATTCAGCATGTTGTAGTACAAAGAATACAGATCTAGGAAGAAAGAAACGGTCTTTCTTTCCAGAGTAAGTGGACCATCAGTTAGTTATGTGTCTATGCACACTCATTTTCATCCTTCTGAGCCTTAGTTCTTTCCAACTCTAATATATGAAGGCAGTAGATTAAACAGGTATGATACATTAAATTCTTGCAGCACCCAAAAGGACAAATATTGTACGATTCTACTTATATGAGCTACCTAGAGAAATTAAATCCGTAGAGACAGAACAAAGAGCGGTGATTGACAGAGTCTGGTGGGAAAGGGCAATGGAGAGTTATTTGTTAATCAGTGCTGAGTTTCAGTTTGGAAAGATGAAAAAGTTCTGGAGATGGACAGTGGTGATGACTGCACAACACTGTAAGTATACTTAGTCTCACTGCACTGTACACTAAAAATGCTAAAAATGATAAACTTTATGTATATTTTACCACAATTTTTTAAATAAAAATTTTAATGCCTATGAGGCTAGGGAAATAACGTAAATGAGAGTGGTAATTTGAGTATAATAAAATAAGGACTACTGGGTGTCAAATTGGAGAACCTATGCCTTGTTAATTTAACAAATGTTTACTGAGAAACTACAGGGTGATTCATGTGATAAATATTTATTGAGCATCAGCTCTTCCAGGTGTTGAGGTTGCATCAAACAACAAAATGGTTCTTCATGAATCTTCACGGAATTTATGTTTTAGCAAATGTATATAGAGGGCAATCTCTGTAGCTCTTGTCAACAATGGCCATGTGGGAAGGCTTGCTCAATGCTGCCAGATCTTCAAACTCTTAAAAAGAAGCCAGAAACCTGGTATTTTACGTAAAGTATTTCCATATTTGAATGTTGGAGACAAATTCAATTATTTAAAAACACAGCGTGGGCCAAACATCTGTGGGCCAAATCCAGCCTTTGGGCTACCATTTGCAATTTCTAAAGGGAATTCTATTTAACATTCAATGATTTCACTCAAATCTAACATGGTATAATTAGTTTGAAGTGCTTGTAGCTTTTTAAGAAAATTTTTCAGGACAGCTCTTTTGTTAATATATTAACAATATTTTGCTTATTCTATATTAAAGTAAAATTATATCCAAAAGGCAGGTCAAATGATGCTAGAATGCTACGAACAACTTTTCCCAAAATACAACATTACATCTATGTTTCTGGAACAACATAGCTTACTTCTATCTGACAGCACGATGACCAAGACCACCCTAGGCACGCATTATACAAACCTAATCTGTGTTTGTTGAGAAAAGAAACAGAATAAAATTTATAACCTTCACTTTAGCAACTTCTGGTGATTCATACTGATATATTTCAAATACCAGAACACTTTTTCATTTTGCAGGTGGTGCTTTAAAACTTGTAATATAGATTTTAAAATACTATGCATAAGAATCTTAAGCCCCTAAGGCCCACTCATTAACTTTGTATTATCAAATATTTTAAAACCAACAATTTACCTCTCTGTGTCAGCTGAAGAAAATGCTAAGTACCTTAACCTTAATAAATTAAGAGCTGATCCAACAGTTAAGACAGATGTGTGTTCAAACTGTGTTATGTATTTTGTCAGGGTGATTTGGGTTATGAGAAATTCTTTATTGTACATTTTAAAGAATTACCTTTCCGTAGGGATTCCAGTAATTTCTTTCTGTCATCCTCCCCCACTCTTCTCCAAGCCACCTACTAATCTAAGGCATTCTTGAACAAGAACCTTACGTGTTTTTTCAAGCATGGTGGTATACTGGATAAGTAAATGAAATGCATCTGGGGAATATGAAGTGGAAATTGAAGTGACTCATTAGGCAGCTGCATAGAATAGACAGAAAAGAAGTGGCAGGAAAATCTACCATGAAGATGCCTACGGTCATGCATACTATTTCCACTAGATAACTAGAGACAATGTAAAATAAAGCTCTGGGGAAGAATATAGAGCTTTAAGTTCTCAACTCTAGACACCAATAGAAGCAAAAAATGCTAAAAACATAGATGCACAGATAAAATTGAAACTAAAAACCATAGAATCTGAGACTGTGATCAATGGTCAGAACTAAAGCTGGGTATATGAATGATTAAAACAAAAATGCTAGTAATATTATGGAAAAGTCACTGATTAACAGGGGTTTGGGGCCACAAATCTTCTGTATTTCACTTCGTTTCTTAGTCCTAAAATTTATGAGGAAGGTAGTATAACATGAAGTTTATGAAATATGGAGCTGAAAACTATGGGTTTAAATCTTAGCTTAGCCCTTTCTATCTGGATGAATGAGTCTGTTTCCTAATCTAAAACTAAATGGGAATAATAATATAGACTGCATAAAGGTATTTTTGCCAGGATTCAATTATATTAATTTATGCAGTAGCATTATTTGAAACTAATATAGTTATGGTACTCACTTTATCACTTATTAGCTGTCTAGCGTATGGAAAATATTTGCTGTCTCTAAACCGCAATGTATTCTTTTGAGAGATGGGCAAGATAATAACAGTATTTTGAGAAATTCATGATAGCTAAATATTTTACTTAAGAAAGACAGGAAAGGCATTATGATATAAGAGACCACTAGCAAAATTAAGAGAAAGAGTATTCTAGATTTTCCAGCAAATGTAAAGCTAGCCTATGAGAATCCAGAAAATAAAAATAATGATAATTCGAGAAACACAGCATAGACTCTACTTGAATGGACTGGTATGCATCATCAGGCAGACTCCCTTTTGAAAACCTGCAGTTGACTTGGTAAACACCACCATCTGATTACACTTTCTAATTGATAATCTTTCCAATCAAAGCATTTCCAAGGTGTGCCCACTTTCTAACAATTTAAGAAAAAATGTGGTTTGTATTAAAATCTTTTAAAATGAGACATCAACTCACACTTCTAGGCTTAGTTCCCATTTCTAAACCGCCTCAAACTCCAAGCTATGTAGCCAGCAACAGAAACAAATGCTTGAGAAATTCAAGCTTTTGTACATATGCTGATAGAGATCTTGCTTCAGTTAACAAAATGCTCCCATCTCCTCACTCATTCTCCAAATACTGAGGTCAATCGAGTGCCAAGTATGCAATAGGCAGTAGGAGAGATACTGCAGGTAAAAGAGTAAAGTGCTAATAAATATTTGCTGAATTTAATGAAATCTTCAGCTTTAAAGACAATGTGCTTTAGTTATGCATTAAAAACAAGAGTAGTGAGATTTGAGTTTCATTTAGGCACATGTGCTTGTTTAAAATGTACAGATGTATATTATTTAGAATTCCCCAAAGGATCTTTGATGCTGTAACTTCTCTCTAGCAACAGTTGTTTTCTACTTTGAAAAGAAACAATATTTTAAAATTAATATATAAGGTGACGGTAAAATGTCTACACTACTTCTACACTGGCTTTCATTTTTAAAAAAACAAGAGATAATTATTTTTTTTTTGAAATACACTCCTCCAAAAAAGAACATAAAATCAACCTAGTACAAACAATGCTATGTATAGAGACTAGACTGCAGGTAAATTCAGTGAAACTTTGCTTTGCAAAAGATAAGACAATCTTTTTGACTTAATGTAACTTTTTCATACATATTTTGTAATAAATCAAGTATATGAAATCACCTTGATTTTCGCCAACAGGTTTAATCAATGTTTCTTTGCAATGTAATATATTTCATCTCTCCATTTAAATTTTCCTAAGTCTAACACAAAACTCCCATATTGTTAATAAAATGAGAAGTGCCTTAATATACTTTCATTTTTTCCCTAAGCTTGTCTCACTGGAAGCTATCTATCTTTTGCCTAACATGGAATTTATAAATTTTCACACATAACAAAATGTAAGCAAGAAAATTTGTATAAAAAAATGCAATGAATACACTACAAAGTATGAAAAAATCTAGAAAAATGGGGAAAGCATTATATTTGTGTTTTCTTAGGTTAACAGTTGAACCCACTGCTTCAAACTTAGAGATACTTCACCTTAAAAAAGTGTCTAGAGTTTGAACAAAAACCATATTGAGCATATCACTGAAAATGTAACAAATACATGTTAAAAAATAAGTGTATGCCGCCTGCAATCCCAGCACTTTGGGAGGCAGAGGCAGGCAGATCACTTGAGGTCAGGAGCTCCAGACCAGCCTGGCCAATGTGGTGAAACCCCATCTCTACTAAAAATACAAAAATTAGCCCAGCATGGTGGCATGTGCCTGTAATCCTGGCTACTCAGGAGGCTGAGGCACGAGAATCATTTGAATCCAGGAGGCAGAGGCTGTAGTGAGCTGAGATCACGCCACTGCACTCCAGCCTGGGTGACACAGCGAGACTCTGTCTCAAAAAAAAAAAGTTTATGCAATGTTTCCCAACATTGGACACTTTTTCTTGCTTTAGTGAGGTATAATTGACAAATGAAAGTTGTATATATCCTGAAGATTACTTTTAAATTCTTGAGTTATAATTGTTGATTTTTCTCCACATCTCCTTTACCTAAGCCCCAGAGAGCACTGTCACCATAAACAGCAACAGAGTGAGTGAGTAGCTATGAATACTAGACTTCTTTGAAAGATGACCTATTTCAATATGACATGCAAATGTGTAACACCATGGTCTGCGTCTTTCTTCACTCCTGGCTATAAATAAGCAACAATTTCAAATGTTATCTGGCAAAACAAAAGCATGTTGCTTTTCAAAATATGCAAATATTTAGCAATGACAGTTTAAAAACATTATGTATTAAATGGAAAAATCAATCTTTTCATCATTATTAAAAATATTTATCATTTTTAAATTATTGTTAAAAAGTATACTTATCATATTTTATACATTATTATTTTAAAATTATATTTTTCCATTATATGGTAAGTAAATGAAAACTACAAAAATTTTATTTTAATTTTATGAAAACTACATATTTTCACCTAGGAGACAATAGTTATTAAAATATTTATATTTAATTAAAAGTTTTGATGAGAACTTATTTAAATGGAGTAATTGGATGATTAAATAGGGTTCCAATTTGTATAACTGAATTTATTGACTTTACTTATCAATAACTGGAAACTATAAGTAGTAACTATATAAAATCAATCAATGATCTGGTGATAAAATTAAAGAATTTAGTTTAGTATTCTGATTCTTTTGTCTATAAGGAATCAACTGTATCATTTCTTTTGTGTCAGAGAAGCTTTGGCTCTTACCATAAAGTTAGAATCTACTTGGCTGTATTGGTGACTGTGAGGCACTGGGCCCATTCACATGTATAGCACTTAAGACATTTTTCAAAATATTCATAACATATGCAGGTTTCTGAGTTCTAAAAAATTCAGTCTCCAAAAAGCAGAAGACATGGCAAGAGAAAACATGTAACATGTCTTGTCTCTTTGCCCCATAAGAAACAGTAATACACGACTGGCTCTTTTAATAAATGGCCTCTATACTTCTGCTGATCTAGTAATGGGCTCAGGATGAAGACTGCCACAGTGCTCTGTCAGGTGCTGCCTGTTTGCTTTACATTCTCCGTACCGGCAATCTACTTAGATCTCTATGTCTGTACCTAGAAACTTGAAACTGCCTCTTCCAAGTTTGCTGAAACCATCTCTTTATTTACAAATAACTGCAGAAGAAAAGAGTGACAGAAATATTTCTAAAAAGCACTTCTATCTACATCGATAATGGGAATAACTAGGAGAGAAAATAGGAAGAAGTGGTGCTTTAATTTCAAAATACAAAGAAAGAGAGAAAGGATTTTTTTTCTTTCAGAAGACATCTAGAGATGACCATTGCCAAAAAGCAACCCATCAGAGTGTGTTTCCTGGACATTAGGTCCTGAGGATACTTTGTAGAAAAAGGAGTTCTACAGTTGAGTCACTCAGGAAAACAGTGCCTACAGAATACTCCCACTCTTCTGTCATACAATGCATATAAAAGCCAAAATCCTGCTTTAAATACTGCAGTGTTTCAAATACTCATCTAGCTAACCTGACATTTCAAAAACTCATTTGACTATGGGGCTTATTACGGACTCTGCTGGTGTCCCTCAAAAATTCATATGTTGTATTCCTGTCCTTCAAAGTGATGGTGTTAGGAGGTAGGGCCTTCAGAAGGTAATTAGATTTAGATTATGAGGGTGGGAGCCCCCATTATGGGATTAGTGCCTTTATAAGATGAGGAAGAGACACTAGAGCTTCCACTCTCCACTATTTGAGGAAAAAGGAAGAAGGTAGCAGGCTACAAGCCAAGGAAGAGGACGCTCATCAGAACTCGACCATGCAGCACCTTGATCTTGAAACTCCTGACTCAAAAATTTGAAAAACAAATATCTATTATTTAAGCCACCCAGTCTATGGTGTTTTGATATAGCAGCCTGAGTAGACTAAGGCTGGGCTTTTTTTTCCCCCACATAATGCCTATTACATAGTAACAGAGAACATACTTTGGCAATATTAATATAGGCTTCCAAAAGGCTTTACATAGGACAGAAGCATAAATGTGTGCACTTTGAAAATTCATCACTCTGTCTATGTTCTTAAAGAATTCTGGAAGGAAATCCTACAAGTTGTGGAGGTAGAATATACTAATGGAACAGATGATGGAGCAAGACGCATGAAAGACATTTCCAGGCTTTTTGGGTTGAACACCTAGGTAGGTGGCAATTGTCATTGACTGAGACAGGGAGAACTAGAGGAGGAAAGAGTTACAGGGGAAGATCAAGGTACAGTTCTAAACAATAATAATAGTATTACACGCTATGCATACATATACCTTAATCAACAATGCCAAACCTGTCTCATCATTTTACTTACCTTGGAATATTTTTTAATATAATGTTCTGGGACCAATACACATATTTTTTCATGAGGACTAATGTAGGGCCAGATAATTTACACTTCTCCAGAGCTTCTAAATTATTTCTGATGAGGAAAAACCAGGCTTACCTCGCCTGATCTGGACTTAGTAAGTGCTTAATTAATATTAATTGAAAGGACCCTGTAATCCAAAGAAAGACAGGGTTAGAATCTTGCATTTTGAGAACTGGGAAGTAGGAAAACTATAGAGAGAGGAGGAAAGCCCACACAGACAGTCAGGATGCCTGAGATCTAATACCCGATAAAACAATATTTGAGCAGATCTTCATTTGCTTCCTCTGTAAAATAACCCCAAATGAGAGTCCAAAATTATATGTTTTCAAGATATTGCATGGTGACTGTTTGTGATGGGTAATTTTGGAGAGCTACGACCTCTTATTTTATCAGTGCAGTCAGTACATTAAGGGGTAATTAGTGTTTAGTATAGGAGGAATATAGTTGAGGGCGCATGACTGCTCAGATGTATTCTATCTGACATCAATTTATAGAGTTCAAAACACTACCCATGCAAGAGATATTTTAATTGTTCTCACTACCATAATGTTCCAAATATTCCACCATGTTTGCAAAAACAATTTGTATGGCAAGGGTCTCTAACTTCTAGGAGAGAAGCAATTTACTTCAAGATTTTGCTGGATCCATGGTGAAAGCCACTTATACTACTTGGATGCCTCTTAAGTAAATTCAAGATCCAAGATGCCTTTGATCATCAAGTTGCTGTGAATAGTTCAAAGGAAACTGGAGGAAGAGAAGATTACCTCAGTCCTAAGGGCACTCTATCTACAACAAAGGCCAAGAAAGGTAATATTGAAGTGAGTCAGGTCGAGGTGGAAGTTCACATTGTCACCATAGCCCTGGCTCAAGCAGGAATTGTCTTTCAAGCTGTATTCATTTATTCAACATATTTTGTGAACTTACTGTATCAAAGATACTAGGTTAAATGTCTCTAAAATCTCCTGTCTTTAAGTATATCAACACCCTATCCTCTAAAAATATGTAGACTTTCAAAACAGAACAACAAAAACAAACTACTGAGCCAGGAGGATCTGGTAAGAATAGTACTCATCACTCCATTTTTAATTTTGTGTTCAAAGCAATGCTTTTATTTTTCTTCTTAATTTGCTTTGGGTAAGCTATGACTAAGCTCTTTCTCATCTCCTGCAGAATGAAAATGTTTACAGCAATGTACCCAGTCACTACCAAACAATTTAGCTGTCTCATGGAATTCATTAAAATGTGACTTTTACCTGCTCTTGATTATTTCAAGACCCTCCCCTACTTTCCAAATCTTTTCTTATTTTTTTTTTTTGCCAACAGTCAGATGAATTCAACATGATGTGCCTGCTATGCAGCTGTGTATTGATTTACACATAACTGTATATCTCATTTGGTTCCTTCTGTTGAAATTACTTGTTCTTACCTATGATATCAGCACAGACCCTATTCCAGACCCTTTTTCTCCTCTTTCTACCAATACATTCCTAACATTTATAGTACTAGAATTTGTCACACTTCCGAATTGGATTACCCACTACTAATTATTTAAAAATACCCTGTACTTTGAAACATGACATTTTACTAAATTATGAGCCTTACTAAACAGATGCTAACTAAGAAAACATCTGATATTAAAATATATATTTTTCAATACTGGATTATGATCTTCCGGGAAACAAATTTATAAGGATCATCTGGCTGCAAAATGTGATTTTAGGTTTGGAACATTGGAGGCATTTAGCATATTTTTGGTATATGCACTATGAAAATTAACATGGAGAGAGTTCTCAGGACCTCAGATCATCCCAAATGTCAGAAAATTAATCAGAGCTCTATGGTGTCGGAAAAGCTAGTCTAAAATTACCCAAATTGCTCCTGATAATAAAAGTGACACTGTGGCAAAAATTATTTCAAAATAGTATTTATTCATTATTACACACAACTACTAATTACTAAAAGTTCACTGCAGCTCTTCAACTCCTAGAATTTTACAAATCACTGTTGTAACTATATCCATTTCTGAGCTATTTCTTCCATATTGTGTTACAGTTTACAGGTGTTATTCTTTTTTTATTAATGTATTCAAAACATCTTTAAATACCTTATAAAGTAGCATCTAATGAACTTTAATACCACTAAGTTAACTTTTTTTTTTTTCTTTTGAGACGGAGTCTCGCTCTGTCACCCAGGCTGGAGGGTAGTGGCACGATCTCAGCTCACCGCAAGTTCAGCCTCCTGGGTTCAGGCCATTCTCCTGCCTCAGCCTCCCACGTAGCTGGGGCTACAGGTGCCCGCCACCACGCCCAGCTAAATTTGTTTTTGTGTTTTTAGTAGAGATGGGGTTTCACCATGTTAGCCAGGCTGGTCTCAATTTCCTGACCTAGTGATCCACCCGCCTCAGCCTCCCAAAGTGCTGGAATTACAGGTGTGAGCCACCGTGCCCGGACCCACTAGGTTAACTTTAACATCTTTACACCTAAAAGAAACAAAACGCTTCTGGCCATCTTAAAACTATAAAAATAAATGGGAAAAAAAGGTGTTTTCAAGTACCAGAAGTGGGGGCAAGGGTGCTTTCTGGGGGTCAAGAGTAAAAGCAGTCAGTATTAAGAAGAATAAAATAATAATTCTAGCACAAACGTTCTTAGGAGACAGAGTCAGGATAAATTTTACAAGACTAAGTTAAAAGGTTACTATTTTTATCTATTTTCTGTCACTGTTTTCTGTAAATAAAAATAACATTGTTACTGTTGATCAAAATCCAATTTGGTGAAACAGTCACTGAAAATCCAAAGTGGATACCACCTATAACTTTGTAAAAGAAAGGAAGCTGGTGCAAGTATATTAAAAGCCATACAAATTTCTAGCAACTTCAACAAAAACTAATTGTTCAAAAAAATGGACAGAAGGAAGGGAGGAAAGAAAGAAGGAAGGAAGAAAGGAAGAAGGAGGGAAAAAAGGAAGGAAGGAAACATCTAGTTATTGAATCTTTCTGTAACACACAACCATACTCATTTTGATTCATCCACAAATGCCAAGTTCATATTTGACCTTCTGCAGTGATAAACACCTCTAAACTTTAAGTTTATTTGATATAAAATGGCCAAAATAGCAAAAAAAAAATCTTGTTTATTTATAAATTGTGTATAACTGGTCGATATTTTAATATAGCACATCAAGAAATCTCCAGAATGTGGAAAAATAATAAAAAGAGAAAACAATTTTGTCTTTTTATCAGAAAAAAAGATTTATCTACTTTTGCAACATATTTATATTCTTTATTTAGAGACAAATACCAATTTTTTTTTTTTTTTTTTTGAGACAGAGTCTCACTCTCTCGCCCAGGCTGGAGTGCAGTGGCATGATCTCCGTTCACTGCAAGCTCCTCCTCCTGGGTTCACGCCATTCTCCTGCCTCAGCCTCCTGAGTAGCTGGGACTACAGGCGCATGCCACCACGCCCAGCTAATCTTTTGTATTTTTTAGTAGAGACAGGGTTTCACCGTGTTAGCCAGGATGGTCTCCATCTTCTGACCTCATGATCCTCCCGCCTCAGCCTCCCACAATGCTGGGATTACAGGTATGAGCCACCGCGCCCGGCCCAAAATATTTTTTAAAGCCAAATACTTTATGGAATTATTGCTCTGTGGTCTATTCTTGATACTATAAAATGCACCTTTATGTTTCAGTTTACATGTAATGAACATTCAGTTCCTAATCCAAACATGAAATATGTCATCTGAGAACATGTGTTTTGACAAGTTGTGCCTTCTTGAAAATTAATGTAATCAAACAGTACATGGCATTTACTAAATGAGAAAATCAGAAATTATGCCTATGGATAATATAAACTTTATGCTGAAAATATAATAGTATATAATCTAAAGTAAGTTTTTATATATCACACACAACTACACATTATTATTGACATTCTAAAACAGAGTTTGCCCGATTATATACCATTGTGGAAGTGGTTTCCCAGCTTTTCCCTTCCAACTACTGGCAGGCGTTGCCTTAGACAGTCACTGTCTTTTTAAAGTACTTCATGATCTTTGAAAATTTGACTGCTGAACTCAAAACTATATAAACTATCCCTAACAAATGGAGAGTAAAGAGTTATCTTCAACTTGTTATATCTAAGAAAACTATCAATACCCAAATAATTCAGCCAATCAATGCCCACTTTTTTATACTATGCACTTTCAGATTTCTTAGGACCTAGATTTCTATAGCTTGGCCCCAAGTTATTGATATTTTACCAAATACATGCAGAAAATAGCAACCAGTTTGATGACTTTTCTCTAAGAAAATTAGTATATTACATAAATATCAAGTAGAAAAGTTTAAATTCCCCAGAGAGTTTTAAGAAAAAAAAATTAATATCCTAAAGTTAGAAGAATTAATAACATTAATAAAACTCAAACTGCTTAAAACACCCTTTATTGTGACAGAAGAAAGCAATTCCACACTGACCAGGGACATCACTAACAGAAACATTTAATTACTAGCCCAGTTCTTCCCATTTTTAAACTATTCCTCCGAAGTCCACCTCTTTACAAGTTTTAATATGTTTATGTTACTCTCATCCTCTCATCTACAACAGTGCCAGGGAGACAGTAGCAACTCAATAAATATTTGCTGAAGGAAAACAATGAATATAATAAACAAAACTATCACATACAGATTGTTCTTCAAGAGTTGAGAAGAGGTACTATTTTTGTCACAAAGACCTAGATTTGAGACAAGAATTTTACAGTCTTGGAAGCTACTCTCTATGACATTGGCATTGTCCCTAAGGACGCCTCTCCTAATATCCAACCTGTGGGAAAGGATCACGGGATCAGGCATGATGCACCCTGCCACTTCCACTGTATGAGACAAGGTTATGGGAATTTTTGCAGGCCTCTGAGAGCATCCATCCTCACCTGTAGGCTAAACCGCGTCTTATTTAGTAATAACCATCATTTATTCAGTGGTAACTTTGAACCAAGGACTGCTATATTATATCCAGATACAGTGATTATTACCTCATGCAGCAGAAAAGAAGCTGGCCTTAGAGTTCTGAATAACATTTTCCAAAGTCACAAAATTACTATTAAATAGTGGAACGAAGTTTCAAACTCAAGTCTGGTTATCCTGCTTATTCCATGCTGCATCTTATTTATTTTCTAATTATAAGTGCAAAAGGGAAAAACACTTTTGGCTTCCAAAATATAGCACATATAGAAATGTGTAGAGTCACAGTATCGAAAGACCAAAAAATGAAAAGGAATTTTGAGTTATATTAATTATCACATATTATAACCATACATGCATACACATACAAACATTGTCATGGACAGTTTTTTTTTTTTTTTCACAGATATTATTTAACTTTAAAAAAGAAGAAAATACTGCCATTTGCGACAACATGGATGAACTTGGAGGACATAATTCTAAGTAAAATAAGTTCGTGGACAGTTTTATAGGCTAGGCCAGGCTTGGCTAGGCTATAGTTCCCAGTTATTCACTAAACATTAAGCATTGTTATAAAGGTATTTAGGACATGTGATTAAAGTCTGTAATCAGTTGATTTTTAAACAAGGAGATTATCCTAGAGAATCTGCATGGGCCTGATTCAGTCAGCTGTAAGGCCTTAAGAGCAGGGCTGCGGCCTCTCTAACAAGGAAGAAATTCTGCTGTGGATTGATGAGTCAGCCTGAACCTGAGAATTCAGCCTTCCCTTTCTAATGGCCTGCCCTAAGGATTTTGGACTTAGCTACCAGCCCTCACAATCATGCAAACCAATTCCTTGCAAAAGCTCACTTAGTATATCCCTCCTACCTGTTCTGTTTCTCTGGTGGAAGCCAGACTCATACATGAATCTCTTCCAGTAACTATTAGCAGCTGTGATTCATAATATTGCCTTAGTAATAATTTACTTTAAATGCCATCAGACACTAGCTAGCTGATCACCAAACTCATTTACTCTTCCTCCTGAACACACATACAGACCACATTTCCCAGCAGCCTCTGAAGTTAGATGTGGCCACATGAGTTCTGGCCAATGGAATGTGAATAAAAGTGGTAGCCACTATTTCCAGGCTTTGCCTATACAATCTAACATTTGTAATTCCCACTTTCTTTCCCTTTCTGTTGTAATTTTACAAGCCAGGTGTTGAGAGGCAGATTTGATATTAGGAAACTGGTTACTGAATCAGTATATTCAAGAAACTTACTTGCCACTCAGGAATTCTTGTTTTGGACTTCTGATGGCAGTGGCTGCCCATCTTGCGAAGCTGCTCTGAAGACGCTGGCTGCAGCAGGGGAGGCAAGGCCAGGGCTGCCTGCTCCATACAGCGGACAGGAGCCAGGAACAGGAAGGAGCCCCAACCCCTTCCGAGTTGGTAGGATGGAAGCCCCTCCCTACTATGCACAGCTGCAGCTGCAGACCCAGGCATTCCTGAGCTCTTGGGAGCCGCAGAAAGCTCCCCTGCCCCTGCAGGCTTCAAAGTGCCTGCTCCCACTGCCTGGCCTCTCCCTGCTCCCGCTGCCTGCTCCAGGTTCAGAGCAAAGTTGAGGCGAAGCCCAGGTGCTGTCGCAACTCAGCTGGGTGTGTGAGCGCTTGGGGTGGCACTGACATGTCAGCCCCCTGCCGCCGTGGCCCCTTCTGGACTTTGGGTGCCAACGAGCATGGGGGCGCTGAGCCAGCTCGCTGTGGGCCTTCAGGCGCTCCTCAGCACAAACAGCCTGGGCGCCATGAATATGATTGATGGTGAAGAGGCAGACAGGCTTCTGGGCAGAAAGGGGTGAGTCCTCAGTGAAGCCCTACCTTCAAGCGAGGGACCGCCCAAAGCATGGGGGCTGGGCTGTCAGTTCAGGGTGGAATTCACAGGGCAGAGTGAGAACTTAAGGTGTTTTTTCCAGGCCCACCCATGGCTGCCCATGGACCAATCAGCACATACTTCCTCCCCTCTGAACCCTTAAAAACCCTGACTCAGCCAGACTCCAACAGATGTCTGGAAAACCTGCCTGTGGGTAGGAGTTACACACTCTGGGTCTCCTCTCTGCGGAGGGCTGCACGGACATCGGAAGACGTGCCTGTGGAAAGCAACTACTTACTTCGGGTCTCCGGAGAGCTGTTCTGTCGCTCAAGGAAGCTCCTTTCCGCCTTGCTCACCCTCCAATTGTCTGCATACTTCATTCTTCCTGGACACAAGGACAAGAACTCAGGACATGCCAAATGGCACGACTGAAAGAGCTGTAACACAAACAAAGCTGAAACACCGCCCCCCTCCACCCACTCATCATGTCGTGGGCAAGGACAAGATCTGTGGGCCTTCAGAGATCTCAGACACAGGGGCTCCCCAACGCCAGGGCTGTGACACCCGCTTTGGGGCTCTGCGGTTCCTGGCATCTCCAAGCTTCCAGGCACCACTGCGTCACCACGTTTCCCTCATCTAGACACAGATGCCCACAGAGGAAGCCATGTGTTGTATGTCTAGTCCAGCCGCAGCCTTGCATGGAACCAGCACCTGTGCCTGCGCCTGGAGCTGCCCACCCGCCGCAGCAGCCAGCATGCCTGGCTGCGCGCCGTGGCTGGACCCCGCTCTCACTCACCCACACACCCCTGCCGCTCTGCATCTGGCTCGCCCTTGGCAGGTATGGGATCCAGGCTGGTAGTGTGAGCTGAGCGCAGCCTGCTGGTCCGAGTGAGCGGAAGGAACCCAGTGGGCTGGAGCAACACTCAGGCAGAAGGCGCCGCTGGCCACAGAGGTTTCCGGCTGGCGAAGCCACAACCCCAAGGATTCCGTGACACTTCCATTGTGTTAAGTCACTAAAATTGTGGTGTTTATATTTTATGTAAGTTCTATTACCTTAACTGGCACAAGCACTTTACATTTTTTTCCCATAATATGAATATTCCAGTTTATTACCAACAAAAGCTTGAAGTATCTATCACCGTTTTAAATATCCTTTGACTGAATAGTGTAAAGATAAGTTCAGTGATATTTAGCCTATCTTATTACTTACCAAAATGCCAATAATTTTCAAAGAACTAAAACACTCTGAAATGGAACGAAGACCAAGAATTTGAAATAATCTAGATCCTTGAATAATACTTAATTTTATCCTACAGAATAGTTTTTAAAGCATTTTTTAATTAAAGTGAAGCTTATGCCATACAGAGCTAAGAAAAATAATGAAACAGACTTCAGATAATTTACCATGTCAGGAATGTCTGCTTGCTGTCCTTAGGTATTTTAACCTAGTAAACCTAAGATCTGTTGTGTTTCAAGAGGAATCAGTGATTTGCTATCGGTGAAGAAAATAATATAGTATGTAAAATTTGAATGAAAAAAATGTACTTCACAGGGAATTTAAGGCTATTCATATCTTAAACTATCTTGAATGTGAACCCTGACAATAGAAACTATATTTTTTAATTGACACATTGTAATTGTACATATTTATAGAGTTCAATTTGAAGGTTTGATACATATATCTGTTGTGTAATGATCTAATTATGGTAGCTAGTATATCCATCACCTCTTGCATTTATCATCTCTTTGTGGTGAGAATATTCAAAAGCTTCTCCCTCTCTATTTTGTGATATACAACACTTTACTGTTAACCACAGTCATATTACTGTGCAATAAACACCAGATATTACAATTAGAAGTAACATTATTTCTGCTGTGGCCCTGCCACCTTGTGTTCTCTTCTTAAGCACACAAGTAATTTCAGCTTCTTCATCTTCTTATTTTTTTAATGAGACATGTTATAAAAGCTTATGAATCAAGGATTTCAGATATTTTGCTTTAATAAAAAGAAAACTCAAAAATTACTTCTTGCCTTTGGCTGCATCTCAGTATGTACAAAGAAGCAGAAATTTAATGCAAGTGTCAAGACCCAAATAATCCTGTTATTGAAGGGGAAAAATAGAGATGAAATGATCCAGATTTGCTGTGCATATTGGTCACATTTTTCAGATAATTCCTCAACTCCACTTTTACTGGCTCCCATTGTTTAACTCTGTAGTCTTTATAAAGTGCCTAGAAACTCAGGAGATAAGTTAACTCAGCACTCTTAAGATCTCTGACTCCAGACAATGTATTTTGGTGGAAAGCCAGGTTTTAAGTCTTTAGGGCAGGCTTTAGGGATAAAATGATAGAAGAGGAGACAGAAAAAAAAAGAGGGTTATAATCACTCATACAAAAAAGAGAAATGAGAAGTATTGGCTCTCAAAATAAAAGGTGGATTCAATCAAGTGTATTCAAAACTATGGTGAGGGAAAATGAGCTCAATTCGAGGGAATACAATCAGTCCTGTAGATGACAAGCGTTGACTTGAAGAAAATATTCTTAAACTATATCATTTCTTGTTAAATAGCATATTGAAAAACTGATAAAAAAAAAAGAAAGGATTCCATCAGGGTCAGAGTTTTTAACTACCTGATACAGTCAAATTCCAAACATACAAATGTAGCTATAAATAAGGAGCAATTGATTTCTAAATGTATAATTGATGTTGGAAGATTCAGTGTTTGCTGATCAAAAACATATCCACACACATCTCTGCAACATAGCTATAAACCTCAGTTGCAAATACAAATACTTTAACTGCCACATATAATTTTATCTCAGTAAAATAGTCATAATATTAACTCTGAAGAGCTACATCTCTCTACAGAAGAATCTGCAAACCAGCTAAATGCCAAACTCAGATTAAAAACATATTTTTGTACCTTGTTGGTAAACCTCAATAAATATGTTTCTCATAATCCATCAGTATTTAATTAACATATGATAACTGTCCTATTAAAGCTAAATTAAATCCTTATTTGAAAGAAAAAGTGCAACTGCAGCTTCTTTTCATGTAAATTGTAACTATCGACAAAGACTGAAAAGAAATCTCAAATGCAAACTATCTCAAGTGATTATATAGTTTGATTTAGGATAATGGAAACTTGGAAACCAAAATTTGAAGGGTGGGAGTTGACACGCATCAATAATTTCTTTTTGGCCTATAAATTTTTTCCTGTTTTATTTTACACTTACTCCATGAATTCAACTGTATTCATTCAGATATCCAAATAGAATTTGGGATCTAAAAATGTTTATGTGCTTTCCTCCTCCTTAGCAACCCAACTGCTTTTGACTGCCTCCCAGAAAATGTGCCATTTTTCCTTCTGTTTATTTCCCTGGTATATCAGCATTCATCTGTGTGAGTCTGCTTTCATGGAAGTCTTTCAGTATTCCACACAAGGTTTTGCTGGGGGAAGGAAGGGTTCTCACTGACAATCATGTGTAGTAGACCAAGGCTTAAGGTTTGTAGTGAGAACCAAACATTAGGACTGTCTCTTGTCTGGGAGCTCTGAGAATGTTTATAGTATATTCTGTTAGGAAATGTCTGCAGGAAGGAAAGTCCCCAATAAAGTTTGTTTGGAATTAGTTGTAACCTCCTGGTTTGAGGATATTGTGCTATTCGAAGATGACATCAGGTAGGAATAAAAGACAGAAATAAGACCAAAAATGTGTTTTACTTTCTTTATAGGCAGCCAAGAATAACTTGCTCTGCATGATCATGGAACCACTTCAATAAAATGTTTAAATCTCAGGATTTTATGCATAATAAACCCACAGGAGCATTTAAGCCCTGAACAACCTCCTTTTCTTAAGCCAACCACATAAATCACCACTGCACAAATCATAGATTATCTGTACCTGAAAAATATGTTCAAACAAGTATTAACAGGTATGATATATTACATATCATTTATTCTTTTGAATGGGCTTGATAAGAATAACCGGGTACTTGAATCCCTCCTATAATATCAGAGCCCTTTATTACTGACATCATCCTGTGCCAAAGAAACAAGAAACAAAATGATTGGCTTGAACAGTATGTGTTCTTTGATATAATTGTCAGAAACAGCTTTAAAACAGAAAAATGACCAAAAAATTAAAAAGAATCAACATACTGTTTCAAAATTAATTATTTATAAAGCTACCACGCAATAGTAAATGGAACCAGTTATTTTATAAGTAAAATGTGACATGGGTGATTAAGATGGTCCTACAAATGGTAGTATCTGTACTTCCCATTACCCAAAGAATCTCTTTAGTTCAACTGAAGAAATATACTAAACCAACAGACACTATGAGAATTAGATATAATTTAATAAACACTACAGTCAAAACCAATTCAAACAGATAAACCAGAGTAAGTTGAAGTAGATATGAGATATATCTGCAGATTTCTTGACATAATGTAGCTCAACTCCACTATATAAAGAAAATGATGTTAGATTATATAAAATTTTGCTGGCCTTATGCCTTCTGCATGAAAAGGCCTTATTTATACTTTGGAAGGCTGAGGTGGCAGGTCACCTGAGGTCGGGAGTTTGAGACCAGCCTGGCCAACATGGTGAAACCCCGTCTCTACTAAAAATACAAAAATTAGCCGGGTGTGGCGGTGGGCACCTGTAATCCCCCAGCTACTCAGGAGGCTGAGGTGGGAGAATAGCTGAAACCCAGGAGGCAGAGGTTGCAGTGAGTGGAGATCTCGCCATTGCACTCCAGCCTGGAGGACAGAGCAATACTCTGTCTCAAAAAGAAGACAGGAGGATGGGATGGGATGGGATGGGATGGGATGGGATGGGATGGGATGGGATGGGATAGAAAAGGAAAGACAGGAAAGGAAGGAAGGGAGAGAGAGAGAGAAAGAGAAGGAAGGAAGGAAGGAAGGAAGGAAGGAAGGAAGGAAGGAAGGAAGGGAGGGAGGGAGGGAGGAAGGGAGGGAGGAAGGGCCTTATTTTGAAGAAAGCAAGCACCTTATCCAGCCAGTCAAACATCAAGTTGCAGGGGAAATGGAATAACCAGGGGCAGGAGAGTTCACAAAGTTATCAAACAGCCAGAAAGGAGCTACAGGATTCCCTGGGCATTCAAGAGACTGCAGGAGAACTCTGCCTTGGAGTAAGAAATACTGAAAGACACAGGGAAGCCATGAATAGGACAAAGATGGCCCAAAGGAAACTTCCTCCCTCTCAGTTTGGGTAGAGCCCATGCTATTCCAGATCAATCTAGTTTTAGGTTATTTTCTACTGCTTACACTAGTCTTAAATTATTTTTTTTTCTAAATTACCTCCACTTACCCTGTCTCTTTTATAAAGATGAAGGAGGGAAAAGATGTCAGTGTATTTTCAACTCCTTAGAATGAAGACTGTCAATAAACAACATTATTTTTGGTTCTGCTATTATAATTCCACTGATTCTTTTGAGAATATCTTGAATATATTCATCTAATTATCACAGAGAAAAACGTATCATGACTTGGATAGCTTCTTCTGCCTAAGCCAATCTTTAATTTTCAGAATCAATGCAAGTCCTTCAGAGGGTCATATATTCAAGGCAGCCGTGGTATCATGGCAGGAAATTCACAGAGTAAGCCTGATATGCGAAGTGTACTCTATGCTTTGCCCTTGAAGATGTGACCTATAAATAATAATTCTCTCTGGGTATAGCTTAACACAAAGACTTCCAGCCCTATCCTATGTTTGAGAGCTGTCGCTCTTCCTTAAGCAAGTGCATATACTCATCTTCCCATTGTTGCTACAACAACAAAAAAAGGCGTAAATATGAAAGGAAGACTCCATATGACTATACATGTGCCAAACTTAACTCCAGGAAAATCCAAGCCTCCACACATAAAGCCCCACCCAGTTGCCCACTTTGCTAGTTCTTACGTAGTAAGGAAGAACCTCACCACTTTCCTCACACCCATCCAAATTCAAACCCACTCACAAACTTCACAGGGTAGTGCTTAAAAGACTCATTTCAATTCTCAGATTATAAGTAGGAAAAAGAATTAGACTTATCTATCCTCTTCACTACAGTTTTGTTCCTGAGAACAGACAGAGGCCTAGAGTCAAACATTCATATTATTTATCTTTACTCAAGCACATTCATAGTGTTCCCTTTACTCTTTCTGCGGTTTACATGCTTAATTTCTTAAACATAGTATTAGAAAACCATCTCGACTAAAGATAGAATATTTAAAAGAAGGAAGCCTCATTCATAAAATTGTTATTTCCTCCTAGAAACAGCCACAGCAATTCCCAATAGGGACAGCGACAAACCCCATCTTTTGAGTGTGGTGATAGTTGTCTTTTTCTTAATTATTATTATCTGTCTGAGGTTGTTGTGGTTGTTGTTGTTGTTGATTTTAGGAGAAGAGTCCATATTATGCCTATAGACAAAAATTATGATTCTTTAGACATTAAACATATCCCAGTCATATATAAAAAGAAGTGAAGAGATTCTAAGCTGAGGAGACATTGACACTTTGTTTGTTTGGAAGATAGTTTTTAAGAAAGAAGAAAAAAAATGATTTCTATCTAGATTAGGCCCAATCTATTCAGTGCTCCGGGGTCATCATATCTGGTTGGAATCTGAGAAATGCAAGGATGGAAGGCAAAATGAGAGGAATAGATGGACATATTTAGAAAAGGGAAAAGAAGGATAAGAGGGCAGAATGGAAAGGAAGACAGCATTGGGGATATTTTGGAAAAGAAAACATTAAGAGCTTTCACACAGGAAGGTAGTAAAATGGTAAAAAAAAAAAAAAAAAAAAAAAAGTTATATTCTCCCATTCTCGTTCATCTCAAGCATTGTGTCCCACTGAATATTGTTCATTATTATAAACAAAGTACAGCAATGTCTGAAACAGTCTATTAGGTTATTGAATTAGGCAGATGCAATCCTTCTCAGGACAAAATGTGGATTCTGCCATTTAGACATGGTAAATACTCTTTTATTTCTTCTTAAATCATTTTGTTTTAATACTGGAATAACTGTTCTTTAGAGAAAATATAATGAAGAAAATATTTATTTAAAATGTGGGTTTTATTGTCTTTCCCTTTTGTGCTAACTCAAATAATTTGCTCTTTGTTTTATAGGTCTTATTATATCAAAGCAAAATCATTTGTTTATATGGCTGACTCCAACTTTTTTTGAGAACTCCAATAACGGATTTCATGTCCTATTAACCTGTATACCCTCTAGCTTACTGTTAGTGAATAAATGAGCTGAAAAATATTAACCTTTCTAGGCAGAACTTTGACTTCAGCCAAGGCTTCATTCTGCCTAACAAGGATCTATGATTACAAGAAAAGATAAATGTATTAACACGAGTTTCAGGAGTAGCTAGTACTATATATCTGCATTTTCATTATGTATAAGAATTTCTGAATCTTATTTTTATTGATTACTTTAAATATACGTAACTTTTTTTAAAGCCAGGAATATAGTCTGTGTTTATACCAGCACAACACTTTACATATTTATAATGTTTCACAATTGTCAAGATACTTTCATACAGATCATCTCTTTTATACTTCACAATCTATGAGGAAGTTAAGAAAGATGAGGAAACTGGAACTCAAAGGCCTTAGCAACTTGGGCAACTTTGCATGTTTAGAGTGTGGAAGAGTCAGGACAAGCTTTTCTCAATCATGATCCAACACACTACCTAGTACCCCACAATCCCTCTGAATTGGTAACTGAAAAGACAAGTCATAGAACAGGAACATGCTATCTTGAATAAAAGATTTCTATGGACCTCAATCCCAAATGCAATAATTTATACTTAGTTTGATTGGTCGGCTAGTTTAACAGTATAATCCCAGAAAGTTCTCTGAAGAAAAACAAGAAAATCACATCCAAGCATGTCATACTGTATTCTTTAGTGTAGAAAGAAGGCTCTTCTATTATCAACAATATTCAAGAGAAAGAATTCAATGTGATTGGAAGGCATTTGGCTTATAGAAGCACAGTCATAATATTTTCCATTATCTTTACAGTTCTATGCCAGTCATGCTCAGTTACAGAACTTGAAACCCAAGGAGACAGTCCCATCAGAACAAAGATGTCTAGCTAAATAAACAAACTACATTTGACTCATTTAAATAGATAAATGTGGTTATGGACACTAACCACTCCACGCTTCCCCACCCGCCTCACTCAGCTAATTTGAATGTTATGCATCTCATGAAAGCAGAATAGAACTAATATTTTCTAACAATCTCTTCTAGCTTCTTGACCCTGCCACCCTAACTGGTTGCATAGCAATCAATATTCAGACTTCTTCAGTTATATCAAAAATATTTATGGATCTTAGAGATGTTAAGATAAGGAGGAAAATGGGTTGATGCCTTGTTTTTTGTCTTTCAGTACTCAAATACTTCTTTTCTCTCCCAGTAAAAGGGAAACCTTATCTCATCATGCTAAAACTTCAAAATGTCAAAGGTTTATATCTGAGGGGTATGTTAAAGATTATTCAATCAATATTATGTCCATATGGGTAAAAATGATTTCAGCCTTAATCACCATTATATTACTAGTATCTTCCCAAGTGCCTGGAATTGGTTAGCTGCCCAATAAATAGGAAAGGAGAAAGGAAGGAGGGAGGAAAAAAGAGAAAAAGAAAAAACAAAAAGAAAGGAGGAAGGAAGCAAGGGAAGGAGGGAATAATTTGCCCTAGTGAACTCAGTAATTCATTTATTTCAAGGTGTTTGGGGCATGAAACCCAAAATAGAATAAAAGCAATTAGCAGAATAAAGTACTTTGCTCTTTATTCCTCTATTCTATAGTAAAATATTCATGTTTGCCCCCAAAAATTGTGCTTTACTTCCTTCTTTACATTTTGGTCATTAGCCATTTAATGGAAGTTGATTGTATTAAGAAATAAAATCTGGGTAACTAACGTAAACATTGTCTGTAGCAGATCCTAATGTGGTAATTCTTGTATTTTATCTTACCATCTAATTCTTTTACATCATTACTAAAAGTCAGAATATAATATTTGAGTATGCTTGCTATTTGTTAACATAATTTAAATTTGTATTCTGTATTTATGATGTCCGGTCTACATGTGTCCAAACCAAGAAAGCAATGTGCATGCAGCATCAGCAGCTCCTAGAAATAGCAAGCAAATAAAGGATTTGCATAGTAAGTTCACAGATTCCTGTGATTCTGCTCTGCATTCTATTTTTGTGTGCTCTATAGAAAATATACTCTAGTATCTAAAATGCGGGTTGTTTCTTCATTTGTTAAATTCAAAGTTTGCTCAGCGGGATAATGTAAGTAAGTATGAAAGAAGTTTACATGATAAAATACCAATCTTCTAACCATGAGACTCCTTTGGAACCCCAAAGAGGTAAAATCAAATTGTATTTTCAGATAATTAACCCAATAGGTTTCAGATTCTTCTCAGTCATCTCTCTTACCACCACCATATCCAATTCTAACAGATTCTTTGATTTCTCATTCTCTACTTTTTCACAATAGACAATTCTCCTTTTGTGAGACTGACCAGCAATCGCAAATCACCAAGTCATTTTCCCACAGTCACTTGGAGCTCTTTGCTTTTCACTGACGGACTAATTAACATGAGCCAGTATGTTACGTGCATTGTATTTAATGATGATACTTTGGCCTGTACCATATTCTTTCATGTTAACACTAAACATTATTCCATAATTGCATTTTATCTTTTTAGAGATAGCTTCATCCAAAGTAGATCAGGGCAATATGAAAGACTCATTCTCCCAATTTCGAAAGCACTAGTGAAATGTGAGAATCAATATTTATCCTCCTTCAACATATATCTGTCAATGCAGAAGACCAAGTGTATATTCACTATTTTTAGTCAACTCTTATCTAATGATGCCTTATCATCTGAGTAACTAGAACCATGAATTTTCTGGGGTTTTTGATGACATCAACTGCTCAATTTATGGCAGATTTCTCTCTTGTTCATAACTATCGTACAGGCAAGGCACCAACCACATTCGTTCAGCTCTATCCTAGACAGTAGTTCCACTAAAAAAAAATTAGATATATCTGTTTCCTATTTTACAAAGCTGGCATTTTGCTTCCGGCACTCTTCACTGCATTAACGCCTCTCTCAATTAGGCAGTGAAAAGAGAGGGAAAATATGCACAGACTGTGCTCTGGCATTTCAATAGCAGTGCCTCCAGTCAATTTCTGCAGAGCTCCTTGCCTCCTGATTTAATCCCTCTTGTCAGTTGCTCATCATAACTGTATAAGTATGTTGCATTTATTTTACAATTCAATAATTCTCCAACAGGAAAGAGTATATCTACTGATGTATAATCCCTGAGCAAAGCTTGAGCTGTAAGAAAGCAATTACCAAGTCTTTATTTTATTTTGAAATCAGGTCATGTATGTTCACTCTAATTGTCAAGGTATAATAATTTATGATAAATTTTATATCATATATGTAGAAAGAGAGAAAAAGAAAGAGAGAAGAGTGGTCATCTCTAAGTTTACTTAATGATACCTAAGCTCATAAAATGAGAACATGAGCAACAGATTTACAAAGCCCACACTTGGGATTCCCCATGGTATCTGAGAAAAATCAGATCTTGCCTTAACAAATGTAGCCCAGCACTACAGAACTGAGCATGAAAAGTGGCATTCTTTCTTTACATGAAATCTTTCTCTATCAGGATAGAAATGAGACTAAAGGCTTGAGATAATTGCCCTTCAATATGATATATATTTCGTATCTACTACTTGTCTTTTTGTTACAAACAAAATGAGTGGAAACCTAAGATTCCATACACAAATTCATGTTGAGGGCATATGTATCCTGCCATTTAATATTCCATTCTCACTTACTTTCTCTATCTCCTCCATTCTGCTTACATCTCTAACTTATATTATCAGCTTTAACTCTTTTCTTTCACTTCCAATTGAAACATCATTTTTTTCCATTTTCACTAAAACTTTATTTTATTGCCAATTCCTCTCATTTTTATTTTTCTCTTTTTCACTCAAAATAATGAAAAAAAGGAAAACATTAGTGCACGGCATTCTGTATTAGTAAACAAAGGTTGAACCCACAGCTGTTGTCATCTTTCTTAATGCATTTACTTAAGTATTACCTCAGGATTTAAACCAGAGACTAGGGACTTTTTTACTCTATAGCATAAATTATTTGAAAGAATAAATTGTTTATGAATAAACTCAAATATAACTAATATGAACTCACATCTCCTAGTCATCAGAAACCAGAATTTAAAAGAAAAAAAATCTTATATTTATGAAGAAGGACATCCATCTTAGCAAAATCCACCATTCAGTACATGAGGCAAAGGAAGTAAAGAGAGATTCTGTGTACAGCAACTCCAGACATTTTCATATGCCTTTTGTCAATAACAGCAGCAGAGTATAGACTCATTAGTGGAAATGAAGTACTTTGGATATAAAAACCAAATGCATGACACAGCCTTCATCATCCAAGATCCAAAAATTCAATGAGGAGACAAAACACACAATCAACATAAGCAGAGAAAATAATTGTGAAAAGAGACTGAGAAACTGCAAGATAGACACGGAGAGATGTGAAGCTTGCACTGTGATTGTGCTGACAGGTGAATAAATAAGAAAAAAACATACCCAATGTCCCTTTGTCTTCCACCAAGGAAAAGGCGCCAGGCAGAACTGGACCTCCAGCAACCCAGAAAACTGAAAGCTTCTTAAGTGTTCTCCCTGTCTAATTTTTGGTTTAAGCACAATAGAATAAGTACTGGCTTATTCATAAATTTCACAGGTATTTGTGTCTCTCAGTCACTAGCCACTGTCCTAGGAACAGGAAGCTTACATATCACTTGACCTTGTTGGTTTCAGCCTACTAAGGAAAATGAACACCTAAAGAGACAATTACAACATAAATAGTTAGAGGGATGCAGAGACTGTGTGGCATGATGCAAGAAGGCCCCCTAAACTTAAATTTGGGAAGGATTCTCTGAAAAGGAAGAAAAAGAAAGCTGAGGGCCAACATGGCCCAAACCACAGCCCTTCCAACCTTCCAAAGGATCTGGGACATTAGAACAATTGTAAACTGAGGTCCTGCGTGTCAACCCTTTTGCCTTCTCTCCTCTCTCTCTCTCCATCATCCCACACCCCACCCCATCTCACTCATGTTCCATGTTTCCCATATTACAAAACCCTAAAGTAAGTGGCAGGGCTCCCAGGTTTGGCCTTAACTCTGTCCTTTGGTGGGGTTCCAGTGTGTCTTAGCAGGCATGATGGATTGGTGGGGTACCTGCCAAGACACACTGGAACCCCACCAGAGGACAGAGATGATTTATGTGAAAGTTTTGGAATAGGTAGAGGAAAACATGGGAAAATACAGAATTGTGTAGGTCATGGATATTGGTCCTTCACCAAGGCTCACAGACTCGTATCTGGGCTCAAAGAAAGAAAAGGCTGTAAATTGAAGCTCAAGGAGCTCTTTCCTGAAAATCTCTTACACTCAGAAGCACACAAGAAGAGCCACTCTGATGTCCAGCTAACAACAAAAGGCTTGTTTACTACTCAAGAACAAGGATATTAGTGACAGACAGATATATGCCAACTTCTTCAAAGAAAATAAAGAACTTTTTAAAGTTGTTATTTATATTATCATATTCTGACAGAATTTTGCATAACAAAGGCCTTTGTACCTGTTGGGGTCTCTCGCTCTCTCTTCGTATTTCTATATTAGTGTTTCTCAACCTCAGCATTATTATTATTATTATTACTATTATTATTGTTTTGAGACAAGGTCTTTCTGTGTCACCCAGGCTGGAGTGCAGTGGCAGGATCTCCCGTCACTGAAACCTCTGCCTCCTGGGCTCAAGCGATCCTCTCACCTCAGCCTCCCGAGTAGCTGGGACCACAGCATGCACCACCATGCCCGGCTACTTTTAGTATTTTTTGTAGAGATGGGTTTTTGCCATGTTGCCCAGGCTGGTCTGAAACTCCTGTGCTCAAGCAATCCACCCATCTCAGCTTTCCAAAGTATTTGAATTACAGGCATGAGATACTGCACATGGCCCACAACCTCAGCATTATTTTTAATCAGCATTGTGGGACCAGATAATTCATCATTATGAGGACTGTGCTATGCATTGTAGGATGCTACTAATCATTTTACAAAGGCTGCAACTTACTAGATGCCAGTGACACCTCCGCTCTAGCTGTGACAATCAAAAATGTCTTCAGATATTGCCAAATGCCACCGGGGGACAAAAGTCACCCAGTTAAGAACCACTGTTCTACAGTAATATGTGGTAATTTGGTACTTTTATATCTGTTGTCCTTTTTCCATGTGCCTGGCTCCCTAATAACCTCCTACTCAGTGATGATTACATAGTAGGAACTCAATAAATACTAGTTGACTGAAATGAATGAACCTTCACAGCAATGCATGTTTTTACTTTTTCTAAATTCTTTAAAGTTGAGGCAACTGCACGCTTTCCCATGTGGACCTCCCTCTGTGAGCAAAACAGAACAGGCCAAAAACCAAAGGCAGAATTTGGCTCAAAGAGAGAAAATGTGTAGAACAGAGTTATTTATTAAGAACAATCCAATCTGAGAAACATACTTAAAGATAATTTATCTTCCCTTCAGTTGCATCCATTTTCCTCCAGGGAAGCTTTATAACTGTGTATAAATGTTTGTAAACTCTTGCTTTCTCCATGGTTACAAGCTATGAGATCCTATTTATTTATACTAAGAGGTTAAAACTGAGGCTATTATCGACCAGAGATATACTAAGATAATGGTACTCCACTGATATTATTTGGGGCAAATATTTATCAAAAATATAAATTGAAGCCTCTCTAAATGAGTTGGACTTTATATTTCCTTCAACAACCCTAAATACTGAGAGAAAAAAGTCTTAAAGCAGAAGAAAAACCACAGGCAAAATAACTATGACAATATACAGCAGAGCAGGATAGGAAGTGAATCATGGTAAGAAGGAACACAAACAGCAGGGCATGAGATACTCTGAATGGCATGCAGCATCCAAGAAGAAAAGTCAAGCTTGGAAAGTTTGTACTCTACAAATCAGGGTCTGGCAAACGGCACAACAAAGGAGGTTGGCATCATGTCCCTGGGCTAAGTATATTGCCCAAATGCATTACATTGGAAGGTTCTGAGGTATTTGTGAGAAGTTGAATGAACGTTCATGGTCGGCTCAGAAATGTTGGTGTGTTGAGGCCAGAATGCATTCAATCTCCTCATTTCCTAACTTGAAGACAGGAAACTGGAAAAGCTTCATAAAGTATAGGGGAGACAGATTTCTTGTTTAAATGTAACAGTATGTTTCTCAAAATATTTAAACGAGCTAGGGAATAAATCTCTTAACTAGAAAGTTAATAAACCAAATGTGAGTGTTTTATCCATTTCTGAATTTAGTGTAGTATTTTCCCTAAATACTTTACAGCTTTAAAAGGGTAGAAAATAACAACAACAAACAATAAATAAAAGAATTTTCTTTTTTCTTTTACCCACACAGGGTGGAAGTTTCCGGAAGAAAAGAGAACCCCACATTTGCTGAGCATTTACTACATGACACTTGTGGGATCCTTCAAAAATGATATTTCATTTAATCAGAGTAATCTTGTGAGAGAAGTACTGATAACTCCTTTATACAAATTAAAAAAAACAGATCCCCAACACACATAGCTAGCGAGTACCAGAATTTGAAGCCAAATTTCTGTACTTACTTCCGTATACTGTGCTTGCAGTTCCAAAAAAAAAAGGAAAAAGTATTTTCCTGATTTGTTTTCCTTTTCAATGTTTTTTCTCAGAGAAGTCCAAAGTAAAAAGAAGCACTGTGTTAGAACTTTTCAAAGATTCTGGCATTTCTTCTTCTTTTTAAATGCAGACGAAGCAAACAAACCTCCTTCAATATATTTGCAGTCCTTCTCATATTCTACACAATTAAATTCAGGCTAAGATAGCAAAATGTATTATTTTAGATTTACATTATTTAACAATGAAATAGAAAATAAAACATCTAACTGATCTCAGATGTAACTAAATATAATAACTTCTGGCAAAAGTATGCACAATATTTACTATAGTTTTGGAGGTTTTATATTTTTAGTTTCTTAATCATAGTTTAGGGAATGTTTCTGAAGTACAAATCAAGATATATTCTTTCTCTTTTTTGCCTAATAATTTCTGACTTTGAGGCTATCATGATGATACTAAGAAAAGAAAGAAGGTTGTACAAACTCTTCTGCACTGAAATTTAAAGTGGTTGTAAATAATTTTCCTATTAGGTGACCATGACTATTCATACTGATAGGTTGCTAGGTCTGCATAGCTGATGTAAAGTATACCTGACATGTGAGGATGAAAAAAAAAATGCAAGTATTCCTATTCCAGCAGGAATAGGAATGGGAGTCAGCCAATATTACTTCTCCAAAAACATTGGCCCATACCCGAATCTCCATCCGTATCCCAAAGTCTTCTTTAGGAAAATCTCAAAGATGTTCTTTCCTATTCATTGAGTGCCACTGCAGGAGGATCCATTCCTTAGTTCTCTGCAATTCTGAAACTCTCATTTCCTCTGGGAAAAAAAAAAAATGGCCAAGGGAGGGAAGAGGTGAAACATTTCCTATGAAACAATTTTACTTAAAGTAAAATCATATGTTTTCCTCCATTGATCATACTAACGTATGGTGCATTAAAATTTAGTCTCATAAGTCTTTATTATGCAATCATTTAATCACACAGAAAGTGTGGTAATTTAATTAAAACAAGTAACATAGGTTAGCTATCCCTTGGGATACAAACCCAGGAAAATGATCTAATCCATTGGGTTTCCATTGTAAAAATGTATTAATATTAGGCCACAAGACCACAGCAGAAAAAAATGCTGCTCATTTGCAAAGCAGTGATGGGGCGCAGAAACAACTTGAGTTCAGGGAGCCAAAATGTACACCATTCTTTCTGGAATGAGTAGAGAGTTTCTAAGGTATTCTGCCACCTCTGCTCTCGTAGTGGCTAGGCAAATGCTGCAGGAGATGCCTTTTCAGAGATAAGAATCACACTCTGATTAGAATATATTTGCTGACAGTTCACATTATGATAGAGGGCCTACTGAATGAACTGCCAAGACAGGAAGCCATTTCTTCAGGGCATAATAGCTCATCTTTTAAAACATGATATTGTCTTCCTTTATAAGAAACAGTACTTACCAGTATTATTTTAAAATAAAGTTAATATTATTTACACCTGAATGTCTGATTGCCAAGACTATTGTTGCAAATATAGAAGTTCCCCTTTTTAAATTCCAAAGTCAAGTTTATTTCCATATGCTCGCCAACTATTGTAGTTCTCTTGCTTTGGGGAAACTAAAAAGAGAAAGAAAATTGTAAGAAAAGGAAGTTTAGACTCAAAAGGCCACATAGTAAAGAATAAAAAATAAAAATTACAAAATATCTCCTCCACCAGCCTCACCACAATGAATTAAATCCTGACATTGTTTTCTCCCTGCTCCCTGCGGCTAAGTTTCCTTGTTGCTAATACCTGAAAGCATATAAAAAATTTTAAGATTATTACCTGGTTAGATGAGTTAATGTTAATATATTTAACCATGATTGAACCTGTGATATCTTAGTTTGAACTATTTTACTTAATTGTATAGCCTTTGAAAGCTTGTAGAAGTGATAATATATTTTATTGAGAAGGGAGGACAAGAGAATTTGCCTGATGCATGGGGCACTAATTTGAAAGAATAAGAATATCATAAGAGCTCCAGGTATATTTCCTGAGCTATATTCTGTCAATTACAAATAGTTCTGGAATAGGAAATCACTGAAGAGTTCTGGTGATTTCTTGAGCTTGCTAAATATTATACTATTTCTACCCTAACTAATTCAAACTAAACAAATATAGATGGGACAGAGTATTCACAATATCAAAATAGTTTAAGATCTCATTTACTGTTATGTCTTTCCTCACCCAATCCAATCTCATCATGTCAAAGTAATGCCTCCAGTACTAACAAAGGTTCTACCTTGTGGAATATGGAACCAGTTTCAGTATCTTTTGTACTTAGCCCACTAGAGACACACCCAATAGAATAGGAGAAGATATTTTAGAAATGTGGCCAAAAACAATAGGTGGAAACTGGAAGAAATGGCATCCCAGAATCCAAAGAAATGATTTCAAGAAGAATGGGTTGATCAAGAGTATCAAAATTAAAGAGAGATTAAAAACCAAAATATAATAATGACTTTGATGTGTCTGAGGAGCAAGAAGTAGTTCAAGATGGTAGGAGCCAAGCAAAAAAGAGAGTAACAGGAGTATCCTCTCCAAGAGGTAGGAAAAGGGAAGATTATGTAAGATTATGTTCTTGTGTAAGAATAAGTACAATGAAAATCCACTGGAAGATTTCAAGTACAAGAATGAAATGAACTACTGTCCATTTTCAAAAGCACATTCCTATTGTGTGATAGAGAAAAGAATATGAGAGGCAGAGGGAAAACAGGACAACATTTGAGAAGGCTGTTACAGGGATCTAGTTGAAAGTTGATACTGGTTTGTATTGAGATGGTAAAAGAAGAGGTAGTGAGAAATTATCAGATTAAAATAAATATTTTTTTAAATAGAGCTGGCAGGATTGGTTATGAAGGGTAAGGGGAGTAGAGAAACTAAAGATGACGCGGACATTTTTGGTCTTATAATGGTGTTGTTTGATTATGGAGGACAATTTGGGGAGTATTGGATTTAAGAAAGGTGGTAAAGAAGTTTTCTTGGACTAGCCAAGTTTGAGATGTCTATTAGTCACTGAGCTAGTGGTGTCAAGTAAGAAGCAATATATAAACAAGTCTAGTTTAGAGAAGAGGTTATGGCTAACAATATAAAAGTGGGTGTCTTCAGTATATACATATTATATAAACAACAGTAATTGGTAAGTTGACCTGAAGAATGAAGCTAGGTAGAAAACAAACATGGAGGATGGGGATTCAACAAGCTATAAGGCACTCAAACATATAGAGGTTAAGAAGAGAAGTCTGCCAAGGAGAATGAAGAGGACTAGACCACGAGGAAGCAGAAAATACAGGAAACTCTTTGTCCCTGATACAAGATGGGAAATTATTTCAAGAGCTGCATCAAATACAGTTTAAAGGTTAATCAACACATTGTTTAAGAAATTATCATTGAATTTTATGACATGGATTCATAAGTCAATTTTACAAGAACTGATGTAATGACATTGGGATACAATTCTGACATGAATGAACTCAAGCACAATGGAAAGTGAGAAAGTTGATACAATGAATATGGTGGTAGTTTTGCACTGTGGTGACTGGAGTAACCTGGAACCATGTGTTATAAAACCACTTCTCTGGATGGTTCTAGATTAGAGCTGAACAAAAGATATATCTGCATGCAGAACTGAAGCAGTAGTTGTTACTCACTGAAAGTTATCAGAATTAGATGTGGTGAGAGGCAGACATAGAATCTGTCAGCCTGTACCAGCTTGTCCTCATTCTCTTCCCATTCTGCTTGCAGATCTTCTCCCTGAATGCACTGTGGACCAACAACAATTCCAGGCACACCATCAGGTGCATAGGCAACAGCCTTTCATAGACTTCTTTTGCAGCTGGACATGCCTGGCTTTGCAGATCCCCCTACAGGCTCTGACTTTTCACCCACATCAGCGCTTCTGGAGAGTGATTGGTGACCTTCCCTGATCCTTTAACTCCTTTTTTGTAGCCTTATTTCCTATATTCTCCCCCCATATTTCCAATAATTAATCTCTTATTCTATACTTGTTCTACTTCCCTGAATACAAGTATAAAACTGGTGCAAGTATAAAAATTGTTAAGGAAATTAGTTCTAAAGGGAAAGAGAGAAACATGGAACAGCTGAATGGTGGTGTAGATTCAATGACAGGTCTCTTCAATTTTTAAAATAAGAATTATTAAAGCATATCAGTATGCTAAGGGGATAAACCTAGAAAAAATGAGAAATTGATTATGCAGAACAAAGAGGAGATAATTCGGAAGTAAAATCTTTGAGAAAGAAGATGGGGGATCCAACCAAGTGTTGGTCTTAAGTAAAGTCAGAGGCAGTTTATCCATTATACTGAAAGAATAAGGAAATGAGCACAAATGCAGGGGAACTAATAAATTTGGGAACTGTAATAAATAGGAAGAGGTTTCTTCTTCTGCTTGCCTTATCAGCTGAGAGTGAAGAACAAGAAATGGATGGTGAAGGTTTGAAGAGAAGGAAGAAGTCTAATACAGATGTTTTGAAGCATAAGGAAAAAATTTGACTAGAGAAATTAGTGGAACATTTGTAAAGAGCTGAGGGGAAAGCTTGAAACTTATAAAAATGGGACAAGCCCATTCAGTGTATTCATCTGTTGGTTTCAGGTGTGCAGCAGAGGACTTGGGTTTAAATGGGATCCGAGTTTTGGTAAATTTAGACGATAGAGAAATATAGATGTATGCAGGGGAAAGATTTTAGTAATGGGTTCTAAACATGTAAAATGAAAAACAAGAATGTAAGAGGGAGCATGATGAGGGAAGAACATTAGATTTTTCAACTGGGCATAAGAATTGGTCCAGTGATGGTGCTAGAGAGACTGAGCTGCGAAGTTAGTAGAGTTATTAAAAAGTAGGAAGCTTAATATGCCTTGGAAATGGTGTAGTCTTTGGTAGTAACAAGATCTATGGTGTAAACATAGAAACAAATGGCTGAAGAGAAAGATGATTGATTAGAAAGGGGATCAAGTTAAGAAACTGAGATGTTGTAGTATTAAATTAGCCATCTTTGAAGAAGTTGATCTCCCAAATAAGTGTGATAGTGTCATGACGGAGAGAAAGACACAGCAAAACATCCACGTGCAGAATTTAAGAAGGCACTCACACTCAGGTGCTAACTCTGCGTTGGCATTACAGTAGGAACCTTAACTTGGACATTAAACAGAATGAAGAGCTACAAAAATGGGTACCATCCATTGAAATAATAGAATCACATAATTTTTCATAATAAAAATTTATATTCTCTGAAGGACATAATTTTATAAGATCTACAAGGAGGCTGCTCATAATCAATACGCTACTAATATGAAGAATATTAAATCAGTAAATCAAAGTTATTCCAGCATGATATGACCACATTGTTGACATGCGGGTGGAAACACGGTCTCACTTCCTTTAACCATCTTTCATTGCTTAGGGAAGGTTAAGTGGTTACAAAGTAAGAGTTAGAAAGTATTGCCATTCTCTCTTCTACCATGTAGCAGACTTTCCATTTTGCTATTTCTTATTCCTGGATAATGCTTAACTTTATCAACAGCTACTTAGTTAAGACTTAGAGTTGGCCGGGCGCGGTGGTTCACGCTTGTAATCCCAGCACTTTGGGAGGCCAAGGAGGGCGGATCACGAGGTCAGGAGATCGAGACCACGGTGAAACGCCGTCTCTACTAAAAATACAAAAAAATTAGCCTGGCGTGGTGGCGGGCGCCTGTAGTCCCAGCTACTCCGAGAGGCTGAGGCAGGAGAATGGCGTGAACCTGGGAGGTGGAGCTTGCAGTGAGCCGAGATTGCGCCACTGCACTCCAGCCTGGGCGACAGAGCGAGACTCCGTCCCAAAAAAAAAAAAAAAAAAAAAGACTTAGAGTTTGATTTTAGATAACTACAAAACTAAAACTGACTTCATAAATTCTTATCAATGGTATTCTCTTTCTTAAATCTAATGAATCTCTAAATATTTTTCTCACTTTACCTGCCCTGAAATATCCATTTACCATCTCACTTAGATTCATCCCAGTATTTCTGGCATTTATATTAATAAAAAAGAAAGGGGAAATGAGTATATCCCACTGACACTGAGGAAAATGTTGTAAGTATCATCATGAAAAAAAAAAAGATTGGAACAGGGTATTTGGTTTCTAAAACGTGCTCTAAATTCTTCCAAGAATTCTGAACATGCTAATACAAATGGAAATTATTTTAATTTCCCAATTGAAGAGAAAATATTTTTATTTGTAAATATATCTACCTCATTGAGGATTTTGTTTATAGCTAAATCCACACTGATGTTTCCTGGTATCTCGTTAGACAGTGTTATGCTGGCATTGCTTTGAAAAGAATAATGAGCATTATTTCAGAGCAATCATTGTATAAACTGTCTAATACCCCTCAATGTAACTTAAAACTATGTAAACTACAGTATATGTAATGAATGGTGATAGTGACTTAGTAGTAAGCTGGAAAAGACATTGCCGCCTACTTTTAGAAAAGACATAAAGATAGAATCTACTACACTGAGCCAAAAAAAACATGTAATCATGAGTCATATTTGCCATCCCAGGAATGTAATTAGATTCCTTTAGAGAATGAGCAAAGGCTTAAAACTACCAGTTGAAATAATTACTTTAAATGTCAAAGAAATTAAAAATACTCAAAAATCCTATTTGTGTTAGACATTTATGAGACAACTCTAATCTGCAACTTAATTGATATAAGGAGAAATATTCATCCAGGTCCTCCTAAAAATAGATCCAAGATAGAATTAAACATAAACGAATTTTGTTAAGGAAAATGCCTGTGTGAGGAAATAGAAAGGGAGCCAGGGAAAGCTGGGAGAAATGACAAAACCTGATGCAAGACTGGATCCAAGCACAGGAGATACAGAAAAAGTTAGACAGAAACTTACTCAACTGCCATGCAGCTCAAGGAAGCTTCAGCAAAACCGTCAGGGAGTCCTGGAGCCACAGTCATCATCAACGGAGTCGTGCATCTGTCAGGAACTGGCCTGCCTTAGTGCCCCTGCTGCACTCAGTTACAGGCTAAAAGCATCCCACAGGAAGTGTGGCCTCAGTGCAAATACCTTGATAAATTTCAGGGCAGAGCAGCTACACCTTCTGTCAATTATATTCTCTGTAGTTGGGAGTCCGTGAGGCACATTCTCATGGCTGCCAAAGGAGGGGAAAACAAACAATATTCTACAATACATATTTGGCATATGCATATGATAATTATTTTAATCAGGAATTCAAACGGATCTCAGTCTTATTTGTACTCAAGGAAAGAACTTTATTCCTGGTTTACGATGATTTGCTATGTTTTTTCTTTAATCTCTCTCTGATTTTTAAAATATTTTTTAGGCTTCTTTCAGGTTAGTATGTTTTATTCAGTTTAGCCCTTGGTTCTATTTTTTTCAACTGTCCCATTTACACTCCAAACTAAAAAATTTTAAACTAATCCAGGTGCCTACTTGTTCTTATAAATATTTAGTAATGCCTCCTTCACTATCCTGAAATCAAATGTTATGAATATTTTGGCATTTTGAAATTATTCATAGATAATATCAACTACCCACATATATAATGTCATAATGCAATATAAAGGGGAAAATAAAAAGAAAATATTTCTAATAAATTTAGTATATGAATATGAAAAGGTTTGAGAATGACTATATTAGACAGCACCATGAAGTAGTTATGTACTTGCACCTACTTAAAGTGAAAAATATTGTAATTAATACAACAAAAAGAAAAGTCATTCTGTACAAGAAGTTAGGAAAAATTACAGAGCAGTGATATAGATGAACAGTAGAATAAAACTAAAGATTAATTGTATTGTTCTATTTATTTGTACATGCATACCTCAGAGATCGTGTGGATTCTGTTCAGATTACTGCAATAAAGTTAACATTGCAGCACAGCAAGCCACACTACTGTTTCAGCTTCCCAGTGTACGTAAAGGTTATGTTTACACTATACTGAGGTCTATTAAGTGTGCAATAGCATTATGTCTAAAAATAACAAGGGATATATTAAAAATAATTTATTGCTAAAAATGCTAATGATCATCTGAGCCTTTAGTGAGTTATAATCTTTTGGCTGGTGGAAGAATTTGCCTTGACGTTGATGGCTGCTGACTGATTAGGATGGTGAAACGTGCTGAGACGGTGGCTGTGGCAATTTCTTAAAAGAAGATAACAATGAAGTTTGACATATTGATCCACTCTTTCTTTCACAAGACATTTCTCAGCAGCACGTGATGCTGTTTGATAGCATTTTACCTACAGTAGAGCTTGTTTCACATTTGGTATCAATCCTCTTAAACCCTGCTACTGCTTGATCGATTGTGTAATATTCCAAACACTTTGTTGTCTTCTCAACAGTGTTCAGAATAGTAGATTCCATCACAAGAAACCACTTTCTTTATTCATTAATAGATGATCAAGTTTCTTTGCAACTCCTCATCTGTAAAAGTTGTATCATGAGGCTGAAGCAGTTCAGTTACATCTTCAGGCTCCACTTATAATTCTAGTTCTGTTGTTGTTTCCACCTATAACTGCAGAGGAGGAGGAAGTAACGGCAGAGTTACTGTTATTTCTGGTAACAACTTAGAATCAACTTCTTAACTTCTGTTAGCACTGATATTTTGACTTCCTTCCACAAATCACTAATGTTCTAAATGACATGCTTTCTAGAAAGTTTTCAATTTACTTTGCCCAGGTCCATCAGAGGAATGACTATCTGTGAGAGCTATCAACTTACAAAAGGTATTTTTTAAATAATAACACTTGAAAGTCAAAATCGCTCCTTGATACATGGGCTGCAGAATGCACATTGTGCACATGTACCCTAAAACTTAAAGTATAGTAAAAAAAAAAAAATGAATAGCTTGAGAAAAGGCACTAAGGTAAGAGACTATCAGAGACTATCTGTTAGAGAAACAGCAGAAAGGCTAGTGCGGCTGCACTGGAGTGAGCAAGAGGAGGGTATAGTATGGAAGGTGAGAGAATTAACATAGAGGGCCCAGATCACATAAGGTCAAGTGGATTTTTGGATTTTTCTTTGAGTGAAATTTGAATTTTTCTTTGGGTGAAATTAAAAGCCATTGCAGAGCTTTGCACAGAAGAGAGGTATGATCTGATTTACGTGACTTACCACAGGGTAATTTTGACTCCTATATTAAGAATAGAGAGAGTCAACAAGGCAACAGGGTAAAAGAAAGGACAAGTTATTATCCAGTAATTACTTCTAATGGCAAAAACCATGATTTTAATGGCAAAAACCACAATTACTTTTGCACCAAGCTAGTAGAAGTCTATTGCAAAAATCCAAACAAACCAAAACAGCAGTGGTGGTGGAGGTGATGAGAAGTGGTCATATTCTAGACATAGAGCTGATAAGATTTCCTAAAGTATTAACCATAAGATTTGAAAGAAAGAGAGGTGTCAAGAATGACTCCAAAGTTATTGGCTTGAGCAACTGGAAGGGTGGAATTGTTATCAACTGATTTGGGAAAGGCTAAGGTGGAGACTTGTTAACCTGACTACACCTTTTTAAAGAATATGCAAGTGAAAACAACATTTTGCAAATCTGAATCTGTTTTTTTGTTTTTTTTTTCCGAGATAGAGTCTCACTCTGTCACCCAGGCTGCAGTGCAGTGGCACGATCTCAGCTCACTGCAACCTACACCTCCTGGGTTCAAGAGATTTTTGTGTTTCAGCTTCCCAAGAAGCTGGGATTACTGGCAACCACCACCACACCCGGCTAATTTTTGAATTTTTGGTAGAGACGGGGTTTCACCATGTTGGCCAGGCTGGTTTCAAACTCCTGACCTCAGGTGATCTGCCTGCCTTGGCCTCTCAAAGTGCTGGGTTACAGCCATGAGCCCCTGTACCCGGCCTGCAAATCTAAATCTTTAAATCTACCCTTATATAATTGCTAGAATATGAAAATGGAAAATTCTTGGTAAGCAAGTTTGCTTGCTTAATATTTCATAAGTCATAAAATGTCCTTCATTTAGAGAAATTAGTCTCATTTCCTTGCAGCTTTCCAAATACATTCAAAAACCTTTCAAATTATTTTCACAATTTCACCAAAGTAGCAATTATGATGTTCACTTTCTTGTCATCAATTGAATATAAACAGAAAGTATTAACAAACTTTAAAATGTTTTTAGCTGAGGCAGGAGAATGCCGTGAACCCGGGAGGCGGAGCTTGCAGTGAGCCGAGATCGCGTCACTGCACTCCAGCCTGGGCGACAGCGAGACTCCGTCTCAAAAAAAAAAAAAAAAAAAAAAAAGATTTACTGTAAAGAGCCATCTACTGTGTCCAGAATGAAAGTCACTGTACAGTATATAAAATAATCTATCAGTTAAGGGGTTAATCATACATTTTAAAAATATAATTGAGAATTTCATTGATTTTAGAATCTTGCACTTTGATTCCTTAGATTAAGTGTTGTCAAAGTATAAAGTAATGAATTCCTAAAGCATCTAGTGTTAACATTTTTAAAGGATAAAAAAATGATGCAAAGAATCCAATATCATAAATGGTGATGTGACTTCCAATATGGTGAACAATTTTTAGAAGCTTCTGAACAGAAAACATACCTTTGCTTTGAATCACAAAATGGCCACGTTCTCAGAAAATCAAGCATATATTAAATCAGTGCAAGCAATATTTTGTGCTCTGTTTGTAAAATGGAGGTCAGCTATAGGTTTGGGTTATTATAAGCAAATATTTCATATAAGAATATCCAGGCTGGGCACGGTGGCTCACACCTGTAATCTCAGCACTTTGGGAGACCGAAGTGGGTGGATCACGAGGTCAGGAGTTCAAGACCAGCCTGGCCTAGATGGTGAAACCCCATCTTTAATAAAAATACAAAAATTAGCTGGGGATGGTGGCAGGCGCCTGTAATCCCAGCTACGCGGGAGGCTGAGGCAGAGAATTGCCTGAACTCGAGAGGCAGAGGTTGCAGTGAGCCAAGATCGTGCCACTGCATTCTAGCCTAGGTGACAGAGTGAGACTCCATCTCAAAAAAAAAAAAAAAAAAAAAAAAAAAAAAGGATATCCAGCAGGTTGAGGTTGATCGTAATTATGTCCAACAATGGATAGTTTTTCTGGCCTGCATTACAGGACATGTATTTTCCCTTGTCCATGCCAATTAACTGACAGGAACTTCTATGTACTAGGAAAACAATTGTTTCCCCTACTATAATCTCAACACTCGACACTTCTATGACCAGATGTGTGGTTTTTTTTTCACATGGACCAATTCTACCACACCAGCTAGGTGTTCTACAATTTAACTCAATTCTGATTCTCTCTGCCTAGAGACAGCATCAGATTCCACAGGTTAAGGGCTCAGTTCTACAAGTCTGCCCCCGACTTCAAGTGTCACTCAGCCGAAGTGATCCTAGAAAACCCACAATTTTTGTCCAACATGGCTAAAGATCGGAGGTGCCATTGATCCCCTCCTTAGGTTTGATAATCTGCTAGAGCAGCTTACAGAACCCAAGAAAACAGTTTATTTACTATTGCTGATTTATTACAAAGGATATAGATAATGGCTAGAGGAAGAGATACATATAGTGAGATTTAGAAGCGCCCAGAGCACGGCAGCTTCTGTCTCCATGGAGTTGGGATGGACACCTCCTGGTAGGTGAATGTGCAGAATTTCAACTCTATGACATCCTTAAGAAGGCAAAACTAAAAGTAAAAAGATCCGTGATTCTAGAGAGAGTGAAGAGATTTGTGGAGAGATGACCAAAGAGAACAGAGAGAATTTTAGGGGAAGTAAAAATGTTTCACATAATATTATAATGATGCATACATATCATTATCCATTTGTCTAAACCCACAGAATGTACAACATCAAGCATGAACCTTAATGTAAATTAAGGACTTTGGTCCTAATGATGATATAGGTTCATTAACTGAAACAAATGTACTGCTTTGATAACAGATTTTGATACTGGGAAAGGCTATGCAAATGTAGAGACGGGGGTATATGGGAAATTGCTGCACCTTCCTCTCAAGTTTATTGTGGCCTAAAACTGCTGTAAAAAATTGTCTTTAAAAAAAAAAGTCAGTTGCGGCCGGGCGCGGTGGCTTACGCTTGTAATCCCAGCACTTGGGAGGCCGAGGCGGGCAGATCACGAGGTCAGGAGATCGAGACCATGGTGAAACCCCGTCTCTACTAAAAATACAAAAAATTAGCCGGGCGTAGTGGCGGGCGCCTGTAGGCCCAGCTACTCTGAGAGGCTGAGGCAGGAGAATGGCGTGAACCCGGGAGGCGGAGCTTGCAGTGAGCCGAGATTGCGCCACTGCACTACATACAGCCTGGGCGACAGAGCGAGACTCCGTCTCAAAAAAAAAAAAAAAAAAGTCAGTTGCAAGTCTACATGACCCTAAAACATAGAGATAAAAACAAAAATACAGTAATCTAACTACTTCTGAAATCCAGAAACACATATCAATATTTTGAGCACTTAAAAAAGTTTGTCTTTTATGTTGCTGTTGTTAATCGTCTACCACTCCAACTTCAATTTTCATCGTGCTCAGGTGCAAACACTCTATCTTTATCTTCTCACACCTGATAATGATCAAACATATACAAGCATAAGTGTACACAACTCTGAAAACTGCACTCCTCAGGTAACATAAAACAAGGCAAAAAAGATACCTTCCAGGTTGGAAGATACAGGTCTAATGCATAAATTATTGTTTGTTTTACAGTAGCTCTACAGCATTTCCCTATTGACATCCAAGTTAGTTCCAGTTTTTATGTACTGCAACTAACGCTAAACACTCTCATCATGTAGTATTACCAGCCTAATACTTTTATTTTTATTTAGAAGATAGTTTCCCAAAGTCAGATTGCGGGCACAAAGACTCTGTGTAATCGTAATTTAAATCATCTTTAGAAGTTTATTTCTCAAAACAGCATTCATTAAATCATACTTGTACCCCAAAATCAATGAGGAATTACATCCACATTCTGGGATGTAAACATTCTTTTAAATTTTAAATGTAACATTCTTTTAAATTTTGTCAGTCAGATTGAAGATAAACAGTATCACACTGATGGCTTAATTAAACTTCTCTTCCTATTAATGAGAAGAATGACAGTTTTGTTCTTTTTTTGATCTTTGAATTTCCTTTCTCTAAATTACACACACATATTGCATCTTTTTTAAAATTATGATTTTTATATTTTCGATTTACAATGGTTACTTACATATTATAAATATTAACTATCAGACTGTCATAGATAATTCAATTTTTTCTAGACAATAGTTTGTCTTTTAACTTTGCTTACGGTCTTGTCATTCAAATTTTTTACTCTTACTTTTTATTCTCAAATGTGCTTATTTTTTATGCCTCAGAGTTTTCGATCTTGCTTAAAATTGTTTCCTATAAGTTGGGGTAACAGTTATACAATTTATTATTTTGTTAGATTTAACTTTATTCATCTGAAATCCTAGCTTTGTTAAAGTCTTTTCCAGATGGATAACCAACTATGTCAGCACATTTATTGAATAAACTATTCTTTTTCTACTACATTGTAATATCATTTTTTGATTATTTTAACAATCTTTGTATCCTGGTTTTATGTCTAGATTCATATGTGTTAAACTAATCTGCTTTTCTATTCCTGTACCTGTGCCATGCTGATTTCATTACAATGGTTTGGTAGTTTCAGTATTGGGCAAGGCAAGTGTCCATTTAACATTCTTTCTCATTTGTTTCTTGAACGTTCTAAGACATTTTATCTTTAGAAAAATGTTTCTTGTTCATCAATAGTTCTATCCAGTATTTGAAACCATTGATATTCTCCATGGAATTGCTTTAAATATATAAATTAATTTAAAAGGATTGCCATTTTAATGATGCTAAGTCTTCTGATACAGGACCATCAGCATCTCTCAGTTTGGCTGGTTTTTGTTTTATGTCCTTTATTAAGATTACAATTTTGCTTTCTTTTCTAAATTAAGAAAAACTAAGACATGAAGACAAAAGTAAACAACATTTAAATATATAATGTCCTAAATAACTGAAGCTTTATCACCTTTGTAACTACCATTTAGGTCAAGAAACAGTACATTACCATTACACCAAAGTTCTCCCTCCAATGTGTCTCTTTCCAATCATATCCTATCTTCTTCCCCCAGAGGTTAATTAGAGTTAACAACCATACCAAAGTTTTGCTTTGCTTTAATGCCACAATTTGTTGAATGTAGAGGATTATATCCTTTTCATTGTCAGAAACCAATTTCAATATTAGAAAAATAGATGTTTTTACTTACCCCAAATTTCCCAATGTGGTCAAAAAAGATACCTGATATTATTTCAATATTCTTAAATTTGTTTAGTCTTGTTTTGTGGCCTAACATACGATCTATCCTGGAGAATGTTCTGTGTGTACATGAGAAGAATGTATATTCTGCTGCTGTTGGATGGAATGTTCTTATGTCTGATAGGTCCAGTTGATCTAACATATAGTTTGAATCTGGTATTTCCTTATTGATTTTCTGTCTGAATTATCTCCATTGCTAGAAGTGGAGTATTGAAGTCAAATACTACTGTTGTATTACAGTCTATCTCTTTCTTCAGATATATTACTATTTGCTTGATATATTTAAGTGCTATAATACAAGGTGCTTATATATTTACAAATGTTATATCTTCTTGCTGAATTGACCCCTTTATCATTATATAAGTACCTTCTTAGTCTCATTTTACAGTTTTTGACTTAAAGTCTATTTTATTTGATATAAGTATGCCACTACTTCTCTCTTTTGGTTTCCATTTGCATGGAATATATTTTTCCATGCTTTCATTTTTAGTATGTGTTCCCTTACGGGTGAAGTGAGCCTCTTATGGGCAATATATAGTTGCATCTTGTTTTTGTTGTCTGTTTGTCTGTTCGTTTTATTCATTCAGCCACTCTCTGTCTTTTGATTGGAGAGTTTAATCCATCTACATTCAAGGTAATTATTGATAAAAATTTGCTGCTGTAATTTGTTCATTGTTTTCTGGTTATTTTGTAGATTCTTTGTTCCTTTCTTCCTCTCTTGCTGTCTTTCTTTTTGACTAAATTATTTTCTCCAGTGGTATGCTTTCTATGACAGTATGATTCCTTAATTTTTAGCTTGTGTGTATGTACTATAGGATTTTGCTTTGTGATTACAATGAGACTTACAAAAAGCAGCTTATAATTATAATAGGCTATTTTAAGCTGATAACAACTTAACCTACGATTTTACTCCAAACTCTCCACACACATTTTATTTTTTGTGTGTCACAATTGACATTTTTTTGTATTGTATCTCCCTTAAAAAATTATTGTAGCTATGATTATTTTTATAGTTTTATCTTTTATCATAATAAAGATATAAATGATTTACACACCAATATTAAAACATGAAAGTATTTTCAATATGAACATGTACTTACTTTGACCAGTAAGTTTTGTATGTTCATGTTATTGTGTTACAAAGTAGCATCATTTTTTTAAGCTTGAAGAACTCCCTTAGCATTCCTTGTAAGGCAGATTTGGTGCTGATGAATTCATTCAGCTTTGGTTTGTCTGGGAGTTTATATCTCTTCTTTATTTCTGAAGGATAGCTTTGTCACACGCAGTATTATTGGTCACCATTTTTTCCCTTCAGCACTTTGAATATATCATCCCATTCTCTCCTGGCCTCTCTCTTTTTAAAAGGTCCTTGCTGAGAAATCTGCCAATATTGGAACTCTCTTATATGCTATTTGCTTCATTTCTCTTGCTGCTTACAGGATCCTCTCTTTGTCTTTGATTTTTAAGAGTTTGCTTATAATATGGCTTGCTGTAGCCTTATTGGGATTGAATCTGATTGGAGATCTTTGAGCTCACAATACCTGGATATGTATATCTTTCTCCAATTTGGAAAGATTTTTACCATTTTTTGTAATAATAAAAATATTCCATTGTCTTTCTCTTCTCCTTCCCAAATGTCTATAACTCAAACATTTGCTCTTTTGATGCCAGCCTGTACATTTTGTAAACTTTCTTCATTTCTTTTCATTTTTTTTCTTTTTTCTCCTCTGACTGCATATTGTCAAATAATCTGTCTTTGAGTTTACAGATTCTTCTGCTTGATCAATTCTACTGTTGATGCTAGCTAATGCACTTTTCATTTCATTCATTGTATTTTTCAGCTCAGAATTTCTATTTGCTTTTTATATAATTTCCATCTCTCTGTTAAATTTCTAGTTTTTGTTATGTATTGTTTTCATGATCTCATTGGATTGTTTCTCTATATTTTTTGAAGCTCACTTAGCACCTTTAAAACAACTATTTTAATTTTTGTCAAGCATTTTGTGTGTCTCCATTTCTTTGGGGTCAGTAACTAGGAGATTACTGTGTTATTTTTGTGTAGTTATATCTCCTTGGGTTTTCTGTTTGTTTGTTTCTTGAAAGACATATTTCAAGATACAAAGACATAATTTTTCTATGAGGGAAAAAAATCAATGTATTCTTTCTATCTACATATAAACATCCTGGACATGGAATGTTTAAAATATTCAAAGGGGTTGCAATGTCAGCTTAAAAAGCCAAGACTTTTACTTTTCAGGGGACCAAAGTCAAGAATTGGAGGGAGGAGGAAAACATAATATAAACAAATTGTTTTTTTCAACACTCTAATAAGTTTTGCTAGCAAAAATGACTGAGCTACCTAACTTCAAGGCAGTGAGCAAGCCTTCTAGGTTCCATGAACACATCCCACCCACACCACCAGGACACAGATACTTGGTTTTTATTAACATGAAAGGAAAGTTGAAGGGAGCAGAAATAAGAAATACATCTTACATTTTTAAAAGAAAAGCTTTAGTCAAAATAAATTTAACAGTGTTTGAGTATTAAAGGATTCATGAATCAGGCAGCAGTCAGAATAGGAAAAGCCGCATTCTAACAGCATGAGTAGCAGGTTTTTATAGGTTGAACATGGAAGTAAAGAAACTACTTTCCTGGTAAAAGCTAGGTATTTGCCTCATTTGAGTACAGACCAATGGGAGGTTCCTCGTTATATAATCAATCAGCTGGCTGGATGTTTGTGATTGGTTAAGAATTTTTGTTTTGTTCTGTTTTTATAATCAGTTATAGAATATGCCTCCAAACTATATTTTAGTTTGCTTATGTAAGGGGCTGTAGGTACAAAGACAAACTTAGGCTAATAGCCTCCTCCTTATTCTGTTTTAACACTTTAATCCCCTCCTAAAGTTTTACTATTGAACACACAGAGAAGGAAGCTTAAGTACAATATTTCTAAAGCACTTTCTATTTGATTTATAGATTTAAGATAATATTAATTCATTTCTTTTCATACTAATAGTTAAATGCAGAAGCATATAATATAAAAATATTTTTACATATAGAAGGATTGATAATAAATAAGTAAATAAAAATATTATTCAGAATAATTGGGCCAAACAGGTAAAAAGGATGGAAAAAAATAGACAATATAATAAAAAATACTTTTCTTAAATTATTCAGGTAATTATCTTAGTTATCCACTTCAGTTTACAAGTGCCAATCCCAGCTTAATAATCACAAAATATCTTCTGAGATTCTTGACACACATTAGATAAAATTGGTGATTTCTTTTAAATGTCCATTTAATGGCCAAATTTCTCAATGCCAACACTGAGCAATTACCCAAATTCTAACTAAATATATTATTTTAAAAAATGAACTCAGTCAAATATTTATAATAATCACTATCACACATATGACTACTACATTCACATTGAAAAGAAGCCCCAATCTCATATGAAAGCACAAAATTTGAGAAGGTACATAACATTGACCCATATTCTTACATATAATTTATTATATAATTATTTAAATATAGTATGGCTTTTATTTTCGAGTTTTTCTGTCATAAATTTCATATTAAGCTCCTGTAGAGATGCAAAGGCAACTATATATGTTTGTCTTGTCTGAAAACCAGTTTCTCTTCAATGTATTTTTGTGTATGCTTGTGTGTTTGTAAATCAAAACTAGTAGATTATGGTAATTCAAAAAGGAATTTGGGGTTATAGAAGAGCAAAAACAGAATTTGGGGCCTCACTAATTTTAAACTGGCAAATGAAAGAAAACATAAATAGAAACGAAATAATTTTATCTAGGCAATTAACATTTAGGAATCTTCAATATGAAAATGTTCTAGTAAGAATCTCAGAATTGTAAAATCTCAATTTTTTAAATTTTATTTATTTATTTATTTATTTACTTATTTGAGACAGAGTCTCGCTCTATTGCCCAGGCTGGAATACAGTGGTGTGATCTCAGCTCACTGCAACCTCCAACTCCTGAGTTAATGTGATTCTCCTGCCTCAGGCTCCTGAGTAGCTGGAACTACAGGTGCACCCCACCACACTCGGCTTTTTTTTTTTTTTTTTTTTTTTTTTTTTTTTTTTTTTTTTTTTTTTTTTTTGCATTTTTTGGTAGGGAGGGCGTTTCACCATGTTGCTCAGGCTGGTCTCCAACTCCTGACCTCAAATGATCCACTCACCTCAGCCTCCCAAAGTGGTAAAATCCCATTTAAATTTAGATAGAGCCGGGCATGTTAGCTCATGCCTGTAATCCTAGCACTTTGGGAGGCAGAGACTGGCAGATTGCCTGAGCTTAGGAGTTCAAGACCAGCCTGGTCAACATGGTGAAATCCTGTCTCTACTAAAATACAAAAAATTAGCCCAGCTTGGTGGTGCATGCCTGTAGTCCCAGTTGCTCCAGGAAGCTGAGGCACGAGAATCGCTTGAACCCAGGAGGTGGAGGTTGCAGTGAGCCGAGATCACGCCACTGCACTCCAACCTGGGTGACAGCACAAGACTCTGTTTCTTTAAAAATTAGGCTGGGCGCAGTGGCTCACGCCTGTAATCCCAGCACTTTGGGAGGCCAAGGCAGGTGGATCACAAGGTCAGGAGATCAAGACCATCCTGGCTAACACGGTGAAATCCCGTCTCTACTAAAAAAAAAAAAAAAAAAATTAGCCGGGCGTGGTGGCAAGCACCTGTAGTCCCAGCTACTGGGAAGGCTGAGGCAGGAGAAAGGCATGAACCCGGGAGGCAGAGCTTGCAGTGAATAGGGATCACGTCACTGGACTCCAGCCAGCCTGGGCGACAGAGCGAGACTCCATCTCAAAAATAAATAAATAAGTAAATAAATAAATAAATAAAATATAAAAATAAATTTAGATAGCTATAGATTTTTATAATGAAAATGATTAAAATAATAGACATGAAAATGTAAACAACAGAAAAAGTGTTACCAGTTTTATGCATTTATTTTATTTTTCTAGTCTCATTGAATTGCTTTTGCTCCTTTCAGCTTCCCTTTTCAGCTCTTGATGCCTCTTTCCTACAGACACGAGTGCACATAAGAAGCCAAGCCCAGGATGTTCTTCTCAGTGAGTGAGTGTTTTGGAAGAGGCTGGAACTGAGCCCCTGGGGCACTGCCCCAGGGAATCTGTCCCCACCATTGTTGGTCCACAGTTACAGTTGCCCTTGCCCTGACAGGAAGTAAAACAATTCTATTTATTCAGAGGTGTATCCCCAGTGCTTTGCCCAGTATTTGACACATAACAGGTCCTCTGTAAATATCACTCATAAATGAATTGATACCAAATCCCATGTATCCAATTATATTCTAATTACAATAATGTCTGAGAATCAGCATCATCTGTGATGCCTCACATTGAGACATAATCACAACTGATGAATGGATTATATTTAGTGATATAGGACAAGTGTAGGGAATGCTGGGATTACTACCGGCTCTGCTAACGACTACTTATGTAATTGTCACAATTTATATGAACTTTCCATGCCTCAGTTTCCTCATCAGTAGTAAAAGGAATACTAGTGCCTGCATCATGAACATTTTGTCTCAATTAAAAAAAGTATAGACACATTTTTAGTGCTTAATTATTGCTACTATAATGAAAAGTAGCGAGCATTTGGATGATAATCAAAGGACAAACAATTTTGTCATCATAATAATTCCTGAGTCCAAGATACACATATGACCTAAAATATCACCAGGTAGGTTGCTTAACCTAGCAATACTATGTATATCAGTGTCTTATTAGGGTTAGCAGCAACAATCTCAGCTTTCTTAGTCACATTTTATACTGAATGGAAGCAAGCATTTCGATGATAATCAAAGAACAAACAATTTTCATTTAATCAAAAGACTAAGATAATTCCTTTCCATATGGCTTATCACTGAAGAACTATTTAAAATTCATTGATATGAAAATTATTTTAAAATATGTTACTTCAGTATATTAAGTAGCAGGATAAAAATATGCATGAAAATTCTAAATTAAAATAGTAAAATGAACTCTATGATTCAGATATATATATAAATATATATATATATAAATAACGATATAGATTTCTATGTATGAAAGTTCTAATCAGCCACAATGCAATTACAAGACAAACTTTTTGGAGTTAAGTCAAATTTTACAGGTTAATGGCACAGTCCTCCACACGTCTTCTCTCACTTCAGACACTGGCCACAAGGTCTAGGGTTCCCAAGGTACCTTCACTTCTGACCAACTGAATATAGATCTGGAGATTCCAACTACACCCTTTAGATTCAATAATTTGCTGGAATGACTCACAGAACTCAGGAAAACACTATACTTATAATTGCAGTTGTCTTCTAATGGATACAAATCAGGGCCAGGCAAAGGAAGTAATGCATACGGTGAGATCCAAGAGGATCCCAAATGTAAAGCTTCAGTGTCTTCAGGAGATGTCATCATACTGGTACTACCATGCATATCACCAACTAGGAAGCTGACCCAAGCTTCAGATGTCCAGAGTTTTATTGAAGTCCCATTATGTAGGCATAATTGATAGAATAACTGGCCATAAGATTGAATTCAATCTCCAGCTCTGCTCCCCTCCACTCGTCAGAGGTAAGGATATCAGGCCTGCAGCACCTGGTTCAGTGTCAAATCCTTAGGCTGGATATAGTGGTTCATGCCTGTAATCCTAGCAAATTGGGAGGCCAAGCCAGAAGGATTACTTGAAGCCAGGAGTTTGAGACCACTCTGAGCAACATGATGAGACCCTGCCTGTCTTTAAAAAATAAATAAACAAACAAACAAACAAATTAGCCTGGCATGGTGGTACATTCCTATAGTCCTAGCTATTCAGGAGGCTGAAGGATAAAGATCGCTTAAGCCCAGAAGTTCAACGTGGCAGTGAACTACGACGGTGCCATTGCACTCCAGCCTGGGTGACAGAGTGAGACTCTGTCTCTAAAAAATAAATAAATAAATAAATAAGTCAAAACCTTTCACTTGCACGGTTGGTCAGTCTTAGCATGGCCATGCCAATCCCCATATGAAACTATCTGGGGTCCACCATGAATCAATCACCTTGTTAGTATAAACTCAATTGTGGTCCCAGGTGTCCACCGTTCATAACAAAGATATTCCTATCACTGGAGAAATTCCAAGAACCAGAGACAAAGGTCAGCAAAATACTTTAGTATTCAACGTTGGCATTAACTAAAATTGTCCAACATATCTTTGAAACACATTTAAATCAAGTAAATTATTGACATCTTAAATAATACGATCTCCTGGCCATCAATAAATTTAGATTTTTTAAATGCATAATATCATATGTCCATGAGTCAACTGTTACTGAGACTACTATCAGTTGTAAATCTAACCATTAACATGAGAGTAATGAGTCTCTACTGATTTTAAGGTTTTTGTCTCTCTTGTCAGATACAAAAGAAAGGCAGGTATCTTTGACTGAAATTTAGACTCAATTTTAAAAGTTCGCCATATTACTTCAAAGACAAAAAGCTCCAAATCTAAGCACCACTGGGTGGTTAACCCTCAGTCTAGTGACACCATTTGGCATGACTCCTGGAAGAAAACTAATCAGCCAGTGTGAAGGGCTAATAACTAGATACCGTGTTGTATGATGTTGGCCTGTTTTCCAGCTGTGCCAGCTTACTCACCCTCTTGCCTGAGCCTGAATAAGATCCTTGTTTATCAGATACAGACTTTGGTAAAGTCCATGTGACAATGTTCCCAGGAATCCTTCCAAGAAATCAAATCTGCCTGGTCTTAAAACTGCTTTCAGCATGACTGCTGAGAGGGACCCAGGAAACAAAGAATGGAAGCTATTATAGCCACAATGAAATTGGGAGGTCACAACCACAGTTCTTTAGCTGTCGTGAAAATAGCAGTGAACCCAAATAATTCCAAGTAAAGCAAACTTAATTTTGTGAACAAAAACAAAGAAAAAGAAAACAATGTAGGCCTTGAAAACCAGTTTGTCAATGAACAAGATCAAAGCATCAGGAATTTCTTTTAGCATAGCTCTCTTTAGTTGTAGAAAATAAACATGAAAAGGAATGCTTTAAGAGAAAAATCCCAGTCTTGTCTAGGGCATGAGCAGCATTACTCCCATTTCACAGATTAAAAAGAAAAAGAAATAAAGTCCTTAAGGCAAAACCATGAGCTGATAGAAACTAATATTTATTTAACAAATCACACAACACTGCTTCTAAAGGAATCTTCAAGGAGATTACACAAAAATTTGTGCTGATCTCCAATTGCAGATACAAATCTTCCCTGTGGATGTTGCACACTGATCTGAAAGAACTTCTGAGAGAGAAAACAAACTCGTTGGTGAATTCCAAAGGAAAGAGTCTACATATGTCCTTTATATTCTCAGCTTTTCTTTACCAAGATCCTTCATTCCTAAAATATAAAAATCAATCACTTCTGCTTACAATTTAAAATGTTATATCTCTGTTTCTAACTTGTATTAGTTTCCTTTTGCTGCTGTAACAAATTGCCATAAACTTCGTGCCCTAAAGCAATAAAAATTTAGTATCTTACACTGCTGGAGGTCAGAGGTCTGAAATAGGCCTCTCTGGGCTAACATCAAGTGTATGCAGGACTGCATTTTTCCTGAGGCCCTGGGGAGCATCTGTTTTCTTGGTTTCTCCTGCTTTTGGACAGCCACTGCATTTCTTGGCTCATTGCCCTGTTTGTCCATATTCAAAGCCAGCAATGGCCAGTGGAGTCCTTCTCACATGCAATCACTCTGACTCTGACTCTTCTGCTTCCTTCTTCCACATTTAAGAAAAGGCTTGTAATTATATTGGGTACACCTAGGTAAACCAGAATACTTTCCCTATTTTAAGTTCAATTGATTAGCAACCTTAATTTCATTTGCTATCTTAATTCACCTTTGCCATGTCACCTAATATATTCAAAGTTTCCCAGAATTGAGTTACAGGCATCTTTGGAGGCCAAAGTATACATACATTAAAATTCTATAGTCTTTTGATGTGAGAACACAATAGTAAAAATATTCAAACTCCCACTTTGCTTCTGCTCTGCAATAAACAAACTTTATGCTGGTTCATCAAAAAAAACCATGTGGCCCCTCTGAGTGTCAGTTTCTTCATTTGGCAATGTTAATAGTCATTAATTCCGAAAACAATTAAACTGAATTCATCGGCATTATTCGTATTATTCAATGATATATTTTAAATAAATCACCAGACTGACCAACAAGAAGAAACCCCATCTCTACAAAAAATACAAAATTACCAGGGTGTGGTGACGCATGTCTGTAATCTCAGCTACTCAGGAGGCTGAGGCAGGAGAATCGCTTGAAGCTCAGAGGCGTAGGTTGCAGTGAGCCGAGATCGCACCATTGCACTCCAGCCTGGGCAACAAGAGCAAAATTCTGTCTCAAAAAATAAAAAATAAATAAAATACATAAATAAAAACTAAAAAAATAAAATAAACTTTTTTAGCTTTGCATTTTTGTAAACAGATGTGGAGGCTTTTAAAGAAACATGTTCAAATTCTATTTCAACTGAAGATTCAAAATTTAAACACATACATGTATATATAATTCAAAAGATTTTCAGACTATTTATTAACTAATGATTTAAAAAATACAATTTGAGTAAACAACCCCTAATGTTAAATTTTGTTTTGTTGATCTCAACTATTAGTTTTACCAAGATCAAACAAAACAAAAAGTAATTACTTGAGATTAAATGACAGATTAAGTATGTTTTCATGACTTTTATTTAAAACATTGTTGGTTCTTTAATTAAATATTTTGTTTCCCAGATGTAAAAATATTTTTCTCTCTTAAAATGTCTGTAGTTTACAATAATTTGGTAAAGTATACTTTTGTAAACAAAGATAAAAACACTTTTTCTCCCTACTTAGTATCTCCAAAATTCAAAAATTATTCATATGTATTCCCATTTTTTATAACAATATGGTTATTTATATAAATTTATTAATAATCTGCTCTCTTTATAACAATATACAATTTAAAATATTGGCTATATTATCAAGGCTTCAACTAAAATATTATATTTAAATATGTACATAGAATGCCTGGGTTCAAAGTTTCCTTTTTAACTTAACAATGCAATAATACCACTGAAATTTTATAATCAGTAGCTTCTGCTGGTAACTTGACAAAACCTAACCTAAGAGATCCTTTAGTCCACCTAAGAATGAAAACATATTTAACACAATTGGATTGAATCCTTTAATTCAACCCAGTCATTGGATGCTAGATGATAAAATTACTTCTTAGTTAAAATTTCTAATTAGTTAAATAAGAAAATGTTTGTACTATTGCTAATACTACATACTATATCTGGCTAAATTCCTCTGGGAAAGGTGACACCCATATACACATTTTTTTTGTAAAGGTCATACGTTTATAGTAAGTCTCACCTAATTCCCCAAGGTCATTTAAATTATTGGATTAGTTGCCTGCAAGCCTAGGGTCATGGCTCAATACTATTATACAAACTGAGATTATTATTTTATTTTATATTTTCCTTTTAAAACTTTATACCTGTTACTTCTTAAATTTGTACAAAAATACAATTCCCAACAAAATAATACTCCCTCAACACTTTAAAAATAAGGACAAAGCCTACGGAACAAACAGATTAAACTTAAAAATAAACTCCAAGTAGACTTAGCCTGAAAGTCACTTCCTTCAACCCTCCCTTGTTGTTCAAATGTGGTTAAAAGTGTTTTTGATAATGACTCTTAGTCACCAATCACTTCCCTCCAATGTGAGACCACACTAGACTAAACTTGGACAGGTATATCCAGACATAAAGGGACAACAGAAACTTCAGTAAGAGATAATTAATTGATCAGCAATGCTTTCGGAGAAGATCTTAATCAAAAGAGGGAAATGTGCAAATTGTCAGAATCAAAATGGAGTCACTTATGTTCAAAACTCTGACAAATAGAGCTAGGGGAGGCCTAAAGGAAGGGTTCTCATGCATGAATGCCTGATAACAAGAACTACTACTAAAGACTGCAAAAATACAACCCTGCACAAAGACCATCAAAACCTTGCACACACACAAAAACACTTCCATGAGGACATCTGTCCAGCAACTGCCTGAGCAAATTCAAGCTGGCACCATCCTTGTTATTGATCCTTGTAGCCAAGGATAACTATCTCAAAACAATTATGTAATTCTCTTCATGTTTTCTTTAAAATTTTTATCTTCTTTTTACCTCCCTGAATATGCATATAGTTTATTATGACACATGTACTCCCTCTGCCATGTTTATTCCTAAATAAACATCATTTTCTTTTATAGAGTCTCCCTCTCTGTTTGTTATTTAGGTTGACAATACTGACACAATTACATTAATTTCAACATTTTGGAGGGGACATTGAAACCACAGTAGGGACTAACTCACATTCACCTTTATCATTATTATTATTATTTAAGAAATAGAAGGGGGAGGTGGAATTGAATATCCAGGTTTGGCTGATATTTAGCAGAATATTTATTTTACCCTGAAAATGCAAGGAGAAACAGAAACAGGATTTCATAGATTTAATCGAGAATTTTAAGATGAGAAAAATTTGGGAGTATGCCAGACTATAGTTCTGAATCACATTCTTTAGGCTTCAATATGATGTATCAATACAGTGTGATGCAAAGATACTAATTTAAAAGGCACCTATGTTTTCAAAAGGAAAACTTTTCCCAACCGAATCTAGTGAAAACTGTATTCCAGCTGGATATTTTTTTCTTTTCTTTCCAATCGCCAATCACTGTTAGACCAAAACAGATAAAAGTGACTTAAAATAATTAAAAATAGGCTTGATTTAGCAAACAGTACATATAGTAAAATTTCAGGCATATTCAAACCTAGCACTCCCATGAATACTTTACTAGGGAAAAATTTGTGCTATAGAAAAATGTTATTTTTCTATACGGCTAGAAACAGAATCCTTCTGTTAATGTCAATTCCTCCTTTCTTATTGTGAGAAACTGAGAAAATAAGATACAAGAGAATCTTAAAAAGCATTTTGAATAAAATTAATTCAGTTAAATTGAAAAGACTTAAAAGGTTGAAACTATTTTGAGGTGCTCATGAACAATTTCAGATTAAAGCAAGATATACACTTTCTTAATTTTATGCTATTGCTATTTTAAGACTAACAATACTGTTTCCTCTTTTTTAAAAAAAATTAGTACACGTCAAATTAAAATATTTGGGTGTCTTCCAAAATACTTCAATTTACGAATTAAATAAAACTTAACCAAATAATCGGGAGGATAAAACTTTTTTTAATTTTTGGTTTTAATTCACAAGCAAAATTTTTATTTTTCCAAGCAAACTTAACATACAAGGTATTGTACTTTGGTAGGTATTTACATATCAATACATACCTAAGACAGAGCATGACATATAGCAAGCACTCCAAAAAATTTATCACTAATAAATAATATGTATAAGTGTGAACATAAGTTCATTAACTTGTTTTATAAACTTGAAATATGTTTATTCCCCTGCAAAAAATATTCAAATTAGCATCCAAAAATGTATTTTACTCCTCCTTCACTACTTTGATGGAATTTGGAGTTGAAAACACCGCTTCTGAGAAATAGATTTGTGATTTGCTAAAACATATTGTTAAAAGCTCAGGTTTTGTTTCTCGGTGCCAGTAGGCGAAAGTGCCACTAGTAGTTTTGAACAGAACTTTATCTTGCACATCTGAGTTAAATTATATTTCTCTTGGTTTCAGATGAATAAACACATTCCACAATAGCATTGTGCCAGTAGAATTATGCACCTGGAATATGTTAATTTTCTTAATGACATCACAGTATTTTCCTAATAGGCTAATCATATTCAGATAAGATTATCAGGATTCCTACATTTAGAAAAAGTACTTTATTCAAGCTAAATTATTAATTAAATTTTTTCCTAACTTATCCACTTAAGGTCCAATTTTGTATAACATTATTTTCTACTAGTCTTCTAATTAAAATTGTTCCTTATTTTTTGATACAATTTAATCATGAGGTTGGTTTGCAGTGTACTCTACAAACCTAAAATAACCTTTAAAATTGCATGCTTCTATTTAAAATTTTGGAAGAAAGAGCTTATATGCATGTTCAAATCAAGCTAATAGTGCCACATATGTTTTCTGTTATGATATGGTTACAATTTTACATGTAGAATATGTGGAATACATATTTTTCAATTCTGTTTATCCACATTCTCTAGAGTTTGTACCCCCCGATGCAATCTTATACTTAGTACTACCTAAAGAGTTAAGCCAAAACAATCAATTATCTTATTTTTCTCACATCATAGCTACTGGATTTCACTGAACCCATAAATAGGTTAGAATTTGTTATATAAATCAGTAAACAAAGCATCTGTTCCTCAATGTTTTATTTTCATCTAATACGCTTTATATTACCGTAAGAAATTAATAATTGTATTTCTTGTGGTCATGATCATTTGACATCTATATGCAAAAAGAGAACTTATAATTAAAATAGTTTGGGATCATAATTCAATAGATTTATCCATTTCAATACCCAAGCTGTGCATATATGCAAATTAAATTCCATTCAAATATTTATAAAAGTTTATAATTGCCTCTGGGTATAAATCAGTGAGCCAAGTTAAAGCTATATAAAGCTATATCAGGACAAAAGATGACAAAAGAGACACTCCACAGATATGTTATCCCTGAAAATTTCACAATTCTTAGAGAAGTTAATTTCATTTTCAGTTAAACAGATCCAATGACTTGTACCGAAATAACTAAAACATTCCAAATATCATTACAAATCTGAGGTTCTTGTATAGCTGTCAATTTTTTTACAAATGAAGTTAGTTTCAAGGAGTGGAGTAACAATAATTACTCTAGCAGGAGTTGGCCATTGTAAGGAACCCAAAGAAACCAACATCAAAGGATATGGCAGGCTAAGGAGTCTATTCAGCATTCCATTAGGGCCTATAATAAACTCGCAAACTTCTTGACTGTTCTTCTAGCTTACTAATAATATCATACCTTGCTTTCATGTTATTATCTACTACTGCCTTTTCACTGTATATTATTAGCTTTATAAGAAAGAGTGGCCTAGACAGAAGAACTTGGGAGGGAAGTGAACATTTTCCCACATTTGCAAAAGAAATAAGATGAAGGGCAGACACAGTTGAGATTGTTTTTAGCTCCAGGCATCCTTTTTCTGTAAAACTGTTGGTTTTTTGAAGTGCACATGATTTTAGTATTTCACTTTCCCCTTATGCAGATGAGACTGCATCAGACCTACTTAATTCCTTTTTACATGTTCAGTTAATAAGATTCTGCAAGTAGCTGATAACTTTTGAGAAAGATCCTGGTGGTATTTTGAAAAAGAAAGAAAAAAAAGTACACAACTCTCAAATAGATGTTTCTGAAGACACTGAATCTGGATGTAGTATACTGAGCAGTAGAGTTTTGCTAAGAAGCAATGGCTTTGGAACCCTGCAGACCTACAATCAAATGCTAGCTTAACCCCTTACAACAATTTCTAGTAGTTTTACTTTCCTTTTTTTTTTTTTTTTTTTTTTTTTTTGAGAGGGAGTCTCACTCTGTCGCCCAGGCTGGAGTGCACTGGCACAATTTCGGCTCACCGCAACCTCCACCTCCCAGGTTCAAGCGATTCTCCTGCCTCAGCCTCCCAAGTAGCTGGGACTACAGGCACCAGCCCTCATGGGCAGCTAATTTTTTGTACTTTTAGTAGACACGGGTTTCACCATGTTAGCCAGGATAGTCTTGAATTCCTGACCTTGTGATCCACCCACCTCAGCCTCCCAAAGTGCTGGGATTAGAAGCATGAGCCACCACACCCGGCCTAACAATTTCTAGTTTTAATCAAGCAATTTAGCCATAGTGAATTTAATGTTCCTATCAGTAAAATAAGATTTGGGCAGGAGAGTGTATGAGAAGCTAAATGTTTCTTTTGGAGCATGGGCAACATTGTTCTCTAGGTTGTTAATGTACTACTTCCTGGAATTAAGCTGCCACCTGGATGCAGGAAACTAGCATAGAGACTAATCATAGGAGGTACTCTACTGATTTTACTTCCATTCCTGGGGAACTCATTAAAATGAATGATTTAATTACATGATTATATCATTACCTACTAAGAGTATCAAAATACCAAATCAATGGAGAGATGGCCATCTTTTCACAGCAGTCTATAATGAGTTTAATATATATTCATTTAGGGCCAGGTGTGGTGGCTCAGACCTACAATCTCAGTGCTTTGGGAGGCTAAGTTGGGAAGAACACTTGAGGCCAGGAGTTCAAGACCAGCTGGGTCTTGTTTTTTAGTTAGCCAGGAGTGGTGGCACACACCTGTAATCCTATAGCTACTCAGGTGGCTGAGGCAGGAGGATCACTTGAGTCCAGGACTTCAAGGCTATAGTGAGCTATGACTGTGTCACTATACTCTGGCTTGGGCAACACAGCAAGACTCTGTCACTAAAAAACGTTTTTTATTTAAATCAAATATATTCATTTAAATGAAATAATTGACTTTGTAAACCACATTGGAAGATTTTCTTATGTCCTAATTTACTCAAGACAATTAAGTGGTCAGGTGTGGTTAAGAGAAAAAAAAATGAACTCTGCCTTTATCATTGCATTGGGAAATTACATAGTGATACACTGAGCCATCTCAAGACCAGGGATCGGCTAACTTTCTCTGCAAAGACCAGACAGTAACTATTTTAGGCTTTTCATGACATATGGTCTTTGTTGAAACAATTCAACTCTGCCCTCATAACAGAAATAAGCCATAGGAATAGATCAACAAATGAATGTGGATGTGTTACAATAAAACTATATTTACAAAAATTGATGGTGAGCCAGATTTGGCTCAAAGGCTGTAGTTTTCCAGCTCCTGCTGATCTTTATACTGATCATCTCTTAATACTTCACCAATTATCACTTACATGATTCCTATATTCCTGATATTTCTTACCAGTTAGCAAGATAACCAAGACTATATGTAGAGGTTTAGAGAACATATTAAAAGAACAATTGCATATTTAAAATTATATATAAATTCTAATCATATTCTTCCTTAAAAAGTTTAATAGAAAAATATAGAAGAGTGGACTAAGAGCAGGAGATGGCGACATTTATAATCAATGGCGTGACTCCTCACTAATATACAGATCTAATATAAATGCATCTTCCAATCCCAAAGACCATAGATTAAGGCTCCAGTCAGTTAAAAAAAAATTTCATATCATCAATACCACTGTTATTAACTGTAATGCCAGTTACAAGTCATGCCGATAACCAGTCAAGAACAAGAGAAATTGTCACTAGGTAACTACAGTAGCTGAAGACAACATGAGAAACCAAAACAAAATATTTTAAATGTATCCACACACTTGCAATAATATTAAGCCCAAGAATTAAAAATCACTCATCCTACAAACACAAAGGAATTTTTAGATGTTTGAACAAATGGATAGAACAAAGATATTACAAAACATTTGGTAAGCCTCCTCCACAAAGCATGTTACAAACCACAGAACTTGAAAATAAAGCTAAAAGAAATAAAAGATTATTATGTGAAGACAGTTAAATAGTTTTCTCCATTTTACTTAGGGTCTTTTTAAAGATCAACATGAATATAATCAATTCATATTATTTTTCAAACTGGTCAATTAGCTCTCTGTTATTAGATTATAAACTCAGAGGTATGAATGATGTATTATTCATCTTTGTAAGTACATGAATAATATATGTATACTGGCCAAAATTAGTTGGCCTTAATTATTAGTCAGTTACATTTACTAGCCCTAATGGAGTATAGAAATCACATAGTAAGCCAGGCATGGTGGCTTACTCCTATATTCTCAGCACTTTGGGGGCTGAGGCGGAAGGATTGCTTGAAGCCAGGAGTTTGAGACAAGCCTGGGAAACATAGTAAGACCTCATCTCTACAAAGTATGTAAAAATAAGCTGGATATGGTGACATGTGCGTGTAGTCTCAGCTACTCGGGTGGCTGAGGCTGGAGGATCATTTGAGTCCAGGAGTTTGAGCCTGCAGTGAGCTATAATTGTCACTGCACTCTAGCCTGGGTGACAAAACCAGACCCTGTCTCAAAAGAAGGAAGGAAGGAAGGAAGGAAGGAAGGAGGGAAGGAAGGAAGGAAGAGAGGGAGGAAGGGAGGTGGGGATGGGGGAGGGAAGGAGGGAGGGGAGACAGAAAGAAAAAGAAAGGAAAGGAAAGGAAAGAAAGAAAGAGAAAGGAAAGGAAAGGACACAAAGTTGTTCGTTGTTATCTCAAAACCCACTCATACAAATTAGCAGAATATTCCCAGAAAGTGTAATAATCTATCTTCTACCTCTAAGTGAGATGCTGCAAAGACCAGAGTTCTTATGAGAAGATTGGAGAATTCAGAGCTGCGCCCTTAGGCAATTCAAAGCAGACTCCTGTCCCTATTAATTAAATGAATCCCTCAGCACTGCATGAGCAGGCTGCTTTCCAGAATAGAAGAGATGTCACACAGATGTTTCCAACAAAATTTCCACAAGGTTTACCTTGTTGAGAAAGAATGACTCCATTCAAAGCCAGAATTTTACCAAACCTATGAGAATGAACAAGAGCAGAAGAGTTGGAATTCCTCTCTTTCTAAAAGAACAACATACACAATGTACAACCAGACACATATTCAGAATGTCCATATGTCTTCACCATGTAGGGGAATAATTTTTAAAACTCCACAGAAATAAGAAAAGGCACTGAGAGAATGATGAGAAGGTGTTGCAAATCTGAGAAGTGAGAATACACAGACCTCTCTTGCATTGCCAATTTGATTAGCTCTTCTCTTTTACGAAAAGATGCTTTAACCATTGACCTGCCAAAAGAAGGACCCAAAACTATGCCTGATTTCAGGTCAAAGGTGAAAGAAAGAAATGCCAAGAAGACAATGCTTACAAAAGAAACCTTCAAAACAAGGCAGTAATGATAAGTTTTATAGATCTGCAATACAGAAGAAGAAACCGGTATGGAATAGATCATGTCTGCTTTTGAATTTTAATGCAGATGATGGAAAAAGAGGGCATACATAAAAATTAGGGAAAATGTGATTTGAAACAGATGTCAGGCAGCCATTCATTGCAAAAAGTCATAAATGAAAGTATGGAATATCAGGCAGACAAAACTGTTCAAGTGAATATTAAACTTGTTTTAAAAAAACTTTGTATCATCCCTCATTAAAAGGTATTATAAAAAGCTGCGAAGCTTTATTGAATAACTTCAACAAATTTCCTGAATTGTGAATGCTAATTAACTTTTATTCTTATTTTATAACAACACACACAAAAAAGTGCTCACTAGCAAGAAATGATGAGAATAAAGCCAAGAATTAACATGTGGATAGGATTTTAGATTTCTGATTTAGAGTGCTCGATCACTACTACTTCAGCATCACAGCCTCACATGGTGAATGTGATGATTTCCAAGTTGCAAAAAGATGACATTATTTTGAAGACTAGAGTTCTAGTCTTTTCTTTTAGAAAAAAAAAAGTAAGGAAGAAGAGTACTTCCATTGTTGCTATATTGTAAGTCTGACATTATAACTCCCTCAAGCAATCTTTATGATTTATTTAATGGATATTCGAAAATGAGTACTTTTCTTTTTAAAATATATCCTTAAAAGGAAATCATAGGTATTATTATTTGTAAACATTTGCTTTGTGAGAATTATACTTTTCTTAATGGCCAATAGAAACTGTAGAGACACATTTAGCACTCGAGCAGAGCAACCGATTAACTTTTGATAGAATTGTTTCTGCCCCGTGCCTACGCTCTCTTTATTTTATATCATTTTCTGCATTTGCTTAACTTCCTTCTTTTGCAAACATTTTTATTGTATTCTAATTGGCTCAATTTTATGTAACCTTCAAAATCATACAAAATTACTTTAAATTATTTAGAACTAAAGAAAGTATAATTAATTACTTGAATCCTTCCTGTAGAATTGCACCATGTAACATAAAAGCCCTGATCACCCTTTTAGTTTATCTCAATTCAGTTAGTATTGTTCTTACACAAGTCATCCAGAAAACATAATTTGTTGGGTAGCCAACACTGTCCTCTTATTTCCAATGATACTATACAGAGAGATTCAATGAAACCTCAAAATAAAGCAAACATTGAATCTACAGAAGGAATACAGAAACAGAATTCTCTGAAAAAAATCCATCTGATATAATGCCCATGGTTCCTGAGATTTAGAGAACATCGCTACCCCAGCAGCTCCCAGCCCAAACTCTCAACAATGAATCCTGCTTTCAATATCATGGTGCTAACCCCTAATCCTTGTCAGAGTCCTCATTTCACGACATAGTCTTGTTGAAATTGGCATAGGTATACTGTATACCATCTGTCATGGGATGAAGAGAAAAAAAAAAAGCCCCTGGCTTCTTCCCCATAGTACTACCATTGTTTCTTCCTTCATTTTTATTCTTCCAGTTCTAGAAGCTCTTTTATAAACCTCACAATAAAAAAACTTAGCCCTAATGGTCCTGGTGGTACCCAGCGAATTATCTGCTGAAGCACTACTTGCTTTTTGATTGCAAGTATTTAGGAATGGAAGGAAATAAATAAAGGCACAGTGGAATTTCATGACTTCTAAAGTTGTCATACATAATATCTTGATAAAATTCATATTTTTTATCTTACTGAATAATCTTTTTTTTAGCATAGCCCAGGCATTACTGTTTCTCATCATTGACCTTATCCCAGCAAATAAGAACTACAAATATAGTTTCACAGAAGGAGCATATTTACCTGCTGTGTATCTCTCCAGTAAACTAAGTTTTCAACAATTTCCAGTTAATTAATACATGTCAAATTTCTCACTTGAGAAAATGTCATTTTCTAATGATACAAACTTGTTTTTTATAAACTTCTGGCTAAAAATAATCTAGTAAGCTAGTAACTAATTGGAACTCAGTCATTTTAGACAATGACTATGTCTAAAATAAAAGACTTGCGTCTTTCTTAACCTAATAGATACAAATTCAACATTATTTAGTATTTCATAGATCATAATATACTTTAAAAAGATTATCTCATATGATCCTCAAAAAAACTATTTTATTATCCCAAGTTACATTTAGGAAATACGAAGTTCAGAGAGACTAGGTGACTTTCCTTGGGTCACTAAATGACACTGTCAGATCTCTGGTTCCTAGTTTAATATTCTTCGCTCTACATCATGCTGGGGGTTAATGTTAATTTCATTAAGTCAATATAATATCAACAAGGTGACTCTGACAATATGACTCTGACAATTTCTCTACAGGCTGTTTTCTTCATCTAAACATTATCTTCTTCCTGATATCTCTGTGACAATAAATTATAGAAGAACTTTAAAGTCATAGTTAGGCTGTTCATCAAAACTTGCAAGAGGGGTGTGGGAGTCACAAAGCAGGTTCTGAGAATCATGTGTGTTGGGCTTCTGAGTGTCAGAAAGAAATGCAGAAATTCTTATGAAGAAAGAAGAATTTATAGATGCTTTTATGGTTTGCATCTAAATTAGCTCAAGCTGTGTCTGTGCTGGAAAAGTAAAATTACCATATTATTTTTGATGTGAAATATAATTAAATATTTTCAAAATATTGATAAGAAACTAAAAAGAAAAGTAAATGACCAATATTGTAAATGTAACAAACAGAGACCCAGTTGTAAGGTGGATCAGATATAAGTTACGGAGTTTGCCAGAGCTCTGAAAGAGTGTATTCTCCTCAGGAGCATCAACAATTTATTTTTAAGAGCAGTTATTCACAAGAGGGTCAGGCATCATTTAAACTAAATATAAAGCTCTGGAAGGGACTTCTTCTCTGGCACATGTATATTCATCCTCAGAAATGATAGTTTAAACAAACCTGCAAAACTCTGTTTCAAAATATATTACTTCAAATTAACATACTCTTTCATAGAAGACACAAATATCTGTGCTTACCCACCATTACTTTGAAATAAGTGAAGGTTTTGGTGTTATTTCAACTTTCTACGTATACTGAACTGTAATCAGTATCACCTTAGTCTTGAGAAAAACGAAGAAATTGGTCATTAAGAAATTAAAATCATTACTTAAAATTATCTTAGTCAACAATAAGATGAAAATTAGAAGAACATCACTAGCCCATGCCATTACAAAATTCAACAAAGCTGTTCCTTGAATGTGTACATTTAAAAGAAGAAAAGGAGGGAAGGAGAGAGGAGAAAGAAGAGGAGAAGGAGAAGGGGAAAGGAAAAGTTAGGAAGAGAGGAAGGAAAGAAGGCAGGGAGGAAGGCATCTGAGACTACAACTTGATGAGCTACATTTCTTCTAAATATTTACTAAACAATTATTCAAAGAATAAAGCATTTAGGAAAAATAATGACAGCTCTTCAACCACAAAACAATAGTATATGTCTCCAGATTGCTTATTAGTAATTCAGATATTATCACCAAATTTGACTAAGGATTTCAAGTGCGAAACTCACAAAATGTCATTTTAATTCATTCTTAGAGTGTCGTCTTGGCCATCAGTGGAGAAAATTACAGGATTAAGTGGTCTGGCTATATATAAAACAAAGGCAGAAACATAAATCCCTTCTTAAAATACTTGACTGATGTAATGATTTTAATGACTTGCATACTATCGTTCTTCATTCTTAGGAATGGATTATAGTTCTGGAAACTGACTTGGCTGATTAAGTTTCATCCAGTCTCACTCTGGATTTTGCTGCTGAATATGATCATTTCTACCACATGAACAGCAGGAGCCAAGCATCTGCCTCTTTATTGTAGCTTCCATGGTATTATTGTTGAATGTGTAAGCCAGTGGGGCCTTGCTGAATGAAGTCCGCAATTCAAATCATAAAATTTTTCATACACCAGAGAACACTTTGGAGGCAACCCAAAGTGAAACACAACATCTACTGCAATGAGCTATCTGCTGCAGACCCATAAGGCACAATTGAAGTAAGCTTTAAAAGCAGTGCTTCTCAAAGTGAAGTCCAACTGCCTTGTGAAACAACTGCCTTGGAATTAACTGCAGTGATGAATAAAAGATGAAGATTCCTGGGCACCTCTTGAGAGTTACACAATCATAATTTCTAGAGGCAAGTCCCAAGCATCTGCACAAGCTCACATGGTGATTTCTATATACCCTAAAATTTTAAAAGCCACTGTTTTAATTTTTTTCTCACTGTTTTGAAGTCTTCAGTACACATAACTCTCAGATGCCGATGTATTAGGTTGGTTGAAAGTAATGGCAAAACTGCAATTACTTTTGCACCAATTTAATAGCTCCCCTGAAGAAGAATTACAGAATCTTTTTTGAAGTAGAACAGTTTATTTTTATAGGCTGTCATGGAACCCAAATGGGTAGAGTAAGGGAATGGATAGTGGCTGGAGAAATGCCCTGCCAGGTTGCCAGGCATAGAACTTGAAAAAAAATTAAATTCTTGTTGTATCAAGAAATAAACATCATGGGGTAGGGTTTTTTGAAAATATGTTGCAACATAAAATATGAATTTAGTTTAAGAATTATTATTGACATTTCTTCCCAAACAAGATTATAGTGCTGATGACCCAGTATTGACACATTTACATATAGCACATGGGTAGACACACATGGTAGAAAAACAGTTTCTTTCTTTGCCACATCCACATGCCACATATGCTGGAACTTATTAACATTCTGTTGAAGTGGTCACACTGTTCTTAGTGTGCTTGTTTTTTCTTGGGGAAATCTATTTCCCTCTCAATGAGGAAGCATTCAGTTACCAAACTATTCCTGGTTTTAAGTAATTTGCAAACTTTTTCTTGTAAACACTTACAGATATACCACAGAAGTCCCTAGAGTTACCTTGGAAGTAGCCCAAATTTATCTCAAACATATCTTGCTCATGCAAAATAAATATTGAAACCATTATTTCAGAGAAACTATTTTTCTAACCCAGTTTCTTTTCAAATTGAACGTCAAGGGCATCGCCTTAGGAGTTGGAAATGCAAAGCCGTGTTTGGTGAGATTGCCTGCGCTGAATGGAAATTATAGGCACAATTGCCTTCCCTCCTTCCCATGGATGTAGGCCTTGCTGTTCACATTTACCTGCTTTTTATGAAAGAAGAATAATGACTGGAAATATACAGCAGAGCTCTAATTTAGGCTTGCTCTCAAAACTTTCACCTCCCTTTAATATTTCCTTTACAGCTGGCATTGGCAAACTATGGTCCATGGGCCAATGCAGCTAGCTTTTGTAAACAAATTTTATTGGAACACAACCACACCCACTACTTACATATTGTCTATGGCTGCTTTCCCACAGCAAAATTTGAGTAGTGGCAAAGAGATACTGGGGCCTGCAAAACTAAAAAAATGTTTACTATCTGATCCTTTGCAGATAAGATTTGCCTACCACGGATCTAGATAATATTTACAGTTGCCTCAGTAGTAATCCCTGTCAAACAGAGGTAGGTAGAGGCAGAGGTGGTGTATGCCTAGCATGATGAAGGAAGAAATTTTATATAAATATTGTTGCAAGAAAAAAGGGACAGCTTGATCACAAAAAGTGAAAAATGTCTATTCTTAAATAAAATAACTTCTTTCAAAAGTGAGACTTTCACTAAGTTGCTATTTTGAAAAGGAGGTCAGTAATAACCGAGTTATTGCTGTATGTTTGATTTTTATAAATATATAGTGATCGACATAATTTCCCCAGACAAATATTAACACAATTGTTTTGTTTTTCCTCTCCCACATTATCTCATTCATTCACTCACTCAACACAATTTAACAAGTACCCATGCTAGACACTTGGTACACAAAAATAAACAAGTGGACATTGATCTATTTTCAGGAAAGGTTTGCCAAGTGCACATTTTGAACTCATATTTGAATTTATACATAAAGAAAAAATATCAGACTATAAGACTTTCTCTCCCCAGATAAAGTATACTATATGATGATATACAATCAGGCAATGCAACCTAATGCAAAACACTGATATAATATAGATTATTGTCAATGAATTTCCTATAGAATGACATTTTTTAAAGTAGTCTAAACTGTAGTGTTATTTTTTTGTTAAAAAAAATTGTAATCCTACTCACAGAGCTAAACGAAGAGGAGATTCAGACAAGTAAACTTCTAACAACAACAGGGTTCTAGGATAAAGGAAACATAGCATGTTAGGGAAGCAACATGATATGACGATGGAGTGGAGACAGAGACTGTCTCCTGGAAAGCCTACCATGGAAGGTGAAATCTACTATGGTCAGACCTGATGATCATGGTAGGAAATTTTATAAAAAGGAAATAAAGAGAGAACAGAAAGAGGAGACAATGCCAGATCATGCATGGCCATGTAAAAACTTTCATTACTCTTTGTGTTTTTTTAATTGAGATAAACAGGGAGAAATTATATGTTTTAAATAAAAGATGAGAAAATAATGCTTTTCTGTATAAAGACTACTCTGGCTGCACAGAAGAAAAGTAGACTGGAGGTACTGAGACCACTTAGGAAGCTGGTATAGAAATTCAGGGAGGAGATGATGGAGGCTGATCTATGGTGATGTTAGTGGAAATCAAATGAAATGAAACGAAATGAATGTGGTGGCATTTGCTCTAATTGGGACCATGGAGTGGCAACGGGTTAGGGAGAAAAAAGTGATGAGTTCAGTGTAGAACATACTGGCTGTCTAGTACCTGAGGATTATCCAGGTGACGTGTAGAACATGCAGCTGGATAGGCCCGCCTGAGGTCAGGAGACTGGAGATAAAGATGACTCTTCAGTCTACTAATAGTGATTGCTAGAATTGGAGTGGATGAGATTCCCCAGGTTGCATATTTAGAGTGAGAGAGGAAGGGCCCAAAACGGAATCCACTAGGTAGAGCATGAGAATTTTGCGAAACAATAACAACAACAAAAGTTTAAGAAGGTGTGGCTTAAGTAGATTAGATACAGTGTGTTGAGTGTTTGATCATGAGAGTGCAAAGAGAAGGTTTCATAAACAAAAGAATGGTCAATTATATAGTCCTAAGAAAAAATATATATAACCTAAAATGTGTTCCATAGATTTATTGTCATTGCCAATTGTGGTGATGGCAGCTGGGGTGGAGGCAGAAGCCATACTGCAGAAGGTTGAGAAATTAGTGAAGAAACAAAGTGAAGTAGCAGATTTAGGCAATGCTTGTCATATGTTTAACCAAGAAGGAGAAGAGAGAGAGAGGGTGGTAGCTGGAAGGAAACACCAGCTAGGAAAACACAAGGCTAGGAAAACACATAAACAGGGCTTCTAGAAAGCTACCAATGTTCTATTTTTTAACCTGGTATATAGCTACATGGTTGTTTGTATTTCAACTAATAAACTGAAGCTTTTCAAATAAAAAGCTAAACTTTATGTTTTGTGCACTTTTGTTTGTGGGTTGATGTATAGTATTTTCCAATTAAAAATATGTATGAAGGTATCATTTTAAGGCCACAAAAGAAATGTAAAAGAATAAATCTAACAAAAAATATGCAAGAAGAAAATTATAAATCTTCTTTGAAAGATATTTTTGAAAATCTTCTCTATTTGGAAAGGTATATGATGCTTTCAGATAGGAACACCAAGAATCACTTAAATGCACATTCTGTTAAATCAACCTATACATTAAATGTGATTCCAGCAAACTCTGAATAGAGCTTTTCTATGGAATATAAAAAGGTAATTCTAAAATCCACATGGCATTCCTAAGGCTTAAAAACAGCAGAAATATGCCTAAAATATAAAAAGTTCAGATGTCATGCCTTGTCAAATATTGACTTCTTATGTCATAAATAGAACAGATAAGAGGTGTAAGGATATAGAAATAATATGAGTGGATAGACATGGAAATAATAGAGATAAAGCCAAGCATATATAAATAAGTCTTAACAAAGCTGACATTGCAGATTGGTAAGGAAAGGATTAACTATTCAATAAAAATGTTGGGAGAGTTATTATTAATATGAAAAAAGAAGATATGAACTTTACCTCACACTCTACAATAATCTTAAATTCTAGATACATGAAGTACTTTCTTTTTATAAAGAAAAATCTATAAACCTCTAATTTGTCAAATAGAATAGTATCTTAATGAACTTCAGGTAAGAAAAGATTTGTTAACAAGACACAAACGATATGAAGATAAAGAAAAAGATTGGTATATTTAGCTACATTAAAATTAAGAACTTCTGTTTCTTAAAATACACCATGAAGAGAATAAAAAGACAAGCTACCACCTGAATGAAAATATTTGCAGTATCTGTAAATAACAAGGATTAGTATTTAGGATACATAAAAGTTCTTTTTAATCAGTAAGAAAAAGACACACAGTAACCTCAAGTAAAAATTGCAATAGACATAGACAAGCATTACACAAAAGAGGAAAGCCAAATGAACCATAAACTTGTTAAAACGTGCATCCTCATCAGTGATTAGGAAATACAATTTCAAACCTCAATGAGATACAATTTCATGCAAAATTTTAAAATAAGTCAGTGTCAATTTTGGTAAAAATACGGGAAAAGAAGAACTCTTAGTCACTGCCAGTGTTCATGTAAATTGGTGCAACCCCTTTGAAAACTATTTGTCACATAAAGTTGAACATGTGCGTATGCTGCAGCCTTGTAATTCTACTACTAAAAGATTTTATATTTATATATTAGAAGATTTATGTAAGAAAATGCATAGCAACACTGTTCCGAACAACAATCACAAACGTTTACCAAAATAAATGCTCAACAAAGTGTGTTGTACTATTGTTTTCATACAGTTATGTGTGATATGAGAAGTGAGGAAATAACTTACAGTATATTAATATACTGAAATCATCTAAAGTGATGAAAAGAAATGACATAGTACTTTATAAATCAATAAAAACAAATCTCAATATTAAGCAACATATGCAAGGCATATAATACATACATCATGTGTTATTATTTGATTTTCATAAAATTCAATACCAATAAATTAAACCAACTCTTAGGGTATATATATATGTGGTTGGACATAAAATATAGAAAGGGAAAGGAATGTGATCTCAGAGGGATACACTGCTATCATGATCATGTTTTATTTCTTAAGCTAGATAGTGGGCACATGGGTGTTAATTTTATTTGTTGTAATTTTACAGTACATGTATGCATTTTACGTACTCCTTTGTATGTATAGTGTATTTTCCAAATCTCTTTAAAGAAAATATCATATGCCTTAAAAATAGGAAATCTTTGATGAAAAAAATTAACCAATGAATTTTATCTGATCATTTGAACATTGTGAAGTTGATTTTTTAAAATACCTTAACATAAGGTAGGGAAGTAGTAAATAATCACTGAGCTAGGAAGAAAAGAAAAAAATCTAACAAAACTATTATGAGGACAAAAATTACGAAAAAAAGGAATCTAAATAGGCAAAAAGCAGAAGAGTAGGTGGAAAGGATTAAGAAATTATTGAACAAAGTGTTAAAAAAATTAACACACTGCTTTCTGCATGCCAGTTTATGTTCCTTCCAAAAATATAATACATTAAAGATTCCAAAAAACACAGATAGAGGGAAAAATAGCTATTTTTCTTAAAAAAGCAAACTAAAATAAATAACTTCAGTTTGCAAGTACTCATGAGGGAAAAAGTTTACCCCGTGTTTTCATAAATCATGTTTCATTTGTGTGAAAAATAGAGAAGAAAATATTCTAAAATAAATGCACTTAAAAATTTACTAAACTTTTACTGCTGTCATGTAATAAACACATACGTAGAGATGTGTTATAATAAAAGAACAATTCTTTATGTAAGTGTGTACAATAATAAAAAAAAATCATCCAAAAGACCCAAATTCCAGGGGGTTAAAGCATTACTTTTTTTGGTGGTAGTATGGATTTTATTCAGAGAAGGTAGCTGGACATTTGATGAAACTAGAAATGAATATAAGGTCTTTTACATATGAGCTTTCCTCACTTTGAACCTTGTCCAAGCGGTGAATGAGTCATGACCAAATATTTTCACAACCTACTACACATTTGGCGATCATTGAGCCATGAGCTGATGGCCTTCCATCATTCCTTGGTGGGCAGGTGTCACCACTACTAATTAGGCTTTTGCTTAAAATCTGCTCGGGAGCCAAAAGGCAAGAGGGTCTGGAGACTGAACAGCCCATTCATGGCCTGCAGTGGCCCTATCCAGGTAGGAACAGAAGGCTCCAGGCCAAGGCCAGCTGGTAAATGTCATTACATCCAGTATAACAGGGGAGTTTTACCTTGGATTGCTGTCAGTCTGGCTCCTCTACCAGCATTTAGTCGACAGGACGAAATTTCACAAATGTAGGTGCTTTGAGGAACATAACTTTGTCTGAATCAGTCCCATAAATTTTACAACTGACATTTCACATGGTATGTCATGGTATATTCTGGTCAAAAGTCTATCAGCCACAGATCAGCAGAATCTTAGAATAGGTAGACGGGTAAGATGTGCTCCATAGGCAACTGGTTTACACTACAGATGTAGTTCTAGAAATGAGGCAGAAAAAAACATTCTCAAAATAATAATACTCTTCATTTATACAAAATATTACAATTTTCAAATGATCTCACATACCCTTAGAGGTAGAAAATTTTAATTTCAAAAATAAAAAAAATTAAGCTCACAAAGATAGTACAGAACTGAGCCAGGACATATTCTGAGCATAAGTTAAAGTCTAGTGTTGCAACACCGAAGACATGGAATCAACCCACGGTGCCCATCTATAGTGGATGGGATAAAGAAAATGTGGTACATATACACCATGGAATACTGCACAGCCATAAAGAGAATGAGATCACGTCCTTTGCAGAAGCATGACTGCAGCTGGAGCCCATTATCCTAAGCGAATTGATGCAGGAACAGAAAACCAAGCACCGCATGTTCTCACTTATAAATGGGAGCTAAACACTGGGCACTCATGGACATAGAAATGGCAACAATAGACACTGGGGACTACTAGAGAGGAAAGGGAAGGAGTGGTTGAAAAACTATTGTGTACTATACTATCTGAGTGACAGGATCAATCATACCCCAAATCACAGCATCATGCAATATGCCCATTTAACAAACTTGCACATGTACCCCATGAATCTAAAATAAAAGTGGAAGTTTTTTTTAATAATCTATTGTAGGATCTTCTCCACCACAGATGCTTAAACATAGTAACAAGGATAGTGGTTGGCCAGGGACCATGACTCATACCTGTAGTCCTGCTACTCGGAAGGCTGGGGCAGGTGGATTGCTTGAGCTCAGGAGTTCAAGGTTACAGTGAGCTGCACTCCAGACTGGGCAACAGAGTGAGACCAGACTCAACTTAAAGAAAATAGTGGTAGTAACTGTCAATTTTATTAAGCAGTTAGTATGTATGAAGCATTGTTTTATGCACTTTGTACTTCTGTGTCTGAATTGAAAATATTAAATTATATTAAAACACATAGCAAGAACTTTCTCTATTTAATCCTTTGATTAAAATAAAGATTTCTTATCAGTTTCTAAACTTAAATGCCCTTGTTTTGCTCTCTTTAACTGGAGCATAACTGTATTGATTTTATACATATATAAATTAAATATTAAATATATGTGCTTATATACTATATTTTTACATTATACTAATTTTATCATATTTTGCAATTCATTTTTTAATAATTTCATATATTTATATATTTAAAATATGTTATAATTGTATTATAATTAATCATAATGTATAATTATATATTCCATATATAAAAGATAGTTTATATGTGTATTATTTATATAGTGAACATATATTTTATAATTTTGTTATAATCAATTAAATTATTATATAATTACACATAATCATGTAATAATTATTTCTATTACTTCACATATGAAATTAGCTACAAAAACAGTATTATATATTAAGAGATGATAATTTTACTAAACTTTAAAAAAATTGCATGGTCAATATTTAAAACAAAAATTTTTCTTAGCCATTATTTACATTTTATTTTTTACCCTTAGTGTCACAAAAACAAATTACCCTGGAGAGTTCTATTTAACAGATATTTATCGAAAGTTGGCTGTGCTAAGAAAGCAGGAGCTATACAGAAGTGAGATCAGATAGTACCCTTAAGGACTTTATTATCTACTAAGAAGAATAAAAACACACAAATAGAAGATACTGAGAATTGACCAGGATTTTTTTTCTTTAAGTTCTTCTAAGTAGAAAAGGTAGTGTATTTAAAATTAATCTAAAATATATTTAAACTGATATTTCAGCAATGGCAAACTAATATTTCTAAGTTCTCAAAAGTCAACTCAAATTCAGAGTGGTTTCAAATATTGAGTCACTAAACTGACCCCTAAGAATAAAGAGAGGACACAAACGGTGTCTCTTTATTTTCATTGATTTATTTCAGCACAATTCATCAAATTGGGTTTTTTCATCAGCAGAAACTTTTTATTCTTGTATTTTTCATTTAATACAAGAGCCAGCAAAAAATGCATTGAAAGGCAAAGTTAATAAACTAAAATCTCTAGCTCCAAATGCAATACCTAAAAAGGAAAATCTCAAATCGTTAGCCCACATAAATATTCCCCTTCCTCGTTCCTCATCCCAATCTCCCTGTGTCCTCCTGAGAAAACACACACACACCATTCACCACACACCTGAATCAGTTATTCTAACATACAGCAACCTGATTCTATATCCAGTCCTTTTATGTCTACTTTCAGTTTAACCTAAGCCAGAACACTATCACTGAATAATATAATATAATGCATGACAAGTATGAATCTTTTTAATATGGCCCCATATGCTAGAGAAGTAAAGAAAATAATATGATGCAGATTTCTGAATCTCCTTTTACCTCAGAAATCATATGCAATAATTAGAGACATACTAAAAATCCAAACAAAGAGACCACTCGCTGTATAGATCTATAAACTGGATATTGGTGTTACAGATGCCAAAACACAGTCAGAAAGATTAGCTTTCAGCTCCAGCCCTGCTGAGGAAGTTCTCTGAAGGATGAAAGAGGCCTCGAACAAAGTGAGATGCTTTAGCTGATCAAGCCCTATTTGGTCACTTTCATCTTTGCGATGCATGGAAAAGGAGCTGCTTTCCTGCCAGCTCTTGGCACTGTGACCAGGCAGAGACATAAAGGGAGGCAAGGCAAGGCCAGCACAAAAGGGGAAGTGGTTAAAGGCAGCAGCCCATTCCAAAGAAACAAAGGTGCTGGCAGGAGACGTTAACAAGGAAGACGCTTGAGCCTCCATGGTAAATAGAATGGCAATGGCCTAATAATAAACCTGAAAGACACAAGTGAGGATGGTTGCATGCAAAGTGGAGGGAAACCTTCCAATTACTGTTGTAGACAGCCCTATTAATCCTTAGGAGCACTCCCGACAAAAAGTCTATTCAATTTTCCCTCGATGTGTTCCATCTAATGGGAGCAGTATTATGTCTGACACTGAGGGTAATTACCTCATGAGAATTTCACATACAGAGAAGTAAAGTCTTTAATTTTCTGCAGGTGTCTTGGGCACATTCTGCGTAATTCTTTGCCCCAAAATGAGGTGTGCATTCCTCTTCTGCAGAGCTGCTTTCGGATTGGGATCGCTTGCATTTGAGGACCATAAGTAATAGTCATTTATCTTAGCCATTATGGAAAGCTGAAAAAATAAATATAATATATATCATATATGTACTGTATATATATACACACACATGTACTCATATATGTACAAATCTTGTTATAACACTCCTCTAGCTCATGACCATTAGCAGTAGATAAGTACTTAGGAGCCCTTCTATATACATTAGTTATGAGAGTTCCAATAAGACTATAACCCTGTAGGCAGACACTTAACTGTTTATGCCTCCCAGTTAATGAAACTTAGAAACAGTTGAAATTGTACAGGAAAGAGAATAAATAGAACAATATTAAGGCTGTTTTATTTTCTGAAATAATCACACATGTAGCATGTCTTGTTGATTTATTCTAAAGACACCTAAGCCAAACATAAAAAGATAAATTTTTTGCTGAATTACATAAAGCAGTTTTATCATTTTAGCATTCAATCCCTTTTGCATAACAAAGAAGGCATCCTCTAACAGCAGAGGTGTGACAAAAAGTATGTTTAATATGCTAGGCAAACTATGCACAGGGAGGAAAAACTCATTTTTTTAAAAAAATTGTTTTTCAGTGATGGAGCCGTCAAGAGTATAGAAACAGGTTATAATGTGGCACACTTCATTCAAATTAATGCAGAAATAATTAAACATTTCTTAGAGTTGATGGCTTTACTACTGAGAAATTCTTACATCGTACAAGAACAAAGATGATCTTATTTTTTCTACTAGGAAATAAGTTACATGATCAAGACCACACTGCTTGGTGTCATATATGCTTTTAATGAATGTGTTTTCTTAAAAATCCACATTGTTAACTAGAAAACAATGACACTTCAGATGTCGCAATATGGTTTATTGAAACGGAGGTGGCTGAATCCCTTTGTTTGTAAATTGGTTCTACTTCCAAAATGGCCATGATTTTAGGTTACAGAAGCTATGCCTGCATGGGACAATCAGATTGTTGCGCTGGGTTCACCAGCACTCTCTGCTGTTCAGGGGCTCATAAACAGTCCAAACTAACTGTTCAGGTTTCCTTCTTATCCAGGTGTCTTAAACATTATAGAACATTTTGAACGTGTTCAGAAACTTCCCAAAAAACCTGACTATAGCTAATAAACATTTTTTATTACGGTTCGACTTTAGCAAAAAATTAACATGTCCTTGAGTGTAAGTCATCTTTAATTTTCTTTTTGAAATTAGGATGTAAAACTTTAATTAATTACTCTGAAGAAGTGTTGTCTTCTACTCAAAAGCCTGAGGCATCCTTTCAGAGAGAGAAGACTAAGGATGTGCTCGTGTCCTTCTCCCTCCTCTCTCCTCCTGAAAATCCCAGTACATCCAGCAATCAGTGCTTCTGGTAATTGCAAAGGACATGCTATCCTTGGCTTTCATTATTTCCCAATATACTCAGGCAGGCAAAGACATCCATGGAGTCTTCAAGCCATAAACTTACTGGCATCCTGTAAAACTTCCCCAAAAGTCTCCTGAGGCCGAACAGACTGCAAAAATCTGACCTGGAAACTTCCATAACCAGTGTGCTAACCTGTAACTCAGTAAGAAGTATAGACTTGCTAATGCCCAGTTACCCTTCATGCTCATGGCTAATCACTAAGGTTGGTCTCATTTCTTGATAAAAATGCCACAGGCAAAGGTGAAGAAACTACCAGTCATCTATTACTCCTCTCTGCTTATATGCAGATACCACAATATGTTGTGTTTTTCTTTTAGATGGAGGGTGAAGAAAACCTTGGTTATCAGCTTTTTTTCCCCATTAATAGATATAAAATGGTTCTTTATGAAACATCTGAGTATAAGTTCCAAATTTCCCTCTGTGAACTCACCATGGCTATGAAATATTGCAATCATGTAATTCTCCTGTATAGTCTTAAAGAGACATTGACTTTCAAATTAGGTCAGTGTTAGTAAACACTGTCTAAAACCAAGTGAACATAAATCTGAAAGATAATTCAGCATAAAATAGTCAAAGTAGAATAATTTTAACTAATACAATGCTCACTATTTTCTTTTCTTCTCTTTCTTTTTTTTTTAACATAAGAAGTTTTTTAAATACTCAACCCCCTGGCAATTCAGAACAGATTCAGGAAAGAACATTACTTCTTACTCAAGAATTAGTTCCAAACTAATACAGATGACGGAACAAGAAAGCATACATGGGAAATAAAATCTGAAACAGATGGCAGGAAGTCCTATATGAAGAATTATACATGCATAGTTGATCTGGCCAAAGAAATTATTCTGGCATAAACACTTGGTCCATTCAAGAGATGGTCAAGAAGAAGGATGAAGTGAAATTGTCAGACCAATAAGTGGTCATCTTGGGGCAAAATATACTTTTTAATGTACTATTGGTGATGTAATTCACATTAGGGTATTCTGGCCTTATAGGTCCTTAGTAAGAAATGAAAACAGAACATAGCATTATTCACCCTCATTTGCATGCAGTAATTTCTGTAAAAATGTACAGAAACAAAAATGCATTCTAAATACATGAGGATTCTGATATGAGAGGATGAATGAAGGTTCATAAATACAGTGTGTGTTGAGTATAAAGAGAGAAATATATTAACACCTAGATTATATTTCTATCTCCAAACAGATTTATTTACTATTTTTATTTTCTGAGACAGGGTCTCACTCTGTCACCCAGGCTGTAGTGCAGTGGCACAATCATAGCTCACTGCAGCCTTGACCTCCTGGGCTCAAGCAATCCTCTTGCCTCAGCCTCCCAAGCAGTTAGGACTACAGCTGCACACCACCACACCTGGCTAATTGTTTCCTCAATTTTTTATAGAGCTGGGGTCTCGCTATGTTGCCCAGGCTGGCCTCAAGTGGTCCTTCTATCTTAGCCTCCCAAAGTGTTGGGATTAACATGTAAGCCACCACACCCAGCCTGAACAAATTTATTTTTAATGTCTCTGAGTTCCAATTCATTTTGAGAATTGTACTCAATCTCCTTTATTTTTATTTCAGTCTTCCTTATAGCAGCTGTGCATATTTAACATTTCATAAACAATTAAAACAACATGGACTAGGATTCCAAAACGGAATTATAAAATTTTAACAGTTAAAATCAGATTTAAAGGCTTATGAAGAAAGATTTATGCAATACAATTTGACACTTCCATTTCTAGTTCTAGACAATGTAGCACAAATATGACTTTCACAGAGTATGTCAGGACTGTCAGCTTTAGCTAAACATTTTTTAAATATTCAGACTATATTAAAATAACCTGTTTCCAGCCTTTGAATTTTTTTATTTTGTGTTAAAAGCTGTACAAAGATGTAAGGAGAACCAGTATTTTACTGAGCATTTACTATGTGATAGCCAATATTCTATTGTCTTCACACATGGTGATCCATTTAATGTTCAAGATCCTCTAGTATTACTTACTGTACTTATTATTGTAGATGAGAAGGTCAAGCAAACTTACCATGTTCGATACTGTCAAGTAGCATAGCTAGAATCCAAACCTAGCTCCCAAATTCACTCACTTAACTGTTTGCTGCAGTATTGTTTTTATATCTGATACATCCATAAACATTTATTTACCTCTTATTCTCCACTATCTAAAAACAAAATCTGTTTTTTACAAAATTTCTCTCACTAAACCTGAATTAATTAACTATAGTCCAATACTCATAAAACTATTCTCTTTACATTTTTACATACAATTGAATAAATGAATGTGTGTGTTCTTTACCCCTCTAGCTGAAATGAATAAGAATTGTTTTGGAAAAAAACTAATATAATACTTAATTTCTCCACTACAGCTATACAGTAGCACATTTACAGCATTTCACAGTAGTTATCTTGGAAAGTCATCTTATTGCCAGATACTATAATATTTAACTCTCTGATATTCAATTCCCATTACTTTTTTGGGTACATTCAAAAATTTTTAACCTGTATGCATTATCCAGCCAAAATATTAAATTAAAAAGTAGAAGTTTGGCCAGGTGTGGTGGCTCATGCCTGTAATCCCAGCACTTTAGGAGACCGAGGCAGGCAGATCACGAGGTCAGGAGATCAAGACCATCCTGGCTAACATGGTGAAACCCCGTCTCTACTAAAATATACAAAAAATTAGCCAGGCGTGGTAGCAGGCGCCTATAGTCCCAGCTACTCAGGAGGCTGAGGCAGGAGAACGGCATGAACCCGGGAGGCGGAGCTTTCTGTGAGCCGAGATTGCACTACTGCACTCCAGCCTGGGCGACAGAGCGAGACTCCATCTCAAAAACTGCCCTGTTCTCCCTTTCTGCCTTACCCTGCTTGGTGGATTCTCTTAATCTGTTGGTTGTTGTATTATTCAGAGTTCTCAGGGAAACAAAAGAGAGAGAGAGAAACTTATTTTAAGGAATCGACTCAGGTGACTGAGGTCTGGCAAGTCGGAAGTCTGCAAGTCAGGCCAGGGCTGGAGACACAGGGAAAAGTTGATGTTGCAGTCTTGAGTCTTAAGGCAGTCTGAAGTTAGAATTCCATCCTTCTCAGAGGAATCTCAGTTTTCTCTCTTAAGGCCTTGACTTGATTATACAAGGCCCACCTACATTACGGAGTGTGATCTGCTTTACTCAAAGTCTACTGATTTAAATGTAAATCACATCTAAAAACTACCCTTAAAGTGACATCTAGACTGGTGTTTAACCAAACAACTAGGTACCATAACCCTCCCAAGATGACACAAGAAAACCATCACAGCAGCTCGTACGTAAATTTTAAATTTTAGAAACTGTGAACATTACAGACGGCCAATTAGTGAACTGGTTTTGCCATCTTAAATCCTAAGTAGTGTGTCTTAAAGTTTCAATGATTCGGTAAAGCTGAACATATCATATCTTGAATAATTGTAAACAAAAACATTTTTCCCATAATAAACACAATTCCACTGAGCAACCAACACCACTAATGGAAAATGAAGACCCTTTTTTAAACTAGTGCATTGCAGTAGTGACAGGAGGGGAAAGGGTAGAACAAGGAGTTCGATTAATAACTGATTGTGAAAAATCAATTTCAATAATGCACTACTTTCACACCAGCTGTGAGATATTTAAGGCTTGAATTTGAATTTGTGGCCCACACAAAATATTGCAGTGTCCTACAACAGATGCCATTTGAGCTTTGGGAAAGAGAGCCTTGGTCTGATATCATGGTGCTGTGATGACTTCCTACAGACAAGGAGCGGGAAAATTGGGAAAGTCATTAGTGTAACCAGGAACAACATATTAATGTCAAATATAAATTTGATAGTACTGCATCCATTACAGCAGTCTTCACATTCACACCCGATTTCATCACAAAATTAGGATTGGAAACTGCTAGTATTCTGGCAGGTAGTTTCAGGGCACAATCAAAACCTCATGTCACCTGAGGCACTCTGAGCAAAATTCCAAACTGCCAAGAACACCACCTAATTTGCCTATACAGTTGCATATTTTTGCTACAAAGATAAAGAGTGCAACAGTGATATTTGCTTTCATTTGCACGTTACATGATAAGTGGCTTCAAAGGACTTGTATTTTTTTCAGTGCTCACACAATAAAATTCTGAGATCATCAGCTCTGTATTTGGTTTCTCGTCTCAGGGAAAAGTTGACCTTGGGTGGTTTCTAATTGCTCTGCCCACAGCACTTAAGGGTTATTTGTAGCTCACATACTTCAAAAAAAATACTTCTTGTGACATATTGATCCAAAATATTACCACCAAAACATTTAAAACAATTGCAATATGACACTGATTGTCACATCTTTGCTGTGTAGGGGTTTATATGCAAAAAGATTCATGATTGACCCTTTCAATAGTTATAGACTGAATAATATCCGAGCTAATAACTATCCTTTAAGTATTCTTCTATGTGCTTAGCCTTCTCTTGTGTGCATATGCATTGTCAGCAATGCCATCAGTCAAGAGGAAGTAGGAAACATTACTTTTTCATGTGCACATGAGACACACACACAGATAAACAGGACATGGCTCCTCAAGAATCTTATAGTCTTCTAAGAGAGAAAGAGAGGTAATCAGTTAAAATACAGCACAGTAAGGGCTGGCGTTGAGTATCATGAGCATCTGGGAAACTACAAATCTCTTAGTATGACCAGGGTACAGGGCTTAACATGAAGTATTATTAGAGCTGTCCATGATTATAGTATAGGATTAAGAGGCATTATTGAAGGCCCAATTCTAAAGCATGAATTTGTAATGATACAAATCTAAATACTATATAGAGATGGTTCTTGTTTTATCTTACCATAGTCATGCCATTCTGATTGTAATTATTCTGGCTTTAATAGATAATGTAACTGGGACTTAAAGACATTTATCAAGCCAACTTCGTTGACCACTTTGTTTCACACAGAACAATGGCTTCCCAAATATATCTATATCATAATTCCTGGAACCTGTAAATATGTTGCCTCACATGGCAAAGAAGACTTTGGAGATTAAATATATTTCTTGAGATGGGAAGAATATTCAGGTGGGCCCAATAAGAGGGAGGCAGAAGAGTCAAGAGTCAGAGAAGGAGATGTAACAAGAGAAGCAGAGTTCAGTGTTGCAGGGAAGGATCCCCAAAGCAAAGAATGTGGGCAATACTAGAAGCTGGGAGAAGCAAGGAGGTGAGTTCATCCTAGAACCTCTAGAAGGAAGACAGCCCTATCAACACCTTGATCTCCATACTGTAAGATAATAAATGTGCACTCTCTTAAGCCAGTAGTATGCCAGCATTATCACAAGTGCTTTGCATGAATGAAATAATTTTAGCCTCATTAACGTGAGTCAGGTACTACTTTATATTATATGTAGTCCTCACAACAACCCTTATAATGTAGGTACTAGCTTTCTACCCATTTTGGAAGTGTGGAAACCAAGGTACGAAGAATTAAAGTAATTTGCCTAAAGTCATACACTTAATCATTGACAAAGCCTGAGTATGATCCCAGGCAATCTAGGGTGCATCTTGAAGTGTCTTCTTTTCCACATTCGCACTTATTAAATGTCAAAAACACCGTCTTAATCTGTGTTTCCCCCAGTAAAAACAGAGCTTAAGAAAAACGTTTGTGTGCAAGCAGTTTGTTTTGAGTATGGATCCTAAGAAGCAGGGATAGGGGACTTGGAATAATGAAAACAGAAGAAGGAGAAGCCAGTCCAAGGATTTATGATCAAGCTGTACTCACTGAAAACAACGAGGATCTTATCCCCCGGGATAATGTCTAAGGAATGTGGAGAAGGCATCTTAGAATTGTCTATTCAAGGAACAGAAGAGAGAATTATTTATTTGCCAGCTTTTGTCCCCCATTAATCCAAGGTTCAGAACTCAGTGTTAACTTTTCACACATTCAGGGCTACGCATACACCAGATGAGATGAGCAGGTTACTAAAGTCTTCGACTTGGAGGCAGCTAAGAAGCCTCATGGTGACAGGTACTCAATTCAGCCAGAGTGAGGATCTGTCAGGTTACACCTGCCCCAGGTGAGTGCTGTGGCAACAGCTGGAGAAATAAATGTGAGCTGTAAAAACGTAAGAGCATAAAAGGAGTCTAATGCAGCTGGTCTTTGGATTTCAAATTCCAGATTCTTTCCATTGTATCATGATGCATCTCCTCAAGTAATCACTTGTTTTCGCATTGATAAGGTCTGATGTTTTGAAAGATTAGGTTTCTGCCATAATAGTGAACAATTTTCTTATATATCCCCCGAAAGGTGGATTACGCTGTTTTATATGGATTACTTTTGTCTCACTAAATGGATATCAAATTCCTAGAAAGTGGATACAGTAACATTTACCCTTTTTTTCTTTTCACAATATCCAGATCAACAATGGACTTAAAATAGGAACTCAAAAAATATGCACTGATTAGTATTCATTTGAATTTCAACTTCTCAGATATTAGTTTTATTAGTAATTACTGCCAAAATGTAAATAGCCCCACTACGGATTTTAGAAAATGCTTTCTTCATGTTTTAATGCTCCTTTCAAATCTGTTGCCATTCTTTCTTCTTTTAGTTTTAATAGCTTAATGTTTTTCATCCAAATGTAACACAAAATTTGACTTCTGTCATTAGACAGGAGAATCACCAAGGACCAAACCTGGAAATCCTGAAAAATGTTTCTTTCCAGATGGATCATAATTCAAATTGAACAAAGTTTTAAGAAATCCTAAGTATAATTATATATTAATGTATTTGTCATTTTTATGGAGAACATTTTTTATCAATTGGACAACATGTACAGTACAACAAACCATCCAAAGAATGACAGCATTAGAATGTAGGTTAATATGGTTATGACTCTATGTCACTAATTTGAGGCCAATTACATAGATATAATAAAAACTAAATAGATTGTGATACATTATTATTTTATATATCTGGCCAGTAAGTGAAAGACAGCCAAATATTTTGTACCTTAGCAGCACAGGGAAATTTCTCAGGATATAGCACTCTTTATTTACCTCATTTCAAAAACAAAAACATTTCCATAAATATTCATGCCAAAATAAATACAGAAAGTAAACTTTGTTAGATATAATTATTTGAATTTGCTTGATATTTTTCTATCTTTTCTTGGTTATTACACCTGTGAAAACGGTGTTTTAGTTTTAGTATAAAATAAGCCAAAAAAGGTTCAACTGGGAATCACTATCATTTATCACAAAAATTAAAATTAAGTAATACACTAAAAATGTTTACCATTCGAGAGACAGTAATCTACAAAATTTACTATAGCCACATTGAAAGTTTATTCTTGAGTATGGTTTTATTTAATGGATAATTGCATATAAGTAATTTTCTACACACATGTATCATACAGTAATTACTTTTGATAATCATTATTTTAAAATCATTTAAAGTTATAAATAACATAAAAGGAAAGATATTATCTTTCACTCATCTGTATTTAATAGAAAAGTTTCCTAGTGTATACTTCTAGAAAAGTATTACAAATTCAGGTTTATTAAGTTTTTTATGTAATTAACACTTGGTAAGGATAAATCGCATACTTACGATTTTGGAGGTTTAGGATTCTGTGAGACTCATTAATCATGATCAAATGCACCTTGAAAAAAATATTCTACGCCAATGAAAAGAACTATTCAACTATGGTAATAAATCATCAATTCATAAGGAAATGTGGGGCCTCAGTTTTTATGGGCTCATCGGAAAGACCTGCATGCCATAAACACATGTATTTGGTATTTGGGGTTACTGCTTTTAAAAATATGGAGAAAGGACAAAAAAAAAATCTGTCAAATCAAAAAGCTAATACAAGGTTCCAAATTTTTAAAATCATAGATTCATAAGCTTCTTAAGAAAAGGCCTGAATCTTTAAAGAAGGATCTTTGGAGGCCTGATACAAATGATAGAGAACAGAAATTCAAAACCTGTTTTTTCAAAGTTAACAACCCTATATTTGAAAAGTGATACATTTTAAAAATTAAGCAAATATTTTTGTTCATATTTCATTAGGAGAAAAGTGGCTATCACATTGCAGTTTTAAGTTGCAATTTATATGTAGAAGCTTTCTATTCATACTAATGCTATTTTTTTCACTCCTTAGCATCTTCTATAGTTTGAATATATCCCCCAAAAAGCAGGTGTTGGAAACCCCAGTGCAACAGTACTGGAAGGTAAGCCCTAATGAAATGGGACTGGGCTGTGAGGGTTCCATCCTCATCAACAGATTAATGTCATTATGGCAAGAGTGTGTTCATTATAAATGGGCAAGTTTTGTCCTCTATTCACTCTCTTGCCCTCTCTCATCTTCTCTCTTACTCTTTTGTCTTTTCCATAGGATGCCACCGCAAGAAAGGCCTCACCACAGGCTAGCCCCTCTATCTCAGACTTCCCTGAATTCAGGACTATGAGCCAATAAATATCTGTTCATTATCAATTACCCCACCTCACGCATTCAGTTATAGCCACAGAAAACAGACGAAAACAACATCCCATATTTTCCATGTTCCTACCGTGCAATTTCAGAGAATTGCTTCTAATTTCTGAACAACAGTGAGCATGTACTAGAATGTAAGACTCAGTCGAGCTTCTGGAATGCTGGAAACACCAGGTAAAATGTGTGAAAACAACTTACCCTGTACTGGTCCATCTCTAGCTGGCAGAAATTACAACATGTAATTTATCTTGCAGAAATATTGTCTCTACCATCTGTATCAAATAATCCAATTACCTAACAGCAGTAAAAGGTATGCAAGTAATATCAGGAACGATATTAGACTATGAACAACCTGAGGTCTGTTGTATTGGGAAACTAGACCAAAAGAGGAGATCAAAACCCAAGGAAATGTAAAACAGAAACCTTCACACAACATGAAGACTTAGCCATCCAACATCACATCCAATAACTAAAATAAACAAAGCATCCATTTATCATGTTACAGTGTCTGGAATTCTTACTGGCATAGTTTCTGACAGTTTTCTGAGATATTTCCTTTGTACCCTCACACTAAATAATCTCAAACCAGATGTATGATGATCAGCCAGGTTTAGGTGGAAGAAGTATTTGTTCCCATTAACCTGTTAACAGATAAATATGTCAGTAATGCCATGTAGTACCATCTGATTCAAGGGAATAGAAAGACATATTTCTTCAGTTAAAAAAAATTCCCAGTACATATTATTTGTTCTTTTTAAAACAGCTTTTCTTTTCAGTATAGATATACTTTCATCACATCCTTTTCTTCCAGAATATACTTGAGTGTTCTTTGTTTTTCAAACTTCCTATTACATGCGGGTTCTCAGCTGAGTGGTGTGCTTAAATCCCAGAAAGAAAAAAACACAGGCAAAAGGGAAGAAAGTGGGGACAGAGCCAAGTGTAAGAGATAAACCCTGCATTAATGCTAACCCCAGTTAACTTGGCCAACAGCTCAAATCAAAATGTACGAAGTAGTTTTGTAAGCTAAACTCAAACTGGGCCTTCGCTGGCCAATGGACACTGTTGCATGAGGGTAACCCAGGCTTTTACGCTGACTACAGTCGGTTAGAGGAAACTGGAAGGGAGGGCTGTATCTCAGGAAACGTAGGAAAAAAGGCCAAATCTATAATGGTCTCTGCAACAAAAAGCAGGGTTAATGGGTCAAATCCATAATGTGTCTGTGTGTATACGCAACATGAAAACTGGACATCAAAGACCTAATTTTAGATGAAGAGTCTGAAATTTTGGTTAAGCCCACAGGGTTAAAAAGGTCCAGCATTTAGAGAGTCCCTAAAGCCATTGTAGGCCCAGAGTGTTTTGTGGAAGATGTCAGTCGGGAGGGGACGAGCAAATTCACAGTTGATTTCTTAGACGGAAATAACAGAAAAGTGATGAAGATCCAGAAGTAGGTTTATTAGGGTTTGCCTTGAATCTTATGACATTCAGGGACCCCTCAACTGCACAGACCCCTTCTAGAGATATAGGAGGAAGCCTAGCAATATGTTCCTGTGATCATAGGTTTCTGGAATGTTTATCAGTATAAAATAAAATTATTATGACATTAGAAGAAACTTGGAAAGACCCTTAGATTAGGAATGTCTGATTAAATCAAGTGAGGAAAAAAAGACTCCTGGTATGAAGAGTACTTTCTTGTATTTATTTATTTATTTATTTAATAAAAATAATAAAGGACCTCACTCTGTTACTCAGGCTGCAGTGCAGTCTTGTAATCACGGCTCACTGCAGCCTCAACCTCCCAGGCTCTAGCAATTCTGTCACCTAGGCCTCCTGAGAAGCTGAGACCACAGGTAGATGCCATTATGCCATGCTTTTTTGTTGTTGTTACAGAAATTGGGTCCCACTGTGATGTCTAGGCTGGTCTCGAACTCCTAGACTCAAGCAAATCTCCCATCTCGGCCTCCCAAAGTGCTAGAATTATAGGCATGAACCACCATGCCCAGCCAAGAGTACTTTTTCTGTCATCTCTAAATTTATCTTTTAAAAATTCTCTATTGTTTTCGTATGCACAAACCTATGATAGTATTTCTCCCAGTTTTACAGTGATCTTAAAAACTGATGACAAATAACAAATAATGAATTGTTTAGATAAAAGAGTTTTTTCAAAACTTTTGGTAACGTGTATTTTCTAAACTATCAATATACATTATTGGTAGTTTAGAAAAACCTCTTTCAGATATATATATATATATATATTACACACACACATATATATGTACTTTTCATATATATAATCAACCATGCTAGAGGAAGTATTGAGTTATCCTTTCATTCTCTCTGTCACAAACATAACAAAAATTGTTTTCATTTGAAGCATATGCAAGTCAAAAAATGTAAGAAACAGTGTGTGTATATATATGTATATATAGGTATGTCAGACAGTTAATAAAATATTATGTTATATTCATGAATTTGTGAGGATTATGATGATTTGTCAGCTTTTTTAAGTTAGTAATTTTTGTAGTTTCTTTTTTATTCTAAATAATTACTTTATACCTAACTTTTAAATATATAACTTAGAAGAAAGGGGTTTTGAGGGGGAAGGACAGATACCTAAATCGTATAAGCTTTAGCCTCCACAGAATCTAGAACCACTCCCATTTTGAAATTGAACATCAGTTTTGTTTGTTCTTTTTTGTTGTTGTTTCAAGATGGCAGATTAGAGGCTTTTAGCATGTTTCAACCACTTGGAAATAGCAAGACAGTGCATAAAGACCAACTCCATGAGCTTTATGTCAAGAAGGAAAATAGGAGTACACTGGAATCAGGAAGGACACCCAGATCCTGGGAAGGAGAACATGGGAAAACAGACCCCATTACAGTGTCTGACTGATAGAGGTGAGTGAAGCCCCAGTACATCAGAGAGGCAGAGAGCTTTCCTCTTTGACTCACCTTTCCACTCAGGATCCAAGCAATCCAGGCTGAGGGAAAGCACTTTGTTTCTCCCAAGCCCTGGAGCTTACCTGGGGAGAGGCTTGAAGATGCTGTGAGGGGAAGACACTAGGAAAAGCTGCAGACATTTTCCTAGACTAGGACCAAGAGAAGGACACCATTTATAATCCAGGTGCAAATAAAGTCAACCCGGCACCGTGGCTGCACAGGCATTTCAGTCTTGGGTGGGAGATTGGAGTACCTGCTCTGAAGCAGATTAGAGGCTTCCACATCCAGAACTGTGGAAAGTGACTCAGCAATAGGCAGTGGAATTGTATTCTCCTCCATCACACGCCTGGGGCAGGAAGAGAGCTGCTACAACTACAGTCTCTCCTGGATGACATGACTGGCAGCCAGGGCCAGGTTAGCGACCTGGAACTGGTTTGTGTGTGTCATTGTTGAGTGCTTCAGCCTGCTCCCCTGAGATCGTGGTATAGAGAAACCCTCTCTGCTCCACTCCAGGCAGAACCTCAGGCATTTGGAGCATCCACTTGCCTGCAACAGCAGGTTGAGCTAACCCACCCTTCATGGACATAGATTGTGGTGCAATGGGGCCCTCTTTGCTCGACTCCCAGACAGATCTTCAGGCATTCAGAGCACCCATTCACACAGACTACAGACTAGCAGACTGAGTCACCCTACCCATCTTGTGCAGAGATCCTCTCATTAGGGGCCACTCTATAGCCAGACAGATCTCCAGAAATTAGGAGCACCTGCTCATCCGGTTTCACAGCCTGAGCTAACCCCCACTACCTGGGTATAGATTTTGGTGCAATAAGACCCTCTTCACTCCACAGTCAGGTAGATCTCCAAGCATTTGGAGCACCCACTCACCTGGATTAGTCATTTAGGCCCCTGTTCCTCATGCAGTGAAATTAGGGCCAACAAGGTTTTCCAGCTCCACGCCAAGGAACAATTCTGGGCTCTTGGTGGCTGCCCACTGGATTCGTCCTCAGGCCTGGTGTTTGTACCTGCAACCAGGACCCTGTAGATGGACCTGTATAGTCTAACTCTACACATCTTCCCCCTTATCCCACTGGGGCTGAGCAGGGAGCTCAGACCACTGTGAACTCCACAAATAAGCCTATTGCCTGAGGCAACAGAGAGCTTCTCCCAGTAAACAAGGATTAAGTATATACCCAGCCATGTGTTGGCCACAGTCAGCTGTCAGCCATAGCACTATCTATTGATTTTAGGTCAAACTGCACAGTCCAATATAAAACCTGCCAGCAGAAGTCCATTGGCTGTGGAAGAAAAGTCAAAAGACGCTACCCAGCATTCTCTAGAGTCATACCCTCTAAGGAGTGGGGGAAAGGGAAAGGGAAAAAAGAAAAAATAATAATATTATAGGGAAAGAAGGAAAAAAATAATCCTACCCACAAGAGAATAATTCAAAAATTAAAAAAACACCAGTGTCTCCAGGTGAGAAGGAACCTGGGCAAGAATTCTAGTACCATGAAAAATCTTGATGACGTGATACCTCAAAGGATCACAGTAGCTCTCCAGCACTGGTCCCTAACCAATATGGAAACTCAGAAATGACAGATGAAGAATTCAAATCATGGATGCAAGGAAGCTCAATGAGATCCAAGATAAGGTTGAAAATTAACATAAAGAAACTTCTAAGGCAATCCAGGAAATGAAGGACGAAATAAACATCTTCAAAAGAAATCAGAGATTTTGGAATGGAAAAAAAATCACTTAAGAGATTTTAAAATACAAAGGAAAGCTTTATCAATAGACTGGACCAAGCAGAAGAAAGAATTTCAGAGCTTGAAGACCAGTCTTTTGAATTAACCCCATCAGACAAAATTTTTTTAAAAAGAAATTTAAGACATGTCCAAAGTCTTCAAGAAATAAGGATTATGTAAAGCAACCAAAATTATGAAATATTGGCATTCCTGAGAGAAAAGAGAAAAAGAAAACAATCTAGAGAACATATTTGAGGGAATAATTCAAGAACATTTTCCTTATCTTGCTAGAGAGGTAGGCATCCAGATATAAGAAATGTAGAGGACACCTAGAAAAATCTATTCAAAACCAACATCACCAAGATGTAGATTCACCAGAACTGTCCAGGGTCAATGCTAAAGAAAAAAATCTTAAAGGAACCTAGAGAAAAATTCAGATCACATACAAAGAGAACCTTACCAGGCTAACAGCAAGACTTCTCAGCCGAAACTTTACAATCCAGGGGAGACTGGAGGCCTATTTTCAATATTCTTAAAGGTAAGAAATTCCAACCAAGAATTTTATATTCCACCAAACTGAGCTCTATAAGTGAAGGAGAAATAAAATCTTTTTTCAGGGAAACAAGTGCTAAAGGAAATAGTTACCACTCTTGGGGTAGCCATTAGACCAACCACTAGACCACCAGACCACCTTACAAGAGATCCTTACAGGAATTCTAAACACAGACACAACAGAACAATGCTTATTACCACCAAAATATGCTAGCCCAAGGACCCTATGAAGTAACCACACAATAGGAACTACAAAGCAACCAACAAATAACTTCATGATAGGATTAAGACTTCACTTATCAATACTAACCTGGAATGTAAATTATCTAAACACACCACTTAAAAGGCACAGAGTGGCAAGTTGAATTAAAAAAACAAGATCCATTCAACTGCTGTCTTTAATAGACTCATCTCACACATAACAACACCCATAGGCTCAAAGTAAAGGGTTGGAGAAAGATTTATCACATAAATGGAACCCTAAAAAAGAGCAAGAGTCACTATCCTTACGAAAGACAAAACAGACTTTAAACCCACAGAGTGAAAAAGGACAAAGGAGAATATTACATAATGATAAAGGGTTCAATTCAAAAAGAAGACTTAACTATCCCAAATATATACACACCCAACAGTGGAGCACTGAAATTCATAAAATAATTTCTTCTAGGCCTAGGAAAAGGCTTAGCCTCATAATACTAGTGGGAGATTTCAATACTCCACTGACAACATTAGACAGATCACAGAGGCATAAAACTAACAAAGACATTTTGGATTTAAAGTAACACTTGACTAATTGGACCTAATAGACATCCATAGAATATTCCACCTCTTAATCACAAAATATACATTTTTCTCATCTGTACACAGAACATACTCCAAGACTGACAACTAGCTCAGCCATCAGGCAAGTCTCAGTAACTTCAAAAAAATCAAAAATCATACCAACCATAATCTCAGACCACAAAGGAATAAAAATAGAAATCAATACAAAGAAGATCTATCAAGGCCACACAATTACATGGAAATTAAACAACTGTACCCTGAATGACTCATCAACAACTTTTGCTGTTTTGGGTAAACAACAAAAGTAACACAGAAATCAAAAATTCTTTGAAAGCAATAAAACAGAGACACAACATACCAGAATCTGTAAGACATAGCAAAAGCAGCGTTAACAGGAATGTTTATGCCACCAAACATATACCTCAAAAAGTCAGAAAGATTTCAAATTAACAATCTAATATCACACCTACAGGAACTAGAAAAGCAAGAACAAACTAATCCCAAAGCTAGCAGAAGAAAAAAAATAACTAAAATTAAATGAGAACTGGTTAACAGAAACGCAAAAATTAATACAAATAATTTTAAAAAACAAGAGTTGATTTTGTTAAAGAAATAACAAGATTAATAGACTCTTAGGTAGATTCACAAAGAAAAAAAAGGGAAGATCCAAATAAGCACAATCAGAAATGACAAAGGTGACATTAAAACCAATCCCACAGAAATATAAAAATATTCAGAGATAATTTTTAAAACGTCCATGCACACAAACTAGAAAATCTAGAGAAAAATGAATAAATTCCTTGGAACACACAATCTCCATCTCCTAACATTGAATCAGGAATAACTTGAAGCCCTAAACAGATTAATATCAAGTTCCAAATTGAATCAGTAATAAAAACTCTACTGGCCAAGCATGGTGGCTCACGTCTGTAATCCCAGCATTTTGGGAGGCCAAGGTGGGAGCATCACAAAGTCAGGAGTTCAAGACCAGCCTGGCCAACATGGTGAAACTCTGTCTCTACTGAAAATACAAAAAATTAGCTGGGCATGGTGGTGCATGCCTGTAATCTCAGCTACTCAGAAGGCTGAGGCAGGAGAATTGCTTGAACCAGGACCCTGGAGCTGGAGGTTGCCAGTGATCCAAGATCATGCCACTGCATTCCAGCCTGGGCTACAGAGCTAGACTCAGTCTCAAAATAAATAAATAAATAAATAAACAAACAAATAAATAAATAAATACATACATACATACATAAATGAAATAAAATGAAATAAAAAATCTACCAGCCAAAAAAGCCATGAACGAGATGGAGTCACAGCTAAATTATATGAGATGTATAAAGAAGAGCTGGTGCAAGTTTTATTGAGACTATTCAACAAAATCAAGGTAGAGGGACTTCTCCCTAACTCATTCCACAAAGCCAACATCTCTCTGATACCAAAATCTGGCAAAGATGGGATGATTAAAAAAACTACCAGCCAATATCCCTGATGAACATAGACATAAAAATCTTCAACAAAATACCAGCAAAGTGAATCCAGCAGCACATCAAAAAGTTAATTCACGATGTTCAGGTAGGCTTCATTACTGGGATGCAAGGTTGGTTCAACATTTGCAAATCAATAAATGTGATTCACCACATAAACAGAATTTAAAACAAAAACCATATAATCATCTCAACAGATGCAGAAAAAGCTTTTGATAAGATTCAACATCCTTCATGATAAAAACCCTCAAGAAATTAGGCATAAAAGGAGCATATCTCAAAATAATAAGATCCATTTATGACAAAACTACAGCCCAGCATTATAGTGAATGGGCAAAAACTGGAAGCATTCCTCTTGAGATCTGGAACTAGACAAGGAAGCTCATTCTCAGCACTCCTATTTGACATAACACTGAAAGTCCTTACCACAGTGCTCAATCAAGAGAAAGAAATAAAATGTATACAAATAGGAAAAGAAGAATTCAAAGTATCTCTCTTTACTGGTGATATGATTCTATACCTAGGAAACCCTAAAAATTCTGCCAAAAGGCTCACAGACTGTTATACAACTTCAGTAGAGTTTCAGAATACAAAAACAATGTATAAAAATTAGTAGCAGTTCTATACACCAATAATGTTCAAGCTGAGAGCCAAATCAAGAACACAATCCCATTTACAATAGCCACAATAAAATTCCTAGAAAGACAGCTAACCAAGGAGGTGAAAGATCTCTACAAGGAGAAATACAGAACCCTGCTGAAATAAATCATAAATGACACAAACAAGTGGAAAAATATTCCATGCTCATGGGTTGGAAAAATCATGGCCATACTGATACTGCCCAAAGCAATCTATAGATTCATCACTATTCCTATTAAGCCACTAATGCCATATTTTTTACTAGAATAAAAATATTCTAAAATTTATATGCAATGAAAAAAGAGGCTGAATAGACGAAGAAATCCTAAACAAAACAACAAAGCCAGAAGCATCACATTATCCAACTTCAAATCATACTATAAGGCTACAGTATCCAAAACAGCATGGTATTGGTAGAGAAACAGACACATAAACCAATGGAACAGAATAGAGAACTCAGAATAAAGCCACACACCTATGGCCATCTGATCTTTGACACAGTCAACAAAAATAAGCAATGAGGAAAGAACTCCCTATTCTAATAAATAGTGCCGAGATAGCTACCTAACTATATGTAGAAGAATGAAACTGGACCCTTATCTTTCATCATATACAAAAATTAACTCAAGATGAATTAAAGATTTAAATGTAAGACCTCAAAATATAAGACTCATTGAAGAAAACCTAGGAAATACCATCCTGGTCATTGGCCTAGGAAAAGAGTTTATGACTAAGTCCTCAAAAGCAATTGCAACAAAGACAAAAATTGGTAAATGGGACCTGATTAGACTAAAGAATTTTTGCACAGCAAAAGAAACTCTCAACAGAGTAAAAGACAATCTATGGAATAGGAGAAAATATTATCAAACTATGCATCTGATAAAGATCTAATATTCAGAATATATAAGCACCTTAAATAATTGAACAATTTAAAAAACCCATTTAAAAAGTAGACAAAAGACATGAACAAAGTCTTCTCAAAAGACCTACAAGTGGCCAAGAAACATATGAAAAAATATTCAGCATCACTAATCATCAAAGAAACATAAATCAAAACCAAAATGTGGTAGTATCTCACATCAGTCAGAATGGCTATTATTGAAAAGTTAAAAAAAAAATGCTGGTGAGGATGCAGAGAAAAGGGAATGCTTACACACTGTTGGTGGGAGTGTAAATTAGTTCAACCACTGCAGAATACAGTTGGGAGATTTCTCAGAAAATTTAAAACAGAATTACCATTCAACACAGTAATCCCATTACTATATATATATCCAAAAGAAAATAAGTTATTCTACCAAAAAGACATATGCACTTGTATGTTCATCACAGCACTATTTATTAGAGCAAGGATATGGAATCAACCTAAGTGACCATCAGTTGTGGACTGGATTTAAAAAAAAAAATGTTGTTGTACCTATACACCATGGAATACTATGCAGCCATTAAAAAAGAATGAAATCATTCTTTGAAGCAGCATGAATTCAGCTGGAACCTATTATCCTAAGTGAATTAACACAGGAACAGAAAACCAAATACCACATGTTCTCACTTATAAGTGGAAGCAGACAGTGGGTACTCATAGACATAAAGATGGCAAAAATAGACAATGGGGACTATTGGGGGAAAGAGAAGGGAGAGAGGAAAGAGTTGAAAACCACTGGGTACTATTCTCAGTATCTAGGTGATGAGATCCATCATACCCCAAACCTTAGCATCATGCAATATACTCAGGTATACTGCACATTTCTATAATAAAATGTGAAATTACTTTAAAAAATAAATTGAGCAACAACCAGCAACTTGGAAGGAACAAAAAAAATGTCACAAGCACCACAAAGAAGCAGTCAATAAAAAAGGTGAGAGTTACCAGATTTTAGCCAATGACTGATGCTTACAATGATAGAAAGCTGGAGTGTGTGAATCAGGAACTAGAATTCCTTTCTAGTTCTCAGATTGTCTTTCAACACAGACAGATGGCTGAATGCTGTCGTATAAAGGAAACTAAGTCATCCCAGCAAAAGATACCCCATTGTTAGGGTAGGAATATAAATTCTAAACCCCACCAGAGACTTTGCACTGTAGAAGCCCTCTTTTTATCAACAAGATTATAAATCGCAATTGGTTGGTTAATAAGAAAAAAATAAAATAAATTGGTGATCCATAAATATGAGACATGTTTTCAACATTTTATTATAACTTGCAATGTCTAAATATGCATTTCATGACTAGATCTTTGATACAGTGTCAAAGGATTTCCTCTGAGTATAGGTCACTGATTATATTCCCATATATAGTAGTGAGTTCCATATAAAATTGCCAAATTTCAGCCACTTATGATTTTAAAAGATGAGAATTTCATAAAGTTCATTTGGACTTACAAAACAGCAATTTTTTATACCTTGCATCTAATTTAATTATTGACACCTTGATTTTGTAGTCTTTATAACACAATAAAGTTACTTTTCTTACAAAAACTGACCTTAGGTTTTCCCTTATAGGTTACCTGGTACTTCTGTCTCACAACTCTTAAGATTCTTTCCCTGTCTTAACTTTGGATAACCCGATGACAATGTGCCCAGGCGAAGATGTTTTTGCGGTGAATTTCCCAGGTGTTCTTGGTGCTTCTTGTATTTGAATGAAGGATACAAGTAGACAATCTAAGGTCACACCTCAAGGAACCAGAGAAACAAGAACAAACCAAACCCAAATCAAGCAGAAGAAAGGAAATAACCAAGATCAGAAACAAACAAACAAACAAAATACAAAAGATACATGAATCTGCTCCCCAAGGACTTTAACTGGGAATAAAACAACTGATTTTTTAAAAATAAGTATATAACATAAAAATTTACAGGAGAAAAGGTGCAGAAGTGTATCAAAGAGGTGTCGGCTTGCAGGAAGCTTGCATGTTCTCTGGGTCATCAACAATATGTTTTACAGACAACACTGATTAACTGACAGTTCAGTTAGGAGATCAGTGAAGATATATCTTGCCAGACTTGGTTAATATTATCTCCAGCACTGAAGGAAATTGAGCCTGGGTGGCAAAGATTTCCGTTTACAATTTATTTGGAGTAGGGAAGCTAAGGATTAGCAGTTTCACATGAATACAAAGGCCAAACAATGGAATCAATTAATTTGAATCTCTCATTCAATGAGTAACATTATCCACACGGTAATCTAGTCCACCAGTGAGGCATGTCCACAGTGTGTGAGGCAAACTCCTAAGTAGCCCAAGGATAGCCTATCTTATGCTGATATGAATCTCACCATAAACTGTGGGAGCAAAGAGTGTTTCCAATTTACTATATCTTTTGTCTTTTTATTTTCTTTAGCTCTTCTCTTTATAAGTTAATTGAAAACTATAAAGCATATATTAAGGTAGAAAACCATTATGATTCAAAAAAGTGAGAAAGTTCAGGACACTTAGAGATATATATTGTATTCACAAAGAAATGTACATAATTTTCTTGATCGATCCAATTAGTTATGTGTGTACTAAGTTTTCTTAGTGAGAAGAAACCTGAGTTAAGACTGAGTTTTGCTATTTCTACAGAATTCTAGGTCTAGCCCCATCTCCATGCTGTTTGAAGAGATGGCATAACAACCCCAACAGAATATTTTGGCTGTCTATCTGAGAGGGCAAGGGGAATCTTAAGGCTGAAACCTCATCTCATGACAGACACTGTGCAATGAACAAATCAATTCAATATATATTTTGCTGTAGGATCAAAGTTGGAAGTCACTGACTTCAGAATCCTCATATCACTCCTTTCTGCTTTTGCCAGCAAGCAAATATATCCCTGGAGTCCAGCCCCTCAAGTGTGAGCACATCATAATATAAAAATCTGTCAAAATCTCTAGTTTTCTATATGAAAAAATAAACCCACAAGCCAAATAAATATCCCTACAGTGTTACATCATATCTTTGACTTTGGTACAGACTGTAGGCATTACCAGCAGTCTCTATTCCTACCAAATTAAAGTAGGAATCCTAAAAAAAACCAGTTCACTTCCATGTATCTTTATTTAGTTGAACAAGACAGCCTACCTAAGCAAAATAACGAGACACAGAAGAACTAACATGTATTTTGAAAAGAAATTCCCCCAGGGTTCAGCTAATTACTATCTTAAAACAACTGCCTATATTCAGATGCCAATTGAAAGATTAAATCAGTGGCTATGACCATATTATTTGCCTCTTAACACTACAGACAATGTGTCTGCGGTTACTGTACTAACAGCAGGGTACCAAGCATCCCGTGGAGCATTCTGTAGAGGATGATGCTTTGAGGGAATACAGCTGCTTTCGGGGGAAGAAAAACTGCAGATTTAAATTTCAGAATGTTTTCCTTTGGGTCATTTTGTACTTGTGAGCAGAAAGTTCACTCTCTTATGCTCTCCTTCAACACACACACACACACACACACACACACACTCTTCATACTGATGCAATCATTACCAACCATGATGAGTGTGGTTTCTGCAAGTCAGATGTTGTCTTGACTCATGACTAATTCAAATAACTGAAATAAATCCAGACAACCACTTTACACTATAAAGGGGAAAAAGAAAAAGCTTGTATTTGTGTTTCTCCAGCATGCACAAGCAAAACGTATGTATGGACTATGCACAGATCAGGTGAGAAACTTTTCCACATAGTAGCCTTTAATGTTTATTTTACATCAAAATAACAATAAGACTTTCTCACGTAGATAAAGGGAAGAAGGCATATGAAGTGAGTGCAAAGAAAGGCAAAAGAGCAATAAACAATTGGGGAACAGCACATCAGCTCCTCCAAAAGGCTATCACTGTTGGAGCAGCCACATGCATTCTCATTCATCCTATATAGTCCACAACATAGACAAGCAGCCCACAGGCACCCCTGCACTTAGCATGGATCCTGGAAATGTCCACCCCTACCTTTCACCAAAGCCAACCTGTCATCCACAGCAGTTGAGAACACATTCTCAGAGGGAAGTTTTAAGGATTAAGTAATCTAAAGCACCAAACATTCTAAATATAGGCCATAACAAAATGGGACAGCCTTACCACATTCTGTGTGATCCCATTTGCAGTTCCCCAACAAAACCCTGCTCTGTCATACCATGATGCCTTTCTGCATCCCATTCCCACTGGAGGAGCGTTCCTCTTCATACTTCTACCCAGACAGGTCCTGTCTTCCTTGTGTTACCCGCTGTGGTAAAACCATTCTTCACTACTGCTCTTTAATCCTTGAGCAACCTGGACATACCATTTTTTATATTGCATTGTAATTTCTAATGCTAATTTTTAATTTTTCTCTAATTCTGCCCCCTCCACCCCCCAGATTATGAGGTGTTGAAGGACAGACAGTGATATTTATTCTTTTTCTATCCCTGGTGATTAGTACAATACCTGGCAGACAACAGATTCCCAGTAGATGTGTGACAGATGAATAATCTCTAGGCTTGTGTTGGTTGTTCTTTGCTTCTTTTTCTCTTATTATGATTGGGGAAAACAAGTTTCTTACTTTATGAGGATGATGATATTTATTGATATATAGAACTTCATCTCTTTCTATTTCTGCTCCAACAAGGGTTGATTTGTGAGTGACCAGGTTCACTTCTCTGCTGCACAGCTGGCAGAAACCTCTGAAATTCACCCCCCACCCCCCACCCCCCCCAACAAGGAGTGCCCTTGGAATCACTTTTTTGCCCAGAATCAAATTTTGCTCTCACTTCTAATTCTTACCATCCCTCTTGATGATGGGAGGGATTTGTAACCTTAATTTCACCATATATTACTTCAGAAAATACATCTCTTGTCTCAATGGTCCTAATATCCTTCCCAAAGAAGCATGAACACACACACACACACACACACAGACACACACACTTGCCCTCTGAGTTATTTAAAGAGTAACCAACATCAATAGCAATTCAGTCCCAGAACACAAGTTTGGCTTCATAAATTAGTCTCACAGTGACAAGGAGTCTTCCCTCTCAGGTGAGAAACCTGTTCCTTATAGCAAGAAAAGAAGTCCAGGGATTGTTTTCTTTATATTATATATTTTCCTGGCAGTTTTATATATATTCCTTCTTTTAACCTTATAACACATGAATTATTTTATCTTCATTCATCCATTTCACAATTTAATTTTAACAAATAACTAATAGAAAGAAACCGTGATTAAAAGGAATTCTAAACCAACTACCTGACCTACTGGCCTTCATTCATGTTTTCACAAGCCCACATGTACACTTGTTTTAAAATGTTCCAGCAATCTTAGTTCTAACTTTGACTATAATATATTACTATACTCACTTAGAGTGAACCTCTCTATCCAAATTAAATCTTCTTCTGAGTTTTGCGTACTCAGTAGTAAGATCTCACATAAAAGGCTTGCCAGAAAAATTCTCAGAATGTCTGGTGCTGAAGTTTGGAAACTGAGGGACACTGTACCCAACAAAAGGTAGGAAGGCAGAGCGAGAACCCAATGGCAGTGTAACAGGCAGAATAGAATCGTGGTTCAGAGCACAGATCCCCAGAGCCAGACTGCCGAGGTCCAAATTCTACAACTGCAGGCAAGTTACTTAACACTCAGGTTCCTTATCTATAAAATGGTCGTAACAATATTACCTACTTCATATGGTTGTTTGTGAGGATTAAATGAGAGTTCACATACTTAAAATGTTTGGACTGGTAACAAGGTAAGCACTAAGTATTTACTATTAAAAATATTGTTCTTATCAATAATATTCTCACCAAATGTATCAAGCCTCTGAGTTAAAAATCATTTTAACTGAAACGCATTAGTTGACATTTCTGTGGTTGATGGCATCCCTGAAGAGTCAATTAATCAAAAGCAGGACATGTAGCTTGCTTTATCTTTAAGGCAAGCTGCCATGAGTTTTAAATTTAAAGGAAAAACAATCATGGATAGACGCATATCTAAAATAAACTTCTCCTTCTTAGCTTCATAATTCTTAAATTACAGCTAGTCTATCTAACAAATACATATTATATGTCTGCTATTATATCAAGAGGTGTAGATAAAAAGAAATGCAGTATAATACATGATTACTTTTCTCAACAAGTTTTGGAGAAAACAGCTTATAGGCAGGAACTGGTACAATGGAAATTCTGAAGAAAGATCTGGAGGGAAAGACTCTAAGGATAATAGAATGGGCTTGAATTAATCTTTGAAAGGTAGAGAAAGTTTAAGTCAGAAAAGAAAAGGAGGAGGCCTCCCAGGCAGAGTGGATAGTTTAGGCAATAAGTAAGCATGCCGGGAGACATTCTCATTGGCTAGGAATGAGCGATGCAGTTAAATGAGACATTGAAGGGACTGGCGGTGTGAGTGCACACCCAGGCCCTGGGACTGAGGTTAGATTTTATGTGCCTCCCTGTTTCTCTTCAAATTGGAAATGTGTTTTCACTGTATATGAAAGGGAAGGAGATGCTTTGATAGATGGCACTCTTAAAGAGATGTCAAGGCTTCATGGAACAACCTCAAATACCATCCAGTTCTCTTGATACCTTGTGCCCTAGTTTCTTTTCTTCCTTGATGTTAAATCACTGTGGAAATTTGCATGAGAAGGGGATCTTTGTTTCTTAGAGTTCATCTGCTCCAGTAGCCATTTACTCCTCACTTCATTGTCACTCATCTCCTCAGCAAAGAGAGGGTGAGGACTCCAAGGAGAGAATAGCGGCAGGAGCAGACAAGCTCCTGAGGACCAGAGACTTTGTTGTCATGTAAATCAGCACAGAAATAAAAGGGAAGAGATGTACAGAGAATAGGTTTTAGAAGCAAATAAATAAAATGATTTCCATGGGGGCAACAGTAGCTCTTTAATATTTATCAGTGCCACTGAGTTCTTTTTGCAACAGTAATTCATCATCATAAAGCCCATTTCCACATAGCTTGTTGGGTATTGCAATCACAGTGAGGGTACTCCCCTAAAAAAACATTACTAATGGCTATCTTGGTTTCAAAATGCTAGACTCATGCTAATGGAGAAGATGACCAAAACAAAAGAGAATAGATGCAAACAGAAACATCACATTTTCACCAGGGAAACTTAAGTTGAGCTGTGGATCATAGGACTTTGAATCTTTAAAATGGAAACTTACTATCACACTAACCCTATATGTCATTGACTTATGGGAATCCAAACACATATGGACAAAATGGTAAAGAGTGAAATCTGATCCATTTTACCAGAATTCTTTTTGTAAAACATGAATTTCATTATATTGAAATGGGCAGCAAGGAAAAATACATAACAGACTGTGAGAAAACGTTTGCTTATCTGTTTTCAAAGTGTTTAATGTGTTATGGTTAAGAAAAAAGAGTCTTAAAAAGTTGCTGTCAGCAGCAACTCATTTGATTGACAGATTCCTTAGCAAAAGCTAAAGGAGTGAGTAACCCTGGAAGCAATTCATGCATGCATGCAGCATCAGTTTTAAGGGAGCCCTGGGTAAATTTCACCCGATGAACTCCTGCTAGTGGTAAACAACTTCACCATTGTGTAGTAAAAGAAACACTAAGGGAACCTTGAAACTACTGAGGCATCAAAGGAAGCTGAGCGGACAAGAGTGGAAGCTTGAAATTTATCCTGTGTAAGCCACCCTTTGCTTCAGAATCCAGCTCAACTTCCCCCGAGATAGACTCTAGACAAGATGTAAAACAAAGGCCATTCTTACCTTTAGAGGCAGTGAAAAAGCAACGAGAGGAAATAAAAAACAAAGAGAAGTTTTTGTATTCTGTTATTTTGATTTGGGAGCTCCCCTGCCCCCAACCCCCAACCATTGTCCATCCTTGCACAGTGTCTGACGGCATTCATTAGGGAGATATAGCTTAAAATGGGTGTGCCCCAACCAGTTGTCTCCCAGAGTAATCTTGAAGGCAAAGAACATAACTTAAGGAGGCGTCTGTCAAGGAATTCTCAGCTACTGTAAATTTAAGCTCTGAGAGCCCAATAATTAGATAATTGTAATTAAGAAAAAGTAGAGCAATGTCAGATTCATTCAGAACCTAGAATAATTTCTATATTACCTTGCTTTATACACTTTCTTCCATTATTAGTTTAGACCTCATAATAAAAACGCAGTCACACATCTTCGTGCCACAATTCCAAAGGAACTATCTTCAAATTTGTTTCTTTCCCATGTTCTCTCGCTCAAGAATTGTTACCTTCATCAGCCCCTTCACCCACACCAGAAACCCTGGAAATCATCCCTGCGTCTTTCCTCACACCCAATCAGTTGCCAAATCTTGTTCATCCTACTGCCTTACAATCTCTTTTATAATTTCCACACACACACTGCTTCTATCCTAGTTAAGGCCCTTAGAACTCACCTACACCTAGTTAAGGCCCTAAAAGACTCACTCACTTATCTTTTACTCTCCAAATTTAATCTTATCTAATAAACCTTTTATATTGCTGCCAAGGTACTTGTTTGAAAATTCTTACAGTTGCTTCTGCCTATCTGTGGTACAAAATGCAAAATCGTCATGATCTGGTAATTATTTGACCGTCCATCCTCATATCTTACCCCTACACACAGCTCCTCTGTGCAGTACTGATTCTTTTTGAACTTGGCTTATTCTCTGTTGCTTCCCTGCATTCCTCTGTCCTCTCCGTGGCCCACACTATGTGCCCTTCAAGTCTCAGGTGAACCATGTTCTCTACGATGCAGTCGGGACTCCCTCTTTCATCATCTCATAGTACCTCTGTGTTCAGCACTTCACATTGCCAAAATCAGAAACTCACTCAGGCTACAGATAAGTGGGCGTATGTTGTAAGGATAGGAGTACAAGTGAGGAAGAGGGGCCCCAGACAAATATCAGAATACACCCCCAGCCAGGCACCAGGAAAATGGAGCATGGTTCAGGAAATAGAATAGCATTCAGGACCCCAGGCAGCTTTGGTGGTTTATCTCACCATTCTCCTCAGAAAAGAGAATATGTAAAGCCCTTTTCTCAGGCCCTGTCATTGTTACCCCACAACATCTTCCAGCTTCTGTTCCAATTATCAACTGTCTGACTTCCTCTATATGTTGAATTCAAACCGTTTAGAAGAGATTTTACCAAGGCAATGAGGTACCATGAATCTCTACTGAGGTGTTTTTTCCTAGCACCACACCCCACAGGACACTGACTTGTAGCTGTGCTGTGTGTTGGCATATCAAGCCAGCTGTGGCCAGAGCAATTCCACTGGGCAGCAGCATGGTGATCTATGGTTAACAAATGCCATAAAGGGACTATCGGGTGTCAGCATTCTGAGATTTGGCATACCCAGTAAAAATTTCATTGTATATAACTGACAAAGAAATTCTCACACTGTATTATATTTGCTTACATGATCACATGACTGTCTTTTTAAAAGTCTGTGAGCATTTTGTGAAAAATTTTATCCCTCAAGCTGTAGATCTACTATGTAAATATATAGTAGGTATGCAATAAATATTTGCTAAATAAATGAATGAATGGATGGATGGATGAAGAGTACACACATATATGTTAAATAATTTTGTCATCAAAGAGTTTATTACTAAAGGTGTTCTAAGTATCTTACTTTTATATCCCATTTAGCTGAAGCATCTTATCTAAATCTGTACTGTAAGTCTCCTGGAGAACTATGGAAAGGAAACTCCCTCAAACCATAAACACAGAAACCCTAACCCCAGAAATGGTAGTTCTAGTATGTTAAAACATTATGAAATCATAGAATATCAGGGCTGAAGGGGACCTGAGGACCATTTTCCTAACCCTCTGTCCATCAGGATACACACAATAGGCAATATTTACGTAAGTAACAGTTGAGGTGGCCTAACACACTTCTCCATCGGTAAAGGGGACCATGAGCTCTGCTCAGTTACATGCACCATGCACTTTAACTTCTTCCTTTCCCAGAGATGCATTTCAATTGAGATATTTGATAACATGTTTAGATGAGGAAACCTAAGCCTCTAGAAGATAAGTTGCTTGTTCAAGGTCACACAGCTCCCTAATTAAAAAGCCAGATTCTAGGCCTCCTTCTCAGTTCAATGTTCTTTTCTAGTTCTCTGTTTACCATTTTTCAGTAAATGAATAATTTAACCTAAAAATTCACGTTAACCATTTTGCTACCAGAGACAAGAATGAACATAAGCCCCATAAATGGAGAATTGAGCAAACCGTATTTAAGGGAAAAGATCCACGTGCAGATAATGTGGTAAAGGCGAAGGCAAGAGCAGGGACACAGGAAAAACTACAACTCTAAGAAATGCTTCTGTAACGCAATGAACTGGTCATTCAGTAAATTGGTTCTTAGGTAAATTAATTTTCTGCAAATTGGCCTTGGCATATTGCAACTGGCATTTAAATACATAGCTCCATAAACACATATAGTTGTGAGCTAACTCAGAAGTCTCATGTAAGCCATTATCCCTTCATATAATCTGTTCATATAGAGTATAATAATTGCTCTTTCTCAGCCTAATGTTTGGTTGTTTCATAATTTTAAAAATACCAGATACTTAATTAATTTAAGCTCATTGTTTTCCAGTCTTTTAAGTTACAAATTAGCAAGTTTCTGCTATGCATACATTTAGCATATCTGTGGTAATTGAGAACAGAATTTGGAGGCTTACTAACAGCAACCACATGAAGGAGAATATGAAATGCTGATTACCCTCATGGATTGCAACAAGATTCTGTGGTGTATGAATTGTCTGGCATTTAAACTAAGAGCTGATGAAGATCAACATCGAAAGAAAATTTACATTAAATGCTAAGGAATATATGTTTTCAGAGTCCAGAGTAACAAGGAAATGCACTGAAAAATAAAAATTGTCAAGGTATTGGCCTACATTCCCTTTAAAATGCATATTATATTTTTCACTAATATTAGTTATCACTTTCTTAAGTCACCAAGGTAAAAGCCAAATTTATACCACGTATCACTTTGTGAGTATGCATAGATATTAAGTAGAAATATACATGATTGAAAATAAAATAATTAAATCATCAAGAAATTTTTTTTAAAAGAAACTCTTGACTGTGTCCCAAACACTCCTACTTGCAAAGTTTTAAGAAATTTAGTCATACCCAATCTCCCCACTTGATTCTCCTGGAGATCAAATAGGATGGAAGGTAGAGAAGAAGATTGAGTAAAAACTAGCCTGGGCATTTTCACTATTTCAGCTTCCTTCTTTCACTTCAGGTTATCACTCCAAATTCTCTAATATTTGTTTTTGTTTTTTCTTTCCCTTGTAAAATCGTCATTTCCACGAACCAGTTTCCATTACTCTTCTCCTAACCTACTGACTTATTTGCCTCTCAAAACAATCCAGAGTAATTTCTTCACACTAAAAAACCTCAAGGATACTGGGCCTCACCCACACCCCTCCCCAGGCTGAAGGTATGATTTTCTTGACTTCAGTTGAGACTGTCACATGATTTCTGGATCCAGAATCTGACTTCTCAGAGTGGCCAGTTATACTTTGCTTCTTGAGACAAAATGATCCAGGAAGCATGACTACTTGTACTATAATTTCCAGATAAAATTCAAGTTTCCCATTAAATGAGAATTTCAGATATACAATGAAGAACTTTAAAGCATAAGTATATCCCATGCAATATTTTTTATATATTTTAACTATTTATTTATCTGTAATTCAAATTTAACTGAGAAACCTATATTTTTATTTGATAAATCTGGCATTCCTAACTGGTACCTCTCCCTCCATTTGAAAACTTCCATTTCATTTTCTCTAGAATTTAATCCTTCTTAAGTAATAGTTTAGTCTTAATAATGTTCCTTATTGTTTCAAGTTTCTTTGCAGGAATTCCTGTGCTGATACAAATGTATATGCACAAGTACATATGGCCATGTACCTGTACTCAGAAAAGTTTAATGTCAATAACGACAATAACAAAAGGCTGAAGAATAAAACTTCCAGCCTTCCCCCCGAAGATCTTCTGATACTTTTCCATGTCATCCAACATAAATTCTTCAATAATGGTCAAAATTGAAAATTGAAATTATGCCACCACAGCTCTTGAGAAGATGGAGCTAAGGAGAAGGCCTCCTTTGGCAAAGCTTACTGTACAATCTGAATTGGTAGAGAGATCCAAACATACATTGTCATCTATTGAATAGAAATCACCCGGATTTTGAATTGGCATAAAAGATTCCCAAACTAAATACTCTGTTATAAATATTTTGACCTTTCTAAAACTGTATACATTTTGTCAACACTAAGGGTAAGAAAGAAGAGAAGCCAATAATTCCTGTCTCTCTCAATAATTTTTATTTTTTACTTATGCTTTCTCCATTTGCATTGAAGCTAAAAGAACAGAGAAAAAACAGAAAGAAAATGCTGTGTCATACACATACACACACATCATTTCAGCTTTATATACTTATACACATTTATACATATATAATTTTTATATTTATATTTATATATGCATGTATATATCTCATATATAATACGTATATAGGAAAGTATACCTTGAAATGTCAGTTCATTTAAAATAATCAGTAAACAATTGGTTCTCTTAGTGAATATCTGGATGGAAATTATTTCTTCAAAAAATTTTATTTATCAGTTATCCTGATGACATGTCCTGAAAGCCAGAAGCCAAAATGGCCTAGAAAGAATGCCTGAATTATTCTGTTTTTCCTCTGTAGATCCAGGATGCTCTGAGATGATGGCTCCTGTAATCAGAACTGCATCTATTGTTCAGTTTCCCAAAGGCAGAATTGTGGGAAAATTATGTGAGAAAAGAAAATAAGGTGATTGTCTTTTCTCTTTTCTCCTAAGGAAAACTAAAATACCAAAGTGCCTAATGTGTAAAGAAGACACACTTGCACTATGTCCCAGATAGTGATGTCCTTTAAGATTCTAGGACTTGGATTTCTTAGATTTAAACTATTATGTCACCAAGATGGCAGAATAGAAGGTCATGCATTCATATCCCTCTACCACAACAATAATTCTGTAACATACCACAGTCAAAACTCTTTCTGCAGGAGCCTTAGGATTCAGGTAGGGATTTGTGAAACCCCAGTGGAGTCAAAGACCTAGGTAACACCCAAGTGGCTGATCTGCTCCACTGAGCTTGCTTTTGGGTGCAAGCCCAGAAACAGCTCAGTCCCTCGAGGGATTTGGCTACAGCCCCATTTGGCCATGAGCCTACAACCAAAACCAGCTGCCAAGGGGTCCAGAAGAAATAGCACACACTAGTGCATTGTTAGAAAGGCTCTCTGCCCACTGACATTGGTCTTGGCAGTGGACCTGAAAATTGTCCTGTGGTGCTGCTGCAGCTTTTCTCTGCTGAGGTCTCAGCTCAGAGCTGCTCACATGAGGATTCGGAGGGAAATTTGCCCCATCTCTCCCAGCTCAAGCGACTAAGCTTCCCATTTGGGCTCACCAACCTTCATCCCACAGAAGATCCTGTAGGGGTCCAGTCTCAGCTCTGACCCCTATTGCTGCAATTTGGCACTATTACATCTGTGCAGAAACCTGCTGGCAGATGTGTAATAGTCTGTGCAAAAGAGATGAATAAGCTCTCCAGGCTTCACCCCACAGCAGATCCCAAGTGGAGACAGTCTTAGCTCTGGCCTCTCTTACTGCAGATAAAGAACTACCCTATTTGTGCAAAGACCTGCTGGGACATGCATACCTGTCTAGGCCAATGAGATGGACATTCCAGTGTCTAATCCATAGCAGATCCAGACAGAACTCACTCTGAACTCCAGAACCCAGGCTCTAGGAGGCATGCTCACGAGGGACACCAAGATAGTCTTCTGGACTCGGGACCCCAGCTAGTGTACCCACACAGCTCCGGTACCTTCCTTGGGTCTTCCCCAGGCCTATCTGGGCTGAAAAGCTGCATCAATCTCAGAGGCCTAGTGAGACTTGCAGGAAGTTTGGACACTTGAAGTCTCCTCTAGTGCTGAGGTAGGTGCAATGGTCACAAGCTCAAGGAATACAACAGTTAGGCAGCTTAGAATCCCTGGAAGGACCTCTGAAGAACAGGCACAAACAAAGCCAGACTGTGAAGACTGAAATAAATACCTAATCGCTCAGTAGGCAGACATTGTCACACTTCCTTAAGCATCATTTGGTGAGGTCATATTCCCCTCACCAAACAGACAAAGTACCAGAGACTGATCCTAAGGTGATGGAAACATGTGATCTCTCAGACAATGAATTCAAAATAGTTGTTTTAAGGATGATCAATGAATTTCAGGAAAACACAGAGAAGCAATTTACAAATTCATCAAAGAAAATTAACAGAGAGATTAAGACAATTTAAAAATCAGATAGAAATTCTGGAGCTGAAAAATACAATGAATAAAATGAAAAACGAAATGAGCATAATCAACAGCAGAATCGATCAAACAGAAAAACAAATCAGTGAGCTTGAAAACAGATTATTTGAAAATACAATATCAGAGAATAAAAAAGAATGAAAAAGAGTGAACAGAGCTTATGGGATCTACGGGACAACAACAAAAATGCAAATATCCAGGTTATTAGAGTTAAAAAGGAAAGTGAAAAAGACAAAAGGGTAGAAAATTTTCTCAAAGAAATAGTAACAAAACTTTTCAAATCTGGAGAAAGATATAAATATCCAGGTATAGGAAGGCCAAAGGTCGCCAAACTGATTCAACTCATAAAAGAATACCTTAAGTTATATTATAATCAAACTCTCAAAGGTCAAAGACAAAAGAAAGATACTGCAAGTAGTGAGAGGAAAGAATCAAATAACATATAAAGGAGATCCAAAACGCCTGGCAGCAAAATTCTCAGCAGAAACCTTAGAAATCAGGAAGAAGTGGAATGATATATTCAGAGTTCTAAAGATTAAAAAAAGTTGTCAACCAATAATTCTGTATCCAAAACAGCTATCCTTCAGAAAGGAAGGAGAGATTAACACTTTCACATACAAATAAAAGCTGGGGGAGTTTATCACTACCAACCTGTTCTACAAGAAATGCTAAAGGAAGTATTTCCAACTGGAAGAAAAGAACACAAATGTGATTGTTGCATTTATAGTGTAATTACAGTGTCTAATTGACTTACATCATTAGTAAGAAGACTAAAAGACAAAATGTTAGAAATAATAACTAAGAAAATTTGTTAAGAGATAGGCAATATAAAAATATAAATTATGACATCAAAAATCCAAAATGTGTGAGAAGAAGGGAGTTAATACTTTTGGGGGCTTTGTTTCTTTCTTTCTCACTTCTATGATCAAAACAAGTTGGTCATTTTTAAATACTTGTTACAATGTGAGGATGTGTTTTGTAAGCTTCATAGTAACTACATAGCAAAAATTTATAACAGGTACACTAAACATAAAAAGCAATGAATGGGGGAAGTTTTTTTTTTCTTTTTCATTTCTATGATTAAAATAAGTTGGTCACTTCTAAATACTTGTTATAACTGTAGGATGTTTTATGTAAACCTCATGGTAACCACATAGCAAAAATTTATAATAGATACACTAAACATAAAAAGCAATGAATTAAAACATACCACCAGAGAAAAACCACATAACCAGAAAGGATGGAAGAAAGGAAGAGAGGGGTGACACAATGGCTAGAAAACAAATAACAAAATGGCAATAGTAAGGCATTGCCTATCAACAATTGAAGGTAAATGAACTAAATTCTCCAATTAAAAAACATAGAAGGGTAGAACATATTAAAAAAACTATATGCTACCTACAAGAAATTCACTTTATCTATAACCTGAAAGTAAAGAAATGTAAAAAGAAACTCCATACCAATGAAAACCAAAAAAGAACAAGAGTAGCTATACTTATATCACATACAATAGACTTTAATAAAGACTGTAAAAAGAGACAAATACGGTCATTATATAATAACAAAGAAATCAATTCATCAAGAGAATATAACAATTATATCTATGCACCCAACACTGGAGTACCCAAGAATATAAAGCAAACATTAATAGATCTAAAAGGAGAGAGAGACTGTAATACAATGATAGTAGGAGATATCAACATTGCACTTTGAGCAATGGACAGATCATCCAGACAGAAAATTAACAAAGAAACATTGTAGTTAAACTATACTCTAAATCAAATGGAACTAACAAATATTTATAGAACATTTCGTGAACTGCTGAAAAATACACATTTTTCTCATCAGCACATGGCACATTCTCCAGGATAGACCATATGTTAGGACACAAAACAAATCTCAACAAATTCAAAAACGGTGAAATCATATCAAGTATCTTTTATTACTATAAAGGCCAAAACTAGAAATCAATAACCAGAGGAACACTGGAAACTGTACAAACACATGGAAATTAGACAACATGCTTTTAAACAACCAATGGATCAATGAATAACTAAGGAAAAATAATTTTATCTTTTGGAACAAATGAAAATGGAAGCACAATATAGTAAAGCAACTTAATTTCCAAAACACCTGGAATACAGCAAAAGCAGTACTAAGAGAGAAGCTAATAGCCACAAATGCCTACATTAAAAAAATAGAAAGACTCCAAATGAACAACCTAATGATATGCCACAAGGAACTAGAAAAGCAGGAACAAGCCAATGCCAAAATTAGTAAAATAAATAAATAATAAAGATCAGAAAATAAATAAATAAAATTGTGACTATAAAAAATATGAAAGGCTGGGTGGGGTGGCTAATGCCTGTAATCCCAGAACTTTGGGAGGCCAAGGCAGGCAGATCACTTGAGGTCAGAAGTTCAAGACCAGCCTGGCCAACATGATGAAACCCTGTCTCTACTAAAAATACAAAATTAGCCAGGCATGGTGGCGTGTGCCTGTAATCCCAGCTACTTGGGTGGCTGAGGTAGGAGAATTGGCTGAACCCAGGAAGCAGAGGCTGCAGTGAGCCAAGATCGTGCCACTGCACTCCAGCCTGGGCAACAGAGTGAGGCTCTGTCACAAAAAAAAAAAAAAAAAGAATGCAAAAGATCAACAAAACAAAAAGTTGGCTTTTGAAAGGATAAACAAAATCAATAAACATTTAGCTAGTATAAATACAAATAAAAGAGAGAAGACCCAAATAAATAAAATCAGAAATGAAAAAATAAACATTATAACTGATACTACAGAAACACAAAGGATCATTAAAACTGTTATGAGCAATGATATGTTAACAAATTAGAAAACCTAGAAGAAATCGGTAAATTCCTAGACACACACAACCTACCAAGATAGAATCATGAATAAATAAAAAGCAATAACAAATAATGACATTAAAGTAGTAGGAAAAATTCTCTCATCAAAGAAAATCCCAGGACTTGAGCTATTCACTTCTGAATTCTACCAAACATTTAATGAATTAATAACAATTCTACTCCAAATATTTCAAAAAATTGAAGAAGGGGGAATGCTTGTTAACTTTTTCTATGAGGCCAACATTACTGTGATCTCCAAACCAAAACAACACAACAACAAAAACAACAAGCCAATATCACTGATGAAATACATATGAAAATCTTCAACAAAATACTAGCAAACCAAATTTAACAACACATTAAAAAGATCATTTGCCATTGTAAGTGAGATTTATTCCAGGGATGCAAGGATGGTTCAGCATGAACAAACCAATAAATGATACATCACATCAACAGAATAAAGGATTAAAACCATATGATCATTTCATTAGATGCTGAAAAAGCATTCAATAAAACTCAATATGCTTCATGATATAAAACCCTCAAAAAATTGGGTATAGAAAGAACATACTTCAACTTAATTACAACTATACAAAAAAGCCCACAGCTAATATGCTGAATGGGGGAAAATTGAAAGCCTTTCCACTAAGATCTGGAACAAGACAAAGATCCACTCTCACTTTTATTCAACATAGTTCTGGAAGTCCTAGGTAGAACAATTAGGCAAGAGAAAGAAATAAAAGGCATCCAAACTGGAAAGGAAGAAGTCAAATTATCCTTGTTTGCATATGACATGATCTTATATTTTGAAAAACCTGAACACTCCACCAAAAAACTCTTAAGACTGATAAAAAAATTTAGTAAAGTTGCAGGATGTAAAATCAACATAGATTTAATTGAATTCCCCTCATGCAAGTACTGACTTAGGAGAACACTATTCATATGTAGAGAATATAAATTCTGGGCCACAAATTCAAGCATGTGAGAAACAATCAAGACTTCTATACAGTCACTTAATTTTCATTTCAAGCTGTCATCCCCATAAACCAGTAGGAAACTTGTGCTCAGGCATAAGGAGTTCCCTCACTTCATACCAAAGTTCAGGAATACTATTAGCAGCACCAAGGTGTTGGGAGCTCTGGTTACCTGTACAGTTGATTCTTGAACAGCATTGGTTTGAATTGTGTGGTTCTACTTATACATGGATTTTTTCCAACCAAACACAGAGCAAATATACAGTATTCATCGGATGTGAAACCCATATATATGGTAGGCTCTTTGACTATGCAGGTTCCACAAGGCCGACTTCAGGTCTTGAGTATGCATGGATTTTGGTATATTCAGGGGTCCTGGAACCAATTCCCATGTATAACAAAAGAGAACTGCAGTACCTATTAAACAACAGGAAGTGTTTAGTGGGTCTGCACACAGGTTACCACTGAGATGTCTAGTAACTCTTTCACCCTAACCTCTTCAGGTCCAGAAGCCCTCTAATGATTTCTGCCATGCAGAAAACACTTTTACAAGATTGCTTTTTAGTTTTGCCAGTCTAGATGTCCCGTGAAGCCACTACTCAAAGTTGCAAATGTAAGAAGCCACGTTTGCTCACTTCTGCTTGCCAACATAATTTCATGAAGCCCCTGACTCTATGACAATATGCCACTCTCCAGAAAGATGCTCTGAAGACAAAATAGAGCACACGGCCTCCAATGTCTCTTGCCTTAGGCACTATGTTTCTTAAAAGATAAACGACCTTGGTTTTTGCCTTTCCCTGCATATAAGATAATGTCTGATGGGGTTAGTGACTATGCTTCTGTAATCCATAGCCACCTGTACTCTTAGACAGAACCTTGATCTGGTTCTGCTTTAATGTAACTTCAGAGAGAGTCTGATGCACCCATAACCCCCTACCTGTACATAAGCAGTGGGTTCAAATCCCGTACCTGAGCAGTCTAATAGAACCTCTCTAAAGGGCTGCTCCTGGGATGCAAGCCTTGGTCTGTAGTCCTCAGTAAGAATTCGAATAAAACTAACTTGAATTCTTAATAAAGGCTTGATTTTTTTTTTAGTCAACATATTTAGTCAGTATGCTGCCAATAATCAGGGCCAGGTCCCGTGTGCTCTTGGGGCCATATGACCCACCCCTTCCACCTCTCTGAGGAAATATTAAAGATATGTCCAAGGGAAATCCTTTCCATCTCATGATTCTTTGAAATAATTACTTTATAGCCAGTAATTGCCATCTTTTAAGCCCTGAAGACTTGCAGACTATTTCTATTTTCTCTCCTGCAAAAGGCCTCCCTGAGGTTAGGCATTATACAACCACTATCTACTAGAAGGAATAGGTAATTTGATGAAGGGAGAAAATGCAGAGGAAAAACACTCACAGACTAATATCTCAGAATCAGATATCTATGCTCAAGCTCAGTTAAGAATTCCTAGTTTTAAAAGAGACCAAACAACTTATTAAAGGTCTAAAATCAAGGTTTTAGTTTCCATATCTTCTTAAAAGGTATAACCTCAAAACAGTCTAAGTAGTTTTTGCTAATCCACAGGGAATATGTTCCAAGACTGAAACCAATAGTACCAAACCCTGTATATACTATATTTTTATTCCATATATACGTACCTATGATAAAGTTTGATTTATAAATTATGTACAGAAAAAGATTAACAATAATAATAAAACAATTATAACAATATATCGGCATGACTACCTTTGCACTTTGGGGCCATTATTAAGTGAAATACGGGCTACTTGAACACAAATATTGTGATACCGTGACAGTCAATCTCATAACTGAGACAGATACTGTCTAATGGGCAATAATGCATACAGTGTGGACGCACTAGACAAAGGGATGATTTCACGCACCAGGTAGGATAGAGCAGGACCGCAGGAGATTTCGTTATACTACTCAGAAAGGAGTGCAATTTAAATCTTATGGATAGTTTATTTTTGGAACTTTTCATTTACTATTTCAGACTACAGTTGACCATGGGTAACTAGAACTGCAGAAAGCAGAACAGCAGACGAGGGGGGACTACTGTACTGCAGATGTGACTTGAGAAACTAAGAGAATATTTTCAGAGAGTCTGTGGTTGATCAAAAGATACATTTGAGAAATACATAAGAGTAGGAAGTTTGTGTTCTTTTAATAAACTAATGATATTGATATATAAAAGACTCATATCAAAATATAGTCCTATATAATTAATTCAAATTAAATATAGAACTGCCTGTTGTTATAGGCACTGGTGGGTAGAACTAAAATTTTCCTTTCTGTTAATGATAGAAAGGGTGGTCAATATGAAAGAAGTACCTCATTCTTTACTTTCTGGCAGACTTACAAACCAATAAACCTCACACCACTGTTCCTTTAGCACACACATCCTGGCAGATTTTATTCCAAGAGACATATCTTTTTTGAATTGAATATAAAAATTGTCCGAGCACATCAAATAGGGCAGGATGAAGCTGTAGATTTTGAACTGTGAGGTGAAGTGCAGTGTTTTAGATTTACATAAAAATAGAGAAGTAGACCCTACTTTTATAAATAGCTTTATTTTGGCTAGAACAGCTTTCCAAAGAGTAGTTCCAGGGGACACATTTGCAGAGGGAGAAATGTGACTGTGCAATTCTGTTCTAGGTGTGCAGGTGAACAGCAGGGACACCCAAGGTTTCCAAATGGCATTGAAGGACTACCTAGGGTAAGACACCAACCACCTAGAAAATGGAATATTTCAAAGGCTAACTCCCTGACCTGCTTTACTGAAAATATCAACAGCTGTTTTTGCCTAAACTTCAGATGTGCCAGAATATATAAGGATGAGATTAAATTCTACATAAGGAGCAGAAAAATGAAAAGTGAGAAAGAAAAATCTCAAAACAGTGAAGAATAGGAAAAAAAAGAATTCACAGACCTCAAGTAAATTGAAGAGTGAGTCTGAACAAAAAAGAAGAGAGCTATTTAACATGAACTGTTTAAATCTCAATGAGACAATGAGTTTATAGCTCTTTAGTATGGAGCAATGCAACCCTGGCAGCAGGATACTCAAGAAGACCTAATGGGTCTCTCGGATTGCTCCATGATTTAAAAGTCCTGTGTATCTGGTGTGTGTCCACAAGGGCTGGAACACATATGATGGGACAACCCAGCACAGCATTGCCTGGTCCCACATGTGAGTGAGGAAGAATGTGTCTGAAGATAATGAATCTCTATTTTAAAATGTGAGGTTTACTATTTGACTCCTAATTTTACTTTAGAAGTCTGCTTTTTTATTCTAGCCAGCATGTTTATTTTAATTCCTGGTATATTTTAGAAACATGACATTATTCTGAGGTAATAAATAAAGAGAGAGAGAGAGGGTGTGAAAAGACTGAGTTGGAACAGTTTTCTGATGATTTGGTGAAGATTCTGGAAAGGAGAATAGGGACTCCAAATATTGTCAAGATGCCTTTTGTATTGGACTACTCAATAGGGCAATTTGTCATTTTCTTAGTGTCCTGCAGATGATTAATTCATATCACTCTAGGTCCCAGGAAAGTAGGATCAAATAGGCACTGCAGTCTGCCTTTTGGTGTAACCACTCCCACGACACACAGACATGTACTTATAGTGGCATTCCAACCACTCTTCCTGAATCTGATTTTGTCTTCTTCTAAGCATTTCTTCACATTGCAACCATAATACTGTTTAAAGAATGCACACCCAAACAGATCACCCATTGCTAGCTTAATAAACTTTCTTTTCCATGACTCTAAGTATGAAATCCACTATCAGTAACATGAATCTGGCCAAGGCTTACCTCCTCAGCCACATGCTGCCCTTCTCTGCTCACTGTGCCTCAAATGTAACTTCTTTTATTCCTACAAATTTCATCATAATTTTAAATATGTATTTATTTGAGAATGTATTATTTTAATATTTGTGTTTGCCACTAGTCTTAGGATTCATAAAAAAGATCCTATATGTCTTATTCATTATGCTACTTGGAGGCAAAACAAAAATTTGATCCTAGGTTTCCTGCCTTCAACAGCATTGCACTTCATCCTCTCTCCTTCAGTTTCCAGAAATCAATTCTTTAAACTTGACTTTCAAGACATATTATCTGATGAATTCCCCTAGAATCCCAGCCCTCTGTTCTAGTTACCCCAATCTGATTGCCTTTTCACAAAGCAGGCTCTTCCCTATTTCCTTGTTCTTGCCTATGATCTTCTCATAACTTGGAATATTATGGCTTGTTCAGGACTAAGATGATACTTTACTTCCCTTCCAAGCCTTCACTATAAATTTCGATGAATTTTTATAGCACATTTGCTCAATTTGATATAGTATTATGTCATAGTTTTTCCTATTTATTATCTATCTTAATTTCTCGTGTCAATTGGAAGCTACTTAAAGGTGAAATCCATGAAGTCTTATCATTTGTAAACCTGATGATTCCTAGTACAATGCTGAGTAGTACATGATTGGCTGGTTTTGACCAAGTTCCTATCATTTCTCAATCCAAGGAGTGAAGCCTCATAGATCTCAGGCAAATCTGCCTTCCTGAAAAATAGATGTTTCTTTTTACACTGCATCATCCATGTGAACCTCCCCCTGAGTTCAAAGGAGAACACATCCAGCATGCTGGGCGTCCAGAAGTTTCTTTTGAGCAAAAACATTTTGGATTTTTAGTTTCATAGTATATCTTGCCTAAAGCTCAAATAATAGAAAAAGGAGAAAAAAACACTGTTAAGGTATCTGACAAAATTTTACTTAGGCCAGCTGTAAAAACAGTACACGCTGCTTTCTAAGGGACACACATCTGAGTACATGCCTAGGAATAATGCTGCATAATTCTAAGAATATCATCTCATGACTGGTCCAAATATATCAGAGGGCTCTGTTCTATAAATGTTTGAAAATGTAAATTCAGATGCCTCTAATTCTCATCAACAATGATAATGTAGTTTCCAAACAATTGCCTCTTGTAAGAATTATTCTAGTTGAGAAGCATTTTGAATTTCTTTTATTTCCCTAACAATAACTGGATTGACAGTTCAAGATTTCAAGTCTCAGACTGTCATTATATGGGACTTTGGTTCTACTATGCTAAAGAAGACTCATGTTTCTGTTGCCTATTTGAATAGCATGCATTCTATAACTAACCAAATATTGATCTTAAAACAGCTATTTGTCAAGAAATTTCCTGTATAGGAACAACAAGAAGAAAAGCAACAGGAGCAGCAGTTTCTGCTTATTCAGCAAGCCCCCGTGTAGACATTTTAAATAAATGATTTTTTAATCGTAATGGATTAAAGTATAGAAAATATTCTCATTTTACTGTTTTTTTTTTTTAAAAAAAAAAAAAAAAAAGTTCGGCTGGGCACAGTGGCTCACGCCTGTAATCCCAGCACTTTGGGAGGCCGAGGCGGGGGGATCACCTGAGACTGGGAGTTCGAGACCAGCCTGACCAACATGGAGAAACCCCATCTCTACTAAAATTGCAAAATTAACTGGGCGAGGTGGTTTATGCCTGTAATCCCAGCTACTTGGCAGGCTGAGGCAGGAGAATCACTTGAACCCAGGAGGCGGAGGTTGTGGTAAGCAGAGATTGCGCCATTGCACTCAAGCCTGGGCAACAAGAGCAAAACTCCATCTCAAAAACAAACAAACAAACAAAAAAACAGGTTCAAGGAGGCCAGATAAAAAGACAGGAAAAAAAGCAGTGAGAATTTGAATACTCAAAAACCAGTGTTCTTTCTACCATAAAAAGCAAGCAATTGATAGCTTTTGAGAATTCAGAAAGCTTTTAAAGGCCAAGTGGGTATTCTTGGGGGTCTTGCTATCAGTGCACAAGTCCAACATAATGTAGAACATGCCACAAAATATACATATTGCAATTACATGAAGGACACTGAATGTTGAAGTTGTTTCACTCTAAGAAAATATTTTCTCTTTTAATCACAATAATAACTAACATATTTTTACATCAACTAACACAGTATATGCAAAGGCAAATAAAATGCTTTTAGCATAGCAATCCAGTTTTTTAAAAAATTTGTTATTAATCTGTTATGGAGGATTATACATTTCCATCCTATTGACCTTAGGAGTAACTATGTGACTTAGTACAGCAATGAAATTTGAATAGCATTGTCATTGGCTACTTTTGGCTGGAAAATTTAAGAACTAGCATGTGCTTTGTCATCCTGATTTCCTCCTTATCTATGCAACTACGAATATTCTTGACTTAAGCTGCTTCATCAGCCTGGCTGCTGGTGTAAATACACTGTGAAGCAAAGCCACATTCGATCTTCAACAGACATGCGGCATGGGTAAAATACAAACCTTTGTGATTATAAGCCACTGAGATGTCGTGATTGTTGTCCTAGCATAACTCAGCCCATTCTGAATGATAGGTCTGTAAATCACCCTTCCTAACTAACTCCCATTGTGTTTGTTTTCTGTTGTAAAGTGTTGCATAGTAATCAAGCCCCAAAACAGTACCTTACAACAAGCTCTCATTTGTCACTTATGAGTCCAAAGGTCATCTAAGGCTCTCTGCTCTTGGCTGTGATATTCTGGATGCATGAGATTATGGCTTGAAATCAAACATCATTCTATTCTGTATGTTTTCTTCAGCACCAGTATCTACCTGAGACATTTTCTTCTCATGGTAGATGGTAGAAACAAAGAAAAAAAAAAAAAAAAAAAAAAAAAAAAAAAAAAAAAAAAAAAAAAAAAAAAAAAAAAAAAAAAAAAAAAAAAAAAAAAAAAAAAAAAAAAAAAAAAAAAAAAAAAAAAAAAAAAAAAAAAAAAAAAAAAAAAAAAAAAAAAAAAAAAAAAAAAAAAAAAAAAAAAAAAAAAAAAAAAAAAAAAAAAAAAAAAAAAAAAAAAAAAAAAAGAAGCCATCAAAACAAGCAAATTTAAATCTTCTTGCAGCACACTACAATAAGGTATGCTCCATCACCAAGCCCAAAGCTAATGATTACTCCACTGAGAGGTAATGCAAGATAGCATGGTACAGAGATGGAGTTAAAATTGAGAATAATTATACAATCTACCACAAACCACTCCCTTGGCCACAAATATTCACCCTCTCACACAGGAAAAACTTACCATTCAGGACATCCCCAAAGGCTCATCGGATAACAACATTAGGCACAAAGTTCCAGATCTTGTGATCTACCATGGATCCAGATGTGGTTGCTCTTGATCTCAAGACCTACGAACTAAAAAGACAAGTTATCTGTCCCCAACTACCTTTGGTTTAGTATGACTGACATAAGTGGGATAGGGAAAGGATAACTGCAGTAAGCAAGACTCTTTTAAAAACAAAAGAGCAGGAGGCAAACAGCAGTCTCTTGTCTATAGCTATTCTAATCACTCTGTACAGATCCCCCTATGCTGTAATCAAAAGCATCTCTTGATTAGACCCAACTCCCATTTCCTAGCAGAAACATCCTAGTCCATAGTTCTCCTTGGCTACTGGCTCCAATATCTATGTCTTTTCCATTAGCCTCCCCAGCTATATCTTAAAAAGGCATTGGAGAAAATGCCATCAGTGGTTGATGAGCAGCTTCCTCTCAGCCTGCTTCCTGGCTGTAGAAAGTTGGTCTATTAAAACATCCTTTTGGGTATTGAATTATCACTGTCTTTTTTAAATATATGCCTATGGTACTTCGTAGCCCTCTCAGAAAAATTTTGTCTTTCATGTATAAGATTGCACTCAACTACATCTGGCAAATGCCATACAATTCTTTGGGAGACATATCTCTCTTGACTCCACATTGGCAGTGCCAGCGATTTCATAAAGAGTTAAGTGGTACATTCAGAGGAAAGGAAACAAATGAGGCACTCTGAGGAAGCTTACAAGACTTGAGTCAGATATATCAAATAATCTGATCTGATTTTTTAACTTAATCTGGATTCCTTGCCTTTTCCTGAAAGAATTTAATCCTTTTACTTATGATTATGACTATATATTTTAATATATTTGGCTTGTCTGCTCCATCTGTTTTACTTTTTTAATAAGCCATGCCTCTGATTACTTCCCATGTCTTTTTCTTGCTTTTGTTGTATTGATCAAATTCTTTCATTTAATTCTTTTCATTTGGTGGTTTGGGAGCTAGACATACATGTTTAGTCTTTCAGTGTTTCTCCTTACATTTGCAACATGAATGTTTAAACATTCTGTCAATGTATAGTTCCCAAAGCAGTGCCTGAAAAATAGCACTGCTAAATAAATGTGTCTATGTAATTAAGACTACAATTTTAACATTATGTAAGTAATTTATTAGTATTTATTGTTATCGTTTGTTATACTCACTTCTTTTCCTTGCCTTTGTTTTTTTTCTTTAATTTTAAACAATATCATAGTAGAATGTATCTGTGGTAAGTAAATATCCTGAGCTTTTGCAAATGTGAAAAATATATAAAATTTTAAACCCTTATTCTATAAATTGTAAGCAAACTTATGAGTATATAAAATTACAAATGTGAAATTATTTCTCCCATAAACTCTAAAGATATTTCTCTACTAGTCTCCAATGTTGCCATTGAGAAGTCTAATTTTAATCTGATGTCTACTCTCACAAGAAATATGTTTTCAGCAATTTGCCCGTCTGTGTCTTTTAACTGGGGCATTTAGCCTGCTTACATGTAAGGTTAATATTGTTATGTGTGAATTTGATCCTGTCATTACAGTGCTAGCTAGTTATTTTGCCCGTTAGTTGATGCAGTTTCTTCATAGTGTAAATGATCTTTACAATTTGGCATGCTTTTCCTGTGGCTGGTACCGGTTTTTCCTTTGCACGTTTAGTGCTTCCTTCAGGAGCTCTTGTAGGGCAGGCCTGGTGGTGACAAAATCTCTCAGCATGTGCTTGTCTGTAAAGATTTTATTTCTCCTTCGCTTATGAAGCTTAGTTTGGCTGGTTATGAAATTCTGGGTTGAAAATTCTTTTCTTTAAGAATGTTAAACATTGGCCCCCACTCTCTTCTGGCTTGTAGGGTTTCTTCCGAGAGATCAGCTGTTAGTCTGATGGGCTTCCCTTTGTGGGTAACCCGACCTTTCTCTCTGGCTGCCCTTAACATTTTTTCCTTCATCTCAAACTTGGTGAATCTGACTATTATGAGCCTTGGGGTTGGTTTTCTTGAGGCGTATCTTTGTGGTGTTCTCTGTATTTCCTGAATTTGAATGTTGGCCTCTCTTGCTAGGTTGGGGAAGTTCTCCTGGTTAATATCCTGAAGAGTGTTTTCCAACTTGATTGCATTCACACTGTCACTTTCAGGCACACCAATCAAACATAGGTTTGGCCTTTTCACATAGTCCAAGGTTTTGTTCATTCTTTTTCATTCTTTTTTCTCTAATCTTGTCTTCATGCTTTATTTCATTAAGTTGATCTTCAATCTCTGATATCCTTTCTTCTGGTTGATCAATTAGGCTGTTGATACTTGTGTATGCTTCACGAAGTTCTGATGCTGTGTTTTTCAGCTCCATCAGGTCATTTATGTTATTCTCTAAACTGGTTATTCTAGTTAGCAATTCCTCTAATCATTTTTCAATGTTCTTAGCTTCCTTGCATTGGGTTAGAACCTGTTCCTTTAGCTTGGAGGAGTTTGTTATTACCCTCCTTCTGAAGCCTACTTCTGTCAATTTGTCAAACTCATTCTCTGTCTAGTTTTGTTCCTTTGCTTGTAAGGAGTTGTGATCCTTTGGAGAAGAGGCCTTCTGGTTCTGGAATTTTCAGCCTTTTTTGCACTGGTTTTTCCTCATCTTCGTGGATTTCTCTACCTTTGGTCTTTGATGCTGGTGACCTTCAGATGGGGTTTTTGTGTGGATGTCAAGTTTGTTGATGTTAATGCTATTCCTTTCTGTTTGTTAGTTTTCCTTCTAACTATCTGGCCCCTCTGCTGCAGGTCTGCTGGACTTTGCTGGAGGTCCACTCCAGACCCTTTTTGCCTGGGTATCACCAGCAGAGGCTGCAGAACAGCAAAGATTGCTGCCTGTACCTTCCGCTGGAAGCTTTGTCCCAGAGGGGAACCTGCCAGATGCCAGCCAGAGCTCTCCTGTATGAGGTGTTTTTCGACCCCTGTTGGGAGGTGTCTCCCCATCAGGAGGCACGGGAGTCAGGAACCCACTGGAGGAGGCAGTCTGTCCCTTAGCAGAGCTCAAGCACTGTGCTGGGAGATTTGCTTCTCTCTTCAGAGCCAACAGACAGGAATGTTTAAGTCTGCTGATGCTGTGCCCATCAGCTGCCCCTTCCCCCAGGTGCTCTGTCCCAGGGAGATCGCAGTTTTATCTATAAGCCCCTGACTGGGGCTGCTGCCTTTTTTTCAGAGATGCCCTGCCCAGAGAAGAGGAATCTAGAGAGGCAGTCTGCCTACAGCAGCTTTGCCAAGCTGCAGTGGGTTCTGCCCAGTCCAAACTTCCCAGCAGCTTTGTTTACACTGTGAGGGGAAAACCACTTACTCGAGCCTCAGTAATGGTGGACGCCCCTCCCACCCACCAAGCTCGAGCATCCCAGGTTGACTTCAGACTTCGGTGTTGGCAGCGAGAATTTCAAGCCAGTGGATCTTAGCTTGATGGGCTCCGTGGGGGTGGGATCTGCTCAGCTAGACCACTTGGCTCCCTCGCTCTAGCCCCCTTTCCAGGAGAGTGAATGGTTCTGTCATGCTGGTGTTCCAGACACCACTAGGGTATGAAAAAAAACTCCTGCACTAGCTTGGTGTCTGCCTAAATGGCTGCCCAGTTTTGTGCTTGAAACCCAGGGCCCTAGTGGTGTAGTCACCAAGGGAATCTTCTGGTCTGCGGGTTGCAAAGACTGTAGGAAAAGCATAGCATCTGGGCCAGAATGCACCATTCCTCACGGCACAGTTCCTCACGGCTTCCCTTGGCAAGGGGAGGGAGTTCCCTGACCCCTTGTGCTTCCCAGGTGAGCTGAGGCCCCACCCTGCTTCAGCTTGCCCTCTATGGGCTGCACCCACTGTCTAACACCCCCAATGAGATAAGCCAAGCACCTCAGTTGGAAATGCAGAAATCACTTACCTTCTGCATTGATCAACTGGGGGCTGCAGAACGGAGCTGTTTCTATTCAGCCGTGTTGCCATTTCACGTATATTTTCATGGCTTGATAGCACATTTCTTTTTAGCACTAAGTAATATTCCGTTTTCTGGATGTACCACCCATTGTGGAAGACAGTGTGGTGGTTCCTCAAGGATCTAGAACCAGAAATACCATTTGACCCAGCAATCCCATCACTGGATATATAGCCAAAGGATTATAAATCACTCTACTATAAAGACACATCCACATGTATGTTTATTGCAGCACTGTTCACAATAGTAAAGACTTGGAACCAACCCAAATGCCCATCAATGATAGACTGAATAAAGAAAATGTGGCGCATATACACCATGGAATACTTTGCAGCCATAAAAAGGATGAGTTCATGTCCTTTGCAGGGACATGGATGAAGCTGGAAACCATCATTCTCAGCAAACTATTGCAAGGACAAAAAACCAAACACCTCATGTTCTCACTCATAGGTGGGAATTGAACAATGAGAACACATGGACACACAGAAGGGAACATCACACACTGGGGCCTGTCAGGGGTTTGGGAGCTAAGGGAGGAATAGCATTAGGAGAAATACCTAATGTAGATGACGGGTTGATGGGTGCAGCAAACCACCATGTCACGTGTATACCTATAAAACAAACCTGCAGGTTCTGTACATGTATCCCAGAACTTAAACTATAATAAAAAAATTAAAAAAAGAAATATGTTTTTTGCTTTCTGGGTCTTTAGAATTTTACATATATATATATTCAAAACAAATATATAATATATATAATATATATTTATATTTTATATAAAAATATATATATTTATATTTATATATAATATATATTTTTTTTTTTTTATATATATAATATATATTTATATTTTATATAATATATATATAATATATATTTATATATTTATATAAAATATATATAATATATATTTATATTTTATATAAAAATATATATATTATATATTTGTTTTGAATATAGATATTATATATACATATATATATATTTGTTTCAAAGTTTAAACACAATATATCTAAGTATATATGGGTCTTTTTCAATTCACCTACCTTGTCACTTAGAGGCCACCTGAAAGTTCATGTCTATCTTCCTCTTCAGAAAAGTTTTTATATCATTTCTTTCATTATTTCTCACTCTCAGAACCTTCTATAGCATTGATGATTAAACTTCTGTTTATCGCTTAACTTCTTTCATACTTTCCATCTATTTATCTTTTGGTACTATATTCTAGAATTATTTTGCTTAGGCTTGCAGCTCATTAGTTTATGCTTGAGTAATGTCAACCTGATATTAAATCTATCCAATTCTTGGCCAGGCGCAGTGGCTCATGCCTGTAATCCCAGCACTTTGGGAAGCTGAGGCAGGCAGATCACCCGAGGTCATGAGTTCGAGACCAGCCTGACCAACATGGAGAAACCCTGTCTCTACTAAAAATACAAAATTTAGCTGGTCGTGGTGGCACATGCCTGTAATCCCAGCTTCTCAGGAGGCTGAGGCAGGAAAATCACTTGAGCCCAGGAGATGGAGGTTATGGTGAGCTGAGATCACGCCACTGCACTCCAGCCTGGGCAACAAGAGCAAAACTCCATCTCAAAAAAAAAAAAAAAACAACTTTCCATTTCTTTTTCAATTATATTATTTTATCTCAAAGATTTCTTGTTTCATGGATGAGATACAGTTTCTCATCCCACTGGGAATATTATCTATATTTATATTCTAGCCTTTCTCTTCATGCTCCATCTCTCTCTTTTTTCAGATAGTATGTTGATCAGTTCACTATCCCTAATGCATGATGATTCTCAGTTGTGTGCTTATAATTGTATTTTGTAATCTTTATTCACCTATTTATGAATACTACTTCTATTTACTATGGACTATATCTTTTCACTATGGGAAAGGGATTGCACAATGTACCAACAGGGAAGTACCAGCAAATGGTTTTACAGCAGTGACAGTTTTCTATCTCACCTGATTAGCATAAGCCACTAAGGGCCAGCCCTCCTCTCTGACTCAAATCCCCACACTCACTATTCCAGGCGGTGGGGGGAAAGAGTGGCTTGGAATTTTTAAATTCACTGTGGACCAGTCCACCTGTTTGTCCCAGTATGGCATGCCAATTAACTGCTAGACTTTGCTTTGGGGATTACTTCTGTTGTGGTATCTATATTCCTAAGTTTACAGGTCCCCTAAAGATCCTTCCATATATGTTGCACTTTCCTATTGTACACTTTGGGAGCTGTCGTTTTCTCCTCAACTGATTCCATATGTTTTATTAAAATCATTCTTTTTGCTTTACAATGTTCTTATGAACTTATAATTTTTGAATATAAAATATTTTATCTGTTTAAGGGTTTGGGGTGGAAGGAAAAGTAGGGTTCTGCATTCATTTCTCCATCTTGATCCAATCTCCTCTACAGTCTTGTTTAGTTTACACTATTAGTATACTAATTTTATTCATTGTCTTTAACAGATTGTACTAAGATAAATTTTAGATCCACCCAAGTCAAAATAACACAAATTATGAATTAGTAGTTTAAGTGAATGAGGTTTTACTGCTGATAAATGAAGCTTTGTCTATACAACACCAAACAAACCTGTCAACTTAAGGGAAGAACAAAATCAGTTGAACTGATTTTAAGAGAGAATGCTTTGATTTTAAAGAGTTGCAATAACGCCATGTAGACACAGTCTGGGTTGCATTTGACCTATGAAGTAATTCAAGCAATTAGAAATTATGTGATGTTCTCTAGATAACACAGCCAAGTAGCCATTTGGTCAGGAATAGCCCCCAATGAGTACTTGCCCTCTGCAAATCCTTTTGGATTTATTTTTCAGCTCATTCAATCGATTTATGACTTTGTGAGGACAGCCAAGAAAATGCATCATGCACCACCCTGTGAACTAAGGAACATTTAGTTCACGTACCCTCCAGCTCTTGCACTAACAAGCAATAGTAACACCATAGGGCAAATTATCTGCAATCGCATTAATTCTCCTTAATATATAACATGTGGCCAAGCAATGTGACCCTTCCAAATTTGTGTTTTCTAGAACACTGTGCTTATTAAATTCTTCTTTAAGAACATATTATAAATAATCAATGACAATCTGCTTTGCATCCCCCTCAAAAAAAATGCTCAAAATCTAGAGTACCATCTTACCCAGACTATTACACAAAAAAGAGTTCTTACTATTTGTGATCATATCTTCAGTTTTGATGCTAGAAGGTAAGAAACTATTTGAAAAATAATGTTTCTGATCTGGTGTGGTGGACATCTGTGGTTTCAACATCTGTACTGGAGGCAGAATCTCAGCATGGACGCAAAGGTAATATTCTCAGAGTCAATTAGATGCATCAGGATTTTTGATGAAAAGAAGCAATTTCTTCAATAACAAAGGCTGTTATTCTTCTTTCAAATAACAGCATGAAAGCAATTCTTTTCACAGAGATTCTGGCCATATTGCTGTCATACTCACAAAATCTATTATTATCCAGTATCCGAAGAAGAGAACTGCTTCCCCACCAAATAGTAAAACAATATATGGATTTCTTCTACAAAGGTCTCCAAATTAGAAATGATTTCTTCAGAGGAAATATAGGAAGGAATTTTGGAAAGCAAGGGAACACATTTTAGAGAAATGAGACAGATCTATACCACATGCGAAGAATCCTGTGGCACTAATAGCATCAAGCTTGTTTGCTGTAGAGGGAGTATGCTGCCACCCGACAAGATTGCAAAGCCAGGGGGGAAATTTCAGCATGTTGTTTCATGGGCATTTTATTTTTTAATGCTCCTATATTGAAACTTTAATCAAGTCTTATAGCCCAATTTTCTCATTTGTATCCCTGTGCAGCAATAGAGAACATGTGTGAACTAAACCTCTTTTTTGTACATATCAGCAGTATGAGTTTGCACAGACATATGCTCCTACTTGAAATGACTTTCCTTTTGTGAATGAACGAGGCCCCTCTGATTGGAAACCTATTTATTTTAAATTCTAAATTCAGTGGAAAGGGACCACATCTAATCGAGTGGTAAACTATACCCTCTGTACAGAAACAAGAGAAAACTGTGAACCAGAGTTTCCTGCACCTGAGTTACCCCCTCATTTTAAGTTAAATAACCTTGTAAGTTCAGTTCTACAGAGGTATTTTCCACTGTCTACCAGATCAACTAGAAAAATACCAAGCTTTAGAAGTATTTATATCTTCATAAATGTCAAGCAACATCTACAGCTATCTAGCTTACCCACTGACTAGGATAGAAAGAGAAATTATATCAATAAATAGCATTCAACATTCAGGTTTCCAGAAATTCTAACTTCAAATTTTGCTTTTTATTCAACATCTCCTAACATTCCCTTGTGGAAGATGAAGTAGTGGGACATTATTTTGCCTTCTTGAACCCATTCCCTCGTGGAAGATGAAGTAGTGGGACATTATTTTGCCTTCTTGAACCCAGCCTTCTCCAGTCCATCACTTTTCTGTTCATTCAAATTGCTTCTTCATATGAAAGCTTCCTTTGGAGTTTGTATTTCTTCCTACGCATAGACAACTGAAACCTAACAGCATGGCTTCTGGGCCTACAAGTGCTTACAGTTGATATAACTTGTACTTTGCAGAGTCTTAGAGTATTCTAAACTAAAATCAAAGAAACAAAAATCTATGGAAAATAACATTCACTGGCAAATATATACATATATTAGATTTATATTTTGATGCCAAATCCATATGTAAGTTTTCATTTTATTCTCCCCAATGCTTAAGACAGCTAATAGTCCATTCTTAGCAGTATGTTTTTTATTAATAAAGACTCTTGCTACTGCCGGGATCACTCCTAGATAGGAGGAAATCCAGTTCTTAGGAGTTTCAAGACAAATCCTATAATTGGCAGTTTAGTGTTCCTAAATTCACCCAAAGATAAAAATCGAATTGAAATGAATACAAAAAATTAACAAATAAACATATCAAATACCATAAGCATAAATAGCATTGACAGCTTATTTTTTGAAAGAGCTGTATATGATAGGAGGAGAAGTCATCACTATTTTGTCAGCTAGGGTTAAGAGGAATAGAATTTAAGAACCAATCTAATTTTAAAATGATATACAGAAGAATAGTGAGAGACCCAAGATCAAGAAAAAAAGAATAATAAAAGAAATCAGAATATGGAGTTTATGAAAAAACCTGGCCTACAGGTGAGTTTTTCTACAAATTGGCCAAGTTCACGCTAATGTCTAAACACTTGGCAGACACAACAGGCAGCTGCAGCTTTCTTCTCAATTTTTAAAACACACCAGATTAACAATAGATTTTAACACTCAGTTGAGGGCAATGCTTTTGCTATATACCTTGTCATTACTACTATGTACTAAATTATATCAGCAAATGCAAGTAAAAGAGCCTGACTTTTATTGTAATGATATATATTCTACTGATTATTTGAAATTACTGGCTTCTAGGTATGATGCTTCCAAAGTCATTCTTTATACATTATTCTCGGTGAAAAGAAGCAGCTAGATTTGGCTCCACATCTACCTTATGCTCTGGTGTCTATGTATTCTTATCTAAAAGTTATGTTTAACTTATTGATTAATCACATTTTTCCTGCCCATTACATACTACAGGACTTCATTTTAAAAATATAAAACACTAACATCACTTCCCAAGACAAAGCATAGCAGCATAGTGGTGGGGATCAGATCAGTCCTCGGGGCATACGATGCTGACAGAGCTAGCAATTATAAAGCTGACTATGAGGGTGCCTTTGTCAGATGCACATGTTTTCCAGCTAAGAGAAGTATAATGCAAAAGATTTGCAAATTTCCTCACTGTGCATGAATACATCTCAAAGCACAGGGACCCAAGTGTCCAGAAAAATAAACTGGAACAAGGCTATGCCCCGGAACATTAGTAGGTGTCCATTAATTCCAAGATCTAAAAAGGAAATTTCATCAGTTAGACAGCAAAACCCATGCTCAGAAAACAAGAAGCAGGTCATGGTCATTCTCACTGCAGTCTAGCTTTAAACTCATAGAGTATGAACAGAACAAAGGAGAGAGAGGACACTTAAACTGTTGAAAATATGTTTCTCTCTCACACAAGAAAGCAAGCTTGGAAAAGCACCAAATTTTTATTTTTCAATGAATATAAACACAACTATGCCCACACTTTGCCTCTGTGTTTGCCATCTGATGAAGATTTTGAAAAACTTACCCTTGAGCTCTGATTAGCAAAGTAGAAAAAATAAAACTCAATCTCATAATAGGTCCTAGATTCAAAATTAGGAAAACACCAGGGATAGCCGCCTCATGACTACTCACTAAGTCCTTCAAGTTCCAGGAGGAAGAGCAGACCATACAAAACTCCTTTCCTGTTTTTATTTAGTAAATCAAGAGGCTATTTCTTGAGTCTCAAAATGCAGGAAAGTATCTCTCTAGAACTCTCTCTCCTTCCCCTCATACTCTGCCATGGAGAAAGTATGAACCCTATCGCACATCTCAGTAAAAAATGGAAATCCTGACAAAGTGACTGTCCCATGATAGCTGCCTCTATATTAATATAGAAACATGCATATTTTCCAGATGCCCCAAAAGGTGACTCACCTACAAAACTGCCAGGGAAGGTTTCTCCTAAAAGATTCTCTGTCTTCTCTGTGGATTATGCCCAACCACACATAAAATTCATCTCTACAATTATCCCATTTTTGTTTTTTCCTTTCTATTTGCTCTACTACAAACATAGATGACTCTTCTGATCTCAACAGACCAGTGGGAAATCTTCCTAAACATTCTTTCCATTATTGGTACCTCCTCCTTTTCAGTATAGTCCTCCCTATTCCATTGCTGGATTTACATTCTATGGCTCAGTTCTGGTCACTTCATTCCCCTGCTCACAAACCTTCTAAAGCTCCCCCACTGCTTTTGAAATAAAATTCAATCACTTTTTTTTTTTTTAAACGCAGTCTCACTCTATTGGCCAGGCTGGAGTGCAGTGGTGCCATCTCAGCTCCCTGCAACCTCCACCTGCTGGGTTCAAGCAATTCTCCTGCCTTAGCCTCCCAAGTAGCTAGGACTACAGGCATGTACCACCACTCCTGGCTAATGTTTGCGTTTTTAGAGAGACAGGTTTTCACCATGTTGGCCAGGCTGGTCTTGAACTCCTGACCTCAAGTGATCCGTCCATCCTGGCCTCCCAAAGTGCTTGGATTATGGGCATGAGCCAATGTGTCCAGCCAAAGTTCAATCACTTTTGCTTGTCACTGAAAGTCTCCATAATCTGGACCACTATTTTTCCAATATACTGGAACAAGGCTATGCCCCAGCTTCCTTGCTTTTCTTGTACCCAACATTCCAATCACCTTGGCATGTACATATATCATAAGCATGTATCAATTTTTCCTATGATTTTTCCACAGTGGTGGGGCAAGGGAACAGGATGAATCATCCACCAAGTCTTAAAGATTTTTGTTCAGAAATGTTCTATTGGCAAAAGACAAACATATGGACATGCTGATTTTCAAGGAGGTAGAGAACGGCAGAGTTGCCAGATGCACAATAAAAAGAGAATTAGCGTACTGGTGAGCATCCCAAATGCCTACCACACACTAAAATCCTCAGGCATTACATGAAACAGTTTATACTAAATAGTTAGACATGAATCTAATAAAATACTTTCAAGATTCATAAACATAATACTATAAAACATTCCTAAGATACATTTTAAAAGCCTAAATAAATGGAAAGACTTGCTGTGCTCATTCATTGAAGAGTGAATATTGTTAACAGGTCAATCATATTCACTTTTTCTATAGATTTACCACATTTCCCCCAAAATTGCAACACTTATTTTGTGGAAATTTATGAGCTGATTCCAAAACTTTTATAGAAGAGTAAAGTAATTAGTATAGCCAAAACTATTTTTAAAAGGAATATCAAAGTTGGATGACCTATACTACCTGATTTTAATATTTATATAAAGCTACAGAAATCAAAGTTGGTATGGTTTGGCTGTGTCCCCATACAAATCTCATCTTGAATTGTAGTTTCCATAATCCCCACATGTTGTGGGAGGGACCCAGTGGGAGGTAATTAAATAAATGGGGTAGTTACCTTCATGCTCTTCTCATGATAGTGAGTGAGTTCTTGTGAGATCTGACGGTCTTATAAGGGGCTTTCTCCTCCCTTTGCATATACTTCTCCTTGCTGCCACCATGTGAAGAAGGAAATGTGTGCTTCCCCTTCTGCCATAATTGTATGTTTCCTGAGGCCTCCCCAGCCATGCTGAACTGGGAGTCAATTAAATCTCTTTCTTTTTTAAATTACCCAGTCTCAGGCAGCTCTTTATAGCAGCATGAGAATGGACTAATACAGTAAAATCGGTACCACAGCCAGTGGGGTGCTACTGTAAAGATACCTGGAAATGTGGAAGTGATTTTGGAACTGGATAACAGGCAGAGGTTAGAACAGTTTAGAGGGTTCAGAAGAAAACAGGAAAATGTGGGAAAGTTTGGAACTTCCTAGAGACTTGATGAATGACTTTGACCAAAATACTGATAGTGATATGAACAATGAAGTCCAGATTGAGGTGGTCTCAGATGGAGATGAGGAACTCGTTGGGAACTGGAATACAGGTGATTCTTGCTATGCTTTAGCAAAGAGAGTAGTGGCATTTTGCCCCTGCCCTAGAGATCTGTGGAACTTTGAACTTCAGAGAGATGATTTAGGGTATCTGGTGGAAGAAATTTCTAAGCGGTAAAGTGTTCAAGAGAAAACAAATCATAAAAGTTTGGAAAATTTGCAGCCTGATGATGTGATAGCAAAAAAAAAAAATAGTCTAATTTTTCTGGGGAGAAAATCAAGTCTGCTGCAGAAATTTGCATAAGTAATGTGGAACCCAGTGTTAATCACCAAGACAATGGGGAAAATGTCTCCAGGGCATGTCAGAGACCTTTACAGCAGCCCCTCCCATCATAGGCCCTGAGGCCTAGGAGGGAAAAATAGTTTTGTGGGCCAGGCCCAGGACCCCCCCACTCTATGCAGCCTCAGGACATGGTGCCCTTAGTCGCAGCTGCTACAGCTCCAGCCATGGCTAAAAGGGGCCAAGATACAGCTCAGGCCATTGCTTTAGATGGTGCAAGCTCCAAACCTTGGTGGCTAACACAAGGTGTTGGGACTGCGGGTGCACAGAAGTCAAGGATTGAGGTTTGGGAATCTCCACCTAGGTTCAGAGGATGTATGGAAACACCTGGATGTCCAGGCAGAAGTCTGCTGTAGGAGTAGAGCCCTCATTGAGAACCTCTGCTAGTGAAGGGCAGAAGGGAAATGTGAGATTGGAGCCCCCACACAGAGTCCCCACTGGAGTACTGCCTAGAGGAGCTGTGAGAAGAAGGCCACCTTCCTCCAGATTCCAGAATGGTAGATCCACCAACAGCTAGCACCACATGCCTAGAAAAGCCACAGACGCTCAATGCCAGCCCATGAAAGCAGCTGGGAGGAGGGCTGTACCCTACAAAGCCACAGGGGTGGAGCTTCCCAAGTCTGTGGGAGCCCACCTTCTGCATCAGCATGACCTGGATATGAGACATGGAGTTAAAGAAGATTATTCTGGAACTTTAAGGTTTAATGACTACTCTATTGAATTTCAGATGTTCATGTGGCCTATAGCCCCTTTGTTTTGGCCAATTTCTTCCATTTGGAAAGGTGTATTTACCCAATGCCTGTACCTCCATTGTAAATGGAAAATAACCAACTTGCTTCTGATTTAACAGGCTCATAGGCAGAAGGGACTTGCCTCTTATTAGATGAGACTTTGGATTTGGACTTTTGTATTAATGAGTTAACAAATTGGGGGACTGATGAAAGGGCATGATTATGTTATGAAATGTGAGGATATGAGATTTGCGAGGGCCCAGGGTCAGAATGATATGATTTGGCTGTGTCCCCTCCCAAATCTCATCTTCACTTGTAGTTCCCATAATTCTCACATATGGTGGGAGGGACACAGTGGAAGGTAATTGAATCATAGGGGTGGTTACCCTCATTCTGTTCTCATGATAGTAAGTGAGTTCTCATGAGACATGATAATTGTATAAGGGGTTTCCCCCACTTCACTCATACTTCTCCTTGCCCCACTGTGAAGAAGTACATGTTTGCTTCTACTTCTGCCATAATGGTAGGTTCCCTGAGGCCTCCTCAGCCATGCTGAACTGTGAGTCAATTAAACTTATTTTCTTTATAAATTGCCCAGTCATGGGCAGTTCTTTATATCAGCATGAGAACAGACTAATACAAAAGTAGTATGTATATTTGTCATAAAAATTAGACATATAGGTCAACAAAATGGAACGAAGCAACCAGGCATGGTGGCTTATGCCTATAATCTCCACACTTTGGGAGGCCATAGCAGGCTGATTGCTTGAGTCCAGGAGTTCAACACCAACCTGGGCAACATGGCAAACCCAGTCTCTATGAAAAAGTACAAAAAAATTGACTGAGCATGCTGGTGCACATCTTTAGTCCCAGCTACCTGGAAGGCTGAGGTGGCAGTATCACCTGAGCTGAGGAGGTGGAAGCTGCAGTGAGGCATGATGATGCCACTGCACCCAAGCCTGGGAAACAGAGTAAGACCCTGTCTCAAAAAAAAAATGAAGAATCTAGATATAGACACATACAGATATGACAATTTCATTTTAGACAAACGATGCCAAGATAATCCAATAAGGAAAGAATACTCTTTCTACAAATAGTGCTGGAGTAATTGGACATTTATATGCCAAAGAGGTAAAAACAAAAACAAACCATGACATTTACTTCCCACTTTATACAAAATTTGACTTGAAATGAACTCATAGACCTACAGGTAAGAGCTAAAGTCAGTTTTAAGTAAACTGAAAAAGGAAAAAAGTGCTAAATCAGACCTCACAAACGTTATATATGTTTGCTCAAAAGGCAGTTAAAAATTAAGATACAGAGAAGAAAAAATATTGCAATTCATATATCTGATAAAAAATTGAGTGTAGAATGTATAAAAACCTTCTCACTACTACAAAAAAATATGAATAAGCAAATGATTTGAACTAACATTTCACAAAAGTAGATATATAGAGGGAAAAGAAACACATAAGAAAAGATGCACACTGCTTCTTTAAGCAGGACTCTGATCCACTCCTCATAGGGCAAGTCCTCCCAGCCAGGTCCTCCCAGCTGAGGCCTCTGGCCACCCCTGCCCGTGTTCTCCCTGGGACAGGGTGCCTGAGGGGTGGGGCAGGCCACCATGTTGGCTGTTCAGGCTTCTCAGCCAATCCAGACTGTGGGCCTTGGAGAACCCAAACCGATTGGAGGCTGAAGAGATCTTCAAACACAGCATACCTACTCTACCAAAAAGCAGCTGGACTGCTTCTTTAAGCAGGTCCCTGACCCCATTCCTCTTGACTGGGTAAGACCTCCCAACCAAGGTCTCCCGCCACCTCCTGCAGTCACGTTCAGGCCGGCAATAGGTCAGTAATCCCCTGAGGTGGAGCTTCCAGAGAAAGGGGCAGGCTGTCATCCTTACTTTTTTGCAGCTTCACTGGTGATACCTCCAGGTACAGGAAACCTGAGGCAACTAGGGTCTGGAGCAGACCCTCAGCAAACCGCAGCAGCCCTATGAAAGAGTGGCCAGACTATTAAAAGAAAAACAAACCAACAGAAAATCATAACAACAACAAACCACAAAAATCCCATCCAAAGGTCAGCAACCTCGAAGATCAAAGGTAGATAAGCCCACAAAGATAAGAAAGAACACAAAAAATGCTGAAAACTCAAAAAGCCAGAGGGCCCCTTTTCCTCCAAATGACTGCAACATCTCTCCAGCAAGGGCTCAGAACTGGGCTGAGGCTGAGATGGACGAAATGACAGAAGTAGGCTCAAGAAGGTAGATAATAACAAAATTCACAGAGCGTGTTGTAAACCAATTCAAAGAAGTTAAGAATTATGATAAAACAATATAGGAGCTGATGGCCAAAACAGCCAGTTCAGAGAGGAACACAACCAACCTCTGAGAGCTGAAAAACACACAAGAATTTCACAATGCAATCATAAGAATTAATAGCAGAATAAATTAAGCAGAGGAAAGAATCAGAGCTTGAAGACTATCTTTCTGAAATAAGGCAGACAAGAATAGAGAAAAAAGAATGAAAGGGAAGGAACAAAACCTCCGAGAAACATGAGATTATGCAAAGAGACCAAATCTATGGCTGATTAGGATACCTGAAAGGGACAGTATGAAAACAAGTTGGAAAACACTTCAGTATATCAACCTGGGGAACTTCCCCAACCTAGCAAGACAGGCCAATATTTAAATTCAGGAAATCCAGAGAACCCCTGTAGGATACTCCATGAGAAGATCAACCCAAAGACACATAATTATCAGATTCTCCAAAATCAAAATGTAAAAAATAAAAATGTTAAGAGCAACCAGAGAGAAAGGCCAGATCACCTACAAAGGGAAGCCCATCAGACTAACAGTGGAGCTCTCAGTGGAAACTACAAGCTAGAAGAGATTGGGGGCCAATATTCACCATTCTTAAAAAGAAGAATTTCCAACCCAAAATTGCATATCCAGTCAAACTAAGCTTCATAAGTGAAGGAGAAATAAGATGCTTTTCAAACAAGCAAATGCTGAGAAAATTTGCTACCATGAGACAGCCTTGCAAGAGCTTCTGAAGGAAGCACTAACCATGGAAAGGCAAGATTATTACCAGCCACTACAAAATACACTAAAAAAACAGCCGCTACAAAAACACAGTGTGTACCCAAAAAATACACAGACCAGTGACACTACGAAGGAATCACATAAACAAGTCTGCAAAATAGTCAGCTAGCATCATCATGACAGGATCATATCCACACATAACAATACTAACCTTAAATGTAAATGGGATAAATGCCCCCAGTTAAAAGACACATTAGTATGCTGTTTTTAAGAAACCCATCTCACATCCAAAGACACACATAGGCTCAAAATAAAGGGATGGAAGAAAATCTACTAAGCAAATGGAAAACAGAAAAAAGCAAGAGTTGCAATCCTAGTTTCTGACAAAACAGACTTTAAACCAACAAAGATCAAAAAAATACAAAGAAGATGATTGTATAAGGGTAAAGGGATCAATTCAACAAGAAGAGCTAACTATCCTAAATATATATACACCCAATACAGGAGCACCCAGATTCATAAAGCAAGTTCTTAGAGATCTTCAAAGAGATCTTGACTCCCACACAATAATGGGAGAGTTTAACACTTCACTGACGACATTAGACAGATCATCAAGACTGAAGATCAACAAAGACATTCAGGACTTGAACTCAGCTCTGGATCAAGTGGACCTGATAGATGTCTACGAACTCTCCACCCAAAACAACAGAATATACATTCTTCTCTTCACCACATGGCACTTACTCTAAAATTGGTAGCATAATCAGAAGTAAAACACTCTTCAGCAAACGCAAAAGAAATGAACTCATAACAAACAGTCTCAGACCACAACACAACCAAATTAGAACTCAAGATTAAGAAATTTACTCAAAACCATACAACTAAATGGAAGCTGAACAACCTGCTCCTGAGTGGCTCTTGGGTAAATAATGAAATTAAGGCAGAAATCAAGAAGTTATTTGAAACTAATGAGAACAAAGATACAATGTATCAGAACCTCCGGGAAACAGCTAAGGTAATGTTAAGAAGGACATTTATAGCACTAAATGCCCATATCAAAAAGAAAGATCTCAAGTTAACAAGCTAACATCACAACTAAAATAGAGAACCAACAGCAAACAAATCCCAAAGCTAGAAGAAGGCAAGAAATAACCAAGATCAGAGCAGAACTAAAGGATTTAGAGAACCAAAAAGCCCATTGATTCAAAAAAAATCAACAAATCCAAGAGCTGGTTGTTTGAAAATAATAATAATAAAATAGACCACTGGTTAGACTAATCAAGAAAAGAGAGAAGATTCAAACAAACACAATAAAAACTGATAGGAGGATATCACCACTGACCCCACAGAAATGCAAGCAACTGTCAGAAAATACTATAAACACCTCTATGTACATAAACTAGAAAATCTAGAAGAAATGGATAAATTCCTGGACACACACACCCTCCCAAGACTAATCCAGGAAGAAACTGAATCTCTGAATAGACCAATAATGAGTTCTGAAATTGAGGCAGTAATGAATAGCCTACCAACCAAAAAAAGCCCAGGACCAGACTGATTCACAGCTGGATTCTACCAGAAGTACAAAGAAAATCTGATACCATTCCTACTGAAACTATTCCAAAAAATCGAAAAGGAGGGAGTCCTCCCTAACTCATTCTGTGAGGCCAGCATCATCCTGATACCAGAACCTAGCAGAGATACAACAAAAAAGAAAACTTCAGGCCAATATCCTTGATGAACATTGATGCAAAAATCCTCAAGAAAATGCTGGCAAGCTGAATCTAGCAGCACATCATATAGCTTATCCACCACAATCAAGTGGACTTCATCCCTGGGATGCAAGGTTTGTTTAACATATGCAAAACAATAAATGTGATTCATAACATAAACAGATCTAAAGACAAAAACCACATGATTATCTCAATAGATGCTTCCCTTCATGTTAAAAACTCTCAATAAACCAGATATCGAAGAAACATACCTCAAAATAATAAGAACCACATGTGACAAACCCACAACCACTATTATACTGAACGGGCAAAAGTTAGAAGCATTCTCTTTGAAAGCTGGTATGAGACAAGGATGCCCTCTCTCACCACTCATATTCAACATAGTATTGGAAGTTCTTGACAGGGCAATCAGGAAAGAGAAAGAAATACAGCATATTCAAATAGGAAGAGAGGAAGTCAAACTACCTTTGTTTGCAGAAGACATGATCCTATATCTAGAAAACACTATCATCTCACCCCAAAGGCTTCTTAAGTTGATAAGCAACTTTAGCAAAGTCTTAGGATACAAAATCAATGTGCAAAAATCACTAGCATTCCTATACATAAACAACAGGTAAGCCAAGTGCCAAATCATGAATGAGGTCCCACTCAAAATTGCCACAAAAAGAATAAAATACCTAGGAATACAGCTCACAAGGGAAGTGAAAGATCTCTACAAGGAGAACTACAAACCACTGCTCAAAGAAATCAGAGAAGACACAAACAAATGGAGAAACATTTCATGCTCTTTGAATCAATATCATGAAAATGGCTACACATTGCTCAAAGTAATTTACAGATTCAATGCTATTCCCATTAAACTACCATTGACATTCTTCACAGAATTAGAAAGAACTATTTTAAAATTCATATGGAACCAAAAATGAGCCCAAAGAGCCAAGACAATCCTAAGCAAAAAGAACAAATCTGGAGGCATCACGCTACCTGACTCCAAACTATACTACAGGGCTATAGTAACCAAAACAGCATGGTACTGGTACCAGAACAGACACATAGACCAATGGAACAGAATAGAGTACCCAAAAATAAGACTGCACACATACAAACATCTGATATTTGACAAAGCTGACAAAAACAAGTAATGGGGAAAGGATTACCCATTCAATAAATGGTGATGGGATAACTGGTTAGCTATATGCAGAAAATTAAACTAGACCCCTTCCTCATACCTTATACAAAAATCTATTCAAAATGGACTAAAGACTTAAATGTAAAACCTAAAACAATAAAAACCCTAGAAGAAAACGTAGGCAATACCATTAAGGACATAGGCATGAGCGAAGATTTCATGACAAACATGCCAAAAGCAATTCAACAAAAGCAAAAATTGACAAATGAGATTTAATTAAACTAAAGAGCTTCTGCACAGCAAAATAAACTATCATCACAGTGAACAAACAACCTACTGAATAGGAATCAATTTTTGAAATTCATCCATCTGAAAAAGATCTAATGTCCAGCCTCTATAAGGAACTTAAACAAATTTACAAGAAAAAGCAAACAATCCATTTAAAAATGGGCAAAGGACATGAACAGATACTTCTAAAAAGAAGACATGCAGCCAATACGTATGGAAAAAACCTCAGCATCACTGATCATTAGAGAAATGCACATCAAAACCACAATGAGATACCATCTTACACCTGTCAGAATGGCTATCATTAAAAAGTCAAAACACAACAGATGCTGGTGAGGTTATAGAGAAAAAGGAATGCTTGTACACTGTTGGTGGGAATGTAAATTAATTCACCCATTGTGGAAGATAGTGTGGCAATTCCTCAAAAACCCATAGGCAGAAATACCATTTGACCCAGCCATCCTGTTACTGGGTATATACACAAAGGAATATAAATGATTTTATTATAAAGATACATGCACATGTACGCTCATTGCAGCACTATTCACAATAGCAAAGACATTGAATCAACCTAAACATCCATCATGATAGACTGAGTAAAGGAAATGTGTGACATATACACTATGGAATACTATGCAGCCATAAAAAGGAATGAGATCATGTCCTTTGCAGGGACATAGATGGAGATGGAGGCCATTATCCTCAGCAAACTAATATAGGAACAGAAAACCAAATACTTATAAGTGAGAGCTGAAAAATGAGGACACGTAAACACATGAGGGGAACCACACACACTGGGGCCTGTTAGAGGGTCAGAGGGGGACAAGCGAGAGCATCAGGAAGAACAGCTCACGGATGCTAGGCTTAATATATAGGTGATGTGATGATCTGTGCAGCAAACTACCATGGCACACATTTACCTATGTAACAAACTTGCACATCCTGCACATGTACCCCTGAACTTAAATTTAAAGAAAGTGAAAAAAAAGACACTCAACATAGTCTTTAGAGAAATGCTAATTGAAACCACAATGAGATGACTGCCTTTCTACTACAACACCTTTTTAAAAAATCTGTCAATACCAACCTCTGACGTGGATGTGGAGCAACAGCATTATATGTCTGGTTATAGTGCAAAATGGTAACAGCCACTCTGTAAAACAATTTGACAGTTTCTTATTAATTGCAACATATACTTACCTTATGACCCAGCAATCCTGCTATTAGATATTTACCCAAAGTAAATACAAATATATGTCCACACAAATACCCATATGTGATTTCTCAGAATTATAAAAAATTGGTTACAACCCACTGGTCCATATCTGTTAAATGGGTACACAAACTATGGCATATCCAGATAATGGAATACTACCAGGCAATAAAAAGGAAAAAACCTACATGGTTGTATGAGTCCAATTATATAATATTCATGAAAAGCAAAACATTAGGAACAGACATCAGATTAGTAGTTTCCCGGGAATGACAAGGAGAGGTGGAGATTATCTACAAAGATCAGAAGGGATATTGGGGGGATGATAGGAATGGTCCGTAAACTTGACTGAAATGGTAACAACATGATGGTGTACATTTGTCAGAACTTATCAAATTGTACAGTTAACAGGGGTAAGTTTTATAATATGTAATTTATACCTCAACAAAGCTTTAGATATATAAAAGTCTTAAAAATCCAAAGGGCAAAGAACAATTAATCATTAAATCTTAACTTCCCCCATTCTTCCACAATTTGGGATTTTCACCTTAGAGCGAAATAGTTAACTCTTTTGCCTGTGTATTGGAGAAAATTCCGTAATGAGTTTCTTCACAATGATTAGCATTCATATCTTGTCGTCCCCCTTGATAACAGACCGGTTAATTTCACAAAAACAAGCAATTTCCTTTGCTTTAAAGTTCTGCCTGCCCTCTTAAAATCCTGATAGAAGCTGCAAGACAGAAAAGGATGTCTTTACAAAAACTGTCTTCCTTCTAATTTTTCAGAAATAAGGTGTACCCAATCCAAAGTTACATTGTTTCTCACACTGTGTTTTCTTTATCCGTACTTACTCTTTGATTCACTAGTTTATTACAGTAGCTTTTCTGTAGAGTGGGACCATCTAACATTTCTGGGGGATGTAAGAAGATAATGGGAATTGTAAGGGTGCTTCCAAATCTTGTATTATGTTACTAAGAATATAAACAATGCACCCAAAGACGCTCACCAAAAGTGTTCTCCAATTGAATGAAACCTGAGTTTCATGGTATTGCCAATAAATATTTATTTGTAAAATAAATGAGCAACTTACCTTCGCTCCATCCTATTCCCATAAGCTCCTTTATTGGTTTATGTTTAGAGTTTTCTATATCACATTATGTTAAAGGAAAATTATGCTTGCATTCTTACAAAATGTGTTTTAATGGTTCATAAGGCAAGAATAACAGTTCACATTTTTGAATGTTTATGCGTTAGACAAGCATTGTTCCAAGTACTTTAATTTAACCTTCACAAAAAGCTATGAGGCAGATTTTATTATCTTTGTTTTAGAGATTAGGGAATGGAAACACAGAGAAGTTAGGCCATTTGCCCAAATTCACAGTGCTGTTAAATAGAGGAGTCAGAATTTGAACCTAAACAGTTATGGCTCCTGAATCACCATCTATAACTTCAATTACATATTGTCCCTCAATGAGAAAGCTGTTAATTATACATGAACACACTTGTTTAAAAACAAATACTTCATGAATACATACCATGTCTTGAATGCCTCTCTAGGGACTGGGAAAATAACAGTATAATGTTAAATAACACATCTTTTAACTTGCCAATTTCTAAATAAAAAGTTTAAATAATTGGGAAATAAAAGTATGTTTTCAGTATAGATACGCCCACAACTAGTTTATTAGCCCATTTTTGAGTTGCTATAAAGGAATAACTGAGGATGGGTAATTTAGAAAGAAAAGAAGTTCAATTGGCTAACAGTTCTGCAGGCTTTGCAGGAAGCATGGTACTCACAACTGCTTCTGGTGAGGCCTCAGGAAGCTTACAATCACGGTGTAAGGTGAAGGGGCAGCAGGCATATCACACCACAAGAGCAGGAGTAAGGGGTTGGGGAGGTGCCACACATTTTTAAACAACCAGATTTCGTGAGAACTCACTCACTATCACAAGGATAGCACCAAGCAGCTCATAAGGATAATGGATCTGCCCCATGACACAAACACCTCCCACCAGACCCCACCTCCAACACTGGGAATTACATTTCAACATGAGATTTGGAGGGGACAAACATCCAAACTAAATCAACTAGTTTGTGTCCTGAAGTAAATCACTTTACTTATGAGAGCTTTAGGGTTTTTCATCCATGAAATGAGGAGGTTATGTCAGAAAGTTATTTAAGGTCAATTTGTTTTATCTTCTAACATTAGACTTAAGCCTATAAGGATTGAAAATTCTCATAATTCATAGAAAACTTCTTAGTTTTCAGTATCCTATCTGTATTTCCAAATCCACATAAATTATGGAGGTGTAAAAGAAACTATAAACTCAGCTAATTTTATATTATTTTATTCTATCAGTTGTTATTTTTATTATGACTGTTTGACCCTTTAAGGGGAAGCTATTTCAGTATAATTTTTGAAGTTTTAAGTCAGATTTCTAAATATAGATTGAATTATTCTCTTAAACTAGTAAAAATGATTTGAAAGAAGGAAGGAATGGAGGAGAAAAGGGATGGAGAGAGAAAAAGTGAAAGGAAGAAACTCATAGCTACTGCTAATGTTTTATTTGTTTGGCTTTTATTTTTATTAGGGGTGGTAAGGAGGAGGCGGGCTTGGACAGAAGGACAAGATACTTCCTTCTAAAGCTTTCCACATGATGAAGTTAATTATCATTTCTTCTCTTCAGACATGGATGGCTCCTTCCTAAGAAGTGCCAACATCTGTTGAGAGAGAGAACATCTGTTAGGCAAGTGGAGATATTGGGAGATAAGCTGCTTACTCAGACAGTTTGGGCATGATGAAGAAATCATAATAAACTGGAAAATTAAGATTAAAATATGGGCATAATTAGCAGTTTTTAATGTGCCAAATACTGTATTGCTGAACACATAATTAATGGGATCAGAAACTCCCAGTGATTGTCAGCAACTCCAGCTCATAGTAGCTCAACGATCTATTCAGAAACATCTACTAGGTGGTGGGTCACAGGTTTACTCAGGGTAAATGCTTACAAGTGAGCACACACTAAAATGTTGTCAGCTGGTATAAACTCCAGGCACAGTCCCCTATAACCCAGGTCACTGTGTGTAGACCTGATCTCAATGTATGGTGCCACTACTTTAAGCTCATATAAATGCGTGCACGTGTGTGTGTGTGTGTGTGTGTGTGTGTATGTTTACTGTAAGTGCAAAGACAATAATTGTAAGGAACACATAATTATTTGGATCTTTATCATTTTTTAAAATTTCACACATGTGAACTTCCCTGTTTCCAACAATCCTGTGAGACAGATTGGCCAAACAATCTCTCCATTTTAAAATTGAGGAAACAATCTCCAAGTGGCTAAATGGTTTGAGTCAGGCTATATAGGAATTGTAAATAATAAATTCATACATTTAATTCCATATAACACCTTGAATAAACTCATTAGAATATGAAATGGGTATCCTAAAATTCAAATTTTGACACTGAATCATACATTAGTAGTATAATCCAAAATATCCCCCAACCATATTCCCACCCAGTACACACACACTCACCCCTCTCTTTCTCTCTCTCTCTCATTTAAAGCCTACAACTCTTAACTTCAGTTTCTAGAAAACCTTAAGTTAGAGTTTTGATCTTTCTACTATGCCAGCACTATAAGTTTCTTCTTTCCTTCTTTCAATCAGCCAGAAGAGAGAGAAATTTAACCTGGCATACATTCTTCTTTTCAAATAGTTCGTGTGGTTTTCAAGTTTCAGTATTTAAGAAGGTATTTTCTTAAAATATTAATAATTTCAGATTTTTATGTTAATAAAAGAAGTTTGTGTATAAAAGGGATTGAGTAAATACCAAGAGAAGAGACCCTAAGGCTGATTAAAGCTAAAAGTCTAGGTTTTCAATTCTAAGAAACTGTTCCTCTCATTCTTTCCAGCAAAAAGCCTAAAATACAGAGAAGTCCAAATGTCACCAGAAAAATACCTACTTTTTTCCCAAGGTGTGGCCAATGTCAGCACAGGAGAGCAGGCTATCTGGTCTAGCCTTATGCATTGCTTCTTGCATTGATAGTCAAGATGTTATTGTGGAAATTGAAGCCAGTGTCACCTGATAACTCTTCTACCTAAAATGATAGCGAACACCTGCAAAAGAATTTTGATTAGTCAACAGGTCTATTAAAAACTTAAAAGGGGTCCTAACCTGTTAAAAAATGTCAGGAATACGAAGGAAGACTAAGATGTGGTAACGCTTCTCAGGAAGAAAACTGGCATATGTAAATCAAGACATCTAGAATAATTAAGTCCTAAATGGAATGAAACTAACCATAAGTGCAATCTAAGTTCATATCTGTGTAATAACCCTCACTGCCACAAAAGAACGAATCTGTTTACTGAGCCCCACGTGTAAACCTCATGTCAGTTTCTTCCTTAACATTTTCAGAGTATATCTGGGTTTAAAGACCAATCTTTACAAGGAGAGGAAGGAAACTTCAAACATAGCTATTCCAATCTTAATTGTATTACACTTACTGTCATCTGTCTCACAATTGATTCAAAATTATATAAGAGAATTTGACAGTTTTATTGATTTCTCCTCAACCTTGGACTCAGTGAACTGGATTATTTGTAGGTTATCCTTTTGGGACAGGGGGTAGTCTGGCTCTGTTGCCCAGGCTGGAGTGCAGTGGCGCAATCACGGCTCACTGTAGCCTCGACTTCCTGGGCTCAAGCAATCCTCCCACAACAGCCTCTGGAGTAGCTGGGACTACAGGCTCACACCACCATGCCTAGCTGATTTTTGTATTTTTTGTACAGACAGGGTTGCGCCATTTTGCCCAAGCTGGTCTCAAACTTCTGAGCTCAAGTGATCTGTCTGCCTTGGCCTCTCAAAGTGCTGGAATTACAGGTGTGAGCCACCACCCCCAGCCTATTTGTAGGATATTCTGCATGAAGTCAATAAAGGTTTTTGGTTACTGATGTTCAAACCAACCTGCTATTTAATACCACTGCCAGAGGAAAAGCAGGTCACAAATTTTCCTGAGGGATCAGAAACAATTTATAGAGGCACATATTTCTTAGTAACTTTGGAATGATGTAGATACTTGGTTTATACCATAGAAAATAGAATATTTTTGAAAATTCTAACAATATGATGTAATTGTCCATAAATTAGGAATGGCATCAAAAGAAAATTGACCTTAGTCTTGAAATATTATAAGAAAAAAACTTATTCTCAAGAATTAAATTAACCAATATCAATCTTTTAGCATAATTATCCAAGTTAATCTCTTCATATGAAATAGATAGGTCAATATGTTATACTTAGCCCCAGAAGATATATTTTGCAATGAATTCTTCTGAGAACCCGTACTAAGAAGTCATGTGATGCAAAACAATCTTTAATATGAGGAAATGGAGCTTTTTATTTCTAGTGAAGGTGTGAAATGGTTTATCATTTCTTTGAAATAGTTTCAGACCAAAATCATCTTAGCCCTAATTTAACAAGCGGAACTTTGGAGATTTGAGCAAACCTTCATTCAAATTCTGAAACACATTCAGAAATATTTCTTGAGCAAAATCCTTACTATGCTCACAAGTCTTGATGCAGACTCTCCATCTCACAAACAAATAAATATATGTGGAGCCTTGTCTGGGGCCTTAATTTTCACAGAGGAATGTCAACATCACCACATGTGTGTTGGATTCAAGTATTTGTAGCCAAGCATTTGTCTATCTTTGGTTGTGTGAATATAAATGGACTTGACTCATACAAGTAAAAAGTCTAAAAAATTAGAATGCAAGTGAATACTAGAATAAGATTTATGCCATATATGACAACGAGTTCGCATCTTTGCTGTATTAAGAATTTTCAAGATGTGTTCTGAGAAATGATGATAGTTTTAAGTGACACAACATTTCCAAAGGGCAATGTTGAGACATAATGATTGTATTAGGTTTGGTACAAAAGTAATTGCAGTTTTCACCATTAAAAGTAATAACATTACTCTGTGTGTGTCTGTCTGTCTGCCTATCTGTCTGTCTGTTCCATATGCTTAGTATGCACTAAACACACATTTTAGCAAGGTTCTATTGGCATCACAAACTAGACACACACATACACATGAGTAGATGATGTATGTGTGCTTCCAGAATTTTTTTCAAATCTTAGTTTATGGTTATAATGAACAATTCTGATTTGGAACAAACCCAAATTCTGGTGGTCCCCTAAGTGCTTTGCTGAAAATACTGATTACTATTACTGATTACTATTAAAGTAATAGTTTAATTAATAGTAACTTCTAACATTTATTGGATGCCAAGAAGAGTGCTTACCACACCTATTTAATATCAAAGTAACCCTCACAACAAACCCATGAAGAAGTTATCATTGTAATCTCTGACTTCAGATCAACTGAAGCTCAGAGATATTAACTTGTTCAAAATCACAGAGACATGAAGTGGGAGAGCCAATATTCACATTCACAGAGTTGAACCCCAGAGCTTTCAAACTCTTTGTGACTTTTGACTCAGTCAAAATTTCTATCATTTTCTAGAAAATTTTTTCAAGTAAATAATTAGGTATTCATACACAAATGTGGTAAGAGCAGTAACCCTGATAACAGCAAAATCTTGGAGACAATATATGTCTAATATTAGATATTGTTTGAGTAAATTCTGGTTACACATACAAGAATATGCAACCATTTAAAATCACTTCTCAAATAGTTTTTAAGGTCATGGAAAATGGTCACATATATTGCAATGTGAAAAGAAATATGTGACTAACGGCTCACTTTTGTATATAAAGTTTCGTATTCATAGATAACAAAATGGTTAGAATGGTAAGTATCAAAATGTTTATAGTTACTTCTAGCTAGAGAAATTATAGATTTTCTTTTCTCTTTTTACAGCTTTCTGTGTTTTCAACATTTTCTATAAATAACATTTATTGTATTTACTTTGTAAGTTGAAAAATTACATAAATTTGTGATTTAGTCATAACCCTGTAAGCCCTTATTGTCCATCTATATTCATTCTATTTTTATCCTTTTGTTTCTACTATTTATTTTTTCTTGGTTATAATGCTTTAAATTTATTATATTTATTTATTATATGTAGTTTACATATAATAGCTATATATTTATTTATTATATGTAGTTTATATATAATCATTTATTTGTGTCTTTATTGTCAAATTTCTTAAATTCTAATGAAATCCAATATATGTGTGGTAGCCTCTTCCAGAACCTCCATTACATCCATTGCCAGATTTCAAATATATGAATAAACTAACCTACAAAATTGGATAAATGGTCCTTTTAAACCAAAACATAAACCCATTATACTGTGTTTTCATGTTTAATCCTGAATCAGCTGACCATTTTACATAAATTTTTACTAAAAAAATCATTTGATCTGAGAACATCTTCCAGAGCCTCGAACATATTTTCCCAATTCCTGACTTGAAGTTTAGTATCAATATCATACATACACTCTCTCAGAGATTTGACATATCATAATATCTTTATACACAACTCATATATGTGCTATGCATTTGCATAGAAATGTAATACTTCTAAAAGCAGTTACACATGCATTGACTCAACTAATCCTCATAAGACTACAACACAAGTATCACTGGACCAACTTAGTTAAAAATGTCATGATGGCTACTTACAGCTGATCCTTGAGGCTATTACTTTTTCTAACAGAAGCATGATACTTTACTTGCCAGCACTAACAGATGTGTCAATATTGAATCCATGTTATATGTTAAGAATCAGTGTTTTCAGCAAAGCACCCCACCAGAATTTTGGTTTGTTCCAAATCAGCATTTTTCATTACAACCATGAACTAAGCTTTAAAAACAATTCTGGAAGCACACATACATCATCTACTTGTGTGTGTGTGTGTGTGTGTGTGTGTGTGTGTGTCTAGTTTGTCATGCCAATAGAACTTTGCTAAAATGTGTGTTTAGTGCATACTAAGCATATGGAACACACACACACACACACACACAGATTTTTCCTGTGGAGAATAATTAAGCTGAAGATGTGTTCTTCCTGGGGGATAAATTAAATGTCAAATCTTTCCTTTCAAAAGACAGAATAAATGTTCCTTTTTTAAAAAACTCCAGATGGTTAAATGTATGCTTTTGAAATTTTTCTGTTTGAAGATAATCTTTTTGCCTCACAATTCCCCTGAGACTCTTCTCTCCTTCAGCACTCTTAACAGTTTTTTCTCAGCCCTCAAACACTGTTCCAATTAAAGAGGATGTCCATTTCCTTTTCCTTCAAATTTCTTCTCCCATTGGTTTCCTCAACGACCCACCCTTCTTTCTAATGGCTCCCTGGCCAGCTCACATTCTAGAACTCCAACTGATTCAGCCTCTGTCATCTCTCTCTGCACTTGCACCATACACATATCTTTGAAAACACTAGTGACACAGCTTCTAGCAATACCTATCAGCCATGGAGGCATTTTTCTGAATTAGATTTTAGCCTCTGTCTTAATTTTTTCAACTCTTAGGTGCAGTTAGGAATCACAAATACAAAAATGAATTATACTGATTCCCTAACCCTAATCTACCTCACAAAGGTAGGTGCTACCACACTTTATGGAGGTAATTCATAAACAATGACCAAAGAACCAGAGAGCTATTTCAGCAGCCGGCTTATCAATATCATGAAAAATGGAGTGTTTGTGAAGAGGGAAAGACCTAGCCTAGTGTGATAGTAATCTAGTTAAAAAATCCTCAAACTTGCAACAAAAGAGATTCCTCTACATTCTTTTAGCCATTTTTTTTCAGAAGGATATTCCACAAGTCATTTTATGATAGGCTTGCTACTACAGACGTCAAATGAAAGATTCTTGAATAAATATATGAACTGTAAGGTGTTGGCATTATGGATGTGTTTGATGCAACACATTTTAAGCTCCGAGTTTCTGAAACGTGTAAAAATGTCTAAGCCTACCTGTGAAGGTGTCTATCTGATGAAAGTGGTCAGAAATGTTGAAGCTCTCAACTCTTACTTTGAATTTGTACAGAGCATTAACCATCACATTGAAAGATCCATAATTTAGCTTTCTTTTCTCTCACATGAGCTTAGCTTTGACTTTGCCAAAAAAGTGGGCATTTCGCCTCTATAAACAAGTGGTTGTATTCTGCATATTCTCTTCTTCCCTTGATGACACCCCTGATTGCATCTAACCTGCCAGCAGAGCTGGACTGGAAACAAGAGCTTTCATTTGGCCATGAGAACAAAGAACAATTGTTTCTGTTAAGCAGTGAAGTTTCTAATGCAGCCAGAGATTACAGAAAAGAATCCTCATAAGGGAAGAAGAAAAAAATTCCCCATCATGTCAGCACTGTCAGTGACCAAAGCCATACTCCAATGTATGACCTATGGCCCTCAAAGCAGAGGAATATTTCTTCCTCTATAAAGTGAGTGTTATTTGATTAAATGAATGTTCTCTAATAAATAGCATACTTAAGGTCTTTCAAAAACCTCAGAACAACCGTCTTATCTGGAGCCAAATAAAAGATATATTGGCAAAAACAAAACTTTCATCCAAATTAATAATGTCTTTATATATCCCTGTCCAGATCTGCATTGGCTCAAGAATTGGGAGGCATTTCCCCAGTAATCATTCTGTAACCACTGAGTTTTCTAGCAAAACAAGCATCCTCTGCATCGAGTGAGGTTCACAGGACCTATTTCTGAGGTTGTCTTTGTCTTCCTGTCCATTACCACTGTGTGATATTCACTAGTCAATCACAAAAGAGCAGATTATTTCACATGTCAGTACAAAGGCACTTTGGATCTCACTTCAAATTAAAAAATAAAATACAGCCTAACTTCAATAGAGGATATACACTTTCCCCTCCCCACTCTTTGTTTTGTTTTGTTTTGTTTTTAATCTTCACCGTTCTTTTCTTTTTGAAATTGAATTTGTTGGCAGGGATAGACTATCTGCCTATTTTGAAAATGGCATTAGTAAAAAGCAAAACCCTAGTGATAGTTCAGAAGCTTGAATGAGTTGATCATCTTGGGCCATCACCTTCTGGGCACCATCCCAGATATAAAGTCATTGCTCATTTGGACACTAATTGCTATCCTTCTTGGTGGTTATTGGAGAATTAAGCAAGCAGGTTGCTCTTTCATCTTCCTATCTGAAACTTCCCCATATTACACCATCTCTGGTAAGGTAGTAAATGGGAAATTTTACTCCTTCTTGTCTTATAATATATGCCACAACAACTTGAAAGATTAACACAAATTAAATAGCAATTACACTTCCACAATCTTTTAGTCTTCAATTTGAGCTAATTTATCTCTGAATTAAATAATTCGAATAATAACAGCTATTTTTTATTCAACACTGGCTCTGTTTACCTGCCTTTTCTAAGTGCCATAAATATATAATTTAATCATACAACAACTTCATGAGGATTTATTTTTAGGGCATATGAATTAGGGTATAAGAAAGTAGCAGTAATGAAACAGCCAAAGTGCAATGACTCAGACAAGGCAAAGGTTAATTTGTCTTTATAATGGACCCTGATTCCTGAGGTTGTCCAGGAACTCTGTGGTGGAGGCAGCTCTATCTCAACTGTGGTTTCCACTTCTGTATCTAAAGTGAGCGCTGCAGTTGTCACCATGATCCAGATAGGATGAAGTGGGAAATAGAAAGTACTGGGAAAGCAGTAGGCCCCTAAGAAGTACCTAGAAAGTTAACAAACATCACTTCCTGCAAACAAGCAGGATCTGGAGAGATTCACTAAGGCGTTTTTGCACAAAGAGACTCTTTATTAATAGGGATGCTATGGATTGCAATGTATGGAAAATGCATGGTTGAGATAATTGCCATTTATCTGTGTAATCATGAGTAAAACACTGACCTCCTCTGGATTTCCATTTCTTTTTAAGTAAAATTTAAAAGTTCAATGACATCATTTCCAAGGTGTCCTAAAGCTCTAAATTTCATGATTATGTTTAGAAACATGTACATATAAAATAAAACTGATAATGTGCTATAGATTAGCAATTTAGAAAAACCAGAATTTTGTCCAATTTGTCACAGGATGAGATTGGGAGAAGCTGACCCTTTTGTTTGATTTTTACCATTTAATAGCCAACATTATCCAAAATGAGTTTCATGTAACATTAATTCCATAAAATTCTCTGAGGAAAACAAAGGCAGTTCTATGATATTTTAACTGAAATACTTTTGGTTAAAAATGAAAACAAAGAACTAGATTAATAAAAAGGGATAATGTCTATAAGGAATATAGAACACCAGGCCACCATTTTTGCTGTTTGGGCAACTTAGCCATTCCAGCCTGTGGGCTTTGGAAGCAGTACCCCAGCACAGCACAGCTACTCTATAAAAGTGTGGCCACACTGCTTTTTTAATCAGGTCCCCAATCCCGTTCCTCTTCACTGGGCAGAACCTCCCAACTGGGGTCTCCAGCCACCCCCACCAGTGTTCTCTGGCCTACAGAAATTTGAAAACTCCCTGGGATGAAACTCCCAGAGGGAGGAGTGGGCCTCCATATTTGCTGTTTGGGCAACTTAGCAATTCCAGCCTTTGGGCTTGGAGAGCCCAAGCTGACAGGAGATGGAGGTGGTACCCCAGCATGGCACAGCACCTCCATGAAAATGTGACCAGACTGCTTCTTTAAGTGGCTCCCCAACCCTGTTCCTCATCACTGGGTGGACTCTCCCAACCAGGGTCTCTGGTCACCCCCACTGGTGTTCAGCTGACAGAGGTTTCAGGTATCCCCGGGATGGAGGTCACAGGAGAAGGAGTGGGCCTTCATCTTTGCTGTTTCAGTAACTTAGCTGTTCCAGCCTTGGGTTTCAGAGTGTCCAAGGTGACGGGCAGGGAAAGGGGGTGGGGGCTGAAGTGGACCTCCAGAACAGCACAGCTGCTCTAAGAAAACGTGGCCAAACTACTTTTTTTAAAGCAGGTCGCTGATCCCATTCTTCCTGACTGGGTAAGACCCCCCATCTAGGGTCTCCAGCCACCTCCTACGGGTCCACTCAGGCTGGCAAAAATTCCACACCTTCTTGGGATGGAGCTCCCAGAGGAGGGTGCAGGCTGCCATTTTTGCTGTTTCACAGCCTTCACCGGTGAGACATCCAGGGACTGGAAAATTCAAGGTAACCAGGGACTGGAGTGGACCTCCAGGATACCACAGCAGCCCTATGGAAAAGGAGTCGGACTGTTAAAAGAAAAAAAAAATCCATCCAAAGGTCAGCAACATCAAAGATTGAAGGTAGATAAGCCCACAAAGATGAGAATGAATCAGCGCAAGAACACTGAAAACAGAAAAAGCCAGACTGCCCTCTTTCCTTCAAATGACCACATCACCTCTCCAGCAAGGGTTCCAGACTGGGATGAGGCTGAGATGGCTGAAATGACAGACGTAGAATTCAGAATATGGATAGGAACAAAATGTACTGAGCTAAAAGAGTACATTGTAACCCAATGCAAGGAAGCTAAAAATCATGATAAAACATTGCAGAAGCTGACAGACAACATAGCCAGTATAGAGAAGACTGTAACCAAACTGATAGAGCTGAAAAACACAATACAAGAATTTCATAATGCAATCGTAATTATTGATAGCAGAATAGACTAAGCAGAGGAGAGAATCTCAGAGCTTGAAGACTATCTTTTTGAAATAAGACAGGCAGACAAGAATACAGAAAAAGGGAATAAAATTGAATGAATAAAACCTCCAGGAAATATGGGATTATATAAAGAGACTGAATCTATGACAGATTGGTGTACCTGAAAGAGATAGGGAGGATGGGACCAATTTGGAAAACATATTTCAGGATATCATCCATGAAAAATTCCCCAATCTGGCTAGCAGGGCCAACATTCAAATTCAGGAAATGCAGAGAATGCCAAAGAGATACTCCATGAGAAGATCATCCCCAACATACACAGTCATCACATTCTCCAAGGTGGAAGGGAAAGAAAAAATATAAAAGGCAGCTAAACAAAAAGGCCAGGTCACCTACAAAGAGAAGTCCATGAGATTAACAGTAAGCCTCTCTGCAGTGAGCCGAGATCACGCCACTGCACTCCAGCCTGGGTGACAGAGCAAGACTCCGTCTCAAAAAAAAAAAAAAAAAAGTAAGCCTCTAAGCTTAATTCCTACAAGCCATAGGAGATTGGGGGGCCAATACTCAACATTCTTAAAGCAAAGAAATTCAAACCCAGAATTACATATCTAGCTAGATTAAGCATTATAAGCAAAAGAGAAATAAGATCATTTTCAGACAAGCAAATGCTAAGGGAATTTCTTACCAACAGACCTGACTTACAAGAACTCCTGAAGGAAGCACAAAATATATAAAGGAAAAACCATTATCAGCTGCTACAAAAACACATTGAAGTATACAGACCAGTGAAACTATAAAGCAACCACATAAACAGGTCTGCAAAATAACCAACTAACATCATGGTGACAGGATCAAATCCACACATAACAATACTAATTTTAAATGTAAATAAGATAAATCCCCCAAAAGACACAGAATGGCAACCAGGATAAAGAACCAAGAACCATCAGTATGCTGTCTTCAAGAGACTCATCTCACATGCAAAGACACATATAGGCTCACAATAAAGGGATGGAGGAAAATCTACCAAGCAAATGGAAAACAGAAAAAGGCAGGGGTTGCAATCTAAGTTCCTGACAAAACAGATTTTAAGCCAACAAAGATTATAAAAGACAAAGAAGGGCATTATATAATGATAAAGGCTTTAATTCAACAAGAATATCTAACTATCCTAAATATACATGTACCAAATAAAGGAGCATCCAAATTTATAATGCAAGTTCTTAGAGACCTTCAAAGAGACTTTGACTCCCACACAATAATAATGGGAAACTTTAATACCCCACTGACAATATTGGACAGATCATTGAGACATAAAACTAATAAAGATATTCAGCACCTGAACTCAGCACTAGATCAAATGGACCTGATAGATATCTACAGAACTCTCCACTCAAAAACAACAGATTATACATTCTTCTCATCACCACATGGCACTTACTCTAAAACCAGTCGCATAATTGGAAGTAAAACACTCCTCAGCAAATGCAAAAGAACTGAAATCATAACAGTCTCTCAGACCACAGCACAATCAAATTTGAAATAAAGACTAAGAAATTCACTCAAAACCATACAATTACATGAAAATTGAATAACCCCCTCCTGAATGACTTTTGGGTAAATAATGAAATTAAGGCAGAAATTGAGTTCGTCAAAACTAATGAGAACAAAGATACAACATACCAGCCTAACATCACAACTAAAAGAACCAGACAACCAACAGCAAACAAACCCCAAAGATAGCAGAAGACAAGAAATAACCAAAATCAGAACCATGAACAACCATTTATAGGATCAATGAATCCAGGAGCTGATTTTTTGAAAATATGAATAAGATAGAACACTAGCTAGACTAATAAAGAAGAAAAGAGAGAAGATTCAAATAAATCAAATCAGAAATGACAAGTGGATATTACCATTGACCCCACAGAAATATGAACGACCATCAGAGAATATTTTGAACACCTCTATGCACATGAACCAGAAAATCTAGAAAAATAGATAAATTCCTGGACAAATACCCCCTCGCAACACTGAGCCAGGAAGAAATTGAATGCCTGAACTGACCAATAATGAGTTCTGAATTTGAGACACTAATAAATAGCCAATCAGAAACACCCCAGGACCAGATGGATTCACAGCTGAATTCTACCAGAGGTACAAAGAAGAGCTGGTACCATTCCTACTAAAACTATTCCAAAAAATTGAAAAGTGGGGAATCCTCCCCAGCTCATTCTACTAGGCCAGCATCATTCTGATACCCAAACCTGGCAGAGATACAGCAAAAATAAAAGAAAACTTCAGGCCAAAATCCTTTATAAACATTGATGCAAAAATCTTCAACAAAATACTGACAGACTGAATTCAGCAGCACATCAAACAGCTTATCCACCACAATTAGGGAGGCTTCATCCCCAGGATGCAAGTTTGGTTCAACATACACAAATCAAGAGATGTAATTCATCACATAAACAGAACTAAAGACAAAAACCACGTGAATATCTCAATCAATGTAGAAAAGGTTTTCAATAAAATTCAACATCCCTTCATGTTGCAAACTCTCAATAAGCTAGGTATTGAAAAAACATACCTCAAAATAATAAAAGCCTTATATGACAAACCAACAGCCAACATTATACTGAATGGGCAAAAGCTAGAGGCATTCCTTGCAAACTGGCACAGAACAAGGATACCCTCTCTCACCACTCCTATTCAACATAGTATTGGTAGTTCTGGCCAGGGCAATCAGGCGAGATAAAGAAATAAAGGGCATCCAAAGAGGAAGAAAAGAAGTCAAACTATCCCTCTTTGTTGAAGACATGATCCTATATCTAGAAAACTAATTAGTCTCAGCCCAAAAGCTTTTGAAGCTGATAAACATCAGTGAAGTCTCAGGATACAAAATCAATGTGCAAATATCACTAGCATTCCTATAAACCAACAACAGTCAAGCCAAGAGCCAAATCAGGAACAAACTCCCATTCACAGTTGTCACAAAAAGAATAAAATACCTAGGAATACAGCTAACTAAGGAGGCAAAAGGTATCTATAAGGAAAATTACAAACTACTGTTCAAAGAAGTCAGAGGACACAAATGGAAAACATTCCATGCTCATGGATAGGAAGAATCGATATTATTAAAATGACCATACTGCCAAAGCAATTTATAGATTCAATGCTATTCCCATTAAACTACCATTGACATTCTTCACAGAACTAGAAAAAACTATTATTTTAAAATTCATTTGAAATCAAAGAGGAGTCCAAATAGCAAGGCAATCCTAAGTAAAAAGAACAAATCTGGAGGCATCATGCTACCTGACTTTAAACTATTAAACAGCATGGTACAGATACAAAAACAGACATATAGAAAAATGGAACAGAATAAAGAACCCAAAAATAAGACCAGACACCTACAACTATCTGATCTTTGACAAACCTGATCAAAACAAGAAACGGGGAAAGGATTCTCCATTCAATAAATGATGCAGGGATAAGTGACTAGCCATATGCAGAAGATTGAAACTGGGTCCCTTCCTTACACAATATACAAAAATCAATTCAAGATGGATTAAAGACTTAAATGTAAAACCCAAAACTATAAGACAATCTAGGCAATATGATTCAGGATATAGGCACAGGCAAAGATTTTATGATGAAGACGCCAACAGCAACTGCAACAAAGGCCAAAGTTGACAAGCAGGATTTAATTAAACAAAAGAGCTTCTGCACAGCAAAAGAAACTATTTTCAAGGTAAACAGACAACCTACAGAATGAGAATCCATTTTTGCAGCAAAATATGCATCTGACAAAGGTCTAACATCCAGCATGTATAAGGAACTTAGATAAATTATAAGAAAAAAACATAAACAAATGGCATGAACACACACTTTTCAAAATAAGACATACATGTGGCCAACAATCATATTTTTAAAAGCTCACATCAGTGATCATTAGAAAAATGCAAATAAAAACCACAATGAGATATCATCTCACATCAGTCAGAATGCCTGTTATTAAAAAGTTAGAAAATAAGATACTGGCAAGGTTGTGGAGAAAATGGGATGCTTATACACTGTTGGTGGGAGTATAAGTTAATTCACCCATTGTGGAAGACAGTGTGGCAATTCCTCAAACACCTAAAGACAGAAATACCATTTGATCCAGCAATCCCATGACTGGGTATATACCCACCTATTACAAAGACACGTGATGCACATATACATTCATTGCAGCATTATTCACAATAGTGAAGACATGAAATGAACCTAAATGCCCATCAATTATCATTGGTTAACTGCTTAAAGAAAATGCGGTATTAATATATATACACCATGGAATACTATGTAGCCATAAAAAAGAACAAGATCATGTCCTCTGTAGGCACGTGGATGGAGCTGGAGGCCATTATCCCTAGCAAATTAACACAGGAACAGAAAACCAAGTACTGCATGTTTTACTTATAAGTGGGAGCTAAATAATGAGAACACATGGACACATAGAGGGGAACAACACACTCTGTGGCCTTTAAGAGGGTGGAGGGTAAGAGGAGGGAAAGGGTCAGGAAAAATAAATAATGGGTACTAGGCTTAATATCTGAGTGATAAAATTATGTGTACAACAAACTCCCATGACACAAGTTTACCTATGTAACAAACCTACAAACCTACACTTGTACCTCTGAACCTACAATAATTTTTTTAAAAAGGGGAAATATAGAATGTCTTACGGAGCCTAAATTCAGGAATATGATTGGATTTGAGATGGCAAAACCCAAGGAGACAAATGTTCTAAGGACTTTTTCTCTCTCTCCTTCCCACTTTAATCTTCTTTTTCTTGGTAAAAAAAAGCCAGCCTCCTTTCACTCCTATATGGCAAGAAAGGCTATTAACAGTTCTTGCATGTTATAATTCACCCAAAAACCAGGCACACAAGCAAGATTGGCCCAATTTTCTTTCAGTTTCAAATTCAAAAATCTCGGAGAAAAGATTCATTGGCTCTTCTGGGTCCAGTTCTTTCTCAGGCAAAGTAGCAGAAGCAGGATCACACTGTAACATGGCTGCCCTCTGCAAGCAAGAAGTAATCCGGCAAACTTAGAGATTGCTATGCGAACATAGAAAATGCTGCTTTACTGTAAGCCTTTCTTAGAGAGGCACAAAGCATACTGGCAAAATTAAAGCAATCAAAATCCTAAGATTAACTGTTTAAATTCATGTTCCACAACAAATTTAATAAATTTTCAAAAAACTATCTACTCACACACACACATATATGTGTGTGCACAGTTATATGTATATATTTATTTATTTATTTTTTTATATATAATACATTTGAATGGATAAATAATATATACAATGCATTTTAAAAGCTTTCCCTGGAAATTAATTTGTGTCAGTATTCCAACTGAATTTACTTTGTAACAGTCACTCAGTGGATCATTAACATTATAAAATAGCTTGTATGCTTTGATATTAACACTTCGCATACCCTGGGAACCCAATAAAAAGTGAGTTAACCCTCTGAACACTTTGAAATCTGGAACAACTAGAACACACCACAATCAGGTTTGTTAGATAGAGTCATATCATGAAGAATAACTACTTCACACAAGCAAAATGTCACTGATGTTGTATGTACTTGAATCTTCATAGTGCTCCTCTCTTTCCTTCTATCTCACCAAGTCTTCAAAAAAACTGCCACTTCTTATTAATTTGATACAATTATATCATCGATATAGTAGATGAATAAGATGTTCTCTGAAATGTCCAGACAATGCAGATCTTTGGACTATATTACAACAAAGATTGGGAGAGTTAACATGGCCCTGGGGAAAGCTTAGAATTATATGCTGTTGTCCAAGAATGCAAACGATCTCTGATCATCCTTCTTGTTTATGGTCTTGGGAAAGTAATGTAGTTTAGTTTTATCTTCTATAAAGTAAGAATTTAAAATAGTACCATTTCCTGATTTGCTATACACATTAACAAAATTTCACTGATATAAAATAGGAGGCAATTTTTTTCCTCTTTATGCAGGAATTCGTTGTGTAATATAAAATGTCTAGCAGGGCTTCTGATGAAGAGTAAGCACCACAATATTAACTTTGAAAATTAGGTAATACCAAACATTGTCAATGTTCTTTATTGTCTTATTTATAAACATGTTTGCTCTTTTAATTTCCAGACAAATTGAAGAGATTGGTGTCAGCCCAAAGAGAGGCTTTCTCTCTGTTTGAAGTAATCAAAACAAAGGGCTCTGAACAGAAGGGAGCTATGCCTCTTAACAGTCAAAAAGCCTGAGAGGATATTCAATGACCACTCATACCCACTCTTTCCATCCAGTAGGCCATCTTAACTCTGGAACTTTTTGAAGAAACACTTTTCAAAAGCACAAATCACTACTCATATATTTCACACTCAGAGTTTACTGACAGTTTAGGTGCCCAATAGTTAGAGTTATATAATCTGCCTCAATTTTGAAATGATGAGGTTTAAGAATTTTATCATAATCTTCCAACAGCATTTCTCTACTAAATACATTTGACAAGTCAAGGCCCTACTTAATACATTACAAAGACCATAGAAATTAAGTAATCAGCTTCTAATACAAATGCAGAGCATTCAGACTTTCTCACATATTGTAACTGCTAACGTGGAGTCAACTGTTAATGTCAAGTCCTCCAGAAGAACATTTAAAAATTCACAAAAACTTGTCCAGTACTTGTTCAGAAAAGGATATTATCTAAATGGAAAGTAACATCATGAGTGTTTGGTTACGTCTCAACTCTACCTGTTAAATATGAGGTCTTGAGATAGTTAATCACTACTGTCTTTAGTTTCCGCAAATGTAAAGTGACAAGGATATTTATAGAGTTGCTTTCATTGAATGAAAAAACTTATGTAAAGTTACCAACAATACCAAATCTATGGTAACTATGATCATAAATATTAACTATCATTATGACAGTATAGACTGTTAAAGTTATATTTTCATTTCTACCGTTATAAACTACGTGGATTTTGTGTCTTTCCCATATTTAAATGATGGTTTATTGAAGATCTGTTCTCCTTATTAGTTTATATAACTTAACACAACAAATTCCTACATAAGGAAGAAAAAAATTTAACTCCTATTTTATAAATTGAGACAAACATGATACACCATTTATCAAACACCATTAAAAAAAGAAAACAGCTAATCTTTCAATTTACACAGGAAACCACACACTCTGTTCATAAAGAATTTTCCCTCCCTGTGTTTCTCAGCATAGAAACTACCACAACCAAACTACACATTGGCAGTGGTGAAAAAATCTCCCTCATTCTGTTAGGCTTTGGTGTTTGATTCTTGTTTACATTTTTCAAACAATAGGTCTATAGGTCCTCTGGAGTATTTACCCATCTTTCTTGGGACTAAGTTTGGCCTGCCCTGTCTTTATAGCACAAGGGCTCCAGTGGGAGGTAAGCAACACTAATTCATGTTAATATTAATGACAAACAGACCATCCTCTGCTTTCCAAAGAGTGAACACATGGGACAAACATTCCCTCCTCCTGCCTTTAAAACTCAGAACGAAATCTCATTTTTCCTCCATATTCCCCTGGCCATCCCATTGAGATGCTGTTAGGTGAATTGAGCACATTTGTGGAAACTCTAAAGCTGGTTAAGAAATATTTTAACTTCTTTTGTAGCATTCTTGATCTTGGACGGCTTACCTAAAGCTGATGCATACCCAGGAAAAAAAACCCATTGTATTTTCTCTTCATGCAAAACAAAAGCAAGCTCTTTAATCTCCTGCCTAGTTCCAATGAAACCAAGCCAAGAAAATACTCCAGTCAGTAAAAATTAGTGTGTGAAGGTAGTGTACAGAAAAAAAAACCTTGTTTCCAATTATACTTTTCAAGGTCTGATCGACAATTAGTGGAAAAGTCAGGATTTCTTTATAGGAACTTTTAACTAAAAGGTAAGTTAAGTTTTTAATAGAACTGAAAAATTTTTGGAGCAAAAATCATTGCCGGGTGAGGACATTTTATTAAAATTCTTGAAGAATTTTTCAACTGTGGAAATACTGTATTCAAAAATAAAGTTTTACTGGATCTATTAAAAATAATAAAACCAAAGTAAAACATGGATGCAACATATTAATGATAAGGATACACACAGTAGCATAATAAGGAAGGACTCACTTCATTATAAGCATCCTTTCTTTGATACATTTCTTTGTATGATTTCCTAGAACCAGTCATATGCATGGTAGATGAATGCCATAATTAATTTAAAATACAATTGCAGGTCCATTCTTACAAAAGGAGTAAATATACCTAAATATATATGAAGATTGAATTATCCTAGGATTTTTCATATTAGACCAATATTTGGTCTTATTTATATCTGGCCAATTTTTGAGTGTATATATATATACATCTTAATAGGTATTTCTCAAATAAATTATCTTATTTAACCTAAATGCTATTGAAAGGCTATGTTTAAAAGTATGGTATCAAGAACCAGATGGCCTGATTTCATCATCTCAGGCCTGTTAATTGCTCATTGTATGACCTTGAACACACAAGCTACTTACCCTCACTGTGCCTCAGTTTTCTCATCTGAAAAACTGGAATAATAGTAATGGGGATAATAATAATAATAAACTACTTTGTAAGATGTTGTGATTATTAAATGTTAAGGTATAAGGTATACATGTAAATTCTCAGTGTAGGGATCAGAAAATGTTAGCTATTATTACTCATGAGGTGAATATTATTTTTGAACTATTATACAAAAGAATTAAAGCTTAATCATTAAGTTACAAAAATTTTTCAGGTATCTATAAAGAAATAAGCATTTTTATTTTCTCCAGTTCAGAGGAATGAGTGTCAGATGGTAGCAAACTGACCCAATTTGGTAGTTTATAATTATTGGGTTATTTTGAGTACATATTGTTAGCTTTGGCAGGTATCCTTACCTGCAACCTTGCTGTTGAGTAGAATAATGCTGTAAATAAATGTTCAAACCACATCCTGCCACACACATAAACTTTTAACACTTAAAATGCCACAAAAAATACTAATACAAACAGTTCTATAAGCTCGATGAAGTACTAGCTCTCTATACTTTTAGGTATTCAACAGGATCCTGCATAAAAGGTTAACACAAGACAGAAAAAGCAAACTCTAGAGGCAGAATTCAGCTACCCCAGTAGGAGTCAGGAAAAAAAAAAAAAGCCCTAAGATGAACACACTCATACCAGATGGGTCTGGAATCCTAAACCAAGGAATTAGTCTCAAGAAATGCAGGCTATCAAGTTCACTAAATTCTGAAATCCTGTGCATGCAGGAGCCCCAGATCAATATATCTAGCCAATCCCAGATCCACATCTTGAACATAACTAATTTTGCCAATGAAAGAAACATTTCTACATCCAATGCGCTAATTACCATGCCATCTGGCATTGATCTGAGATGAAGAGAACTGAACGCTGGCTTGGATTAGACACCTCCAAAGTGTAGGATTTTGATTAGCGTCTTTCAAGTGCTAGCCAACCACCCCTCCCCTCCAGCATGTGCATTCCATATTTGGTTATTGTGAGTTTTAAGTAACCACACCCCACCCCCACTCCACAAATTAAAACTGAGTGCGCACATACACACCACACTGCCTAGGCTGAAGTATTTTAAATTACATACACTGCCATTAAAAGACAGAGAAGGAAGAACAGATCATACATTTTGGTAATACCACGATATCTAATAGACTTTGATACTAAAATATGATAGAATTATTTTTTGAACCTTGACTAAAATTAGTATTAGGCACAGGGATATTGCCTGACTAGAAGTCAGGAATTTGAAGATCTGTGCCCATATTAACTGAAACTCTTAAGTAAACTCATAAAGTGTCAGTTTTGAAAAATTTCTAAGGAATCAAAGAATAATATGTTTTACAGTATGTAATTTAAAATACTCATTTAGATCTACAGTCTCTGACACCTTTTTCTACCTTCTCCTACAGCATAGGAAGTGATGGAGCATACAGAAGTTAGAGAAAGAATAGCCCCAACTAAAAGTACTCAAAATTAAAATTATTGAAAAACACTATTCATATTTTGCTCCCAAAACCCCATCACCTGTAAGCCAACTATGATCTCTCATTCAAAGTGTCCTTATAAGCATAAATGAAGTCAGTTCAGTGAGGAGTCTTCCTCTTATCCTTTCTTGCAACTTTTCCTTTTTTTGGTTTCTCTGACTCCACTCTTTCATGAATATCTACTGTCTCTTCTATGGTTACCCTTCTCAGTCTACTTTTGGAGCTCTGTTTTTTTTTTTTTTAATTCACCTTAAATATTCATGTCACCCATTATTTGTCCTCAGTTCAAGTCATTTTCATGCAAGTATATTATATATTTTACCTCTGACCAAGTGGTTCTCAACTGGAATCAACTTTGCCCTTTAGGGTATATTAGTCAATGTCTGGAAACACTGTTGGTTGTCACAACTGTGGAAGAGGTACTACTGGCATTTAGTAGGTAAAGGTCAGGGATGTTGCTAAATATCTTACAGGACATGGAACAGCCCCCACAATAGCTTCTGAATTATTTGGCCCAAGTGTCACTGAATTAGTGCTGAATTCGAAAAATCCTGTTTAACCCATGGCAACCTTGTATCATGAAATAGTATTTACCCCATGTTACAAACAAGAAAATAAGACCTGCAGAACTCAGTACCCAAGATCACCTAGTTAATTAGTGGTGAGACCAGAATTTAAACCCATGTCTAATGTCTAAGGGCATGGAACCTTTAAATTCATGCACTTTCCAATATGGCATGATGTCTCTACCCAAATATTTTATAACTATAATTTCTTAGCTATAAAGATAACTAAATTATATATGATTTTATTATGTATTGTACAATCATACCCTCCAAAATAAAATATAGAAAAGTCGAAAGTAATTTAAAGTAATTAAAGGTCTGTTTTTTGTTTTTTTGAGATGGGGTCTCACCCTGTTACCCAGGCTGGAGTGCAGTGGCATCATCATAGTTCACTGCAACCTCAAACTCCTGGACTCAAGCAATTCTCTTGCCTCAGCCTCCTGAGTAGCTGGGACTACAGGCATGTACTACCATGCCCAGCTAATATTTTTTTTAAGTTTTTTAAAGGTGGAATCTCACAATGCCCAGGCTGGTCTGGAACTCCTGGCCTCAAGCTATCCTCCCATCTCAGCCTCTGGAGTAGCTTGGATTATAGAAGTAAGCCACTGAGTCAGATCAGTTCTTTGCAGATGACTATTATAAATATGTGGCCTCTATTATTTTCTTTTAAACTTTGTTTGGAGATGATATTGTGGTTCTGTATTTCTAGTTAGTTTTATTTATTTCTCATTTACCTAATTCAGCAATAAATTTGTTAATCTATTCAGTTTAAGGTTATTTAAATATATATACATTCACATGCATTATCTTTAATTCTCAAAACAATTACTTAAGGTATTATTTCTCCCAGATTACAAATAATAAAACAATTTTTGTTCCAGTGAACTTTATTAGTCTATTGAAAATATTGGGGAGCAAAATGTTAAAACTGCTTCTCTAGATCTTACTGTATCACTAATTGTCCAAGAAGTTTCAAAACAAAAACTCAAATAATAGAGATCTATTTTTTTTTAAATGAGAATCTATCACTCTTTGATAGTCATGCCTGTGGAAGGATTTTTTTTTATCATGAACAACTGTAAGCTTCTGATTTGCAGTTTTAGTTCCACTAAATTTCAGATATTATTCAATGGCAAACCACTGATTACCCTGTGACTTTATGTGTACAATGTGCCCTATAAATAAGTACAATTTCTGTAATTAAGGTTAACAGTACTCTTGCTGTAAAGAGTACCACTTTTGAGTCCCAACATTCACTATTTGCTTAATATACTTTCCTGTTCATAGCTTATAATTTTTCCATCAAAGAAAATAATAAAATAAACTCATGTTTAATAAACACAATATATATGAAACTTCCTGGAATATATGTACTCATTACAAGCTGAGAAAAAGTAGAAATTACATAACATTGCCTTCTATGTTTAGATGCTTTTTCTTAGAAAAGTATTTCTCATTATTTAACTCTAGTTAGTTGCATAATTAGAAAAATAAACAGAATCATGTGCTATCGGGGAACCTGCCCCTGATAGTCACGTAGGTTCTTTTCTATTTTCCGTAAGCATCAGCCAGTTTGAGAAATAAAGGGACAGAGTACAAAAGAGAGAAATTTTAAAGCTGGGCATCCGGGGGAGACATCACATGTCAGTAGGTTCCGTGATGCCCCCCAAGCTGCAAAACCAGTAAGTTTTTATTAGGGATTTTCAAAGGGGAGGGAGTGTACGAATAGGGTGTGTGTCACAAAGATCACGTACTTCACAAGATAATAGAATATCATAAGGCAAATGGAGGCAGGGCGAGATCACAGGACCACAGGACCGGGGCGAAATTAAAATTGCTAATGAAGTTTCGGGCACCGTTGTCATTGATAACATCTTATCAGGAGACAGGGTTTGAGAGCAACCGGTCTGACCAAAATTTATTAGGCGGGAATTTCCTCTTCCTAATAAGACTGGGAGTGCTATGGGAGACTGGGGTTTATTTCATCCCTACAGTTTCAACCATAGAAGACGGCCACACCCAAGGGGGCCATTTTAGAGACCCACCCTCAGGAGCACATTCTCTTTCTCAGGGATGTTCCTTGCTGAGAAAAATAATTCAGCAATATTTCTCCCATTTGCTTTTGAAAGAAGAGAAATATGGCTCTGTTCTGCCCGGCTCGCTCGCGGTCAGAGTTTAAGGTTATCTCTCTTATTCCCTGAACATTGCTGTTATCTTGCTCTTTTTTCGAGGAGCCCAGATTTCATATTGTTCAAACACACATGCTGTACAATTTGTGCAGTTAACGCAATCATCACAGTGTCCTGAGGTGACATACATCCTCCTCAGCTGACAGGATTAAGAGATTAAAGTAAAGACAGGCATAGGAAATCATAAGGGTATTGACTGGGGAAGTGATAAGTGTCCATGAAATCTTCACAATTTATGTTTAGAGATTGCAGTAAAGACAGGCATAAGAAATTATAAAAGTATTAATTTGGTGAACTAATAAATGTCCATGAAATCTTCACAATCCACACGTTCTTCTGCCATGGCTTCAGCCGGTCCCTCAGTTCGGGGTCCCTGACTTCCTGCAACAATGTGCACATTTACACATACCATTGTGTGCATTATCTCTAAGTGCCCTGATACAGAATGTTTCATTTATCATAAATATAACACACACATATATAACCAAACATATATAGAGAGAGAAACAGAAAGAGAGTATGTATTACTATATAAGTATGCAGATGTGTGTGTATTTGTGAGTGTGGGTGTTTTCTGTAATTAATTAAAAAGAATAAATAAAGGCACTACTCAACTAAGAATTGTCTTAAGTGTTTGCTTTCAAGTGAGATAGGAGAATTTTATCTTACGTCAACCATTTCTGAAAAATCTCAAGGATAAAGCTCAAGACAACAATGGGAAAGTAAATAGGAAAGAACATACAAGAATATCCTAAATTATTGCTCTTTTAAACCTTAAAAATTCTTTTAAAATATTTCAGCTTTGAAGGCTGGGATCTTCTTGTTGCATTCATACCTCTCCTGTGCCATCTAGTGTTTTTAGGTGATTACTATGAATCCAGAGTGTAGAATAACCTGTTAACACTTTAGCTGACCATTCAGCTTGTCTGCACATTCGGCCTCAGGCAAGCAAGCAAGTAACTTAAACTTGAGCTGAAAAAGGGTGGTTTTATTGGGTTCTGAAAAATTGCAAATGAATAGGACTTTAATAGCAAAGGAGAAAGCTTTAAAGTTAAGTTCAGGAACTGTGGCTAACAGATGTTGAGAAAATAATGCATAATGGAGCTATTGAGTCTCATTGGGTTCATCTACGGTATAATAGAAGTAGAATTTTGATCTGAGGCAGCACAGCTGGATGGGACAAAGTAATAGGAAAAGGATAGAGTGAAATAGAACTATCCTTCCTTATTCATGGTGAAACATTTTTGCCTCTCTTGTGGTCTGGCTACTGTACCAGATTGGGTCATAATACCTACTATTAGAAGTGGCTGCCTTGGCTACTTCACTCTCTCAGGGTGAAATTCTACTTTTTATTTTCTAAATCCAAACCTTCCATTAAGAACATAGGATCTTTGCATGAAGCCAGGCAGAAATCTTTTCCTGCAAGATCTTGGATTTTAATTTTTTCTCTGAAATGCTGTTCTACCAGACATAAACTACCCAATATATCAATATATGGAAACATTTGACTCTCAATTTATGCCTGAAATCCCTGATTTTAGAAACAACTTGAATATTGAATCTATTTAGATAATATATCCTTATTCAAATAACAATTAAATAGGATGAATACATAAAACTTAGTGAATTGACTTCATCTTGACTCAGTTTAAGATTACGCACATAAGTAAGCCTTGTTCTGTATGTTTAGGGCTGATTAAAACATAGTTAGCCAAAATTAATTAATTGTTTCCCCCAAAAAGGTAAATGTCTACTGCTGCTTCTCATTTGCATTTCACTTCAGGCTCTTTTTGTATTTTATTATTACTGGAAAAGATAGAAAATCTACACATATCTACTGTTGTTCGCTGTTGTTCTGAGACAGTAGTCAAAGTCATGAATAATTATTAGTAGGAGGAAAGAGAAAGTTAGGTATCACAATTCAGTGATGCAGTTTGTGAAATAAAACTGGGCTTGCTAGTGATGTTTAAACTCTTTCCAAGAATGAGCAGTCAGTCACTACATTGATGAATTACCAGTCTGTTAACAGCTATCACTCTTAGAGCTTTAAAATGTACCAAATAAGCACAGCTCTTTCTAAACATTATCTCATCCAGTCCTTATAAGCACCAAGCTAGGAAACTAAGGCCTAATTCGATAAGTTAATGTAACTTGCCCAAGGTCACAGTCACTCATAAATGGCACAGCCCAATTCACTCCTGTCTGACACTCAGATTCATGGTCTACACCACTCTCTCCCCAGTAATGGGGACACTGTTAGAAAATCAGAACCCCTGATTTGCATTTCTTAGGCTGGTGCATCCACAATTTTATAAAGAAATATATTCACAGAAGAGAAATGCTTGAATTCTATCAGAATTTAAGACCATTCTTTCAAGATGCAATTGAACATCTCACTTTGGTCAGCCCACTGTTCTTTCTAGTCTGCCATTATCTTGAGATCATTTTTTGTCAACACCCTCTTAATAATAAGCAAAAAATATTGTCAAAATAACAACAACCCAGCTCAAAAAACATCTCAGCTTTTTAACAGCACAAACTCTCCCAGCTATCCAGTGAAGTCCAAGACCCACACAGGGTTGAGTTCAAGGAAACTCAATAAACAAAGCTACTCAGAATGTAATTCCAAGCACTAAGTATACCCTGTTAAAGGAAATTACAAGCAAATTCCATTTTGGTAGATTGACTCAGATTTAAACTATAAACAAACCTTTTCAGGCATCACTTGTCTTCACTACTCCGTTAGTTCAATAGCACTCAAGACCAATGTTTGGAATTGTTCTACTTTTTACTCTAAATCCAAAACCAAGTTATTTTGCTAAAATAAAATATATGTTTTTTTTTTATCTTTGGAGGAACAAAGTGTTGTTCTGTTTGGGTCCCCAATATATCCACTTTGAATTCTGATAAAGATTATTCTTAAGACCAATGTAAGTATCCAATAAACTTCTACCCCTAGAAATTTCGTTTCCTTTCCTTGTTACTCTCCTTTTATCTGTGATTTTGACCTGCCCCTCCTTTCCCTACTTCCTTAGCACATAAACCACAGCTGAAGGACTCATACTTCTTGAAGGGTTGGTCACCATAAGCCTTTCACTGTATTCTTCATACAGAGATGCTGCTATGGACTGAATTACATCCCCACAAAATTCATATTCAAAATGTATACCCCCAATGTGACGGAATTTGGAGATAATGCCTTTGGGAGAAAATTAGGTTTAGAGGAGGTCATGGGGTAGCAACCCTCATGATGGGATTAGTGACCATTTAATAAGAAACACCAGAGTATACTGTCCTTCTTCCCCTGTTGTGTGAGGACACACAAGAAGGCAGCTATCTGTAAGCCAGGAAAAGAGGCCTCTTCAGAACCCAACCATGCTGTCACCCTGATCTCAGACATCCAGCCTCCAGAACTATGAAAAAGTAAATTTCTGTTCTTTGAGCCACAGTATTTTGTTGCAGCAGCCTAAGCAGACTGATCAGATGCACAATGTGATTTAATGTATTAAATACACCCACTGTCTGGTTGTAGGAAGTCACATTATCCACCGATGCATATATTTTTAAAAATTAAGACCTGTGGCCAGGCGCGGTGGCTCATGCCTGTAATCCCAGCACTTTGGGAGGCTGACGTGGGTGGATCACCTGAGGTCAGGAGTTCACTAGCCAACATGGGGAAACCCCGTCTCTACTAAAATTACAAAAATTAGCCAGGCATGGTGGCAGGCACCTGTAATCCCAGCTACTTGGGAGGCTGAGGCAAGAGGATCACCTGAACCTGGGAGGCAGAGGTTGCAGTGAGGTGAGATTGTGCCACTGCACTATAGCCTGGGCCACAGAGCAAGAGTCTGTTTAAAAAAAAAAAAAATTAAGACCTATTTTTAAAATCGTTATCAGATAAACTCCTGTCCCTATCTGGGATCTACTTTAATCCACAATCATTTTGGTAAAGAGGAATGTTTTCCTGCAAACAAGAATGATGGAGAGACTAAGGAGATCACATGAATATCAATCCAGCAATGCAATCAAGATAGTTATAGGGAACAGTCAAAATCAAAAACCAAAGCTGCAAGAGAAAAAGGACAATCAAGTAAGTGAAGGGAATTAGTACTTACAAAGAAGGTTGTAGTATTTTTCTTCCTTTAACAGTCAACTGAGCTATCATCCAGCCTTCTGAGCAAAAGCCTAATTATGTAAATCTAGACAAGCCACCAAGAAAGGCCTACTCCTGACCAGTTGAGGGCCCCCAGTTTTCATCTGAAGATTAAGAGAATACATCAAATAATTATTGACTTGAGTTTCAAAGACTTCTGTGAGATCTATCCATGGAACTCAGAGGGCTATCAGAGTGCTATGCACCTTTCGAAATCTGAATTAAAACTCTATAGATAATGTGTACTATTGCTTACAAAAGTTTATTCTCTGTCTTTCTTTCTCTCTCTCTGTCTCTCTCTCTGTGTGTGTGTGTGTCTCTGTCTCTTTCTCTCTGTAATTATTCTTTGAAGAGAATCCAGAGCTTACATTAGCTTCTGAAAAAAACTCCTTATAAAAAAATGTATAAGAACAAAAGTAGCGAACTAGAAAGTGGTATTACAGATACATGATTTAAGGGAAAAAATAACAATAATAGGGGTTATATTGGTGGGAGCTGGTTATATGAATTAAGTATAGGGTAGGAGGAATATTTTATTGTTAATTTTTAATATTAAAATTTTTCTGAACAAAGCAAATTTATTACCAACAAAAAAGATTACCTTTAAATATTCTTTATTTTTATTGGTATGAATACAGCCTATAGAATTTAAAAGAAAATTGTTATTTTACTCTAATGAGTTTTTATATAAACAAATAAGGTATTCTTTGCCATTCTATTCAAGTTTTCTTTCATATTTATCACTAGGTTTTCAAATTCTTCTTGGCATTAACCTTAAACATTTCTTATTACACTTATTGCTGAACAACTTATTTTTTGGTCGTGGTACAAATTGTAATTTTTCGCATTATATTTTCTAAAGGATTATTATTTGAATAAACACTATTAATTTCATTATACTAATTTTATACTCAGACCTCTTTCTAAATTCTGTTATTTTTACCAAAATTTTTCATTTGAACTTTTTGGATTTTTTTTTCTTTTTCAGTTGCATCAGTTTGTACTCTGGAACAGTAAACATCAAATTCTTAAAGTGATAGTGGACTTCCTTGCTTTGTTCACAACCTTAATAAGAATGTTTCTTAAGTTTCACCAAAAAAAATGTCATTTGAATCAGCTTTTATAGCAAAGAACAAGACTTTGGAGATATAAGGCCAGGATATGATAGATCAAGCATTGACAAACTGTATCCTTAGGCCAAATCCAGCTTGTTGTCTGTTTTTATAAATAAGGATTTATTGGAATGCAAAAAAAAAAATAAAACATTCTCCTTATGAGATGCAGAGTAAGGCTCCAATCCCAGGTGAAGGAACAAAAAAGGCAAAATTGAGAGATGGAACTCCTGAAATGTCTACATTAAGTGTCTGAACAACATTCTCAGAAGTAGGAAACAGGGCAGAAGCCCAGTCCCTATAACTGGGCCAATATGCGGAAGTGAAGGGACAAATTACAGCTGAGTAGCACAGAACCCAGGATTCAACCATGGGAACCAGGTCCCAAGTCTCAGGAGCTCTATAGCTAAACATCTACTCCATGCTTCATGTCCATGAAGGTTTATACATTCTAATCCACTCTGGACTGGAAGAAGGCAGCTAAAATCATTGATAAATGTCCTGCAGGAGGCAATGTGAATGGCCAAGCCTGCAGGTGGAGGCAATGAGGACCTGTGGTGGATGGGTGGTTGAGGCAAGTTTAGGAAATGAGGTAGAGTGAGCACAACAGAAGCGAAAACTTCAAGACCTCGAGGCTTAATTTCTTATGCTTTAGTCCTCTTAGCATTTTCTAAGGAAATAACATCCTCCTTGGTATATTTCTAGTTCACACATCCTCCTAGACCTTTACCATCTAGATCTAGCAGTAAATTTCAGGTCTTCAAAAATAAACCTTAGTCCAGTTGATCGGTGAGATGATAATACTAAAATAGGTTTAATCAACAGTATCTCAGGCAGTCTTTTCTGCCTAATAGTGAAAAGAGGAGAATTTTTAATTATGTAATAGCTAAACCAACATTCTCATCCAAACAAAAAAAAATCTTTAATTCAACGGGGACAAAAGAAGGGAAAAAAATCCAACATGCAGCTTTTATGATTGACTTCTCACAATTTCTCTGCTATTAACAATTTCCCTTTATAGATGGCCTTCATTACCCTAGAAATAAAGGGTAGCAACAGAAAACACAAAGCTTTATTTTGAGGGTAGCCCAAAACCCATTAGTTTAAAAGTGTTAATGTTTTATGGTTTCAAGGAACAGTATAAATTGCAGTCGTTTGTGTAAGTTCATTTTTCAAATGTGTGAACACAAATGTCTATTGTCTATGAGGAAAGTTCATGCTGAGCTACAAGTGAATTGTACGATTGAGCTCCCAGCTAAGCAGCCGCCTCTGCCAAGCTAGCCATTTTGGTAAGTGGTCCTAAATTTGATACAGGGGCAAATAATTTTTTATTGTTTTCCCAGAGGGAGAAAGCTCTTTTTACAGACCACAGACCAGTAACGCTTTACATATATATATATTCTTGCTGACATTGCATTTCTTTTTTTAAAATATAAAAGAATCTGAGTCTGTAATTTTTACCTTCCTTTTGTTAAAACTGTGAAAAAGGCCTTCTAACCTCTATCCTTAAAGCCCTGACTTTATTCTTTGCTGCAGATATCATTAAAATCTTTCTCTACTTGCTGCTCAGCAATTTCTGTTTTATAAAGAAGCATGGTCATTCATTGTATTCCCAGAGAACTCCACAGAGAGATCAGCTCACCCAACTTCAGCCTATTTCTTGAAATTAGTGAGGAGTTTATTTTCTGTCTTCTTAGTCACTTGGTGTCTTTTCAAACCTTTTTAGATACAAATAACCTCAGAAAATCTATTCAAATTGGTAAATAAATCTTTTGAGCATATCCTTCATTAATAGTTTAGCACAAGCAATCTTTGTGATGTAACTGTTCTGTTTCTTAACTTTGGTTGTGGCCACACAAATCTGCACTTATAATAAAACTGAATAAAACTAAATACTAAACACACACACACACAATAAGTCCATGTAAACCAATGATTACAAGTAAGGCTGATGGATTGCCACATATTAATTACCGATGGATTCACCCAGTACGCTGGGTGTGGTATTATAGTTATGCAAGATGTTACCGCCGGGGGAAACTGGGTGAAAGGTACATGAATCTTTCTGTGTTAATTCTTACCACTGCATGCAAACCTAAAATTATCTAAAAATAAAACATTTATAAAAATCATTAGCAAATCACACATTTTGGGGTGTTTTTAACTTCACCACCTAAAGAAAGTTATCCCTGAAATATCTACAAGACAATGAAAATGTGTAATATAGTGAATAACAGTGACCTTTGTGCTGCCCCTTCCTCATACATGATTATGAATTGCCACTGCCTGCAAGGGGAGCCTGACCCCCTCAGCAAAGCCAGTATATGTCATTTTTAATTTTCTGACTTAGAAGTGGTAACCTGGTTTTGATTATGTGCTTGAGTGTGGCTGCAACAGGATCTCCAGTTGGCTTCTGAGTTTTCCAAGGTAGACTCACCGGTCATTTTTATTTCAGCTGTATATTCAGACATGCCAGATCACAGCCATGAAGGAAGGAGAGCCTACGTTAGTGTGGTTGACTCTGCCTCTCACAAATGCAGTCACAGGAAAATATCCTTAGGGGTAGATGTCTTCATAAGGTATCAAAAGAGAAATTTCCTTTTAGGTTTCCTCTTGCCTTTTTCTAAAACTAATTATTGTGGTCTGCAACATATGAATAGGGAAAATAGATGAATTGTACTACAGAAATGAAGTTGTCATCTAAACTTTCTAGCATTACAGTTAGATTCCAATTTAATACTGTGAAATGAAATTGCTTTAAAAATTCAATATCCTAGTCAATTGCTATCCTGTCTCTACAGTATCTAAAGTTCTGTAAGTTAATAGATACAACCCAACTCAATTTCCACATCTTCAAACCTGAAAAATATGCAAGCTTAGTTTCATTAAAAATAATCCCCCCTATCACACACATCTTGACCTTTCAAAATGAGGGTTTTGAAGGTTTAGATTCAAACTTCTAAACTGAATTAATAACACCTACTCAATCAGAATTGTCTAGGACTTAAAAAAAAATTGCAGGCTGTATCTAAATTTTAAAATCGTGCATGCCAGAAAACATCAAAGAGCTACAAATTCAAACAAAATAACCATCACTTGCAGCTGCAAGAGGGCTAGCAATTTATTCAAGTACAGTTCATAGATAATGTGACCCAAACAGACACCTATGCAGAGGACCAACTCTAATATGGGAAAGAAGAAAAATGAGGCTAGAATATAGCTATTTGTTTTCTGCAGTGGAGTCTATTTTCAAAGACTTACTATTTTTCTTCAATTGTTCAAAGTAGCCCTTGTGACTCCAAAAATAATGATATAGAATAGTATTTTGAGTCCCCAGAAGCTCATGAATCATTGGCTCTGCCTTTTCCATTGATAACCTACAAGTAACAAGTTTCTTACCTACCCACCCTGAAGTTACATGTAAGAATAAAAACTGCCACAATGCTTGAAGCATTATAAATGTCTAAGATAAAAAAGTATCAGTCTAGTAACATTTTTACAATGTTAACTGGAGGGAAAATTTACATAAATTACTAGAAATCTAATATGCAATCTACTTTAAAATAAATTCAGTATTAATACTTTTATTCATATAAAACTTACATTTACATTTTAGTTTACATGTATATGTGCATGTACACATATGTTCCAGGAAAACACATAATATGGGCAGTGTGAAAAACCCTTAGCCAATTCCTAGCAACTTTTTGCAATCATTCTACATTACTGAGGCATTGTATTAAATGCCTGATTCAACACTGAAGGATATGGGTAAACTAAAAGCATTATCTGTATTTTTTTTTTTTTTTTTTTGAGATGGAGTCTCACTCTGTCGCCCAGGCTGGAGTGCAGTGGCGCAATCTCGGCTCACTGCAAACTCCGCCTCCCGGGTTCACGCCATTCTTCTGCCTCAACCTCCCGAGTAGCTGGGACTACAGGCGCCCGCCACTATGCCCGGCTAATTTTTTGTATTTTTAGTAGAGACGGGGTTTCACTGTGGTCTCGATCTCCTGACCTCGTGATCCGACCCACCTCGGCCTCCCAAAGTGCTGGGATTACAGGCGTGAGCCACAGCGTCTGGCCGCATTATCTGTTTTAATAACTGCTTCAAAGTGACTTTACATTACCATAACTTTTTATACTAAGTAAGTTTCTCTCCTTTAATATCAATGGAAAGATGCACTGCAGAAATTTTGGCAATGAAAAACATGAAACATGAAAAGATTTCGTTCCCTTAAGTAGTCTTAATATTCTTCTCTGAAATTTTGTTTATGCTACTAGTTTTGAAAACTTTTACTTTAATAGGGCGTCCTCTAAAAAAAGCCTTTTTTCATTCCCATGTCCCCCAAGTTTTTTAATTATAAAATATCAACAAGTTTGCAGGCTAAACAAGAGAATAATGCTGTTTTTCCCACAATTGCCATTAACTAGGACATTAAAGAAAGGCCCTCGGTTTCCTAGCCCCTTGAATTAGTCTTGATGTCATTTCCTGGAGAAGTTCAGTGGCTGTACATTCACACGTCAAGGCCCAGATCAGAAAAAAATTGGCTCATCTCCAGCCTCATTTAGAGAGATGTGCAAGAAGGTGTGGCCAACATCTGCCCACAAGATGGTTTGTTTGGAAATGGTTAAAGGCAGGCTATCAGTCGGCTGCCACTGTTTCCAGCATTCACATCAGTTATGGGAAGTGATGTCACACACCTGCAAAGCACATGCAAACTGTATACACTTCACCAACATTGAATTTGAGTCCCCCATCCAAAATCATGCCCAGCTGCCTCACACTGAGTTCCTTGGCTGCCAAATTTGCTAGTCTGCATAGCATTGAGAAAATGAATGAGTCTTACACTAACAACAGTTAAGTAGGTTCAAGTTTTATACCACCAGGCTGTGTACAGTTTCGTTTTTCGTTGATTACTTCTTGCTGTTTCTAGAATCACAGTGGTGGAATTGAAAGAAATATTAAAGATTAGGCAACATAGCACTCTCATTTTACAAATAACAAAATTACACCTCTACTATAGCTTTTATCAATTGTTCTCTTAAATTTCCTTCTCATCAGACTCAAGGGCAGGTACTAGGATTTTAGGCACTTTTTTTAATCCTCAGAGCTTAATACCTAGAAGACACTCAAGTTTGTTAAGCAAATGGATGAATGAATAGATGGAGGGACAGATAGATAGATGGATGAGGGATGGGTGACTTCTTTGAAAACCATTTCACATAACTATACTGGTGACTTGAAATAGTTGTGTGGACTTAGGCAATTTATTCAATTTTTCTAAAACTCAGTTAACTCATTCATAACATGGGAAAAATAACAGTGTCTTTTTCAAAGGATTGTTGTGAGAATTCCTTGAGATAATGCTTTTCAAAAGTGCCATAAATATTAATAAAGATTTCATAAATATTCACTTGCCATTATTTTAATAGTGGTAGCAGTAGTATCACCCTTCACTTCTTGTTACTGTCACTCACCAGCCTTTTGGTGCATGCCATGTGCTTGTCACAGCTTTATTTCCTGACTTGAGGGCTCCCTCTCTTTTCCTAGCTCTACAACCAGAGACCTACTGTTAGTCTGAGTGACATCCACATCCATGTGGACAGCTCATCAAGCTCTACCTTCACGTCTCACTGATCTTTTCATGCTCAATGATGCAGTTTTTCCTTTCAGCCATGTGTTCTAGAACCATACATAAACATTCTCTCTGGAATCAGTCTTCTGGCTTCAAATGTTAGCTACACCAGTAATTATAGCTATGTCACCTGCTACACATTTTCTTTAGCCTCTCTAAAGATTTTAATCACCTCATTTGTAAAATGGGAGTGATAAAATTACTGTCATCATAGTGCTTGGTATGCAGGAATACCAATACATTGGTATATAGTAATAGCTCTTATTGACACCCAAACTATACTACTTCTGAAGGACTAAACCCCAACATTAATGTGTAATGTGGGGACACTTAGGTTATTCCAACTCTTTTACTATTATAAATAATCCATAGCAGAAGTAATAGGCTAAAATAAACTAGAAATAAAAAGGAAGAAAGAGTAGGAAAACACAGAAGTGCTTAAAGGTAATAAAATAGTTGCAAAATAAAATCACAGGGACCAAAACAATAACGATGGCAATAATAATACTAGTTTACACTTATTGATAACATATAGTATAGTTAGAATAATAACTGGGCCAAAAGTGTACCATTCTCAGTACATTGTGTGAACTATGAGTGCTTCCTGTGGACAGGTACAATACTAAGTGCTTTACACGGTGTGTTTTACACATACAGATGACAAAAAATTGAAGTTCAGAGAAACTTAGTAATTTACTCAATTTCCACATCTAGTAAATGACAGAGCTGGAATTCACACCCAGAGACTCAAGGTCAAGTTGACAGTTTATACATACATGATGTAGCTGGGTCTTGGACCCAAGCAATCTAATACCAGAGCCTGGGCTCTTAATTATTTTCTCTCTCCATAAATTACTAATACCCATGAATATAGTGATAATAGCTTATCTTAAAAACAAAATACACATATACATTAGTTTAACCTAATCTTTATATCAATTTATTTCATTTCAATCAATTTGCTGTCAGTTACAGCTTATGCTGCTTGCAATCCCAATAGTCCTGCTCTTCAGGACTAGTGTCAGTCTTCAGATACAGGGCCCCAGGTTTGCTCCAGCCTTCACAGACGAGGACTGGTCCCTTAGCCTCGGCATGTCTCTCCTGTCCTCCAGAGTTTTTCACTTAACTAATGGATTAAGTCCTGCACCCAGAGGTAATCGAGGGCATGTAATGTAAAAAAGCATGTTTTCTGGGCTTTATGCTGCCTTCACTGAGTCAAGCTCATTTGTACTACAAGGATTAGTCTAATGACAACTGTGGTAGAATAGGTTTCCTCCCACTATGCAGTGGTGACCTGGGCTATCCAAGGTCCAGCTTGCAAAGGATTGATTTCAAAGGCATTCCTTCTAGAATTTCTGGACAACAGTAGACCCCAAGTACATCTCTTCTACGGCCATCTGGCACTTACTTTTGAGGTTCCACTCATAAGCTCTTACCAAGGCCACAAAGTAAAGGAAGCAATAATTCTTCTCTGGCCACCACACTTTCCAAAGTAGCGTTCACTTGATAGTTCCATACCCACTCTCAGAGAAAAATATGAGCTTCCTGTACAGGTCAAACATCTGTGGGCTGTGGTATGTTTGGGACTTCAGAGGTGAGAAGTCAGGCTACATAAGATACAGGGGAGGAGAGGGAGCAATTCAGTTGTGCTGCTTTTGGTCTTCTGAGTTCCTGGAGTAGGGATTTGGAAGTTGGGATAGAGGGAGAAAAAAATAGCGTGCTTAACCTGTAACTTAGCAGTAACCATCAATGATAATCTTATTGAACATATGGTCATTCATTCTTTAGCAGATTTATACTCTATTTCAGCACAGCACTATTATAGAGACAATGACTCAAGCAAAACATTTATTCTTGCTGAAGCTGTCTTCTCAAAGTTTTTCCTAACAATTACGGATCATTAAGAAGAAAAAATACCTCCTGTGTAAATAGAATCCTTTCATCTACAGATGAATTAAAAGAAAACCAATAAAGTTCCATTTTGAAATCCTAAACTTGCTGCTGAAAACAGCATCAAAAATTTTAAAGTATTCATACAAATTATTGAGTAAATTTTTTTGTGTTTAGATATATGAATGTGATCTAACTTCTTCACGAGTAAAAGGAATTATCAGCACACACAGCTTGATGAGCAACAAAACATCATTGGAAAGTAATTTTTGTTGATGACACTCATTCATTCCTGTCCCAAGCATTTTCCTCCTTGGATAGATTCCTCTCCTCTGTGTTTGAGGGAATTTTGAATGCTTATCTGAAGTAGGACTCTAATGACAATGATAATAATGACAAAAAGCAATAAAAGAGATAAGAAAGTAGTAAAAAGTATACATGATTTTCAAGATAGCATAGACATAACAAGTATAGATCTTTGTTCTTCGCCACAATATTTCAATGAACACTATGAATTGTATTCATGGTGCATTTTTCTTATTAAAGTATGATTTTCTGTCATTAACTAGCTCAAAATTTTTTAGCAATTATCTCAATCTTTTCAGATTTCAGTTTTCTCATTTGTACAATAGGAGAATTGTCATCAGCCCTCTGGGTAATATTCAATAAGTGTCTCTTCACTTCTCCTTGCCTCAAGTGAATCCCAAATCTGTTTGCATGACTTGGAATCAAATGCTAAATCAAACAAATCAAAACTTTTATCAGGTCATGCCAAAACACTGGAGACCAATAGGATATTAGAATACCAAAGTAATTATTTCATTGAATGGCACTTTGCTTTATGGAGAATGACTGCCATTAATCTAAAAAAAAACTAAGACCCTTTGGCTCCTTTTCTTTCAGTGTTTGAGATGTCCTGCTGTTACTACCAAACCTAAAACCCAGCTCTGCCTACCATATTCAAGCCTGCCCAGAGAAAACACACATGATAGTCTCGCCTGTCTCAAAACAAACAGAAAAACAAAGTCTGTTTTTACTTCTTTTGCAATATCTTGCTTTACAGAGCATAGCACCAAAAAAAAAAAAAAATCATGCATCAACATCAATTTCTGACAGTTTGTTATGTGCCAGCCTAAGGCACATGTTCAGATAAAGGACATTTCACAAATTCCCTGAGTTGAATATTCTACTTTTGGCTCTTCTACCATAGTCACTATTTCTAATTCTTCTCGGTCCACAGATCTGCTAGAGTGCAACACAAAACCACAGAAATGTCGAAAACAAGGGTTGGAAATAAGGTCTGTAAAGTCCCAACTGCATGTATGAAAGACAAAAAAAAAAAAAAATAGACCATGTGTATAAAGTTGTCTTCCAAGCATTTAAAATATATTTATCCTCAATTTGTAACATTTGGATTCCAGTGAAATTAAAGACTATGAATTAAAATAATGCATCAACCAGAGGGCGAAAATGAATCATTTTGGCTTAGTCTATCATCTGTGGTGAATCAATTTTTTTTAGTTTAAACTAATTTAAGCATAAAAATTAAATAGCTCAGAAAAGCAGAAGACCAGAATAGACTCCTTAACTATTATTAGGACACACAGCCTCCTTTAATTCTACACAATCATCCTAACAATTTTCAAAACGTTAATATCCTCACTTAGCTCTTACATGTAAAAACTCTAAGTATCTCCATTTCTAAAATACCGTCTTATAAACTGTACCTTGACCTGTAATCCCAGTACTTTGGGGGCTGAGGCAGGCAGATCATCTAAGGTCAGCCTGGCCAACATGGTGAAATCCCATCTCCACTAAAAATACAAAAATTAGCCAGGCATAGTGGCAGGTACCTGTAAACCCAGCTACCAGGAAGGCTGAGGCAGAAGAATTGCTTGAACCCGGGAGGCGGAGGTTGCAGTGAGCAGAGATTGTGCCACTGCAGTCCAGCCTGAGCAACAGAGTGAGACTCTGTCTCAGAAAAATAAATTAATTAAATTAAATTAAAGTAAATAAGATGTACATTGAGAAGAATTCAAATTTATATTAACAGACAACTGATAGATAGCTGCATTTGATACTTTATATTTTGGTTGTATTCCAGAGCAGCGGTCCCCAACCTTTTTGGTGCCAGAAACCAGTTTCATGGAAGACAATGTTTCCACGGACAGGGGACTGGGGGATGGTTTTGGGATGATTCAAGAGCATTACATTTATTGTGCACTTTATTTCTATTATTATTACATTGTAATATACAATGAAATAATTAAACAGCTCACCATAATGTAGAATCATGGGAGCCCTGAGCTTGTTTTCCTGCAACTAGATGGCCCCATCTCAGGGTGATGGGAGACAGTGTCAGACCATCAGGCATTAGATTCTCACAAGGAGCGTGCAACCTAGATCCCTTGCATGCGCAGTTGACAATAGTGTTCGTGCTCCTGTGAAAATCTGATGCTGCCGCTGCCCTTACAGGGGGCAGAGCTCAAGCAATAATGCAAGTGATGGGGAGGGGCTGTAAATACAGATGAAGCTTCGCTCGTTCACTGGCCACTCACTTTTGCAGCCTAGTTCCTAACAGGCCACAGACTGCCACGGCTCTGTGACCAAGGTGTTGGGGACCTCTGTGCTAGAGGAGTAAGAACTACCTTTCCTTCTTAGTATTTAATGATCTATGTATTTCTCTACTTTTTTATTCTCATACCCACTTTAATTTCACTTAATCTTCACAGCAATAAGGAGAAGTATTGTTATTTTCAGTTTACAACTGGAAGAAAACAGCACAGTTTAAGGGAGGTTAGTTAACTTGTTCAAATTCCTACTACTGGTATGCAGCAGAATTAATAACCAAACACAGGCCAATATGACTCCAACATCCAGGAGACTACACTGAAGAAAACAATGAATCACCTAAGAATCCCCACTACCTAAACAAATAAACCTGATCCAATTACATAAGCCCTTCATCCATTCAGAAAGAGTGACCAGCATCAGGGCCTGTATCATAGGATGCTATTAGATGTCCCCTGTGAAGTTTCAGACTGGAAACAAATCTAGGCAAACAGTATAAGCCATCAACATAGCAGATTCCGAAAACATTTTTCTGTGTCACATTCAACATCTCTCAAAACATAGTTTTCATTATTTACCAATTTCTTCCAAAATCTTAAGTTTCATTCAATGTAAAATTTGGAAATAAAAGGACAGACTTTTCTCAATGGTTTATTCCTTGTTCATTCCTCCTCCTTTTTCCTGTCTCTATAACGCCTGTTTTTCATGGCTTATCAGTACTGGCCATTGAAAATCACTAAAAACTATTAAGTTTTATGTAACAGAAAATATTAGTCACTGAGTTTAAATATTTTATTATTTATAGTAAGGGTAGGAAAGCAAAAATTAAACACCTTCAGGCTAGGCATGGTGCTCGGTCTGTAATCCCAGTGCTTTGGGAGACTGAGCGGGCAGGATCACTTGAACCCAGCAGTTGGAGGTTATAGTGAGCTACAATCACACCACTGCATTCCAGCCTGGGCAACGGAGTAAGACCCTGTCTCAAAACAAACAAACAAACAAAAATCAAATAAATAAAAAATAAAGACCTTCAGAGTTACTAAGTATATTTACATAATCCTTTGTAAGTGGCAATATTAGCTACCAATTGTCCAGTAACTATTTTGTTCCAGGCACTATATTGAATGTTTTATGTATTAATATCTGGTCTTTTTATTCCAGCAGCAAACTTTTGAGCTATTATCGTAAATACGTGTAAAGAAATAAAAATAGCTTCAGATGGGTTAAATAACTTGACCAAACTGATACAATTAGCTAGAGACAGGACAGGGTCTCAGCCCAAATCTATCTGACTTATAGATGTTATTTATTTAGTCTGCTAAAGTCAGAATGGCCTAGGTTCAAATCCCAGTTCCATCACTTAAAGCAGTGCTCAAATTGTTTGGAAAAGAAATAAATTAACTCAAAAATGTTGGCCATAGATGAGAATGAGCATAGCCTGTTCAGAGACACTCATGCCTGAGGATACCCGTCCTGCTGGCACAGAGGCTTCTCACTGGAAGGTACCCGTCCATTTGCTGAGGTACAGCTGGGTGGGGAGAAGACAAATTGAACGAATGCCAATTTAGGAAACTATATGTAGTAAATCACTGTTCAACGTAGCAATTATAAAATGGCCAGAAAGAGAAAACTAAAACACTCAAAGCTGTGCAGACTCCACTTGTAATAATTTCTAAAAAGATAGGCTATATGTTTTCCTAAAACAGAGTGGCTCTCCTCTGTTTATCCTGTAGAGGCCTTCTTTACTTAGTATCTGTGGAATCACTGAATTGTCAGGGAATCAATAAAACTATCACCATCAAGTAAAAATGGCTGGTTCCCTGCTCTGAAACCCTGACTAATTAAAATTGCATGTGCAGAGGATCTATGTTTGTCCCAGGGGGTGACCACACTGACCTTTCATGTCTGCAGATTTAGAAATACATCTTGGGTTGGGCCATACTGGAAAGTATGTTTGCTGTCTCCAGCCAAGCACTGATTCATCTGTTCCAGGATACCAGAATGTCAATACAGTCTCCTCTTCATTACATTTTCTTTTTCATTTTCTTCCTAAGGTGTTATTAGTAAGTTACCTGATACATAGATGATAAACCTCGTGTGTGTGTGTGTGTGTGCGTGTGTGTACTCTTTTCTGATGACCAGCTCTTTGGCAGTGCCTTCTCAAGAAAGAACTGGGAGCAGAGGAACAGGGGCACTGATGCCACAGCCCAGGTACACTGGCAGGGACAGATAGAAAATCTTACATAGCACCTGCACAGATGGTGGTTCAAATCAGTTAATTATTATTCTCTAACTTTCCAAAAACAAAATGTGTTCTGTTTTCCTCTTTTAATTTACTAGGGATGTCTTGGTTTTGTTACATATAAAAATTGCATTTTCAGATAAAGAGATGAATCTTTGTTAATATAAATCACTAAATTTTGTATTTCTCATTGTCGCACCCAGCCCTCTCCTGCTTATTCTAAGAGCTAACAGCTATTACATATACTGAGAAAAGCGCCATTGGATCTACCTATACCTCCCTGTCCTCATGGCAGCTTAATGCCAAGCAAGCTTAAACAAAGTTAGTTTTACCTTTTAGTGATTCGAATATTGCTCTCACCTAACAAATGAGTCTCAACTTTATCATTGTATCACATATAAATCCATAAATGAGGGAAAATATTGGTGTTTTTCTGGAAAAAAAGGAGAAAAAATAGGCTTTCTCATCTAGCTCACCACAATGCAGACATGTTTCAAAGTCATCCTTTCAGGTTTCTTTGCATAAATAAAACTTTACTTATATATGACTTTGGTGTGGCTAAAAGGGATATAACCAACGATGACTCAATAATCAATCAATTGACCTAAGATTGAGAAAGGACGAAAAAAAGCCTCAATCTGGGCCAGGCGCAGTGGCTCACGCCTATAATCCCAGAACTTTGGGAGGCCAAAGCAGGTGGATCGCCTGAGGTCAGGTGTTTGAGACCAGCCTGGCCAACATAGTGAAACCCCATCTCTATAACAACTACAAAAAATTAGCCAGGCACGGTGGCTGGGACCTGTAATCCCAGCTACTCAGAAGCCTGAGGCAGGAGAATCACTTCCACCCGGGAGGCAGATGTTGCAGTGAGCCAAGATTGTGCCACTGCACTCCAGACTGGGTGACAGAGCAAGACTGTCTCAAAAAATAATAATAATAAAAGCCTCAATCTGTATTTGGGTGCCATAGGGCTATGCCTTTATTTTCTGATTTAGAATGGAAGGGGGAAATGGATAGAATGAACTATTCTTATTTAAGAAAGTTACATAAGAATATTACAAAAATAAATGTTCAAAAAATATTCCACAGTATGACTTTGAAGAGGTGCCCAGAGCATTAATTCAACACAAAAATGGCAGAGACGAATGGCTGATTATATAAGTCTGTATTATGTTTCTAGGTCCTGTCACGCCTGTCAGTGGGCTTGATAACTACCAGAATTAGGGCTCAAAAGCTGCCTGATATATGAAAATGTCTCCATGGCACAACCTAGAGTAATTCTGTGGCTTAAGGGAAAAAAAAATATTCCAGTCAAAAAGAAAGCCACCATGACAGATTTTAAAAGATCTCTCGCCAATCTCAGAATCTCTCAGTGGAATTTGGGAAAAAGGTTACCTATGTAAAAATATCAACAAGAACAGAATAAATAAATATGAGACTTATATTCATCTCTCATTATGCAAAACCTCAGATTCTGAGGCTGCAGCAGCCATTCTATTTACAAGGAAGTGCAAATAATCAAGTCACTAATACCACAGATATTTAGAGTATTTGGCAAGAGGTACTCACTAGGATTTAATCATAACATTGGAATTCTCCCCAACTCAAAAAGACTTCTTCAAACTCAAGGATTCTTGATTCACGGCCTGGGGTCCATGAATAGGCTTCAGGGAAGTACATAAATTTGTATAATAAATAGTGTGGGAACATGGATTTTATATCTTGCAAAGAGTGTATATAGATTTTAAGATTTTATCAGTTTTGCAAAGGGACTCCTGAATTTTTTTAAAAAAAGAAACAACTGTTTTGGGTTCTGACACAATGAAATCTGTTTATTCGTTCTAGTTTTTCTGCTTTAAGGGTCTCCCTTTAGTAAGTTTAACAAGGCCATATGAGATACTTAAGATGTTTCAACATTGTCATCCACCTAGTCACCAATGACTTTCTTTTTCACTTATAAACGACCCTCAGTAGAGTACAGTTCATAATATCCCATCTCCATTCTTAGTCAATGTTGGATGTGACTATTTGTATCTTTTGCAGGGACTACCTCTCAGTATTTTATTAGAGGAGGTCATTCCACAGCTGCCCAGAATTCTCATTGATTTAGCATTCATCAAACTGACTACAAAATACTTTTCGAAGAAGAATCTTTCTCATGTTCTCCCTTTCTATTATCTCCATCTTCCTTTCAGACACAGTATAATGTCAAAAAAAGAAAGGAGCATCTCAGTAATATTTCTGGTAGAAATGATGAGTTTTAATGCAAGTAAGAATAGTTTGCCTTTACAAAGCAATTGTGTCTCAAATTATTCTACATGTTCTCTCTTACATTATTTCTTCTTATTATTATTAATATTCTTTAAGTTTTAGGGTACATGTGCACAACGTGCAGGTTTGTTACATATGTATCCATGTGCCATGTTGCTGTGCCGCACCCATTAACTCATCATTTAGAATTAGGTATATTTCCTAATGCTATCCCTCCCCCCTCCCCCCACCCCACAACAGTCCCCGGAGTGTGATGTTCCCCTTCCTGTGTCCATGTGTTCTCATTGTTCAATTCCCACCAATGAGTGAGAACATGAGGTGTTTGGTTTTTTGTCCTTGCAATATTTTGCTGAGAATCATGGTTTCCAGCTTCATCCATGTCCCTACAAAGGACATGAACTCATCATTTTTTATGGCTGCATAGTATTCCATGGTGTATATGTGCCATATTTTCTTAAACCAGTCTATCATTGTTGGACATTTGGGTTGGTTCCAACTCTTTGCTATTGTGAATAGTGCCGCAATAAACATACGTGTGCATGTGCCTTTATAGCAACATGATTTATAATCCTTTGGGTATACACCCAGTAGTGGGATGGCTGGGTCAAATGGTATTTCTAGTTCTAGATCCCTGAGGAATTTCCACACCGACTGCCACAATGGTTGAAATAGTTTACAATCCCACCAACAGTGTAAAAGTGTTCCTATTTTTCCATATCCTCTCCAGCACCTGTTGTTTCCTGACTTTATAATGATCGCCATTCTAATTGGTGTGAGATGGTATCTCATTGTGGTTTTGATTTGCATTTCTCTGATGGCCAGTGATGATGAGAATTTTTTCATGTGTTTTTTTGGCTGCATAAATGTCTTCTTTTGAGAAGTGTCTGTTCATATCCTTCACCCACTTGTTGATGGGGTTGTTTGTTTTTTTCTTGTAAATTTGTTTGAGGTCATTGTAGATTCTGGATATTAGCCCTTTGTCAGATGAGTAGGTTGCAAAAATTTTCTCCCATTCTGTAGGTTGCCTGTTCACTCTGATGGTAGTTTCTTTTGCTGTGCAGAAGCTCTTTAGTTTAATTAGATCCCATTTGTCAATTTTGTCTTTTGTTGCCATTGCTTTTGGTGTTTTAGACATGAAGTCCTTGCCCATGCCTATGTCCTGAATGGTTTTGTCTAGGTTTTCTTCTAGGTTTTTTATGGTTTTTGGTATAAAATTTAAGTCTTTAATCCATCTTGAATTAATTTTTGTATAAGGTGTAAAGAAGGGATCCAGTTTCAGCTTTCTACATATGGCTAGCCAGTTTTCCCAGCACCATTTATTAAATAGGGAATCCTTTATTGCTTGTTTTTGTCAGGTTTGTCAAAGATCAGATAGTTGTAGATACGTGGCATTATTTCTGAGGGCTCTGTTCTGTTCCATTGGTCTGTATCTCTGTTGTGGTATCAGTACCATGCTGTTTTGGTTACTGTAGCCTTGTAATATAGTTTGAAGTCAGGTAGCGTGATGCCTCCAGCTTTGTTCTTTTGGCTTAGGATTGACTTGGCAATGCGGGCTCTTTTTTGGTTCCATATGAACTTTAAAGTAGTTTTTTGCAATTCTGTGAAGAAAGTCATTGGTAGCTTGATGGGGATGGCATTGAGTCTATAAATTACCTTGGGCAGTATGGCCGTTTACACAATATTGATTCTTCCTACCCATGAGCATGGAATGTTCTTCCATTTGTTTGTATCCTCTTTTATTTCATTGAGCAGTGGTTTGTAGTTCTCCTTGAAGAGGTCCTTCACATCCCTTGTAAGTTGGATTCCTAGGTATTTGATTCTCTTTGAAGCAATTGTGAATGGGAGTTCACTCATGATTTGGCTCTCTGTTTGTCTGTTATTGGTGTATAAGAATGCTTGTGATTTTTGCACATTGATTTTGTATCCTGAGACTTTGCTGAAGTTGCTTATCAGCTTAAGGAGATTTTGGGCTGAGACGATGGGGTTTTCTAGATATACAATCATGTCATCTGCAAACAGGGACAATTGGACTTCCTCTTTTCCTAATTGAATGCCCTTTATTTCCTTCTCCTGCCTAATTGCCCTGGCCAGAATTTCCAACACTGTGTTGAATAGGAGTGGTAAGAGGGGGCATCCCTGTCTTGTGCCAGTTTTCAAAGGGGATGCTTCCAGTTTTTGTCCATTCAGTATGATATTGGCTGTGGGTTTCCATAGATAGCTCTTATTATTTTGAGATATGTCCCATCAATACCTAATTTATTGAGAGTTTTTAGCATGAATGGTTGTTGAATTTTGTCAAAGGCCTTTTCTGGATCTATTGAGATAATCATGTGGTTTTTGTCTTTGGTTCTGTTTATATGCTGGATTACATTTATTGATTTTCTTATGTTGAACCAGCCTTGCATTCCAGGGATGAAGCCTACTTGATCATGGTGGATATAAGCTTTTTGATGTGCTGCTGGATTCGGTTTGCCAGTATTTTACTGAGGATTTTTGCATCGATGTTCATCAGGAATATTGGTCTGAAATTCTCTTTTTTGGTTGTGTCTCTGCCAGGCTTTGGTAGGAGGATGATGCTGGCCTCATAAAATGAGTTAGGGAGGATTCCCTCTTTTTCTATTGATTGGAATAGTTTCAGAAGGAATGGTACCAGCTCCTCCTTGTACCTCTGGTAGAATTTGGCTGTGAATCCATCTGGTCCTGGACTTTTTTTGGTTGGTAAGCTATTAATTTTTGCCTCAATTTCAGAGCCTGTTATTGGTCTATTCAGAGATTCAGCTTCTTCCTGGTTTAGTCTTGGGAGGGTGTATGTGTCAAGGAATTTATCCACTTCTTCTAGATTTTCTAGTTTATTTGCATAGAGGTGTTTATAGTATTCTCTGATGGTAGTTTGTATTTCTATGGGATCAGTGGTGATATCACCTTTGTCATTTTTTATTTCGTCTATTTGATTCTTCTCTCTTCTCTTCTTTATTTGTCTTGCTAGCAGTCTATCAATTTTGTTGATCTTTTCAAAAAACCAGCTCTTGGATTCATTGATTTTTTGAAGGGTTTTTTGTGTCTCTATTTCCTTCAGTTCTGCTCTGATCTTAGTTATTTCTTGCCTTTTGCTAGCTTTTTAATGTGTTTGCTCTTGCTTCTCTAGTTCTTTTAATTGTGATGTTAGGGTGTTAATTTTAGACCTCTCCTGCTTCTCTTGTGGGCATTTAGTGCTATAAATTTCCCTCTACACACTGCTTTGAATGTGTCCCAGAGATTCTGGTATGTTGTGTCTTTGTTCTCGTTGGTTTCAAAGAACATCTTTATTTCTGCCTTCATTTTGTTATATACCCAGTAGTCATTCAGGAGCAGGTTGTTCAGTTTCCACATATTTGAGCGGTTTTGAGTGAGTTTCTTAATCCTGAGTTCTAGTTTGGTTGCACTGTGGTCTGAGAGACAGTTTGTTATAATTTCTGTTCTTTCACATTTGCTGAGGAGTGCTTTACTTCCAACTATGTGGTCAATTTTGGAATACGTTTGGTGTGGTGCTGAGAAGAATGTATATTCTGTTGATTTGGGGTGGAGAGTTCTGTAGATGTCTATTAGATCCACTTGGTGCAGAGCTGAGTTCAATTCCTGTATATCCTTGTTAACTTTCTGTCTCGTTGATCTGTCTAATGTTGACAATGGGGTGTTAAAGTCTCCCATTATTATTGTGTGGGAGTCTAAGTCTCTTTGTAGGTCACTAAGCACTTGCTTTACGAATCTGGGTGCTCCTGTGTTGGGTGCATGTACATTTAGGATAGTTAGTTCTTCTTTTTGAATTGATCCCTTTACCATTATGTAATGGCCTTCTTTGTCTCTTTTGATCCTTGTTGGTTTAAAGTCTGTTTTATCAGAGACTAGGATTGCAACTCCTGCCTTTTTTTGTTTTCCATTTGCTTGGTAGATCTTCCTCCATCCCTTTATTTTGAGCCTATGTGTCTCTGCACGTGAGATGGGTTTCGTAAATATAGCACACTGATGGGTCTTGACTCTTTATCCAATTTGCCAATCTGTGTCTTTTAATTGGAGAATTTAGCCCATTTACATTTAAGGTTAGTATTGTTATGTGTGAATTTGATCCTGTCATTATGATATTAGCTAGTTGTTTTGCTTGTTAGTTGATGCAATTTCTTCCTAGCCTTGATGGTCTTTACAATTTGGCATGTTTTTGCAGTGGCTGGTACCGGTTGTTCCTTTCCATGTTTAGTGCTTTCTTCAGGAGCTCTTGTAGGACAGGCCTGGTGGTGACAAAGTCTCTCAGCATTGGCTTGTCTGTAAAGTATTTTATTTCTCCTTCACTTATGAAGCTTAGTTTGGATGGATACAACATTCTGGGTTGAAAATTCCTTTCTTTAAGAATGTTGAGTATTGGTCCCCACTCTCTTCTGGCTTGTAGAGTTTCTGCCGAGAGATCAGCTGTTAGTCTGATGGGCTTCCCTTTGTGGGTAACCCGACCTTTCTCTCTGGCTGCCCTTAATATGTTTTCCTTCATTTCAACTTTGTTGAATCTGACAATTATGTGTCTTGGAGTTGCTCTTCTCAAGTAGTATCTTTGTGGCATTCTCTGTATTTCCTGAATTTGAATGTTGGCCTGCCTTGCTAGATTGGGGAAGCTCTCCTGGATAATATCCTGCAGAGTGTTTTCCAACTTGGTTCCATTCTCCCCGTCACTTTCAGATACACCAATTAGACATAGATTTGGTCTTTTCACATAGTCCCATATTTCTTGGAGGCTTTGTTCATTTCTTTTTATTCTTTTTTCTCTAAACTTCTCTTCACACTTCATTTCATTCATTTCGTCTTCCATTGCTGATACCCTTCTTCCAGTTGATCGCATCGGTTACTGAGGCTTGTGCATTCATCACATAGTTCTCGTGCCATGGTTTTCAGCTCCATCAGGTCCTTTAAGGACTTCTCAACATTGGTTATTCTAGTTATCCATTCATCTAATATTTTTTCAAAGTTTTTAACTTCTTTGCCATTAGTTCAAACTTCCTCCTTTAGCTCGGAGTAGTTTGATCTTCTGAAGACTTCCTCTCTCAACTCGTCAAAGTCATTCTCCGTCCAGCTTTGTTCCGTTGCTGGTGAGGAGCTGCATTCCTCTGGAGGAGGAGAGGTGCTCTGATTTTTAGAGTTTCTGGTTTTTCTGCTCTGTTTTTTCCCCATCTTTGTGGTTTTATCTACCTTTGGTCTTTGATGACGGTGACGTAGAGATGGGTTTTTGGTGTGGATGTTCTTTCTGTTTGTTAGTTTTCCTTCTAACAGTCAGGACCCTCAGCTGCAGGTCTGTTGGAGTTTACTGGAGGTCCACTCCAGACCCTGTTTGCCTGGGTATCAGCAGCAGTGGCTGCAGAACAGCAGATATTGGTGAACCGCAAGTGCTGCTGCCTGATCGTTCCTCTGGAAGTTCTGTCTCAGAGGATTACCCGGCCGTGTGATGTGTCAGTCTGCCCCTACTTGGGGGTGCCTCCCAGTTAGGTTACTTAGGGGTCAGGGACCCACTTCAGGAGGCAGTCTGCCCATTCTCCGATCTCAAGCTGAGTGCTGGGAGAACCACTACTCTCTTCAAAGCTGTCAGACAGGGACATTTAAGTCTGCAGAGGTTATTGCTGTCTTTTGTTTGTCTGTGCCCTGCCCCCAGAGGTGGAGCCTACAGAGGCAGGCAGGCCTCCTTGAGCTGTGGTGGGCTCCACCCAGTTGGAGCTTCCAGGCCGCTTTGTTTACCTACTCAAGCCTGAGCAATGGCAGGTGCCCCTCCCCCAGCCTCGCTGACGCCTTGCAGTTTAATCTCAGACTGCTGTGCTAGCAATGAGCAAGGCTCCGTGGGCATGGGACCCTCCGAGCCAGGTGCGGGATATAATCTCCTGGTGTGCCGTTTGATAAGCTCATTGGAAAAGCACAGTATTAGGGTGGGAGTGACCTGATTTTCCAGGTGCCATCTGTCACCCCTTTCTTTGACTAGGAAAGGGAGTTCCCTGACCCCTTGCGCTTCCCGGGTGAGGCAATGCCTTGCCCTGCTTTGGCTCACGCACAGTGTGCTGCACCCACTGTCCTGCACCCACTGTCTGGCACTCCCCAGTGAGATGAACCTGGTACTTCAGTTGGAAATGCAGAAATCACCCATCTTCTGCGTCGCTCACGCTGGGAGCTGTAGACTGCAGCTGTTCCTATTTGGCCATCTTGGCTCCACCCCCTACATTATTTCTTTTATCACCAATATATAGCATAATATTTAGTATCTCAGCTTTTGGAGTTACCAGCTTTGAATCCCAAATTTCCCAGTTACCAGCTGTGTGATTTTGAGAAATTTTCTTAATTTCATCTGAAAACTGAACCTAACAATATAGTATCTATATCACAGTTTATTGGGAAAAAATAAAATAAGAAAATGGGCATAAAGCACTGGCACTGACATATAGAAATGTTTAGTATGTGGTAACTTTTTTAAAAGATTAAAACATCACATGTGTTATACCTGAAGAAATGTTTAATCTGTAGTAGGGCAGGTCTCGTTTACAGGGCCAGGCCCAAGAGACCAAATAGACCAAAAGGATTAGACCAGCTAAACCATAGAGTTCTAATGAGTAAGCAACAGGGGCAGTCCTGTTGGTGGAGTGGTTTGGACAGCAGGCAGCAGACAGAGCTCCAGGACAGAGCAGGTGCAGAGTTCCACCTCAGAGAGGTGCAGCTTTAGGTGCTGGACATGCAGCTTCAGTAAGCAGAGTTCAGGTTTAGCATCCACTCTGACCACTTTTAAGAAAATTTATGAAATCTCAAGTAACTAACATACTGAAGGACTTTGTTTAGTAAACAAGGTATAGCATCAGATTGTGTCCACCTAGAAAGATGACTTGATACTCGATGACTGGTTAGTGGACTCCTAGGATCTCCCTGTCAAAGGCCATAATTGGCACAGAAATGGGAGATAAGATTGGACCTGCAGGCAGGTGTTAAGTGGTCCCAGATGCCAGTGGTAGAAACCAAGTGGATCATTATTCCACAAACATTTACAATTGGCTTTCCATTGCCAAAAATTAACAATAATAAAATATCTACATCATTGCCTTGGGGATTTCTACTAGTCTCACTTCACAAACCTACTATTGTTATCCTACCTGATCTCCGTTATGGAGCATACATCTCAGAGCTGCTTCATAATCTCTGCCCTCTGGCTCTCTAAGTCTGATGTTTTTGGACTGTTTCTTGCTAACCTAGATCAACTGACTTGGAAGTTGGATCACACTTCATCTTTGCACCAATTCTTTTTAAACTGACCTCTCACATTTTGGCCCCAACTCTGAAGGCCTCAAATTTGGACCAGAGACCCAAACTCTAACTCCTCCTAGGGAAAGGGTAAAAAAAAAAAGTGTCCAGAAAAGGGCACCAAATTTGGAGGCAGAAAAATTTGATTTGAGTCTAAGCTGTGCCACTAATAAGCAATATAGCTTTGGATAATAACAGCTAACATGGACTGACCTGTTAATAATTAAATAACATTTAATCCTCACAAAACTCTCTGAGGTAAATCATATTATTATCTCCATTTTACAATTGAGGAGACTGAGACACAGAGAGGCTAAATATGTTGCCTAAGGTAATGAGGCTAGGATGTAGCAGGATTATTACTTAATGCCAGGCAGCTCAGGCTACCAAATAATATGCAACATGTCTTTGTGTCCCTTAATTTCTTTCAGAGATGGAAATGCTTATAAAGCCAGCCTTCTGGGGTGAGGGGTTGTGAGCCTAGAACCCCATAAAGTGTTAAAAGTGAAAATGGGATATGGTCTTTGTGTGTCATACATAGAGCATTTCTCTTTATTATTGTTTTCTCTTTATCAGTTAACTTTTTCAGTATTTTTACTAACCAGAAATCATGGTGTTGTTATTCTTCCTTTTTCTACCTTTAAAGAAATAGTTTCTTTGTAATAAAAATTTATATATCTTCCTCCCTAATCACTTGCTTTGGCACATTTAGAGACAGAATGTTACTGTGTCTGATCTTCCCTCCATCTTCTGCTGAGGGAATATTCTTTCCAGATTCATAATTTTATGATCATTCAAAAGAGCAATCTGTTATAACAGGACATCTCATACAACAGCTCTGCTTTAAACCATTATTTAATTTTTCCGGGTTCCTAAAACTTTTACTTAATGTCTTTAGCTTTATGTTAATAGTTGTTCTTATTGTATTAATTGCCACCCTCTGTTGACATTTTTCTGGCTGTACATTCCTGCTTTCCAGCATTAGACCTTTAGACTACAACCTTTGGTGCTTCATCCTCTTCATTTCATTCTTCTCATTGATGGATTTTGTTTTGTTTTGTTTTTGCAGCTCTTTTCACTTTAATGGATCATTTCCCTCCCACTAGTTTGGAAAAGTAGACCAGTAGAATTTAAAATTACTACTGTAGAGAGATTCCCTAAAGGAACAATTCCTGTTGAGATGAGATTTATACAATTTGACAGTTCTCAAAATTGCAAAATAGCCAGTAACAGACTGAGCATACTCCTGGGAAGAGAGGAGAGAGGAGCATAAGAGAGGGCAGATCCAAATGGCTTACAAGGATCAGTGTTCTGAGGGAAATGGCAAGTTCAGGGATACAAACAGGGCTAACAGTCTTATAAATTCGAGTCACTATTAGCAGGGGCCAGAAAGATGCCCAAAGACAGAATCGGCTATTCTATTGGTTAGGCTCACATTGCACCATAAAAGAATTGGCCTTAGGTTAATGTTCTTAACCCTCTTTCCTGAACGAATACACCAAATACTCTTACTATTCTAACCTCTACTTTATGTTTTTAATATTACAATATTCTTCCCTTTCTGGAATAAACTCTTTTTAGCTTTTTGCATTTTCACATGAATTTTGGAATTGGAATCAAATTGCCAATGTTTACCCAATTCTGGTAGAACTAATAACATTGATTCATAAGGTTTTATGTTCTTCAGCAGATAATCAAGCACAGCATTTATTCATGGCATGTCTCAACCAAAACTTTTTCTTATACACAACCAAGTATCTATTCAGCTTCTTTCTGTGTGTGCATCGCTCACAGAGCACCTGTTTACACATCCCTCCCTGATGTTTCTTGGGCCCTAATCTTCTCATTTGTTTCTTTTTTTTTTTTGAGACAAAGTCTCGTTCTGTCAGCAGGCTGGAATGCTGTGGGATGATCTCGGCTCACTGCAAACTCCGACTCCCTGGTTCAAGCATTCTCCTGCCTCAGCCTCCCAAGTAGCTGGGATTACAGGCATGTGCTACCACACCCAGCTAATTTTTGTATTTTTAGTAGAGACAGGGTTTCACCATGTTGGCCAGGATGGTCTTGATCACCTGACCTTTTGATCCACCCGTCACAGCTTCCCAAAGTGCTGGGATTACAGGCGTGAGCCACCACGCCCGGCCCTCCATTTGTTTCTAAAACCAGATTTGTAGAGAAGCAAGGCAATAGGTGTTTGATGATGATATTGTCCTCTAGCATCTAATCCTCTCCCCCTCTTTCCTTTTAATAAACATTTTTGGTTAAAACTCCTGGCTTCATTTTGCAGGTTATTTCACCTTTTCCCCATATGTCAATGAAACAGCTGCCAAAAGATTGTTTAGACGAACCTCAAAAGTCTTTCTGAACTCAGAAATAAGAACCTCAGAGCCAGAATCATTTCCCCTCTTCAACAATATGATTGTGCTCCTCATTTCTTGAGCTAAAATGCCTGCTGTTAATGCACTTTTATCCTTAGCCTTTGACTGAAATTTCAGCGTATGTCAGCATTCTTTCTCCAAGGGAGGGAGAGGGAAACATTGGCTTTGGAGTCAGAACAACTTGGATTCAAATCCAGCTTTGATATTTAGTAGCTCTGCTTAGCACAAACAGTTTGATGAGAGGATTTCGTGAAACATATACTTCAAGCTTCTAACACAGTGCCTGCTGCTTAGGAGTTTCTTGTCAACTGCTACCTTTTCCTGTATTTCAGTCCAGTGCTCTGTCTTAAAAACATTTATAGAAACTATAATCTCTGTCATTTGGTGCATGTTCAACTGTCTATCTTTATTCTTATCCCCATCATCATTCTCTACTGACCCACTATGAAATGTTACTATAGAATGTTTTATTAGTGCTTAACAATCCTTCTCACATACCCTTAGTTCTAACTTTATGTGCTTTTATCATTTGTTAATAAATATTTGGGTGTTTTACCTTTGTTATTATCTCTGTTCATAATTTGTTCTTCTTTTTGCAGTTGGGTATCTTTGTTGACTCTTATGTTTGAAGCATTGGATTTACTGCGCCCAATGTCCTTAGGGCAGCCAATGTCCTCTGGACACTGCAGCCCTGCTTGTCAGTCACCTGAACTGATGCTCACTGCCCCTACTGGAATTCTCACTCCCACAGGTACCTCTGCATGTGCTCGGCACCTCCACCATGCTGCAGTGTCTCTAGATCCTGCACCTCACCTACTGAAGCCACGGAGAGGCAAGAGTCACATTCTATTTGAAGCTACTTTGGGAGAATGTGTCTCCTCCCCTTTACTGAAACAACTCATCTGATGCAACCCACTCAGTCTTTCATTGGACATTTATGTCATAAACAGTTTTTAGTGAAAACAGCTCTTTCCTTTTTTATTCTGCATCCAGGAACATATCTCTGAAACAAGTATCAAGACAAACATAAAAGAACCCCATCCCTCTGATGAGTGAGGCTATGGTTGGGTTACCTAATCTGGCTGACTTTTTCTTCCCTTAGGATGGGCTAGTTCCAAAAAGAATCCTAAATTTCTCTTACAAACTATCACCTGGAAGGCAAATTCCACCAGATTCCCAGTGAGGCTCAGATATGTCTAAATTAGCTACGACTAAGAATGAGCTTCAGCTAGAACCCCATAACACTGTCAAAGGCACCAAAAAAAACTTTCTATATTATATTTATACACACTGAGTCTAGGAATGTGGCTTTATGTTTTTTTCTTCATACTATACAGTTGGAATCCCCTCCCAGTCTATTCTTCTGATAATATATGGGGAAGATGACTTGACTTTGAATAATTTTTTCCTTTCCAATTTTATTTAGAGTCATACGCATGTACTTAACTGATCTTATGTCTTCACCAAAATATAAATCTTCCAAACATGATTGCATTTTTCAGACATTCATACTGTGGTTTGAATACAGAAAATTCTTACCCTTTAAGACTTTCCTCCCTTACTGACCAGGAAAAATTGCCACAAATCCAGGTCTTTCGTGCACAGCACATTTCCCTTTTGGTATTCAGCCTTGTTTCTTGCACCAAGTCACACACTGATGTCTCTTGTCTCAAATCCTCAAGGTCTCTTAAAGCTCTCTGTGCTCTACAGCCCAGAATTACAGCATGTTCAGATCAGAGGGGACTATACTAATCAGGAAATTCAGACACTTCAGAACGCACATGAGGAAATTGAGACAAAAAGCTTAAGAGTCTTGCCCAAGTCCACACAGGTGAAAATACCTTCATCAGCACTATTTTATTTTATTTATTTATTCATTGATTCTCAGAAGTGCTATCATATTCTTAAATAATTTGTTGCTATCATAGAAGAGTACTCTTTTTGGTTTTTTTTTTTCAAAATTTTGTTCACTAGAGTACACTCCCCTTACTATAATTTGGTAGTTTGTTTTTTGCTCAAGATGTGGTTAAAGCAAGCACATTTGTAAGACAAATCTGGTAACCCGACATAATACAAAGTATTACAAAGCCAAACATTAAGGACCCTTAAGGAACCTTGAGGGAAGACACAAATATTTCTCCCACTTGGCTCCACCCTATCTGGCTAGAATTCTAAGGCAGTGATACAAGAAGTGGGTCTTCTCATCTTTTTATTAGGATGAGACTAGGAATCCAGGTTGATGTATAAGAGATGTGAAATGTTTCTCATCCTTCATCACTCAGAAATACCGCTGAAATGCACAATCTCTTCCAATTTTCCAGTTCTTTCACTACACAAATGGAACAAGGCAATAAGAGTTCCACTAAAAACTATTTAGAGTCATCCATATTACCATTTTCTTCCTTTATACACATAGTTGTAGACTTATTTATATGAAGACTTGATTGTCATAATAATACTTTTCATTTGTTAAAACTGTTTGTTAAATAAATTTATTAAAAGGAAAGTCACACTCTTTATTATCATTTAATATATAGTTGGGAACTTGAGAAAAGCATGATCATGGTATTAAACTAAGATGAGGACAGAGACCTCAAATCTTGTCCTTGTTTCATTAAAACCAACTATTTCTGTTTAGTTGACAAGTGATTAAACAAAAACAAGGACAGAGATCTCAAAATCACACTCTAATTATTTGTTTCATTAGAACCAATTATTTCTGTTTATTTGTTTATCCCAAGCTTATTTATTGTCAGTCAACCTATGTTATTCAAGGACTATGTGAAAATTCATGCAGATAAAAGAGATGCATTCACAGTTCTCAAATCAAGGACTTTGCTGGGTTTCTGAATCAAGAATTACTCCATGGTATTTTTGACTTGATATAGTTAGCACATCATTGTTATATATTCACCCAAGCTTCACCTACTTCACTGTTAGCTAAAAGAGAACAGAAAAAAATTAACATATTCAGAGCATGCCATAAAATAAAGACAGGATCATCCTTCCTTCTGCTATAACATTGAAGAAAAACTACCAAGAGTGAAGGAAAGAACAGTGCCACACATGCCATCACTAAGCTAGAAAGTTGTTCAAAGCCAAATCCCAGATGCGGACTAAATAAGCTCAACTTTTTAGTTGATTCTAACAGTATGAGGAAGGAAGTAAATATCTGCATTCATCCAGTGCCACTGAGCTCTGATTTTACCAAATCACACATTTACAATTCCTGCCATTGAATCATGGGTCTCCAGAACAAAGTATAGAATCATTATAAAGAGGCTTTTAAATCATTTAAAAATCAAGTACTTCAACTTTATCCAAGGGAGCACAGTACTCCTAATTCTCTATTCTGAGAGTTGAACTTCTTCGGAAAACAGGTTATATGAGGTAATACACACACAGCAAGGTTCACTTAAAAATGCAGGTGTAAGTCTAGTTAAAAAATGCAGCTTTTTAAAAATCAAACACTTAAACATCTTCAAAAATCTAGACATTATTTAATATAAGCAAAAACAAGCAAATGCTTAACTCATATTAGGTAGCCTGTAGATTGGAAGATGGCATAACATAATGGAATGAGCTGCAAGTTCAGCATTTATAAACTATCTCCACAGTAATTAATTTTGTCATTGTGAGCAATTCAAATAATCGTATAAATTGGTAGAGCACCCTGAAATTCAGCAGTATTGAAAAAAAAAAAACAGTAGCTTGATTGAACCCAGCTGACAAGAGGAATCAATGAAAATAGTTACAAGATAATTTAAGAAATTGTGGCAGAAATGGTAACCCAGCGTCCAGAAGATGGAAGCACAGGGGTAAACAAGCAATAAACCTCTAAGTAACGAGTTGGAAAGCAGGAGAAGAGAGGTTCTCTGAATTCCTTTGAGCTTTGCTATTTGTCATGTGGTTCATGACAAATGGATCTCATATGCTGTAGGCCCAGATGGTTTCACTAGTAAAATCTATCAAACACTTAAGGAAGAAATAATACCAATTCTGCATGTTGTCAAAGACTGACAGAAAATAGAGAAAAATGTAGGATATTCCAAGTAATTTGAAGAGGCAATGTCACCCTGACCAAAATCAGACAAAGACAAAGAAATTACGAGAAAACTACTGACCACTATGCATTGTAATCATGAACAAACATACAAAAAGAACTCAACAAAATGTTAGCAAATCAAATTCAGCAACATATAAAAATAATAATACATCATGACTGGAGTAATAAGACATAATGACCCATATAAACATCATGGAGTTTAAATGGGGAAAGCAAGGTTGGTTCAATATTTTGAAAATATATCAATGTCATTTATGACATGAACAGACTAAAACATGATCTCAACAGAGGCAGAAAAGTTATTTTTACAAAATACAGCATTTATTCATGATTAAAACTCTAAGAAAATTAGGCACAAAAGACTACGTTTTGAACTTGATAAAGGGCATCTGCATAAAACCTGAGCTGAAGTCAGACTTAATGAGAAAAATTAAATCTTTCTCCTTAAGATTAAAAACAAGGCAAAAATGTCCTCTCCTCCCATCTGTAACCAGTATCATACTATAGGTCCTAGCTAGAATAATAGACCAAAAAAAGGAATAAAAGGAATATATTATAAAAATAAATTTTCTCCATTCTTAGAAAACATGATTATTTATGTAGAATTTCACAAAGTTTACCCAAAAAAGCTACTAGATGTAACAAGTCTATTTAGCAAGACTGTAGGATACAAGATCAATATAAAAATAAAAACTATGTATCTACATGCTAGCAATGAACTATTTGAAATTATAATTTTAAAAGTACCATTTACAATAGCAATATAAAATATAAAATACTTATATATAAATATCATACAAAATTTGTAAGCTAAAAACTATAAAAGTTTAATGAAAGGGCAAAATTCAAAGACTTACGCATACTACCTGATTTTAAGATTTATTATAAAGCTACAATAATAGTAACAATGTGGTCTTTGCAAATAAATAGATACATAGATCAATTAATTAGAACAGAGGGTCCAGAAACAGGCCCACCCAAATGTCAGCTGACTTTTTGTAATGTCCCAAGAAATTCAGTGGAAAGATGGCAATCTTATTGAAAAGTTGTGCTGGACCTAAATGTAAACCCTAGAAGAAATCTTTGCAACCTTGTGTTTCACAAAATTTTTTTAGAAGACTGAAAATACAAATTATAGAAGAAAATTAATAAAATGGACTTCTTCAAATTTGAAAGCTTCTACTAAAGATAACTGTAAGAAAATTAAGAAACAAACCACAGACTGGAAAAATATTTGCAAAACACATTTCTGAGAAGGACAGGTATCCAGAATATTTTTTTAACTCTCACGACTCAGTAATAAGAAAACTTATAATTCAATAAAGAATATTTTAACAGATACTTCAACAAAGAAGATACAGAGGTATAAGATAAACACATAGGCGATCCACATACTAATAATTTAAAAATTGCAAATTACAATCACAATAGGACACCAATATACAACTATTATCATGGCTAATTTAAAAAAAAAAAGTAGCAGGTACCGGCAAGAATGAAGAGAAATTGGGACTCTTATACGTTGCTGGTATGAATGCAAAAATGACACAACCACTTTGAAAAACAGTTTGATAATTTCTTATAAAATTAAACACACACATACCATGTGACCAGAAATATCACTCCTGAGCACTTACCCAACGGAAGTGCAAACATATGTCCTTAAAGTCAATAAAAAATGTGTATACAAATAATATTTTGTTTATAATTGCCGAAACAATTTTGCTGGAAACAACCCAAATAACCATCAACTGGTGAATAAACTGTAGTATGTTCATGTAATGAAATACTACTCGGGAATAAACAGAACAAACTACTGATACATGCAACAACATGGATAAATCTCAAATGCAACATGCAGAGTCAAAGAAAACTGACTCAAAAGGACACATACTATATGATTCCATTCCTACGACATTCTGAAAAAGGCAAAACCATCGCCACTGAAAACAAATCAGTAGATGACAAAACACAAGGTGGGGGTGGGAAGGGGTCACTATAAATGAGCTTGAGAGAATTTTCAGGAGCGATTGAAAGAAATATTCTATGTCTTGATGGTGGTAGTGGCTACATGACTCATGGTGAGATCAGAACATCTTCTTATGCCAGAAAGGAAATATCAATCAATTACAAAGATCCATCAGAAGGACTCAGGAGCCAGCTTCAAGAGGTTTCCATTGGCCAAATCTGGAACATTCTGAGTATTACAATTAATTAGATCATAGCCCATTGATTATAATAGGAATCTAAAGCTCATACCGAAGAAAGGAGAAGAAGGTGGGAAAAGAAGAGAGAATGCTCTACTTTCTATCAAATTCCATCTAATAATTATAGAAGGAATGATGGAATTTTAAAAAATCACCATTTGGCAACCATCTTATAATAACTAATTCAGACAAAAATCAACATCTAAAAAATGTGAAAACTTTAGTCACTAAAATATATCACATAAAACAGGGACCCCAACACAGTGTCCCCATTCCGTTAGGAACCAGGCTGCACAGGAGGTGAGCACAAGGTGAGTATTACCACCTGAGCTCTGCCGCCTGTCAGATCAGCGATGACATTAGATTCTCAAAGGAGCTCAAACCCTATTGCGAACTGTGCATGCAAGGGATCGAGATTGCATGCTCCTTATGAGGATCTAACTAATGCCTGATGATCCGAGGTGGAACAGTTTCATCCTGAAACCATCCCCTCTCTACACCCATGGAAAAATTGTCTTCCACAAAACCAGTCCCTGGTGCCAAAAATGTTGGGGCCCACTGATCTAAAAGACTACTACTGGATGAAAGTTTTATAAGAAACAAAATATTTAATCAGGCTCAAAGTATTGCCCACAAAACTCATTTTTAATAAGTACAAAATATTGATTAATGAATTATAGAGTAGAAAAACCAAGTTGACACTAAGTTAACATGACTAGCAATGACACAAATGGATGTTATGTGTTCCCTAGTACAATACACTGTGAAGAAAACAGCATCCCTTCTGTAATATATCTGCCAAAAATTTACATTCTGAATTATAGCATGAGGAAACATTACAAAGCCAAACTGAGGGGCATTTTACAAAATAATTCACTTGTACAGTTTTAAAATATCTACATGAAGAAGCAAAGAAAGGCTGAAGAGTCACTACAGATTGAAGGACAATGAAGATACATGGCTATCGAATGAAACTCTTGATCCTGGTTTCTAGACCAAAAAGGAAAGAGAGGAAAATAAAAGTTTTGTTTTTGTTTTTGCCCTTGTATTTTTTTTCTCCTTATTCTTCTCCTTTTTGTCTGTTTCTACAAAGGACATTATTGGAACAAATACTGAAATTTTCATGGGGTTTGTGAGTTATATGGTAATATTGTATCAATGTTAATTTTCTGATTTTGAGATACATACATTATGGATGAATAGGAAATACACACTGCTTTATTTAGGAGTAACAGGGCATCACATCTGCAACATATTTGCAAATGGAAATTAACAATAAACATTAGAAATGGAAGATACGTGGTAAATAGGTAAAAAGAAAAAGCAAATGTGCTAAATATGTTAATAGTTGCGGAATTAGGATGAAAATTGAACAAGATTTCTGTGTACTGTCCTTGCAACTTTTCTGTAAGTTTGAAAGTATTTCAAAATAAAAGGTTTATAAAGCAAGAGTATTATATTCCCCCTTTTCCTTTTTTTAATGTCTTGAATTCCACAGAAATATAAATGACCAGTTAGAAATATTCATTACTGTATTCTTCCCTTATATTTTCCTATAGTTTTTCAAATTTTAAATGGGTTAAACATTGCAATGTTAGGCAAAATAAAATCATTTTTATGAAAGCCATGAAGATTGTACAATCATGTTTTTTCATTTATGTGATCATTACAGTCTCTTTAGCTTGGTCACAGTTCAGAGTTGTAAATACATCTGGCCTTGTGACTCTCTCATAAAATCTTTTTAGTAAGGTTTTCCTTGAATAAAATGTACTCTGAAGAAAGTCTTTTGACCTGACACCATACAGCACTGGAATAAAAAATACTTTTCTGGTGAAATATTTCAAAACCCACAGTCATTTAGTGATAGATACGTGTATACTTGAACTAAAAGTATGAGCCTAGTTTGTATGAGGTTTGTGGGTATATAATTACTAGTATTAAATTATGTGTTCCATGCTGACTTACCATCATATTTATTATTGCTATTAAAAATGCTGACTGCAATAGGTGACATGGTCTTCTTATGATAATACATAGCCTTTATCTAAAATAAAGCACTCTTATTTTCTCTTTCCATGACCTTTGTGAAAGAGGTCTAATAAACTTTATAGACTTTTCAGTGGTGGATACACGTTGGGAAGGAAACCTCAGTACTGATTTCTTCTGAAATGAACACAGAGACAGAAGGTTGCAATGTGATTTTAAATCCACAGAAACTAATTAAAGAGGAACAAATATTGGTCTAGCTATAAAATTCAAAGTGTTGCTTTATTCTGAATTACTGGACATACCCACAACTGATACAATAAACGACCAAAAATAGAAGAAATTGAGAAAGTTAAGTTGTTTTTTAACTTTTGTTGTTTTGCATTTTCCTTTGTTGTTGTTTAGTTTACCAGATCCATTCAAGTGTGAAACTTCTCACACAGTAGGCAATAAATATAAAATACTGATGTTCACAATGTAGAAAGGGATGAGCTAGGCTTGCAGATGCCCTCCTTTATACTCAGTCACAGACTGTCAAGCAAATGGTGTGTACAGTCTTAGAGAGAAAGGGAGTTGCAGATCACACTGAGCATTTTCGAATGCCAGTCAGTCCTGTAGCAGGCCCTCGTCCTACCACAACCACCACATTGTCACCTCTACAAAGGCCGTGATGTGCCTTTTAAAGAACAAGATAGACATTGGGGGAAATTATTTCAACATATATTCTAATTTTGTTTTTGTTCCCTAAGTAAACCTATGAATAAGTGAGGCTATGTCACTTACCTTCCTTTGCTCTTCAATCCACAAGAGTAAAAAAAAATTTTAAAGGCAACATGTACTTGAGAAGGCATCAACAATCAGACCAACAGGTAGAACAATCCCCAGTGAGTTTGTAGAAAGAGGAATCGTACATTTCCACAATAAGATTAAAACCTTTCAATCAACATAATGTTGCTCAAAGGCCAGCAAGCACAATCTTTTTTATTTCCAGTCTAGCCTGAAGCAGGCCTCTGTGAGTCCCTAGGCTGTACTTCATGAAGGAGCCCTTGCCATCTCATTACAAACTGAGTTTTCATTCATTTGGAAAATATGTCCACTTTCTAACTGCAAATCAAAAGAAAAGGCATAGTCATAACAGAGAGGGGGGAAATGTGTCTTACTTAAAATTTTGAAAAAATTAAAAGCAATGCCGCATCTCCCAGGACCCTGTCAGACCAATCAATGTTACTGGGCAATAATCAGCCTCTATGCACACAGTTTTAAATAAAATCTTGCTCTAAGAATGAGTTTTCAGAGTACTGCCTATTCCATGAACTGATGCATTCAAAAATCACATGCTCTATTTAAAAACACAATCCAAACTACTACTACCGTTTCTAGTTTCACTGTATACAGAGATAATGTGCACTGGAGTAAAGGGACAGAATGACAAATTCTAATTTTTAGCAAAATAAGTAAAACAATAATTAATTTTTATCATCTGGTTTCAGTTTCCTGATAGCACAAGTAACTGCCTGTATTTTAACCATCTAACACAACCTTCTGTACCAAAATTTTTAAAAGTACAACTCTTTGTTGTAAAAACCGGAAGTCAGTGAAGGCGCTGATGGTTAGCTATTCCCCACAACTTCATTGGTTCTAACTGAAGCAAGTTTCAAACCAGATTTTACCCGACATATGGGCATTGGTTTAATAAACAGGCATAACAGTTCCTTCACAAACTCAGTGAAGTCTCAGCTCTGTCCTTTCCAATGTCCTTGCATGAAAAGTTAATGCAGCCAATTCTGGCTGATTTACATGGCCGAGTGCAAAACAAAAACATGAGGCTCCTTGTTTCAAATTATTAAGAATTTCAAAAATGCGACAGCAAAGCATTAAACCAAGAACAGATCCCTTGATTAAAAAGGATCCCCCTTAAACCAAAGATACCTTGGTACATGTGGGCATATGAAGCCAGCCCTCCCCTCAGCAGAGACACGAGAATACAAAGGCCAGATTCTGTTCCCTTATAGTCAGAATCAGAGTCAGGCAACAACAACTCGCCTAAATCAGTGACTGGAGAAAGAACTGAAATCAAGCCTGAGGTTCCATCCCTCACTGTAAAAACTTCCAATATCAGTGGATTATTATATCCTATTAGGACAAGTATGAGAAATATTTCTAAAACATTTTACCCAATCCATATACACTAAATACCTTTAATTTTATCACTGACAATCTACTTTTAAGATTCATCTTGCTGTTATCAAGCCACTATTTACAAGGAAAACCCCATTTCTGATATTTAATATGCTCATCAGCAAAGTCAAAGTCAGATATTGATACAAATTACTGAAGTGCTTGAAATACCCACCACTGGGTAATAGAATTCTCACTTAAAATATAGAAAATAATCCCCAAACAGAGCCTTCCTGATTAGGGCATCAGACTGCCTTTAGAGTGAGGCTTAACCTAACTGGTACATACACATCACTCTGTCTAGAAGCCTGCATACATCACAGCCATCACAAAAGACAATGACTTCCAAAGCACATGGGCTGCAAAGAAAAGCAGATACTAGAAGGCCTTTAACTAAAACTGACAATTCCCAAACAGGTAAGTGTTTCTGTCTTTTCTATTCCTATCAGAATAAAGTTTGGCATATCTGTCAAAACATCACACCAGCTGTTAGGATGCAGTTGTGGGAAGAGAAAGAAAGTAACAAGGAAAAAATGGAAGGGAAGATTCTTTTTAAGCTTATTTTCTGATTGGATTAAACATACTCTCTTACCTTCAAAAAATTTATAGAAGATGAATGAAACTTCTTGTCATTTTAGAGTTAATATTCAACATTTAATTCAATCAAGAGAGTGCTTTGTTTCTAACTATTAGTAGTCACAGGAAAAACAATTTGAGTATGTAACCTGTCTGAAACCTCACCTCTAGTCAAGAGCTGCCAAATAACACAGTGATAATTCAGAGGAAAGGGACAGGGGGAAGGGAGATGGAGGAAGGAAATAGAAGAGGGAATAGGTAAAGAAGTTCTAGGAAAAGGGATAAAGGAGAAAAAGGGGAAGGAAAGAGAGAAATGAGAAGAGAATAGCTAAGAGTGGGAGATGTTCTTTAAGAACTCAGAAAAAAATTAAAATTTCTTAAATTGAGAAGCAAGCATAACATTAGCTATTAAATTAAGACTAGAATAAGAGAAACATATAGTCAATAAAACTTCAGCGAATAATATTGCCCCTCTTTGAAATGTCCTTCATTAAAGAAAACTTTCCCATTCTTCCCCCTATTTCTATCACTGCCCCAATTTGTGTTTGAATCTGACAGATTTGGGAATCTGACTTTGGGCTATCACTATAAGTATAACTTACTCACATTTTTTAACTCCAAAAGCTATTGCTGCTAGAATCCCTAAAGGTAGCTTTCCTGTGGGCCCTAATACACATTCAAAATTAGAATAACCTGGCCAGGAGCAGTGACTCACGCCTGTAATCCCAGCACTTTCGGAGGCTGAGGTGGGCGGATCACAAGGTCAGGGGATCGAGACCATCCTGGCCAAAATGGTGAAAGTGTGTCTCTACTAAAAATACAAAAATTAGCTGGGTGTGGTAGTGTGTGCCTGTAATCCCAGCTACATGGGAGGCTGAGGCAGGAGAATCACTTGAACCAGGGAGTCAGAGGTTGCAGTGAGCTGAGATCGTGCCACTGCACTCCAGCCTGGTGACAGAGCAGGACTCTGTCTCAAAAAACAAAAAACAAAAACAAACAAACAAAAAGAATAACCTATGTCCTTTAAATTCTTTTTTTCATTAATTTTAAAAATTTATATAGGTTAATCACGGTTTTAATTGCTATACAATGTATATACATGCACTGAAACACCACCGTGTATCACATAAATTCTTGAGACGGTAATTTAGTTAATAATTTTCCATTTCAACTCACTGTTCTAAACTCTGCTTTGTGCTGCTGGGATATGTGTCTGCAAACCACATTTCAACTTTGCTGGCTAATTCTCAGTTAGGCTTTGTTAACGGGAGCATTAGATGGAGGATTCAAGGTTGCAGCTATAGCAAAGCATCACATTGTGCTCCATAAATATATGTAATTATTATTTGTCAAATCAAAATAAAATTTTTAAGAAGAGAGAAAAAACTGTTTCTTCCTGTTTGTGTGTTGTTCCTGCCAGCTTAACCCTGGCAATGACTGTTCACTCTGGCAGTAGCAGTTCATTCCAGTGGCATCAGTCAATTACACTTCTAGCTTTTCCCACATTTCCCACAGCAGCCCGCTCAGAAATGCCAGCAGCTGACAGCCAGAGGTTTGAGTCTCAGCTCCATAGCTTCTTCCCTTGATTCCCCAAGTCCTGGGAGTAGTAGCTGCTTCTTGCAATTAATAACTCCGTGATACCTCAGTTTTCCTTTTTTGCCTTTTCAGGGCTCCAATACCTATTTAACTCTTTTTATATTAACCCTCTGTTAGAATTACTAGTGTGGTTTTTATCTCCTCACTAGACCTTGACTTACACAGTTCCTTCTCATCAAAGAAAGCCAAGAACATTTTTGTATATGATAATTATTTTTGAAATTTAGCAATCTCTCTACCCCATAGAAACCATTTATACCATGACAGACAGTGCTTACTCGGCTAGCACAAAGTTAGATATTTTAAATAGCTAGATTAAAATTAAACAAGAATGTAAAGTTGTAACATTAATACAGGTAGAGAAATAAATGTAATTATGGTGAGAAAAATGATGGAGTGACACCTACCTTTGTGGTGTTTGTGCCTAGTTGATGAAACATGACATCGTTTTGCTCTAGGACTGAAGCGAGTTATTACCTGTGCATGAGGCTATACAACTTGCTTCTGATCTTCAGAACTTAACAGGTGTCAGCATAACCCTCCTCTGCAATGCTAGACCCAAAATTTAAAGAAAAATTTTCCCTGTCTTTCTCCTGCCTCCTCCTCTGTCTCCCATATATATGTATGTCCCTCTGACCAGAGATTTCTTATAAGATTTGGCAATTAAACAAATCTTCCAGAAGCCCCAAGCCAAGAACAAGAGGATAAATAAAGTGAAAATTCCAAAGATTGAGATTTGAAACCTTAGCCTTGGAAAAAGGGGAGAAGTGGTTCACCCAGAACAAAAATAAAACCCCAGAGTCACTCAATTAGATTTACAGAGAGATCTGGAAAGTACAGGTTGAAGGACTGGCTTAAAAAAAAAATGAGACTGTTCACCCTTTACATCTTTGTGGGTCAAGTTTTTATACACATTTCTCTACTTAACCCTCATTACAACCTACAGAAGCACTTAATGACCAATTTATGCATGATCACACAGCAAATAAACAGTAGCGCTCGATTAAAACTCAGATCTGTCTAACTCCATAATCTCTGCTCTTGACACGATTCAATACTGCATCCTGTTGGGAGGAGATAAAGGCAATTACAAGGGATGATGTAGGAGTGGGACACTGATTATCAGCATGATGGAGAGAGGGGCTGCAGGGATAGACAGTAGGTAGACAGACAGACAGACAGACAGATAGGTAATTACATCTTACTTACCTCTCTGTTCCTGATCTTAGACCAGCTTAAATGCACCTTCTACTCCCCTCAATGGACAACACAATAAAAGATCCAACCCAACATTTCCGGATGTAGGAAATATTGAATGTGTCAGTGCACCAAGGTTGGTGTCTTTTCATGATGCTCAAAACCAGGGAGCTCTAGCAGAAACTGAATTCTATTGTCACAGGCCTATTATAAATTTACAAAGTTAAGCTCTTGCATAATATTCAATCATTCTTTCTGAAAAGTTCATAAAATATTTCACAGTTCTTCGGCATATGGATAAATCTTTCATAGCTGACAGAAACAGATAGAAATAAGTCACAAGACAAGAGGAAATAGACTACAATAAAATTGTCAATATTTCCCAGGTGCCATTTTAAGAGAAAGTGTGATGCAAGGAAACTCTAAGCTGTGAGAATTCTTTCTATACTTTTAAAATCACCCTTTTAAAATGCACATTTGGTCAGAAACTCAAAATAGAACCATTTAAATTAGTAGTATTAAATATAAAAAGAGAATGGGGAAATATCGTAAATGTCTTTCAGGGAAATAACTACAAGTTAGCAAAATAGCATGTAAAGCAATTATATAAATGAGGTTTTCATTCTAAGCTAATGGCTTGAGTGAGGTTACAAGTGGTTGGCTGTGAGTGAAAGAAAAACAGAAAAGAGAACTCTGTGTCTCTTGTTGTATGTGGCAATCCAGGGTGCATATGACTCTACAGAGAGGAATTACTTGATGTTATTGCATAATCAAATAACCCTCACAGAGATGTCCCGAGGCTACACCACAGCTTCCCATTTTCCTGCCTTGGGATCTTCTGATCCGTAAATTCTCCCCAAGCTAATTTTGCCTGTGTTGACATGACGTGAGAACTTTGTTTTGTTTTATTTTTGCATTCCAAACTATACATCTGTCTTTGGATTTTTTTTTTTTTTGAGGCCTCCTCTTAACCTGCTGGTCTCACACTAAATGCCCCACTAGAGGAAGGGAATACAATGGCTCTACTTTGCATGTTTCCTATTTGGTCCATCAGATGTCACATGAGGCATAAATCTTGGCAGAATTAAGTGGGTTTCATATAAACTTTAAAAGTATATCTCAAATAAAATAATATAGACTTATTCTTCAGAAATCAGGGAATCCGTCATATGACACAATGCAACAACAGCCGAGACATTAAAAGAGTTTGAATGAAGGTGGTAGCACTTAGAATGAAAATAATAATAATAGACAAGCTTTAGTGAGCTAAACTTACTATGCTGGGCAGTCATCTGAGGTCATAACATACATTATGTTTTAATCATCAAAATGATTCTGTGATATCATATGCTAATAATATTACCTTCCCCAATTTACAAATGAGGGAACCAAGGATCAGAAGCTTAAAAACATTGCCCAAAGTCACAGAGCTAGATCATAGTAAACTCAAGCAGTTTGTCTCCAGAGGCCACACCCTTAACCACTCTGCACATTGCCTCTCAGTATGGGTAGAAAGAGCAAGAAATGCCACTTAGGTGGATTGCACCTAATGGCAACTAACTATTAATAGATACAGGAAAATGGAGGGGGGTAAATATGACTCCAAAGTTAGAGGACAAGAAGAATGCTGTCACCAGAGGAAATGAAGAGACTTTGGGAAATGCTGAGTTTAAGTTCCAGCACAACTACCAGGTTGAACTCTCAAGCAAACATCTAGACATACTTATTCAGAGCTCAGAGGGAGGGCCCGAAATAGAAATTTGGGAGTAATCTTCACAGAGGTGATATGTAGAGATAAGAAATGGGAAAGATACCCAAGGAAAATAATGGAAAACAAGATATATAACCTGAGTGAACGTTTCCATTGAGATGGTAGAAATAATGGTAGAAAACTGGGACAGGGCTGTAGTCCAGTAGAAAGAAAATTTTAAGGGACAGAGGTCAAATACTCTGTAAGACAGAAAAATGAGAACTGAGATAGTCTTCCGCATTTGACATTTAGAAGGTACATCAAGAACTTCAAGACAGTGGTTTCATTTAGTGGTAAATATTTTTATTATATATGCAATGTAGATAAAGGCAAAGTAAAAGATATATTCATCAAATCTATAGATGTCATAAGGAAATAAACATTAATGCCAAATGACTAAACATTGAAAAAATATTTAATGTACTATAAGGAAAGCCAAAGTTCACATAATAAAATTTAGCAGGGGAAGGAAAATATTGCATATAGTCCAGAAAATAAATTTCCCACAAAAGCTATCAGAAAGTGAATTATCAGTAATTCATTTAAAAATTTTTTAATTAAAATTTTTATTTTATTATAAAGCGACTATAATCACATTATGAAATATTTATTCAAATAGATTTTTAAAACCAAGAAAAATAACCTTATATAATTTCAACACCTTAACAAGATCAGGGTCAGCATTGGTAGGTTTACTTATAAGTCTTTGGTTTCATCTCTATGTTTCATGCAGGGAAGCAATGTAGGGTAGATACAATTTTATATATGACTTTTTTCACTTAACATGATATCACTTGAAACTTACATACTATAATATTATATTCATATTTATATGTCTTAATGGCTATATAATAATTTTCCAACTAGTTAATACACCAAAATGTGATTATCCAATCACATTTTGAAAAAAAAAAAAAAACCCCAATTTTTTTTTTTTTGAGACGGAGTTTCACTCCTGTTGACCAGGCTGGAGTGCAATGGTGCAATCTCCACGCACCACAACCTCTGCCTCCTGGGTTCAAGAGATTCTCCTGCCTCAGCCTGCCCAGTAGCTGGGATTACAGGCATGTGCCACCACACCCGGCTAATTTTTGTATTTTTAGTAGAGATGGGGTTTCTCCATGTTGGTCAGGCTGGTCTTGAACTCCCGACCTCAGGTGATCCGCCCACCTTAGCCTCCCAAAGTGCTGGGATTATAGGTGTGAGCCACCATGCCCAGCCCCAATCCTCTAATTTTTTAGAGGATTTTTAACATTATTTTTAACATCATTTAACATTATTTGTTTTCAATTTTTCATTTGGGATGCAAAATTATACTGACTTTGTGAATCCAGTTGGATAATTTTAGTATTTTTTATTTGCAAATGTTACATGGAGTCACCTATAAAAACAACATATATCCACAGTCTCAAGAAACAATTCCTTAACAGCACTTCTAAATTTGTTCACCATTTGTTGAATTTTTTTCAAGTCTCTAACTTATTATTTAAATTCTGGTGTTTCATATTATCCCAGGATTTTTCCCATTTAATTTTGATTCTATAGATTTATTAGCCTAGAATTGTATTTTGCAGGAGGCAATAATTTTTTTCTATAGAGGGGCAAATGGCAAATATTAAAGGTTTTATGATCTATACTATCTCTGTCTGACTAATCAACTCTGCTGTTATATACAGAAACAGATTATGTAATCAAATGAGAATGGCTGTGTTTCAATAAAATATTATTTGACATAAATTTAAAATTTTATTATTTTCGATGCCATTTTTTGACATATAAATCTGGAAAATCATTCTAAGTTCATATTTCTTCCAAGGTGAAGGTCATACTGCTGTCTGACTCCCTCTACCACTCAGAAAGAAATAGTCTCTAATGGCCCTGTTTAGACTGTAGAGATAACATGTACCTTTTCTGGGCATGCGACTCTGACCTTTTTCCAAGTAACCCAAAAAGCTGTTAGTTTTGAGTGGCACTCAGAACAAGACACAGCACCGCAACTTTTCCAGGATGACCTGCAAGCTGCTCTGAGACTTGGGTTATACGATCCAGTTAAACCACTGGTGCTTCAAGTCTCTTTGGCAGATAGGAATGCTGTACAGAGCTTTTATCAGGCCCTTATAGGTAAATCACAGCACAGATCTGTTAGATCTTAAGCAACGCTCTGCCTTCCTCTAGAGATCATGATCCTCCTTTTGTCATACTATAAGGCCTTAGTAGAGGTGAATACTTGATCATCAACCATAAAGTTACCACATGACCTGAGATTCCTATCATGGATTGAGTGTTGTCTGAATCATCACACCATAAATTTGGGCCTGTGCTGTAGTTTCATCATCAAATAGAAGTAGAATATTCAAAATCAGGCTTGAGAGGCCCTGAACCTACAAGTAAGCTGCATGAGCAAGTGACTCAGATATCCATGGACCCTATTCCTGCTACGTTATCTCCTCTCGTCTCTTCTCTTGCAACCTGCATCTGTATTCTCATGGGAAGCGCCTGTGACCAGTTGACTAAGGAAGAAAAAAATTGGCTAGGTTTAGAGATGGTTCTACATGATATGCTCGTCATACCCAAAATAGACAAGTACAATCCTACAGCTCACTCTGAAGAGACCATGAAAGAAAATCAGGAAGTTACATCTTCTCAATAAACATGATTTCAAGCAGATATGATTGTTTGCATTGCCTGGAAAGAGAGATTGCCAGTGATGTGTCCCATTTCATGAATGGAGGCTGATAGTTTTCCCAGCCGCCCAGGAACTTTCTGCAACTCAAAAAATGCAGAGCACCAGAGGCTGCTCCTCACACTATCCATTCTTACAATGGATTATACCTTCCAGAACCCCATGCCCCACTGCCTGTTCCCTTCACCAAAGGCCATGTTTCATATACTAGAAATTATAGTCCCTGAATAAATATAGAAAGATAATATTGTAAGGATGGTCTGGAAAGAAGTAAATTGGCCTTGTTCAACTTATAAAACAATTCTTATACAACGATATATTTGCTACTGGCTTTCTACTTGATGGAAGTTTGTATCTCTGAACAGTAGATAAGTAGTAGAAGAAATAGAAAGTTATGCTTTTTATATCTGAGATTCCTGTTTTGATTCAGGCCTCATTCACTTTTAGCAATTCAAGACCTCGTCTATAGTCTAAAATAAAATTGGTTAATTTTTTACATGAAGGCATTTTCAAAATTATTTTGATTGAAAATATGGGGGAAAATTAAGTGATGCTGGATAAATGATATTGTAACAAGTAATAGCTACTTCTTCAATAGCAGGGACTTTAATTAAATAATTTATCTAGAAGAGTACATCCTGGATGCCGAAAGAACTGGAAGCCATGCTATGTGAACAGTAGTAGAGGTAACACTTTACACCCAACAAAGAGCAGACAAACATCTGAGGCACCATGACAGAATGGCTGCCTTCAAATACTTAAAGATATTTGAGATAAGAGATAGATCGAAGTATCAAAAAGTAGACCTATCAATTGATACAACTGATTAAATTAAAATGTATGTTTTGATTCAATACAAAAAAAAGAGCTGCTCTAAAGAATTATTCAAGCAGAGGCTGGATATCAACTATCATGGATTCTATAAAAGGGATCCTTGCACTGAGTAGAAGGTTGGTCTATTCTACGTAATAATCTAAGGTCTCACCAATGTTTTAATTTCAGGAGAAAAACAATTCCTCTGAACTAGAAAAGAGGGAGTTTATTCTATTCTAACCTGTAACACTGTTTTTTTTTTTTTAAATGAATTATTGAATGAGGATTTTGTGACTGCAAAATAGCAAGTGACATTTTAGAAGGCTTGTTTGCTAATTGGTAGGCAAATAAGTATTCCTATAAATTCCTCTAGACCAAATGACAAGTAGAAAGATGTTTCCTGGAATATCTCCCCTAAGCCACCTAATATATAACTAAGTTCTGACGCATATGGTAAAAGTCAGTCTCATTTGGCAGAGAAACTCAACACACCATGGGAAGAATCACAAGACTTAACCATATTGTGGATTAAATTTTTCTTTTAAAACTTGCTAAAAGAAATATTTTTGAAGCACTGACTTTCTGGATATTGAATGCTTAGATACTGGAAATACTTAGAAATGTGATACACCTGCTTTTCTTCAAAGACTTCCAGACTCAAGAGTCCAATTATGGTCATTTGGAAGAACTATGGTTTCTGATCATTAATTCTACACACATTGTTTGGTTCTGTAGGTTTTATATATGAACGTAAGCAAAGTGAAGCAAAAGAGAAATGAATCAGTGGTTCAAAATTCTCTTACATTCAGTCTATCCAAGTGGCAGGAGATATGTCCACCGTGTGAGTCGACTCTCAGGGTCTCACACATAGACTCCTAAAATGTACCATCTTTTGAATTATCCAGGTTTATCAAGCTCCTAGTAACTTTACTTGATGGTACTAAAGAAAAAAATAATCTCTAACCTCTAACACTATCATTCATACTTGGTGTGATGGTTAATATTAACTGTCAACTTGACTGAAGGATGCAAAGTATTGTTTCTGGGTGTATCCTGGTGTTTCTGGGTGTTGCCAGAAGAGATTAACATTTGAGTCAGAGGACTTGGAGAGAAAGACTCATTCTGAGGAAGACCACCCACAATGTGGGTAGACACCATCCAATCTGCTGCCAGCACAGCTAGAAAAAGGCAGAAGGTGGAAGAGCTGACTTGCTGAGTCTTCCAGCTTTCATCATTCTCCCGTGCTGGATGCTTCCTGCCCTTGAACATCAGACTACAAGTTCTTTAGCTTTTGGGCTCTTGGACTTACATCAGTGTTTGCCAAGGGCTCTCCAGCCTTCAACCACAGACTGAAGGTTACACTTTTGGCTTCCCTACTTTTGAAGGACTTGGGCTGGCTTCATTGCTCCTCACTTTGCACATGGTCTGTTGTGGGACTCCACCTTGTCATCATCTGAGTCAATTCTCCTTAATAAACTCCCCTTCATATAGACATCTATCCTATATATAGGATAGATATATCTATACAGGATATATAGACATCTATCCTATAGACATCTGTCCCTCTAGGGAACCCTGACTAATATACTTGGTAACCTTGGCACAAACCCTTTTATGGATGTCTTTTTCCAAGCCCCCATTCCTTTCTAATTGACTCCCTCTCTCCACCCTACCTCTCTACTAGTTCCTTCACTGACCTCAAGAGTATCTCTGTTCTGAGTAAATTGTCAACGTCCTCCATTTTTACTGGTACACTTTTCCAATTCTTCTCCTTCATCTCAGCCAGCCTCTACGATAAACATTAGTCTTCACATTAAGTTCAATATAATTGTCAAAGAGGAAGAGTTTTACTTAATGTATTGTCTTTATCAATTAGTAACCACCTTTTTTTGACAATTATCTAATGTGTTTCTAGTATATACTTGCCCTGAATTTCTTTCCTCCAGCCAATACCTTCTTCTCCATTCATTTTCATTTGTATTCTCCTCATCACCTGGATAAAGTAATCCAAGGCTGATGTTTCATTAGCCCTCTTTCTCTCTCCAACCACTAATCAAGTTCTATTAATCCATTCTTCACTAATATCACTCACATCTGTTCTTTCTTTGCATTTCTAAAACATCTCCATAGTTCCAGTTATTGCCTGTCACTATGGCCATTGCTTCCTATTTAGGATCCCCTCTTGAAGTTTATCTCAAATCCCTTTAACCCTACATATGACCTCTAAATAAATCACTTTTTGATCAGTAACATGGATGCCTCTCTGCTCCTAGTAACTTTACTTGATGGTACTAAAGTAAATTCATTTAAAACCTTTGGCTTAACATTCAAGGCCCCACGTGCTGCACATCTACCTACCAATCCACACATACAGCCACCAAACAGATATGCCTCGAGTTCCTGCTTAAAGATCTTCAGTCATTTTTCAATGCCTAAAGAATTCAGTCCTGGGGAATATGTAGGTGCAATGTTTCTTCTCCACTCCTCTTGTCTTCTGAACACTCTAGGTCTTTTAACCTACTTCTTAATCCTCTTCATTGAAGTAGCATTCATTTTCTGATGGAGAAGTTTGAGAAAGACTAATTGCTTTCTCTTCTTTCTCAATGGAACTCTTAGAGGCAGATACTCTGTCCTGCTCCTCCTAACAATACTCTGTATGAGGTATGTGGCTGTTCAGTGCTGCCTTTGACAAAGTGAATAAATCTGCCTAATTCTGGGCTTCAGTCCAAGGAAGACCACCATCGCCACATATCTATGCTATTTTCTCTCATGTGAGCCTTATTGTTAAGAAAGCGGATATTTAGTTTTGCTGACTCCATTGTATCATGTCATTTACAGGCCCCCTCAAAGTCCAAGACACTTAATGTTTCTTATTTTGCCCACCTTTGGCATCATCTCTATCACTGTCTTTGTGTATCCTGTGCACCTGTCATGCTATTTGTCACTTCCCAGATGTGCTTGCTTGTGCTCATCAACATAGCTGTGAATATGTCATTTCTTCTATTTGTGAAGCTCTTGCCCATTATTCAAAAGCATCAAGACAATTAGTATTTTATTACACTCACAGCTTATTTTACGATGCTTCCCAGTTATTGTATTTTTTTACAAATTGAAGGTTTGTGGCAATCTGGTGTCAAGCAAGCCTATTGACACCACTTTTCCAACAATGTGTGCTCACTTCATGTCTCTGTGTGATATTTTGGTAATTCTTATCAAATTCACACATAACAATATTAACTTTAAATGTAAATGGGCTAAATGCTCCAATTAAAAGACACAGACTGGCAAACTGGAGAAGGAGTCTAGACCCATCAGTGTGCTGTACTCAGGAAACCCATCTCACGTGCAGAGACACAAATAGACTCAAAATAAAGGGATGGAGGAAGATCTATCAAGCAAATGGAAAACAAAAAAAGGCAGGGGTTGCAATCCTAGTCTCTAATAAAATAGACTTTAAACCAACAAAGATCAAAAGAGACAAAGAAGGCCATTACATAATGGTAAAGGGATCAATTCAACAAGAAGAGCTAACTATCCTAAATATATATGCACCCAAAACAGGAGCACCCAGATTCATAAAGCAAGTCCTGAGTGACCTACACACAATAATAATGGGAGATTTTAACACCCCACTGTCAACATTAGACAGATCAATGAGACAGAATGTTAACAAGGATATCCAGGAATTGAACTCAGCTCTGCACAAAGGGACCTAATAGACATCTACAGAACTCTCCACCCCAAATCAACAGAATATACATTTTTTTCAGCACCACACCACACCTATTCCAAAATTCACCACATAGTTGGAAGTAAAGCTCTCCTCAGCAAATGTAAAAAAACAGAAATTATAACAAACTGTCTCTCAGACCACAGTGCAATCAAACTAGAACTCAGGATTAAGAAACTCACTCAAAACCACTCAACTACATGGAAACTGAACAACCTGCTCCTGAATGACTACTGGGTACATAATGAAATGAAGGCAGAAATAAAGATGTTCTTTGAAACCAATGAGAACAAAGACACAACATACCAGAATCTCTGGGACACATTCAAAGCAGTGTGTAGAGGGAAATTTAGAGCACTAAATGCCCACAAGAGAAAGCAGGAAAGATCCAAAATTGACACTCTAACATCACAATTAAAAGAACTAGAAAAGCAAGAGCAAACACATTCAAAAGCTAGCAGAAGGCTAGAAATAACTAATATCAGAGCAGAACTGAAGGAAATAGAGACACAAAAAACCCTTCAAAAAATTAATGAATGCAGGAGCTGGTTTTTCGAAAAGATCAACAAAATTGATAGACCGCTAGCAAGACTAATAAATAAGAAAAGAGAGAAGAATCAAATAGATGCAACAAAAAATGAAAAAGGGGATATCACCACCAATCCCACAGAAATACAATCTATCATCAGAGATTACTACAAACACCTCTATGCAAATAAACTAGAAAATCTAGAAGAAATGGATAAATTCCTCGACAAACACACCCTCCCAAGACTAAACCAGGAAGAAGTTGAATCTCTGAATAGACCAATAACAGGCTCTGAAATTGTGGCAATAATCAATAGCTTACCAACTAAAAAGAGTCCAGGACCTGATGGATTCACAGCCGAATTCTACCAGAGGTACAAGGAGGAACAGGTACCATTCCTTCTGAAACTATTCCAATGGATAGAAAAAGAGGGAATCTTCCCTAACACATTTTATGAGGCAAGCATCGTCCTGATACCAAAGCCTGGCAGAGACATAAATAAAAAAGAGAATTTCAGACCAATATCCTTGATGAACATTGATGCAAAAATCCTCAATAAAATACTGGCAAACCGAATGCAGCAGCATGTCACAAAGCTTATCCACCATGATCAAGTGGGCTTCATCCCTGGGATGCAAGGCTGGTTCAACATACCCAAATCAATAAATGTAATCCAGCATATAAACAGAACCAAAGACAAAAACCACATGATTATCTCAATAGATCCAGAAAAGGCCTTTGACAAAATTCAACAACCTTCATGCTAAAAACTCTCAATAAATTAGGTATTGATGGGATGTATCTCAAAATCATAAGAGCTATCTATGACAAACCTACAGCCAATATCATACTGAATGGGCAAAAACTGGAAGCATTCCCTTTGAAAACTGGCACAAGACAGGGATGCCCTCTCTCACCACTCCTATTCAACATAGTGCTGGAAGTTCTGGCCAGGGCAATCAGGCAGGAGAAGGAAATAAAGGATATTCAATTAGGAAAAGAGGAAGTCAAATTGTCCCTGTTTGCAGATGACATGATTGTATATCTAGAAAACCCCATTGTCTCAGCCCAACATCTCCTTAAGCTGATAAGCAAATTCAGCAAAGTCTCAGGATACAAAATCAATGTACGAAAATCACAAGCATTCTTGTATACCAATCACAGACAAACAGAGAGCCAAATCATGAGTGAACTCCCATTCACAATTCCTTCAAAGAGAATAAAATACCTAGGAATCCAACTTACGAGGGATGTGAAGGACCTCTTCAAGGAGAACTACAAACCACTGCTCAATGAAATAAAAGAGGATACAAACAAATGGAAGAACATTCCATGCTCATGGGTTGGAAGAATCAATATCGTGAAAATGGCCATACTGCCCAAGGTAATTTTTAGATTCAATGCCATCCCCATCAAGCTACCAATGACTTTCTTCACAGAATTGGAAAAAACTACTTTAAAGTTCACATGGAACCAAAAAAGAGCCCACATCGCCAAGTCAATCCTAAGCCAAAAGAACAAAGATGGAGGCATCATGCTACCTGACTTCAAACTATACTACAAGGCTACAGTAACCAAAACAGCATGGTACTGGTACCACAGCAGAGACATAGATCAATGGAACAGAACAGAGCCCTCAGAAATAATGCTGCATATCTACAACTATCTGATCTTTGACAAATCTGACAAAAACAAGAAATGGGGAAAGGATTCCCTATTTAATAAATGGTGCTGGGAAAACTGGCTAGCCATATGTAGAAAGCTGAAACTGGATCCCTTCCTTACACCTTATACAAAAATTAATTCAAGATGGATTAAAGACTTATATGTTAGACCTAAAACCATAAAAACCCTAGAAGAAAACCTAGACAATACCATTCAGGACATAGGCGTGGGCAAAGACTTCATGTCTAAAACACCAAAAGCAGTGGCAACAAAAGCCAAAATTGACAAATGGGATCTAATTAAACTAAAGAGCTTCTGCACAGCAAAAGAAACTACCTTCAGAGTGAACAGGCAACCTACAGAATGGGAGAAAATTTTTGCAACCTACTCATCTGACAAAGGGCTAATACCCAGAATCTACAATGAACTCAAACAAATGTACAAGAAAAAAACAAACAACCCCATCAAAAAGTGGGCGAAGGACATGAACAGACACTTCTCAAAAGAAGACATTTATGCAGCCAAAAAACACATGAAAAAGTGCTCATCATCACTGGCCATCAGAGAAATGCAAATCAAAACCACAGTGAGATACCATCTCACACCAGTTAGAATGGCCATCATTAAAAAGTCAGGAAACAACAGGTGCTGGAGAGGATGTGGAGAAATAGGAACACTTTGACACTGTTGGTGGGACTGTAAACTAGTTCAACCATTGTGGAAGTCAGTGTGGCGATTCCTCAGGGATCTAGAACTAGAAATACCATTTGACCCAGCCATCCCATTACTGGGTATATACCCAAAGGACTATAAATCATGCTGCTATAAAGACACATGCACACGTATGTTTATTGCGAAACTATTCACAATAGCAAAGAGTTGGAACCAACCCAAATGTCCAACAACGATAGACTGGATTAAGAAAATGTGGCACATATTCACCATGGAATACTATGCAGCCATAAGAAATGATGAGTTCATGTCCTTTGTAGGGACATGGATGAAACTGGAAAACATCATTCTCAGTAAACTATCGCAAGGACAAAAAACCAAACACCACATGTTCTCACTCATAGGTGGGAATTGAACAATGAGAACTCATGGACACAGGAAGGGGAACATCACACTCTGGGGACTGTTGTGGGGTGGGGGGAGGGGGGAGGGACAGCATTAGGAGATATACCTAATGCTAAATGACGAGTTAATGGGTGCAGCAAACCAACATGGCACATGGATACATATGTAACAAACCTGCACATTGTGCACATGTACCCTAAAACCTAAAGTATAATAATAAAATAAAATAAAAAAGAAATATTTCAAACTTTTTAATTATTATATCGGTTATGTTAATCTGTGATCAGGGATCTTTGATGGTACCACCATAACTGTTTTGGTGCACCTTGAATTGTGTCCATATAAGATGGCAAACTTAGTAAATGTATGTGTTCTGACTGCTCACTGACCAATCATTCCCTCATTTCTCTCCCTCTCCTCAGGCCTTCTTTTTCCCTGAGACACAATAATACTAAATTTAGGCCAATAAATAACCCTACAATGACCTCTAAGTCTTCAAGTGACAGAAAGAGTCGCATGTTTCCCACTTTAAGTCAAAAGCTAGAAATAATTAAGCTTAATGAAGAAAGCATAGTGAAAGCTGAGAAAGGCTGAATGTTAGGCCTCTTGTATCAAATAATTAGCTAAGTTGTAAATACACAGAAAAAGTTCTTGAAGAAAATTAAAAGTGCTATTCCATAAATTATAAGAAAGTGAAACAAACAGCCTTATTGCTCATATGGAGAAAGTTTCGGTAGTCCAAATAGAAGATCAAACGAGCCATAATATTCCCTTAAGCCAAAGCTTAATTCAGAGAACCCCCTAACTCTCTCCAATTCCATGAAGGCTGAGGGAAGTGAGAAAGCTGCAGAAGAAAAGTTGAAATCTAACAGAGGTTGGTTCACAAGGTTGAAGGAAAGAATTCATTTCCATAATATAAAAGTCCAAGATGAAACAGCAAATGCTGATACAAAACTTCAGCAAATTATGCAGAAGTTCTAGCTAAGACAATTGATGAGGGTGGCTACACAGCCACCATTGTAGATTTTCAAATCATTAAACATTCTTAATGTAGACCAAAAAAAAGCCTTATTGGGAAAAAGATACTATCTAGGACATTCAGAGCTAAGGAGAAGTCAATGCCTTGCTTCAAATCTCCAAAAGACAAGCCTACTCTCTTGTTAGGGGCTAATTCAGCTGGTAAATAAGTTAAAGCCAATGCTTATTTACTATTCTGAAAATCCCAGGGGCCTTAAGAATTATATTAAATCTACTCTGCCTGTGCTCTTCAAATGGAACAACAAAGCCTGGATAACAGTACAACTGTTTACAGCATGTTTTCTCAATATTTTAAGCCCAATGTTGAGAATTAATGCTTATAATAAATATCTTTTCAAAATATTATTGCTCCTTGACAATGCACTTGGTCACTCAAGAGCTCTAATAGAGATGTACAAGGAGATTAATGCTGTTTTTATACCTGCTAACACACACCCATTCTGCAGCCCATCAGTCAAGGAGTAATTTTGACTTTAAAATCTTACTATTTAAGAAATATATTTTGTGAGGCTATAAGTGCCATGGATAGTGATTTATCTGATGAATCTGGGTGAAGTAAATTGAAAACCTTCTGGAAAGAATTCACCATTCTAGATGCCATTAAGAACATTCGTGATTCATGAGAGAAGGTTAAAATATCAACATTAACAGGAATTTAAAAGAAGTTTATTCCAACCCTCATGGATGACTTGGAGGGGTTCAAGACAGGAGGAGAAAGTAACTGCTTGTGTGGTGGAAATAGAAAGATAATTAGAATTAGAAGTGAAGCCTAAAGATGTGACTGAATTGCTGAAATCTCATGATAGAACTTGAATGAATGAGGAGTTGCTTCTTACGGATAAGCAAAAGAAAAGTGCTTTCTTGAGATGGAATCTATTTGTGGTGAAGATGCTGTGGATATTGTTGAAATGATAAAAATGATTTAGAATATCACATAAATTTAGTTAATAAAGCAGCAGCAGGGTTTGAGAGGATTGACTCCAATTTTGAAAAATATTCTATTGTGGGTAAAATACTATCAAACAGCGTCACATGCTACAGAGAAATCTTTTGTGAAAAAAAAGAGTCAATTGATATGCCAAACATTATTGTTGGCATACAACTTCAAGACTTCCAACTTGTTGGTTTACTTCAAGAAGCTGTCACAGCCAACCAAACCTTCAGCAACCATCACCCTGATAGTTAGCAGTCATTGACATTGAGGAAAGACCCTTCACCAGCAAAAAAAAAAAAAAAAAAAGAAACTATGGCTTGCTGAAGCCTCAGATGATAGCACTTTTTAGCAATAAATTATTTTTAACTAAGGTATATACGTTTTTAGACACAATGCTGTTGCACACTTAATAGACCTCAGTATAATGTAAAAATAACTTTTATATACACTGAGAAACTAAAAAAATCACGTGACTTGCTTTTTGTGATAGTTCACTTTATTGTGGTGGTCTGGAACCAAACCCACAGTATCTCTGAGGTATGCCAATACTTCCTACAAAGTGTATAACATATATCATATCATATCTTAGTATGTCATACCATATAGGAGTAATGCAAATTCCACCAAAAAGCCATCATCTAAAAACACCACTATACACACTCGAGATTCAATACAACTACAATTACCCTCAAAAAGTGTAATAATGGGCAAATTGAACAGTTAAAAGTTGAGATGGAATTTAGATTTAATGCATGAATTCTGCCCCAGACCATAGCTGCCCCTTGCCATATGGCTCCTAAGGGAAGAAGAACACAGGGAATCCTGAAGGGGGTGAAAAAACTAACTTCATTTTTAGCTGGGTTTGGAGCCCTAAACTTAAGCGAAGCCTACTCTAGGAAGCTGAAATTTGCTGTGTATTACACTAAAGACCTAAGGGGCCTCTAATTCCACACTGGAACTTCAGGTCTTAGTCTCTCTAGCCAACTAAAGAGGGAGAGACAGGAAACAGCTAACTCTAGAGGAGACCCTGAGTCTGGAGGAGACCATACTGGAGATGTACCTGAGGAGTCATTTGCCTAGAGCTGGTATTGCATGTTTTGAAACTACCAGATGAAATCATCCCGTCTGTGCGTGAATGGGAAAGAAAGATCAAAACCGAGCCCTGAGGAGATGAGGAAGCACCATCTAAGATTGAAGGAGTATCCAGAATGAGTAAAATAGTGAGTTTATGCTATCCCTGGAGCCAAGAGAGAAAAAAAATACTTCGAGTGTATATTCTATTATTCAAATTCTACTAATGGTCAAACAACAAGAGGACTGAGAAATGGCCACTAGGTTTAGTAACATTGAGAATTGGTGACTTTGCTTACTCAATAGTGATGGTGGAAGTCCCTGTTTGACCACCAACTAGCTACGTCATCATGGGCAATCTTTGATTTTTTATCTCTTAAAACTATAGTCTGGAAGTCATAATAACAATAATAATAATAACTCCTAATTCTGTGGGTAGTTTTGCATATTAAATGAGATGACACATAAAATGCTCAACGTAAGGCCTGTCACAACACAAGCATTCAAATATTAGCTGGCTATTAGGCCTGGAAGGGTAGCAGAGGTCAAGGGCAAATCAATCTCCCTTGCTCTTATTTCTCACATGGGCACCATGAGATATTTCATAGTTGTTTCCCCACTTACATCAAACTAGTGCTTCGGCTTTCTAACTCTTTTATTCTCTCCTCCCTAGGATAAATCTTAGGAGTTATCCTTTCCCCTACAGTTATGCATTTGCACAATTAAATTCACAGCATTTCCATGAGGCAAAGCAGCATAATGTGTCCTAAGTAGCTCCAGTTGCTTTTTAAGCAAATGTACTTTTGTACAAGAAACGAAGAAGCTGAACATCTCTTTTTCATCTGAAACTCAAACCCCAAAGTACTACTGCCAACCTAAGCAGTTTTTAGTTACCGCCGAATACATACACACACAGTAAATATGCATATGCAGTAACTGTGGAACATGTAACCTTCAAATTTATTGTACCTAATAAAATTGTGTGCTGAAATGGTCCTATCTGCCCACATGTCTGTGGTAGAATGCTGGTGACCTAATAAAAAAAAAACTTTAATTCCCATTTGACATTCTTCATAGTAGTAATCTCTGTGCTGACAGGTGGCTAGTAATTTCAAAAGTAATTATGGAGATACTATCTGCAGATGTTTGGGAATTTATTACAAAGTCTTGTAAATGGGTGCCATAGGAATATGTGGAAAATGATGGCTGATGTAACTTTTATTTTAAAGAGACAGTCTCCTTAGGAACATCTGGAAGACCTTGTGTGTGAAAGAATTAGAGGTGGGTAACAGGGACCATGCAGAGAACCTTGGCATTTCATAAGTACACACAGCTTCACAATGTCAGCAAGACATTCATTTCGTGCAAAGATTCTAAGTTTTTACCCTACATCACCTCCCTCTTCGGCTCAACTTCAGGACAGGAGCCAGATGGATAATTTCTCTCTATTCTTTTTCCAACAAAAGAACAAACCAGGACAATATATCAAGTTTATAACCGCTAGCAAAAGTCCATGGGTGTGCATAGATATATTTTCTTCCTACAAGTATTCTGTAAATGAAATGTTCTGCATGTAACTGGAGTATAACTGCTGGTTATTCAGCTTCTCAAATGATAATAATTTTGAAAAAGTATAAGTATTATTTTTCTGGACCTCCATTTTGCTAAACAAATTAAAATAATGCCTATATACCCAAGGTGTACAGGGTCTTATCCAAAGGCAGCTTTCTATTAATTAACTATGAATTATATTTGACATTATTATTCACAATATAAAATGTATTAGCATAATATATCCCTGCCATGGTCAAATATTTCACTATTAATAATAACACAAGCCCTATAAGATGTGTAGATCAATGCATTATATGAATAATTTGTCCCCTAGTAATATCATGTTTCTGGGATTATTTCTCTTTAAAGCTCACACTTTTTTACTTTAGCAGAGTAAGAGAGCTTTATCCATAAAAATGCCCTCTTCTCTATTGCTGGTAATCACTTATCTGAAGTAAAATATTTAAACATTTATTCTTTATATTGTAGCCCTAAATTTTACTTAAAACAGTCATGTCCCTTGCTGACAATATTCTTCAAAATTTCAATTCAAAAATTAGTAACTCAAATAGTTTGATAACTTGTAACTGCAAGCTCTTCTTCAGAGATATTAAATACTATAAAGTGCATTTATATGGTACTTTGTGAAGCAATTTTACCTTTTATTATTTAGGTTTCACTATAATCTAGAGAAATAGGCAAGGTTGATTATTCTAGTTTCATCATCCTTGAAAGCGAAGCTAAGAAAATAAAACAGCTTTTTGGACTACATGCCTAGCAGACATACAAACCAGGGAACATAAACTGAGATCTGATTCCTAATTGATCACTTTTGACTACTTATGTAGCTTCTGCAGCAAAAAAAAAAAAAAAAAAAAAAAAAAAAAAAAAAAAAGTCACATTCTGAAAAGGACACTTCACTTTCAAAATATCCAGCTCTTTCCGCCAGTTATCCACACTGGTTTTTGTGGATTAAGGGGTTAATCTTACCCAAAGAAAGTTCTGACTTTTGCCCTCATTACCTGGGAGGCAATCTCCAGGAAGAGTATCTTTGTTTACTTGGGGCCTTGGCCACCAAACAGTCAAACAATGTGATTTATGATGGGGGCTTTGAGACACATGGCATCTATGCCTAGGGAGATGAAGACTAAGGGGCAGCCATTCAGGCAGTCAACCATGGGGCCCCAGTAAAACTCTGGACATCAACGCTCAGATGAGCTTCTCTGGTTGGCAATATTCTGTACGTGCTGTCACAGTTGTCACACATCCTTGCTGGTAAGGTAATGTTGGTCATGACTCCACAGGGAGAGAACAATGGAAACTCCACATTTGGTACTTTTCTGGGCTCTTCCCTATGCACTTCTTCCCTTGGCAGATTTTAATTGGTATTCTTCACTATAATAAACCATAACTCTTGAATATAACAGCTTCCAGTGAGTTCTGTGAGTCTTCATAGCAAATTATCAAACCTGAAGGCAGTCTTGAGAACCCCCAAACTTGCAACTGGTGTCAGAAGTGAGAGTAGTCTTGTGAACTGTACTGTCTAACTTAACAGTTGATTAACATCTCACCTTCAGATGAATCCAATATTTCCTTGTAGTATCAATTAGTTAGTCCTTACCTTAAAAAGAGCACCATTTTCATTTCATCAGGAAAAATGTGTTTTCTTATAAAAATTCTGTGAGAACTACCAAGATTTTTACTCTCTCAATATGCAAAGGAACTATTGAGATGTAGTATACCTTGTTGTCTCTCAGCAGTAGTCTACAGATGTTCCTTGACTTATGATGAGATTATGTCCTTATAAACTCATTGTGACTTGAAAATATCGTTACGTTAAAAATGCTTTTAACACATCTAACCTACCAGTCATCGTAACTTAGCTTAACCTAACCTATCTTACCCTTGCTCGGAGCATTTACATTAGCCTACAGATTAGAAAAATCATCTAACATAAAGCCTATTTTAAGATAAAATGTTGAATATGTCATATAATATATTGAACACTGTACTAAAAGTAAAAAACAGAATGGCTGTATGGATACTTGAAATATGGTTTCTACTAATTGTGTATGACTTTTGCACCATCATAAAGTCAAAAAATTGTAAGTTGAACCATCATTAAATCAGGGTCTGTTTGTACTTTTCTTGCTGTGATGGAAGAAACAAAACTAGAGTTTAATTCTCAATGTCCTAGATGTTATATGATAGTTCTTTTCTTTCTGTTACTACTAAATAAAGCCAACAAGAACATGCATCATTTTCACTTGCAAAACATTAAATCATTTTTTCAGAAAATTTTGAGCAACACAAGTCAATCAAATTATGAAAAGAATATCCTCTTTAAAGCTCCTAAAAACACTGAGAAAACTAAGAAACTGATACCTGTACATATAACAAATCCAACTTGGAAAGTGCATAAGTCAGTTCATAAAATTTTATGTATTCCTTAGGCACAAAACTCTGGGATCTAGGTTGTACATGCATCACTTAATTCCTCTTTTTCCAATAAGAAGGGGTGAAATAAGATCCTTAATCCCTTAAGAACCTGTGGGCTCTAAACATCTTTGTAAATAGGGTTTCTCCCTACAGTGACCATTGAATATCTTTTTAGGCTTTAAAGTGTGCCAAAATTTAAGCTTTTCTGTTGGAAAGAAATCTAAAATCAAGAAATTGAGTGAGAAATGTAAATCTCCTGGAAGATACCACTGAGCTTCCTAACATTTTCTCATTGCTATTTAAATTAAAGAAAACACCATTTAAAAAAAAATATTTTCCCAATGTCCTAAATTTATGATGATAGAGGCAAAGTGTCTCTAATTATTATTAATCTCAACAAAGATTAATTTAAGACCTAAAACATATGCAACTTACTAGAGATGGTGCAGTGATCTAAACAGTATCATTTGGTTTAATTTTCCCATGTCATCAGAAAGCATATGGTACACATTCTTAGGAAAGTTTTGATAACTGTTAATAAATAATGTATTATATCCCAATCACCTTTTTAAATATTTTGATTTTGATTTTCTTCAAAGAACATTGAATTGATAATATTGACTAATAAGGTATAAAATCGTGTCGAAAGGGGAACATCAAAGTTATAATGTAATCTTGAATAGCCCAGAGACAACTGAAAAAAATACCCACACTTAAAGATTTCAAGTTTAATTGGTCAAATTGATTTTTCTCTTATTCTGCAAATCAAAGGGACATAATCCTCCCAAATTAATTAACTGTGTGTTTAATATCACCTGGAGTGAATAAGAAAATACCAAATAGGCATACTCCCTAACCAAAAAAAGGAAGGGCTGCACTGACAGTATTTACACTCTCTTGTTATATAGAGGTTCAAGTCAACCTGCTATAATCACAGCAGAGGGTATGAGATTTTAGATTCATGAGCACAAATGTTTTTCTTTATAGGCCTTTTGCTTTACAGGGTCATGAATCTGTGAGAAACAGCAGACTTTATGAGGATTTTCCATGGGAAAATATTCATGAATCTTAGTAATGGCCCAGTTATCATTTTATCAACATCACACCGAATTTCACTGTAAAACCAAGGTTAGTGACTTCCTAGTGGAAATGCAAATAAGGAAATTGGCACAAAAGTCCTCTGTGTCTTTGATTAGAAAATCATTTCTCCCAAATTGCTTCCTCTAAACTTTGTTATCCTCTGCTCTCTTCTTTTCCCAACTTCTTTTAATGTAGCAAATTCCTGCTCTTTGTACGAGACTCAGGTCAAATCATCTCTGAAGCTTTCCCTGAGAAAACCTCACCTCTCCACATGAGGTCATAACACCATCCCTGTGCTCCTTTAATACTTGGTACTTAGCTCCATTAACACTTACCTCTCTATATTGTAGTGCTTTGCTGAACCTTTTCAATTTTTGTGTCATCAGCACGTAGCCTCTGCAATGCCATATAGTAGGTATTCGGTCAATACTTATGTCATAAATGGATAAATAGTTGAAAGGAAGAAAAATGCCCCGAAATTTTGGTTAGTTTTATTTATACTTATATCCATAAAACACTGATAACCATGAACATTGATATTTATTGCAAAAATCTTCATGAATCCAGAAAAGAAGTAAATAGAATGTCAAGTAATTTGTTATAGCAAAAACCAAATAGCAGCATGACATTTCTACTTATAATAAAACAAAAATAACTACATATTTTTCTTCTGTCCTCAAGTTGTTCGATATCTATCATAATTTTAATAGTCCTGAATGCAATCCAAATGGTACACTGATCTAATAACCTGAAAATAATATGACCAGCATATAAGCAATAAAAGTGGGTAAAATATTCAGTGGGAATGTTCATCTTACACAAGAATTCTTACCCAACTCAAGTTTTTGGTTTCCTAGATTACATAAATATTGAAAACACATTAAAAAAAATCAGTCTTGTTCACAGACTCATAGAATCATTGAATCTTTAACTTTCCTAGAGGGAAGAGACCAGAAAGAGGGAAGAGTAGAGAAACCAAAACACATAAAAATATTTACAAAGTGAGTTAAGCCTTCTTTATCTTACAAGTAAAGAAATTGAAACCCCAAGAGACTGAATAGTCTATAGAAGATCACCCTTCTTGTTGACTTCAGTTTAAAATGAAAGGCAACCTAACATAGCTTAGAATATCCATTTAACAATGTTATTCTGCTATCTGCCACTGATACCTCTGAGCTTTATGAGTGCTTTATGAGAAGAACTGAGAGGCTTTATGAGATAAAACGCAAAGTTTGGATGCTGGTAATTTACTCTAGTTTTCTCTAAACCAATTCTACCCCTACACTAAGATCTTATTTATATGTTTGCTTAGCATCATTCTGAGTCATTACTACAGACTGCACTGCTTGCCCTTATCAGTCATGGGACAAGTGTATGCAATTTGTTATCAGATTTACAGAGGTTTTGCTTAGTTAAAACCCTCCTATTGAAAAAGTCATTTCAAAGACTAAATCCTACCGATAATGACTGAGAAACAGCAATGTGTACTTGTGGAGTTTGTTTGTTAATGACTGCTGATTTCCCTAGAGGTTACCCTTCAGTACCTAGAGAGATGTGTCTTATATTTGAATATTAATGAAAGTCACCTGTGAAACTATCAAAGTAAAATTGCATCAGACAGTTTAAACAGGAAAGGAAGACTTTATTCAAGACTGTTCCAAGATGGGAGAGAGATTTAATGCAATGCGATGAAACAAAAGGCAGGGGAGTTTTTAAGTGCTAGCAAGGCCTAGTAGAAAAGCACTGGAGGATTTCAAGGGTAGGCTGGTCAATGTGATTAGACCATCTGTGTTTTCTAGTTGGTACTTATTGAAGTTACACTCTTACCCTCCACAGAGGGTGAGCAATAGAGGCACTCTCCTGATAATTACATTTCAAAGTAATGACACTCAGATCCTTTTTTCTTCTTTTTAATGAATTGTATTGTGTATATTTATAATGTACAATGTGATGTTATGAGATACATAGATAGTAAAATAGTTACTATAGTGAAGCCAATTAACATATCCAACATTTCACATAGTTACCCATTTTTTTGAATGCAGCAAGAGCATGTACAATCTACTTATTTCGCCAAAATCCCAAATATAAAACACTATTATTACCTTTAGTCCTCATGCTGCACATTAGACCTCTAGACTTGTTCATCCTACATATCTGCTATTTTTTATCCTTTGACCTACATCTCCCATTTTCTTCCACTTGATTTTTTAAGATTCTACAAATAAATGAGATCATGTGATATTTTTCTTTTTGTGTCTGGCTTACTTAGCAAAATGTTCTCCGGCTTCATCCATGTTGTGGCAGATGGCACAACACTTGTTATTTCTTGTATTTTTGATAATGGCAATCCTAATGGGTATGAGGTGGCATTTCATAGTAATTTTTATTTGCATTCCCCTTCTCATTAGTGATGTCGAGCATATTTTCATAAACCTGTTGGCCATTTTTATGTTTTCTTTGAGAAAGATATTCTTGGGTTTTAAAACTGGCAAGAGGCTGGGAATATTTACATCTCAAAGGGGAAGAGAAAGAAGTTATAATAGAAAGTTTTCTAAAGTTAAATATCATAAGAAAAGGTAGGTGAGGGCCTTGGGTCATAAAGAAACCTATCTATAAAGTTTAACAAAGCTGATGGGAAAATTAAAGCTGTCTTTTTAAATACCTGTCAAATAAACTCCTGAGCCCAACCATTCTTATTCAATAGGCACTGTTGTGATCCCAGGAAATTTGCATTTTTAACAAACACATCAGTGATTCTCATGCAGAAGTTTCATGTAATAGCAAATAGATTTCAACTCTTATCAATTGGTTGGCTTGTTTAAGGCCCGTATTAAGAATACTGAGACAATATTCAGGCTCAGAAAGAGGACATGATCAATGAGTGGCATCTTCAATGAGCAAAGGATAGGAGAGGGACAGGGTATATAGGCATGCTGTGTAATTGCCATCTGCCCTGGGTATTTCCCTGATGGTGCAACTCCCACCTGTGGTCGGTTAACCATTTCATCCAAAAAAAGAAAGAGAGAGATAAAAGAAAAGTTAAATCCTTAAAGTCTATTTACTGAGTGCCCAAGGACTTTAGTGAGCCTTGAAATATCACAACTTAAAGAGAAGCTACATGGCTTAAATAATTTGAACAGCAGAGCAAATTTTCCGTTTGTGAGTAAAAGTTTAGAGGCCTATTATCTTGAAGTCATTTCAGAGGGTCCAGTGATCTGGAGCATGGTAGTGGTATTTTCCTTCTAAAGTGCAAGATAAGTTGTTAAGCCTTGAACTCACCTATCATTAAAAAAGAGGTACAATTCTTGGTAGGTCTTCTTGGAATTAGGAGGTAACATACATCATATCTGAATACACTGCTCAGACCCATTTATTGAATAACCCCAAAGGCTGCCAGTTTTAGGCAGGGCCTAGAGCAATGGAAGGCTCTGCAGCAGGACCAAGCTGAAATACAGGCAGTCACTTCAGATTTAGGATCCAGCAGATTCAATGATACTCAAAGTGTCTGTGGCAAATACAGGTGCTGGATAAAGACTTTGGCAAGATCCTAAAGGAGAACAGAACCACCAAATTTTAGAAAAATAAATGTGACTTCTTCTGTAGATAACTTGTGGGTAACTATTTTCCTTTTGAAAAATAGCTTCTAGCTTATCAGTGGGTCCTAATGGAGACTGTACCCTCTGAGTATGAGACATTAAGGAACCATATGACCTGAGATATCCATTTTGAGATGATGTTGTATGATACTCACAAACTACAATGTTGGCTGATGGAAGCAAATCATCATCAAGTGAAAGTAGTATATATGTGAGTAGGCTTGTTGAGACCTGGATGGCAGAAATGTTACATGAGCAGGTGGTCACACTCCTATGTCACCTACTCCTGCTTTATTGTCCCCTCTCTCCTAATCCACACTCAGGACTTTATGGATAATTACCTTTGATAATTTGAGCAAGGAAGAAAAAGTCTTAGTTTATAGATGGTTTAGCATAATGTTTTTACAACCTAAAAGGAGGCTGCTGCAATTACACACCCACTGAGCAAAGCCAACTATGAAATGCCACTGGGAAAAAAAGTGGTGAAGGAATCCTCCCAGTGGGTAGCACTTCATACAGTTTACCTGGTTTTCTATTTTGTCTATGCTGAGAAATTCAGAAGTACAGACCTAAAGTAACTTGTGGTGATGGACCTAATAGATATTTACAGAACATTTCGTCCCATGGCTCCAGAATACACATTCTTTTCCTCAGTGCATGAATCATTCTGAAGGATAGACCATATGTTAGGTCACAAAACAAGTCTTAAAACACTCAAAAAAATGGAATAATATCAAGCTTCTTCTCTGATCACAATGGAATAAAATAAAACTAGAAGTCAATAATAAGAGAAATTTTGGAAACTATAAAGCACATGGAAATTAAACAATATGCTGCTGAATGACCAATGGGTCAATAAAGAAATTAAGAAGGAAATTGAAAATTTTCTTGAAAAAAATAATAATGGAAACACAATATACCAAAAATTATGAGATACAGTGAAAACAGTACTGAGAAGGAAATTTCTAACAGTAAATGCCCACATCCCAAAAGAAAAAGAACTCCAAATAAATAACCTAACAAGGAATCTTAAAAAACTAAAAGCAAGCACAAACAAAACCCAAAATTAGTAGAAGAAAACAAATAAAAATCAGAGCAGACATCAATGAAATTGAAATGAAGAAAACAATACAAAAAATCAATGAAATGGAAAGTTGGTGTTTTGCAAAGATAAAGAAAATTGAGAAATCTTTAGCCAGAGCAACTAAGAATAAAAGAGATGAGACCCAAATCACTAAAATGAGAGATGAAAAAGAAGACATTACAACTGAAACTGTAGAAATTCGAAGGATCATTAGTGGCTACTTGATATGGTTTGGCTGTGTCCCCACCCAAATCTCATCTTTAATTTCCACATGTTGTGGGAGGGACCCAGTGGGAGGTAACTGAATCATGAGGGTGGGTCTTCCCCATGCTATTCTCATGAGAGTGGATAAGTCTCACAAGATCTGATGGTTTTAATAAGGGGAGTTTCCCTGCACAAGCTCTCTTCTCTTGTCTGCCGCCATGTGAGACATGCCTTTCACCTTCTACCATGACTGTGAGGCCTTCCCAGCCACATGGAACTGTAAGTCCAATAAATCTCTCTCTTTTGTAAATTGTCCAGTCTCAGGTATGACTTTAATAGCAGGGTGAAAATGGACTAATACAGTAAATTGGTACCAGTAGAGTGGGTACTGCGGAAAAGATACCCGAAAATGTGGATGTGACTTTGGAACTGGGTAACAGGCAGAGGTTGGAACAGTTTGGAGGGCTCAGGAGAAAAAAGTATAATGTAAGAACATTTGGAACTTCCTTGAGACTTGTTGAATGGCTTTGATAAAAATGCTGATAGTGATATGAACAATAAGGTCCAGGCTGAGGTGGTCTCAGATGTTGGGAACTGGAGCAAAGGTGATTCTGTTATGTTTTAGCAAAGAAACTGCTGGCATTTTGCCCCTGCCCTGGAGATTTGTGGAACTTTGAACTTGAGAGAGATAATTTAGGGTATCTGGCAGAAGAAATTTCTAAGCAGCAAAGCATTCAAGAGGTGACTTGGGTGCTGTTAAAGGCATTCACTGTTACAAGGGAAGGAGAGGATAAAAGTGTGGAAAATTTGCAGCCTGACAGTATGATAGAAAAGAAAAAATTCAATTTTCAGAGGAGAAATTCAAGCCTGCTGCAGAAATTTGCATAAGTAACAAGGAGCCAAATGTTAATCCCCAAGACAATGGTGAAAATGTCTCCAGGGCATGTCAGAGGTCTTTATGGCAGCCCTTCCCATCACAGGCCCAGAGGCCTATGAGGAAAAAATGGCTTCATGGGCCAGGCCCAGGGTCCCTGTGCTGTCTGCAGTCTATGGACTTGGTGCCCTACATCTCAGCTGCTCCAGCCATGACTAAAAGGGGCCATGGTACAGCTTGGGCTGTGGCTTCAAAAAGTGCAAGCCCAAAGCCTTGGCAGCTTCCACATGGTGTTGAGCCTGTGGGCACAGAGAAGTCAAGAATTGAGGTTTGGGAACCTCTGCCTAGATTTCAGAGGATGTGTGGAAACACCTGGATGTCAGGCAGAAGTTTGCTGCAGGGGTAAGTCTCTCATGGAGAACTTCTGCTAGGGCAGTGCGGAAGGGAAATGTGGGGTTAGAGCCCCACATAGGGTCACCACTGGGGCACTGTCTAGTGGAGCTATGAGAAGAGGGCCAACCATCCTGCAGATCCCAGAATGGTAGATCCACCAACAGCTTGAGCCATGTGCCTGAAAAAGCCACAAACATTCAACACCAGCCTGTGAAAGCAGCCAGGAGGGAGGATGTACCCTGCAAAGCCACAGGGGCAGAGCTGCTCAAGACCACGAAAACATACCTCTTCCATCAGTGTGACCTGGATGTGAGACATGGAGTCAAAGGAGATCATTTTGGAGCTTTAAGATTTGACTACCCCACTGGATTTTGGACTTGCAAGGGGCCTGTAGGCCCTCTATTTTGGCCAATTTCTCCCATTTGTCATGGCTGTATTTATCCAATGCCTGTACCCCCATTGTATCTATGAAGTAACTAACTGGCTTTTGATTTTACAGCCTCATAGGTGGAAGGGATTTGCCTTGTCTCAGGTGACACTTTGGACTGTGGACTTTTGAGTTAATGCTGACATGAGTTAAGACTTTGGGGGACTGTTGGGAAGGCATGATTGGTTTTGAAATGTGAGGACATTAGAGTTGGGAGGGGCCAGGGATAGAATAATATGGTTTAGCTATGTCCCTACCCAAATCTCATATTGAATTTCAATGTGTTGTGGGAGGGACCCAGTGGGAAGTAACTGAATCATGGGGGCAGGTCTTTCCCATGCTGTTCTCATGATAGTGAATAAGTCTCACAAGAGCTGATGGTTTTAAAAAGGGGAGTATGCTTGCACAAGTGTTCTTCTCTTGTCTGCTACCATGTAAGATGTGCCTTTCACCTTCTGCCACGATTGTGAGGTCTCCCCAGCCACGTGGAATTGTAAGCCAAATAAACCTCTTTCTTTTGTAAATCATCCAGTCTTGGGTACACCTTTATCAGCAGCATGAAAATGGACTAATATACTACTATGAGCAACTGTATACCAATAAATTAGAGGAAATAGATAAATTGCTAGAGGCATAAAACCTAACAAGATTTAACCATGAATAAATCCAAAACCTGAACAGACCAATAACAAGTAATGGGATTGAAGCTGTAGTAAAAAGTCTTCCAGCAAAGGAAATCCCAGGACCTGATGGTTTCACTGCTGAATTCTACCAAACATTTAAAGAAGAACTAATATCAATGCTACTCAAGCTATCCCCCTAAAAAGAAAAGAATACTTCTGAACTCATCTCTACAAGGGCAATTCACCCTGATACCAAAACCAGGGAAAGATACATCAAGAAAAGAAAACTACAGGCCAATATCCCTAATATGGATGCAAAAATACTAAAAATATACTAGCAAACTGAATGCAGCAATACATTGAAAAGATCATTCATCATGACCAAATGAGATTTATCCTTGGGATGCAAGGATGGTTCAACATACACAAATCATCAATGTGATGTATCATATCAACAGAATGAAGGATAAAAGCTATATAATCATTTCTATTGATTTTGAAAAAGCATTTGATAAATTTCAACAATGCTTCATGATAAAACCCTCAAAAAAACTGGGCAGAGAAAGAACATATCTCAACATAATAACAGCCCCACAGTTGTATCATACTGAATGAGGAAAAACTGAAAGCCTTTCCCCTAAGTTCTTGAATAAGAAAAGGATGCCCACCTTCACCACTGTTATTCAGCATATTACTGGAAGTCCTAGCTAGAGCAATCAGACAAGTGAAATAAATAAATGGCATCCAAACTGGAAAGGAAAAAGTGAAATTATTTTTGTTTTCGGATGATACGATCTTATATTTGGAAAAACCTAACGACTCCACCAAAATACTATTAAAACTAAAAAACAAATTCAGTAAAGTTGCAGGATACAAAATCAACATACTAAAAGTGGTAGCATTTCTATATGATTTCTATTTGCCAACAGTGACCAATCTGAAAAAGAAATAAGAAAAGTAATCCCATTTATAGTAGCAACATATAATTTTAAATACCCAGGAATTAACCAAAGAATTGAAAAATGTCTACAATGAAAACATATACAACATATAAACATACAAAGCATTGATGAAATAAATTGAAGAGGACCAAAAAAAGGGAAAGATATTCCACATTCATGGATTAGAAGAATTTATATTGTTAAAATATCAATACTACCTGAAGCAATCTATGGATTCAATGCAGTCCCTATCAGAATTAAAATGACATTCTTCACAGAAATAGAAAAATCAATCCTAAAATGTATATGGAATCACAAAAGACCCAGAATAGCCAAAGCCATCCTGAGCAAAAAGAACAAAACTGGAGTAATCACATTACCTGACTTCAAATTATATTAAAGAGCTGTAGTAATAAAAAAAGAATGGTCCTAGCATAAAAACAGATACACAGACAAATGGAGAAAAACAGAGAACTCAGAAACAAATCCATACATCTACAGTGAGCTCATTTTTGACAAAGGTGCCAAGAGCATATATTGAGGAAAAGACGGTCTCTCCAATAAATGATGCTGGGAAAAGTGGATATCCATAGGAAGAAGAATGAATCTAAACCCCCTTTCTCTTGCCATTTACTAAAATAAAATCAAAACAGATTAAAGACTTAAATCTAAGAATTCAAACTATGAAACTACTACATCAGGAAAACTCTCTAGGACATCAGTCTGGGCAAAGATGTCTTGAGTAAAACCTTACAAGCATAGGCAACCAAAGAAAAAATGGACAAGTGGGATCACATCAAGTTGAAAGCTTCTTCACAGCAACAGAAACAATAGAAAAAGTGAAGAGACAACTCATAAAATGGAAGAAAATATTTGCAAACTACCTTTCTGACAAAGGATTAATAAACAGAATATATAAGGAGCTCAAACAACTCTGTAGGGAAAAAAAATCTAATAATTTAATTTAAAAATGGGCAAAAGATCTGAATACACATTTCTCAAAAGAAGACATGCAAATGGCAAACAGGCATAAGAAAAAGTGCTCAACATCATTGATCATCAGAGAAATGTAAATCAAAACTACATTGAAATATCATCTAACCCCAGTTAAAATGGTCTTTATCCAAAAGACAGGCAACAACAAATGCTGGAGAGGATGTAGCAAAAAGGGAACCCTTGTACACTGTTGGTGGGAATAAATATTAGTACAACCACTGTGGAGAAGAGTTTGGAAATTCCCAAAAAATGAAAAATAGAGCTATTATATGATCCAACAACCCCACTCCTGGGTATATACCCAAAAGAAAGAGAACAGTTTGGAAGTTCCCCAAAAAATGAAAAATAGACATATTATGTGATCCAGCAACTCCACTCCTGGGTATATACCCAAAAGAAAGAAAATCAGAATATTGAAGAGACATTTGCACTCCCATGTTTGTTATAGCACTGTTCACAAGAGCCATGATTTGGAAGCAACCTAAGCATCCATCAACAGATGAATGGATAAAGAAAATGTGATACATATACACAATGGAGTGCTATTCAGCCATTAAAAAAGAATGAGATCCCATCATTTGCAACAACATGGATGAAACTGGAGGTCATTATGTTAAGTGAAATAAGCTAGGCACAGAAAGACAAATTTGATGTGTCCTCACTTATTTGTAGGAGCTAAAACTTAAAACAGTCAAACTCAAGGAGATAAAGACTAGAAGGATGATTACCAGAGGCTGGAAAGGGTAACTGAGAGGCTGAAGAAAAAGTGGGGATGGTTAATGGGTACAAAAAAAAATAGTTAGAAAAAAAGAGCAAGCCCTAGTATAGCAGAACAGGGTGACTACAGTAAATAATAATTTGATCGTATATTTTAAAATAACTAAAAGTATAATTGGATTGTTTGTAACACAAATGATAAATGCTTGAGTGGATGGTTACCCCATTTACCTTGATGTGGTTATTATGTATTACATGCCTGTATCCTCATGTACTCTATAAATATATACACCCATTATAGAACCACAACAATTAAAAATTAAAAAATATATATATATAAAGCGACTTGTGGTCAGTGGCTAACTCTACTTTGTAGAGAATATCTTTGTCACATGTAAATGCTTACCAAAGAGCATTAAATGCAGAGGAAGCCCTAAATAATTAGGTACACAGATAATATGTTCTATATATGTCATTCAGCATCTCTACTCAACCATTCAAGTGCTTGCTCAGAAGGCTACTGACTTTCAGTATCTACCTTGCCAAGAACAAAAATAGTGTTGAGACCCCAAGATGGCACTATTCCCTAAGGAAACCAGTCAGCTACTGGATGTGAGGTTTATACATTAGACCTTTTCTGTCAGGAAGAGTATGGTTTGTCCTCACAAGTAGACACAGATTCTATATGTGGCTTTGCCTCCATACTCTATAATACTTCTGCCAGCACTAATGTCATTAGATATATGGAATGCTTATTGATCATCATGGTACTCTACACACCATTGCTATTTACTGTGAACCCGTTTAACACCAAAGGAAGTATGAAAATGGGTTTATACTCAGGAATTCACAGGTCTTAATAGTTACCTCATTAACTGGAAGCATCTTGCCTGACAGAATGGCAGACTAGCCAACTGATGCCTGAGTCATAGCACCAGTTGCCAGACAAAGCCCAGAAACCACTGGGTTCTGTCTTACACACTGCAGTATATATTTGAGTCATTTTTTTCTCTCATAGTTAGAATACATGAGTCTGAAATTCAAGGGGAAGTCGTGAGAGTGACTCCTACTATTACACTAAAAATCTCACTTGAAAGTTGAGATTTCTATCAGTCATTTTGGGCTCCTCCTGCCACTAAACCGACAGGCAAAGATGTGAATTGCTTTACTAGCTAGGATGATAGATTCTGATATCAAGAGAATAGTAGATTGTTGCTACAAAATGGGAAGAGGAAAGACGATTTTCAGAACCCAGAGGATTCTCTGGAACACCTGTTAGAAGTTCCACGTCCAATAGTAAAAGTTAATGTAAAACTACAGTAGCAACAACAGCAAAGGCTGGGCCACTGAAAATTCAGACACTCCAGAAATGAAGATTGGGGTCACTCCACAAGGTAAAGAATACTGAACAGTATGTCAAAGGTAAAGAAGGATATAAGGGTAGTGGAAGAAGGACATCATAAATACCAACTATGGCCTTGTGACCACTTACAGAAATTAGAATTGTACTATTATTTTTCATTTCTTCCCCTTTCCTTTTATTCTTTTATATAAGAATTGTTGTGGCTGGTTAACTTTCAAGTTAGTTTTTTATTACAGATATTGAAATGGAACAATGACTAAACTTAAGGAGTAATTAACATCATGTAGGGATGGATAGCGTGACTTCCCTGAGATGGATGCTGTAACCTTTGGGACACTGAGCCTTCTATTTGGAGACAGAGCAAGAGAGATGGAGAGAGAGAGAGAGAATGAATCTTCCTTTTTATGAGGGTTATTTGCACCTTGTTAAGCTAGGACTTTGGATGATTATTGTTGTTTATGGAAGTTCAAATATGCAGATGTGTATGGATGGTAAGTAGCCAATGGGTGAACTACAGCCAGTTGTTAAGCTCTGCACTTACACACTCTGATTTGTAATGCTGGGGCTGGGACTCAGCAAACCACATTTCTCCTTTGCCAGCTGCCTCTATGTTAACTTCTACTAGTAGAGACACTAGATCAAGACCAGAAGACCACAGAGGGAAAGAACTGATGTGCTCCTTTCTCTTTGCTTGCTCTTTCTGATGTTATCCCTCCAGGAACCGCCCTTCAGTCCTGGCAGTAAAACTTGGTTCCAGAAAGAGTTGGCTCTAGCCACTGTGATTCTCCCAGAATCTGCCTTATCACACCATCCTAAATGTAGCAGCATCAGCTGGCAGCACCTTCCCATTAGCAGTCTGAGTCCCAGTTTCACAAGGCCCTTCCTTTGTTCTCCTGCAGTAACAGCAGCAGCTAGGCACCCCTCTCTTCTCGATGTTTGGTTTCCAGTTCTGGGTTCCTGGGTTCTAAGATTCTAGCATCTGATAACACCCACTTCTTCCCTTGGTTCCCCCATCAAGAAGCATGGAGGCCACTTTTTGTGGTTATGACTTTTATGTTCCCTTAGTGCCTTCTTTCTGCCTTAGAATGTTCTCCCAACTCCTGTTGAACAATTGCATATATTTCAATCACTCTGCTAAAATAATTACTGTGGTTCTGTTTTCTGATCTTGATACATTGGAATGTTATTTATATATCATACATAATATATGTATATAATAAGGATCAAATACATTTTCTTTCCAAAGTGTATATGAAAGTACATGTTATAGAAGATGATGCCATCCATCACAATTTTGAGTAAATTTGACAACTATGTGAAAACGAGAGATTTGGATTGGATTTTTTTTTTTTAAGTTTTCTCATCTAACTATTTTCCAGTTGCCCAGGCCAAAAATTTTTGAATAATTCTTTGCTGGTTTTGTTTGCTCATGTCACACATCTAACCACTTAGAAAATCCTGTTGAACACATGATTTGATATAGCTAGAATCCAATCACTTTCTATTCCCATCCACGGTCATTGCCTCAATTATTACACTTGTTCTCCAACCTTGCTTGCTCATTGAAAATCACTTGGGGAGATTTAAAATTATCAATGCTGGGTCCTGCCTATATGTATCTTTATATAGATATATAGATATTTCTATCTATATAGAGAGATATATGTATTTAGAGATAGGATCTCACTCTGTTGCCCATGCTGGAGTGCAGTGGTGCAATCATACCGCACTGCAACCTCGAAATTCTGGGCCATATAGTTTTATTTACTTGCTCTGGGTTTGAAATTCATAATTTTTAGAAGTTCTTTAAGAGGAGCCAATGTTGCAAAGCATTGACTTGAAACAAAGCCACCATCTCTCTAACCTATAGCATTACAATATTCTACTACCTAGTTTCACTGCTTGGATCTTCTCTCTCCCTAACCCTACAGTCTACTCTCCGCAATGCAGCCAGAATGATATTTTTTTTTTGAAATTTACATAATAGTCCAATGGCATCCCTTCACAGAGTAAAATATAACTGCTGACCATGGCCTACAGGCATTACATGATCTGACTCCAGTGACCATGTTCCCCTCTCTCCCTCTCAGCATCCATCAGCACTGGCCTCCAATTTTCTTGAACACACCATCATTCTCCAGCCTCAGAGACTTTGCATTTGTTCTTTCCAGTTATTCACATGACTCTTTTCTTACCTTTTTCAGGTTTCTGTTTTAATGTCACTTTTGTTCAGAGAGGACTTCCCTGAACACCCTACATACAACAGCTCTCCCAGTCTGTCACTGTTTTCTTTGCTGCTCTACTTTGCTTTGCCCAATAGGATGTAAATTCCATGAAGGTAGAAACAGTGCTGCATTCACCTCTGTATCCCTAGTGTCTAGAAGACTGCCCAATGCAAAAGAGACATTCAATGAATAATTAATGAGGGCATCAGTAAATGAATTCTGCTTCAATGTATCTGTTAGTGACAGACAGATGAACTAATCCACTCAAAATTTTTAATCCTTGCATCGTGTGATTCATTTCTTTTTAATAATTCAACAAACAGGTATTCACACCCTCTTAGCTATCACCACTAAAACTCATTCTACAACAGTATTACCTATTTAATATACATGAACTTGAGGAAATGAAAAACATAACTAACATTAAACCTTAAATTCCAGCACTGTAAAATTGAAATTAATTTTTCTAGATTCTGGGAGTTTAAAAACTCAACCTTCCTCTTTTTGGTACTACTTTAAATCTGTAGCACTCTTTTATATCAAATGACATTTTTTACCACTAGTATGAGAATTAGACACCCTTCTGAGGATCAACAAAATCCTCAAAGGCAGCCTGATGCAATGAAAAGATCACTGAACTTGTTCTGTCTTGGCTCCACACTCCCTTATGAAGTGATCTGGGGCAAATCTCTGACCCAGTTGGGGTCTCAGTTTCCTTATTGATCAAGGAAAGGAATGAAGAAAATATTTTCTAAGTCTGTTCCCCAACTCAAAGATCTTATGACTCTAAGAAAGATGAATTCATTTCCAAGTGCAACCCACAGTTAATTATCTCATGTTAATTTTTAAAAAAATAAAAAATAGGAATTACTCTTTGTCTCTGACCTTATATTTTTATCAATCCATATTTCTACAGTTATTTATCTTTGAATACAAAATACTTGGAATAAGGAAAAATTGCAAAAAGAGTTTAAACTTCAAGTCCAGTGGTATGCTGGGCCTGTTTGCACCAGTTCATGAAAGTAGATCATTAAATTTTCAAGAATTTTGCATGCCTGTTATTAAATACAACCAATATTAAAAATTAAATTATATACTTACCATTAAATGGACTATATTTAAAAAAATAAAACTCAAAGTTTGTCTCTTTGTTATTATTTTGGAGTTCGCAATTGTCTATGCCCCTATTTTATCAATACGGTGAAATGGTTAGCCACTACACATCTTCTCCCAAATCCCCAAATCTGTGTTCAGTGACATGTGGTTAACTTGAAATCATTCATGGTATGGGAGTATTTACGCTATGGAAATAGGCAAATGCTACATATCAAGGCCTTTTTGTTTTTTTTCCTAGGAAGTCTGTTGTTAAACATGTACATCACAGAGTCTCTTTAGGTGCCTTGCTTTAAAAGTTAGAAATTAATGGATCATATGGGCCTGTATTTTTCAAACTCAAAGACAAAACATTCAAGTTTTTTTTAATTATGGGAAGCCTTTCCTAATCTTGCCAAATTGATCATACATCTGTCCCTGTGAGGCAATGAAAGGAAATAGCATGTCTAGCTGAGATTTGCTGATGGTAAAACAACCAATCAGTTCTTTAAGTCCATAGGAAGAAAATCACTTCTATAATTTCTCCCAAGTAATTGCAAGAAAAAAAAGATAATTGTAGAATCTGAAATGTTGTGGAGTATGATTATGACTGCCATATTCCAAAATTCCAGACCAAGGCTAGACAATATTTCTTTTTCTATAAAGAGCTAGATGGCAAATATTTTGGGCTTTATGGGCCATGCAGTCTCTGTTGTACTCAACTGTGCCGTTGTATCATGAAAGCAGTCATGGACAATATATAAAAAATTAGGTGTAGCAGTGTTCCAATAACATTTTGTTTATAAGCCTAGCACGGTGGTATGTTCCTGTAGTTCCAACTGCTTAGAAAGCTGAGGCAGAAGGATCACTTAAGGCCAGGAGTTGGAGGATGTAGTCTGCTATGATCGTGCCTGTGAATAGCCACTGCACTTCACTCTGGACAACATAGCAAGACCTCAACTCTAAAAAATAAATAAATTGGTAAATAAAATGAAAATTTTATTTACAATAAACAGGAAGCAGGCCAAATTTGGCCCATGAGCTCTAGTTTGCTGACCACTGTCCTAAATAGTTCCTAGAACACTAGATTCTAAGCAAATATTTATTAAATGAACTTATAATAATTAGTTCAGGCTGCCATAACAAAATGCAGTAACAAAATAGATCAAGTGACTTAACAGAAATTTTTATTTTCTCACATTTCTGGAGACAAGGAGTCCAAGATCAAGGCTTTAGCCAATTTGATTACTGGTCAGGGCTCTCTTCCTGGCTTGCAGACAGCTAGCTTCTTGCTGTGTGGTCACATGGCCTTTGCTAAGTATGCATTGAAAGAGAAAGCTCCGGTGTCTCTTCTCTTCTTATAAGGGCACCAGCCCTATCAGATTATGCCCTACCCTTAGGACCTCATTTAATTTTTACCATCTCCCAACAGGCCTCTTCTTCAAACGCAATCTCATTGGGGGTTAGGGCTTCAGCGTAAAATATATGAACGGGGGTGAGGGTGCCACAACTCATTCCATAGCAGGGTTGAATATTAGTATCAAGGAACTGCCTTATTGTTTTTTACTCCTAACATATATTTGCAAAGCACTTCATAGTTTACAAAACTTTTTCCTGGGTCCTACCGTACTTTGTACAATGTATATAAAACTTGGACCATATAAAAGAGAAAGCTGTGGAAAACACTATAACAAAGGAATATCTCTCTACCCCATTCCTCTCATGGACTTAGTTTTTAAATATAAGCATGAATAGGATAAAGAACTGATTTATCTGATGAATTACTTTATTTGTCTGTCCCATGCAACCACTTCATTATGGTGTCTTAAACTTGTCAAAGATAAGCTTAATACATTGCAGCAAACTCATTCTTTGCAGACAGTGGGGTAAAATTTAGCCCCACAGGTCTTGCTATTGATAATTGTGGTATTCTTGTTAGATGCAGATCCAAGAGATATCTAAACTTCTTTTCATCAGCATAAAACTCAAGTGAGCCTTTTTTCTTTTTATTTATTATTATTATTATTTTGAGCTTCCTGCAAGAAACTTACAATTCCATAGTTTTTCAAAGAGATCATCAGAAAGGTTTTCAAGTCGGGATTTTCTTTTTCTGAAAAATTTTAGTACAGATAGCCAGCTGGAAACTATTGATGGTTTCTGTGTATGCAAGTTAGGGAGGGAAAAAGCAGGGGCTTAAAGGAGAGGAATGTAGTATCAGGACCTCAACCTCCATACGTTTTTCCCCAAATGTAATTGTTTTACTATGCAGCAACATTTGCAAATGAATGTAAAATTGCCTACAAGACAGAATAGGTCAGAGAAGGCAATTTTATGGTTCTTGTTTTCATTGGCATCTAAAGCAAGCTAAAACTCTTTATGACTTCATCCCAAATTTGTTCTCATAATGATGTTTTTTTAATTTTATTTTGCTACCTTGGAAAATACATCTTAAGACAATTGATGTTGCAATATTCCATCCACTGCAAATTATTGCTAGATCAAGCAATACTTCTGTCAACCTAAACACCAGATAAGACTAATTACACATAAGAGTTTTGAAATGTCTACTTTGAAGAAGACTCAAAAGATCATAACTTCAATTATTACTCTCCTGCTAAAGAAAACTGATGCATTTTTTTTGTTTGGTTTTTTTTTTACCTTCTAAATCATTTTCAAATGCTATAGCCATGAAGGATCACAACAAGGCTTGCTGAAACCTCTACACCAGATCAAATGGAAATACATGAAAGATTGAAGACGGCGGGACAAGAATTTCAGAAACTGGGCTGTGGGGCTAACCTCAGGAAAGACAGCCAGAAGTCCAAATAAAAGTGATCAGTGTATCACAGCAAATTGGGTCAATCTAAGTCAACATCTTTATTCATTAGGATCTAGTCTTTATGATAAAGATCTAGTCTTGCAATTGGGTTGTGAAAACAAGAATTTCCAACAGTGGCAAACTCTGGGTTAGGTGAATGGGTAGTGGTATTTTAATTCCAAGTTATCCTCTTAGTTTCCAAAAAGAAACAACAAGCTTCCATCACCAGGGGGACATGGGGAGTTGGGAATCAGGTCTGAGGCCAAGAACTTTCAAGGTAAGGTTTCAGTCTTAACAATTAAGGCCTCTATTTCACTAATTAAGATGCTAATTTTATTTGTTAAAAAAATTTCCCAACTTCTCAGTTCATAGTGAGGTCACTTTGACATTGAAAAATTTGTTCGTGGAGAAGGATTTAAGATGGCTGACTAGATGCGGCTGGGATGCACCTCTTTCACCGAGAGGATCCAAAATATCAAGTAAATCTCCACACTTCAAACAAATCTTTTGAGAAAAAACAACGAAATTTAATAGAGAAGTGACAGAAAACATGGTGATTGAAGAGGGAAAAAGTGGGGCTGCCTGCTTCGTGTTGCCAGTGCTGGGAATAACTCCTAAACCCAGACTAGACCCAAGTAAGGGATGAGTAAAGGAACCCCCGGGCACCACATTACTACTGTGGACCTCTCAGATCTTAGCTACAGGAGTCCCCACGATCCCCTCAGATCTTTGGACTGGCAGGGGCAGCTGCTGGGAGAACACACAGGCACTGCTTGAACTCTAATGGAGCCCAAAAGGCTTCAGTGCACTGGGCAGCTGCCTGAAAATGTGACTCTGGGCACCCATCCCAGCAAAGGCTCTGTGTCCTTCCCTAAGTGCTCCTGTTCTCTGTCTGGCAGGAAAGAGCTGCCCCAGACATGTTCATGCCTCCAAAACAGACCGCACTGCCATTGTCACAGGAACAAAGTGCATCTGAGCCACAAACCCCCATGCCTGCCATTCCCTCCCAAGACTGCCTGTCTGACCATTCCACAGGAGGTCCACAGCATAATCTCCATTGCCCTGACCTGAATGATTTGTTTGTGGATTGAGAGCAGTTCACCCCCAAATCTGGCCCTGTCACAGCTGGTGCTTGACCTCAAGGGGTCAGGGGAAATATCTGCTGGCCTGTCCCACTTCCCCAGAGCAGGAGCTGAGCAGGACCCACAGCTGCCTGCTTTGCTGAAAACCCCAGGCAGATCCTTCCCCTGAGCAGATTCTGGCAAAGAAGAGGCACCTCCACCCTGCCTTGAAGGCTTGTCCCAACAGCCTGAGAACTGGGACCCCAGACCCTCATGAAGGTCAACGCGTACACTCCCCCTCCAGAGCCTGGTTAAGGACTGGACTGACTCAGCACCACCCAGCTTTGACCCATCCAACCCCCTTACACTTGAATGACTTTTGGGTAGACAATGAAATTAAGGTAGAAATCAAATATTTTTTTAAACAAATGAAAATAAAGACATAACATATCCTAACCTCTGGGATACACCAAAAGCACTGCTCCGAGGAAAGCATTAAATGCCTAAATAAAAACGACAGAAATTTATAATATAAATATATTTATAATATAAATATAAATATTTATAATATAAATAAAAAAGATAGAAACCTAATGTCATACCTCGGAGGACTAGGAAAGCAAGAATAAACCAAACCCAAGGAGGGCAGAAGAAAAGAAACAAAAAATATCAGGGCAGAACTAAATAAGTTTGACACCAATAAAATGATACAAAGGATCAACAAAAATTGGTTCTTTGAAAGGATAAACAAAATTGATAGACTGCTAGCCAGTATAACCAGGAAAAAAGAGAAGATTCAAACAAGCACAACCATAAATGATAAAGATGACATTACAAATGATACCACAGAAATACAAAAGATAAGCAGAGATTACTGTGAACGTCTCCATGTGCACAAACTAGAAAACCTAGAGGAAATGGATAAATTCCTGGAACATACAATGTCCCAAGATTGAACCAGGAGGAAACAGAAATCCTGAACAGACCAATGATGAGTAATAAACTAAATTAGAAATAAAAAATTATCAAAGCAAAATGCCCAGGACCAGATAGATTCACAGCCGAATTTTACCATATGTACAAAGAAGAGCTGATACCAGTCTTACTGAAAATATTCCACAAACCTAGGAGGAGGGACTCCTCCTTAACTCATTCAATGAAGCCAGCATCACCTTGATACCAAAATCAGGCAAGGAAACAACAAAAATGGAAAACTACAAGTCAATATTGCTGATGAACATAGATGCAAAAATCCTCAACAAAATACTATCAAATTGAGTACAGCAGCACATCAACAAAATAATTCGTCATATTCAAGTGGCTTTTATCCCAGGAATGCAAAGACGATTCAACATTTGCAAATCAATAAATGCAATTCACCACCTGAACAGAGTTAAAAACAAAAACCATATGATCATTTCAATAGACCTAGAAAAAGCATTTGATGAGCTCCAACATGGTTTCATGATAAAAACCTCCACAAACTAAGCATTGAAGTAACACCTCAAAATAATAAAAGCCATTTATGACAAACCCACAGCTAACATCATACTGAATGGGAAATAACTGGAAGCATTCTCCTTGAGAAATGAAACAAGACAAGAATGCCCATTCTTACCACTCTTACTCATTGTGGTCCTGGAATTCCTAGCCAGATTAATCAGACAAGAGAAAGAAATATAAAATCCAAATGGAAAAAGCGGATGTCAAAAAGTATCTCTCTTTACTGATAACATGATCTTACACCTAAAATACCCTGAAGATTCCTCCAAAAGACTCCTAGACCTGATAAACAACTTCAGTGAAGTTTCAGGATACAAAATCAATGTATAAAAATCAGTAGCATTTCTATACACCAACAATGTTAAAGCTGAGAACCAAATCAAGAACTTAATCTCATTTACAATAACCACACACAAAAAAAAAATCTAGAAATACATTTAGTCAAGCAGTGAAAAATCTCCACAAGGACAACTACAAAACACTGACAAAAGAAATCATACCTGACACAAACAAATGGGAAAACATCCCACGCTCATGAATTGGAAGAATCAATGCCATTAAAATGAACTTACCGCCAAAAGCAATCTATAAATTCAATGCAATTCCTATCAAAAAGTACCAATGTCATTCTTCACTGAAATATAAAAAGAAATCCTAAAATTTGTAGGGAACCACAGAACTGCTGAATAGCCAAAGCAATCCTTAGCACAAAGAACAAAACCAGAGGCGTAACACTGCCTGATTTTTTTTAGCGTTAAATGCCTAAACAAAAAAGATAGAAATTTATGTGAGTGCATTGACTGTATAGGATGGAAAGGGGCAAAGTAGAAAAAGAAATTATAATCTGTTCTTTAAACAAATTTATAACATTTTTTGAGAATGAAATATCCAGAGTTGTTTTTTTTTTTAAGTTGGAAGAAATTACCTGACTTCAAATTATACCACAAGGCTACAGTAACTAAAACAGCAAGGTACTGGCATAAAAAGAGACACATAGATTAATGGAATAGAATAGAGAACCTAGAAATAAAGCCACACCTTTACAACCAGCTGATGTTTGACAAAGTTGTCAAAAATAAACAATGGGGAAAGAACACCCTATTCAGTAAGTGGTGCTGGGAAGACTGGCTAGCCATATGCTGTAAAATGAAACTGGGCTTTTATCTCTCACCATATAAATAATTAACTCAAGGTGAATTAAAGACCTAAATATAAGACCTGAAATGACTGAAGTCTTAAAGAAAAGCCCAGGAGAAACTCTTCTGGACACTGGCCTAGGTAAAGAATTTATGACGAAGACCCCAAATGCAAATGCAACAAAACAAGAATAGATAAATGATACTTATTAAACTAAAAAGTTTCTGCACAGCAAAACTAATATTCAACAGAGTAAACAGACAACCTACAGAATGGGAGAAAATGTTTGGAAATTATACCTCAGGCAAAGGATTAATATCCAGAATCTATAAGGAACTCAAAGAGCTCAACAAGACAAAATAATAATAAAATAAAACCATTACAAAATGGGCAAAAGACACGAATAGACATTTCTCAGAAGAAGACATACAAGCAACCAACAAACAAAAATGCGCAACATCACTAATCATCAGAGAAATGCAAATGAAATTCACCTTGAGGTATCTTCTTACACCTCAGAAGCGGTACTATTAAAAAGTCAAAAAACAACATGTTTTAGAGTGTATGTGAAGAAAAGGAAATAATTATAAAATGTTGGAGGGAATGTAAATTGTTATGACCACTATGGAAAAGAGTATAGAGATTTCTCAAAGAACTTAATATAGAACTACCATTTGACCCTGCTACACCACTACTGGGCATCTACCCAAGGCAAAAGAAATTATTATATTAAATAAAGATAGCTGCACTAGTATGTTTACTGCAGCACCATTAACAACAGCAAGTCATGGATGCCACCGGAGTGTCCCTCAAAGGTTGATTGGATAAAGAAAATGTGGTATAAACACACCATGGAATACTACACCACAAAAAGGTATGAAATCATGTCCTTTGAAGCAATATGGATGCAGTTAGAGGCCATTATCCCAAGTAAGATGGCTCAGAAACAGAAAATCAAATATCACATGTTCTCACTTATAAATGAATAAATGATAATGTAAACAATGGGTACATATGGACATAAAGATAGGCTCAAGAAGAGGGAAGGATGAGAGGGGAGTGAAGTTTTAAAATTCCCTGTTGGGTACAATGTTCACTATTTAGGTGATGGGTACACTAGAAGCCCAAACTTCAGCATTATGCAATATATCCATCAAACAAACCTGCACATGTAGCCTCTAAGCCTAAAATTTTTTTAAAAAAAAATTTCTTTTTTTAATTTATTTATTTACTTTTTTATTTATTTTAGAGACAGATTATAAAATTTCTTTTTATATATATATATATTATTATATTTTAACTTCTAGGGTACATGTGCCCAACATGCAGGTTTGTTACATATGTATACATGTGCCATGTTGGTGTGCTGCACCCATTAACTCGTCATTTACATTAGGTATATCTCCTAATGCTATCCCTCCCCCCTCCCCCCACCCCACAACAGGCCCCATGTGTGATGCTCCCCTTCCTGTGTCCATGTGTTCTCACTGTTCAATTCCCACCTATGAGTGAGAACATGCAGTGTTTGCTTTTTTGTCCTTGCGATAGTTTGCTGAGAATGATGGTTTCCAGCTTCATCCATGTCCCTACAAAGGACATGAACTCATTCTTTTTTATGGCTGCATAGTATTCCATGGGGTATATGTGCCACATTTTCTTAATCCAGTCTATCCTTGTTGGACATTTGGGTTGGTTCCAAGTCTTTGCTATTGTGAATAGTGCCGCAATAAACATACGTGTGCATGTGTCTTTATAGCAGCATGATTTATAATCCTTTGGGTATATACCCAGTACTGGGATGGCTGGGTCAAATAGTATTTCTAGTTCTAGATCCCTGAGGAACTGCCACACTGACTTCCACAATGGTTGAACTAGTTTACAGTCCCACCAACAGTGTCAAAGTGTTCCTATTTCTCCACATCCTCTCCAGCACCTGTTGTTTCCTGACTTTTTAATGATGGCCATTCTAACTGGTGTGAGATGATATTTCATTGTGGCTTTAATTTGCATTTCTCTGATGGCCAGGGATGATGAGCATTTTTTCATGTGTCTGTTGGCTGCATAAATGTCTTCTTTTGAGAAGTGTCTGTTCATACCCTTCGTCCACTTGTTAATGGGGTTGTTTCTTTCTTGTAAATTTGTTTGAGTTCTTTGCAGATTCTGGATATTAGCCCTTTGTCAGATGAGTAGATTGCAAAAATTTTCTCCCATTATGTAGGCTGCCTGTTCACTCTGATGGTGGTTTCTTTTGCTGTGCAGAAGCTCTTTAGTTTAATCAGATCCCATTTCTCAATTTTGGCTTTTGTTGCCATTGCTTTTGGTGGTTTAGACATGAAGTCCTTGCCCATGCCTATGTCCTGAATGGTATTGCCTAGGTTTTCTTCTAGCGTTTTTATGGTTTTAGGTCTAACATTTAAGTCTTTAATCCATCTGGAACTAATTTTTGTATAAGGTGTAAGGAAGGAATCCAGTTTCAGCTTTCTACATATGGCTATCCAGTTTTCCCAGCACCATTTGTTAAATAGGGAATCCTTTCTCCATTTCTTGTTTTTGTCAGGTTTGTCAAAGATCAGATAGTTGTAGATGTATGGTATTTTTTCTGATGGCTCTGTTCTGTTCCATTGGTCTATATCTCTGTTTTGGTACCAGTACCATGCTGTTTTGGTTACTGTCACCTTGTAGTATAGTTAGAAGTCAGATAGCATGATGCCTCCAGCTTTGTTATTTTGGCTTAGGATTGACTTGGCAATGCGGGCTCTTTTTTGGTTCTATTATGAACTTGAAAGTAGTCGAGGTCCTTCACATCCCTTGTAAGTTGGATTCCTAGGTATTTTATTCTCTTTGAAGCAATCAACAGAATATACATTCTTCTCAGCACCACACCACTCCTATTCCAAAATTGATCACATAGCTGGAAGTAAAGCAATCCTCAGCAAATGTAAAAGAACAGAAATTATAACAAACTGTCTCTCAGACCACAGTGCAATCAAACTAGAACTCAGGATTAAGAAACTCACTCAGAACAGCTCAACTACATGGAAAGTGAACAATCTGCTCCTGAATGACTACTCGGTACATAACAAAATGAAGGCAGAGATAAAGATGTTCTTTGATACCAATGAGAACAAAGACACAACATACCAGAATCTCTGGGACACATTTAAATTGACACTCTAACATCACAATTAAAAGAACTAGAGAAGCAAGAGCAAACACATTCAAAAGCTAGCAGAAGGCAAGAAATAACTAAGATCAGAGCAGAACTGAAGGAGATAGAGACACAAAATCTCTTCAAAAAATCAATGAATCCAGGAAGCTGGTTTTTTGAAAAGATCAACAAAACTGATAGACCGCTAGCAAGACTAATAAAGAAGAAAAGAGAGAAGAATCAAATAGATGCAATAAAAAATGATAAAGGGGATATCACCACTGATCCCACAGAAATACAAACTATCATCAGAGAATACTACAAACACCTCTACACAAATAAACTAGAAAATCTAGAAGAAATGGATAAATTCCTTGACACGTACACCCTCCCAAGACTAAACCAGGAAGAAGTTGAATCTCCGAATAGACCAATAACAGGCTCTGAAATTGAGGCAATAATTAATAGCTTCCCAACCAAAAAAAGTCCAGGACCAGACGGATTCACAGCCAAATTCTACCAGAGGTACAAGGAGGAGCTGGTACCATTCCTTCTGAAACTATTCCAATCAATAGAAAAAGAGGGAATCCTCCCTAACTCATTAATGAGGCTAGCATCATCCTCATACCAAAGCCTGGCAGAGACACACACACAAAAAAGAGAATTTTAGACCAATATCCCTGATGAACATCAATACAAAAATCCTCAATAAAATACTGGCAAACCGAATCCAGCAGCACATCAAAAAGCTTATCCACCATGATCAAGTGGGCTTCTTCCCTGGGATGCAAGGCTGGTTCAACATACGCAAATCAATGAACATAATCCAGCATATAAACTGAACCAAAGACAAAAACCACATGATTATCTCAATAGATGCAGAAATGGCCTTTGACAAAATTCAACAGCCCTTCATGCTAAAAACTCTCAATTAATTAGGTATTGATGGGACGTACCTCAAAAAAACAAGAGCTATTTATGACAAACCCACAGCCAATATCATACTGAATGGGCAAAAACTGGAAGCATTCCCTTTGAAAACTGGCACAAGACAGGCATGCCCTTTCTCACCACTCCTATTCAACATAGTGCTGGAAGTTCTGGCCAGAGCAATCAGGCAGGAGAAGGAAATAAAGGGTATTCAATTAGGAAAAGAGGAAGTCAAATTGTCCCTGTTTGCAGATGACATGATTGTATATCCAGAAAACCCCATCGTCTCAGCCCAAAATCTCCTTAAGCTGATAAGCAACTTCAGCAAAGTCTCAGGATACGAAATCAATGTGCAAAAATCACAAGCATTCTTATACACCAATAACAGACAGAGAGCCAAATCATGAGTGGACTCCCACTCATAAAATAAAATTTTCAACAATGTATTTGTGAGAAGAAATATCCCAAGATCTTTTAAAAAATTATTCTTTAGCAATACTCAACATGTTTATAGTACTTTTCAGCTTTCAAAGGACTTGCACATACATAATTTATTCTTCATAGCATACCTGAAATAGAAATGTAACAGATATTTTCACGCTCACTTTATCAAGAAAAGACAGAATTGTGTCACAGAAACCCAGAGACCATGCAAGTCTCTGCAGTCCTTCTCCAGTGTGCTGTATCAGGATGCCTTTAAGGAAGCAGGTGATGTAAAGCTTCTCCTTCCTGATCTTTTCCATATGCATGTGAGAGAATGTGAATGGACGCAACACACTGTCTTGGCTGTAGACTCGTCCTTGTCATCACCCAGTTCCTCCTATGAAATCTTATATGTCAATATTCTACTCATAAAAAAACCTGTCATTCTTTCTGTTGTTTCACTCCTACTAAATTCACTTGAACTTTACTGAGATCCCAGTTCCTTGTACTCTTCATTTTGACTTTCTCAGGATCACTGGTCCATCCTTGCTTTATTCCTCCTTTGCCTTGATTCTCATTTCCTACCAAATTTCCTCAGCTAGTCCTCAATACACAATAGCCTTCATTTCCACTGTCACCAGTCTATCCTTTTGTGCCAGCCATGTCCCTTAATTTTTTTTTTTAAAAAAGGAGCAAATGTATTCCAACTTAAAAAAACCTCTGGATATTTCATCCTCAAAAAATGTTATAAATTTGTTTAAAGAACAGATTATAATTTCTTTTTCTGCTTTCCATCCTATGTATTCAATCCACTCACATAAATTTCTACACTGTCTGCAATGTAATAGGTCATAGAGTAATCAATAAAGGAAAATGTGTTCATTTAAAAACTATTTACTTCAGCTTTACTTTGTCAAGACCCATCTGTAATGTGAAACATGACCTTTTTATAGACTTCTGTCATATATATAATGTTTTGGCAAGGGAGCCTTGCAAGAAAAAATATTACTTCCATATTTAATTTGGTCGTTTATAAATATACTCTCTACTATTCCGGTTACACATGAAATTATTATATTTTCAAAGAAACGTTGATGGAATAGAAACATATGGATTAATCAGGCATTTTTTGAAGATAGTTTGTATTCTATTAAAATTCACAAAAATAAAACATGTTTTATAACCAGAGCATTTCTCCCATGGTTCAATTTTTAACAAGAAAGTCAGCCTTTAATGGGCATATATAGGGGTATATGTGTGTGAATATGTGTACACATGTTTACTTATAAACCTAAAAAAAATTGCTCTTTCTTCAAGCTTTTGTGATCCTTCCACTCAAGTCACCAATGTACTGATTATACACTGAATGGCTGTGGAGCAGTTTCAAGATTCAGACTTTACTTTTCCATGTCAAAAATGTCTATGTCTCTTACATGCTTGAATTCTGAGTTCATTCAGACATGGTCTAGCTTCAATCAAGCTGTAGGCCAAAGACCTGAGAAAACTGCATGACTGTTTCAGGAATGTTTTCATAGTTACTCATCCAGTTTAAGACAGACAGAAAAGGAGGGCATGTCAGGGCATTCCATGGGGATATTATCGATGTGTTCAAGCATGGATATATTATGTGGGAATGGGGCATTTACATTTAATTATGGAGCAGTTGCTCAAATGGGAAAAATGCTTATTTTAATGTACATAGATTATGCAGTAATGTCCTTGTCCTCAAATGCAAAACATCTTTCTTGCTCTCTGTGGCATTTTGGAATTTCACCCTGTTTTAAGGCAAAAACAATGTTTAACTGCCAATATACATGCACAGGAAAGGCTTTCAGGCACCAGGCATTTCCCAGGAGGGAATCCCTACACAGTAAATTGCATCATTTATTCTTATTGTGGTGATGTTGGGGTATCGAAACCATACCAAACCAGCCATGATGTGGGCTGTTGACACAGGAAGGTGCAGAATCCCAGTGCAGCGAACTTCTAAAAGTAAGATGCTATTCCAATTAAGCATGGCACTACAGATCTATTACCAGTTATCAACTCACTGGGATACATAGAATACATGTTTCTAATGAAAAGATTGTGGGAAGAGGGCAGTTTTTTTTAACAATCAAAGATTCACAAGGGATAATATTTGTCTCTTTCTTTTTAATTGACATATAGTCAAAACTATATTATTCTGAGGCTGATTATCCAATTGTGTACTCTACCAGCAACTGATTTCCCCTCATTCTCTCTCTGGCTCATGGCCTTTTAGACAGCATATTGCTCATTAGCAACCCCACCCAAAGCTGGACAGGAGAAATAGTCTGCTGGAACAGAAATCAGCCTATTCTGCTCCTTGTTGGTAGTTCACGAAGAGGATGTGGAAACCGTTCATTAAACTGAGGCTTTTGGACTAGGAGTAGATGTCAATTATCCATGTATCTCTGGCTTCCAATACCATGGATAATTGAGAGCTGGCCACACTACCAGACACTTATGTCACAACAATAATCTGTTAATTTGTTGTTTAGGTTTATTTCTACTCTTTCCACTCCCTCAGACTATAATACTATTTCCTAAATCCCAGATTTTATGGTCATCAAATCTGAATCCTTCCTGAAAATAATTCAAAGGTAGTAGTCATCTCCCTCAGCCACTGAAGTAGCAACAAAATACTAGATACCTATCCATTCTACACTTGTGCTGTTGGTAAATAAACAAATAAATAAAATCCTCGAGTCTGTATTTAGGGTGGCTTCTATGTGTCATTTACTTTCTTCACATAGAACACATTGAGTTATAGAGTCTCAGGAAGAGAGAAAAAATGTAAACTTGTCAGATCTTTAAAATTTAATAGACTATAACCACTCTGATTTTGATGTGGATGTTTTGAGACTATTAAGTTGGATTATTTTTCTTCTTTGTTATATATGAGAAATATTGGGTTTTACTTTTAATTTTAAACATGAGGAATTCAAAGTAAGTGAGACGAAACTGAAACCTTATCTGTAGGCCAGGCTGGAGTTTGATATACACATATATTAGACCATTATGCTTCATCATGATTTTTTAATTAAGGAGAATAAAAGAGATTTGAGAGGAATTTAGAGTGGTATATAAAGAGAGCAAAAGTTCAACTGAGGAAAAAAAGAAAGGGGAAAGAAAATATGTTTCTATGAACATGAAAGACATGGATCTAAAAATCTACTATAGTTTCTAAGAGTAACTAGTAATGAACTGACATTATAAGGTTAGCAAGTCAAATGCAACCTGGCCAGCAACATCTGTTTCATCCCGATAACACTGACTAAAAATAAAAAACACCTAAGAATTAAAACAAAGAGTATAATTATTATTTATTCATTCATTCAACAGCTATCAATTTTAAATCTAAACACTAGAACTAAAGGGGAATGCTCTCCCTGTTTGCAAAGAGCTCCAGAGAAATAATTTTTAAAATGAGATGTAGGTAACGTGGAAATACAAACCATATATACATATAATTTTAGAGTTAGAAGATCACAACTAGAGATCATCAAAACTCTCCCAAGAGATTTCAGTTATTCCTTCTAAGATTACTGGTGGCAACTCTTGATGAAATAAAATCTACTTTTTATCTGTTTTATACCCATTACAACTTAACCACTAAAGAGTCTTATTAGAAAATGAATTTCTTTTAAAATCCTCAAGTCTTCACTCTAACCAGGGTAAACAGCTGACTTCCAAGATGATTAACTTTAAGTTCATTCAATTCCTTTCAATAATGTTTTACTGAGCATTTACCTATGCAAGTTAAATTCCTTAACTAAAGTACTCCCTCTCAAATCAAAGTGGTTATGCTTCTAAAAACTCCAATTGGAGAATTTACAGGATAGGAACTGAAAAGTGGCAGAACATGCCACTCCGAAATATGCCTCTTTGGCATTAGAGAAGGCCATTAAGAAGAAGCAGATAAAAGGAAATCTCTCTGCCCTCCCTCATTTGCCTAAAAAGAGGATATAAAAGTGTCCTTCCTTACTCTCCATAAGGAAAGACAGACGTTAACCATAAGAAAAACCCTATCCCCTTATCAGCCCAGAGAAGGCACCAGAGAAATCCACATAACAAATTTTACCAACTAGCCCTTACCTACCATTAGTTTCCACATATATTTGCCTTCCCACAATCCACCCCTGGATGCTCAAAGTCCTTTTCCTTTACCTTGTCATTTCTTTATGAATTTACTGTTCATTGTTAAGATGTTCTACAAATCCAGGTTCTAAACACTCCTTTGAGTCACTCATCACTGAATACTCCCATGTGCATGCAAAATGCACTTGTTAGTAAACTTGTTTCTGTTTTGTTAATCCGTTTTTTGTCAGTAAATGAGCCTAAGATGGATAGAAGGAAAAGAAAGATTTTCCTCCTGTGCAGAAATTAAGACATTGTGGAAAAATTAAATCAGGAAGATATAGTCTCAACAGAACCTATGAAGACACTGTTGTGTCTTCTAAAGATATCACGGTTTCTCCCATTCTTGGCAAGATTTGGAGCATCTTCATTCCCTGCTGACCCACATGTTTACAATTTCAAAATAAAATATTTATTAGTTTAAGAACTTCACAATATTTATGTAGAGTATACTTTTACTAAATAGCACATATTTTTACTATTGGCTATGAAACACCATGTGGGAAGGCAGTAAATACAGGCTGATGAAAATGGTAGCCCCTGCCCACCTGTGCTTATCAAGCAATTGAAATTAGGCTATTCCAAACTGAAATATGCTTTAAGTATAAAATACACATGGTTTTTAAATATTTAGTATAAAAATACAAAAGATCTCAATAATTTTTATATTTATTACACATTAAAATGATATTTTTATATATTCAGTTAAATAAAACATATTTTAAAATTTTACTTATTTTTTTAAATTTTAAGTTCCAGGGTACATGTGCAGAACATACAGGTTTTTAAAATAGGTGTATATGTGTCATGCTGAACCTATCAAACAATAATCTAGTTTTAAGCCCCAAAAGCATTATGTATTTGTCCTAATGTTTTCCCTCCCCTTGCCCCCACCCCTCGATAGGCCTCAGTGTGTGTTGTTCCCCTCCCTGTGTCCATCTGTTCTCAATGCTCAACTCCAACTTATGAGTGGAACATGTGGTGTTTGGTTTTCTGTTCCTGTGTTAGTTTGATGGGGATGATGGCTTCCGGCTTCATCCATGCTCCTGCAAAGGACATGATCTCATTCTTTTTCATGGCTGCATAGTATTCCATGGTGTATATGTGCCACATTTTCTTTATCCAGTCTAACATTGATGGGCATTTGGGTTGGTTCCATGTCTTTGCTATCATAAATAGTGCTGCAATAAATGCACATGTGCATGTGTCTTTATAGTAGAATGATTTATAATCTTCGGGTATATACCCAGTAATGGGATTTCTGGGTCAAATGGCATTTCTAGTTTTAGATCCTTGAGGAATCACCACACTGTCTTCCACCACGGTTGAACTAATTTACATTCCCACCAACAGTGTAAAAGTGTTTCTATTTCTCTACAGCATCGCAAGCATCTATTGTTTCCTGACTTTTTAATAACTGCCATTCTGACTGGCTTGAGATGATATCTCATTGTGGTTTTCATTTGCATTTCTCTAATGATCAGTGCTGACAAGCCTTTTTTTCATATGTGTGTTGGCCGCATAAATGTCTTCTTTTGAGAAATGTCTGTTTATATCCTTTGCCCACTTTTTGATGGGGTTCTTTGGCTTTTTTTCTTGTAAATTTCTTTAAATTCCTTGTAGATTCCAGATATTAGACCTTTGTCAGATGGGTAGATTGCAAAAATTTTCTCCCATTCTCTAGGTTGCCTGTTCACTCTGACGATAGTTTCTTTTGCTGTGTGAAAGCTCTGTAGTTTAATTCAATCCTATTTGTCAATTTTGGCTATTGTTGCAATTGCTTTTGGTGTTTTAGTCATGAAGTATTTGCCCATGCTTATGCCCTGAATTGTATTGCCTAGGTTTTCTTCTAGGGTTTTTATGGTTTGGGGTTATACATTTAGATCTTTAATCCATCTTGAGTGAATTTTTGTATAAGATGTAAGGAAGGGGGTCCAGTTTCTGTTTTCTGCATATAGCTACCCAGTTTTCACAGCACCATTTATTAAATAGGGAATCCTGTCCCCATTGCTTTTGTCAAGTTTGTCAAAGATCAGATGGTTATAGATGTATAGTGTTATTTCTGAGGTCTCTGTTCTGTTCCATTGGTCTATATATCTGTTTTCATACCAGTACCATGCTGCTTTAGTTACTGTAGCCTTGTAGTATAGTTTGAAGTCAGGTAGCGTGATGCCTCCCACTTTGTTCTATTTGCTTAGGATTGTCTTGGCTATCTGGGCTCTCTTTTGGTTCCATATGAAATTTAAAGTAGTTTTTTCTATTTCTATGAAGAATGTCAATGGTAGCTTCATGAGAATAGCATTGAATCTATAAATTACTTTGGGTAGTATGGTTATTTTCACGATATTGATTCTTCCTATCCATGAGGATGGAATGTTTTTCCATTTGTTTGTGTCCTCTCTTATTTCCTTGAGCAGTGGTTTGTAGTTCTCCTTGAAGAGGTCCTTCACATCCCTTATAAGTTTTATTACTAGGTATTTTATTTTCTTTGTAGCAATTGTGAATGGGAGTTCATTCATGATTTGGTTGCTTGTCTATTGTTGGTGTATAGGAATTTTTGTGATTTTTGCACATTGATTTTGTATTCTGAGACTGCTGAAGTTGCTTATCAGCTTAAGGAGATTTGGGGCTGAGAAGATGGGGTTTTCTAAATATACTATCATGTCATCTGCAAACAGAGACAATTTGACTTCTTCTTTTCTTATTTGAATACATTTTATGTATTTCTCTTGCCTGATTGCCCTGGCCAGAACTTCCAATAATATGTTGAACATCAGTGCTGACAGAAAGCATCCTGGTCTCTTGCCAGTTTTCAAAGGGAATGCTTCCAGCTTTTGCCCATTCAGTATGATACTGGCTATGGATTTGTCTTAAATAGCTCTTGTTATTTTGAGATAGGTTCCATCAAGACCTAGTTTATTGAGAGTTTTTAACATGAAGAAATGATGAATTTTATTGAAGGCCTTTTCTGCATCTATTGAAATAATCATGTGGTTTATGTCATTAGTTGTCTTTATGTGATGCATTACATATATTGATTTGCACACATTGAACCAGCCTTGCATCCCAGGGATTAAGCAGACTTGGTTGTGGTGGATAAGCTTTCTGATGTGCTGTTGGATTCAGTTTCAAGTATTTTCCCCTAGTTCTTGTGGATGCGTATTAGCTAGATAGAGCAGTTTTTTTCTTGAGTAATTCTTTTTATCTCATAGCAAAGTAATACTTCCCTACTCTGCCCATGTTGAATCTTGACTCTTATTATTAATCTAAGCAATGAGAAGAGGCAGGGGGCAGAGCTTGTGAAGGACAACCAGCATCTTGCAAAATATCTACACTATGTCCTCTGTAAGTGGTTTCTAGGCAATGAAAGGCTATTGTCTTCTAACATGGGGGAGACAGCATAATTTCCTCTAGCCCAGAGGCATAGAAGAATCTAAGTCATCAAATTCTCAAGCCTGGCCATGCAAATGTGCTTATCTCAGATCTCAAGATTCTATTCCTTATAGGAGAGTTTCCAGAGCTATGAGTTCAACTTCCTTTGTAACTTCTCTATCCTTATCATCAAGTGTTGGGCCTGGTTCTTAGCACAGTCTGTTGTCTGGCTCCTGGAGAAGTGGTTCTTAAAGACTGTCTGAAGAACTTCTGGCTTTCACACCACCTCTGAAGACACTATTTGGCTGACAAGAACCTGTTATTTTCTTCCTCCAGGACTTCTATGACCATTAATGATAGCCATCCAACTAGACAGTTTTTATGAATAGTATTGGTCCTACATATTTCAAGTATAGAGTTATTGCATGAACCACTACATATCCTTTCCACTTGCACCTCACCCCAATCCACCAGAGGGAACAGTGTTAGTATTTGTGATATTACAACTTATCAAGAGGTCTTACCAGCCCACATCCTCAGAAATGTATTTCTTTGCCTCTAGTTGCTAGGTTAGTGATCTAATCCAGGGTCTGCTTCCTAGTACTCCATTTCTAGTACAAACTGTCTAATTTAGATTCTTCCAGGGTCAACCCTGAGATAAGGATTTGAATGTATGTAATTAATGTGAGAGATGATCCTAAAATGACCATTTGGGGATATAAACTAAGACACTCATCTTTGTGCGATGACTATAGATGAGTCTAGATGGTCTGGGCCTTATTTTCTGTGCTAACCCAACACTGCCTTCGGGACTGGACATAGTGCTGAATAGGCAGACCACACACATGCTTAGGACATGGCAAGGTAGGGACACACAAAAACAAAGTTCATCCTCAATAATTTTATCAGAAAAAAAATCTAAAGAAAATCTCTTATTTTCAGTAATCATGTAAATTTTGTGTTATGTGCTGCCATAAATTGTTTATTATATGCTGCTGTTTTATTTTTAAATAACTTGGGTGTAGGAAGCACAGATATTTTCAGTGCTTTAGGTATCTAAAAACATCTTAACCTCAGACACCCACTGCTGACATATTCTGCCCATTCACTGAAGCCAGAAAATCAGATCCTGCCCTGCTGGGCTCCTGGCTAGTCTTTTCATTAACAATTTTAGCACCAGCATTGAGTCAACTCTTTAACCTGACTTCAAGCAAGCTCTCCTCTGAATATCATAGCTGGTTTCCTACTAGTCTGCTCTTGAGTGTCCTTAGGTAGCCAAACGTACCCAGGCTCAGGTCCAATAAGCTGCTCTCTTTCCAGAGATCTCCTTTCTCTGACCTTGTGCATTTCCCAAAACAGGAAATTGCCATCTCTCCTTTTCCTTTTAATCAGGGAGATTTATGACCAAAAAGAGGGAGACAGAGAGAAGATACACATATTTTTAGAGAGAACTTCAGTCAAAATAATTATCACATTAATTTTTACCCCTCCCTTTCTCTCCCCCACAATTTAAAAATCACTTCTAGGGGAAATCATCCTGAAGACTAGTAATATAATTTTAATTAACTATGTGATTTATTGCTAAGTGTCTGGATTTCATCATGGAGAAATTTTTTAATTAGAGAAATGAATGACATACTGTACTAAGTGCTTAACAGAGATCATGTCATTCAATCTTGACTATAATCATTGCTATAAATACTATTTTTGTCCTTGTTTTAGTGATGAGAAAACTGAAGCTTAAGAAATTTAAATTTGGATCTAATGGGAATACTTGCTCTTAACCACTATGCTGAGTTTCATAGGAAATATTAAATAAATATTTGTTGAATGAAGTGAAATGTGGAAAGAACAAGATAGAGAAAATGAGAAGAAAAAAAGCTGGAAGAATTCTCTTGAGTGGTTTGGATCCATTCCATTCTCCACTTTGGAAAATTCTACGACAGCTTCCAAAAGAAGAACTTCGATATTATTCCCTCTTGCCACTCTGACCTCAAATACTCCTTGTAAACCTAGGCCTAGACACAAGTGTATAGGTAGAAAAACATGTACACATTTCACAGTCATAAAAAGTTCCAGTTGAGTAAGTAAAAATCAGGTTGATTCTGTGAAATAGAGCTGAAGCCACCACTTCACTGTTCCACCAGTTTCTCTGCTCTCCTTCAGTTTGGATTCATCTTCAGGCCTTACCTCTGAGCCCAAAGTCCCTGCTTCTCAGACTAAACATGCTGATTGCCAATCAAAACAAACATCTTTACTGACAACCAAGTTTTGCCTGGATAATTCTCTCCTTAAAAAAAAAAAAATTAAAAAGATACAAAGCATGCTGTGTCCCCAAAGGAATTCTTTCCTTCTCTGCTATTTTTTCATGTCAAGGAGAGAATCGGATGATATGTGATAGCTAGTTGTGCTCTGACTCAAGAACTTAACAGGGATAACAGGGATGTCTGCATGGCCTAAATTTAAGAAGAAAAACTTTCAAATTCGAATAAAAATCAAAGTTAAAATTCCGCTTCAACTTTTTGCTGATCTGTCTTTCAAAAGAACTGCTATAGAACAAGTACTTTGTTGCTCTCTAGTCATGTGGATCTGAAATTACTAACAGATACATAATTCCAGACTTGATCTCATTTCTTGCCTGACTTTGCTTTTAACTCTGTACATCCATGCTGAGGATTCAAGCTGCTTCCCCAGTTCATAACAAGGTCTTTTCAGAGACAGGTCTCCCAGCTTCCAGTTGCCTGTACTAATGAGAAGCATGAGTTTCAAATCAAAGCTTCAAAAGAATAAATTTTTTGGAACATTATCCTGTAATGGGTTTCTAATAGAGCCTTCCTCCGGGGTATCTCTATAGAAAGTAGTTAATCTAGTGAGAGAAACACCCAGGGTCTTGGTAAAAAGAGGGCAAAGGAGACGAAAGGTGGGCTGGATTTGGTATTGCCCTCATGCCGGGTGGTGGGGGAAGGGAGAATGGAATCCTGGGTGTGCTAAGACACATATGGGTCTGATTCTAAAGGCAGGAGTTTAATCTCACTCACCTTTGGAAAGCTAAGCTAGTGCCTTAGTGACTTAAGTTCCCTGATGTATGAGGGTATGACCAGTTCAATATGATTCCGCATAGCTCAAGAACATGAACCCTAAGTAAATACTCCAAACCCACAATTGATTGGAACTCAGAGAAGGAGATGCTCTAGGTCATTGAATTTTCTGGTCAACTCAGAAGTGAAGAAGAAAAAAATCCTTCCTATTTCAATCTTTAGGACCTAAAATGTTTATAAATATATTAGTCTATTTTTCTGATTTATTCAGTACAGCATGGAGAATATAATTTAATTTCTATTTGATGGTTTAGATACGTAAGGTCCCCAAGGTCATACTTTTGGAGATCAGTTACTTTGGTCCCCTAACTATGAAGTCAGAGGTTAAGAAATAGAGGCAGAGCTGCACTGATGTTAGGTTATAATCTATAAGAGTTTAGTATAAATTCATCACTGACATTTATTGTCCTATTGTTTATCTATTTCTTATAAAATTCAAAGGTTAAAAGAATTCTGATTAATGGGTGATTCTGACTGTTTGAGAATCTGCATGATTACTCTAGCTCTCTGTAGCTTTTGCTGTGAGGGAGGAGACTTTTCATCTTGAGCTGAGAAAGAGCCTGTTTCTAACTGGCGTCATGGTTCACATAGTTCCATAATTATCACAAAACCCATTAAAATGTAAAGGGACTGTGGGACACAGTGGTTCACATCTGTAATCCCAGCACTTTGGGAGGCCAAAGCAGGTGGATCACGAAGTCAAGAGACCAAGACTATCCTGGCCAACATGGTGAAACCTCTTCTCTACTAAAAATACAAAAATTAGCTGGGCATGGTGGCACATGCCTGTCGTCCCAGCTACTTGGGAAGCTGAGGCAGGAGAATCGCTTGAACCCAGGAGGCAGAGGTTGCAGTAAGCCGAGATCGTGCCATTGCATTCTAGCCTGGCAACAGAGCAAGACTCTGTCTCAAAAAAAAAAAAAAAAAGTAAAGGGACACAACAAAAATTAAATAGAAACCAATCTAAACTTATGTCTCCTGACCTAAATTTGTTGTCACTGTTGTTGCTGCTGTTTTTGTTGTTGTTTTGGTAAAAACAAGGCTGCTCTTACACAGTGGGAGTACCACTTAAATGCAAAGGACATCAAACGTTCTTTCAGCTTCAGTTCAAGACGAAAAGACCATTTTAGCAATCTCAAGATTAAGTTTTTTTACTCAAATCCTCCAGAACTGCACAGCCCTTGGGTAATTAAAGATAAATCAGACCCAAGTCACACAGTGAGACCAAGAATGAGCAAAACTAACCACAGCAATAGTGACTTCAAGTGCCAGCAGGCACAGAAAGGCCTCACACCAGCAGTTTCTTATGCCCCTATTCTCCAAAGGTTGTGTTTTTCCTGGCAAAAGAGGAGGAGAGGAGGTGCATTTCCTAAGTTGTCAATGGCTGTGCGCTTCCTGAGTGAGAAGAGCCCTACTGAACTCACAGGGCCCCCCTCCTTTCCGTCAGCTCCATATTTGCCAGCAAGCTAATGTTTATGGCTTCTCATGTTTGCTAACAAATATCCTCACCGTCAGCAATTCCAACTTGACGTATTCCTCCCTGATGATTGTCTAGAATTCTGTGCCAGGCAGGAGGGCTAGGGAAAAAAGGAGGGGCATGGAAAACTGCAAGGGAAGAAAGGGAAGGAGAAAAAGGGCACCAGGCAAAGAGAAGCCTGTCATGCACAATCAAACAATTGATTCATGTCAACAATTCTAAACCTATGCTCCTTTCCCAGCCTTTCCTACCTATTTTTTATTAGAGTTTTGCCAAGTACAAGGCCAAAAAGAAATTGTTGCCATTTGACTCTGTCCATATGCCATCCACAAAGTCTTTAAGTAATACCTGCTTATTTGTCTGATATAAACATTATGTGCAAGTAATGCTCTTCTACTTAAGAGTAAGATTAATAATAAGTAAATTAAATTTTTGACCTAATGGTCTAATTAATTTTGGTGTGTACCCACAAGGACCTAAACTTTCAGCAGGTCAATAAAGTGATCCCTCTGTCTAAAAGTTGAAAGTCTTTTTGATTTCTAGATCTTATCCAAGTAGTCAGCTACTTAGGACTTTATTGACAGAACCTTGGAAAGTCAAGGAATGAGGAGATGCAGCCAAGACAGAAATGTAGAGTTTCAGACATTCTGTGTATACTAATAGTGATACTTAAACCACTAAGATTTCCATTCCATTGATACTAATGTATTTCAGATTGCTCCATGGTGCTGCTAATCAAAGCCAGCAAATACTCACCAAGACAAGCCAAAGGCGGAAATGACCTCCCTATACCCACGTCAGTATGTCAAGAGGGTGGTAAATAGTCAGAATGAATAAACACATAGTTGCTGATGCTTTAATCCCATGATTAGAAAAATATACAGTTAAATGCCAGACAGAAATTTATAGCGTATTTGTTAAATACTGTCCAAATATGCCCTAAAATCAGATTCAGATATGAATAGTGGGATTCCTGAGTTCAGTGTGCCATTGCTTTTGATCCTTTTCAAACATTTGCTTAGTCAGAAATGGTTAAATGAAGAGTCTTAAGCAGTAGATTTCTTAGAAGTAAAGAATAACTATCCTTCAATGACAGGAGTGGAATTAAAAGATGAGTACAAAATGAGCACCTTGGAAAAGAGAAGGAGACTGATACTCTTTCAAGCTATGGTAAACTTCAATTAAATTTATAATTAAAATATAAGTTAAATTATATTTGAGAAACAATACACCCATACTTTTGTCTTAATTTGTGAAAAAAAGAATAGTTGAGGCTAAGTCAAAAGAAACTTTTTTAAACTACTTTATAAAATTGAAGCATTGGACTAGATATCTGTATGTATTTTTAAAACATAGTTCTAAGAGAACTTCTGTAAGAAACAGAATAAGATCTATAGCTGAATATCATTTATGTAAACGTAAAAGACAAATACATATAAACAAAGCAGCAATAAGCATTTAATAAGAGTATAATCAAAGCAGAAAACTATGCAGTGAACACATTAGAATAGCTACCTATGGGAGTAGGTGGGACAAGTATAAGTGGAGAATGCAGATAAAGAGAATAAATTTTTAGAAAATAAACCTTACATAAATCCATGACGGCACTATCCATGAGCTAAGAAATATGATTATATCAACCTTCTGTACCCCAGTCCAAAAAATTATAACAATCAACAAAGCTTATGTGTGAATGTGACAAAGTTAAAAACTCCAGGCATAATAAGAAAAATAATGGTTAATTAGTTCAATATGAAATGCAATTATTCAGTCCAATAATTACTATGTCTGTCTGTGGTTCAGGACCCTAAGGAGTTTGTTGGAAAACTGCTCTCTTTTCATGATTTCTCTCATTGATTTTAATCCAAAAATGAGCAATTAAAATCAAATCGGCTTTCATCTCTTGCAGTGCACAACCATCTCCAGGTGTATGTATAAAGAAGGGTATAGATTTGTAATAGTAATAATAGGTGATGAATTGGATATGAAGTAAAGGGTGAACTTAAGGAAAACACACAGGTTTCTAACTAGGGAAGTGAGTGGACAACATGCTACTGGGTGAGAAGAGAAATATTGGTGCAAGAGGGAGTGGTACGAACTAAACATCTCTATATTTGGTGCATTAGTGACTTTTACACGGCCACTTCACATAGCTTCTCCCGATGCATGACAAAGGTCAAGTCAGGTCAAGTATTTCTACAAGGATCCAAAAAGCTGTCTGATGATCTGATTTGATCTAGGGACAAAACTAGAATACTTAAAACATCCTCTCTCAATACTATTTCTCACAACTGAGGTTTCAGTGAGCAAAGAGCAGCAGAAAATTCGAGGCCCTATTATTTAACTAGGCTCTTAAAAGTCAGTCATCAATGTTAGACAACCATCTAAGTACCGGGAGGCACCAATGCATATCCCACTCCACCTTCTCTTTTATAGTGTGATATCACCACTTCTCCATCAAGAAGTGTGGTCTGTACTCCCTCACTTTGAACCTGCCGGACCTTCATAATGGCATCAACCAATAGATTATGTTGAAAGGGACACTGATTTACCAGGCATGGTCATGAAAGATGATATGGTTTCCACTTTTCTTTCTCTCTCTTATGACACATACCTTGAGATCTCAGAGCCAATATCTACCAAGTCCCCCTGTCATGAAGCTCCCATACTGGAAAAATAGCATGAAGCAACTACATAGATAAATATGCAGGGAGGCTCCGATATTCTAGCCCCAAGCTGTTGGAGTCCTTAGTCCTCACAACCTAATCTGTAAGTGAAGAAGTTTTAGTGAGGTCCTTGGGTCTTGAAACAAGCTTATTGCAAGACATGAGAGACCCAAGTCCAAACTGGCTGGTTCAGCCTTTCCTGAATTCTTGACCAAAGAAGCCACCTGAGATTTTTAAAAATCGTTTGTATTGTTTTAAATCACTAAAGTTTGTAGAGACCTGTTATACAGCAATAGATAACTGATACAGCCATCTTTCATGAAAATCAAAGGACTTAACCAGGATGTTACGCAGTGTAACAAATATTGAGTGTTCAAGAAATGCCAATACTGACACATAGAATGTTATCCTAACTAAAACAAAGAGAATGGAAAAAGAATCAAGAAAAAAAATATTTAATTTTTATCTCAATCCTCAAAAAGCACTACATTTAAATCAACCACTTTAGAATGAAAATACTGGCAGAAATTCAACATAACTCATTATGTCTCCTGAGGCATCATTACAGAGTGTTTTCCTTTTTTAAAAAAATCACACTTAAACACTTTCTCTCTTACAAACTGTTAAGAAGTATCACTGTTACTATTTCATGATGAAGTAAGAGGTCTCAGCATGTGTGTGGTTAGTTGTGGGTGGGATTGGAGTGGGAAGTCCTTCTCCAAATATACACCATCATGACCATCCAAAGCATTTCTCACAAAAACTAGTTCTATTACAACATGGTGGGTGCCATATTTTGGCTCCCTCACTGCCAAACGCATAATCTGCCAGCAGTCCATAAAGCATTACTCTAGTCCATAAACTCTAAGAGACTTTTTAAAATATTTGGCATAAGTTGTTTAAATATGAATTCTAACTGTCTGAAGCATAATTTCCCTGAAGCTAAGAAATGCCTAGAGCATAATTTCCCTGAGCTAAATTTTAAACTGCATTTCCCTAAGGCTCGGTAACATTGCATGCAACACTGTTGGTTGAGTCCTGGAAATACCTTTTAAAGACTCAACAGTAGACTCAAATTCCTGGCTGTATATCCCTAGGCTAAATCAAGATAAATAAATGGACAGAGTCTTTCCCAGCAATGGTGGGAAGTGAGAAAAACTTAGCTGGAATAAAGAACCAGGCAGAGATTGACTCTAGTTCAGGGCTCCCCAAACCCCAGACCACAGACCAGTACCAGTCCGTGGCCTGTTAGGAACTGGGCCACATAGCAGGAGGTGAGTGGTGGGCAATCAAGCATTACCACCTGAGCTCTGCCTCCTGTCAGATCAGCGGTGGCATTACATTCTCACAGGAGTGCAAATCTTATTGTGAACTGCACATTCGAGGGATCCAGGTTGCATGCTTCTATAAGAATCTAATGCCGACGATCTGAGGTGAAACAGTTTCATCCAGAAACCACACCCACCCCTCCGTCCATGAAAAATTGTCTTCCATGAAATGGTCCCTGGTGCCAAAAATGTTGGGGACCACTGCTCTAGTTCATCTACCAACTTGGAAAATGATAACTATCACAACAAGAACAGGATTCTCAATCATTCTACCCCTGAATTATCTTTAGAAATACCATGAACGGCCCCTGAAATGGTCATCCATATCTCTCAGCTTGAACTATAATTTATGTGGGGGAAAGTCTCCCAAATACATGCCTCCACCACTCCTTTGCAGCCCACCATAAATCCCCCATCCCAGTTCTACACCCTACTTTTCTTCCCCGTCCATATTTCACTGGCAACTTTTACCTCTAACTTCTTTCCAATGTTCCCGTTTTATGTGTTTATATGGCCATCTAAAATTCATGGGAAATTGAAGCAAGGTGCAAACATTTACCTAGACACAAAATATTCCAGAAAGACAGTTGAATGCACTTAAATTTCAACATATCTAAAACCCACTTATTCTTGTTCTCATTTTCTCTCCCCAAAATGTACCTCCTGACTTTTCTGTTAATATTAATCATACCACATATCTAGTCTCTCAAGCTAAAAATGTACAATTGAATTCTCCTTTCAGTCCTATAAGGGAAAAACAAAATAAAACAAGTCTCATTAACTATTTCTTTACACTCTTTTTTTTGCATCTTCCCTTCTTTTCCATTTTCACTTACATTCCACCAGTTCAGACATTTACCTTCTCATGTCTGGACTATTTCAGTGCCATCTAAGCTAGCTTCCTAAATCACTTCATATGCCTTGTCCCTCCCTCATTTGAAATCTTTAATGGATCTCTGTTGCTTTCAAATTACAGTTCAAATCCTTTGGTAGGCATATGTGTCTCTATCTGCTTTCTACCTCCCTTTCAATCTATGACCATGCCAAGTGGAACTGGAACTCACACACTGCTGCTAGAAATGTAGAATTATGCAACCACTTAGAAAAACAGTTTGGCATTTAGAAAAAATCAGACATTCTCATACCATATGATTTAGCCATTCTATTCCTAGGTATTTACTCAAGAGAAGTGAAAGAATAGGTCCATACAAAGATGTGTACATGAACACTTAAAGTAGCTTTATTTCTAATGGCCAAAAACTGGAAGCAACCTAAATGTCCATCAACAGGCGAATGGACTGGAATACCACTTAGCAACAAAAAGAATGAAAGAATGAACTGTAAATGCATACTGCAACATAGATGAATCTCAGAATAATTATCCTGAGTCAAAGAAGCCAGACAACATGTGTATAAAGTTCTAGAAAATACATACTAATATATAGTGACAGAAGTAAATACTTACAATGCTGTTAACTTATTAAAAAGAAATAAAGCATCCTAATGGTTGCCTGGGAACCAGAAAGTAAAAAAGTAGAAGGGCTGGAAGAGAAGAATTACAAAGACACTCAAACTTTTTTTATTGATACAAAATATTGCATTTATTATGGGTGATACAGTTTGGATGTTTGTTCCCTCCAAATCTCATGTTGAAATGTAATCCCCAATGTTGAAGGTGGGGCCTGGTGGAAGGTGTTTTGATTACGGGGGCAGATCCCTCATGAATGGCTTAGTGCCATCTTCTTGGTAATCAGTGAGTTCTCGCTCTGAGTTCATGTGAGATCCGGTTGTTTAAAAGAGTGTGACGCATTCCCCCCACCCCAACGCCGCGTCACTCTTGCTGCCTCTCACACCATGTGATGTGCCAGTTCACCCTTCACCTTCACCACGATTGGAAGTTTCCTGAGGCCCTCACCAGAAGCAGATGCCAGCACTATGCTTCCCATACAGCCTGCAGAACCATAAACCAATCAAACCTCTTTTCTCTATAAATTACTGAGTCTCAGGAATTTTTTTATAGTGATGCAAAAACTAATACATCTGTCTTTGTGTGACTGGCTTATTTCACTTAACATAATGACTCCAGTTCCATCCATGTTGCTGCAAATGGCAAGATTTTATTCTTTTTTATTGTAGAATAGTATTTCATTGTATGTATGTGTGTGTGTGTATATATATATATATATATATATATATATATATATATATATCACATTTCCTATATCCATTTGTCCATCAATAAGCACTTAGGTTGATTCCATATCTTTGCTATTGTAAATAGTGCTGTGATAAACATGCTGGTTCAGGTATTCCTTTGACATATCGATTTCTTAGCCTTTGGATAAATGCACAGTAGTGGGATTATTGGATGATATGGCATGAGCCACTGCACCCAGCCAGAGCCCACTTTTTAATGAGATTATTTGGTTTTCATTATTGAGTTATTTGAGCTTCTTATACATTATGGATATTAGTAACTTGTCAGATGAATAGTTTGCAAATATTTTGTCAAAGAAACTTTTGACAATGATGGATGTGTTTATTATCTTGATAGTGGTGATAATTTCACAGTTATGCACATATATCAAAACTTATCGGCCAGGTGCAGTGGCTCATGCCTGTAATCCCAGCACTTTGGAATGCCGAGGCAGGCAGATCACTTGCGGTCAGGAGTTTGAGACCAGCCTAGCCAACATGGCGAAACCCTGTCTCTATTAAAAAAGCACAAAAATTAGCCAGGCATGGTGGTGCATGCCTGTAGTCCAAGCTACTCATGAGGCTAAGGAAGGAGAATTGCTTGAACCTGCGAAGCAGAGGTTGCAGTAAGCCAAGATTGTGCAGCTGTATTCCAGCCTGGGCAACAGAGCGAGACTCCATCACAAAAACAAACAAACAAAAAAAAAACCTTATCAAATTGTACATATTAGATATTCAATGTGTGTTACATGTCAACCACACCTCAATAAAGCTTTTTTTAAATTTCTTCTACAAAATAAAAAATGGGATACATGTGCAGAATGTTCAGGTTTGTTACATAGATGTACCTGTGCAATGGTGGTTTGCTGCATCTATTGACCCGTCCTCTAAGGTCCCTTCCTTCACTCCCCAACCCCCAACAGGCCCTGGTGTGTGTTTTTTCCCTTCCCTGTGTCCATGTGTTCTGAATGTTCAACTCCCACTATAAGGGAGGACATGTGGTGTTTGGTTGTCTGTTCCTGTGTTAGTTTGATGAGGATGACGGATTTCAGCTTTATCCATGTCCCTGCAAAGGACATGATCTCGTTCCTTTTAATGGCTGCATAGTATTCCATGGTGTATACATACAACATTTTCTTTATCCAGTCTATCATTGATGGGCATTTGGGTTGGTTTCATGTCTTTGCTATTGTAAATAGTGCTGCAGTAAACATACATGTGCATGTGTCTTTATAACAGAATGATTTATATTCCTTTGGGTATATACCTAGTAATGGGATTCCTGGATTAAAAGGTATTTTTGGTTCTAGTTCCTTGAGGAATCACCGTATGTCTTCCACAATGGTTGAACTAATTTACATCCCCACCATCAGTGTAAAGCATTCCTATTTCTCCACAGCCTTACCAGCATCTATTGCTTCCTGACTTTTTAATAATCACCATTCTGACTGGCGTGAGATGGTATCTCATTGTGGTTTTAATTTGCATTTCTCTGACAATCGGAGATGTTGAGCTTTTTTTCATATGTTTGTTGGCCACATAAATGTCTTCTTTTGAGAAGTGTCTGTTCATATCCTTTGCCCACCTTTTGATGGGGTTGTTTATTTCTTGTAAATATGTTTAAGTTCCTTGTAAATTCTGGATATTAGACCTTTGTCAGATGGGTAGATTGCAAACATTTTCTCCCATTCTGTAGGTTGCCTGTTCACTCTGATGCTAGCATCTTTTGCTGTGCAGAAGCTCTGCAGTTTAATTACATCCCATTTGTCATTTTTGACTTTTGTTGTAATTGCTTTTGGCATTTTTGTCATGAAGTCTTTGTCCATGCCTGTGTCCTGAATGGCATTGCCTAGGTTTTTTCCTAGGGCTTTTATGGTTTGGGGTTTTACATTTAAGTCTTCAATGCATCTTGAGTTAATTTTTTTATAAGGTAAGTAAGAAAGGGGTCCACTTTCTCTTTTCTGCATATGGCTAGCCAGTTTTCCCAGGACCATTTACTGAATAGGAGATCCTTTCCCTCATTGCTTGTTTTTATCAGGTTTGTTGAAGATCAGATGGTTGTAGATGTGTGGTATTATTTCTGAGGTCTCTGTTCTGCTCCACTGGTCTATATGTCTGTTTTGGTTATTGTAATCTTGCAGTATAGTTTGAAGTCAGGTATCATGATGCCTGCAGCTTTGTTCTTTTTTGTCTAGGATTGTCTTGGCCATACAGGGTCTTTGATTCCATATGAAATTTAAAATAGTTTTTTCTAATTCTGTGAAGAATGTCAATGACAGTTTGATAAGAATAGCACTGAATCTATAAATTACATTGGGCAGTAAGGCCATTTTCATGGTATCGATTCTTCCTATCCATGAGGGTGGAATGTTTTTCCACGTGTTTGTGTCCTCTTATTTCCTTGAGCAGTGGTTTGTAGTTCTCCTTGAAGAGGTCCTTCACATCCCTTGTTAGCTGTATTCTTAGGTATTTTATTCTCTTTGCAGCAATTGTGATTGGTATTCATTCATGATTTGGCTCTCTGCTTGCCTATTACTGGTGTATAGGAATGCTTGTGATTTTTGCACATTGATTTTGTATCCTGAGACTTTGCTTAAGTTGCTTATCAGTTCAAGGAGTTTTGGGGCTGAGATGATGGGGTTTTCTAAATATAAAATCATGTCGTCTGCAAACAGAGTCAACTTGATTTCCTCTATTCCTATTTGAACACACTTTCTTTCTCTTGCCTGACTGCCCTGGCCAGAACTTCTAATATTATGTTAAATAGCAGTAGTGAGAGAGGTCATCCTCGTCTTGTGCCAGTTTTCAAAAAGAATGCTTCCAGCTTTCGCCCATTCACTATGATATTGGCTTTGAGTGTGTCATAAGTAGCTCTTATTTTGAGATACATTCCATCAATATCTAGTTTACTGAGAGTTTTTAACATGAAGCGATGTTGAATTTTATTGAAGGCCTTTTCTGCATCTATTGAGGTAATCATGTGGTTTTTGTCTTTGGTTCTGTTCATGTGATGGATTACGTTTATTGATTTGCATATGTTGAAACAGTCTTGCTTCCCAGGGGGATGAAGCCAACTTGATAGCAGTGGATAAACTTTTTGATGTGCTGCTGGATTCGGATTGCCAGTATTTTATTGAGGATTTTCACATCCATGTTCATCAGAAATATTGTCCTGAAGTTTTCTTTTTTTGTTGTGTCTCTTCCCAGGTTTGATATCAGGATGATGCTGGCTTCATAAAATGAGTTAGCAGGAGTCCCTGCTTTTCAATTGTTTGGAATAATTTCAGAAGGAAGAGTACCATCTCCTCTTTGTATTTCTGGTAGAATTCAGCTGTGAATTCGTCTGGTCCTGAGCCTTTTTTGGCTGGTAGGCTGTTAATTACTGCCCCAATTTCAGAGCTTGTTATTGTTTCATTCAGGGTTTCAACTTCTTCTTGGCTTAGTCTTCGTAGAGTCTGTGTGTCTAGGAATTTATTCATTTCTTCTAGATTTTCTAGTTTATTTGCGTAGAGGTGTTTGTAGTATTCCCTGAGGGTAGTTTGTATTTCTGTGAGATCAGTGGTGATATCCCCTTTATCATTTTGTATTGTGTCTATTTGATTCTTCTCTCTCTTCTTATTAGTCTAGCTAGCATTCTATCTATTTTGTTAGTTTTTTCAAAACACTGGCTCCTGGATTTGCTGATTTTTTTGGAGGGATTTTGTGTCTCTATCTCCTTCTTCTCTGATCTTAGTTATTTCTTCTCTGATCTTAGTTATTTCTTCAATTCTTCTCTGATCTTAGTTATTTCTTGTCTTCTGCTAGCTTTTGGATTAGTTTGCTCTTGCCTCTCTAGCTCTTTTAATTGTTACCATCCAGGGGCTCAGGCCCAGAGATATCCAAATTCATCCAGCCTCTGGCTGGAGTTATTGGAGATCCTACAGGGAAGCCCACCCAATGAGGAAAGATGGGTCAGGTTTAAGCCTTAAGAGGCACTCTGCCCACGACTGCCACAGCAGCTGTGTTGGGCTATGGGGACAAGTGTTGGGACCAGGCCATTCAACCTCCCTGGCTCCAGCAGGGCAAAAAGCACAGCCTAGACCTACAGAAATGGGTGCTGCCCTTCCACCTGCCCAGGGAGCTTAGTGTGTTCGGCAGTTTCCAGTCCCTGTGCTAGCTCCTGCCCCTCCCCACAGGAGCTCAAAAGGCTTAGACAGTTGGCAGTGGCAGCCAGCACTGGTCTCCGCTTCCCCTGGGAGTTCGGTAGGCTTAAGCAGATGTCAGCTGAGAGGCTGTAAGAATCAGCACATTCCAGGGTCGGGACTCTCGGCACCGGTGTGGCGTGGGTTCATGAGTGGGATCTTCCAATCCATCGGTTGCACAGTCCATGGAAAAAGCATAGTTTCCCCAGCTGGGTAGCATGCTCACCACCTCCCTTGGCTGGGAGGAGGGGGTTCCCCTACCCATGTGGCTCTCAGGTGGGCCACTGCACATTCTTCCTTCTCTCCGTGGGTCATGCCAGCCTTCTAGTCAATTTTGATGAGAGAACCTGGATGCCTTGGTTGCTGGTGAAGGATTCACATGCTTATTATGTTTTTTTTTAAAAATGGGAGCCTCCAAACACCGCTGCTTCTAGTAAACGCCAATGCTTCTAGTTGGACATCTTGGCCCCACCCCTAGTAATAAAGCTATTTAAAGGAAAATCTTATCTTTGAATGCTCACCTTAGAGAAAAATCTCTTTGAGTCAAACTGGTCAACTAATTAATGCAAGAATGTAATGTGAAGCTTCACACATCTGTATTTATCCTGCTGCCATCCTCCCACTTGAAATACCCTCCTACTTGCTTTTCAGAACACAGATAACTTCATGCCTCCTCCGTTGAGACTTACCAGATCACTCCAACCTGTAGATTTCTTTTCTTTGAATATCTAAAATTTGAGTACACAATAACCATCATTTGGCATACCTAAATACAGCAGAGTCAAACCTAGGTTTGAATCCTAATTCTGTAGTTTACTAGCTCTGTAAGCCTAGAAATTTAATCACTCTGAGCCTTTGTTTCTTCATCTCTTATACATCACTAATAGTAGTATCCATTCAATAAAGTCACTAAATGTAAATTACTTGGTATAATACATGGTACATAGTAAAAAAACAATCTTCATTTTTGTAGATTTACTATATGTTTTCTTGTGATGTTTCTTATATGAAATATTTTTGGAAGGGGTAGTGGAATCATCTGGTCTTCTTGATGGTGCCTATCAGAAATAATTCCATCTAAGCCCTTTAACAATAGACATAGACAACCCTTCATTGGCTTGATTTTCCTATTCCTGAAAATACCCTTTCCTGGAAGGAAGAGGAGACTAGAAAGTTTTGGATTTAAAATGCTGCCTTTATAGCAGCATGATTTATAATCCTTTGGGTATATACCCAGTAATGGGATGGCTGGGTCAAATGGTATTTCTAGTTCTAGATCCCTGAGGAATCGCCACACTGACTTCCACAATGGTTGAACTAGTTTACAGTCCCACCAACAGTGTAAAAGTGTTCCTATTTCTCCACATCCTATCCAGCACCTGTTGTTTCCTGACTTTTTAATGATCGCCATTCTAACTGGTGTGAGATGGTATCTCATTGTGGTTTTGATTTGCATTTCTCTGATGGCCAGAGATGATGAGCATTTTTTTATGTGTCATTTGGCTGCATAAATGTCTTCTTTTGAGAAGTGTCTGTTCATATCCTTCACTCACTTTTTGATGGAGTTGTTTTTTTCTTGTAAATTTGAGTTCTTTGTAGATTCTGGATATTAGCCCTTTGTCAGATGAGTAGATTGCAACAATTTTCTCCCATTATGTAGGTTGCCTGTTCACTCTGATGGTAGTTTCTTTTGCTGTGCAGAAGCTCTTTAGTTTAATTAGATCCCATTTGTCAATTTTGGCTTTTGTTGCCATTGCTTTTGGTGTTTTAGACATGAAGTCCTTGCCCATGCCTATGTCCTGAATGGTATTGCCTAGGTTTTCTTCTAGGGTTTTTATGGCTTTAGGTATAACATTTAAGTCTTTAATCCATCTTGAATTAATTTTTGTATAAGGTGTAAGGAAGGGATCCAGTTTCGGCTTTCTACATATGGCCAGCCAGTTTTCCCAGCACCATTTATTAAATAGGGAATCCTTTCCCCATTGCTTGTTTTTGTCAGGTTTGTCAAAAATCAGATAGTTGTAGATATGTGGCATTATTTCTGAGGGCTCTGTTCTGTTCCATTGGTCTATATCTCTGTTATGGTACCAGTACCCTGGTGTTTTGGTTACTGTAGCCTTGTAATATAGTTTGAAGTCAGGTAGCAGGATGCCTCCAGCTTTGTTCTTTTGGCTTAGGATTGTCTTGGCAATGTGGGCTCTTTTTTGGTTCCATATGAACTTTAAAGTAGTTTTTTCCAATTCTGTGAAGAAAGTCATTGGTAGCTTGATGGGAATGGCATTGAATCTATAAATTACCTTGGGCAGTATGGCCATTTTCATGATATTCATTCTTCCTATCCATGAGCATGGAATGTTCTTCCATTTGTTTGTACCCTCTTTTATTTCGTTGAGCAGTGGTTTGTAGTTCTCCTTGAAGAGGTCCTTCACATCCCTTGTAAGTTGGATTCCTAGGTATTTGATTCTCTTTGAAGCAATTGTGAATGGGAGTTCACTCATGATTTGGCTCTCTGTCTGTTATTGGTGTATAAGAATGCTTGTGATTTTTGCACATTGATTTTGTATCCTGAGACTTTGCTGAAGTTGCTTATCAGCTTAAGGAGATTTTGGGCTAAGACGATGGGGTTTTCTGGATATACAATCATGTCATCTGCAAACAGGGACAATTTGACTTCCTCTTTTCCTAATTGAATACACTTTATTTCCTTCTCCTGCCTCATTGCTCTGGCCAGAACTTCCAACAGTACGTTGAATAGGAGTGGTGAGAGAGGGCAACCCTGTCTTGTGCCAGTTTTCAAAGGGAATGCTTCCAGTTTTTGCCCATTCAGTATGATATTGGCTGTGGGTTTGTCATAGTTTATTTTGAGATACGTCCCAGACACATGCACAAGTATGTTTATTGCGGCACTATTCACAATAGCAAAGACTTGGAACCAACCCAAATGTCTAACAATGATAGACTAGATTAAGAAAATGTGGTACATATACACCATGGAATACTATGCAGCCATAAAAAGGATGAGTTCATGTCCTTTGTAGGGACACGGATGAAGCTGGAAACCATCATTCTCAGCAAACTATCGCAAGGACAAAAAACCAAACACCGCATGTTCTCACTCACAGGTGGAAATTGAACAATGAGAATACATGAACACAGGAAGGGGAATATCACACACTGGGGCCTGTTGTGAGGTGAGGGAAGGGGGAGGGATAGCATTAGGAGATATACCTAATGTTAAATGACAAGTTAATGGGTACAGCACACCAACATGGCACATGTATACATATGTAACTAACCTGCACGTTGTGCACATGTACCCTAAAAGTTAAAGTGTAATAAAAAAAATGCTACCTTGATTGTTCCAAATACTATGGTTTTTCTGCTCGAGTAAGCTTAAGCTGAGCCCAGACATTATATTTAAATAATAAAATGCACTTAGTCATATTCTCAGAATTTGACTTTGCTTCACTTCAAATAATACAGTAATCCCTACCAAATATATATTATCTACATCATGAGGTACAAAGACATTTGTAATAAGCCCAGAGTCACAAGTATAAAAACTGACTAAACACAATTTGAACCAATGCCTGTCTGATTATGTCATGATACTCCTAACAACTACATCATGTTTTCATTTTTATTAGTTATATTTTGAATAATAAAATTCAAATTATAAACTTTTAATAGTCGATCATTAATTTATTTATATTAATTGACTCACAATGATACATCTCACTTAATACAAGGTACTTTCTTTCTTCTGGGAAGTGGGTCTCCAGATGCTTTGGTTTCTTAAAATATTTATTGTCCAATATATTTCGTAAGATTTTCCCTTCACTGAAACTTTTCTTTGAGGAAAGTGAAAGAAGATGGAGAGTCAGCTGTCATTTTGTATTTTCCCTTTAGAACTTACAGTATCTAGCTTAGTAATGCTGACAATGCCCCTCATTGTTAACCTAATTCATTGTCAAAAGTGTTTACTTGACTTTTCTTCCAATGAGGCCATGTAAATTAGTTAAGAGAGATGGTCACTGCCTTTAAGCAATAAGAAGGCAGATTAAAAAGATAACACCAATCCAAATAACTAGTTGCCTAATTGGTGCTTTGGAAGCTTATGCTATCATGAGAGTTTCATCTCATAAATTCAGTGCCTGAATGAAACCTAGTACCATGGCAACTTCAATTACAAAACCCACTTGCAAGTGGAAATATCAATACGCATAAACTATACACTTGTAATCTCATCATACAATTTGACCCATCATAGATGATCTCACCTAAACATTGTTTAAAAGACTAGGCATGTGAACCTCTGAACAACAACAAATGATGTTTTTGGCTAACCTACACATTAGCAGCTAATGGAGAAGCTTATTAGGTACTTGACCAGCAATATTTATAGCATTACCCCCACACTGTTATGATTTGTCATTGTAATAACACTTTTAAAGCATTAATTATGAAACAAGCATTATTCTAAGCACTTTGCCTGGGTTAACTCATTTTATCTTTACAAGTCCATGAGGTAAGTACCAACATGGGATGTAAGGCACAAAGAGCTAAAGTTGCATAGCCAATAGGTGGTATTATTAACAGCATTATTAGCATTGTTAATATCAATAATGTGCTCAAAGATGGACTTAGATATCAGAATAAAATTTAAAAATTGAATTTCAAACAGCTGCCTCATTTACCATCTCAAGAATCTATCCAAGCAAAAGGCCTCACCATGTCTTTCTTAAAATGTAGATGCTTGTAATTTGTCAAAATACAGAGAATAATTTCATGAACTCGAAACATAGTTTCTTCTTCAGGTAGTACATGATTCAAACTTTGAAGCTGTGAAGATTTTATACATACATAAAATCTTGGATATATATCTCTATTCTTTGTGCTATTTACTATTAAAAGTCCGATGAGAAGCAAACAAAAGGTGAAGAGGGCACCTACAGCCTTAGACGGTATTAGAACAGCTCACAAAGTAGAATGAAGCTTGAACTATTTTAACTTTTTGTGTGTTCTAATGGATATTTGTGTTTCAAATACTTTCAGAATCATATTAGTTTTATAAAACTCTATTTTCTCCACCTCCAAATCTTCCTTTCCCCACCTTAAATCAATCCACTCCAGGTCTTTGGGGACTGCCAATTTGGAACATCCTCTGGCTTTGACAATTGGCAGCTGGGATCAATCAGTTCATAAAATCCATCTTGTCAGCTAAAACAAGTCATATTTCTTAAGCAAGACAATCTGTTAAACAGCTTAGGTCTTAAATCCATGAAAAACATTTGCAAAAACACATTTTATGCTTGCTCTTCTTAAGTTCTGAGGCTACAGATGTTACAAAAACCACCATTCTGGAAACTCTCCCAGTCGTCTCTTCTTTCCTGAAAATTTGAAGGTATCTTCTGGGCTCAACAGCAAGCAGAAGACCAGCTTCTGAGAGCCATGGGTGGGAATAGATTTCCTCAATGTGGGATGAATCCTTGCTTCACCCTGAGCAGTTACATAGTAGTTTCTATCTGCTGTGCAATCAATCCAGTTCATCACAAGCCAATGTCATCACAGTGCAGTTAAGACTGGCTTCCTGTTCTGGCTGTCCCTAATAAGAAAAATTTACATCGAATTATATAGATTTGAAAGTGATTGCAAAGCTTATATAGCTAAGTGATCTCAAGCAAGGCATATCTCAAGCTTCAATCTCCTTCTCAGTAAAATGAGAGGGCTGGAATGACAAAACACATTTCTTTCCAATTTTATAATTCATGATTCTACTTCTTCCTATTGCTTTCACATGCAAGGAAGCCTACTCCATCATCATTGCCAACTCTTGAAATTCTCCAGGACCATAGTGGGTTGGTCCCCACACAACATCATTCCATGAATGCTGATGGGTTAGATAAACCTATTTGCAGACTTCATCATACTTAACAAAGTACTGGAAGGTTTCATAAGAAATAAAAGTTGGTGTTCCCCATGGTACCTCCACTTGATTATCATTACTTCCAAATAGAATCACTTCTCAACACCTCATACCATAACATCAAAGTGGGAAAATACACATTAGACAAATGATCACATTACTTGGCCTGGCTCCAGACAAACATCAGTCACTGATAATTCCTCTTCCTCCCATCAAGCCAAGACCACCCTGAGAATCCTCAACTCAACCTTCCAGACAGCCACCAGCAATTGTTCAGATTTGGCATCAATGAGAGAATACATTTTATATTGTGACCTATGCATTAATTAGTCCCAATCAAAACCCAACTGTTGCCTACATATCTAACTGAATGTGTTCTGAAACATACTCATTCTCTTCCCACGAAGCATCTCCCTCTCTTCCTATGTTCCCTGTTTTGATAAATGACAATACTGGCCGGGCGCAGCGGCTCACGCCTGTAATCCCAACACTTTGGGGGCTGAGGAGGGCAGATCCCTTGAGGTCAGGAGTTCGAGACCAGCCTGGCCAACACAGTGAAACCCAGTCTTTACTAAAAATACAAAAATTAGCTGGGTGTGTTGACACATGCCTGTAATCCCAGCTACTCCAGAGGCTGAGGCATGAGAATCACTTGAACCTGGGAGACTCAGATTGCAGTGAGCCAAGATCACACTACTGCACTCCAGCCTGGGTGACAGAGTGAGACTCTGTCCCAAAAATAAATAAATAAATAAATAATACCCATGATCCATACATCCAAATAAAATCATATTTTGCCTTAACCTCAAGTCCTGCCAATTTTACTTCCTAAGTCAATTTTCACATTTACTGTCTTCATTCAAATGAACACTTCCTTAGTCCAAAGCCTTATAATTAATTTCCCTCTAACATACTGAAATAGCTTTTTAACTAATTTACTTTGCCAATTGTCTTGCAAATATCTTATTTCCCTATTTTAAATGCTTCAATGAATTCTAATGCATATGATCATAACAGTCTCAGTTTATTTAAACATCCTACGTGGCAGCACAGGGTTCTATAAGCAAGTGAAAACTGCATGGCCTTTTACAGTTTAGCTTTGGAAGTAATATCACTTCTACCACATTCTATTGGACAAGGCAGTCACAAGCCCACCCAGATTCATGGGGCCCTTGATTAGAGGAGTGTCAAAGAATTTGCAAGCATGTTTTAAAACCACTATGCGCACTTCTCTCTTTCACATGTTATGCTACAGAAAAAAAAACGGAACTAACAGTTCCCCAATTATGTCTTTGCACGTACTGTTTTCCCAGCATAAAATTTCTCCTTCACCTCCTTGGAAAACCCCTATTCATTCCTCTAGAATCATTGAAATACTACTTCCACTGTGAGAGCTTCATTGACAGCGCCAAGTGAACATGAACTCTCTCTAATCTCCAGTAAGATCTCACCTCCTAGCCCAGTGCCTCTCAAGGATACAAATCTCCTGGGATCTTACTGAGATTCAGACTCATTAGTAGGTCTAAGGTGAGGCCAAAGATTCTGCATTTCTTACAAGCTCCCACAGGATAACTATGTTGTTGGTCCATTACTCTGAGAAGCAACAGCCCAGTAAGAACTCTTACTCAGATTGCTGTCCCAGGGTGGAGTGTTTCATCCAAGGAGAGGGTATAGCACAGGGGAAGGCTACAGAGCATCTGGGGAGAGGCCAGAGAGGGAGAGAAAAGTTGCAGCAGGCTCCTAAGAGCAGGCAGATTGTTAAAGTACATGTATTTCTGAGACACAGGCAAAGAGTGAAATTTGGGTACAAACCAATATGAGAACCAGACAAACCAAGCCAAAAGCTAGCCAAAGCTTTAAGTGAAGGGTGGGAGGCAAAACACAGAGGAATCCTAGAGCTGGTGAAAGGGTATCTATAAAAGCTTTTCGTAGGTTAAAGATAGGGAGAGAGCCATTAGGGCACTAGGTTAAGATTAACATTTTCTAAAATTTTTCCCTACACTTCCATTGAGGATATTGTCTTTCTACGATGAAAATTTAATTTATATCTAAACTAGACCCACTATAAGCTTCCTGAGAAGCTTGGACTATTCTTATTTGTTAAAGAATCATATTTAGGAGCATATATATGCTTTTAGGGTTTATATCTTAACTCTGCCACTACCTGATGTGTGACCTTAGGGAGATTATTTTTTTGTTTGCTTCAGTTTCCTTAAACATAAAATTGGGGGTAATGACAATAATGTCTGCACAAAAGAATACTGAGAGAATTAAAAAAGAATATATGTAAGAGTGCTTAGCCTGGAGCATAGTAAGCCTTTAATCATTGTTTGATATTATAGGGAGCATAATGTCTAAGAGTTTGGGATTAGAATCAAACTACTAGAGTAAAAATCTCCAGCTCTCTGATTTACTGCTCATGGGACCTTGAACACAGTACTTAACTCCTCTAAGCCTTAGTTATTTCGACTGTAAAATTAAGATGCTAATAGTGCTTCTCTAATAGCATTAAGAGAATTGAGATTATTCACCCCTGATAAATGCAATAAATTTTCAATGATTATTTATTATTATGCTATCATCATCTTCAGAATGAGTCTGACACATAGTGGGCTTTCAATATATACTTGTTAAATGATTAAATAATATTGTTAACATAAATAATGTTTCCTACTTAATCATAAGTAAACAAGTAATATTGTTAACATTAACCTCAGCAATTTCACTTCCTTTCAAGACACTGTGATTTACTTAGGAAAAAATTTTTCTTAGGACAACACAAGGAAAGAAAGTCAAGTAGACATAGCAGGCCCCTCTATCTCCTTGGATCTAAAAGCATAGCTATTTTACCTTTTTTATATGCTAAGCTTCTATGTAAGTTTCAGTTGAAAAACTGTTCCCACCACTAGGGCATAAAGAATTATATCATATTTTCCATAACTATGTGTTCTCCTGTAGACCATAAAAGAATAGCACAGCACCCAATGTCCAATTACGTATTCTGGGGACCACACATGCTAATGGATGTAAATACCTGACAATAATAAAAATTAAATGAAAGGCAGCTATCTCACCACTCTTCTCCAGTTTCCCATTTGTCTACTGCCTGAGAATCAAAGAATGCAGTTGGCTAGAAACAAATATGACCCTGACCAGCCTGTCAGAATTAACATAGTGCTACTGTACTAGCAAAAGAATTAATAACAGGCCTAGTTCCAATACACATGGTGGGAAACCTCTTGCTGACAGAAAGATACAGGATAGGATTCATCTCAGCATTCCACTGAACATTTAAAGTAAAAACCACAACTCAACTGTACCCCAAAGAATTTGAGAATGTGCAATACATCTGATTACCCTATTTTACAATAAGTGTCTGGACTAGAATCCTAGAAGGGTCACATTCTCTCCCAACTAGTGTTTGTTACAGAAATGCATTTCGGGGGACATACGGATGTTTTCTTTTACCTCATATTTATGTTGTTGGACATGGGATAAATTCAAACATATTTTGTTTCATAAATTTATATACTCTTTCTTGTCTTCCATGGGATTTGGGAGTGTCACAAAATTTTAAATTCCAAAAGGAAAGTTTTCCACAATTTCTTTCACATGCAATTCAATGCTGCTCCTTCTGAGAATGAGCACGTGGCAGGTAGTCCAGACACTCCTCAAGAGAGGCAATGCACATTTCCATGGCTAGTTGCTGCAGACATTTCCATCTTAATAAAAATCCTCCTGTCTGGTTTGTTTCTTTGTGGGTTCAAATACACAATGTTCTTTGTATAAGTAATAAGCCCCATGGTCTATGCAGATAGAGATTATAGAAATCAAATGATGTGACCAACCACATTTGGCATAATATTGAGCAAGAGAAAATAATAATTACCAGTGAATTTTAGTCTTATGTTCCCAAACAGTGGCATTGAAAAAAACCTGATCGACCCTACTCAAGTAGGAGTTGATGTTCATTATTGAAATAGCAATAGATGAGGATATGTGCGTTACATTAAGAGATGGTATTTGGCTACGGGCCGTGGAATATCCCAATTCTGCTCATCTCCAGCTACATCTTAATGAAAGATTCTTAAAGAACTATGACCAGGGCCAGTGAAATCTTTACTACTAAAAAGCATTCAAATTCCATTATAGAATTCCAGTGAGACAGCCTACACCCACAGTGGAGCACAATTTCCCAGGTGGATCTAAGGAAGTTAACTTCAATGCAATGCCCAGAACCACATGCCAAATCTCAAATCTGTTCATCTAGGGAAAAGGCCAAGAGTTGAAATGAGTCAAGAGGAGGAGGCGTCAGAGAATCTCATCCTTAACATCTAGAGCATGCATTCCCATACTACACACCCCAGAGCTATCTCTGGAGTGAGGGAAGGTGAGAGATTCAAAAGAAGCTGCTTCCAGACCTACTTTATCTACACTCATGAGAAAAGAAAGAGCCTTCTTTTTCTGCGTGGGCTGCCATTTTGGTCAATCCAGAGCAGCACTCTCTCCTCCTGAGTGGGGAATGTGGTGTGTTGGTGACTGAGTAATCCTTTGGGTGAGAACAGAAAAGGGCCCTAAGCTCCCTTGCGGGTTCAAAGGGCCGACAAAATCTATCTAAGTCAATTCCACCCAACTTTGTATAGGGGAAGAAAGAACAAGTTAACTTCATACCCCAGTAAAATCCTAATGCCACCTGGTAGGAAATCATAGAATTTTCAGGAGATATTACTGATGTAAGTAGACTATGTATTTTAATGATGTGGGAGAAAATAGGACTACTTCTAGATAAACAAAAATATGTAGTTTAAAAAGTGAAAATTCATTCACTTAATAAGTGAACAACCAGATAAGATCTATTTTCTCTTTTTAAATGAATATTTTGGAGTTAAGTAAATAAAGGCACAATTATTCAATTAATTTTTTCCTTTTTAATGTGTCATGTTGAAATAGAATCTTATACCCAGTTTACTAGAAAAACCAAAAGATAAGTAACAATGGCATGAATGCTGTGATGATACACACTCCTTTCATCTTCCCACTGATACTACCAGATCAACCACAGACTGTAGACTTTGTCTTAGGACTGGCTCAATTTCCAGTCCTCTAGAGCTGAGATGGCTGAAACAGATGTGTATCCCCTGCAGAGACAAAATGGAGCTATAGGGGAAACACTGGGACTAGAAGCGGCTTCTGCCTCAGAATACAATAAATGTCTCACAGTATAAAATGAAGGTCTTCCAAAGTTTCTCACTCATTACTATATTCCCCATAGCCCCAAATTATCATTTTATGAAACTGACTCCTATTGTTAAGCAATTAATGGAATACTTTCTCTTATATATAAAATATCTATCTCTTCTGGGGTAGACAGGGATGATGCAAATGGCTGAGAAGGGTGATAAGCACAGCTCACCCATGCTGTGTGGTCCAGAGATTTTGTGCTTCTGTTTTGGCAACACCATAATCAACATTGAGAAAATCCTCGTGTCCATTAGCTCATTGTATATTGGTAGTACCACAATGAGTTTCTCCAGAAACGTTCATCAACATTCACTAGTCAGGCAAAACGTTTCAACAGTGGAAGCATGTTACTTCTATTTTTTTTTTTTTTTTTTTGTATTTTTAGTAGAGACAGGGTTTCACCATGTTGGTCAGGCTGGTCTCGATCTCCTGACCTGATGATCCGCCCACCTCGGCCTCCCAAAGTGCTGGGATTACAGGCGTGAGCCACTGCGCCCAACCTATGTTACTTCTATTTTAATGTGAGTTATAGGGTCCAAAAACTAGTCACTTAGGCATCCTCCAAGCCAGGTAACTTTCTAATTATAAATACCATGAAAAACTGCAACCAATATTTACTGAGCTCTTTCTACGTGCCACTTCTTGAGAGACACCTTGTACACACTGTCTCATTAAACCCACAAAACAATCCGGTGAATTACGTACTATTTTATTTCCATTTTACATATGAGAAACCTTTGAAAAATCTGGATGTAAATCAAGCACAGATGACTTCACATGTGTGCATCTAACCAGACTATCACCCTCCATTCACTATAACTTGAGGTCTGACACAAACAAAAAGCAATCTTTAAGTTTCTGTTGTCCTGGATCTTTTGAGGGGGGAAGAGTAAGACATAACTTGAGCAATGTTTTCATATTTTTCTCCACACTACCTCACAGCTAGGTAAGTCAAATAACATGTCCTTGTTGGAGCTTCCATCCATTCTCCATCTGACCAGCAAGAAAAAGGTATTTTGTACAGACTCACTTCCCCTCCCAGTACATCAACAATTTACATTTCTCCTTTAAAGCCCAGTTGCATGGTCCATCTGTTCAAACTGGCTCTTATCCTGATTCATGGTGGCTGCAGGAGGGGGGTGAGGAAATCCACTTGCTGGGGAAAACCAAGCAATGTTGTATTAATTAAATTTGCATCACTGTTGTAAATACACCCAGAGGCCAGGGTGACGAGTGCATTTTATAAATCAAATAAACGAATAATAACTTCTAGAGGTTACTAAATGTAAAATGTTTGAAGAACAGAAACCAGATGAATCCAAACCGTGGCCAAGGGTTACCCTTGCTAATTAAAACATAGACTGAAAACATTAACCTGATTCATAATCTAAATAAAACTCCATTTCTGGATAACTTTCCATCTTTATGAATTTTTTATTACAACAGAAGGTAACCACATGAAAGTCATTCTTAATGAACTCAATATTTTTAACTTTCTGAAATAAAAAGACAAAAAGGAAGAAACATGAAGAGAAACATAAAAAACGCCATATTTATAATTATTTCCCTGCACATACCACATCTCAAACACTTGGCCTTTCCATTTCTCTCGTCTTTTAGGGCTGCCTTAAAAATTCAGAAACTCTGGAAAAAGAAAGAAAAGGAGGGAGGACGGAAGAAGAGGAGGGAAGGAATTGGGGAGGAAAGGAGAAGATAGTTATTGAATGCCAACCATTCCGAAGTCATTTTCTATATTTAAAAAGCAAAAAGCCTTCTGCTTGGTCAGAAGAGAGCTTTTCTGGCTCGTGCTGTCTAGCCCTGGAATGGAGAGTGAGAGGGCAGGGAATAAGGACTCCTTTGCATGAGGTGGTTTGGTCAGCTGTCACAAATACGTCCTCTGAACAAAGGCACATGACATCTGTGATTCTGGCACTGATCGTGAAGGAACCACACCCACTGTCTTCCATGTAATTTCCAGCATGCCAGTAAACTCTGTCATCCATATTACTATTAGAAAGTTCTCCACTGTGCCTCCCTACAGCACAGAGCACCAATGTTAGAGATAGGGCTTCCACAAGGCATTGCAGACTTGCTGGAATTCTACATGAGCCTTCCGTAAAAACAAATACAGCTCCAAAAGCAGAAGTTTTTAACTTCTGTAGTGAGAACTATAGAATTCAAACAAAAAGTGAAATAAATAAAAATGTTTAAATGTGAATTTTTTTACACAATCACACCAATCTAAGAATTTATAATTCAAAAAAGAGAAAGCAGAATCACTTTTATATAAATGCAAAACATATATTTCAGTTTTTACTACTCATTATTAATAGATGTTTTTTCACTTAAAATAATTTCATTGGGTATTGCTTAGCACTACATTTGTACATGAAGGAAAACGAACAATACCCATAGTAAATGATCATCAATAAACTTTAAAAACTCATGCTCCAAGCCAAGTAACCAATACAGAATTTGGTGTTTGTTTGTAACAAACTTTTCTTGAACATAACCAGACCACAAGTTCACAAATAATGGCCTCTAAATGAAGGTAAATAGAGAAACAAGTGCAACTTTTTCACTGAAAATTCACAAATTAGTTCAGACGTATCTGGAAAATTAAAATGTAAATAAACTAAATGCATGTGACTGATAAGAGACTCTGGTTTATGTATGTCATATTTGGTGGCTGGTTTTGCCATGCAGATGACTAACGTGAGCCCTTTTTACTCCATAATTTTTATCTCATCTATTTAGTACTAAGGTTGCCCTCCTAAAACCGCTCAGCCTTAGCCTAAGATTTGATTTTCAAATCTAGCAACAAGCTAGTATCAGCACAGACCAAATGTATCTCAAATAAGAGAACAACATTTCATTGAGTTTCCTTTGATATTGTATTGCATGGTGCATCTCTTCTGGCAGAGTGGAGGAAGGCTATTGATATATGGTATCCAGTCAAAGACATGTGCTTCCAATTATAACCTTCAAAATAAAGACAGGATACATAACTATATCCCTGGGGGTATGGAAATTACACCATTAGAGAAGCATGGCCAGAGGCCAGTGATTTGTAATGGTATACCTAATGAACATTGCATTTTCATCTAAATGTGCATTCTATTTATAATAATATAAAGCTATCTTTAGATGAACAGAAAAAAATAGGCATAACTGGCACAGCCACATAACTACAGACTGAAGAATATTAAATTCGTAGTGTATACTAGTGTCTGGCACAAGGAGACACATGCCTAGATGAGGGCATGCTGAGAAAAGGTGCTGGCATATACCACAAGAAAAACTACACCCTGGTGTGTAAGAGGGAGCACACAAGACAGGATTTAGGAGATAAGGTCTCTACATTACACTCTGAATTGTTACCAAACAGCTTCAGAATCAATAAGCAAACTCCTCCAGTGACCTCAATAATAAGCAATTTCCAAGTTTCAAGGGTAGAGTTGTAGTGTAAATTCTATGATGTCAAGGCCAGTAATAGAGAGAAGGGTGGCCTCCACATGAGATCCTGAGCTCATAAAATTTGGAAGAAACTTAAGGGCTGCCACATGTCCTGGCTCTTGCTCAATTTCCTTGCCTGCACTGAATCAGGAGAAAGAAAAGTGAAAACTAAACACCACGCGGGTCATCAGCCCAGTGCTGATCTATGGGCACCAGTGCTGGTATCCATTGGTGTATCCTTACAAGTTGTGAAGCAAGAAGAATATAAAAGTATCTAAAAGAGATACAGACAAGATAATCTGGCAAGAGAATCTCAGCTTCACTGAACACTGGAACCTGAGGGAGGCTGATAACTTGCCATATGTTATTCATTGTGCCAGAAAGAGAACAAGAAAATGATATGAGGAGCAACACTATGGTCCAGAAAGGAAGGGAGAAGAAGTAATGGACAATGTCCTGGAAATGGGTATTTTACAGCGAATGCTGCCCTATTACAGTTCAGTGCATGTTTATGACTTTTCAAGGTGTCACCTAAAAAGCACAAAGTGTCATTGTCCTGATTTGATCATCACACAATGTATACATGAATTGAAACATCACACTGCACCTCATAAATATGTACAGTTATTGTGTTAATTAAAAACAAAAAAAATTAAAGGCATCATTATCTTCATTTTACAAGTAAAGCCATATCTATAATTCTTGCCAGTATGTTATAGGAACCAACGGAAGAACACTACAGACTTTTGACTGTAAATGCTAATGAATGTATTCTTATAACCTTTATTAATTCATCCATTCTTAAAAGCTGCATTGATTCTGAACTGACAGTTTACTTCACATTTAGCCAGGGACATAGGAGTTCAAAAACAGATGAAAAAGAAAACTGAAATTTTGAAAAACAAAATAGAAGCTGAATAGTCATTTATTAAATTAGTATAAAATATAAAGAATCAGAACTTCAACAATATCTTTTAATACTGTAAGGTGAACTACATATCTTAATAGAGCATGACAAAAATAACCAACAAAAGGAGAATTTACTATACTTTTTGAAAGAGCTTTGAGACTTTTTTAAAGTATAGGTAATAGCAATGTGTTCAAAGGCACTTAACCTTGGGCATAAGTAAGACTTCCTGACCTTAGGATTGATGAGAGAATGGGGCATGTTGCCAGGAAGAGCTAAAAAGCCCCCACGGAAACACAATTTTCCATATAGGATATAACCCAAGAGTCCAAGGTTGTGTAGATATCAACACACTCTGGACCAAAAAGGAGAAATCAGATATAAAAACCACTTCAAGCTCTGTCATTCTATGAGTGTAAAGTGAAAATGCTGTGATTTCCATCACAGTTGTTTCATTTCTCTAATTACTTCACAAGTTAGAGAATCATGGAATTACAGCATCTTAAACCGGAATCCAAAGATTTTCTAATCTCCCACATTTTATAGGTATGCAATGGTACATTAAGCAATATGCAACTGAAATAATAACAAGCTGTGAGCAGAGAAATCTAAATTTACTCTCAATTCCTACATTCCCAGTAAAATTATCGGGCAGATCTTAAACCATCTTACACTTGAATTCAGTTTTACCCCCATCTCCATAACATTCAGATTTTATCTGTTCCAACATCACTGCAGCATAAGAAAGAGGCACAACATTACACAACTGAATTCTTGTTTGTTTGTTTTGTTTTGAGACAAGGTCTCTACCACTCAGGCTGGAGTGCAGTGGGGCAATCACGGCTCACTGCAGCCTCGACATCCCAGGCTCAAATGATCCTCCCACCTCTACCTCTCAAGCAGCTGGGACTACAGGCAGGTGTCACCACACCTGGCTAATTTTTGTTTACTTTTTGTAGAGATGGGGTCTCCCTCTGTTGCTCAGGCTGGTCTCAAACTCCTGTGCTCCAAAAATCCTCCCACCTTGGCCTCCCAAAGTGCTGGGATCATAGGCATGAGCCACTGCCCCCAGCCACAGCTGAAGTGCTTCTTAATAGAATTGTATGAATCCCATCAAATAGCATACAGAAACTGATTTTTTTTCTTCTTTCATCTGGGCCCTCATAGTCACCAAAATAGATTTTGAAATAATTTTTCCTTGTGGTAATGACCCTAAAAATTCTCAACGTTAGTGGCATGAAAAAATAAAACTTGAGAGAAAAATCTTTTTTCTAGTTTACCATTAAAAAAATAGATAGATTCAAATAAAACTGAATAAAACTACTGTTTACTTATGCCCTGTCAAGACAATGTCCTGAAAATAAAGTCTTAGTGGGTATCTGATTACTCGTTTGGAAGGTAAGTAGGTAAGAATCACCTCTGTTGATTAGGAATTGACCAACCTGGGAGATTACACAGAGGATCTAGGTTGCTTCCTTTGCAACCAGCAGAAGTCATCCATTTTATAAAAGTTTGAAAAAAACAATTGGAACCCAATGTAGCTATAGCCCTGCAAGGACTTAGATAAATCCTGGTGGCATGAAAGGAGAGAGGCTTCCTAGCCACTGGTCAGTGCAAATCCATTTTATGTAGCACAAGCCCTCACCAAAAGCAGAGGGGTATGCTTGAGCATGTGCACAAATAAAATGAGCGCCCATTCTTGGATATCAAGGAATCAGTCCCAAGTCCTCTTGGGACAACAAACTCATGTTTGCATAGGGAAGGTTTTGAAAATTGTGTTCCTAATCCATCTCTTCTAAAGAAAGCCAGGGTCAGCTAAAGAAAAGAAAACATGTGGGACATTTTATTAGGGGACATCATAGTGTCCTAGGTTTCTGTTATATTAAAGACTATTTCAAGATTTCCTCAAAATATTGACCCTCAGCACTTTAAGAATTCTCAGGATTTGGGTGAAATGGTGAGAAGGGAAACAAAAAGGGGATTAAAGTGGTATCTCCAAGTTAGTAAACAAGAATATTGCTTCTTCGTGGTTTGGAAGAATTAATATTGTTAAAATAATCATATTCCCAAAATGAGCTACAAATTCAGTACAATTTGTATCAAAATACCAATGATATTCTTCACAGAAATAGAAAAAAAAAATACTAAAATTCACATGGAACCAGAAAAGATCCTAATAGCTAAAGCAATCCTGAGCAAAAGAAATAAAGCTGAAGGTGTTAAACTAACTGATTTCAAACTATAGCACAAATCGATAGTAACCAAAACAACATGGTACTGGCATAAAAACAGACAAAATAGACCAGTGGAACAGAACAGAGAGCCCAGAAATAAATGTACATATTTATAGACAACTCATTTTTTACAAAGGCACCAAGTACATACATTGAGGAAAGGACAGCCTTTTTAATAAATGGTGCTAGGAAAACTGGATATCCACATGCCAAAGAAAAAAACTAGATCCCCATCCTTTACCATATACAAAAACAAATTCAAGATGGACTAAAGATTTAAATGTAAGTCCTGAAATTATAAAGATACTAAAAGAAAACATTGGGTAAATGGAACAAGACATTGGTCTGGGCAAAGTTTTTTTGGGTAAGGCCTTTAAAGCACAAGCAACAAAAGCAAGAATAGACAAATGAGAGTATTTCAAGCTAAAAGCTTCTGCACAGCAAAGGAAACAATCAACAAAATGAAGAGACAAGCCACAAAGTGGGAGAAAATATTTACAAAACTATCCATATGACAAGAGAGGAATAACCAGAATATATAAGGAACTCAAATAACTCAACAGTTTAAAAAAACTAATTTTAAAATGGGCAAAATATTTGAATAGACATTTCTCCATAGAAGATATACAAACGGACAAGAGGTATGTTTTTTAAAAGCCTCAGCATCAACAGTCATCAGGGAAATGCACATTAAAACCACAACGAGCTATTTTTTTGTCTTTTTGATAAAAGCCATTGTAACCAGTTATAATGGCTTTTATCAAAAAGACAAAAGATAACAAATGCTAGTGAGCAAGCACAGAAAGAGGAATACGTGTACACTATTGGTGGGAATATAAATTGGTCCAGCCATTAGAGAAAACAGTATAGAGTTTCCTCAAAAAGCTGAAAATAGAACTGTCATATGATCCAGCAATCCCACTACTGGATAAATATCCAAAGGAAATCATTATATGCAAGAAATATCTACACTTCCAGCTTTATTGCAGCCCTATTCACCATAGCCAAGATATGGAATCAACCTATGTGTACATGAATGGATGAATTAATAAAGAAAATATTGTATATATATATATACACACATACCCACAATGGAATATTATTCAGTCATTAAAAATAAAATTCTGTTATTTGCAGCAACATGCATGGAACTGGAGGTTATTACACTAAGTAGAACAAACCAGGCAGAGAAAGATAAATATCACATGTTCTCACTTATATGTGAAAGGAGAGTTAAATAAAAGTGGATCCCTTGGAGGTAGAGAGTAGATTGGTGGTTATCAGAGTCTGGGAAAGGAAGAGGGAAGGGGGGATAAAGAGAAGTTAGCCAAGGGGCACAATACAGTGAAATATAAGAAATAAGTCCTAGTATTCAATAGGACAGTAGGAAAATTATAGTTAATAACTTATTGTATATTTCAAAATAGCTAGAATTGTAAAGTTCCAAACATGAAAAAATGTTTGATGTAACAGATATTCCAATTACCCTGATGTGATCACTACATATTGTATGTATGTATCAAAATACCACATGTACCCCCAAAATATTTACAACTATTATATATCAGTTTTTCAAAGTAAAAAAAATTAAAAGAGAATTGAACTTCTTTATATAGCCATTTCTATCAGTCTTTCATAGGAAAACTTTGAAAAGTTTTACTCAAAAACAGAAAAAAATGAGAGAATATGGATAAAACATAACTACACACAATAAGCTAAACTAGAGGGAAATACCCACTTCTGTGAAGCCACATACACACACACATTCCATCCCATGTTAACATAAAACTATGCTATAAAACTTTTGGCTCTGCCCCGAAGTCTGTCATAAGCAAGTGAGCTTCTCAGGAGAGGACCATGCCCTTTTCCTTTTGATATATCCAGAGCCTGCATTAGAATTAAACACAATGCCTGACAAACTAGTAGGTGCTCAGTGGTGCTCATTAAACTGAACAATCTCCCTCCATGTCTTTTCACTTAGCCAGAAAATGATAACTTTAGGACAAGACACAATAGCACTGAATATCATGGTGGATGTGAGAAATAAAAGCAGATCATCAAACACATGCTTAATATACATCTTCTAACAAGAGTTCATGGTAAAACTTTCAGAAATTCTGTTGTTCTTGGATTTCAAATTCTGCATCTAGGTTTTGTTTTTCCAGATAGACATAAATCAGTAGAAGATTAGCTAGAAATCTGGCCAGTTGCATCCACAGTTACCTATATCATATTTACTTCACACAGGAAGAGCACTGACCTCTGGAAAGAATGTTTAGCCCTTGATGAATGGAAATTGGACTAATCAATTTTTTTCTTGGTTCAGAAAATCTGTTGTGACTGAGACTTTCGCTATCCCTCTACAAAACATTTTCCAGAATGTCTTTGGGGTAACCTGACAATGAGTATTTACCATGTGCCAGGCACTGTTCTGAAAATTTTATGACAATAATGTATTTAATCCTAAAATCAAGTGAGAAAATTGAGGCACAGAGAAAACAGTCTTCTGCAAAATTGCACAGCTAGTAAGGACAGATGTGGGACTTGAGCCCAGTCAAGCTGGCTCCAGAACCAATATCTTAATCATTATAGTGTACAAGACAGTCCCTTCACTTTTGGTTTGGTGTGCCAGTTAATTCAGGACAAAAACTCAACCACTTCAAAGTTTAAACTTCCAGTGAGGGCTATATTTCCCTGCTGTGCGTTCTCTCCTCCCTGCTCTTCTTTTCTGGGATAGTATCAAGGTAAAAAGAGAACACTAAATAGCATCCCAGCAATAAAGAAAGGGGTTCTTCTCTGCACCTGTGCTGGCTTCAGCTGTGACGTCTCACACTACTTGGTCTTTGGGTGTTGGCTTCTGATCCCTCTTGTTGTTCTGTTGGTATTGAAACTGTGCCTCAAAGACTTAAAGAAACCAATGACTAAATTCTTGAGTTTGCAGGATAACGGATAAGAAAAGAAACAACTTGCCAAAATGCTAAAACTCCCCCTGCTTATGAGATTTAAAACAACAACTGGCTGAAACTGCTTGGAACAAAGATGGCCAGCTGGAGTTTGCACAGAACGAGTTGCTGACATCACAGCCTGAATTTCCAGTGTGTGTTTCAGACCACTGCCCATGAATTTGCATATGCAACCCATGAGGAAGCATGAAAAGATAACCGTGCATGCCCAAGGACTTTCCAGACCTTCCATTTTCTTCCATCAATTACCTAATAATCTCAGATGCCACCCCAGAACCTTTTCTAATAAAAATACTGCCTTGAAGCCAACACAGGAGACAGATTTGAGCTTGACTCCTGTTTTCTTGTGAGTCTACTTTCAACATGAAACTTTTCTTTTCTCAAAATCCTGGTGTCATAGTATTGGCTTCTATTGCATCAGGTAGTGAGTCCCCTTTGCTGGATAACAATATAACCAAGTTACCCGTTTCCTTAGGACAAGTGCTAGCATCTGATATTGTAATCCTTGCCCAGGCTTCGGACTATGATGTCTACCACACCCTGTGCCCTCCAAACTTAACCTTGGTCTCTTCCAGTCCATCCAGTTAAGCTTCCTTAACTTCCACTAGGACAAGGGTGAACTTCTGGGCCTCCTATTTGCCATTCTTGACCACAGAAGGCTTGGGGTGTATCTCAGTTCCACCACCCCTGCTCTACTATGGCCACTCCATCTTGGTATGAGGTCCCCATCCCAGAGTTTATACAGGAAGTTGTCACAACTTCCTCTGCTTTGGGACTCCAAGATATGTTTGCTGATCCCTATCCAGCCCCTTGAGTTATAACAACAAAAGGAGAAATGTGCAACTCCAGGTGAAGCCTGGGTCGGGAAGCAGGCACCCCATCTCTCTTGTTCTAGCCTCCTCCCTCCAGAATTCTTTCTTCCCACTGTTTAGGAAGGGCTGTCCTCATTCCTGGGTAATAGAGAAGTGCCCTCATATCACCTCCTGTGCTTTCCTCACTATCAGTTTCTAATCTCCCATCCCACCTCTGCAGCTTTAGTTTCTTTTCTCTCAACACATTTTGACTTTTTCAAATTAAATATTTGGGTTTCTCAATGTTTTTTTCCAGTGGAATTCCACTGGAAAAATTTTTTTTCCAAGGGAACTGTCCTCAAAATCCTATTTTGGATACCAAAATCTGAACATTTACTCCTTTGTTCTTGTCTGGGTGTTTCCTTTGAAGCACTGAAGCACTGGATGTCTCAATCTCAAAGGATAGCAGAAGCAGTAAGGAGCAGAAATGAAAAATACTTCATACAATCACCTTAGTGAATGGAGGACACTTTTGTCAGGCAAAGATCTCACATAAAGCCACCTCATGTGCTTTGGCTGGCATAAAAATGAAAATTTTAAAAAGATAGAATGAACTGCTGTAAATGTTAATTTGTTAGGCTTTTCCCATCATCTCCTTTTTCTTGAGTTGTTTGAAAAGCATTAGAACTATGAGAAATCTTTTTCTTGTTATAATATCACTGAGTAGATTTAGTGAATTCTGGGATTTAAACAGGAATCGGGCTGGGCATGGTGGCTCACGCCTGTAATCCCAGCACTTTGGGAGGCCAAGGCGGGTGAATCACCTGAGGTCAGGAGTTCAAGACCAGCCTGGCCAACATGGTGAAACTTCATCTCTACTAAAAATACAAAAATTCGCTGGGTCTGGTGGTGGGTGCCTGTAATCCCAGCTACTCAGGAGGCTGAGGCACGAGAATCACTTGAACCTGGGAGGCGGAGGTTGCAGTGAGATCGCACCACTGCACTCCACCCTGGGCAACAGAGTGACACTTTGTCTCAAAAACAAAACAAAACAAAACAAAAACAGGAATCATTTGCTAAGAAACAGAAATCTGAATATTTAATGCTAATTTATTTATTCATTCAGCAGATATCTATCACACAGTTGCTGTGTGCCAGGAGCTACACTAGTGCTGGATATACGGCAGTAAGTAAAATAGTCAAGAATACTGCTGTCATGGAGATTACAGTATTTCAGAGGAAAGACACTGAATAAACAGTATATTTAGGATTGTTCCCTGAGGATAAGTAAGAGTTACTCTGCTAGAAGCAAGAACCAGTGAGCATTTAGCTTCCCAAGCAGAAGATATGACACCAAGCAGGGTGCCCTCAAGGAGCAAAAAGAACACCCATGTGGTTGTATCATAGAGAGGGAAGGCAGAGTAGTAGAAGATAAAAGTAGAGAGGCAAGCAGTGGCTAAGTCACGCATGGCCTGATGAGTCATGTTAAGGATTTTACGCTATCTTCTAAGAGTAACCAGAAGCCCTTCCATCATGTTTAACCAGAGAATTATGTTATAAGGACTGCACTTAAAGCATTTTTATCATGATTACAGTAGGAGGAATTGATAGAATAGAGGTTAACAATGGGAACAACAGAATCACTTTAAGAGGATGTTATGGAAGTTCAGCTGACAAATAATGCTAGCTTGGACTTGGATCATGGTGGTAGCGATGGAGGGAACAGGCGTGATTGGAAATAAGTTTTCTGGTAGAATGATAGGACTAAGTACGAGATTAGATACGAAGGGTAAAGAAGGACAAAAAGATGTGAAAAATCAGTGAAAGAAGCGACCATGACTTTCCTATTCATCACTGCATTCCAGCACAGTTCCTTACAGATTGCAGACACACAATTGATATGAATAGGCTGCAAATGGATTGAGATGCTATTCTTTTACTGACCTGGGAAATAATGGAGAAGCAGCACAATTAGAGAGGTTAATATCATTAATTCAATTTTGAACATAGGGAATTTGAGATCTCTGTATAATTCAAGTATTAATAAAAGAATTATAAGCACTGAATAGATGAGTCTGCAACTCAAAAGAGGTTGTGGCTTAGACTTACTCATTTGGCCATTGGTGGCACATGCAAGGTAATAAAGAAGAGGAATAGAGAAGATTACTTAGGAAAAAGGTATTAAAAGGAGAAAGAAAGAAGGCCAAGAAACCAGGCCTGAGGGACAGTAACATTTAAATCTCAGGCAGAAATTATTTTAAAATATACAATAAAGTATTGTTCACTATAGTCACTTCGTTGTGCTGATGTGATTATTACACATTGTATGTCTGTATTAAAACATCATATGTACCCCATAAATATGTACACCAATTATGTACTCATAATAATTAAAAATAAAAGTTAAATACAAAAGGAAATGGGGACAATAAACAAAACAGTGGCATTATATTAAAAAAAAAACTTAGGCAGAAGGATTTGCCTTCTGTCCCCAGCAAATTTTTCTAATGGTGAGTTAATATTGTCTCACTGGCTATCCTTAAAAACTTAAAATTGAAGGGATACTTCTGTGTTATTAATAAATATTTATTTAAAATCTTCCTTTTCTCAGATAATTTCCTAGGTGCTGGAGACACAGACCTAAGGAATAGTCTCTACTCTGGAAGAGCTTAGGGACCCAACCAGCCATGTGATTGTGCTACAATTTGTTCTACATTGTGAGTAAGAGAAAGTAGCAAGATTAAGCATTTTCCACCTTCATCATAGAATGCTCTGGGCTCAGCTGCATAAAAGTAGATATATTTCTGCACATCGAAGTCATAGATTTTCTAACTGTCACATCAGAGGTAGTAACTAATTAAGTATCGTACATTCTCTTTTAAAGACACAAAGAAGGAGACACAGGAGAGTGATCGCGGTAGTATGACACCACTAGTATGATAGTGATAGCATGACACGGAGAGATGGAAGTATGAAAAACCACAAGGGAGTGCAAGCCATATGAAAGCAGAAGTCAAGAGTCAAACGGAATAAACAGTAGAGTAAGAAAAGCAACTGGATGTAGAGTAAACCTCTGGAAGCAGGTAAGGAGAACAAAATGATAGGGAGCTGAGTTAAAGAAGGGCAGACTGCCCAAGGTTCTGATATATCATCGGTTTCATTGTAATTGTCCATGTGCCTGAAGGTTCAATTGCTGACAGTTTTCTTACATCTATGCATATCCTCACAATAAACCCCTATTTACAAAAATAACTCAGCAGCATCTCTGCATATCTTATGCTTAAAAACTGATTAACACTCAAAGGGCAAACTTTTGCGCTAGAGGTAATCAATACAATTTTCAGCATTACTCTAAAGTCCAAACTTGGGTTTGTAATATCTCTCTCCCTGATATATCTTATAAAACATCTGGAAAGTCTTTGATGATGCTGTATTTGTGTTTAATCAATGCACATACAAGATGAATTATATACCTAAATAAATCTTTTGGATACTCTATAAGCAGTCTACAATTAACCAAATAGTTAACATTTTCTGTAACTTTATGCTTAATATATCACACTCTTTATGAGCTCTAAATGCTCTAAACATCCAGACATAATCTAAGAATTATATTATTTCACAGTTTAATACATAGTACTTATGAAGAGTATAAAAAAGAAAGTGTTAAGAATTCACTTTAGCAACTTCCAAAAGGTCCCCATAAGAGGACAAAGGGGATTTAATGAAAAATGTAAGATTGTATCTGCAAAAATGATTTCCTGAATGACTCATTCATAGAATGAATAGCCTGTGTGAAATGCCTCACAAATCTCTCTCCTTCTGAGAGTAGTTAGAAGCTGTATATGATGTGGTCAGAGCAGGTCTCTGGAAGTCATGCAACTCCTCATTTGAGCAGAAACCAATGGAGGCTTTTGGGTCCACAAATCTGAATCCTGAAAAGTATAGTGTTTAGGCTTAGAAAGAGTCTTCGCCCAAGTTCTCAGCTGAATTTCCCTTCTAGATAATGATTTCCAACAAAGTATCAACAGGATACATATATATGTATATATACTGTGTAATATATAATAATGAAATATGTAGAAGTATTACTATATTAATTTGTAATATACTATTAATAATGTAATATTAATAAGAGAATATATACATATATATTACAGAAATATATATTACTCTACATACATATATTACAGAAATATACATTACTCTCTATATATATTTCTATATATGTATTTCTATATATGTGTGTATATATGTATATACATATATATGTATTTCTATATATATGTGTATATATATATATGTATTTCTGTATGCTGGGCTAGGTCCTGATAGTGGGGCCGACCAGGGATCATTTAGGAGAGATTAGGCACTCCCTTGATCTCAATTAGTCCATCTCAAACAAACATAACAACTTAAATAAAAATAAGAGTGGTTGCTCCGTCAATATGGCTCCAACATAAGCCCTAGGGGCCCCTCCTCCAAACAAATTTTGATACCTAGCCTCCTCCTACTTAGAAACTCTGGAGCTGACATTGGGCACTAAGATAACAGATGCTATGATCCCCATCTTACCAATGAGGATGGAGAATCAAATTTAGTAATTTGCTCATATTGGAAAGACAGTAAATGATACAGCTAGTCCTCAAACCCAGATGTGCTGATTCTGAAGTCATTTCTCTTTGAAACTATTTCCCACTGCCATCCAAACGACGGTGTTAAACAAACTACTTCAAACAGTAAATATGAGCATTTGGGAGAATGAAGGTGGAAAGAATATATTTGTGTGAAACTCTTCCAACTCTAAATCACATGAGGACAGGGAATATATTTTATTTATCACTATATACCTAGTAGAGTACTGATTATGTGGTTGATGTTCAATATGTAGTTGCTGAATGAATAAAAATCAATCAATTAATTAATTAGATGCTAAATAATCTTTTGGGGTTTTTTTTTTTTTTTTTGAGATGGAGTCTGGCTCCGTTGCCAGGCTGGAGTGCACTGGCACAATCTCAGCTCACTGTACCCTCCAACTCCCGGGTTCGAGCTATTTCCCTGCCTGAGCCTCCCAAGTAGCTGGGACTACAGGCATGCACCACCACATCCAGCTAATTTTTCATATTTTTAGTAGAGGCAAGGTTTCACCATGTTGGCCAGGATGGTCTCCAACTCCTGACCTTGTGATCTGTCCACCTCAGCCTCCCAGAGTGCTGGGATTACAGGCATGAGCCACCGCGCCTGGCCTTAATTAATCATGCTTAATGACACAATCTACTCTGTTAGTGAGCATATTTTAAAATTAGTTCTACAGAATGTCTGACATTTTCAGTTTAAAAACTATATTACAATAATTAAGTTACACAGATTTTATGAAAATGTATTCTACTCAGCAAAGACTTTAATTTTAGTGTTCCACGGCTTTCAGGTGACAATATATGTATCACTTTTTCAGAGCAGTGATAGCATTTGCTCCACCTAATTTATAAAGGTAGTATTTTCTTAATCAAAAATGAGAGAAAAAATGATCTCTCAAAAAATGTATTGCATTATCCACTTTTGTGAGGATATACAGCAAAAAACACAAATAAATATCAAATAACACTGTGTTTTTGAAACTCCATAGTCATTAAAAGTTGTATAAATCTAGTCATGTGAAATTATTTGTTTCATAAAAACTAAGATCAATTTTTTTTATAACATCCCAGGGAAAAAAGTTTCCCTTGATGATGAACCAGCTCCTGGAAAATTCTAAATTCTAAAATTGAGTTGTTTTTGGGTACTTTGTACAAATGAGGAAAAGAACAAATATATACATTTAATTGCTTTTAAAATGGAAAACATGTATTCTTCCTACATTTACATAACTCAAAATGAAGTAAACATTGTTTCAAATTTTTCCATAATTCTTGCAGAATTACTAAAGTCAGGGTATGCATCAATTATAAGTCATAATTTTAAAATTATAACTAAATGAATATTCAGGTAACAGCTTCTATAATCCTGTCTTCATAATGCAGTTTTCTTTCAAGGAATGCAAGGAGATTTCAAAACAACCTTCATTCACAGAACTTATTTTCACCAAATCCCATCAAAGTTTGTCATATGAAACTTAAAAATAACAAAAGCAAATATTTATTTTTATTATACTTTAAGTTCTGGGATACATGTGCAGAACATGCAGGTTTGTTACATAGGTATACACGTACCATGGTGGTTTGCTGCACCCATCAACCCATCATCTACATTAGGTATTTATCCGAATGCTACCGCTCCCCTAGCCCTCCACCCCGCAACAGGCCCTGGTGTGTGATGTTCCCCTCCCTGTGTCCATGTGTTCTCATTGTTCTATTCCCACTTATGAGTGAGAACATGCGGTGTTTGGTTTTCTGTTCCTGTGTTAGTTTGCTGAGAATGATGGTTTCCAGCTTCATCCATGTCCCTGTAAAGGACATGAACTCACCCTTTTTATGGCTGCATAGTATTCCACGGTGTATATGTGCCATGTTTTCTTTATTTAGTCTATCATTGATGGGCATCTGGGTTGGTTCCAAGTCTTTGCTATTGTGAATAGTGCTGCAATGAACATACATGTGCATGTGTCTTTAGAGTAGAATGACTTATAATTCTTTGGGTATATACCCAGTAATGGGATTGCTGGGTCAAATGGTATTTCTGGTTCTTGATCCTTGAGGAATCGCCATACTGTCTTCCACAATGGCTGAACTGTTTTACATTCCCACCAACAGTGTAAAAGCATTCCTATTTTTCCACATCCTCTCCAGCATCTGTTGTTTCCTGACTTTTTAATGATCACCATTCTAACTGGCGTGAGATGGTATCTCACTGCGGTTTTGATTTGTATCTCTCTAATGACCAGTGATGATGAGCTTTTTCTCATGTTTGTTGGTTGCATAATGTCTTCTTTTGAGAAATGTCTGTTCATATCTTTTGCCCAATTTTTGATGGAGTTGTTTGTTTTTTTTCTTATAAATTTAAGTTCCTTGTAGATTCTGGATATTAGCCCTTTGTCAGATGGATAGATTGCAAAAATTTTCTCCCGTTCTGTAGGTTGACTGTTCACTTTGATGATAGTTTCTTTTGTTGTGCAGAAGCTCTTTAATTAGATCCCATTTGTCAAAGCAAATACTTATTATAAATGTCCAAAACTCAGTTTCCATTTATCCAATTCAAAGTAATAATTACTTTATGTGTAAGCAATATAAACCACCCATAAGCCATAAGTAATCACTATAATATTATTTTTAAAATCTGGATTCATGTCTTGTTTTTCCTACCATTATCCAAACCAGAAAAGAACTCTGTTTAGGTTTTCATTTGTTCTTCATTTGCTGGCCATAACCTTCCTACACCCTCATCTTTTTTTCCTTTTGGATGCCTTGCACCTCCTCATATGCCATTGAAACTATCCATTACATTGCCTATTAGCCAATAACTCAAATAACAAGAAAATTATTCCATAACAATAATATATAATGTTACATTTTTAGATCGTTTTGCATAGTGTTAAGTCCTCACACAAGGCAAATCCTTTTCTGAATGCTGATTTCTTTCAGAGGAAAAAAAAAAGTTCTAGCTCAAGCAAATTAAAGATGCTTGAGTTTCCATAAGAAGTTTGGTTGCATGTGTACTCTTAATCTCTTAATCCAGGACTTCTAAGAAGAATTTGCTATGCAACACAATCCACAGTGTATTAAAGAACTGTCTTTTCAGAGCAAGAGCTGTAAAGTGGTCCCACAAAAGAGAACAGAACTCCATTAGAGACATAACAATATATTAGCATTCCAAGGGCTTTGCCTAGTGGAGGAGCATTTTTCCACTGGGTATAAATTACCCACTCAGCACCTCCAAGGCACAGCCCATTGAATTCCACAAAGACACAGAGAGTAAACTCAAAAATCTCTTAAAGTTCCCAGACTCAAAGTCTGCATGCTATGTAGGAGTGTCCTTTATATTTTGAGGTAGAGAACCATAAAGTGAAATAACAACTTACTCTTTCCTAGGCAAACTGCTCATGCCCTTATGGTACTACAAAACAATACAGCCTACAACTTATATTTCACATTTTCAAGTAATAATAATGCAAAAAGGGTAAAGATAATTCTCTAGCTCAAGAAAATATCCAAAACCTCTTTTTTGTGTATTCATAATTCAAAACCACTAGAGGTATAGAAAGCATTCTTGGCAAAATCAACCAATATCAAGCCCAACTTGAGTAATTTTTTTTTTTCCACATAGAGGTGAATTGAAATTATATCTGGAGTAGCCGGGCACGTTGGTTGATGCCTGTAATTTCAGCACTTTGGGAGGGCAAGGCAGGCGGATTGCTTGAGCTCAGGAATTGGAGACCAGCCTGGGAAACATGGCAAAACTCCACCTCCACAAAACATACAATGATTAGACGGCATGGTGGCATATGCCTGTAGTCCCAGCTACTTGGAAGACTAAGGTAGGAGGATCCCTTGAGCCCAGGAAGTCAGTGAGGCCAATGTTGCTGTGGACCGTGATAGAGCCATTGTGCTCTAGTTAGGGTGACAAAGTGAGACTCTGTCAAAAAAAAAAAAAAAAAAACAGAGGGAGGGAGGGACGATGGAGGGAGGGAAAGAGGGAGGGAGCTGTGTCTAGGTAAGCACAGTAGGAAATATTTCTCTTTTTTTGTTGTTTTTCTTACAGACTTGCTATGAATATGATCAAATATTTGTCCCTTCTGCTCTCTTGTCCCTACCACTCCTTTGTAAAATTTGTTCCAACTTCTTACCATCAGGGTTTTTTATATTCTACTCAGAAGCCAAGAAAGTCAATGTTAGCATAAAGAATGCACTTAGAAAATCTATTATTTTCATTAAGAAAGTTTCTTTAGGACATGATTTTCTATGCAATCCACTGTTCATTTTCTATTGCGTAAGAAACAACCCTAGGATTTTGCACATTCAGGTTGCTCCATAAGACTTCGTCCATTCCTCCAGAACTCACAAGCTGGATGATTTGCCTGGTGGTCTTTTGGCCTAGCAACTAAACAGGACTATCACACTTACCGAATTTCCAATAAAAGGATGATATTTATCACATTAAGTGGCTAATGTGAGATGTTAGAAGTTTGTAAGTATAAGTAGTCACAGGTCTTACCCTAGGGGTTCCATCCAATATGTGAGATAGACATAGAGTGTGAATGGGGATAAAAGATTACTCATCCAAATACATGATTCTGATATGTTTAGTTCTTCCACTATGTTCCCCCAAATCATTACCTTAGAGCCATTTGTTTGCCACCTGGAGAGATAGAGAAACAATGCTTGCATCTTACAAGCACCATAACCACAGCCAAAGGGAGGACCATAGCAGTGGGCTTTCCCCTAGAGAAATGACTGCAGATGAAAGCTGGAAGGATTTCACCAATACTACTTCCCCCTTGGGAGTGGAATGCAAATCGCTGTAGAGAAATATGAGGAGAGAAAAATATTTTCTCTCCTGTATAGAAAAGCACAATGAACAGTAAGAAAATATTTTAATTTTCTCCAGTAACCTGCTGGAAAATTTTGGTATCAATCCAGACTTAATTATTTGCAGTACATTTTGTTGCCCAAAACTCCATTCTCTACCATGTATAAATGTTTGTGAAGTAACATGGCAGCTTTTATCCAATGTGAAATATAGCTGAACACTGATATCCATTACATATAGTTTCTCTCTCTAACATAGTGAACAAAACACCTTTTCTATCATAGCCATGCAGTTATTTTCAAAATGAAAAAGTGACCTGGTTGCTGATATATATAGGAGGTAATAAACCACAAAGAAATGAAGAGATTGGTTAGGAATCCAGCTGAAGGACCTAGTAACAAATATTAACTTTGGGTGATATTTCCAAATGGCTAATTTTCAGATCCATGTTATATTGATGCCAATATAACATGGATCTGAAATATTTGATCAGCATATTTTGCTTTCAAATCATTCTTATCTTTGTTACATAAAACTCATATATTCCAGCCGGGCGCGGTGGCTCACGCTTGTAATCCCAGCACTTTGGGAGGCTGAGGCGGGCAGATCACGAGGTCAGGAGATCGAGACCACGGTGAAACCCCGTCTCTACTAAAAAATACAAAAAATTACCCGGGCGTGGTGGCAGGCGCCTGTAGTCCCAGCTACTAGGAGAGGCTGAGGCAGGAGAACGGCGTGAACCTGGGAGGCGGAGCTTGCAGTGAGCCAAGATTGCGCCACTGCACTCCAGCCTGGGTGACAGAGCAAGACTCCATCTCAAAAAAAAAAAAAAAAAAAAAAAAAAACTCATATATTCCCTCAAGTGTTAAAAACTCCAAGAGGGATTAAAAGCATGAAGAAGAAATCACACTATTAGCAAAGCCTTCTACACTGTGGCCTTGAGAAAGATCTTCCTGGGATTTAATTTCCTTAACTATAAAACAATTACCTCCAAAGTCACTCTAAAATTCCATAATTCTAAAATTGCTTAATATAGTTAAACTTTAATGTTCATCTTAAATGGAGATAATGAGAGGAAATTTAATTTTTGATAAGGAGCCAATTGTGTTTCATAGCATATGATTTTTGCCAATTGTTTAGTTGATAAAGACACACACATACAGAGAGAGAGAGAGAGAATGTTCTTGGACTTGTAAGTCTTCAGGTGATCTCATCCAGACCCATGCCTTTAAATACCATCTGCATGTGAATGTTCTCCAGTCCAGACCTCTCCCCGAACTTCAACTCATTTCACTTTCTAATTAACATCTCCTGTGATGTCTAATAAACATCCAAAGTATAATGTGCATGTTCAAGACCAAACTCTTACTTTCCTTCCCCAACACCACAAACATGACATTTTGGATGATTTCCTCATTCCAATAAATGGCAAATCCATTCTTTGAATTAGTTAACACTTTCCCCAAAATGGTGGAATTATTCCTGACACATTTTTTCTCTCATACACCACATCCAAACCATGAACAAATCCCTTCAGCTCTGCCTTTGAAATATACAAAATCTGACACTTATTTTTTCTTTAGAGATGACGGTTTTGCTATGTTGCCCAATGCAGTGGTTATTCACAGGCACAATCATAACACACCACAGCCTCAAATCCTGGACTAAAGCAATCCTCCTGCCTCAGCCTCCCAAGTAGCTAGGGCTATTGGTTCCCACTGCCATGCCCAGCTTGAACACTTCTTATTACCTCCATGGCTACTACCCTGGACCAAGGCAGCATCTCTTCTTCTGGACTATTGAAATAGCCTCCTATTGGTCTCCTTGCTCCTACCTTTGACTACCCTGAAGTCTAAGCCAAAATGATCCTTTTGTCATGCAAGAAAAATTACATGATTCCTCTGCTCAGAACCCTCTGGTGGCTTCTGCTCTTAAGTATAATCAATTCTTGCCTATAAGGCTCTAACTCGTTTAGTTTGCCCTCCTGCTTCCTCTTTGAACTCATCACCTTCCATTATCCCCTTACTCACTGCTTCAGCCACATAACCCCATATTCTGATTACATTTTTCTTTATATTTATCACCACAAGACATATTATGTATTTATTTTGTTTTTTTGTTCTTGTGCTCTTCCTCTCTCTCTCTCCCAACTAGAATGTACGCACTTCAAAGTCAGAAATTTTGTTTGATTTGTGTATTCCCATATCCTCACAGACAAAAATATTGTCCAGAAATAATGCATCTTCAAAAAGTATTACATAATAAATAAATACATAAAATGACTTCTCTTTCTCATGATATTTTGTTGGGCCCGTAAATCATTTGTGAAAAATAAAAAATACACTGGAAGATTGTGCAGTAGCTAAGATTAAAGTATTAATATATTTGTTACATAAAGAGTTTCTACAAATCAGTAAGACACACAAATGACCAGAAAAGATATTAAAAAGTTCAACAGCACTAAATATCAGGGAAATGCAAATCAAAATGACAATAACATCATTTTATCCATTACAACAGCTTTTATCAAAAAGATAAAAATTAACAAATGCTGGTGAGGATGCAGAGAAAAGGGAACTCTTACATGCTGCTGGTAAAAATGTAAACTAGTACACTTGCTTATATATAAAAAACAATATGGAGGTTCCTTGAAATCTACAGATAGAAAGACCATACAATCCAGAAATCCCACTATTGGGCATTTATACAAAGGGAAAGAAATCATTATATTGAAAAGCTATCTTTACCCCTATGTTTACTGAAGCACTATTTACAACAACCAAGATAAAAAATCAACCTAGATGTCAAACAACAGATGAATAGATGAAGAAAATATGGTATATATACACAATGGAATACTATTCAGCAATAAAAAAGAATGAAATACTGTCATTCAATGCAATGTGAATGGAAATGGGAGAAAGTTAAACACCACACGTTCTCATTCATAGTTGGAAGCTTAAAAATAGTTGGTCTCAGAGTGAAAAAGTAGAACAGAGAATACTAGAAGTTGGGAAGGGTAGGGGGAAGAGAGGGAAAGGGTGAGATTTGTTAAAGAATACAAAATTATAGCTATGTAGAAAGAATAAGTTCTAGTGTTTCATACCATTGTAGAATTACTATAATTAACAAGAATACATAGTTTCAAGTAGCTAGGAGGGTACTGAATGTTCCGAACACAAAGAAATGATAAATATTTGAGATGATAGATATGCTGATTACACAGATCTGATTACTATACATTATATGTATCAAAACATCACTATGTACCCCATGAATATATATAATTATTACTTGTCAATTATAAAATTAAACTTTAAGAATAAAAATAAATGTTTTTAAAAGAAAAAACACAAAGACCAAGATATTATCTAAGATATTATATTCCACACCACTGTTCCTTATGTTTTATGCACATCTATGGACTTTCTAAGGGATTCACTCTCTGCCAAGAATATCCTTTCTCCCTTATTCATCTTGTATATTCTAAACAACTCTTCTAAATCTATTTTAAATAATACCTACGCAGCAATTGTCTGCACAAAAGAAGAAATATAAGTGATAAGCATAAATATGCATAAACTTCCTAGCAATAAAAATGTAAAATAAAACAAATAAATTCTATTAACGAAATTAAAACACTTATTCAAAAGCTGTTGTTTATCATGGTGTATCATATCTGATAGTTTTATATGTTGTCTGCTAGTGGAACGGAAAATTATAAAACACTTTTGGTAAACAACTTAATAATACATTTTAATGTACTTATCAGATTTTTGAAAAGAGAAAAATATTAGAAAGTCAAATAGGGAGATGGTATGTACTTACTATATTATGGTATGTATATAAAATATTCTATATTTGAAATATGCATATGCATATAATAATGTAAAGTGAAAAAAATCTCTCCCTGGACACAGACTCTATTTGGAGTTTGTAAACAATCCTGTTTCTGCCTCTGACCCCATGACCTTGTGGGCCCACTCACTGGCACTGCTCCCCAAAGCCTCACTCTTATTGCAATAGTTCCCAATAGCATTATAGCCTACCAGAGGGACAGCACATATGTGTCCTTCTCTAAAAGTCAATGATATCATGGTTATTATTAATGTATGATGGTAGATATACAACCTGATGAAAGATGTACATCTGTATTTACATCGTGGAATCTCAAGCCAGGGAAATAACTTCTGTTACTGGTAGCTTAGCATTTAAGGGAAACATGTCCCAAAAGATTACTTATAGACAATGCTGAAGGTTTAATAGAAGCCAAAAAAATTTAGATTCAGTGCACCAATCAAAATTCCTTTTTGGTGTTAAGACTTGACTTGATGAAAAAAGGACTAGTGAAAAGCAGTTTGCAGCTATTAATACAGAAGATCCTACACTCACAAGATCATCAGGAAATTCTAATTAGATCTGATGTATCTTCTAGTTTCACGTACTTTATACCGTATTTCTAAATCATATGGTAGGAGATGTAGGAAGTCAAGCTGTTCTATAGTTCTGGTCCTTATTAAACCCTTCTGTTCTTTGCTTTGGAAAACACACTTTGAGTTATAGTTCTTTGGATGCCTAGAGGCCACAGGGCACCACATCAATTACAGTGTATTATTATTAAACACATTATTTCAGAACCACATCTGTAGACAGATTTGTTTACACTGTGAAGGCATGCCCAAACCTGTTCTGCCTGATTCCTTTATAGCCTGTGGAGTCCTTTTCTCTCTATGTGCATAAGATGAAAAAAATCAATCATACCCTTTCTCGAAAGGAAAGTATTAGCAGTTTTCTACTGAGGAAAAAAATCATGGAGCAATATACTTTTTCAAGATGCAGAAAGATCAGTTGGAAGAATAAATGTGAAATGATAGCCAAGAAATTTTTGAAAAAGAGGAATATTTAAGGATTTTCTCTACCATAAATCAGAGCCACAGTAATGTACATGGAAACAGCATATTAGTGCAGGAAATTGGTTCAGTACTAGAAAAGCAGAGCAACAGGACAAAATTGACAGCCTAAAAACAGAAATACATGTACTTTATGTGAGTGTGTGTATATTGTGTGAGGTGTGTGTGATATATATATATGTTTGTTTAGGGTGATATTTCAAATCAGAGGGGAAAAGTAATCATCAATAAGTGGCAATCAACAATTTGATATACATTTGGAGAAAATAGAGTTACAGTCTCACATTACACTATAGATAAATAAGATTTCCAGAAAGATTAAAGAGACAAACATTTTTAAGCTATGAAACTAACCTCTCTAATTTTCTTCTTATACTTTGACAGTTAAAAAGGTAATTTGCTAAATAGGGAATCCTTTCCCCATTTCTTGTTTTTGTCAGGTTTGTCAAAGATCAGATGGTTGTAGATGTGTGGTATTATTTCTGAGGGCTCTGTTCTGTTCCATTAGTCTAGATCTCTGTTTGGTACCAGTACCATGCTGTTTTGGTTACTGTAGCCTTGTAGTATAGTTTGAAGTCCGGTAGCGTGATGCCTCCAGCTTTGTTCTTTTGGCTTAGGAATGTCTTGGCAATGCGGGCTCTTTTTTCATTACATATGAACTTTAAAGTAGTTTTTTGCAATTCTGTGAAGAAAGTCATTGGTAGCTTGATGGGGATGGCATTGAATCTATAAATTACCTTGGGCAGTATGGCCATTTTCACAATATTGATTCTTCCTATCCATGAGCATGGAACGTTCTTCCATTTGTTTGTGTCCTCTATTATTTCATTGAGCAGTGGTTTGTAGTTCTCCTTGAAGAGGTCCTTCACATCCCTTTTAAGTTGGCTTCCTAGGTGTTGTATTCTCTTTGAAGCAATTGTGAATGGGAGTTTGAAGGAGTGGCCTGCCCCTCCACACCTGTGGGTATTTCCAATCGGGTGGGATAAGAGATGGAGAAAAGAAATAAGACACAGAGACAAAGTATAGAGAAACAACAGTTGGTCCAGTGGACTGGCACTCAGCACACCAAGGACCTGCACCGGCACCGGCCTCTGAGTTCCCTCAGTTTTTATTGATTACTATTTTCATTATTTCAGCAAAAAGGAATGTAGTAGGAGAACAGGGTGATAATAAGGAGAAGGTCAACAAAAACATGTGAGCAAAAGAATCTATATCATAATTAAGTTCAAGGGAAGGTACTATGCCTGGACGTGCACATAGGCCAGACTTACGTTTCTCTCCACCCAAACATCTCAGTGGAGTAAAGAATAACAAGGCAGCATTACTGCAAACATGTCTCACCTCCTGCCATGGGGCAGCTTTTCTCCTATCTCAGAGTTGAACAAATGTACAATCGGGTTTTACACCGAGACATTCAGTTCCCAGGGGCAAGCAGGAGACAGTGGCCTTCCTCCATCTCAACTGCAAGAGGCTTTCCTCTTTTACTAATCCACCTCAGCACAGACCCTTTATGGGTGTCGGGCTGGGGGGACGGTCAGGTCTTTCTCATCCCACGAGGCCATATTTCAGACTATCACATGGGGAGAAACCTTGGACAATACCCTGCTTTCAAGGGCAGAGGTCCCTGCGGCTTTCCACAGTGCATTGTGCCCCTGATTTATTGAGACTAGAGAATGGCAATGACTTTTACAAAGTATACTGCTTGTAAACATATTGTTAGCAAGGCACGTCCTGCACAGCCCTAGATCCCTTAAACCTTGATTTTATACAACACATGTTTTTGTGAGCTCCAAGTTGGGTCAAAGTGGCTGAGGCAAAGTGGCTGGGGCAAATCTACAAATTAACAACATCTAAGCAAAGCAATTGTTTAAAGTACAGGTCTTTTTCAAAATGGAGTCTCTTACGTCTTCCCTTTCTACATAGACACAGTGACAGTCTGATCTCTCTTTCTTTTCCCTACAGGAGTTCACACATGATTTGGCTCTTTGTTTGTCTGGTGTATAAGAATGCTTGTGATTTTTGCACATTGATTTTGTATCCTGAGACTTTGCTGAAGTTGCTTATCAGCTTAAGGAGATGTTGCACTGAGACAATGGGGTTTTCTGGATATACAATCATGTCATCTGCAAACAGGGACAATTTGACTTCCTCTTTTCCTAATTGAATGCCCTTTATTTCCTTCTCCTGCCTGATTGCACTGGCCAGAACTTACAACACTATGTTGAATAGGAGTGATGAGAGAGGGCATCCCTGTCTTGTGCCAGTTTTCAAAGGGAATGTTTCCAGTTGTTGCCCATTCAGTATGATATTGGGTTTGTCATAAATAGCTCATTATTTGCAGATACATCCCATCAATACCTAATTTATTGCGAGTTTTTAGCATGAAGGGCTGTTGAATTTTGTCAAAGGCCTTTTCTGCATCTGTTGAGATAATCATGTGATTTTTGTCTTTGGTTCTGTTTATATGCAGGATTACATTTATTGATTTGCATATGTTGAACCAGCCTTGCATCCCAGAGATGAAGCCCACTTGATCATGGTGGATAAGCTTTTTGATGTGCTGCTGGATTCGGTTTGCCAGTATTTTATTGAGGATTTTTGCATCGATGTTCATCAGGGATATTGGTCTAAAATTCTCTTTTTTTGTGTGTCTCTGCCAGGCTTTGGTATCAGGATGATGCTGGCCTCATAAAATGAGTTAGGGAGGATTCCCTCTTTTTCTATTGATTGGAATAGTTTCAGAAGGAATGGTACCAGCTCCTCCTTGTACCTCTGGTAGAATTTGGCTGTTAATCCATCTGGTCCTGGACTTTTTTTGGTTGGTAGGCTATTAATTATTGCCTCAGTTTCAGAGCCTGTTATTGGTCTATTCAGAGATTCAACTTCTTCCTGGTTTAGTCTTGTGAGGGTGTATGTGTCAAGGAATTTATCCATTTCTTCTAGATTTTCTAGTTTATTTGCATAGAGGGGTTTATAGTATTCTCTGGTGATAGCTTGTATTTCTGTGGGATCGGTGGTGATATCCCCTTTATCATTTCTTATTGCATCTATTTGAGTCTTCTTTCTTTTTTCTTTATTAGTCTTGCTAGCAGTCTATATCAATTTTTTGATCTTTTCAAAAAACCAGCTCCTGGATTCATTGATTTTTTGAAGGGTTTTTTGTGTCTCTATTTCCTTCAGTTCTGCTCTGATCTTAGTTATTTCTTGCCTTCTGCTAGCTTTTGAATGTGTTTACTCTTGCTTCTCTAGTTCTTTTAATTGTGATGTTATGGTGTCGATTTTAGATCTTTCCTGCTTTCTCTTGTGGGCATTTAGTGCTATAAATTTCCCTCTACACACTGTTTTAAATGTGTCCCAGAGATTCTGGTATGTTGTGTCTTTGTTCTCATTGGTTTCAAAGAACATCTTTATTTCTGCCTTCATTCTGTTATGTACCCAGTAGTCATTCAGGAGCAGGTTGTTCAGTTTCCATGTAGTTGAGTGGTTTTGAGTGAGTTTCTTAATCCTGAGTTCTAGTTTGATTGCACTGTGGTCTGAGAGACAGTTTCTTGGTTATAATTTCTGTTCTTTTATATTTGCTGAGGAGTGCTTTACTTCCAAATATGTGGTCAATTTTGGAATAAGTGCGATGTGGTGCTGAGAAGAATGTATATTCTGTTGAGTTGGGGTGGAGAGTTCTGTAGATGTCTATTAGATCCGCTTGGTGCAGAGCCGAGTTCAATTCCTGGATATCCTTTTTAACTTTCTGTCTCGTTGATCTGTCTAATGTTGACAGTGGGATGTTAAAGTCTCCTATTATTATTGTGTGAGAGTCTAAGTCTCTTTGTAGGTCTCTAAGGACTTGCTTTATGAATCTGGATGCTCCTGTATTGGGTGCATATATATTTAGGACAGTTAGCTCTTCTTGTTGAATTGATCCCTTTACCATTATGTAAAGGCCTTCTTTGTCTCTTTTGATCTTTGTTGGTTTAAAGTCTGTTTTATCAGAGACTAGGATTGCAACCTCTGCCTTTTTTTGTTTTCCATTTGCTTGGTAGATCTTCCTCCATCCCTTTATTTTGAGTCTATGTATGTCTCTGAACATGAGATGGGTCTCCTGAATATAGCAAGCACACTGATAGGTCTTGACTCATTATCCAAGTTGCCAGTCTGTGTCTTTTAATTGGAGCATTTAACCCATTTACATTTAAGGTTAATATTGTTATGTGTGACTTTGATCCTGTCATTATGATGTTAGCTGGTTATTTTGCTCATTAGTTGATGCAGTTTCTTCCTTGCCTTGATGGTCTTTACAATTTGGCATGTTTTTGCAATGGCTGGTACTAGTTGTTCCTTGGGAAACAACAGGTGCTGGAGAGGATGTGGAGAAATAGGAACACTTTTACACTGTTGGTGGGACTGTAAACTAGTTCAACCATTGTGGAAGACAGTGTAGCAATTCCTCAAGGATCCAGAACCAGAAATACCATTTGACCCAGCCATCCCATTACTGGGTATATACCCAAAGGATTATAAATCATGCTGCTATAAAGACATGCACACGTATGTTTATTGTGGCACTATTCACAATAGCAAAGACTTGGAACCAACCCAAATGCCCATCAATGATAGACTGGATTCAGAAAATGTGGCACATATACACCATGGAATACTATGCAGCCATAAAAAAGGATGAGTTCATGTCCTTTGTAGGGACATGGATGAAGCTGGAAACCATCATTCTCAGCAAACTATCACAAGGACAAAAAACCAAACACTGCATGTCCTCACTCATAGGTGGGAATTGAACAATGAGAACACTTGGACACAGGAAGGGGAACATCACACAACCTGTCATGGGGTGGGGGGAGGGGGAGGGATAGCGTTAGGAGATATACCTAATGTAAATGATGAGTTAATAGGTGCAGCACACCAACATGGCACATGTATACATATGTAACAAACCTGCACGTTGTGCACATGTACCCTAGAACTTAAAGTATAATTTAAAGAAAAAAAAAGGTAATTTGTCAGCCAGGCGTGGTGGCTCACGCCTGTAATCCCAGCACTTTGGGAGGCCGAGGTGGATGGATCAGGAGGTCAGGAGACTGAGACCATCCTGGCTAACATGGTGAAACCCCATCACTACTAAAACTACAAAAAATTAGCTGGGCATGGTGGCAGGTGCCTGTAGTCCCAGCTACTCAGGAGGCTGAGGCAGAAGAATGGCATGAACCTGGAAGGCAGCACTTGCAGTGAGCAGAGATTGCACCACTGCACTCCAGCCTGGGTGACAGAGCGAGACTCCATCTCCAAAAAAAAAAAAAAAAAAAAGATAATTGATCTCATACCAATGAAGCAGAATAGAAAGTCCAAAAATTGACTCACACCTCTATGGTAATTCATTTTTGATAAATATTAATGCAATTCAAAGGAGAAGTAAGTCTTTTCAACAAATGGTGCTAGCACAAGTATCCAAATGCAAAAACATAGCTCTTTGAGCTGTACCTCACACCATATACAAAAATTCACTTGAAATGTAATACAGACCTAAGTGTAACCAAAATTATAAAAGTTCCAGAATAAGACATATGAGAAGTCTTAGCAAGCTTGAATTAGTCAAAGATTTCTTACATAGGATACAAATAGCACAACTACAAAAGATTCATAAATACATTATATCAAAATTAAATGTTTTGCTCTTTAAAAACTATTAAAACACTGTTAATAAAATAAAAAATTAAGCCACAGGCTGGGAGAAATATTTGCAAAGCATATATTTGATGAAAGACTTGTAAAAAGAAAATGTAAGAACCTCTTTCAACTAAATAACAAGAACACATGCAACTCAATTTTTAAATGGCAAGAGTTTTAAGCAGATAATGTGCCAACAAAAAAAAAAAAATGTATGGCAAATTAGCCAAGGAAAAAAACTCAACTCAACATTATTGGTCATTAGGGAAATGCAAATAAAACCACAATGAGACAACCCTGCATATCCATTAGAGTGGATAAAATACAAACTGATAAAACCAAAGTTTGGCAAGGATGTTGGAACAACTGCAACTAAAATAAACTGTTGGTGGGAATACAAAATGGTACAACCATTTGGGGAAAAGTTTGGCAGTGTTTTTACCATTTGACTCAAGAAACATGAAAATATATGTCCATGCAAAGACTTGAATTTAAATCATCATGGGGGCATTATTTTTATCAACCACCATCTGAAAACAATTCAAATATCAATCTTCTATGGATAAACAGATTGTAGTATGTCTGTATAATGGAATATTAATCAGCAATAAAAAGAGCCATCTACTGAAATACTTAGTAATTCAGGAATCTCAAAACACTAGGCTAAGTCAAGTAAGTCAGACAAAAAGACTACACATTTTATATACATATATATAAAATATATATAATTTATATATTATAACAAAAAGTCTACACATTATATAATATACTATATGTTAATATATAATATATCAATATACAATTTATATATAACATATATTATATATAGTTTAAAATTTTACATATATATTTAAAATTATATATAACTATATATTATATATAAACTGTATATATAGTTTATATATATAAAAACAGAAATACATGTACTTTATGTGAGTGTGTGTATATTGTGTGAGGTGTGTGATATATATATATATATGTTTGTTTAGGATGATATTTCAAGTCAGAGGGAAAAAGTAATCATCAATAAGTGACAATCAACAATTAGATACACATTTAGAGAAAATAAAGTTACAGTCTCACATTACACTATAGATAAATAACACGTTTATATCTTATATTATATATGTTTAATATATTATATATGTTTATATATTCATCTTTTATATAAATATATATATTTACATGAAATATTTTTAGAGTTCTAACTATAGCATTAAAGAAAGACATCCCTGTTTATGGATTGGAAGTCAATATTGTTACAATGTCTATGCCACTCACAGTGATCTAGAGATTCAATTAAATCCCTACAACTTCCCTACAATGAAATCCCTACAAAAGTCTCAATGGCATTTTTTACAGAAATAGAATAGAAATAGAAAAAACAATCCTAATATATGTATGAAACCACAAAAGACCCCAAATAGCCAAAGTAATCTTGAGAAAGAAAAATAAAGTTGGAGGCATAACATTCCCTGATTTTAAAATATATCACAAAGCTACTAATCAAAACAGTATGTTACTATCTTAAAGACAGACATACAGACAAATAGATCAGAATAGAGAACCCAGAAATAAACTGCAGAATATATGGTGAACTGATCTTCCACAAGGTGACAACAATACACAATAAGGAAAGAAAAGTCTCAACAAATGGTGTTGGGAAAACTGGATATACACATGCAAAACAATGAAAATGGAACATTGTCTTACAACATACACAAAAATCAACTTAAAATGAATTAAACAAATAAATATAAGAACTGAGACTGTAAAACTTTTAGAAGAAAACATAGGGGAAAAGCTTTATGACATTGGCCTTGGCAATGATTTAATGGATATGACATCAAAAGCACAGATAAAATCAAAAATAAGTTAGTGGGACTACATCAAACTAAAAAGTGTCTACACAGCAATAAAAACAATCAGTGAAGTGAAAAGGAAAACTATGGAATGGGAGAAAATATTTGCAAACCATATATCTGATAAGGCGGGGGTGATAATGTCTAAAATATATAGTGCAGGAAATATATAGAGAAGTCCTATAATTTATAGCAAAACAAAATCAAACAACCTCATTAATATATGGGTAAAAGACATACAAATGGCCACAAGTACATGAAAAAATGCTCAATATCACTAATTATCAGGAAAACGCAGATCAAAACCGCAGCAAGATACCATTTTATGCCAATCAGGATGGCTATCACCAAAAAAACAAAAGACAAGTAGTGTTGGTGAGGATATGGAGAAATTGGAACCCTTGCATACTCTCAGTGGGAATGTGAAATGCTTCAGCTGCTATGAAAAACAATGTGGAGGTTTCTCAAAAAAATTAAAATAAAATTACTGTATGATCCAGAATCCCACTTCTGAGTATTTCCACAAAAGAAAAAAATCAGAAACTTGAAGAGCTATTAGCACTGCTATGTACATTGTAGCACTATTACATTTATATAATAGCCAAGATGTAGGAACAACCTCAATGTCCATTGCGAAACAAATGAATATAGAATGTGTGGAATATATATGCAATGGAATACCATTCATCCTTACAAAAGAAGAAAACCGTAACATACGACAACATGGATGAACCTTGGGGACATCATGCTAAGTAAAATAAACCAGTCACACCAACACTGAATGATTCCACTTATATAAGGTATCTAAAATAATCAAATCCATAGATTCAAAGAGTGAAATGGTGGTTGCCAGGGGCTGGATAGGGAAATGGGAAGTTACTAATCAACGGGCATAACATTTCCATTAAACCAGATGAAAAAAGCTCTGCTGTACATCATTGTACCTATAGTGAACAATACTGCAGTATACACTTTAAAAAATTGAGAGGGAAGATCTCATGCTTAGTGTTCATTCTTACCACAAGAAAATAAAATTTTTTAAAAAGAATAAAACAGAAAGTTATACTGTTATAATAGTGTTAAAAAGTAGATTGGTGGTTGCCTGGGGCCAACAGCATGGGGAAGGAATTGAGTGCAAAAGGGGATGAAGGATTTGGGGGGGTGGTGGAAACACTCATATCATGATTGTAGTGGTAATAACACACAATACATATACATCAAAATCCATCAAAATTTTAAAACTGATTAATTTTTTGAACATAAATCATGTCCCAATAAAGCAGATTTTAAAAATATATCAGAATGGCAGACATGAAATGTTCATTATTTGCTGATGACATTTGTTTACATAAGAACTCCAAGAAATCAATAAGATATTAAAATAAATAAGTAAATTCAACATTGTTGTTGACATTTCAACAAGATTATCTGACAGAAATATAAAACCTTGTTATACCATAATCAATTTGAAAGTGCAACATAACAAAGGAATACATGAGAAAAAGCTTTCAAGGACTCACAATAGCAAAGACATGGAATCAACCTAAACGCCCCTCAGTGGAAGACTGAAGAAAATGTGGTCCATACACATATGGTCCATATACACCATGGAACACTATGCAGCCATAAAAAAGAACAAGATCACATCCTTAGCAGGAATATGATACAACATACTGTGTTAGTTATCTATTGCTGCTTAACACATCATCCCCAAAATTTTACTGCTTGAAACACAAATATTTATTATCTCTCACTGTTTCTGAGAGCCAGGAATCTGGAAAGGCTTAGCTCCAGATTCTGGCTTAGGGTTTCTTGTAAGTTTGCAGTCAAGGTGTTGGCCAGGCTATAGTTTCTGAAGACTGAGCTGGGGCTGAATGATCTGCTTCCATGTACATTCATGTGGCTGTTTGGCAAGAGACTTCAGTTTCCCACAATATGGGTCTCTGAATAAAGCTACTTATTACATAGCTTCCACCAGAGCAAGTAAAACATGCATGCATAAGATTGAGAAAGAGAGAACCCAAGATGGAATCCACAGTTGTTTCATAACCTACTCTCAGAAGGGACATGCCGTCACTTCTGTTATGGTCTATTTGTTTAGAAGTGAATTATTTAGTATAGCCCACATTCAAGGAAGAAGAGATTACACAACGTAATCAATACCAAAAGGTAGGGATCACTGGGAGCCCTTTCAAAGGCTGACTACCAAAGACACCCTTAAAAATTAAAAGAGGAGACACTAACGAGGGGAAAATATTTGCAACACACGTGATAAACAAAGAAAGTATCCAGAATACATACAGAATTCCAAGAAAGCAAAAAGAAAAAGGCAAATAATTCAGATAAAAATAAACAAATTAACAGAACAGCCCAAATATATATCTGGTAAATATCTATCTGGAAAGTTGCCTGATCTCACTTATAGTCAGAAATAATGTGAAATAAAAATAAACCACACAAATTATTTCATACCCATTCTATTAGCAAAAACTAACAAGCCTACCAATACTTGGCAAGGATGTGAGGACATAAAGAGTCTCATATCCTTCAAATAGAAATGTAAATCAGTAAAATCATTTTGGAGAACAATCTGGCAATTTCTAATAAAGTTGACAATGGAAATACTGTATGGCTCAGCAGTTCTAATCATTGATACATAGCTTGGAGAAACTCCTATACGTGTGTCCCAGACAAGAGTCTTTTCCAAACAAGTAAATAATGTTCCCTACAGCCTTGTTTATACAAAATTCTGAAACATTCTAAATATTCATCAATAAGGGAATAGATAAATAAACAATTCATAAAAATGAATACCATATATCCAATACAACAAATAAACTAAATGCTGAGGCCAGCTCAGTCGTGGAGACCCTAACCCAGCATTGCTAGAGGAATTAAAGACACACACATAGAAATACAGAGTGTGGAGTGGGAAATCAGGGGACTGACAGCCTTCAGAACTCAGAGCAACAAACAGAGTCTTACCAAGATGTTTATTGACAGCAGGCCAGTGATCAGCATTGTTTGTATAGATTATAGATAAACTAAAATGGGAAACAAAGAGATGGGCTGAAAAAAGGGGGGGGGGGCTCTGAGTACTTATCTGCAGCAGGAACATGTCCTTAAGGCGCAGATCACTCATGCTATTGTTTCTGGCTTAGGAACACCTTAAGTGGTTTTCTGCCCTCAGTAGGCCAGGTGTTCCTTGCCCTCATTCCGGTAACCCATAACCTTCAGTGTGGGCGTTATGGCCATCACGAACATGTCACAGTGCTGCAGAGATTTTTTTTATGGCCAGTTTTGGGGCCAGTTTATGGCCAGATTTGGGGGCCTGTTGCCAACATGTTCCCCCTTTTTGTTTTTGCAAGATGATAAAAGCAAAGGTGGCTTTATCACGGTGAGCTACTTCTCACAGGAGTTGGGATCTGCATCTGCAGACTACACAAAGACAAACTAAACACAGACTAAAAACACAATCATCATTGAAATCAAAGAGCCTCCAAGTGTTTTTATCCATTTTAATGGGTTACTAGCTGCTGATCTGCCTGCAGCTCCTTCAAGCACTCCAGTGCCTGGCATTAAGGTCAGGTGTGCCTGGGAGGCTTTATATATTTGTTCTTTTAATTGTGCAATATCCAAAGGCAAGTTTGCAGAGTGTCCTTCTAGATGCTTTTTTATTCTTTCCCAAATTTTGATATTATTAAGAGCCATTAATAGTTTCCACAAATCCTTATGCTTAGCTCCTACAGGGGGCCATATCATTTGTGGTTGAGGTGCCACTATACCACCATGTTTCCAGATAATAGGAACTCTTGTCATACTTCTTATCATTTCTACCATCTGACCATTTTGTTTAGACCAGCTGAACATAGTGTGGCTATGGCATGCAGACTGAGAGGTGCAATTTAAGCTAAACATCCCCTTAGGGGACCAATAAATAATGATTCCATAGGAATCACTACACAGCACCTCTGCCTGTTCTGCAATGCAATCTTCCTAAACAACTACATTCATTATTTCTGGCCAGGTCCACTTCTGTTTACAAACAGGTTTTTGAGGGTGGTATGCCTCAATTATAGGAGCAGATTTATTATGGTAAATACTGAGATCAGAAAGCATGTATAACTCTGTCATAGAGTGATAACATCCAGGTATTATTGCCAGCCAAGATTGATAAATATGCCTAATAGGTATAATTGTTCTCTGTGCCAGTCCTTGTTGAAGGAACACTCACAGCAATGGTGATCACCACTATTATAGCTATCATTAAAGTACTCATTGTGACTGGTTGTCCTGCTTTCCTCAGATTTTCTTCCACCATCTGTGACAGCTTCTTGATCTGTCCCCAGGTAGGTGGCTGTGTTTGATGGGTGTTGCTTGTGACAGTTGGGGTCCTCCTCAGCGTCAGTCTCGACATGGCTGCAACTGGGGGGTCCTCGGGATCCTCCTGGAATCTCTTCCTCGGCATCTGGCTCATGATAAGGTTTCAGGTGTCTTGATGGTATCCAAATCAGCTGCTGGTTCTGGCCTGGAGAAACACAAGCATAACCTCTACCCCAAGTTATTATTTTACCTACTTCCCAACTTTCTTTCATCGGATCTCTCCACCTAATCAGTTGTTCTGCTTCTGTCTTTGCAGCTGGTTTCTGTAGATGCTGTTCAGCTGCTGACAGCATCTGGCCTGTAGGCAGGCTCAAAAAATTTAAAGTCAATAATGCTAGGTTCAATTGCATATGGGGTGTCCCATAGTCTCTGTTTCCCCCTTTTTGCTTTTGCAACTGCTGTTTCAGGGAGAGATTCATTCTTTCCACTATGGCTTGTCCTTTAGAATTACATGGGATACCAGTAATGTATTTTTTTTATTATACTTTAGGTTTTAGGGTACATGTGCACAATGTGCAGGTTTGTTACATATGTATCCATGTGCCATGTTGATTTCCTGCACCCATTAACTCGTCATTTAGCATTAGGTATATCTCCTAATGCTGTCCCTCCCCCCTCCCCCCAACCCACAACAGTCCCTGGAATGTGATGTTCCCCTTCCTGTGTCCATGAGTTCTCATTGTTCAATTCCCACTTATGAGTGAGAACATGCGGTGTTTGGTTTTTTGTCCTTGCGATAGTTTACTGAGAATGATGTTTTCCACTTTCATCCATGTCCCTACAAAGGACACGAACTCATCATTTTTTATGGCTGCATAATATTCCATGGTGTATATGTGCCACATTTTCTTAATCCAGTCTATCGTTGTTGGACATTTGGGTTGGTTCCAACTCTTTGCTATTGTGAATAGTGCAGCAATAAACATAGGTGTGCATGTGTCTTTATAGCAGCATGATTTATAGTCCTTTGGGTATATACCCAGTAATGGGATGGCTGGGTCAAATGGTATTTCTAGTTGTAGATCCCTGAGGAATCGCCACACTGACTTCCACAATGGTTGAACTAGTTTACAGTCCCACCAACAGTGTAAAAGTGTTCCTATTTCTCCACATCCTCTCCAGCACCTGTTGTTTCCTGTTTTTTTCATGATGGCCATTCTAACTGGTGTGAGATGGTATCTCACTGTGGTTTTGATTTGCATTTCTCTGATGGCCAGTGATGATGAGCATTTCTTCATATGTTTTTTGGCTGCATAAATGTCTTCTTTTGAGAAGTGTCTGTTCATGTCCTTTGCCCACCTTTTGATGGGGTTGTTTGTTTTTTTCTTGTAAATTTGTTTGAGTTCATTGTAGATTCTGGATATTAGCACACATAGACTCAAAATAAAGGGATGGAGGAAGATCTATCAAGCAAATGGAAAACAAAAAAAGGCAGGGGTTGCAATCCTAGTCTCTGATAAAATAGACTTTAAACCAACAAAGATCAAAAGAGACAAAGAAGGCCATTACATAATGGTAAAGGGATCAATTCAACAAGAAGAGCTAACTATCCTAAATATATATGCACCCAACACAGGAGCACCCAGATTCATAAAGCAAGTCCTGAGTGACCTACACACAGTAATAATGGGAGATTTTAACACCCCACTGTCAACATTAGACAGATCATCGAGACAGAAAGTTAACAAGGATATCCAGGAATTGAACTCAGCTCTAAACAAAGTGGACCTAATAGACATCTACAGAACTCTCCACCCCAAATCAACAGAATATACATTTTTTTCAGCACCACACCACACCTATTCCAAAATTGACCACATAGTTGGAAGTAAAGCTCTCCTCAGCAAATGTAAAAGAACAGAAATTATAACAAACTGTCTCTCAGACCACAGTGCAATCAAACTAGAACTCAGGATTAAAAAACTCACTCAAAACCGCTCAACTACATGGAAACTGAACAACCTGCTCCTGAATGACTATTGGGTACATAATGAAATGAAGGCAGAAATAAAGATGTTCTTTGAAACCAACGAGAACAAAGACACAACATACCAGAATCTCTGGGACACATTCAAAGCAGTGTGTAGAGAGAAATTTATAGCACTAAATGCCCACAAGAGAAAGCAGGAAAGATCCAAAATTGACACCCTAACATCACAATTAAAAGAACTAGAAAAGCAAGAGCAAACACATTCAAAAGCTAGCAGAAGGCTAGAAATGACTAAAATCAGAGCAGAACTGAAGGAAATAGAGACACAAAAAACCCTTCAAAAAATTAATGAATCCAGGAGCTGGTTTTTTGAAAAGATCAACAAAATTGATAGACCTCTAGCAAGACTAATAAAGAAGAAAAGAGAGAAGAATCAAATAGATGCAATAAAAAATGAAAAAGGGGATATCACCACTGATCCCACAGAAATACAATCTACCATCAGAGAATACTACAAACACCTCTATGCAAATAAACTAGAAAATCTAGAAGAAATGGATAAATTCCTCGACAAATACACCCTCCCAAGACTAAATCAGGAAGAAGTCGAATCTCTGAATAGACCAATAACAGGTTCTGAAATTGTGGCAATAATCAATAGTTTACCAACCAAAAAGAGTCCAGGACCTGATGGATTCACAGCTGAATTCTACCAGAGGTACAAGGAGGAACTGGTACCATTCCTTCTGAAACTATTCCAATCGATAGAAAAAGAGGGAATCCTCCCTAACACATTTTATGAAGCCAGCATCATCCTGATACCAAAGCCAGGCAGAGACACAACCAAAAAAGAGAATTTTAGACCAATATCCTTGATGAACATTGATGCAAAAATCCTCAATAAAATACTGGCAAACCGAATCCAGCAGCACATCAAAAAGCTTTTCCACCATGATCAAGTGGGCTTCATCCCTGGGATGTATTTAATATTCCATATAGAGAAAAATGTAGCTACAGCTTGGCTAGTATAGCCTGGGGCATTGTCCGTTTTAGTAGAAGCTGGAATGCCCATCACTGGAAAACACTGCAAAAGGTGACATTTAACACGGACAGAAGACTCTCCTGATGGCATGTAGCCCAGACAAAGTGGGAAAATGTATCTACACATACATGTACATAAGCTAGTCTCCCAGGGGAGGGAACATGTGTGACATCCATTTGCCAATGAGAATTAGGTTCCAATCCTCAAGGATTATCTCTTCCTGTAAAAGATGAGGAATGCATCATTTGGCAAGTTGGGCATCGCTAGATAATAGCTTTAGCTTCTTTCTAGGTAATGCTGCATCTGTGTTTGAGACCACAGGCATTAACATGGATTAAATTGTGAAAGTGTCTGGCATTAGACATTGCAGTAGCAACTAGGCGATCAGCCATTTGATTCCCTGCAGTCAAACGTCCTGGGAGAGGTGTATGAGCCCCAATATGAGTAATGTAAAAAGGGTGCACTCTACTCCTAACTGTTGTTTGCAATTGGCAAAGTCACCAGTTATTCATCTGTATGAAATCGTAACTGAGCATTTTCAACTAACTATGTAGAATGAACCACGTATAAAGAATCAGAAATCACATTAATAGGCATATCAAAAGCAGTCAATACCTCAATTACAGCTACGAGCTCTGCTTTTTGAGCTGAAGTATAGGGCGTCGGAAAAACTTTACCTTTTGAGGCAGGATAAGAAGCTTTACCATTACTAGACCCATCTGTGTAGGCATTTTCAGCACCTTCAATTGGTTTAGTTATTTTAGGGAGAATCCAATTAATTTCAAAAATTGAAACAACTTTGTTTTAGGAAAATGGTTATCGAGAATACCCACAAAGTCAGCTAAATGGGTTGGCCAAGTAAGACTATTTATAAAAGCTTGATGTATTTGTGCCTTCATGAGAGGGACAACAATTTTTCCAGGATCATATCCATGTAATTTAACAATCTGAGTTCTCCCAGTTCCTATCACAGTAGCGATTTGATCCAAATAAGGAGTTAAGAGTCCGTGAATTGGTATGTGGAAGAAAAAGCCATGCTACTAAGTTCTGCTCTTGGACAATAACAACAGTAGGTGAATGCTGAGTTGAAAAAATTAGCAAATCTAGAGTCTTTTCTTGATCTATTCTCTTTCTTTGAGTCTTATGCACTTGTTTCTCCATTAGCTGTAACTCTGCCTCAGCCTCCTTTGTTAATTACTGAGAGCTAGTGAGACTAGGATCTCTTCTAAGGACAGAAAATAGATTACTCATGGCATAGGTAGGAATGCCTAGAGCAGGTCGTAACCAGTTGATGTTCCCTAGTAATTTTTGAAAGTCATTTAATGTTTTTAATTGATCCCTATGTATGGTTACTTTCTGTGGCACTATTGTAGTGTCATTTACTAAGGTCCCCAAGTAGGAGTAAGGAGTAGTAGTCTCAATTTTGTCAGGAGCCATAATTAAACCAGCATGAGAAACCAAGTTTTGCAAGTGATCATAACATTGGAGTAATTTCTTGAGTGGGGCAGCACAAAGGATATGGTCCATATAATGAATAATGTAACACTGTGAAAATTTTTTATCATCAGGTTCAATTGCTTGCCCTACATAAGTCTGGCAAATTGTTGGACCATTTAACATGCCTTGTGGCAACACTTTCCAATGAAAACACTTAGCAGGCTGCAGGTTGTTTACTGCAGGAATTGTAAATGCAAACCGTTCACAGTCTTGCTCAGCTAAGCAGATAGTAAAGAAACAGTCTTTTAAATTTATGACTAATAAAGACTAATTTTTTGGAATCATAGCAAGAGAAGGCAGTCCTGGCTGTAATGTCCCCATAGGTTGTATAACTGAATTAATGGCCCTTAAGTCAGTTAACATTCTCCATTTACCTGATTTTTTCTTAATAACAAAGACTGGAAAATTCTAGGGGGGGAAATGTTGGAGCTATGTGTCCTTTTTCTAATTGTTCAGTAACGAAATCCTCTAAAGCCTCCAGTTTCTCTTTTACTCAGTGGCCATTGTTCTATCCAAATTGGCTTATTCTTTAACCATTTTAAAGGTATAGGTTCTGGAGGCTTAACAATGGCCGTCATCAAATTTATATCCTAAACCCTGGCAAGAACTTTGTCTTTCCACTTGAAGTGGTTCCTTCAAACTTTGCAAATTGTTTCCTAGTCCCATACCAGGGACATACCCCATTTCATGCATCATATGTTGACTCTGAGGGCTGTATAATTGCTCTGGAATAAGAACTTGTGCTCCCCATTGTTGTAATAAATATCTTCCCCATAAATTTATAGGTACAGAGTTATAATTGGTTGAATAGTCCCAGGTTGTCTATCATGTCCTTCACAATGCAAAATACAACTACTTTGATAAAATATAGGCCAGGCGCGGTGGCTCACGCTTGTAATCCCAGCACTTTGGGAGGCCAAGGCGGGTGGATCACGAGGTCAGGAGATCAAGACCAGGTGAAACCCCGTCTCTACTAAAAATACAAAAAATTAGCCGGGCGTGGTGGCGGGCGCCTGTAGTCCCAGCTACTCGGAGAGGCTGAGGCAGGAGAATGGCGTGAACCCGGGAGGCGGAGCTTGCAGTGAGCCGAGATCACGCCACTGCACTCCAGCCTGGGTGACAGAGCGAGACTCCGTCTCAAAAAAATATATATATAGATATATAACTGCTTGGATATACTTCAGGGGCTTTACCAACTCCAACTATGTTAAATTAAGCAGGTTGAAATGGCCACGCGGATGGCCAGTGCTGTAGAGAAATGACTGAAATGTCCACTCCTGTATCTACCAAACCTTTAAATTTCTTTCCCTGAATAGTTATTTCACAGGTAGGACGTTTATCAGTAATTTGATTTACCCAATAAGCTGCTTTGCCTTGTTTATTTGTGCTTCCAAATCCTCCTGTTCGTTTAATTTCACTTTTCCTCCATTTCCACATATGGCACAATCAGGAGCTGTGCTATACGCTCTCCTAGCTCTGCTTTCCAGGGAACAGAAGTAGATATAACAGTTTGAATTTCCCCATTGTAATCTGAATCAATGACTCCTGTATGTACTTGCACTCCTTTTAAATTTAAACTAGATCTACCTAGAAGTAATCCTGCTGTCCCCACTGGCATCATCTGACTGGAGACAGCAACATTCTTTAACAGTCCCATTACAAAAAGAAAACCTGGTCCATATTGATTAATATCTTGTTTAAATTCTTGGAGTAGTTTAAAAGGAAAAGTCTCAAATGTAGCTATAATATTTCCCTGTTGATCTAGGGGGTGTATTCTAACAGGGAACTGCCAAGCCTCTATATCACCCTCTCTTCTAGCTTGCTGGGTTCCTGCCTGAATAGAACTGAGAGCAGTCGCTTGAGGCAGTGCCCAGTCACTGGGGCAACTACTTTTCGCCCAGTGTCCTCCAGAAAAGAAAGATCTGGAGGGTCAGGCCACTATTTTTCTTCAAAATAATGAGAGGGTGCAGAAGGGTAGGGACAAACCTCTCCCTCCTTTGCCACTTTAGCTTTAGCTGGCAAACAAACCTGCTCTGTCACCTCTTACATTACTTCATTATACTCTCCTTCTCCTCATCATTAATGTGAAAAGGTTTCAAGGTAGAACGAACCAGAGCCCACAATTGTCCCAATGTTACCCTGATGCTTCTGAGCTCTGCTTCTTACTCACCATGGGGTGAGTACTCAAGTACTCGGGTACTTAAGAGTACTCGGATGTCCCCCAGCATAGTTCCACATTCTCCAACCATCACTCCGGTGACCCTTTGACCCGGGTTTGAGCCCCATGTATGGGCATCACTTGCCGAGGCCAGCTCAGTCGTGGAGACCCTAACCTAGCGGCGCTAGAGGAATTAAAGACACACACATAGAAATATAGAGTGTGGAGTGGGAAATCAGGCAGCTGACAGCCTTCAGAGCTGAAAGCCATGAGCAGAGTTTTACCCACGTTTACTGACAGCAAGCCAGTGATAAGCATTGTTTCAACAGATTATAGATAACTAAAACGGGAAACAAAGGGATGGGCCGAAACAAACGGATGGGCTCCAGCTAGTTATCTGCAGCAGGAACATGTCCTTAAGGCACAGATACTCATGCTATTATTGGTGGCTTAGGAATGCCTTAAGCAGTTTTCCACCCTGGGTGGGCCAGGTGTTCCTTGCCCTCGTTCTGGTAAACCCACAGCCTTCAGCGTGGGTGTCATGGCCATCACAAACATGTCACAGTGCTGCAGAAATTTTGTTTATGGCCAGTTTTGGGGCCAGTTTATGGCCAGATTTGGGGGCCTCTTCCCAAAACTAAAACTATGAATATCATCATATACAGATCACAAAACAATATTGAATAAAAAAGCAGATTGTGGGATAATATGTGAACCAAATGCATATAGATACAAATATTTCTAATATGCACAAAACACAATTATACTATTTATAAATGCATTAAGATAAAGTATCAAAACATAAATCATAAAGATACATCCTAAACTCATGATAGTGACTGACTCTGGGGAAGAAAACAAAAGAGCATTATTTTAATAATAAAATTGAAAGAAAAAATGAAAACAATTTATCTTTGTTGGTTCCAGATGGTATTATTTTGTTCTTTGTAACTTTCTGTATTGATTATATTTTTTACAAAATATGCCACTTGAGTACCTGGTCACCATACCCTGACAACCTAAATATGAGTAAGACATGCTCCTTATTCAAAAGAAACTTACAGTCTCATGTCAGTGAGTTCTTAAGGCATAAATACCTTAAAATTCAATGGATTAAAAGAGCACTCATTTATTCTTCTGGATTTGGGTAAGGAAAAACAGCAACGCATGAGGCCTTTTGAAGCCTAGATTTGTAACTGGCATGAAGTCACTTTACCAAATTTCGTTGGACAAAGCACGTCACAATGACCATGCCCAGCTTCAAGGAGTGGGAAAGATGGACCTGCACCCTAGTTTCTGTACCACCTCTTCCACTGTACTTCCATTGTGTTCTCCCAGTCCATCTTCACTCTCCCTTTTTGGTTTTAAGCTTTCTATTGGCATATCATTTCTTTTTAAAGTAGAATTGCAGTATCTTTCAGCATGAAGATTTTGGTTTCTAAAAATTATAAAGAGATTGCTGGGAGGGCAGTTAATACTGAAAGTAGCTCAAAAAGAGTCACTTTTTTCAAAGTTAGATATTTCCATAGGAAAATGCATAAAAGCAGACTTATTTCCTTTTTTCATTCAGCTTCAAATGAAACAAAATTAAATTTATTTTAAATTTCATAATGTTTCCAATTAAAATATCATGTTAACTTAGAATAAAAGCAGTGAGGATCCTGTAAATGTCACTCCACTAATTCTTGTTCTTGCTATAAAAAGTTTAAAGTAAACAAATGAGGGAAATGGCTATAATAAAGGAAAGAAACAACAAAACCTTAGGTTTGTATGGCTTCTTAGGTGGACAGTTATTGGTTTATTGCCACTTTATAGATGAGGTACAAAGAGATTAAAAACAAAATATCTTCAGAATTAAGATATTAAGGTAGAAAAATATCCTTAAGTATTAAGGAACAGAGAGATTAAGTGACATGCCTATTTAAGTGGAAATACCAGGCTTTGGCTTGAGTGTTTTGACTTCTCTCCCATAATTCTTTGCACAATACCAAGCTGTAACAATAGATGAATTTGCATTTTTCTTCCTGAGTTGAAGAAAACAGTAGTAAAGAAGGATTGCCATCTATCTGAACAAGCATGACTGAAAAGACCAATGAATTTGGTGATTTTCCAACACTCTTAGCTTAAGAAAGATTATTTTAATCAATACATAATTTTTTTCGACTTAACATTTATTTTTACCAAAAATTTTCATCTCACCCATATCTGTCTCTAATTTTTATTTAATCATCTTATTTCCATAAATATTTGTGTTCTCATCAGTTGTTGCTTTTCTCATGAGCCATACTGTTCTGTTATCTGAGAACATCCTAAGGGGTCTATTTCAGTATGTTTGGCAGTACTATGATTTCCAATAACTCAACAAAAAAAAGTAAAAGAGCTCGTCAATTTTAGTCATCTAGTGAAGAAGATAATTTCAAAGACATCTTTTCTAAATTCTTCTTATAGTTGAGCCTTCCAATCCTATGATGATCAGTTTTATGTGTCAGTTTGACTTGGCCACAGGGTCCCCAGATAACTGATTAAACATTATTTCTGGGGGTGTCTGTGAAGGTGTTTCTGAATGAAATTAACATCTGAATCAGTAAACTGAGTAAAGCAGATTGCCGTCCCCAGTATGGGTGTGCCTTACCCAAACTGTTGAAGGCCTGAATAAAATAAAAGGCTAAAAAAGCAAGAATTCTCTCCCTCTGTTTCACTGTCCCTGAGCTGGGACATTGGTCTTCAGACTTAGATTCAAACTGGAACTTAATACTGACTCTCCTGTTCTCAGGCCTTTGGACTCAAACTGAAACTATATCATTAGTTCTCCTGAGTCTAGACCTCTCCATAACCATTTGATCCAATTGCTTAATTTATATACGTGAATATTTGTGTGTGTGTGTGTGTGTGTGTGTGTGTATCCTATTGGCACTGTTTCTCCTAAGAATCCTAATACAAGTCCCAAAACGGAATCCTGCACAATGCCACAACTGACTACTCAAGTAACAAATCAGCCAATATCCTGGGCTATCATTTTACTTGCATAAAACTTTTGAGTATTTCAATAACTGTCAAAAAGCTAATAATTTGGTAGTTAGTAGTAATATAGGATGATAGAATGATAGAATATTAGGACTAGAAAAACCTAAAACCTCTTGAAATCTCTTACAGGTTATCTAAATTGAACCTCTTCATTGTAAACATAAGGAAAAAAATTATAAAAGTTAAGTGACTTACCTGGCCAAAGTCAATTAAAGACAAAACTGTCAATCAGACATGTCTTCAGACTGTCTTTATCCAGTCTGCTTTCCACTCCACTAAATTGTTGTTTTTATAGCTGTAACTACAGTTTGCCCTGAAGTCTCTGCACTTTTTCTCATGGTCTCTCACTACGAACAAAAGACACTAGAAGATGGCTAGCTGAACGCAGGCAGGGGTGTAATCTACTCCCCCATAGAATGGAATAAAGTTTAACCATATATCCTCCCAAGTAGCAGTCAGCCAGTGGTACATAGGTACTAATCACTGATGTTGAATGATCACACTCATAAGACCAACTTCCCAGAACAAAATTATGGTAATTATAGGTAAAGAACAGAATATATTGTACTGCCTCTACATTTATCTAGCCTCAAAAAATTTTTTGAAATATTTAAGGGACAAAGTCCTTCTTGTTGGGGTAATTTTACAGTAAGTCATAAAAGGAAGTATTAAGAAAATTAATTAATTCCATAATTCAAAGTCGGAAGCAAGTACTTGGGATGGATAATTAAGAGCCATTTACACAGGCAAACTCCCTGAAAGACAAAACATGAAGAAACTGAGGAATATCAAGGAACTATTCACATACTGAACACCAAAAGAGACTTCATGCTATTCAGAGAGGGGATCTGGATCTGAGAATACAGCACAGATTACCAACTGGATAATGTCTATTTGATACTCTAGATTCAAATACTATTAGGTTGGTGCAAAAGTACTTGTGATTTTTGCAAGCTCATTTGCCCAGAATTTCCAGGACTTAACCTACTTAAAATTATCAGATACCCAGAATTTAGACACTAACTTCAAAAGATATCAACAATTTAAAAAATATGACCCTTCTCCAGCATCTTCCAGATGCATTCTCTTAACTTAGATTCCATTAAATGAAGTAATGAGCAAATACACACACACTCACACACACACACACATATATAATAACAGTTCACCATAAAGTCACTGAGATAATGTCATCAGCACACACTCCAAATTATACTTCAACTATTACTATAGATTTTCATTTAAAAATTATTGATAGCAATTTTCTTTGTTTGCATGTTTCTGATGTATGGTGTCTGAATCAAAAGATAAAAGAATCCCACTACTTCTACATTAAATTTGGAAAGTAGTATTAATTTCCTGTAAATTTGTGTTCATCATATTGTTGTCTTAAAAAGCATTGGCAACAACCAATGATCAAAAAGAAATGGGACTTTTTTGCTGGAGAAGTAGAATTAGGCCCTGAATCTTACCACCTCCACACATACACACATACATCTGTCCTCCACACACACATCTACATATATCCTAACACTCTCTGAAGCTAACCCTCACTCCAATTTCCTCTTGTAAATGCCAAGATGGAGGCAGAGTTCAGTTTGATTTCTGTGGTATTTGTTTTTAACAATAGAACTCAAACCTACCTTAATTATGGCCACCATAAATGAATTAAATTAGAAGAATTTGCTGAGAAAACCAATTTTCTGACAGTCTTAAATGTGAGTATTACTAAGCCCACTAAAAAGCCTTCATGTTGGTATAATCTACTTGCATCATCTAGAAAGGAACACAGACTAAAGAACTCATTTAAAAAATAGTTGATCCAGTGTAGTTTACAACATATCCTGAGTAGATGAGTGTGGCGAGGGGGCATACTGGACACTGGGACCAACTACATCCAGAAGTGAAAAATGGCCACAGATTATACCTAAGTAGATAATCCACAGATGAACGACAGATAATTAGTTATACTGATAATAATGTAGCAACTACTTATTTCTCTAGTTTAATAATATTTGTACATAAAACTCACCAGCAAAGGAGAACATACACATTAAGTGCAGCTACAAGTGACCATTTCACAAAAATTCTTTCAACGTTTAAAAAAAAAAAAAAACCTATCTTCACTTACCTACTCTCACTCTGCTCAAGATACTTCCCCACAACTTCAGATTCTCACTCACCAAATGCCCTTCGTATCACATGTATTCATCCTACTTAAACTGGCTGAGTAAGACCGTATTTTATGTGTATTAGGTAATTCTTTCCTATGATACTTGCCAAAAAATATGTTTTCTTTTGTCTTATGTTAAGTTTCTTCAGGTTAGATTCTAGTTGGGAGATATCACTCAAACTGCTATATTTATTTATTTTGACACTCAAAAATAATTTTACTTGCTACAAAGTGGAAATATAATTTAAACATCTGCTGCTGAAACACCCATCTTTGATACAAGGCATACTCATTGGCACAGTAATTAGCACTCCCAAAAATAAATACATAACACACACTCTAAACACATTTGTACCACACGTTGAAAAACAAAAGGAACAGATTTCCTTTTGGATCATAGATAAATGTATCATTTCCCCGGAAAACTAGGCCCAGCCAATTTGTCAAAATTATTGAGTTCAAAGTAGAAAGTTTTTTTTTTTTTAGCCTACTGGATTTTTGATATTTGAACTTAATATAATAAAGAGGCCTTAAATAGCCTTCTTGTTCATGTTGTCACTCTCAAAATAAGAACTATAGGCACCTGCTTTTAAATTGCTCCCCAAATGTTCCCAGAAAGCCAGAGAGATCTAAGCCAAAGAGCTCACCCCTTGCCTTCTATCTCATTCATGAATTTCTAGAGCTCCAACTAAAATTGAAAGTAATTTACATCTGCAATATTCAGACTGAATTAAATTTCATGTTCAATCTACACTCCCCAGAAATGTTGAAGTTATGAAGGCATTATGAACTTATAATAGCAGGCAAATTCCAGGCAGCCCTGTGACCTCATTCCAGGTGGAATTCTTAAGTTAATGAAGCTAAGAGTACTTGCTCTCTACCATGTTGCAAATAACTAGGTCCAAGCCCTGGACTCTACTACGGCTTCATCTGTAGCTCTGCTACTTATCTTCGAAAATCAGCAAGAGATAAAAGTTCCTTTTTTAACACTTAATAAGCAGCAAGTATACATTCAAAAGAACTGTCTTCTATACATTATCCTGGAAAGTCTTCATATCTTTTCAAAGAAAAGTGATTTCACAGATGCGCTTGAATAAAGGAAATTTTCAGTTGCCTGAAAAAAATATCTCTTTAGTCAATGAACCAGAAACAATGACTGCTTGAAAAAAACATGGCCTGTTCAGTTTTGAAAGTCCTGTTAACCACTCCACTGAGCTCTACTCTAGAATCAAAATCTTAAGTCTTTTCTCTTCCTGTCATGTATTGTCGAAACAAAAATATTCATAAAAACACTCTATCTTTTTTTCATATGAAAATACTAGAGTCATACATATGGGGTTCATATTTAAATTTAAATAACACTCATTTTGTCTTAACATTTTATTGTCATTTTAACTTTTACATTAATCCATAGATTTACCCTTTGCTTATTATTATTAGTTTACGTGTTCAGATTGCTTAGGGGTGTCACGTGACTTTTTAAATTTAATATAAATTAGAAATATTCCGTACTATCCACTACAGTCAGAAGTCCATGTTGTTACTTAGACGTCTCCATCTCTCCTGTCAAACAACCAAATCAAGTCAACAGGTGTGAGCTTGAGAAGCAGCCTTAGTCATCCCAAACTGCACTCTCCTATCTGCTTGGTGCTCAGAGCTCCACTCCCCTTTAGTTTCCCCCAATTCAGCTTTGACTCCTGGTCTTCTTACTGTGTGGTTCTTGGTCATTGCTAAATGACTTAAAACTATTTTTTCATCGATCTTCTGCTTCATCCTGAGTGATTCTAAACTCTCACTCCTTCTGCTGGCTCCTCGATTTCCAGTTTGAAGAGATCTTGTTATTTTACATGATTTTTAGATAACTAGGATGACTAATAGTTATTTCAGTTCTTACAGAGATAGGCTTATTTTTAGCAAGTAGCCAAAAATTATATAAATTATATGTTGAGTAAGCTGTCTATACACACATATATGGCTTTTTCCAAGCCTCAATCAGTCCATTGAGCTATCACAGCCTACATTTTATATACAAACATGTGCCATCTTGGCTCACTGCAACCGCTGCTCCCGGGTTCAAGCGATTCTCATGCCTCAGCCTACCAAGTAGCTGGGATTACAGGTGTGTGCCACCAAGCTCAGCTAATTATTGTATTTTTAGTAGAGACAGGGGTTTCACCATGTTGGCCAGGGTGGTCTCGAATGCCTGACCTCAAGTGATCTGCTGGCCTCAGCCTCCCAAAGTGCTGGTATTACAGGCGTTAGCCACCATGCCTGGTCAAAAACATTTTTAACGATTTTCCTAAAATGCATTTTCTATGTGATTCAGCCTAAATGGGGTAAATAAAACACATCCAGTATTATCCAGGACTTCATCACACATACACACAAAGTAAGGGACAGATTTTTGGCTTCATGACAGCTACTAGCAAATTTCCTAATCTCTCATTACTTATTTCCCCAAAATGTGGTTCACTAACATTCCATGAGAAAATGCTCAATTTAAATCTTAAACCTAAGGTTTGTATCAATCTTCATTGCCATTTTTAAGGGTATGGCTTACTTGATTTCAGTAATGTGGTAATAACTACTCTATGTACAACACAGCCAATTTAGAACCAATTTTTATAATTTTTCTTTTTCCAATTTAAGATCACTAGGTATAAACTGAGTTATTCTAAATGGAAAGAGTCTAACATCAGTTGCTATTTAAATCCTGACTTACTGTCATCTGTTGCTTTATAATTTGTGCCAAATTACTTCAGCCCAAATCAAAGCACATGAAATTCTCATTATTAAATTTGCATATACTGAAGTTATTACTAAACTTTGAAACATTAAATATGATATGGTTACAGTTTAGTCCAAACTTATGAACACTGGTAAGAACAGAAAAGAAGTTAATATATCATCTATAGATATAAATATAAAGTGAAATATATTCCTGCTATAATTCCTCTACTAATGGAGAACAGAAAATTCAAACAGGCCCATTAACAACAAAGACATTATAAAAGGTGGAATCCTCTTCAAAATATCCAACAGAAGCCATACTTTATTAAAAATTAGGTGTTCACCAAGCAACTATTCATTGTATGAACTTGAATTTGCCCAACCTTTGGTGTTGGAGGTTCTCAGTATCATAATAAGATTAATTTTTTATAAACACATCAACACATATTCAAATAAACATTTTTGTCTCCTAATATTTCATATAAGGATAATCTTGGTAGGTCATAAACTTATTTCAAAAATATAACTTAAATGAGTTTTGTAACTCATGTAGAATGACCTTCATAGTCAACAGAAATTCAAATATTATTACTTTGAAGTCACCTCTTAAAAATCTTGCAGCCATAAAATCATAAAGATAAAATATATATTTAAATGTTCTAGTCACATACCTCATGTTATAGATGAAAAAGGAAAGAAAGTCTAAAGAAAATAAATAATTTGCTTAATGTTATAGACTTAGTTATACTTGTAAAACCAGGACTATTATCTAGAACTAATTACTAGATCCAGAAATAAATTATAATATTACCTGAAGCTCTGCAATATCTCTTATTTCTGTGTAAAAAATATTTGCTAGGTTAAACAAGCAACAGATTTCACTTGATTAACAGTGATCTTCAAATAATTTTCAAACTCACGCAACTGAAGATTACTAACAAAAATACCCACAAAGGCAATCAAATACATGTAATAAAATAATAATAAATTTTTGCCTTGAATTTGAAGATATGCAAATTCAAATTTTCAAAAGTACTGAGAAGAGTAAAATGAGATGCCCTTTCTTTGCTTGTCAGAGTCTATATCAGAACTTTGTCTTGAAATGCTTTTGAAAACGCCATAACTGATTATAAATCAGACTACCAATTTATCTGGAATTAAATTGATGTGGAAATTGACTTCAAGGCATATATTACTAAAGAAATAATCCAAGAAACTGACAAATATTTATCTACAAAAATGTTCCTCACAATGTATAATGGCAAAGAAGAAGAATGAGGAAGAGTAGAAGGAGGAGGAAGAGGAGGTAGAGAAGGAGAAAGAGGAGAAGGAGAAGAAGAAATTTAAATGACCATCAAAAAGAAAATAATTATGGAAGAGTCATATGATAAAATATTATGCAGCCATTAAAAATTATGTTTTTAGAATAATTTTTAGTGACAAGAAAATAAAGAATCACAATACTACAATACATTTTAAAACCCAGGTATCAAATAATCATACAATGTGATGCAATTTTACCATATATGTTTATAAAAATGATAAATAGAAAACAACATATATAAAAATATTATCAGTGGTTATCTCTGGGTAATAGAGGTATAGATGATATTCCTCAACCTTATTCTTTCTACATTTTTCCAATTGTTTGCAATGAACACGGGCTATTCTTAGAAATAGAAATACAAATTTTTAAAGGCAAGGGAATCTGAAAGCACCATTTTATAGCACAATTGTATTCCCATTCCTCTGTCAATAGAGTCTGTATGCTGTACTCTCTAAGAGCCCTGTCTCAGTTTTGCTTATTACTTATTCCAACCAGCACTTCTTCCTCCCACACCTTCCATTTGTTTGTTTATTAATATAGTCTCGACCTTAGGATGCACAGGAAAGTTAAATGTTTTTAATAAGCTTAAGTGTATCCCAAAATAAGCACATAAATTTCAGCTTGGAGTTAAATTATGAGGTCCCAAACCTCTGAGCCAAAATGTCAGTAATGCGTTTCTTAGTAATTTGTTACTGATAAAGGAAGTGAATGCTTGGTTTTCAAATGAAAGAATACTTATCCATAGAATGAGGGAAACGTAGAAGCTATTGTAAGTAAAATTCTCCTTTGACATTAGCTTGAGCTTAATGCATAGAGTCTTTAGGGAGTCATTCTGATTCCTCTGTGTAACAGTACATCAAGTTATTACTAACTCTGTATTAATACCCCAAATATAAATGCACTGGGATATGCTTTAGATGTTTTGTCCCTTCCAAATCTCATGTTGAAATGTGACTGTCAATGTTGGAGGTGGGCCAACTGGGAAGTGTTTGGGTCATGAGTAGGGACTCTCATGAATGTCCTGTCCTCACAGTAATGAGTGAGCGCTCACTCTATGAGTTCACACAAGCTCACACAAGCTCTGGTTCTTCAAAAGAGCCTGGTACTTCCTCCTTCATTCTCTTGCTCCCTCTCACCATGTGATGCACCTGCTCCCCCTTCATCTTCCATCGTGATTATAAGCTTCTGAGGCCCTCATCAAAAGTAGATGCCAGCCAGCACTATGCTTTTTATACAGACCACAGAACCTTGAGCCAAATAAACCTCTTCTCTTTATAAATAACCCAGCCTCGGGTACATTACAGCAACACAAAACAGATTAACACATACTGGCTTGACAAAACATTGTCAAAAATATCTAGGACTCCACAGAAATTAATTTACATGCACTCTTCATGAAACTCTACCAAAATAACACCTGGTGGAGACTGGATGTTTAAAAAGGATTTCAGTTAAGCTCATGTCTAAAAATCACATTGTTATTCTGAGTAAAATAAGCAATTACTCTGCATATCCTATACAGCCAGAAATTTATTGGACTAATGGTTATACTTGATTCTGAAAAAAAAAGATATAACAAGATATTCTCATTACTCCACTAACTTGCAGGAACATATTTGTTAGTTCCCAATCACATAAGGCACACAATATTTATCCTGGCATTCCAAGCCTTTCCCAATTTTAGACACTGGGGACTGATGCACTCTGAAATAAATTAGTAGTCTGATTTACAATCAGCAAACATCAATTGACTTTGGTCCTGAGATTTGGACCTAAAACATCCGGAGGCCAGACTCTGCATCTGAAGAGATACAACAAACATACCATAGCACCCATAAGACTGATTGATCCCTGAACAGCCAGTTGCCCTGCCACAAACTTTCATGCTACTTTTTTCCTATCCCCTGACCAAAGACACACACACACAACCACCACCACCACAAGTGCCAAAGAATGAACAAAAGTGCTAGCCTTTGATGGGAGCATCTGGCATTTTCCCTCCCAAATCATCAGGATGCTTTTATAGGAAATAGAAAATGGCCCTTAAGAATCACTCTTCAGATTACTTGGCTGCGTCAGTCCTGAGGAAAACCCTGTCATATCGCTTACTCTCAGACATCCCTTTATGAAGACTCTTTACAGCTGAGCCATCACATTTAACTTAAAGAAAAAGTCAGTTGTTATACGCCTTGGTATTAACCAAAGCTAACCATTCCTTTCTTTTCCATCTCTGTTTATTTTGTTTCTAATTTCTTACCATCCTGCTTATCTCCCATTTCTTTCGCCCTATCCATCATCATTTCCTTCTACTTCCCCCTTGGGTCAGCCACATATCTAAACCTTCCCTTTCTAGGAGGGAGTGCTCATCATACACACACACACACACACACACACACACACACACACAGTCACGTTGTCACCCAAGTTTCTGTTCTGAGTGTCTCAAAGTCCTTATGTATAATAAAAATTAGTCACATGTGTTGAAGGATACTACAAAATGAAAACAGCACACGTGGTATCAGAAAGTTCTAATAATATCTGAAATGATAAAAGAGGAGAGATATTACTATAACACTATCTTAATGGAGAAGCTCTGTTACACTCATCTGTTGGTTGATAGATTTTGTTGAGTATAGGTCATGGGAAAGAAAACTAAAAATTTGATAAGTATTAACTTAAAATAATATTAAATTATGTGAAAGCCTAAAGAAAATAGTGTCAAGTTGTTAGCCTCTGTTTATTCTTTCTTTTTGCCATAATGAGTCTCTCCAGTTTGACACATCAGATATGTAATTTTTAAATTTCATCTTTACTATATCAGTTTTTTTTTTAGTGAGACATAGTCTCACCCTCCCAGGCTGGAGTGCAGTGGTGCAATCATAACTCACTGCAGCCTCAAACTCCTGGGCTCAAGTGATCCTCCCACCTGAGCCTCCCAAAGTGCTAGGATTATAGATATGTGCCACTGTGCCCAGCCCTATATCAATAATTAATGGAAAGTTACAGAGATTCTAATCAAATAAAATATTTTTTGTTACACATCTTGACAAGGAAGAAAACATATGAAAGCTAACAGGAGTATTTTAAGACAGTGTTTCAAAAATTGAAGCTCACAAACCAACTACATCAGATTTATTCAAAGTGTTTCTGAAAACAATAGATATATAACAATAATAGGGTTTACCTAAAACATACCACAAAAGATTCTCTGAGTTAGCACCTGAGAATTAGCATTTTTAAAAGCTCTCAACCGAGTCTTAGGCATTTGAGAACTACTGCTGTAAGAGACATTTTCCAATAACTTGTCAAACCCAAAGCAAGTTACCATCCATCTTTCCTCAATAAAAGTCAATATGACTTTCCTGTTTTTCTTCTCAAGTGCCAGATAATTCAAAATAAACTGTCCAATATCATTGTTTATCTAAATCACCAGTCCCAGCCTTTGTTTACTATATTACATTTTCCAAAATACATCCAAACCTGTTTTCTCAAAGACTCATAGTTTGCACAGGTAGTGCAACTGGCTTTACACAGAGTTGTTTAATTACTCAGATCCAAGCTTGACTACCTCTTGAACTGGTGTCTGAGTGGGGAGATATATTAACTTAAGGCCTTTGAATATCAGTTGAAGAAGACATATCTAACAATAAAATAGCTATAAAATTGGAAATAAGTTTTCTAAAATTAGATTACCCATTACAGGCTCTGAATTGCATAATTATTTAATTATAAATGATCAGTATTTTATTTGCATAGTATCCCAAAAATATAATCAATGATTTCTGAAAACAACATTAACTGTCTGTATATATGAGAACAAAAAATTAAGATATATTAATAAAATGTTTAATAACAATGACATAGTGGAGGATACAAGATGCATGGAATAGATAACTCTTTGACAAACACTCTTCATTTCATATGAATCCTAAGCAGTCACAAAGATCTTCATTCCAAATACAATGTATCAAAGAAAGGAAATACACGGCATTATTTTTGATTATCTTAAATTTGCCTTAAGTCACTATTAATAATCAATAGTTTACATACACAAAAAGATGACTGTTTTAATAGAGAATAGAATGGAAGAAAAGAACCAAAGAAACTGAACGCATCTTGCTGAGATTTTTATTAATTCTGGAGGAGAAAAAATTGGAATTTAAAGCCAGAACTTCTCTGCTTAAATTAATTTTAATTTGTATCATTTCATTCCCCAATGGAACTTCAATCATTCTCAACTTATTAGATTGGTGCAAAAGTAATTGCAGTTTTTGCCATAATCATAATAATTCTGATGTAGGTGGTTTGTGAGCTTCACTTTCTAAAACAATGTCTTATAACACTCCTGTTAGCTTTCATAGTCTTTCTTCCTTGTCAAGATATGTAATATAATTCTCTTTAGAGTCAGACACATTTCTAAAGTTCTGAATTAATATCCTCTAGATATTATATTCCATAGTTAAAATTGCTAGAAATATTCTGGTACTCATGCTACATATATATATATGTTTGGTCTACAAAAGCTTATTACTACAAAGAAGTATGATTCATTTGCATCAGAACAATATAGACCATCAAATGATTTTTAATAGCATAAATTTAAGTATAAAATAAACAAAGCTTTATCATTCAGGGCCCTAATTATATTAGTCCATAAAATATTCTGGTTACATCCCTGTCATCCAATACCTTGTAGAGTAGGTGATAATCAGCAACACAAAATTTTAACAATTCTAAAAACGAATAAATTATTTTCTTGTGTTATTCTGGTTACAAACCATGATACTTATTTACTTTTCAGAAATTTTAGGAATTTTGTGATCAGAGAATTTGGCAACAGAGTAAATTGAATGTTGGTCTTATAAATTGAGCTAGGAAACAACCACTCGAATTCTATCTTATGAAGAGGTTAAGAATTCATATAATTTCTTCCTTAAATGTTGGTAGAAGTCACCAATGAACTGATCTGGGCCTGGTACTTTTCATTTTGGATAATCTTGAATTTTTGAAACTAGAGAATATAGTGGTTATTTCTTTTCATAAGCTTTTAATTAAAAACTTCAAAGGACTTCTGCTTCCAGCCAAGATATTGTAACAACTAACAAGACCTGGATTTACTTTCCCATCTGAAATAACAAAAAAAGTTGAACAGAATATGTGAAACGATGGTTTTTAAGACATTTGAGATTAGGCAACAAAGGACAGTGATCCCTAGCAGATGAAAAACAAAATGAGGGGAATCCCACAATTGCCAGAACTTACTGCCTTGAGTTTCCAACCAATAGCAAAAAGACAGGGTACCCAAGTGTATTAGTCCATTTTCTTACTGCTGTGAAGAAATACCCAAGACTGGGTAATTTTTAAAGAAAAAGAAGTTTAATAGACTCACAGTTCCACATTGATGAGAAGGCCTTATGAACATGGTGGAAGATGAAGGAGGAACAAAGGCACATCTTACATGGCACTAGGCAAGAGGGCTTGTGTAAGGGAACTCCCATTTATAAAGCCATCAGACCTCATGAGACTTATTTACTACCACGAGGACAGTATAGGAAAAACACACCCCCATGATTCAATTATTCCCACCAGGTCCCTCCCACAACACGTAGAGATTATTGGAACTACAATTCAAAATAAGATTTGGGTGGAGACACAGCCAATCTTCTTGGGTTTTCTGCCTAATCAACAAGATTCCCTGAGTTGAGGTGATGAAACTGGGATACTGGGGAGACCAAGTTAGTTAGAGATCACAAAACAAACTAATGGAAGAGAGAGGCCTGCACATGGAAAAAAATTCAGGTATCTTTAGAGAGTTCTCCTTAAATCAACCTGTGAATATTGATCAGCACATGTGTGTGAGGAAACTATTCATGATCAAGGAAAGAACTACCCAAAACGATTAGAAAGAACATGACTGTTATGGACTGAATGTTTGTGTCCTTCTCCAAAATTCATATGTTAAAATCTAATCCCCAATGTAACGGTATTTGGAGGTGGGGCTTTTGGAAGGTAATTAGGTCATGAAGGTGGGGTGCTCATGAATAAGATTAGTGCCATTATAAGAAGAGGCCTAAGAGCTAGCTCACTCTCTATCTACCATGAGAGGACACAAGAAGAATCTTCCAGTCTGCAACCCAGAAGACAGCTCTAAGCTGAACACAACCATGCTGGCACCATCATCTTGGTCTTCCAGTCTCCAAAATTGTCAAAATAACTTCTGTGAAAAATAAATTTCTGTTGTTCATAAGCCACCCAGCCTAGTGTATTTTGTTATAGCTGCCAAAACTAAGACAAGTACCCAGTACTGACCCAGGCCCAGTAATAGTGCCTGTTTCCACCAGACAGATTAGAAACCTCATAATTCATAGAAACTGGTAGAATGTGCAGAAGAGTCTTGACTCAGTCGTGGAACAAAATTGTCCCTAGACTAAATGCTACTCTAGTTTCACCTAAGAAATCTTAAAAGCAAGACTCAAAAGTATCAAACAGTTCTAAGAGCTTAACTGTGTCCCAGAACAAAGTTCAAGAATATCTATAGAAATAGAAAAACATCCAGCACACAATACAGTAAAAATTCACAACATTTGACATGCAATAAAAAATTAACAGGCATGTAGGGATGCAGGATACTATATGCCATGATAGGAGAAAAAAACAATTTGGAACCAATACTGACAGTGATATTAATTAGCAGAAAAAAATATTTAAAAAGTTATAACTGCATTTCATATGTGCAAAAAGTTAAGTGGAGACACGGAAAATGTTTTCTAAAAGATAGAAATTCAATTTCTAGAGATGTCAACAACAATGTCTGAGATGAAAAGTACACTGAACGGGATTTTTTTTCTTTTTTTTTTTTGTTGTTTTACTTTAAGTTCTGGGATACATGTGCAGAATGTGCAGGTTTGTTACATAGGTATACATGTGCCATGGTGGTTTGCTGCATCTATCAACCAGTCATCTTGTGTCTGGTATTGGTGGGTGCTTGGTCTCACTGACTTCAAGAATGAAGCTGCGGACACTCGCGGTGAGTGTTACAGCTCTTAAGGTGGTGCGTCTGGAGTTGTTCCTTCCTTCTGATGTTCGGATGTGTTCGGAGTTTCTTCCTCCTGGTGGGTTCGTGGTCTCGCTGGCTCAGGAGTGAAGCTGCAGACCTTCCTGGTGAGTGTTACAGCTCTTAAGGCGGTGCGTCTGGAGTTGTTCGTTCCTCCCAGGGGGCTCGTGATCTCACTGGCTTCAGGAGTGAAGCTGCAGACCTTTGCAGTGAGTGTTACAGCTCATAAAAGCAGTGCGGACCCAAAGAGTGAGCAGTAGCAAGATTTATTGCAAAGAGCGAAAGAACAAAGCTTCCACAGTGTGGAAGGGGACCCGAGCCACTGCTGGCTTGGGTGGCCTGCTGTTATTCTCTTATCCGGCCCCACCCACATCCTACTGACTGGTAGAGCCCAGTGGTCTGTTTTGACAGGGCGCTGATTGGTGCGTTTACAATCCCAGAGCTAGACACAAAGGTTCTCCACGTCCCCACCACAGTAGCTAGATACAGAGTGTCCATTGGTGCCCTCACAAATCCTGAGCTAGACACAGGGTGCTGATTGGTGTGTTTACAAACCTTGAGCTAGATACAGAGTGCCCATTGGTGTACCTGAGCTAGACATAAAGGTTCTCCAAGCCCCACCAGACTCAGGAGCCCAGCTGGCTTCACCCAGTGGATCCCACACCAGAGCTGCAGGTGGAGCTGCCTGCCAGTCCCACACCATGTGCTCACACTCCTCAGCCCTCGGGTGATCGATGGGACTGGGCGCCGTGGAGCAGGGCCGGCACTCGTAGGGGAGGCTCAGGCTGCACAGGAGCCCACGGAGGCGGGGGAAGGCTCAGGCACGGCGGGCTGCAGTCCCAAGGCCTGCTCCGCAGGAAGGCAGCTAAGGCCCAGTGAGAAATCGAGCGCAGCGCCAGTGGGCTGGCACTGCCGGGGGACCCAGTATACCCTCCACAGCCGCTGGCCCGGCTGCTAAGTCCCTCATTGCCCGGGGTCGGCAGGGCCAGCCGGCTGCTCTGAGTGTGGGGCCCGCCAAGCCCACGCCCACCGGGAACTCCAGCTGGCCCGCAAGCGCCACACGCAGCCCCAGTTCCCGCTCGCACCTCTCCCTCCACACCTCCCTGCAAGCTGAGGGAGTGGGCTCCGGCCTTGGCCAGCCCAGAAAGGGGCTCCCACAGTGCAGCGGTGGGCTGAAGGGCTCCTCAAGTGCTGCCAAAGTGGGAGCCCAGGCAGAGGAGGCCCTGAGAGCTAGAGAGGGCTGTGAGGACTGCCAGCATGCTGTCACCTCTCAATCTAGGTTTTAAGTCCTGCATGTATTAGTTATTTGGCCTAATGTTCTCCCTCCCCTTGCCTCATACCCCTTGACAGGCCCCAGTGTATGATGTTCCCCTCCCTGTGTCCAAGTGTTCTCATTGTTCAACTACCACTTATGAGTGAGAACATGCGGTGTTTGGTTTTCTGTTCCTGTGTTAGTTTGCTGAGAATGATGGCTTCCAGCTTCACCCATGTCCCTGCAAAGGACATGAACTCATTCTTTTTTATGGCTGCAGAGTTGAAAGGGATTAAATATTAAATTTTGCAAAAAATTGGCTGAACTTCAATCCATTGCTATAGAAACAATCCAAAATGAAACAGGAAAAAAATGAATCAAATAAATAAAGCACGACATCAGTAAACTGCAGGACAACTTCAAGGAGCATAAAGGAAGTGTCACTAGAGTCTCTGTAAAGAGAGGGGACAGAAAAAAATATTTAAAGAAACAATGGTTGAAATTTTTCTAAATTGGATGGAAAAAAAAAAATCTTGGGCCTTGAAGCTACAAATATACCATCCTGCCCTAAAAGCTCACAGTCTAAGAGAAACAGACATTCACAACAAACAAGCAAGTTGGTTCAGGAAAATGGCAGACAGGAGTCGGGATTCACTTGCAGCTCACACTTGGACAGACAGAGCAGCGTGTGGAGACTAACATCATGAACTTTTGCTCCAAGAACTACTGCAGGAACATACCAGGAAAGCGAAGATAATCCACAGACCCTTTGAAAGACTCAGTTTGCCACTGCAGGGTCCATGAGACAGCTGAAAAACTGTAAGCGCCCTAGGTGTGAAGGGGAAACACGTGCCCCCAAACACACATTCTCACTGGGGAACCTGAAGGCTCAGATCACAAGAGAAAGATTTGGCCATACTTAGAGCAGAGACAAATTCAGATAGCTGAGCAAAATACATGGGTAGAGGAAGCAGTGGGAAAAGCCCTGTGAGCACTTTCAGCCCCCAGGGAAGCCATTCCATTCCCGACTTTGTCTCACAGGGGTCCTTGGGGAGAGCTGCCAGTGGAATTGGGGAAAGACCACAGGGAGGAGGAAACTTCCAGTTGAACTCTGCAACAATTTCACCCAAATGCGAAGCTTGCACACAGTAACTGGAGGAGGGAGTAAGCGGGGTGTGCAAAAAGCACATAAGCTGCAGCAGGCAGGGAGGTGCAAAACCTGAAAGCCCTGCTTGCCTTCTCAGCAAGGAGGCTGGCATCCTGGAACAAGTTCTCAGCCCCACTCACTGGCTGCTGTTGGGGAGGCATGGTTGGACTGAGACTGGCCTGTTGAGCTGGATAGGAGGTGGGTGAGGCCTGCCACTGCTTGCTTTCCCCTACTTCCCAGGCAACCTGTATGATGCAGCAGAGGCAGCCATCATCCCCCTGGGAACACAAATGCATCAGCCTGAGAGTCACATCCCCACTCCCCACAGCAGCTGCAGCAAGCCCCACCCAAAAAGAGTCTGAGCTCAAATATGCCTAACCCTTCCCCCAACTGATGGTCTTTCTCTACCCACCCTGGTAGCTAAAAACAAAAGGATATAATCTCTTGGGAGCTCTATGTTGCTTCTCACCACCTGAGAAATCAGAATAACTATCCAGGCACCCCTTGGGCAAGGTTGTAACCCCCCATACTACTGCAGTTGGTGCTCTCTCGAAAGCACCACCTCCTGGCTGGAAGCCAACCAACACAGAAACAGCATGCTAAACAAAACTACAACCAAGGATCCTCACAGAATGTATTAGTCCATTTTCACACTGCTCTGAAGAAATACCTGAGACCAGGTAATTTCTAAAGGAAAGAGGCTTAATTAACTCATGGTTCAGCATGGCTGGGGAGGCCCCAGGAAATTTGCAATTATGGTGGAAGAGGAAGCAAACACATCCTTCTTCACATGGTGGCAGCAAGGAGAAGTGCCAAGCAAAAAGGGGAAAAGCCCCTCATAAAACCATCAGCTCTTGTAAGAACTCACTCACTATCATAAGAACAGCAGCGTGGGGGTATCTGCCTCCATAATTCAATTATGCCCCACTGGGACCCTCCCAAGTCATGTGAGAATTATGCAAACTACAATTCAAGATGACATTTGGGTGGGGACACAGCCAAACCATATCATTCTACCCCAGCCACTTCAGGAATATACCCATTCCAAAAGGGAGAAATTGGCCAAAAAAAGGGGGGCCACAGGCCCCGTGCAAGCCTTAAATCCAATAGGGTAGTCATTAAGCCTTAAAGTTCCATGATGATCTCCTTTGACTTTATGTCTCACATCCAGGTCATGCTTATGGAAGAGGTGGGCACCCATGGACTTGGGCAGTTCCATTCCTGTGGTTTTGCAGGGTACAGGGCCCCTCCTGGCTGCTTTCATGGGCTGGTGTTGAGTTTCTGCAGCTTTTCCAAGTGTACAGTGCAAGCTGTCAGTGGACCTACCATTCTGGGGTCTGGGAAACATGGCCCTCTTCTCACAAATCCACTAGGCAGTGCCCCTGTGGGGACTCTGTGTGAGGGCCCCAACCACATATTTCCCTTCTGCACTGCCCTAGCAGTGGTTCTCCATGTGGGCTCCATCCCTGCAACAAACTTCTGCCTGGATATCCAGGCATTTCCATATGTCCTTTCAAATCTAGGAGAAGGTTCCCCAAACCTCAATTCTTGACTTCTGTGCACCCACAGGCTCAACAACATGTAGAAGCTGCCAAGGCTTGGGGCTTGTACCCTCTGAAGCCACAGCCCAAACTGAACCTTGTCCCCTTTTAGCCAAGGCTGGAGTGGCTGGAATGTAGGGAAACAAGTCCTGGCTGCACACAGCAGGGGGCCCTGGATGCAGCCCAGGAAACCCTTTTCCCTCCTAGGCCTCTGAGCCTGTGATGGGAGGGGCTGCTGTGAAGACCTCCGACTTGGCCTGGAGACATTTTCCCCATTGTCTTTGTGATTAACATTCAGCTCCTTGTTACTTAGGCAAATTTCTGCAGCTGGCTTGAATTTCTCCCCAGAAAATGGGTTTTTCTTTTCTATTGCATCATCAGGCTGCAAATTTTCCAAACTTTTATGTTTGGCTTCTTCTTGAATGCTTTGCTGCTTTGACATTCTTTCCACAAGATATCCTAAATCATCTCTCTCAAGTTCAAATTTCCACAGATCTCTAGGGCTGGGGCAAAATGCCAGTCTTTTTGCTAAAGTGTAACAAGAGTCAACTTTGTTCCTGTTCCCAAAAAGTTCCTCATCCCCATCTGAGACAAATTCAGCCTGGACTTTATTGTCCATATCACTATCAGCATTTTAGTCAAAGCCATTCAACAAGTCTCTAGGAAGTTCCAAACTTTCCCAAATCTTCCCGTCTTCTGAGCCCTCCATATCTCTAGGAAGTTCCAAACTTTCCTACATTTTCCTACCTTTTTCTGAGCCCTACAAGTAGTTCCAACCTCTGCCAGTTACCCAGTTCCAAAGTCATTTCTGCATTTTGGGGTATCTTTATAGCAGCATCCCACTACCCATACTAATTTACTGTATTAGTGCATTTTCATACTGCTATGAAGAAATACCCATTACCAGGTAATTTATGAAGGAAATAGGTTTAATTGACTCACAGTTCAGCATGGCTAAGAAGGCCTCAGGAAATTTACAACCATGGTGGAAGGGAAAGCAAATGCACCCTTCTTCACATGGTGGCAGCAAGAAGTGCCAAGCAAAAGGGTGGAAAGCCCCTTATAAAGCCATCTGACCTCATTAAAATTCACAAGAACAACAGAACAGCATGGGGAGTAACTGCCCTCATGATTCAATTACCTCCCACTGGGTCCCTCCCATGACACATGGGGACTATGGGAACTATAATTCAAGATGAGATTTTGATGGGGACACAGCCAAACCATATGTCAGAGTCCACTTCTTTCCCCTGCTGCCTACCACAGGGCAGGTGCTGGTATTCAAGGCTGAAAGACTTAAAGATGGATCACATCACAGGACTCCTTGCAGACACTCCCAAGTACCAGCCCGGAGTGTAGTAGCTCCCCTGGGGGGTAGAACCAGAAGAGAAAGTACAATCACTGAAGCTCTACTCTCAGGAAGCGTACATCAAGACAGTACCACGTGGGACAAAAGAATCTGAATAGCAGCCCTTGAACCTCAGATCTTCCCTCTGACATAGTCTACCCAAATGACAAGGAACCAGAAAAACAATTCTGGTAATATGACAAAACAAGGTTATTTAACACCCACAAAAGATCACACTAGCTCATGGGCAATAGATCCAAACCAAGAAAAAAATCTCTGAATTGCCAGAAAAAGAATTCATAACATTGATTTTTAAGCTAAACAAGGAGGCACCAGAGAAAGGTGCATACGAAGTTAAAGAAATGAAAAGAATGTTACAGGATATGGACAGAAAAAATCTCCAGAGAAATAGATAGCATAAATAAAAATAATCACAACTTCTGCAAATGAAGGACACACTTAGATAAATGCAAAACACACTAGAAAGGGGGTTTTGATTCAATAAAAGAAACAAGAAGAAGAAAGAACTTCAGAACTCAAAGGCAAGGCTTTTGAATTAACCCAATCCAACAAAGACAAAGAAAAAAAAGAATTAAAAAAATGAACAAAGCCTCCAAGAGGTTTAGGATTGTGTTAAACAACCAAACCAAAGAATAGTTAGTGTTCTAAGGAAGAAGAGAAATATAAAAGTTTGAAAAACATATTTGACAGAATAATTGAGGAAAACTTCCCTGGTATTGCCAGAGATGTAGACATTCAAATACAAGAAGCTCAAAGAACACCTGGGAAATGTATTGCAAAAACATCATCACCTAGGCACATAGTCATCAGGTTATCTAAAGTCAAGATGAAGGAAAGAATTTTAAGAGCTGTGAGGCAAAAGCATCAGATAACCTATAAAGAAAAACCTATCAGATTAACAGATTTGTCAGCAGAAACTTTACAAGCTAGAAACAAAACAATTATCAGCCAAGAATTTTTATCCAGTGAAACTAAGCTTCATAAATGAAAAAAAAAAGGATAGTCTTTTTCAGACAAACAAATGCCAAGAGAATTCACCCCTACCAAGCCAGCACTACAATAACTGCTAAAAGGAGCTCTAAATCTTGAAACAAATCCAAAAATAGAAGCTTCTTAAAGCATAAATCTCACAGAACCTATGAAACAATAACACAATGGAAAAAAAAGGTATTCAGGCAACAACTGGCACAATGAATAGAACAATACCTCATATCTCAATACTAATTGAATGTAAACCATCCCTGCATTCTTGGTATGAAACCCACTTGATCAGAGTGGATTATCTGTTTGATATGCTGTTGGATATGGTTAGCTAGAATTTTGTTGAGGATTTTTTCATCTATGTTCATCTGGGATATTGGCCTGTAGTTTTCCTTTTTGTTATGTCCTTTCCTGGTTTTGTTTGGTATTAGGGTGATACTGGCTTCATAGAATAATTTAAGGAGGATTCCCTCTTTCCCTATCTTTTGGAATAGTGTCAATAGAATTGGTACCAAATTTTCTTTGAATGTCTGATAGAATTCAGCTGTGAATCCATCTGGCCTGGACTTTTTTTGTTGGCAATTTTTAATTTATCATTTACTTTGTTGACAGTCAATAAGTGTGATACACCACATAAACAGAATTAAAAACAAAAAACACATGACCATATGAATAGATGCAGAAAAAGCATTTGACAAAATCCAGCATCGCTTTATGATTAAAACCCTCAGCAAAATCAGCATAGAAGGGACATATCTTAAGGTAATAAAAGCCATCTATAACAAACCCACAGCCAACATTATACTGAATGGGGAAAAGGTGGAAGCATTCCCCCTGAGAGCTCGAACAAGACAAGGTTGTCCACTTTCACCACTTCTATTCAGCATAGTACTGGAAGTCCTAGCCAGAGCAATCAGAAAGTAGAAAGACATGAAGGGCATCCAAATTGGTAAAGAGGAAGTCAACCTGTCACTGTTTACCAATGATATTATTGTATACCTAGAAAACTCTAAAGACTCAACCAAAAAGCTGCTAGAACTAATAAATTAATTCAGTAAAGTTTCAGGATACAAAATTAATGTACACAAATCAGTAGCACTGCTGTACACCAACAGTGACCAAGCTGAGAATCAAATCAAGAACCCAACCCCTTTTACAATATCTGAAAAAAGAACCTTAGGAATATACCTAACCAAGGAGATAAAAGACATCTACAAGAAAAACTATAAATGAAACAAGACATCTACAAACAAAATACTAATGAAAGAAATCATAGACTACACAAACAAATGGAAACACATCCCCTGCTCATGGATAGGTAGAATAAATATTGTGAAAATGACCATCGTGTCAAAAGCCATCTACAAATTCAATGCAATTCCCATCAAAATGCCAACAACATTCTCCCCAGAAATATAAAAAAAAAATCCTAAAATTGATATGGAACCAAAATAAAGCCCGCATAGCCAAAGCAAGGCTAAGCAAAAAGAACAAACCTGGTGGCATCACATTATTGGACTTCAAACTATACTATAAGGCTATAGTCACCAAAACAGCATGGTACTGGTATAAAAATGGGCACATTGACCAATAGAATAGAATAGAGAACCCAGAAATAAAGCCAAATACTTTATAGCCAACTGATCTTCGACAAAGCAAACAAAAACATAAAATGGGGAAAGGACACCCTATTCAACAAATGGTTCTGGGATAATTGGAAAGCCACATGTAGAAGAAAAAAACTGGAATCTCCTCTCTCGCCTTACATAAAAATCAACTCAAGATGTATCAAAGATTTAAGTCTAAGACCTAAAACCATAAAAATTCTGGAAGACAACATCAATAAAACCTTTCTAGACCTTAGCTTAAGCAAAGACTTCATGACCATGAACCCAAAAGCAAATGCAACAAAAACAAAGATAAATAGACGGGACCTAATTAAACTAAAAAGCTCCTAACAGCAAAATAAATAATCAGCAGAGTAAATAGACAGCCCACAGAGTGGAAGAAAATCTTTGCAAACCATATATCTGACAAAGGACTAATATCCAGAATCTACAAGGAACTCAAACAAATCAGCAAGAAAAAAAACAAACAATCCCATCAAAAGCGGGATAAGGTCATGAATAGACAATTCTCAAATGAAGATATACAAATGGCCAACAAACATATGAAAAAATGCTCAAAACCACTAATTATTTGGGAAATGCACATCAAAACCACAATGTAATACCACCTTACTCCTGCAAAAATGACCATAATCAAAAAATAATAGATGTTGGTGGAGATGTGGAACAAAGGGAACAATTTTACACTGCTGGTGGTAATATAAACTAGTACAACCACCATGGAAAACAGTGTGGAGATTCCTTAAGGAACTAAAAGTAGAATTACCATTTGATCCAGCAATCCAACTCCTGGGTATCTCCACCCAGAGGAAAAAAAAAAAGTCATTATATGAAAAAGATACACCCACAGGCATATTGATAGCAGCACAATTCACAAACGCAAAAATAAAGAAAAAGCCCAAATGCCCATCAATCAACGAGTGGATAAAGAAAATGTGGTGTATATATACCATAGAATACTACTCAGTCATAAAAAAGAACAAAATAATGGCATTCGCAGCAACCTGGATGGAGTTGGAGACCATTATTCTAAGTAAAGTAACTCAGGAATGGAAAACCAAACATTGCACGTTTCTCACTCATAAGTGAAAACTAAGCTATGAGGATGGAAAGACATAAGAATGACACAATGGACTTTGAGAACTCGGGGGGAAAGATGGGAGGGGGTGAGGGATAAAAGACCACACACTGGGTACAATGTACAGTGCTCAGGTGATGGGTACACTAAAGAACTTATACATGTAACCAAATGACACCTGTTTCCCAAAAAACTATTGAAATGAAAATATAATACAAAAAAATTAAAATTTTATATTTATTATAATAGATTTCACAGAGAAGGTGACTGCTAAGTAGCATTTTGAAAGATAAACTAAAATTTGCTAGGAAAAGAAGGCATGCACATAGGGGAACAGTCTAGAAAATGAAATTTCAATCAAAATGAGTGAAATGAACAAAATCACTGAGATGTGTAGCTGTACAGTATCTTAGAGGAGAACAACCTCAGCACTTCTGGAACATAAATAGTGTCATAGTGATAGGGGTAAGGAAAGGGACTGGCATCAATGGTGTAAAGATGAAGACCATGATGACTGCATTTGCTGCTAAGGTGCTTATCCTGAAAGTCATGGGAACCTATTACAAGGTTTTAATTAAAGAGATGGCTTAGTTTGTAAGATCTGCATTTTAGGTAAATTAGTATAAAGCCACAACTAAAGGGAGTAGAACCAGAAGCTGCAGCAACAGTTAGAACTAGAGACAATAAAAGTGTGACCTAAGGCAGGCAATAGAATGATAGAAGAAAAGAGAAATTCAGGTGTTTGAGGACAATTCCAGACTGATGTTTGGGAGTTAAAATCAGTAAGCATGGTGGGTTATTTATTGATTGTGTGGAGGTAAAAAAGAAGGAATCAAGATGTCATCATCTCTTATCATATGTTGTCAGATGATTTTGTCGTGCAAACATTGTAGAGAGTACTTTCAGAAACCTAGATGGTGTAGCCTTCTGCACATCTAGGCTATAAGGTTTAGCCTATTGCTCCTAGGCTACGAATCTGCACAGCATGTTACTACTGTATTAAATCCTATAGGCAACTGTAACACAATGTTAGGTATTTGCATATCTAAACATAGAAATAGTACAGTAAAAATACAGTATTATAATCTTATGGGGCTACCATTGTATACATGGTCCATCATTGACCTAAACATTATTATTCAGTGCATAACTATATCTAGAAATACAGAAAAAAGCTGCAGCCCCTCTGTTTGCCTTCTAGGCTGAACGGTTTTCCTCCATTTTGTTTCCCTAATCATCACTTCTTCCTCTTTCTGCCTTCGAGATACTTGCTAAAATATTTTGTTTGTTCAAGAAACTCCTTCCCATTCTTCTCATTATGTTAACTTCATTATCATTACCTAATTCTCATTTTAACATTTGCATGGAAGGGAGATGTGTTCAAATGGATAGGCTTTGTGTTAGGCCATCCTTGTGTTGCTATAAAGAAATATCTGAGACTGGGTAATTTATAAAGAAAAGAGGTTTAATTGGCTCAAGGGTCTGCAGGCTATACAAGTTTGGTGCCAACATCTGCTCAGCTGTTGGTGAGGCCTCCGGGAGTTTTTAGTCATGGTGAAGGCAAAGCAGAAGCAGACATATCAAATGGTGAGACAGGGAGCAAGAGAGGTGAGGACATGCCACACACTTTTAAACAGCCAGATCTCACAATAACACTACCACAAGGGGATGGCACTAAATCATCATGAGAAATTTGTCCCCCTGAGCCAATCACCTTCCATCAGGCCCCATCTTCAGTATTGAGATTTAGAGGGGACAACATCCAAACTATATCAGATTTCTATCAGCCATTTTAGACTGACGCACTTCAGACCAGGTAGTTAGTGGAAATTAACATGTGCCTAATTCAGGACAGAGCCCTGGTGAAACACTTTCCATTACTGATAGAAAATTATGTCTATTTCTTGGCAGATATAGTTTAAATACTTTAGTGCGTGTTTTGTTTTAGGGTTTGGATTTCAGTGGTATTACTATTATGGATATTACTGGTCAGATTAAGTATGAGCTTTTAGAAGTGAAATATTTCATCTACATCCCAATTTATTTTGCTACTTTATTCACTTGATTTAAGCAAGAACAGCAGCCTTCTCATTTCCATTTGGGTCTGGAGTCAATGTCCACTTCAGAGCACTTCTTGTTTTCTCAAAACAAAGCCTTTACTGAGCCTAGCGATCGTGGTTAGTGACCACATGGAATGGAAAGGGCAAGAAAAGTGACCAGGGGACAAGAAACAGCTGGAAATCATTGAGAAAAGCTATAAAAACAAAAGCAAGAGGAATTAAAGTAAGAGTATGACTAATGTTTGAAATCCAGTCTCACAAAATATGTTGGAAGTTCTGAGTTGTCTTTTTCTGGGTAACAGTTTTACAAGTCTATGTCCATTGTCTACCTAAAATCCTTTCCGGAAGGATGTATCATGCCTATATATGAATTAAATCAAAACAGAACAGCAGTCATCAGCAAAGACTAAAATCTTATTGTGCAAAGGACAAATAATCCTTTTGACAATAAAATGCTTGATTTAGTGTTTTGACTATTGACATCCAGTTTGAGAGCTTCAGTCCAGACCAGTTGGAAACCATAATACCTCTTCCCAGTGTCATGAGTTCAGAGATTCTTGAAGTTCAATTGCTCTTTAGCTTAATTCCCTGCTATTTTATGAAATTGCCTCTCCAATTTCTTGGTATCTCCAACAACAACAGAGACATACTTGCCAGGACTCAGTAACTTCCTGTCAGATACCACCAAAGGAAAATAATGGCACCAAGAATATTCACATGGAAAAGTATGAATTTTTCCTTCACAGATAAGTTATTCTCCAAGCACATCAGAAACCATGTCCTGTTCTGAACATTCACTACCTGCCAACATGAGTTTCCTGCTAGCATCACTAGGCTTCCATCAGTATACTAGTGGAACACAACAGGTCAGGTTAAACAAGATGACGTTTTCCCACCAAATTTCAGAGCCCCCACTTTAATGAGAAAAGGAAGGACACTTCAGGATCCTAATATAATCTGAACTTGCTTCAGTGACTCCTGAAGCTAAGAAGGGATTTCTGTGGGTAGGATGGGGGTATTATACAGTATTATTATTTTGATCAATGCAAAAATTGCAACTGCTAAGTTAGTTGCCACCCTCCAATCATTAAGCAGAAATGTCTTATATTCACTCATAGGGAAAAATCATGCACTTCTCACATCAAAAATAATAGTAGAGAAGACAAATGTGTAAGCGTATGTATGGCCGCTATGAGAGAAGTGTTCAGATTCTAAGACTGTTGACTAAGACTGGTCTGTTAGTCAACTCAAAGCCATCCCAACAAGTAAAATTAGTGACGAAAAGGACAGTTTGCGAAGATTTCATAATCTTATTTTAAGAGAAAAAGTAGCATTTTCTTATTTCTCTGGCACTTTGGAATGATTGAAGGATAGGTTTTAATATTGAGTATCCACTAGGTACCAACAGTTATGCTCATTAGGTTTTTTTTTTTACAACTGATGTTATTTCATTCAATTTTTATGGCAATCCTATGAGGCAGATAGTACTATTCCCACTTAGCAAAGGAGGAAACCTATACTGAGACAGGTTTGATAATTTAACAATTCCCAGAGCCAACAAATGGCAGAGCCAAGAATTGAAACTGTTGACTGACTACCTATACAACATCATATTGTTTTGTCTAAGCTATAATCCACATATAAAGTTCTTTTGCTTTCCAATTGTTTTATCCTGTTTTCACTCATAGAACCCTGTATGTTTTCTAATACTTCTTTCCAATTTATCATTATTTCATAAAGGAATATGAAATAATGGATTTCCCAGTGGATTCCCATTTTTATTGTTTATATCACCCACAAAATGCCAACCTTTCTGATGGCAGAAACCATGTCCATATCTGTCAGCTTTGTATTTCAAGAACCTGGCACAGAGAAGTAGGAACTTTTGTTGAAATTAAAGAATAAGTCACCAGGTGCAGTGGCTCATGTCTACATTCCTAGCTACTCTGAGGCCAAGGTGGAAAGATTGTTTCAGGCCAAGAATTTAAGACTGGTCTGGGCAACAGAGCAAGACCCTATTCTAAAAAAAAAAAAAAAAAATAGAAAAAAATATTAGCTGGACATGGCGGCACACAACTGTAGTCCCAGCTACTCAGGAAGCTGAGGTAGGAGGATCACTTGCGCTCAGGAGTTGAAGGCTATGGTGAGCCACGCTCCCATCTCTGCACCTCAGCTTGGGTGACAGAGTGAGACCCTGTCTCTTAAAAAAAGAAAGTAAAGACTAAGTCTATATTCTCTTTGGTAAAACTAGTCTACTCACACTTCCCTGGCTGTGCAGTGCTCTTTTTGCCTCTGCAGCTTGTCTGCCATCACTCCATAATCCTGGAAGGATCCTGGTCTTGTCTTCCCATCCAACCTCTACAGAGCAACTAGGACACAGCACAAGTCCTCTCTTCCCCAAGAATAATTTCTTTCCATGGTAAAATGCTGACTTTTCCTTGTCTCTGAATTTACATAGCATTTTTTAAAATTCCATTCATCTAATGCTGCATTGTGAACTCATTTTTGGTGTATAATTTATCCTTATGAGTGTGTGTTTGTGTGTGAGCTTTTTTTCACTCCTAAGTTAAAAGACACTGAAGAAAAGCACTGTGTCATAATTCCTTATGTTCTCCCCCCAAAGAACTGCCACTTATTATATACAAAATAGATCCTTAAAATGTATTGAATAAATAAATAAATGCTTAGAAAGCATGAGAAGCCCCTGGTACAAGATTTTAAATGAACTGTAAATATTATCTATGGTGAAATGAACTGTGGATATGAAGTCAGAGTACTCTACTACCAGACAGACTGGTTATTTAACCTCAGCCTTTGCTTTTACCTGGAGAAAGTAGTAATCCCAGAACTGTGTGAGAAAAAGTATACTGAATAAATGCAAATGGTACCTTTGGTTCCTTTTCCAAGCAGTTCACACTCTTCCCAAAGAGCCCATGCCTTTTCCAAAGGACAAGAATACTGCCAACAAATAGAAGACACTTCCTATGTTCTCTCTCCTCTTTCCCCTGAAGCTATCACTGGCTACAAGTAAAGATATAGAACAGAAGCAAAAAGAAATTGCCAATGGGATTTCCAGACCACTGTAGCTGTTAATACATACAGAACACACAAATAAATCATTGTTTAATCATTCTCATCTGTCTGCAGAGAAAATTCAACATATCTACCCTGCCTTAATTTAGACCGCCAATAAACAAAAAATTGATGCACTAGAGCTGAAAAATTGGAGCTCAGAAGAAGAAATGTGTTATTTCAAACTAAATGAAGCATAAACCATTTAGTTTGGTCAATATCTCTTCATACATCTGTCTATGGCTAAATTTTCCAGAAAGTAATAAACAGCCACTGAAATAGCTTTGCATTCAGAGATGTCTGGCTCAAGAAGGCTGTGATGTAGCCCCTTAGGTAAGTTCAGGTTTGACATGGTTTAGGAAGATCAGGTCCTCAGGAGCTTGTTGCAGTGGCTGAAATCTTTCCACAGTCCCAGCAGCTAGAGAGGACTCCGTCCTTTAGTGCCCAACTCCATCCAGGCAGCTGAGCTTGTGTTGCTGAATTCCACTAAGAAAACACAGTGAAGGGGCCCCAAGACTCACAGACATAATATAAATAAAAAAAAATAATAATACATTCATGGTTCTAACTGTCCACACATTCTCAGTTAGGTTGCACCTATGTTATATTACTCAGCATGTGGTTTCCATTGTGACAACAATGCTCATCTGTTCAAGAGCATGCTGACTGTTAACTTCACTTCTCACTGTGTTTAAATATGCCATGGCCTGTGACTCGCTTTTAGGGGTCAAGTGTCTGGCATGTGCCTGCTATGTTATGGTCGGTATAATCTTCTAGATTATCCTAGCTGCAGAATCAGAACCTTTGATGTCAAAAAGGCCTCTGTATATATAATAGGTATATAGTATATATATATATGGAACAAGAAGAAAGGCATAAAGTGGAAAATAGGACAAACAACCCATTGGCATGAAACAGCCATTGCCTGGCTATTTCTGGACTGACACACAACGGCCTTAAGGTTTTGCTCTCTCTTCAAAATATAAAAAGCCAAGCTGACCACCTTTAACTGTTGCTCACTCAGAGACTTTTTTCCTCGCACCAAAGAATTATATTTCACTTTGGAATTTCACAGCAAAATTTGATACCACTCGGTATTTATTGAAACATTTATGTTCACAGCTTTCAGTATTTCAACATCTATAATTTATGGTTCCCTCACCTCATTTGTAGCTATAGGCTCTTTAATAGAACATAAAAAGTTAGAAGAAATTCACCTTTAGAAAGAGCATCCCTTTCTTTTCAGCTATTAGGGATTTTTATGTTGTAACAGAATATTGTGCTGTAATTTCCCTAAATTATAAGGCTCTAGAAATCATATGAGAATTTTTGTTCTTAAAAAAATTAATGCTAGTTCCTAGCAGTTCAAGGTACATTTTTCTATGTTTGGAAACTCCTTTGAAATAGTGTGTTTTCTTTCCACTATCTTATTCTTCTTCACCTTTACTTCCCTTATGAATAAAGGTAGATGCAGTCAAGTAAAGCATGCTAGCTTCAAATCAGGAAATCCACATTCATATTCCAGCTCTGCAATGCTCTAGCCATGTTAACTAATTCAATTCTTAAAATCTTCTGTGACTTGACATCCTCATATATTAAATAACACTAATAATTCTTCCTCACAGGGTGAGTCTAAAGATGAAGTTAGATAGATAATGGAATAGTAAACATACAAATGCCAGCGTTTGTTAAGCATGGACAAAAGAATAAAAAAAAAAGTTTGAGAAGATTAGTTTCTTGTGGCTACCAAATGAAAGAAGAAAAGAGCAACAGAATAAAAAATGCTGAAGGAAGGGAAAATTTGAAAACATTAACCACAACAACAACTAAAATTTATATTTAGAGATGTCCCTATTTTGCACCATAGTAAAAAGTATGCCTTCCAGGCCACTCCTGTCCTGAGGCACCAGAGTCATGCTGCAGCCACACCCTTGCCATGTCGTGTTCCCATTCCTTTGCACCTCATGGCTACAGAGTGGGAATTAAATTTCAAAAGAGGTCTTGGCCAATCAAAATGTGTCCAACAACATCAAAACATTAAAAGTTCATTCACCACCATTGCTCACCCCTCCCAAATGTTCTCTGACCCCAAATCACATGTCTCTTAGTGACTCACTCCTTCAACTTAATATGCCTCTGAATAAGCATTACAGCTCAGCAGAACTAACCCAGAGGAATCTGAACCTAAATCCTATTTATTCTTCCATTTTCATCCCACCAAGCCAATTCATCATGAAATCAAAACTTATTTAGCATACAGCTTCCTCTGAGGTTCCTCCAGTTACTCTGATTTATGTTTTCTAATTTAATTCATGTATTCAAAGTACGCTCCTCAGCCTCAAACACTGACCAGATTGTTCTCTCTCAAAAGATTCAGAAATGATGACTAAGTTTGGCTTTGTGTCCTCAAGGCCTGTGATCCTGATGGGTGTCACGTTTTACAGAAAAACTAGCAGTAAGGCTGGGAGCCTTGTTTCCAACCATACCCTGCTTCTCACCATCCACAGACTTGAGTGGCCTCATGATCATGCACAGCTTCACTTATTACGCCTGAAACCACACATGCAATTCACATTTGTCTCCTGGGCTCTAGAATAAGATTTCTAGCTAGATGTCTCCACTTGGATATTCTGCGGGCATTTCAAATTCAACATACTCGAAACCAAACTTATTCCCACCCATTACTTCTTGGTCCTCAAACTTGTTTCTTCCCCAGTATTCTTCAATTTGGATAATAGATCTCAATCCCAAAATTACAGGAATTTTTTTTTATTCCTCCCTGTCCCTCTCTTATCCAATTAGTAACTGCATCCTACCAAGTCTACCCGTAAAACAGTCACACTATTTCTTCTATTCCTTTACTTCTTCCAGCACCTTGATAAAGGTCCTCATCATCTCTTGTTTGAACTACCATAAGTAGTTTCCTGCTTATGTCAAGGCTTTGACTTACCACTGAAGCAAAATTATCATCCTAAAACACAACTAGATCATTTGATCCCTCTAAACCTAACTCTAACCCAAATTTTAAACTTGATCATGTGTCAGAATCTGTGGGATGGAACTTAGGCAGTTATCAGAGAAAAAATTACAGCATTATATACATAATGCAATAAAAAGGAAAAATATAAACATTCATTAAATATCCAACAAGAAAAGCAAGATTAAAACCAAAATCACAGTAAACCAAAATACAGTAGAAAGATGGAATTAATAATAATAAAGTTAGAAATGGATGAGTTAAAAAACACTAAGAAAGACTACAATAAATCTAAAATCTGGTTATTTTTAAAAGATCAATGAAACAGACAAAATGTTACCTATCCTAATTAAGAAAAATGAAAGAAGGTATAAGTATACACAACTAGAAGGAACTAGAAGAAGTAACTATCCAAAAGAGGAAAATTTGAAATTAGAAGTGATCATTTTGCATGACTCTATGAAAATAAATTTCAAAGCCTAAATGAACTGGATAATTTTTTACAAAAATATAACTGAGCAAAATTTACCCCTGTAGAGACAGAAAAGTTAATTTTATCTAAAGCCAAGAAAGAAATATACAAAGTAGGTCAAAGATTCCCTCACAAAAAAACCTCAGACCCAATTGGTTTCACAATAAAATTTTACCAAATCTTTTAAAATTAGACAATTCTAGATCAGCACTGGCAAGTGAGAAATTGAAAATAATAAAAATAAAATAACAAAATAAAAATAAATTAGATAATTCCAAAGCTACTTAAACTATAATAGAGCATAAAAAGAAGGAAAATTTTTAACTTTGCTTTGTGAAGGAAGTACAATATTTTTCTCTAACCCTGACAACGATTACATCAAAAAGAAAACTACAGAATAATCTCAGGAATATAGATGTAAAAATCCACTTAAGTAAAATATTAACAAACATAATAGATGATCCAGTGAGGTTTATTCTAGGAATGCAAAGATAATTCAATATTCAGAAGCCATTAGTATAATCAGTCCTATTAATAGAGGTAAGAAGAAACATCACGTGATCAGTCCGCATAAAGATAGGAAAGCCATTGACAAAATCCAGAGCCCATTCATATTTTTAACTCAATAAAACAGGAATTAATTACACTACCTAAATACAAAACCCAGCGACTTAATTAGTGAAAAAAAATAGAGGCTTTTCCAATAAATTTGAAACTAACACAAAGATAGTATATATACAAGTACTTAACACTGGGGTGGAGATATTATATCCATGCTAGAAAAGAGAAAGCAATTAAAGGAATTAGAATTGGAAATGAAGAGGTAACTCAATGAAAAAAATATTATAAACAATAAGAAAATTGAGTAATTAGCTAGCTATAAAACCAACAGCCTTTATATCTACAAACAAAAACTAACCAGAAGAAAGATTAACAACAATAAAGAATAGAAAATATCTAAAAGTCCAATACTTATATGAGGAAAACTATAAAATGCTTCAGAAGAACTCAAAACTACCCTGTAACAAATAGAAAGTTAGACATTGGTTTTGGAAAGAATGACTCAATAAGATAAAGACGTGTTCCCTAAGCAAATTTACAAACTGAATGCAATCCAAATTGTGTGTGTGTGTGTGTGTGTGTGTGTGTTCCGTATTTTTTTTAATTATACTTTAACATCTGGGATACATGAGTAGAATGTGCAGGTTTGTTACATAGGTATACACAGGCCATGGTGGTTTGCTGCACCCATCAACTTGTCAACTACATTGTGCACTTCTCCTAATGCTATCCCTCCCCTAGCCCCACATTCCCTGACAGGCCCTGGTGTGTGATGTTCCCCTCCCTGTGTCCATGTGTTCTCATTGTTCTATTCCCACTTATGAGTGAGAACATATGGTATTTGGTTTTCTGTTCCTGTGTTAGTTTGCTGAGAATTATGATTTCCAGCTTCATCCATGTCCCTGCAAAGGACATGAACTCACCCTTTTTTATGGCTGCCTAGTATTCCATCATGTATATGTGCCACATTTTCATTATTTAGTCTATCATTGATGGGCATTTGGGTTGGTTCCAAGTCTTTGCTATTGTGAATAGTGCTGCAATAAACGTGTGTGCATGTGTCTTTAGAGCAGGTATATACCCAGCATATGTCTTTGGGTATATACCCAGTAATGGGATTGCTGGGTCAATTGGTATTTCTGGTTCTAGATCCTTGAGGAATTGCCACAGTATCTTCCAAAATGGTTGAACTAATTTACACTCCCACCAACAGTGTAAAAGTGTTCCTGTTTCTCCACATCCTCTCCAGCATCTGTTGTTCCCTGACTTTTCAATGATGGCCATTCTAACTGGTGTGAAATGGTATCTCATTGTGGTTTTGATTTGCATTTCTCTAATGACTAGTGATTATGAGCCAAAAAAAGCCCATCTAGCCAAGACAATCCTAAGCAGAAAGAACAAAGCTGGAGGCATCATGCTACCTGACTTCGAACTATACTACAAGGCTACAGTAACCAAAACAGCATGGTACTGGTACCAAAACAGATATATAGACCAATGGAACAGAACAGAGGCCTCAGAATAACACCACACATCTACACCCATCTGATGTTTGACAAACCTGACACAGCAAGCAATGGGGAAAGGATTCCCTATTTAATAAATGATGTTGGGAAAACATCACTGAGAAAGTTTGCAAAGACTGGGAGAGGCAGCTGTTTGTTCAAATGTGCAGACACCAATGAAAACCTACAAGGAACATGAAGAATCAGGAAAATATGATACAGTCAAAGGAAAAACTAAATCTCCAGTAGTCAACACCAAAGAAATGGAGATCTATGAATTGTCTGACAAATAATTCAAAATAATTTCATCTTAAAGAAGCTAAGTAAATTACAAGAGAACTCACTAAGTAAAATCAGAAAAATGATACATGAACAAAATGAGAAAATCAACAAAAGTCAACAAAAAGATAAGAACTACAAAAGACAACCAAACAAATTCTGGAGCCAAAAAATACCATAATGGAATTGAAAATTTTACTATATGGGTTCAAGAGCAGACTTAATCAGATCAAACAGAAGAAAGAATCAGCAAATATAAAGACAAATGATTTCAAATTATCTAATCAGACAAGACAAGCAAAAAGAAAATGAATGAAAGAAAGTGAATAAAGACTGAGGAGTCATGGGACACCATTAAGAAAACCAATATATGCATTATGGGAATCCAAGAAGGAGAAAACAGAATGGCCAAAAACTTCCCAAATCTGGAAAAGAGAAACGAACACCCAAAACCATGAAGTCCAAAGACCTTCACATAGATTAAATATATTTTTTAAAAATCTTTGCTGAAACACATTACAATCAAATCCTCAAAAGTCAAGACAAACAATGTAAAAGAAACAAGAGAAAAGTAACTCATCACATACAGGGGAAGCGTCATAAGACTATCAGAAGACTTTTTGGCAGAAACCTTACAAACCAGATGGGAGTGGGATGATACATTTAAAATACTGAAAGAAAAAAAAACTGCCAACCAAGAATACAATACATGAAAAAACTGTCCTCCAAAAGAGGGAAGAGTTACAACTTTTACAGACAACTGAAAATTAAGGGAGTTTATCACCATTATACCTGCCTTACAAGAAATGCTAAAGAGAATGCCCATCAATGACAGATTGGGTGAAGAAAATATGGCACATATACACCATAGAATAATATGCAGCCATAAAAAAGAACAAGATCATGTCTTTTGCAGGAATATGGATGAAGCTACAGGCCATTATCCTTAGCAAACTAACACAGGAACAGAAAACCAAATACCACATATTCTCACTAATAAGTGGGAGCTAAATGGTAAGAACTCATGAACACAAAGATAGTAACAACAGACACTGGGACCTACTTGAGGGTGGAGGCTGAGAAGAGGGAGAGGAGTAGAAAAAATAACTATTGGGTTCTAGGCTTAGTACCTGAGTGATGAAATAATCTGTAAAACCAATCCCTGTGACATGTATTTACATATATAACAAATATATACCCCCAAACCTAAAATAAAAGTTAAGAAAAGAAAAAGGAAAAAAGCCATAGTACTATACAGGTTGGTAACTTATTAAAAATGATTCCTCATCTGGGAAAAAAAAAGAAAAGCTATAAAAAGAAAGGACATAAACAGCAGTATGAAAGCATATAAAAGTATAAAAATCACTGGTGAGGGTAATTATATAGATAAGTACAAAATACTGTAATACTCTAATCATGGTGTGTTCATTACTTTTAATACTAGTGTAAAGTTAAAAGATAAAAGTATTAAGAATAACATAAGTAAAAATATATGTTAATGAATATACAATATTAAAAGATATAAATAATGACATCAATAACATAAATTGTGAAGACAGAAGTAAAACTATAGAGCTTTTGTATGGGATTGAAGTTAAGTAGTTTTTGATTTAAAAGTGACTATTATATTTTATATAGGCCTTATGATAACTACAAATACATATAGAAGATACATAAAATAAATTAAAGAGAAAGAAAATCAGGTATGGAAGGAATTCGCCTCAATGTAATAAAGGCCATACATGATAAGCCCTCAGCTAACATGGTAAAAATGGAAAACTTTTCCACTAAGCTCAGGAATAAAAGGTAAGGATGCTAACTCTTGCCACTTCTATTCAATGTAGTATTAGAAATCATACCAAGAGCAATTCAGCAAGAAAAAGAAATAAAAGGCATCCAAATCAGAAAAGCATAAGTAAATTATCTGTTTGCAGATGACATAATCTTATATGTAGGAAACCCTAAATGTGCCATAAAAAAACTGTTCGAACTAATAAACATGTAGTAATGTTGCAGTATACAAAATCAACATAGAAAAGTCAGTTGCATTTCTATACACTAACAGTCAACTAGCTAAATAGGAAATTAAGGTAACAACCCTATTTACAATAGTACCCAAAAAATAAAACACTCAGGAATAAACTTAACCGAGGAGGTGAAATACTTGAACATTGAAAATTACAAATATTGATGAAAGAAATTAAAGAAAACACAAATAGATATCCTGTGTTCATGAATTAGGAAACAGTATTATTAAAATGTCCATGCCACCCAAAGTGGCCTACAATAAAATTCCAATCAAAATCCCAATCGCATTTTTTTACAGAAATAGAAAACACAATCTTAAAATGTATAGGAAATTATGAAAGACTCTAAGTAGCCAAAACAATCTTGAGAAAGAAGAACAAAGCTGGAGACATCACACTTTCTGATTTCAAAATATATTACAAATCTACAGTAATCAAAACAGTATGGCACTGACATAAAGACAGACATATAGACCAACAGAACAGAATAGAGAACACAAAAATAAACCAAAGAATAAACAGTCAACTATTCTTATACCATAGTACTGAGAATGCACAATAAGAAAAGCATAGTCTCAACAAATAGTGTTGGGAAAAATAGATACAAACATGCAAGATAATGAAATTATACCCTTTATTTCAGAAACACAAAAAATTCAACTCAAAATGAATTAAATATTTAAATGTAAGACAACAAACTGTAAAATTCATAGACAAAAACACAGGAGACATAAGAGAAAAGCTTCATAACATTTGCCTTGGCAATTATTTCTTGAATATAACACCAAGAGCACAAGCAACGAAAACAAAAATAGACAAGTAGGACTACATCAAACTACAAAGCTTCTGGAAAGCAAACAATCAACAAAGCAAAATAACATTCTATGGAAAGAGAGAGCACAACAACAAAAACAAAAATAGACAAGTGGGACTACATCAAACTAAAAAGCTTCTGCAAAGCAATCAACAAAGCAAAATAACATTCTACGGAAAGGAAGAAAATATTTGCAAATCATATACCTGATAAGGGGATAATATCCAAAACACATAAAGAACCCCTACAACTCACTAATGAAAATAAATAAATAACCCAATTGATAAATGGGCAAAGAACTTGAAGAGACATTCCTTCAAAGAAGATATACAAATGGTTAACAGGTATATGAAAAGATTTTCAACATCACTAATCATCAGGGAAATATAAATCCAAGCCTCAATGAGATATCACCTCACACCTGTTACAATGGCTATTATCAAAAATACAAAAGATAACAAGTGTTGGCAGAGATGCAGAGAAATTAGAACTCTTGCACACTTTTGGTGGGAATACAAAATGATGCAGCTTTCTATGGGAAATAGTATAGAGGTTCCTCAAAAAAGATTGAAAGTAGAATTACCATACAATCCAGCAATCCCACTACTGGGTATGTATCCAAGGGAAATGAAATCAGTATGTAGAGGAGACATCTGCACCCACATGTTTATTGTAGCATTACTCACAATAGCCAATATATGAAAACAACCTAAGTATCCACTGACAAATGAATATATAAAGAAAATGTGACATATATGTGCAATGGAATATTACTCAGTCTTTAAAAATAAAAAAAAATTCTGACATACGAGACAACATGGATGAACCTGGAGGACATTCTATTGAATAAGATAAACCAATCACAGAAGAACAAATAATGCATGATTCTACTTATATGAAATACCTAAAATAGTCTAACTCATGCATAAAGGGAATAGAATGGTGGGTGCCCAGGAGACAGGTGGAGGGGAAATGGATAGTTACTGGTCGATGGGTGTAAAGTTTCAGTTAAGTGAGCTGAATAAGTTCTAGATTTCTGCTATACAATTTTTGCCCATAGTTGACTCTATTATACAGTCACTTTTGTGCCTAAAGTTAATTATATTGTACAGTCACTTAAATTTTGAGGCAGGTAGATCTCACATTTACCACAATAAAATAAAATCAACAGCAACAAAAATAAACTAAAAAAATAATAAATTACAAGCAGAGAAAATTATTTGGAACATATATCAAAGGGAAAGAATTAATATTCTTGATATTTAAAGAGTGTTTAAAATAGAGAAATAAAGCCCAACAACCAAAACAAGCTAGGTATATAGAAATAGTTTACTGCTAAAGAAATGAAAATGAATTTTAAACATTTTAAAATATCATCAATCTCCGTCTTTATAAGAGGAATGCAAGTTAATTCAAACGGACTGTCAGATGTCTCACAATACAGTTATCCCTCAGTATCCCCAAAAGATTGGTTCCAAGACTGCCCACAGACATCAAAATCTGTGCATACTCAAGCCCTGAAGTATGTCCTGTGGAACCTTCCTATATGAAAAGTTGGCCATCTGTATCCATGAATTTCACATCCCACAAATTCTGTTTCTTTTCTATGTTTCCTTGTGGATATGGAACCCATGGATACCTCCAACTATATTTATTGAAAAACATCCATGTATAAATGAATCCTCACTGTTCCAACCCATCTTGTTTGAAGGTCAACTTTATACTCTTTTTTGTTAAGACTGTGAGGAAACAAGTATTCTCATATATTGCTGATGAGAATGCAAACTGTACAATCCCTATAAAAGATAATTTGGCAATATGTTGCAAAATTATATATATATTTATCTTTTGACCTAACCATCCTACTGCTAGGACTCTATCCCAAAAATACACTGATAAAAGCCATATGCACAAGTCTATTTGCTGTAGTGCTACTTGAATTAACAAAAGACTGGACACAACTCAAATGTTCATCACCAAGTGGTTAATTGAAAAACTAGAGTACATCTACGCTATGGACTCCTGTGTCATTTTAAGAAGCAGGAGAAATATTTCTATATAGTACGGTGAAGTTATATCCATAGATAAATTAAGTGAAAATGACTAGAGAAAATAGTACATAGTAGCCTATCACTGATCCAAGAAAGAGAGGCAATACAAATATATAGTATTTATACAGATTTGCAGGTTCTAAAAATTGAAAGATAAGCCATAAAAATTTTAAACAATTACCTGTAAAGGGTGAGAGTGAAGAGGGTAGAGGAGCCAGAAATAGCATAACCACACAGAGACTCCTTATTACAAGTAACTATAAAATATAGTAATTTGATGATACATTTTAAGTCCTTTTCAGTAATCATATTGTAGTTTGGCATCAATTATCTGATATTATTGTGTATACACTGTGAGGTAAAGCAAATGAGTACTTATCTTACTGCCACCAAGAACCAAGATTTTCAGCAAGGCTGAAAGGAGATTAAATGTAAGATAAGTTAAAACACCTTAATCCTGATTTTAAGTATGAATAAGAATTTATGGTTTATTTTATCTTTTAAAAATAGGTATCTATTTTAAAGCTCTATCTAGACTGGAAATAATGACCAACTCAGTAACAGTGAACACTCCTTGTGCAGGGGTCTGTCCTGCAGACCCTGACCCAATGACAGATGAATAACATACACTGACACAGATATTATGCTTGTCAGTCCGGCTGAGGGTCTGGGCCACTTACAGACTCCAAGGAGAGTGCTGTAAAGAGTTGTAGCCACAGCCCTGACTCGCTGGCCCTGCTGGCATTTATTCAGCACACATTAAATGACAAAGGCTTTGAGTAAACACCACTAGAGGGTAATTGACTTGGTTGCCAACCCGAGAAGAGAGCAATTATGCACCTGCAGTTGGTTAAAGCTTGGTCTTAGGACCACAGGAGTAAACAAGCTATTTAAACTCCTCTACATTCCTATGTGTCTACTCTAAGTTACTAAGTTACTTACTCAAGGTAAGGATTAGGCTGCCTTCAGCCAAATCTATTACTGGAGCTTATGCAAACCCCTCTGGCCTTTCAGAAGGTTTGCTACTATTTCTTATAACTATCATTAAAATTTTTCCTACCATCCTTGCACTTAGACTATGGTCTCTTACCACCATATCCCACTAAAGTAAGTCAGAGCTTTTTGAAAAAATGATTGATTACAGATCTGGCACAGGAAATGCACGAGATGAATATAGAGCATCTTTTCATTTCAGAAGCTAGGAATCTATCAAAGAGTACTGGGATTATGTCAAAAATTCCCAGAAACCAACATGCATAAACTCAGCTAAATACCTGAACAAGATGTTAAAATACATAAACCATATTTCAACCCATGTGTTCATAATGATGCCTCCACAGCCTACTCTCACTGCCCCTCCAAAAATGGTCACCTTTGCAAGAATCTAGGGATCCACCATTATTTTGAAAACTGGTATATAAAGAGAAAAAAATAAAAATTTTTGTTGCCTTTTTTATATGGCTCCTATCTCAAAGGATGATAGGTGATGAGGGAAAGTTCTTTAGAGAAATTCTGCAGCTAATAATGAAAAGAAGAAATGATAGAACTAGAATATCACCATTTTGCCACCCATAATGAATTAATGGACCTAGACAATGAACATCAAAGGTTGATAAATCACAGAAAAACATGCCAAGACATCATGTACCTCCTAGGAAGTGCATAACACCATGTAGAAAGTAATCTCGCCAAAAATCTCTCTATATCTGAATTTAGATTTACAGTAGTTCCCCCTTTTCCACAGGGAATATGTTTCGAGACCTCCAGTGAATGCCTGAAACCATGATTGTATCAAACCCTATATATGCTGTCTTTTTCCATACATACATATCTATGATGGTGTTTAATTTATAAATTAGGCATAGTAAGAGATTAACAATAACTAATAATAATAGAACAATTATAACAATATACCATAAGTTATGTGAATGTGTTCATTTCTTTCCCTCTCTCAAAATACCTTATTATACTCTACTGACCTACATTCTCTCTGCAACTGACCGCAAGTAATTGAAACTGAGGAAATCCAAAGCTTAGATAAGTGGGGATTATAGATTTAGTAGAAATAAAAAGAGAGATGTGTTAAACGGCAACATGGGGATGCAATCATCCAAGTCTTAATTATGGGGGCTTTAGCACAAACCATCAGTTGCTTCAACAGAAAAACTGCAATGAGAAAAAAGGAAGAAAAATAAAGCAGATCCTATGGACTAAAAGGATTTAAGTAACATGATTAAACAATAACAATATATAACCTTATGTTGATCCTCTTCAAGCAAACAAAGCATTAAAAATATATAAGAAAATTAAAATGTGAATATGGACTGGATGTTTGATAGTATCAAAGATATTTCTTATTTTTAGGTGTAAAAATTGTGATTGTGTTTTTTATAAAGGATATTTAGCTTTTATAGATATATAATTAAATATTTACAGATATGATACCTGAGATTTGCTTTGAAATTTTTCTAAGTAAAAGGATGGGGTTCTAGAGGGTCTGGATATAAATGAGACAGAACTGACCATATGTTGATAATTGTGGAACATAAGAGATACCCACATACACACACACACACACACACACACCCCTATGCACACAGAGATAAATTCATTTTTATTATTCCTTTTTCTTTTATATATATTTTTAAAGGTCTATATAAAATCAAGCTTAGGACCAGGTCTTAACTTCCAGCCAAGATCTGATCTTTCCACTAGATCATACTGCAGCAGCCACTCATTGCCATCTCCAAAACCCTTTGTATGTAGTGAAACAGAAGCCTATATAAATTTATACTCTAAACGGGGGAGAAAACACTGCTTCTCTTTCACAAAATATCCAGCATGGTGCCTAAGGAAAAAAAAATCACATTCCCAAGAAAGTTTCATTTGTTCAGAGGGACCAAAACCAGATCACCAAATGAATCTCAGAATATAAATTGTAACATTTGAAATAAACATGGTGTTAGATAACATGAAGGAAAACAAACTAAACTCTGTTATTAGATAAACCTACAGACAGAACCTGGATGGGGATCTGATTATAGCCATCTACTTAGAAACATTAAAGAATATTCCACCCCCACCATATGTGCTCCAAGAAACCATATGTAAAGCAATGTCATTCTTTAATGATGGAAATAAATCTAGTAACTGAAGACAATGCTTAGAAGTACAAAATGTGATATTAGCAATAAAAGAGCTCCCTAAGCTCACGGGTGACACTTCAGAGGAAGCACTTGGTGGGTGAGTTATAGCTACAGCCCAGGCTTTGCTTTCCAGGAGATGTCCTTTAAAGTTTCCATGCTGAGCTTTCTGCCCAGAGTCTAGAACATGTTATTCCATCTCAGACCTTCAAGGGTCCACAGCAGCCTAGAGAAAACTGTTCTGAAATTAGGTAATATTTCAGATCTAATAGTTATTTTGGCTTACTATAAATCCACTAGACGAGAGAAGTCACAAAAGAAATGTGGCTGGCCAGGCATCTCCTCTCCAAGGCTATGGATTCACATTTCAGTAAAATCTCTTCAACTAACTTATAAATTTAGTTCTATCATTAGTAATAATAACATCCAACATGTATCCCTCAAAACAATGGCTCTTTGCAAATACTAATTCATTTAATTATTTTAAATAAAGGTCCACTTAGGAATTTTGTGAAAACTTCCAGCTACACTTAAATCCAGACCTTACTATTTGGATTATATTAGATCCAGCACTTAGGATCTTACTACAGATTATATTATATCACTCAATTAGCTCAACTTTCTCTCACCTCTCTTGTGTTCACTACCTATTTTTTATTTAAAATATTCTATTCCATCTACAGGTAAATTGCAAGAGATAAGAGATGGAGACTGGGGAAGAAACATTTTACATTTTGTACTTAACTGTGTTTATTAATTGCACAAAGATTTTTTGACATTCTAAGTTTCTGATATCTTTAAAGGCAGAGAAGTTCAATAACACATTGTAGCCCTTCCTCCTCTCCTTTCTTTTCTGTCTTTTCTGCTCCTAACACCACAATATCTATAAGTGGTTGAGTAAGCTTTATTACTAAGTCAACTATAATATATTAACTCATCAGAATAGTATACATAGCATACAACCTTAAAAGATAATGTTGCAAACACCATGCTGTACCACAGGAAAAAGGCTGGATAAATTCAATGAAAGTATGAAACACAAAATAGTATATATATGGAAAGATGATTATCTAAATCTTCACTTTGCATGACAATGAGCCAATTATTCCTTGTCTTCTGAATGTATATGCATTGATTTATTAACAGAAAATATATACTGGTAATAAGCTTAATATACTATTCCAGATTCATGGCTAGTATCATTAAAATGAAGGACAGATTTCTTTAAGGGAAGAGAAGAAGGGCTCACACAATAAAACACAAATGCAGTTGTAAAAGTTTATAAGCAACTTGATAAGAGTATTGTCACGGGAATTAGGACATTATAGTGAGGACCTTTTTGAATTCATAAATAATGCCTTATTTGAAGATGTCAGTTCTCTCCTTAGTTTGATGGATGGTTAAAGCATAAAGTTGAGCTAATCCAGAATATCTACACTCCAAATATTTGACACTGAAGTTAATCTTGAACTCACTGTGAATCAATGCCTTTTAACTGCTTGGTTGAAATAAATCATTTTTATGACTGATGGCAGACTACACATTCCTCTGATGTCATCTTTCTCTTAAGACAAATTGGAAAATTTCATAAGTGGACAACATTACATGGTCCACCCTTCTAACTCTATCTACTCCTACATACAACCCCTCCCTCTGCCCATTAGAATTGTATTAACTGAACTTATTTTGAATTAAATGTACTGAAGCCATCAATCTATAATGAAAAATGGACTGTTTGCTTCCAGCAAGTATAATGTTCATGTGGCACTGTGCTTGAGGGCCAAATAAAGAGCTTGGTCTCCTTTCTCAGTATCGGATATTATGTTTTTCCTAAACAACTAGTTTGTTTGTGTTTTTTTTTAATCTTGTGGGCCCCTGGTATGGTCTGGATGTGTGTCCTATCAAAATTTCATGTCAAAATGGGATCCCTAATGTTGGAGGTAGGGGATAGTAGAAGTTGTTTGAGTCATGGGGGCAGATGCCTCAGGAATGGCTTGGTACACTCCTCACAGTAATGAGTGAGTTCTTGCTCTAAGTTCACGTGAAATCTGGTTGTTTAAAAGACCATGGCAATTCCCCCACCTTCCCTCTTACTTTCTCTCTCACCATGTGACATATCTGCTCCCCCTTTGCCTTCCTCCATGAGTGGAAGCTTCCTGAGGTCCTCACCAGAGCCAAATTCTGGTGCCATGCTTCCTGTAGAGCCTGCAGAACTGTGAGCCAAAATAAACCTCTTTTCTTTATAAATGATTCAGTCCCTAGTATTCCTTTATAGCAGTGCAAATGAATTAACACAGAAAATTGGTACTGAGCATACAGCATAGCTGTAAAGATACCTGGAAATGTGAAAGTGGCTTTGGAATTGAGTAACAGCAGAGATTAGAAGAGTTTGACAGGCTCAGAAAAAAACAGGAAGATGAGCAAAAGTTTGGAATTTCTTAAAGACCTGTTAAGGGGTTGTGACCAAAATACTGATTGAAATATGAATGGTGAAGGCCAGGTCGAGGGAGCCTTAGGTGGAAATGAGAAAGTTCCTGCGAACTGGAGTAAAAGTCATCCATATTACTCCCTAAGAAAGAGCTTTCTGCATTATGTTCATGCCCTGTGGATCTGTGGAATTTTCAACTTACAAGTGATGACTGAGGTTATTTGACAAAATGAAATTTCTAAGCAGAAAAGCATTCAAGATGTGGCCTGGCTGCTTCTACCAGCCTACAATCAGATATGGAAGCATAGAAATGACTCAAAGCTGAGACTTGTAATTAAAAGGGAAGCAGAGCATAAAAATTCAGAAAATTCGCAGCCTGACTGTGTGCTAGAAAAGGAAAGAGCATTTTCAGTAGAGGAATGCAAGTAATCTGTGGATAAATCACTTGCTAGAGAGATTAGCATGACAAAAAGAGAGCCAGATGCTAATAGCCAAGACAATGGGAAAAAGGCCTTGAAGGCATTGCAAAAATTTCTAAGGTGGCCCCTTTCATCACGGGCTCAGAGGCCTAGAAGGAAAAAGTTGTTTAGGGGGGCCAGCCCCAGAGCACTGCTGCCCTGCTCAACCTCAAGACACTACTCCCCATATCCTGGCTGCTGTAGCTCCAGCCTTGGCTCAAAGGAGCCCAGGTAGAGCTAGGGCCACTACTCCAGAGGGTGCAAGATATAAGCTCTGGCAGTTTCAATGTGATCTTAAGCCTGCAAGCATATGGAATGCAAGAGTGAAGGAGGTGGCAGCTTCCACCTAAATGGGGAAGCCTGGGTTGCCAGGCAGAAGCCTACTGAAGGGGTGGCGGTCCCACAGACAGACTCTAGCAGGGCAGTGCCAAGGAAAAATGTTGGATTAGAGCCCACACAGAGTACCCACCAGGGCACACTGCCTAGTAGAGCTCTGGGAAAGGGACCACCCTGTAGTCCTGAGAATGGCAGAGCCAGCAGCAGCTTGCACTCAGCCTAGATAAGCCACAGGCACTCAACTCTAACCTATGAGGGCAGCCATGGGGACTGCACCCTACAAAGCCACAGGGGTGGAGCTGCCCAAGGCCTTGGGAGCCCACCCCCCTTGCACCAGTCGGTGTACCAGGGATGTGAGACAAAGAGTCAAGGACTATGTTGGAGCTTTAAAGCTTAATGTCTGCTCTGCTAGGTTTCAGACTGGTATGGGGCCTATCGATCCATTCTTTCGGCTCATTTCTGCATTTTGGAATGAGAATGCTTACCTAATATCTGTACCACCATTGTATCTTAGAAGTAAATAGTTTGTTTTTTATTTTACAGGCTCATAGGTGGAAGGAAATTGCCTTGAGTCTCATATAAGACTTTGGACTGTTGAGTTAATGCTGGAACAAGTTAAGACTTCAAGGGATCATTGGGAAGGGATGATCGTATTTTGCAACATGAGAATGGCATGCTATTTGGGGGACCAGGGGCAGAATTATATGATTTGGATTTGTGTCTCCTCAAAATCTCATGTTGAAATGTGATCCCCAATGTTGGAGGTGAAGTCCAATGGGAAGTGTTTGGGTCATGGCGCAGATCCTTCATGAATGGCTTGGTACCCCCTTCACAATAATGAGTGAGTTCTCACTCTGAGCTTATGTGAGATCTGGTTGTTAAGAGTATGGCACTCTCCCCAACACTTATTTTCTTTCTCACCATGTGACACAACTGCTACTCTTTCACCTTCCACCATGAGTAGAAGCTTCTTGAGCCCTCACCAGAAGCAGATGCTTCCTATACAGCCTGCAGAACCATGAGCCAAAATAAACCTCTTTTCTCTATAAATTACCCAGCCAAAGTTATTTTTAAATAGCAGTGCAAAATGGACCAACAGAGCCCTGAATCTTAGCACATTTCCCCCATCTCTGGTGAAAACTGCATATGTGTTTGTGGCCTATAATTTGTTTCCCAACATCACTCTCTATCTACTACTTTCTTCACCTTATCTATTTTCTTCATCTTGTTTTTCCATTACTTCATATTTCCCACTTAGTTTTAATTATTTGTTTTGCCATATTATTTGAATAATATTATTTTAATCTCTTTAAGTTGCCTTTGAAATAAGGTAGCATATAATTAATTAAAATTTTTAAATTACTTAGAAATTCTCACTTATAAGGAATCTAATACGCAATCCCCATTCAGCAGACTAGAGCCCCTCATAGGCTCTAGTCTCATAGGCACAGAAAACGCCCAAGTAATGACAGGTATTGTTATCATTACATAATTCCACACTCTAGTATCATAGTAGTTTTCATAAACCAGATGAACACATGCGTGCACACAAGCATATGCAATTAAATAAATACGTAGTTAATACAAGAATCTTTACTACCACCTTCCTCATAGTGTTTCCAGTGTCTGAAACATTCCTAGAGAGTGTAAGCAATCTATAAACACTTTCTGAATAAATGAGTCAACAATGAATTTCCAATATCATTATACTTATGTTTGTGATGTAATGCTAAGGAGAAATTAGTGAAAATAACATGTATTTTTTAGACAGCTTGGGCACTATCCAAATGCTGATAACTCATAGATATTGACATGACATATCAGAGATAGTTTTTCTGAGATTTGCTTTTCTCATTAATGTTCCTAGTGTTGTTATAAGGATTAAATTAAGTAGTCTAACAGAACCTGGTCCACAGAAGTTCAATAAATATTAACCCCTTACTTTCCCTCTCTCTCCCTGACCTTGCATATTCCATAGCAGTATCACAGATTGTGTCTGGGGAGGGGGGAGGGGGGGTGTGCATGCACATGCAAGTAGAAAGCCTAATGCACTCAAAAGTCATTACCACCAGAGGACCATCTGTATTTCCTTCTACAACTTTCTTCACCAACCATAAATAATCTTTGTCTTTTTACCTTACTTCCCTTTCTTGCTATCTGACAAAACCTGGGGGATGGGGAAAGTAGACACAAAGTAAAAAGGAAGAAAAGAAGGAAAGGGGGAAGAAAGAGTGAGAGAAGAGAAAAGAGAACTTGGCTATCTCATTAGAAAAAAGAATGTGCATAATACCCAGCAGATATGAACTGAATATCCTTAAAGAGTATTACATAACGTTCAAAGGAATCCCACCATTCTTTCTTAGCAGTCACTGACTGGAAGATTACTGAACCTGAGTGATTAGCAACTTGTTAGATACACACTGTGCTTTTAGGCACATCCTATCGGAAAATAAGGCAGATGAATTCACTCAAGAGGAGTAACAGCTTTCAGAAATCACTGGCTCTGTGGCTAACAGAACAGAAAGCCTGACTGATCACAGCCATCTAATGTGCAGGAAGCTAAATAATACGACTACTAATCACTCCCAGATGGCTCTTGAACCCATGCAGTCATTCTTTTGTGTGTGGTGCACTTCATAATGAAGAAGACTTCACTCTGGAGGGTTTTGTCCACACAAAGCTTTTCATTCTGTAACCAACTCTGTTTTTGTCTCTTCATCCCAATCCCCTCCTCCACCTTATGGGGAATTAAAAAAGCAAGTACTGACCCCTAAGACCTATGTCCAAGGCAATCTTTCCTAGACATACTCCATTTGTCTCACTCTTCATCTTATCAAACAGCACCCTGTCCGTATTCTGGGGTCCCTGTACCTGACGGAGGCAGCACATTGTTGGGAAGAGTTTGCTTTAGCATTTGCAGGCATTGTGCTGGGATGAGGTATCAGATGACAGGCTTTCATCTGGATATGATTTATTTATTATATCAGTACTTTACATTAGAGAAAGTGCACCAGTGTGAAAATTGAAGGGGAAACATATTTTGGCTAAGGGATAACCTGGAAATTATTAAAGTCAAAAGCTTCTGGGTCAAAGGGTAGCAGCTTCATGTTATTAGAATAATATGTTAATATTTAAGTCCTATAACCTCTTTGGGCCTTTGAAACACCTGTGATGAAAATGGTTTTCACGCTGTTAAAATGGTAACAAATAGATTGAGGCTCATTGCTTTCGTTTTGAATCTATTCGTGTGACTAGATTTTATGAGCCAATAAAACATATCCTAACATAAGTATAAAAAGATTCAGTAAAATAACATCCTGCCAATTTTTTTTTGCAACTCTGCTTTCTCTCTTTTTACTGCTACTTCCACCTCAAACACCACCCTCTCCAACTCTTCCCCTTTCTCATCTTCTTTACTCAGCTTTCATTTGATACAGCTGTTGCTGGAGACTAAAGACAAGGACTGCCACTGGGATAAATTAGAAAATATGTCAGCTGCCCTATATTTTCTGTTATTAAATAAGATTGACACCACTGACTAGATTCTGCCCTTTGCCAAGCAATATTCCAAAAGATGTAAGTCACTCGTCAACAAACAATAAATTACCTATGTGCATTTATTTCACTTTAATTTTTAGCATCAGTATCCAAGCATGTATATGCACACACATGCACATACACATGCTTCTCATGATACAAATCTCTCTCATGTATCCTAAAAGTCATAATGCCAAGAAACCCTCTCAAGACAGGCCAAAGGGCCTCTTTCACCTGTAATTAATGAAATTATCCAAATTGACATTCTGAGAGGTGAGATACATCAGATTACAATAATTTTCCTTTATTATTTTAAATGTAGATGTCAAATCTCTGGAATCCTCTTATATATACACACAAAGTAGAGCAGGACTGCCATAGAAAATGCCTAGAGTTGAAAGAAAAATGAAATGGTTCAGCTAGCTTCAAACTGGAAATTATAAAAAATTCCAGAATTCCAAAAATGTAAAAAGAAATTAAATAAAAATCTAAGTTAAATGTATCCTTGCCCTCAATAAGTCAATCAATTAATATTTAAAGAAGCATGTTACTAAATGAACTGTGTCCCCTCAAAATTCACATATTGAAGCCCTAACCTCCAATGTAAATATATTTGGAGAGAGGGCTTGTAAGGAGGTAATTAAGGTTAAATAAGGTTCAAAGGATGGGGTCCTACTCTGATAGATTCGGTGTCTTTATACCAGGAGGAAGACACATCAGAGATCATTCTCTCTCTCCCCACACATACATAAAGGAAAACTCATGTAAGGACACAGCAAGCAGGTGGCCATCTGCAAGCCAGGAAGAGAGGCCCACCAGAAACCAACTCTGATGGCACCTTGAAACCAAATCTGATAGCACCTTGATCTTGAACTTCCAGGCTTCCAGAACTGTTAGAAAATGAATTGCTATTGTTTAAGTCACCGAGTCTATGGCATTTTCTTATGGCAGTCCTAGCAGACTAATACAAACCAGAAATCTTTTTTTCTTCCAAAACATGTTATAATGATAGAGGTCAAAAAGACTCTGAAATCAATGAGACCTAGTTGTAATAAATACTCACTTAGGGCATCCTGAAAGACCACCATTAGGAACAAATGCTATCTATATATTGTCTCTGAAACAAGTCAAATCAACAGAGATGCACATTTAGACATCATTGTTTGAGTTCCTATAGAGTTATGACATCAATTTGAACTGGGGGATATTGTAGGAAATCACCGAGTGAAAATTGGTTAACATATTTATAGCACACCTTCAAGACTATAACCCTCTACACATCATTATGATATCTTAAGGGATAACATTATTTCATATCTCAGTGACAAAATTGTTTGCTTCACCTAATCTTCTATTTTCATTTTTACACTGACTGTGACTCCCATAAAGATCATGTTACTCTTTGTACTTAGGTTATCAGGAAGCTTAGAGCCAAACTTGATATCTATTTCCAGTAATTACATAGATTCTCAAAGTGTGTTTTATATGAACCAATTTTCCTTATGTATTACTCTTCCATTCTTGGTTTCCCTTTGTATAGATTTCCTCAAATATTTATTTGTGTTTTACGCATTCCACAGGCCATCTCAAATTCTATTTGAAATTATGGGGGAAATGCATGCACAAATAAGTAAATATCATCTTATCCATCCCTATTACTCTAAGTTGGGAAGCTGAGCTCTAGAATACTTTAGTGATGGGCTCAAGGTTATGCAGTCAGAGTAGGGCACAGGCAAGATCAGAAACTCAGTTTCCTCTCACTCAGTGTTCCTTTTCCTCTACCATAAAATTACCTCCCTGTGCAATGAAGGAGGAAGAAAATTCACTCAAAAGAAAAAGCATTCCTTTGGTACATATAGCTCAGTGTTTCTCAACAGAGGCAAGATAAGCCTCATTTGCTTTGTCAAATTGTTCCCTTCTGGAAGAATGTTAGGCACTCTTGGTCCCTGCCCACTAACTGCTGGTTGAGCTCCCAGTCATTGTATTAACAACAACAAAAAAAAGCCCCTTATATTTTTACCTTTCACAGTGCCCAATCCCATTTGATTTTTGCTTTTTGTTTTTTGTTTGTTCTGATTGTTGTTTCAAAAGAGAAACAAAGGAAGTAGGAAATACTTCCTTGCACTGGTCAAAAATTGGGAAAGTAAGGGTCAGACCAGGGTGCAAAATATGTAAATTTAACAGCTGACATCAAAATTTATCTTAGGAAGGTGTGGTAAAGTGTTTACAAAAATGACCACAATAATTTCCCTCCCTGCCCTATGCACTTGGGTTGTTGCCTCCCACACTAGCTTTAGCCATGGCCATGTGAATAGTTTGAGCCAATGAGACATTAGCAAATGTGACACAAACAGAGGATTGAAAAATCACTTATAAATTGTGGCTGTTTAATACTCTGAGATCATCACGTGAAGAAGCTCAGGCTAGCCACCTGTAGGATAAGACACTGCATAGAGCATATTCAGGCAGTCTAGTTGAGCACCTCTTTCCCCACAAAACCAACAATTCTGCCTATTCTTGACTCTTGAGTAAGACTATACCAGACCAGTTCATTCAACTACATGCTAATCCCCATTGACCGCAGACTCATGAAAGAGCCCAGTAGAGCTCAGCCAGGCCAGCCCAGACTTAGAAAAATCCACGTAACCCAGGGAATAATTAATGAAATTAAAAGGTTTGTTGTTTTAAGCCATTCAATTTTGGGGTGATTTGTTATGCAGCAAAAAACTAATCATACAGAAAGAAGTTGTCTTTGTTGAGGAAAATAACTTGAATATCTGTAAGTCTGGGGAAAAATCCACAAATTAAACTGCTTTGGTAGAAGCGGGAGGTCAGAGATTATCATGAGATCATAAACCTCTCTCTGTCCCTACAACAATTACAGAAATCTTGGGAAAAGGGAAATGGAAGGTAAATAGAGATTTAAGCCAATGATATCTAGTTCTTTAGAAGAAGCTATTCTCCAGCTGACATCTTACAGAGAGACAGACATAAATTTAGATATAAATATAGATAGATATAGATATAGATAGATATGGTATCTTTGTTTAAGCTGCTATAACAAAATACTACACACTAGGTAATTTATAAACAATAGAAATTTCTTTGTTACAGTTTGGTGGCTGGAAAGTTTAACATTGAAGCATCTGCTTGTGAGGGGCCAGTCTCTCTGCTTCCAAGATGATGCCTTGTTGCTGCATCCTCCAGAGGATACAGATACTGTTTCCTCACATTGACAAACATACAAGGGCAAAAAAGGGGTAAACTCCCTTTGTCAGCCCCTTTAAGAAGGCACCTAATCCCATTCACAAGGGGAGAACCCTCATGACTCAATCACCTATTAATGCCACCACAATGAAGATTAAGTTTTAATATGAATTTTGGAGGAAACACACATTCATTTGGATATGGAGGTGAAGATGGAGATGGAGATGAAGACAGAGATATGAAGATATCTGCAAGTAATTTGCCATAATTATCAACATGAAATGGTAGAAAAGCTCACACAAGTGTCTGTAGACAAATCAACTCTCAGCAAACTTATTAGTCAAAATCAGTTTTTTATATTATCTTATAAAGGCTAATTTATTGACGTTAATCTTTACACCAACTTGAGTGAGGCTTGTGTCCAATGCCATTTTGCTGCTTTAAGAACTCACTTTCAAACTAACACGTGGACCATGTTTGTGAGACTAGTTCCTGGTGTGACTGTCAACCAAATACCTACTTCAACACCTATGACATCCCTTTTTTTGTTTGCCTCCTCTCTAGTATTTCCCAACAAATTAATCAGTCAGCACTGTTACTCTTCCTTGTCACCCTGACACTAACTAGCATCTTACCCTCAGCCCACAATGGGACCCCCCTCCTTTATTACAGTGCTGAACTGCTCTCCAAGACAGCTCTACTTAGCAACAAGCTAGACCCTATGGGTCTATTCCTGGGCCATTGCTAAGGCAATAGAATATATATTGGCCCCTACTACAAATTCCAAAACCTAATATTCAATTAGGTTTCCGATACAATTAGGCTTCCGATACATTTAGCCTCTTATTTACAGGCAGTAAAGAAATTATCAATTATCAATCAATTTTAAATATTTAAAATATTAGAATTGACAATATGAACATAGTCCAAAATGCTATACTATTCTCCAAGCAAGAAGCCAAGTTTATTTTCATCTGTGGTATGTTCATAAATGCTGACAGCTGTATATGTAGTCTGTGGCAGACTGTCTTTTCCAGAGATGGCTGCAACAGTATCTCCTGTCCCAAATGCTTTTCTAAAACTTTGCCACTCCCCATCAAAACACAGAATCTAATTTTCCTACCTTTGAATCTTGGAGAATTTATGAGTTACTTGCAACCAACAAAATGTGGTGAAAGTGATGCTTCATGATTTCCGAGATGAGGTGCGTAAAAGCATTGCAACTTCCATCTCGCTTCCTAGATGGAAGCCCTGAGCCCTGAGCCCTGAGCCACTATGCTGGCAGTCCAACTATCCTGAGGCTGCTGCTGTGAGGAAGCCCAAAGCAGCCTTTACAAAGAAACTTCACGGAGAAGACTCCTGAAGCTGATTTAGAGAAACACCATTGTCCCTGATCAAACATGCTTTCAACCAGAATCTGTCTTGCCAGAGACAAGATCCAGTCCCCAGAAGGGGAATATCAAAAGCTAGGCAGATTCATACTAGAGTATAAACTGAAGAGCAAATACCACACTGAGACAAAAGAACAAGTATGCCAACCAGGTACCTATCTGGTGCCCACAGATCACCCTCTTTAGATAAAATACCTAGCTTTAGGCATCAGGAGTAATTCTAGGTTCTAACTATTAGAGATGAAAGATCTCATAACAGTGTTGTTGTATTCTGGTCCAGATTGCTTCAGGCTTTTAGTTGTATTGAATTTTTAAGTTGAAGGTCTTCAGATGCTGTTGTTGAGCACAAACAATAAGAGTGTGAGTGACAGTGAAAGAGCATGAAGTAAAAGGAAAAGCAGAAAAGGGTGGCATAAGTCAAAAGCAACAGAGTCTCACTGGTCAAGCCCAAAGGGATGGTACGTAGTTCAACTAAGGAACATTCTAGGCAAGAAGAGCATGTAAAATATACAAATGGATGTTAAAACAATACGGAGAGACCCCGAGTGGAAAAGCAGAGGCATGCTCAAAAATAAGGGGAGGTGAGGCTGGCCAAGTATTACAGGAATGAGTGGCCATCGCATGAAGGTCTTTCGATGTCAACTGAGGGGGTTAGATTTCATCCAATGATCAGAGAGTTATAAGGAATTCTCCCAGATGCTGAGAAGGGGGAGAATAAGCAGGCAGTATTCTAGCCACCCTTCCTCTGTTTGTACTGGGACAAAAATAATTTCACTATTTTACAATTGCTTTTCTAAGTAATCTTTCATTTGAAAGTTATCTTTTAAAACAATGGAAAAATGCCTGTAATAGACGAAGACTTTCATTGTACACTCTTGATGAGGAAAACAATGTGATAAAAACCATGTTTGAGGATTATTCCACTGCTTTGTTCAGAGTGTAAATAAGAAACTAAATAGGAGGAATTGAAGAACATGAGAAAACAAAAGGAAAAGAGAAAAAAACATCTAAAATGAAGAATCACTTGATTTAAAAAGTTGAGAAATAGAGAAGCCCAAACCCTACTTCCTTTACCCTACTTTGTTATCCACTGTGACCTTCTACCTTCCCAAGCTTTTTGGTCTCTATTTGGTCATTTAATCCAGTCGTTGATTCTCCTTTGCTCTGTCTCTTTCTGTGCCTGCTGTGCAATCTTTTATACTTCAGGTCCCTGCACTCATACCATGATCACAGGGCTGCCTTTGACTGGCACAATAATTCTGTGTTCTTCTCACTTTGCTTTACATTACACATTTAGGTCTTGCTTGTCCAATGTAATAACTTGTCCTAAAAATATTTTATTTTTGCTGCTTACCCTTCTCAAAGTTCTTTACAGACATTACCTCATCCATTTCTCTTGAAATTAGGTGCTCCGATGACAGAGTGGACCCAAAAGCTACTTGTGTGGATTATTGGGTATATATGTGCCTGGGACCTCAAAGGTGTCAATCCTGCCTATTTGGGATGAAAGATGGATGTCCTCAGCAATCAATAAGTGCCAAAAGCTCTCTCATTCAAAGAGAGGAAAAATGTTCCAACACCAGCATAAAAAAAAGGCTTGCATTAAAAAAAAAACCTTGCTATCCACCAAAGAAAGAAAGAAAACATACAAAAATGACATGTTACCATGTCTCCATTAAATTCCAAATTTTTACTTCTCACAAAACTTAAGTAGACAATTTTATATCTGAGGGCATTATTGGGTTCTCACGTACTCCTAAAAAATAGAGTCAATCTGCTCTTACTCAAAAGTCTGTAAGATCCTTTTGTACATACACACACACACATACACACACACACACACACACACAAATTTCACCATCCCACACACCAATTTGTCTAATCTTCTATGTAATGAATAAAACAGACATTCTGGAGAGAAGACTCTAATTGTGCAATTGGAACTGCCTAGCCCAGGCCAATATGAGAAAGTAAGACCAGCAGAGATAAAGGAAGCTCTGAGTATCTCTCCTTCTTCCACACTCCTCACTCCACGGTTCCACTATTAGTGTTGTCCCATTTAGAGTTCTAGCCACTGTAATTTTAGGACCTTAGAAATGTCTGAACTCATAACATGGGAAAATATTAACATTTTATTAACTTAGTAGAAGACTCCAGGAGAAATAGATTTTTTTCCTCTGCTGAACATATGTTTAAAAGATTATAGGAAAGAATTTTTAACTCGAGTCTTCAGTTCCAATAAAGAATGACTCACTTGTATATTTTCATAAGGCATACAGATTCTTTCACTTAAACTACATTTAGTCTCTAACTCTTTGTTATGTACCTATCCCTAAGTAGGTATATGTAAATAATTCATACTGCAACCCAAAGTAAAAATTAGATATTTACTAAAAATAAAAGGATCCAGAAAATTAAAATATTATTATATTAAGAAAAAAGAAGTCCACTGAAAGTGATGTCTGGCCCTGGGACCCCAGTAAGGACTAAAAGACCTTTCACAGTCTTTTGATGGGAGTTGAATATCCAAAAAGACTGTGGCTTTTATTCAGGCTAACACTTAAACATAGAAGTTCACCGTAACACGTCAGGGCTCACATCACATTCTTCCAAACACAAGCTTTTACTCTTTTTGTTAAAAATCAGTTCTTTATCTCTGACAAAACAAAACTGCTGACTAACTGTACTTTAAGGAACACTTACTTCTTATCTCCATGCATAGGAAAAAAACATCTCTAAGGAGTGAATCTTACTGAATAACCCCATGCCATGGACTAGTTTAAACTGCTGATGGTTTCCTAAACTTTTTCCAAGAGAAACAACAGCAACAATCATGATAGTAATACCACAAGGATCCTGTTAAAAACTGCAACTCTCCATTCTTCATTTCCCCACCCAGAGAACACCTGCTATAGGTACATCAGGCACACACATGTAGATCTTAGAAATTTCTCTGACTACATAATTCTTTTTTATTTAAATGTCTTTAAATCCTCACAGCTAAACTTTAATATAAGAACTATGAACAACAGGTGATCATTTTGACTAATGTAACAATATTAACGTAAACTTTCCACCTAGACATAACAATCACCATATTTTATTTAAATATCATGCCAAAGGTTAAGAATAAAGAAGTTGGTGAGAAATTGTACCATTTCTTTTTAAAAGCATCCACTATTCTCCCTTTTGTGCTATAGCATTCTATTTGATAGATACTAGCACCCTACTGATGTACTCATCTACTTGTAAATTAAAGGGAAAATATACATTGCAATGCCCACAAAGTGAGAAAAAAACAATGACAACCATAAAATATCCTGGCACTGAGAATGAATCACTTCATTAGACCACTGTAGCATATTTCTATTGTGCCTTTAACTTACTCAAGACTTTGTAGACTCTTATCAGGGTTCTCAGCTTAACTAATCATCATTCAAGGATCCTCAATAGAGGAAGTACCTATGAAGCATATGATCAGCTACTTCCTCTCCATAGTTCTTCCTTGTAAATATGAAAACTGGGATAGTAGGTAAAGATATCTCAGGTTGGTGGGATGTTCCAGTCAGATGCTTGCAAATATTATTCAAGCATCCCAGATTTAAGCCACCCACAAAAACTGATGGAAGAATAGTCCATTTTCATTAACTTAAAAATACATAGAAAGATTATATTCATGGTATATGCTAACCTTTAAAGGCTCACAAGGATTCCTCTCTTCAATCCCCAAAGTTGAAGAAAAAGTAGAGTATTTCAAGGATGTGAAGTAAAGGGTGGAGATTTTAGGTAGAGGAGGAAACCAATTATAAATAGAACTGATCTGGGAGAAAGATTTTCTTCACCCTGAACCCTTCTCTTACCTCTTTTCTGAAGATCTCACTTGGCTCACTCTATCTCAGGCAGCTTGTATTGTGAATCATGCCTAGGGAAGACTCCCACTTAGAAGGATGTCCTTGAGTGACCAACCAGAAACAGAACAGAGCCTAGGAGGGGAGAGAAGTCTAGTAGTCTGCTTATGGCTCCCCTAGTCCAAGCTTTAAGCTAATAGGTCAGAAGGCATCTTGGGATGTATTCAATGGCGCAGTCCATTTCACCAAGCAGTGATTTAGCCCATATCCCTCTTTGGTAATCATCTGTTTATTGTTCTGAAATGAACTTTATACAGCAGATATAAATACAGTTACAGATGTCATTAGAGATATTGCTGTGGGTATATCAGTAATTTTTTCTGTTTATTTGCCTGATCAATTGGCATTCTCCTTTCCCTCTACAAAAGATAGTGACCAATGCTCACAACTAAATGAGGTCTTAGGGATACTATGCCTTCCTCTAGGAAGCCTGAACACTTCTTTTCTCACTTCTTAAGTCATATACATACAAAAGTTTAATCTGTTTGTTCTCTAACCTATACTTTTGTGCAATGAATTTTAATAAATATAATCTAAAATTTAAAATGAGTGAAAATGGAAAGGAAGTTGTTTTAATAAAAATTGGGTTGACTGGGAGGGTAGAGGTAGAAGTATCACTTGAGGCCAGGGGTTTAAGACCAGCCTGGGCAACATAGCCCAGACCAACATAGCAAGACCCCATCTCCAAGAGAAAAAAATGGGTTGAATGACTTAAAGAGTCTAAATAAAGATGAATAATTTTCAAACACTATTGAGTTAAACTGGTAAAAAAAAAAACATAAAATATTGCTGAAAAATAATAAAAATCTAGGGAATCCTGTATCAGATTGTTTCATAGTGTATACCTTACCTTAACAACACAAAACTGTAATTTCAAGATCATGTTTTATTGATATTTCTTATGAGTGGAAAATAAAATGGAACTCTATTCAGAAGGCTTTTATATGCAAAGAAAAGGTTTTATCCCTACATAAAAGATCTGCATAAAAATAAGTTAAAATAAAATATTTAAAATATATATGCATTAAACATTTTATCATTTTCCACTTTGATTTTTTTAATAAACTACTTCAGAAAAGAAGGCTTTACCATATTTTTATATCTACACATTTATGTATATATTTATAGATATATCTATGGGACTTAATTGAGGTAACGATGGCACAGGAAACAGTCAAAACCTGATTGGCCTTTAGCAACATGTAACATACAGGGAGATGTGTTAATCAGATCCCTCTTCAAGAAATAACCTGTGCCCAGAAACAAGGACTATTGTTGGCTAAACAAACACTAGAAGATAGAAGTTAGTTATTTAGGGTCTGCCTCAACTTTAGAGCCAAGGTCACATTCTTCTCAAGGTGGCCCCTAGCTAACGACTGAATGAGGTGGTGATACAAAAGTCTAGGCATTTAGGCCTAATGTGGAACTATTCCACGTTATGATGATTTTTATGACAGAGCTGCCCAACAGGCAGGCAGAAACTTTAATAGGTCTATATCTTAGTCTGATGACTCATCCTATACAATCCTGCTGTCGTCCCATTTCTTTCACAGGTGCTAGACCCAAACCTTTTGCACTCCTAACTCCATTTTAGAGTATACTTCCTGGAAAACCAAACAGATACACCAAATAATGGCATAACTAACAGACAGAATATTCCACACATGTATATATTGGCTTAATTTGTGTCAGGCATTCACCACTTACTGAACCCATCACTGGAAAAAGGCAATACTGTGTCAGTGAGCCTGTGACAATAAAGGAAAAACATAACTGACTTCCCACAAAAGCAGAGTTTGAGTCTAGAAAATATGCCTTGGATGCCTACCTCAATGGATTGCCTGGGGTCGAGCGCTAATATCCAAACTATGTGAAATATTGTATATACCATGTCCTGCCAGATGATTTTCAGGAAACCAGCCAAATTTTCTATCCAAGTACAAAAGATCAGTTTCATATACTCCATGAGAATGATCTGCAATCATTTCTTTCAAATTGAGTAGAAAAATGCTGGTAGTTTTAGTTGAACAAGATGAGATCCTGATCAATATTTAACACCACGAGTTTGGCCAAACTGTGCCAGCCAATCTGATACACATTTAAAACATTGTGTTACATAAATGGCATTTGGTAGGTGCTCCAAAGTACTTTTCCCCTTTCCTTGTCAATTCTGAATATTAATGATTCAATATAAGTTTAAATATTTGCATCACGACCCCCAGAAGAGAACGAAATAAGACCCAACCATGGGAAAAAGGGTGCTTAGACTCTGCCAAGGATTAAGTCAGACATGGTTACTGAGAGGAAAAGACAGTATACACATTCTGATTTACTTTTCTCTCTCTCCTGGGCCTCTTCACACCTTGGCCAGGAAAAAGCCAAAAAGCAGAACTCAACAATTTATGTAACACTATGGAATTGATGGAAGGCAGGTATGATATATTAGTATAGCATAGGACCTCCAGATTGAACGAGAATCTGGCTTCTTCTCTTGTTTCTCATACAGAGAATAGCTTGGATTGCCAAAGAAATTAAATTTGAAGCTTAAAAAATGTACAAGTAAAATATCTACCAATGATACTAAACTTCTTAAGCAGTAAATCTCCTACTCTGTGAGAACTTGGGTGCATGGATTATGCCCAAGAGATCTCTTTTAGAAATGTCCTTTGGAACCAGATAATCAGTTATTTTCATCCAACTTTTTACATTAAAACCTCATACTGAGATTAAAATTTAGAACAAAAATTGAGACAAGGACTTCCTACTGTTACAGTAATCACTAAAAAAGGAGATATTTAAGAAATTGAATAAGGGTGTTTCATGATTTATGATTTTACTTGGTAACTGTGTGACATTTTTAAAATCCTAAAACAAATGGTCCTTTGTATATAATTTTGAGTCAGCTATTGTAAAATGCATTTAAAAGAAAGAGCCTAAAATCAGGTAAAGCCTAATATTTACACCAAAGCTAAAACACAAGAACAAAAATCAGGAAAAGAACTTCAAGACTCTCCCAGAAAGTCCTTCCATCTTCTGCTCACTGCCTGATTCCAAAGGCTTTCCCAGGTCTGTAGGTATTTGTTACAACAGCACCCCACATCCAGTACCAAAATCTGCACCAATCTGCATCAATTACAGCATAACAAATCACCCTAGCAAACATTTATCGTCTCACAGTCTCTACGGGTCAGTAATTCAGGAGCAGCTTAGCTTGGTGGATCTGGCTCAGTGTCTTTCACCTGGTTGCACTCAAGATGTTGACTTAGGGATACAGTAAACTGAAGTCTTGACTAGGGCTGGCGGATCCACTTCCAAGACAGCTCACTCACACGACCCTTAGCAAGAGTCTTCAGGTCCTCTCTGTGGGCCTCCCCATAGGGCTACTTGGGTGTCTTCATGACATGGCTGTCAGCTGGCTTTCACCAGGAGGAGTGATTCCAGAGAAGAGGAAGCAAGGAGAAAGCCAATGCCTTTCAGTCTTGAATGTTACACGCTATCACTTCCATCATTTGCTGCTCATTGAAAATGAACCACCAAAGCCAGCCCACTCTTGGGGTTGGGAGGACAGCATAGAAAATTAAGCTCCACTGTTTGAAAGAAATTTACAAAAAAGACTTTAAAACCACAAGTGCCTCCAGGGGGGTATTAGGTTTAAAACACCAAATTATAAAGTAATCTTATTGATGTCATTCTTATCTTGACCATGGATCAGCACCAGGTTATCAAAATAATCCTGGAAATAAAGTTAGTGTTCTCCCAGACCATCTGCAAACTAAACCTATCCTTACCCAAAACACAATGACATAGTACCATGCCCTAATTTAGAATGATTATAATTTTTAAATGAAATATTGAGAATACCAATTGTGTGCAATGATGCAGAGCGATATGAACTCTCATACATTGTTGGTAGAAATGCAAAATAGTGTAGTCACTTATGAGAACAGTCCTGCAGTTCCTTATAAATTTAAACATGCATTACCAACCAGATGACTCAACAATGCTATTAAATACTCACCCAGATAAAATGAAAACTTATGTTCACACAAAAACTTATATGTAGGTGTTAATTTAAAAATAATCTTTATTTATAATCTTCAAAATCTGGAAACAACCTATACATACTTACACTGATGAATAAAAAAAATAAACTATGGTACATCTATATAATGGAATACCACTCACGAATATAAGTGGATTAAATACTGATACATCCAACATGAATGAATCTCAAATGCATTACTAAGTGGAAGAAGCCAACTTGAAAATACATATACTATGTGACTGAATTTATATGACACTCTGAAAAAGAGAAAACTATAGGGACAGAAAACAGATAATCAGAGGAAGAGTTAACTACAAACGGAAACAGGGGATCTGGGGGGATGATAAAACTGTATCTGTATCTTGGGCATCCAAATCGGTAAAGAGAAAGTCAAACTGTCGCTGTTTGCTGACGATATGATCGTATATCTAGAGAACCCTAAAGACTCATCCAAAAAGCTCCTAAAACTGGCAAATGAATTCAACAAAGTTTCAGGATACAAAATTAATGTACACAAACCAGCATCTCTGCTATATACTAACAGTGACCATGCTGAGAATCAAATCAAGAACTCAACCCCTTTCACAATAGCTGCAAAAAAATTAAAATAAAATACTTAGGAATATACCTAATCAAGGAAATGAAAGACCTCTAAAAAAAAAAAAAGAAAAAACTACAAAAAACTGATGAAACAAATCGTAGATGATACAAACAAATGGAAACATATCCCATGCTCATGGATGGGTAGAATCAATATTGTGAAAAGGACTATACCGCCAAAAGCAATCTACAAATTCAATGCAATTCCCATCGAAATACCACCATCGTTCTTCACAGAACTAGCAAAAACAATCCTAAAATAATTATGGAACTAAAAAAAGAAAAAAGCCCGCATAGCCAAAGCAAGACTAAGCAAAAAGAACAAATCTGGAGGAATCACACTACTGGACTTCAAACTATAAGGCTATAGTCACCAAAACAGGATGGTACTGGTATAAAAATAGGGAACAGAATAGAGAACCCAGAGATAATCCTAAATTCTTACAGCCAACTGACCTTCAACAAAGCAAACAAAAAGATAAAGTGGGGAAAGGGCACCCTATTCAACAAATGGTGCTAGGATAATTGGCAAGCCACATGCAGAAGAATGAAGCTGGATCCTCATCTCTCACCTTATAAAAAAGATGGATCAAAGACTTAAATCTAAGACCTGAAACCATAAAGATCCTAGAAAATAACATCAGAAAAACCCTTCTCGATATTGGCTTAGTCAAAAACTTCACAACCAAGAACCCAAAAGCAAATGCAACAAAAACAAAGATAAATACATGGGACTTAAAGAAACTAAAAGGTTTCTGAACAGCAAAAGAAATAATCAGCAGAGTTAACAGACAACCCACGGAATGGGAGAAAATCTTCACAATCTATGCATCTGACAAAGGACTAATGTCCAGAATCTACAAAGTATTCGAACAAATCAGCAAGAAAAAAAGGCAAATAATCTCATCAAAAAGTGGTCTAAGGACATGAATAGACAATTCTCAAAAGAAAATACACAAATGGCCAACAAGCATATGGGAAAATGCTCGATATTGCTATCAGGGAAATGCAAATAAAAACCACAATGCGAAACCACCTCACTCCTGCAACAATGGCCATAATCAAAAAATCAAAAAATAATAGATATTGGCAGGGATGTGGTGAAAACAGAATATTTTTACACAGTTGATGAGAAGGTAAACTAGTACAACCACTATGGAAAACAGTGTGGAGATTCCTTAAGTAACTAAAAGTAGATCTACCATTTGATCCAGCAATCCCACTACTAGGTACCTACCCAGGAGAAAAGTCATTAGATGAAAAAGATACCTGCACACACATGTGTATAGCAGCACAATTTGCAATTGCAGAAATATGGAACCAGCCCAAATGCCCATCAACGAGTGGATAAAGAAAATGTGTGTGTGTATACATATATATACACACATATATACACACACATATATATACACATGTGTGTATATACATATATATGTATATATATACACGTGTATATACATATATGTGTGTATATATCTATACACGTGTATATACACATACACATACACCCACACACACACACACACACAGCCCCCCGCTCTCTCTATCTCTCTCTGAGCATCAGAGAGCAACTTGGATGGAGTTGGAGACTATTATTCTAAGTAAAGTAACTCAGGAATGGAAAACCAAACATCGTATGTTCTCACTCATATGTGGGAACTAAGTTATGGGGACCAAAGGTATAAGAATGATACATTAGAGTTTGGGGACCTGCGGGAAAGAGTGGGGGGTGGCGAGAGATAAAAGACTACACACTGGGTACAATGTACACTGCTCGGTGATGGGTTTACTGAAATCTCAAAAATCACCACTAAATAACTTATTCATGTAACTAACCACCACCCGTTCCCCAAAAAAAACCTATTGAAATAATTTTTTTTTTTTTGAGACGGAGTCTCACTCTGTTGCCAGGCTGGAGTGCAGTGATGTGATCTCAGCTCACTGCAACCTCCGCCTCCCAGGTTCAAGCCATTCTCGTGCCCCAGCCTCCTGAGTAGCTGGGATTACAGGTACACACCACCACACCCAGCTAATTTTTGTATTTTCAGTAGAGACGGGGTTTCACCATGTTGGCCAGGATGGTCTCGATCCCTTGACCCCAAAGTGCTGGGATTACAGGTGTGAGCCACCGCACCCAGCCTAAAATTTTTTTTAAAACTATATCTATATCTTGATTATAGAAATGCTTACGTGACTTTGTGTTTGTCAAAACTTACAGAACCATATGCTTAAAAGGGTAAATCATACTGTATGTAAACTGTACCTTAGAGAAATGAAAAAAATCTAATCAGTTACTTTACTCTCCATATATAAGCAATCGTGTCATGCACACTCTAAAACCCACATCCAGATCTATGTTAAGTGGCAGCTATGGACAGAGCCTGAACATCAGCCAATTCGTATTTGTTCTCATCTCTTGCCTCTCCCAACCCAAATGGCCTCTTCCAAACTATCGATGTGAGAATCTGCATGGGTTGCATGAGGTGTCAGTAAACAACCCTTAGGCCTCTGCTTAGCTTATGTAAAATTCTAGCCCATCACTTTTAATCAGTTATCAATTAAGGAAATATAAAAGCATAATACCACAGCAACCAGAGTCAAAAAATTGTATTGTCATTCAAAGAAAAAGGGAGAATCACCTCCAAAATGGCTACTCCTGGCTCCCGAAAATTAACCACAGCTATTGATGAAAACTAGACCAACTCCACAGGAAAACCACAAAATTGGCAACTTAAAAAGATTAATATGTCTCCCGGAACAACTTTCAATCATGGTCCTTCAAGAACTTAAGGCCAAAGCTAACATACCATCTCTCCTCAGCAAAAACTTCATCCCCGTTTAGATACACCACTATGGAATCTTCCAGAGGCAGAATCTTCCACACTTCCCCCTAATAAATGAATAAACCACAAAGCAGTTCACACTGAAGGATAGAATTTAATCATCTAAATTTCAAAAATGCCAACAGGAAGAAAAAAATATATCCACACAAATAACCTGTAAGTGATTATACTTCAGCAAAGAGAAATGAAGTTTCCAGCAATTGTTTTAGCCCAAGACAGTGTGGCTGGAAACTTGGATGTAGGTGGTAGCGTGAAATAAAGAAAAATGATGGTTCCCTTTGCCATGACAGCCTTCTTTCCAGCTCCTGGCCAACAGTGTAAACTAAACCTTGCTGTCAGATTTTCTTGTCAATCCATCTGCAGAATTTCCTCCTAAGACTAGATATCCTACTCATCCTGGAGTTTCATACCTTGTGGAGACTCAATGACCCTCTTCAAGCTTGTCTCTCCCAATTTCATGAGATTTGATATAGATATTTCAGAAATGTGTTTCTGATCATTAATGTAAGATTTTTTTCTGGTAGTCATATCTAAATAGTGACCTATTGCCTCTCATTTGAATTGATTCATAGAATGTATTCATTTTAGTCACTATTCTCTTTGATTTTCCTCTGGCCCAGGTCTTGCACTGCCTAGATATTTTTAATCTCATTAATTAGAATGTAATATGGTTTTTATGGAAACCATACCACTACTTTAAGACAATCAAACATACTTCTTAGATTAGGATGACAGGATTCAAGCCTTTACACAAAGAGGCATTTTAATACTCTTTGACATGTTTCCAAAATTGATGTCTCAAGGAATTCCTTCTTTTCAGTATTTTTAATCTACTTTATTGAATTATAATTTATATATAATAAAATTCACCAGTTAAATTCCATGAGTTTTGACAAACATTTACTCTAATAGCCACCAAAATCAAGATATAGAACATTTTCATCACCCAAAAGCATTTATTTCCTCATGCCTCTTTACAGTCAGATCCTCTTCCCATAGGCTCATCACCTGGCAATCCCCAATTCTCTGTCACTGTAGTTCTGCCTTTTTAAAATATCATATACATAAATTTACATTACCTGGTCTTTTGTACCTGGCTTATTTCACATAGAATAAATGTTTTGAAGTTTATGTTGTGTGTATCAATGGTTTGTTTCATTTTGTTGTTGAGTATTCTACTGTATGAATATACGAAAGTTTGTATATCTGTTCACCGACTGATTGACATTTGGGTTATTACAACTTTAAAGCTATTATAAATAAACCTGCTAAAAATGTTTGCATAAGAGCTTTTGCATTGGTATAGATTGTCATTTCTCTGGAGTGAATATCTAAGAGGAGAATTTCTAGGTCATATGATAAGTATAACCATATTAAGTTAAGAATTCTAGTTGATGTGTAGAGAAAGAGAGGATCGAAAGCAATTAAAATGAAAGAATATTTCAAAGGATAAAAGAGAATATAGAATAACATGGTTATAAAAGCCAGTGGAAGAGTGATTAAGGGATGGAAACTGGAGTTTCGAGGTTAAAACTTCAGAAATAGAAAAAAAAATAAAAATGAGAACATTTCCTCTTGATGATACTCAAGGTAAGCAGAGTCAAAATAAAAGTGGAAATGTTTAATTATCAAACAGGAAGCAGTAGCAATAGTGTCACACTGAAATAAATTTACTTGAAGGTTTCAAGCGATCCTCCCACCACAGCCTCCTGAGTAGCTGGAACGACAGGTGGGTGCCGCCATACCAAGCTAATTTTTAATTTTTTTGTACAGATAAAGTATCGCTATGTTATGTGCTTATATGAGAGTAATGAGAAGCTCAAAAAAAGTTTATAATCTTGCATGAAATTGATTACAATTAGGTAAAAGGCATACAGCTCCGCCATTCTCTGCCAACCAATTAGAAAATAATAATTTCTGCCTAGATACAGAGTTTCAAGTATGCAGACATTTTACTACAAGTAGAACATCTAAAATAGGAAAAGGGGTTACAGTGAAATACCATAAAAGAAATGTTTTAAATCAGAGTGCTTTAACATTCACATTTCCACAAAACAAACCTACCCTTAAAACATTGTCACTAAGTACAATAAACAAAACTTTTAACTCTATACTGTTATTAAACCTGTACTATTTTTATTACTTTTCAAATATTAATACTATAAATACATATATTGCTGAACTCTCATATTATTTGTCATAATTTAATTCCCTTGAGTTTCCCTAGGTAGTATATTATTTTAATTAAAATTAATTAAAAATTAGTTCACCCCAAATAAATGTTAGTTACATCATTTAAAAAAACCTTCTGACTAATCTTTGCTTCGGTTTCCACAAATTTTACAGACAGAAAAAATAAAGATACAATTAAAACATAACTACAGATAGTCTGTAAATTTTAAAAATCAAATATGTAATTGTGTATACAAAAAGTAGAATTCACATTTGTTCTTTAACCATTTGTGAATGTATTCCAAATACATCTACTTCTATACCTCTGTTCAGACCTCCCTCTGGTCCATTAAGTCAAGCACGCTCAGTAATAGGGAGTAAAGTGAGTTATTTGGTAAGTGGTACCACAATCCCACACTTCATACAGTTTTCTTCAACCATCTCCCCTTTGCTATTGTCAAATCCATACTCCCAGCATATCTGGATTTCAAGAATTTTAAAAACAGTGTCCCTAAATCATCTCTACAGGAGTTTTGGAAAGTTCCTTTTAAACCTCATGTACAGTAATTGAGTTAACTAGACTAGTGTCCTGATGTTTTTTTTAAGGCAGATGTTTGGGTTTGTTTTTGTTTCTTTGTTTGTTTGCTTTTTAGATACAAGGTCTTGCTCTGTTCCCCCAGGCTAGAGTGCGGTGGCATAACCATAGCTCACTGTAACCTTGAATTCCTGGGCTCAAGTGATCCTCCCACCTCAGCCTCCCAAGTAGCTGGGTCTAAACACGTGTGCCACTACACTTGGCTAATTTTTAATTTTTTTTGGAGAGATAGAGTCTTGCTATGTTATATTTTTATACGGGAGTAATGAGAAACTCAAAAACATTTATAATCTTGCATGAAATTGATTACAGTTAAACAAAAGTCATACAGCCTTAAGGTGGTCAAACCAAAGAAATAGTTCATCTTCAGTACCTACTTCCTAATTTCCTGTCCTGACTATTCTTATAAACACTACCATACTTCACAACATATGATTGGGTAGAGAAAAAAATTCAATAGAATTGATAGAAACCTATTAGAACCAATAATAAAGTTTAAGAACATCACTGAATACAAGATTATAAAATAATAATTAATTTTATCCTAAACACAACAAACAATTAAAACATTTAATATCACAATAGCCACTATGTCAGAACTGGTTTGGGTGAAAGTAATAGAAACACAAATAACCGTGACAAACAAATAAAGGCTTATTTTTCTCACTTGGCAGGAAACCTGGAAAAAAAACAGTTATGTACTTCAGCTGCTCTACGATCTCAGCAGGTATCTAAAGGCTTTTTTTGCTCACCTGACTGCCATGTTTTCTATACTCACAGTTTTGTCGTTTCACATTGACAGAATAGTTGAAGTAGCTCTAAGAAATATGTTTTCACACCTCTATTACAAGCAGGAAGAAAGAGAAAAGAACAGCATAGTACCATACCTGTCTCTTTTACCAGGAAAAAAAAAAATCTGAATAATCACCTCACAAGAACTTCTTAAACATCATTGGCCAGAACTAGGTCATATGGCCACCTCTAGCTGCAGAGGAGATTGAAAATTGCTACTAGATTAGCCAACACACAAAGTCTGCGACAGACACTTCTTAAAAACCCATAAAAAGATGTAAGGTACCTAGCAATAAATTTAATAAAAGATGTGCAAGAACTTAATGGAGAAAATAATAACAATTTATTGAAAGCATAAAAGAAGACAAATATATGGAGTGATCTATTTTAGAAATAGAAAAAATCAATATTGTAAAGTCAACAATTATCCCTTAATTAACATATGAATCAATGAAATTCCAATCAAAATCCCAACTTCTTATAGAAATTCAAAGTTTGTCATAAATTTACTAACTTTAGTTACATCTGATCACCTCTAGAGATGGATGGAGAAGAAAAGGGAGGATGGTGAGTTTTGGGCTTTATCTATAATATTTAATTTCCCTAAAAAAGGACAGGTAGCATAAGTGAGAAATATTTTGCATTGTGTTAAGCCAGGTGATTTGGGGGTGCTTTGTTAATTCAGCATCAGCTAGTCTTACTAATACAGAGTGAAAGACATAAAGATTAGGGGTAAGTAGATTATAAATTAAAATTAAGATGTAAAAGTGCAAGCCAACTCTCATATGAATCAAATATGAGTCCATCTATAAAATGCAAAACAAAGTAATAAGCATATTACCTTGTAATATACTATACAGAAATATCTCCATTTTATGTTACTCAAATCTTCATTAAAATGGGTTTTCCACTATGCAATGATTAGCCCTCAGACGCTATGGATTGGTAGAAAAAAGCAACATGCTATTCCTATCAAACTGACAATGACATTCTACACAGAACTAGAAAAAAAATCTATCTTAAAACTCATATGGAACCAAAAAAGAGCCTGAATAACCAAGACAATCCTGAGCAAAAGAACAAGGCTGGAGCCATCATGTTACCCAACTTCAAACTATACTACAGGGCTACGGTAACCAAAACAACATGGTACTGGTACAAATACAGTCAGTACAAATACAGGCACACAGGCCAACGGAACAAAATAGAGGGCCCAGAAATTAGGCCACATACCAACAACCATCTAATCTTCGACAAAGCTGACAAAAACAAGCAATAGGGAAAAGACTCCCAAGCCAATAAATGGTGCTGGGATAACTGGCTAGACATATGCAAAAATTGAAGCTGGATCTCTTTCTTATACCATATACAAAAATAAACTCAAGATGAAAAACCCAAAACTATAAAAACCCTGGAAGACAACGTAGGCAATACTATCCTGGATATAGGAGTGGGCAAAGATTTCATGACAAAGACACCAAAAGCAAAAACTGACAAGTGGTATTTAATTAAACTAAAGAGCTAATGCACAGCAAAAGAAACTATCAACAGAGTAAACAGACAACCTACAGAATGGGAGAAAATTTTTGCAAACTGTGTATCAGACAAAGGTTTAATAGCCACCATCTATAAGCAACTTAAACAAATTTACAAGAGAAAAACAAACAGTCCCATTAAAAAGTGGGCAAAGGACATGAACAGACAAACTCAAAAGAAGACATACATGTGGCAATAAGCATATGAAAAACGCTCAATATCACTGATAATTAGAGAAAGGCAAATCAAAACCACAATTAGACACTATTTCACATCAGTCAGAATGACTATTATTAAAAAGTCAAAAAATAACAAATGCTAGTGAGGTTGTGGAGAAAAGGAAATGCTGTTGGTGGGAGTGTAAATTAGTTCAACCGTTATGTAAAGCAGTATGGTGATTCTTCAAAGAGCTAAACACAGAAGTACCATTCAACCCAGAAATTCCATTACTGAGAATACACCCAGAGGAATATAAAGCATTCTACCATAAAGACACAGGCACACATTATGTTCATTGCAGCACTATTCCCAATAACAAAGGCACTGAATCAACCTAAATGCCCATCAGTAACAGACTAGATAAAGAAAATGTGGGACATATACATGATGGAATACTATGCAGCCATTAAAAAGAATGAGATTGTGTCTTTTGTGGGAACATGGATGGATGTAAAAGTGCAAGCCAACTCTCATATGAAACTAATATGACTCCATCTATAAAATGGAAAACAAGGTAATAAGCATATTACCTTGTAATACACTATATAGAAATATCTCCATTTTATCAGCAACTCAAATCTAACTCTAACTAATAGGATGCTATCATCCTTAGCAAAATAACGCAGGAACAGAAAACCAAATGCCATATGTTCTCACTTCTAAATGTGAGCTAAATGATGAAAACTTACGAACACAAAGAAGGAAACAACAGACACTGGGGTCTACTTGTGAGGGGAGGGTGGGAAGAGGGAGAGGAGCAGCAAAGATAACTATTGGGTACTGGGCTTAATACCTGGGTGACGAAATAACCTGTACAACACATCCCCATGACATGAGTTAACCTATGCAACAAACCTTCACATGTCCTCCCAAACCTAAAAGTTAAAAAAAAAGAAAAAAGCAACATGCAATCACAATATAAGATTAGATTACATTCATGATTAATAAGCCAAGCACATAAGAAGATCTTGTAGAAAACAAGATGGTGGCAGAGAGCAGGATGGAATGCAGCATAGTGGAGTTCAAAGTTTACCTTCCCTTGGAGTGGGGTTGAGAAACAGCAGAGCAGTAGCTGTCAGCAACAATATGTGCACAAGGTAGGTCTTACTGATTCTGAGAAACTGGGTGCTTGCTATGCCATCACCATTTACCACTCCAAAATAATTTACACTATCTCTTTGTTCCCATTTGTTTCCCCAGAAGCCAATAATAGAATTTAGGGTTCTTGCACTAAACAGGATCCTCATCTAAAGGACTTCCTCATGTATGGGAGAAAACAGAGCTATTACCCAAGGATCCCTGATAAACATCCCTGCTTCCAGCTTTCCCACAAAGCCCACTTATCCTTAGTCCACCCCCTGACTCATTATCCCAAATGGGTAGTTTTAATGTGAATGTGGTGTGAATCTATACAAAAATGAATCTGTTTTTCTCAGATTATCTTTAAGGTCATCTTTAAGTTCTTAGCAACATAGTCAAGTAGCGAGGCTGGAAAGTGGTACAGGATAAGGAATAGCCTGAGTATAAAAACGGACTATGAACAAAGTAAGCAAAGCAAACGTAGGGACTGATACAGACTAAAATCAGATCACGAGTCACCTGTAAGAGAAAGAAAGAAGCAACACTAATAAAGACCTAGCAGTGGATGAGCCCAGGGAAGCAATCAAAGAAATACATAAGGTAGTTATATGTGACTGCATTGCTTGACAAATCCTATAATGTATTTAACCTAAGTAGTAATCAAATCATTGAACAGGTAAAGAAAAATGCATTCTATTCCTCCTCATCTAATACAGTGAGAAAAACCAAGTATATATATTCCAGGTGAGGGGGCAGGGCATTGGCATAATCACTCTAGGAGTCAATTACATATTGTGCACCAAAACTTTTTAGATGCTCATATATTTCCACCTAGAAATCCTGTTTCTATTATCTTTATCATGAGGAAATAATAAGGTGCAAAATCATCACAGACAATTTATAAGAGGAAAAAACTGTATGTAGCCTAAACAGCTAACAAGATAACATACTAATAATGAAACTTCCATACAGTACAATTCTTGAAACCACCAAAAATATGTAAGTGAAGACTATTGGAGAATTAGAAGTTGTCCATGACATTTTATTAAATAAAAAGGTAGATTATAAATTAGTATATGTAGTATCATCTCAATTTTGTAAAACACACATATATACATTTACATTCATATCCAAACAAGTAGACACACACCTATAAAGACTGAATAGCATACACATTTGCAAAAGTCACCTACCTCTGGATGATCTTGGCAGTCTTATTTGGGCTTTTCTTTCAAGCAGGACATATCAAGTTTCCCAAGGAATGTACTAGAAAAGTCCCACGTTGCTGTTTCTTGTTTTGCCGAGTGAAGCACCGCAGCTGAGGGGAAGGACTACAGTGCTCAAGTCACAGAAGGACACCACCCTGTGGTGGGAGTGGGGCTATAGCTTGTAGAGAAAGAAAGAAGCGATAGGAGAGACTAGCAGAAGATAAGAAAGATGATTAGAGAATATTTTAAGAGGTTTTGTAATGTGCTATGCTCTTCTGTCATCTCATGAGAATTTCAGGAAATGCTGCAGCACTCTATAATACTTTTAGATTTGGCTTTGAGGAAAATGTTCCTTATTGAATTTGTTGATTTGTTTAGATGGAACTTTTTGGAGATGCAACCAAGTGCTGAGCCTGACCTTAGGAGGAATATTTTGAATTCATATGGGAGAAGACCAAGCCAGGCCCACGTGGCAAGCCAAATCCCTGGGCAGCAATTCAAAGAGGAGAAAGAACATACAGGGTATAAGCACAACTAACTAAGCAAAATACTTACATTACTATCCAAGCCATGGTAGATCAAGCAGTAAGAGCTCACACAAAAGGTGACAGATAGCAGACACCCAAACAGGAAAGGCAGTTGGCATTGGTGATGGCCAAAACAGATGTCAGGAACTAAGTCACTGCAAAACTTAAGTTCAAGGTAATAACCGACTTAAGCATAAGGTAAGAACTTCCACACCATAGAACTACAGTGTTAATCAGGAACCCATTCCCTGGAGAGTACAGAATACACAACAGGAGCCAAATAGTTTCAGGTGAGATTTTAAAAAGAAAACTAAATCATTTAGACACTGGAGTGCCAAAAACAGAAGACATTTACTCAAACCTAAGCCAATGAGTTGTTTTTATAGTTATAATTAGGTTCCTCTGACTTATACAAGGATTGAACCTATAATGTAAATTAGAGCTAAGACTAAAACTGAAAGGGGGTAGGATAATGGCAGATTTAGAAAAATGTGAGTTCTGGAAGCCAAACAAACTATTACACTTCTCATTTATCATGAAATTTTAAAACCAAAAACTTTACTCAGAAGGTCAAACTCCATTTCAAAAATAAACTCTGAGTAAGAAAACAAATAAATTGCCAATTATTTCAAGATTCTGAAGTGCTCCTGCAATTTAATGCTAACCAGAACAGCATTTGCATCTATAAAAATAACAAGACTTTGCTTTGCCCCTCACCCCAAGGGATATTGACATCTGAAATATAGGGACTAGGGAAGTTAACTGAGCCTCATGCAAAACTCCAGACATGGCTGCAGACATCACAAGAACTCTCCTACTGAAAAACAGAAAAAAGCAAGATTGGTTTAGATAACAGCAAGGTTGAAACAGAACACCTCACCAATAATCTTATTCCTGTTTTATCTAAAATGTACTCCAAGAAAAGTATGGAAAAAAGAAAAACGTCATTGTGTCTTGTTGACATTAATTCAAAATGCAATTATGCCCTGCATTCTGCATCTTCCAACTTGAGCCCTGATTTCTTGGGAAATCTAGAACTGAGAAAATGCATCTCAACCTACTAGAATGGCTTTTCAATACTATGATGGCAGCCTGTGCACTAAAATAGAATAAAGAAGCTCATGGGCCTTACATTTTCCCATAATTGAATAACGGTATGAGTCTTTGCATGTAATAGTGTAACAACATATACAGCTGTATATTCTGTAACAGGATATTGGCTCTATAAGAAGATGCACTAACTGCAAGTATAAACTGTACAAGATTAATTAAACCCTCTGAATTTATACAGATTTTAATCTGATAACAAAAACCTGAGTGATAAAGAGAAACTAAGATAAAGTGGAGATCCAGCATAATGCTTATGAAATTGATTAACAATTGCAGGTTCAAAAAAGTCACCATGTTGCTATGCAGGTGCATCTATGATGCAAGTCACAGAATGAAGCCATATATAAACTCTGTATTATCTAAAAAGCGAATTTTGTATCATGTGAGAGTAGGAACTAGGTCTTATGTATCACTTACACCCAGTCCTGACATCAAGCAAGTGCTCATAAATTTTGTACTGAGGAAATAAATTAATGCAAGAATGAACAGATCAGGCTCTGAGCAGAAATGAATTGAGATGTGAACAGGAGCAATCTGAATAGTCAGCCTATCTGCAACTCACTTTCAGGGCACTCGTTCAGACACCAAAACCCACTCTAACAGAAAAATGCATCCCCCTACCCCAGTGACACACTCCTTGAGTACTGCAGTCTTGCTTCAGATTCTGGAAGAACAGTGGCCTAAGCTGGGCATCAGTAGGAAAATGGGTGAAACTAGAGTCAATCCAAGATGACAATGATAGTAGCCACCACTTAGAAAATGCTTGTCATGCATAAGGTACTGTCACAACCACTTTACAGTCTTTACTCATTTATTCTTCACAAAATACTTTGAGGTATATATTATTATTCTTATGTTACAGATGAGGAGACTGAGACTCATAAAGTTGAAGCTACTTATCCAACATCATAAGTAGCTAATAAAAAATAAGACTGAAATTTGAACAAGGTCTGTCTAATCACAAAGACTTCTTTCTATTACAACACTCTCTGGAATGATACAGAGTAGCTCCTACCTTCCAGCAGTTCCAAGAGACTCATTTCATTCAATCCCTTCAGGTTGATCCCAACCCTTAAAATCAATGAACTATAGTAGGGTCATGGCGGCCACCCTGGAATAGGATCCCTAGTGACACATCCAGACTTTGTCATCAAACACGTTTCATGTGTGCGAGATGATTTTTATAGCTAATTGGCATTTTCTGCAATCTGGAGAGAAACTCACCAGGAGAAAAAAAAAATGTGTGCTGCAGGGGTCAGGGGAGTAGGTAGGTAGGAGAGGAAACTAAGAAAAATAAGAGGGCAAGGGTACAAAGGGAACAGGAGAACCAGAGGCCAACACAGACACCAGATTATTTGAACGCTGTTACTCTGCTAAATGAAACCTGAGACCCTAGGGTCTTTGAAAAGTATATGTGAAGAAATGAGAAACTTTTGCCAATAGACCCAGTAAAAATAAGCAGCTACAACAGTGTAGCCCATTGTTTGGAACCTTCTTTAGTCTACTTACTAAATTTAAACATGACAGCCAGTTTTATAAATTTTTTCCACTGCTTTTTTATTTCTGTTTTTTAATGCAGGTTTAAATGGGAACTTTCTCTGTTCCTTTCCTCCACCTTCCAAATAAGTCCTAGTAACAGATTTCCTCAGACCCTACATCACCCACGATGCTTACACATGCCCAGCTAAGTTTCTAAAGGTCTTTGGCCCACTTTTTGTTTTCTGATTATCTCTTTATGACTTTATCTTGCCCTGTCATTACTTTCTTTACCTGAAGGAAGCCATATTTAAGCAGTTTGTCTAGAGGTACTTACATTTTCTGCAGTTAAATTAGACTGCTATGAACTCCAAAACTAAGACTTCAGCATGACATTAGTTTGGTATAGTTTTCATTTTGACTTTCAAATCACTTTACTCAACTGTTTGTCTACCCATCTTGGACCAAGTGGTTGGTCCTGTCAGCCTTGCCCTGGCTGACATACTGGATTTCCTTACCACCTCTCCCCTGCCATAACCACTCTGTGACGTCATGCAGCATTAATGTTACTATTCATTAAGTGCCAAGCACTGGGCAAGGTGCCATTCCACAATAATGGACAAACTCCATAATCTCTTTTCTTCCCTCTTGTACCCAGACTAAAGAGCATTCTCTAAGAGTTGAGAAAGTGTGTGAATGGTTTCCACCACAGATGCACACTGTACAGTGTAAGTTGGGCTCTTAAGTTTGTTTGGAAGTTAATTCATTGATACCTATCAATATTTGCTCAGCATCTACCATGTGCCAAGCATAATTCCAGGCACTAGAAATGTGATGAATAAATGAATGAAGCAAATCCCTGCCATGGTGAAGCTTACAATTTATGAAGAAGACAAAAATATATAACATGTCAAGTAATAAGCATTATGAAGGAAAGTAAAGCTGGCATTCATCTATATTTGCTCCGTGAAACATTCCCTTTGGGGATTCTTCCCATCCTGTTCTCTTCCATCATCCCTGCAATCCTACATGCAGTTCCTTACATCTCTGTAGATTACATTTCCTTCAGTTTTACAGATAGAGACAGAAGGGGCAAGTCCTCATTTTTCTCTTGACTCCTCCACATCTCAAAACATCTCTGTATCTTCATTCACTGTAGCAAGAAGAGTGCTGTCAGTTGCAAGTAAAAGTAAACCCAACCCAAGCTGGCTGATATAATAATGGAAATTTATTGGCTTACATCATTGAAAATTCTAGAGGCAGTCAGGCTTTAGGCACATGGCAAAAGTTCCAGTTCTTTTTATTTTCTCTATTCTGCCCTTTTCTCTATATAAGTGCTGTCCTCAAGCTAGCTTCCCTTGATTGAAAGCTAGCTGCCAGCAACATGCTCACATCCTGGGAGTGAGAGTGTGTCCCTTTTATAGCATCAAAGAAAATCCTGAACAGCACTCTAGCTGAACCCCCACTGAGACAATCACCAAGAAATGCCATGGGTTGACTGGATTGAGTCTGAACCTATCAATGGAGCAAGGTAGACGGGAACCAAACCCCAACCAAAGGTGGGGTCAATTCCACCAACCTGCATGGCTGCAACATGGTAGCATAAATAATAAGGAGATCACCATGATGTCCCCTTTACTTATTTTTTTCTCCATATCATAATCCTGGAGACGCAGAAGCCCTCCTCCTTGCTAAGACAATTCTTCTCCCCCACATTTGTTCCTACCTGTATTCTGGGAACTTGCTTTCCTCTCTTTTGGATGTTCTTGCCTTCCGACTATTTTTCCCTCTGTCTACAAAGACACTTATGGTTTACCCTTATTCTGTGAAATCTTGCCACAAAACTGGTCTTTCTCAAGTCATTCTTTCTCTATTGTCGATTACCAAATGTGAAAAAGAAATCTGGACTCTAGTTTCACTTTCTAATAACCAGTATAGGTCCAGATTTTGTGGAGCTGCATGGGGTGGCATGGTTAAAAGAATACAAAACTATGAAAACAGAATTAAGTTGTAAATGAATATTTAATTTAGAAAGGAAATCACAGTAATTTATAAATTTAAAAAAACTGACAATATCAAACATTCCAAAAGAATACAGTATTTTTATAACTGCCTGACCCACCTCTGTAATATTATCTTACCAATTTTTTGACTGCATAACATTTGGCCATATCTTATGATGATGATTTTTATAATCTTATTTTCCATAAAGAGAATATTTATAAAGCTAAATCTGTCATCCTATAGCATTTTTGGTCAATATTTGTTTACCATTGATAGGTGGGAAAATTTCTTTCCATTTTATAATTCTTAATATGAAAGTCATGTAAATTTTAAGATCATCAAATTTGAGAAAGACTGTATCAAGTTTCTTTCATATATGAGCAATTAAATATCAGGGAAATTCAAATTTTCTTCTACAAGAAATAATTTCAAATCATCTTTAAACTGACTACACATTTTAATCTGTTCATTATTGATGCCTGTTGTGATACCACGAGTTCTACATCCTCTTCTTTGTTCTATATCCTCTTCTTTGGTGACAGTATATTGTGTCAAGTCAGCAATACATTTAAATCTTACTGGAATATGTTTGTATGATGCATTATCTCTTCATTAGTTAGATTATCAACTAACCCAAGGGAGTGCATTTATTACTCGCATTCAAAATTTATCTCTTCACATTGATAAACTATTGTATTTGTTATGATCTGAACACTTTTTTGTTAGAATTCACTTCTCAATCTTAAAATAATTTCTCTTAGTTTCAATGCCCACCTTTATCACTTTTGTTTCATAGTCTATTAATTTTTGTCTTCACATTCTCTTCTTTAAGAAGTAAATTTAAACATGACAAAAGAGGGTCCACTTTACAAATGTCCTAACCAAGAGCCTATAAATTTTCACCTATTTTATTGAAACATTCTTCTTCCAAAATACAGTTAAAATTTGAACTTTATGAACTTTTTCAATGACTTTTACATCTAATTTGCCCTTTGGTTTCTTTTGAAAGTCTCTGAACATGTTTTTAAATTCCATTATACCCAGCTTGAAAGGCTTGGAACACCATCTTGTTATACCTAGAAATCTAAATCAGCTCAAGTTGAAGCTATGTAATCTATGGGACACACCAGAAAACATGGAGCTATTGCAAGATATCTGAATAGTAAATTTTAAAAAAACAATTCAGGAGCTATGGGCCAGCTTTTTCTTCAATAGGATTAAGAAAATGTGTTGCACACAACACACAGCCCATAAATGCATGATGTTTTTAAAGTGTGCTTCTGCACTTCTGCTTTCGTCCTCGCTGTTCATTACAGCTATATTGTCATTGGATGGGTATCATGACTGGTTACGACTGTCCAGAGCTTGCTCCATTTTGTCGGATAAAGTAACAGGTAGTTTTCAATTGGAGAAAAAAGTTATCCAGTTTGGTTTCTAGAAATTTGTGTTATAATTTGGTATAGAAACTATGTTAATAGTATGGTATTTGACGTCTGCTTTATCTATTTTGCTTCCTTTATTTTATATACATTTTCTCTCATTTATCAATTAATTCTTCAAAAATGTTTTGGATACATGTCACTTTTTTTCTTTTGAAATTTTTCCAAGTGGTCAAGGGAAAAAAGTCACATTGAATAATTAGTTTGATGATATCTACAACCTTTCCTTGATTTAAAGAATGCCACTTTTCATATCTGCTGAAGGAGAAACCTCTTTCCATTTAATTTTTAATAATCATAACTACTCATTTTAGTTCCTCAAAATAATGAATGTTTGTTCTTGTCTACATCTTCAGACATTGTGCTAGTGCATTTTTATCTAGTTTTTGCAAAATTCAAGTAAATATAACCTTCTTGTATTCTTATGAGTAGAATTTCATGACTTTTCAGATTTCTCAATGTAGTTATCCAATTTGAAACCCAAGCGACCTAAGTGATATCTATCTTTTCGAAAATAGCTTACAAACAAAACACATGCATCCTTAGTTTTGGAATAAGTGAGCTAAGATCTATTCAAAATTTGACTTTATTTTTCTTTTCAAAATGTCCAGTTGAGCAACTTGTCTTTTGTCCCTTGTATGTTTTGCTTGATTCACTGAAAATTCTTTAGGGATCACAATTTTGAAAAAGCAAGCTGTCTTTTATTAAATAGTATTGCATGAACTTATTGCTTAATATGCCAAGAAAAAGTGAAAAATTGCAAGACTTATTAAAATGAATTCATCAATATGATGTTGATGCTGATCTTTGGGTATGCTCTGTTGACCATACAAATTGCGTTCTTCACTATTCTTTTCTTCTTCCCAATGCTGTGTTATTTCCTCTTTCAAAGTATCCTGATTCTCAAAATCTTTAGTTTATCTTCTGATAAATGTTTATTATCTATATTTTTTGACTCATTACTTCCTTATTGTTATGATTCAACCATCACTGTATTTAGTTTTGATATTTTGAAGCTTCTGAGTTTCTTTCTTTCAGTGTGCTTTTTTGACTTCTACTAGGATATTTCTTTCTTATCATACTTGAATTTTGGAATAGCCATTTTTCTGAAACAATTCTACAAAATAACTCTGAAATTAAGGGATATATAAAAGCAATTCAAATAAATGCTTACATTGCTGCTACATTGAATTGTGCTACATAATTGTGTAACCAAATTATTTTTCCACTATCTACTTTAATTAATGTGTATCATACACTTTTTTCAGGTACATGCTAAATCTTTTAATACATCTCTTCAGTGGCAATTGCCAAGGAACAGTTGTAGTAATCATAACTCAGGAAAAGCAAAGTAATCAAGGGTTTAGATGACTTTAGGATGAGGATTTAGATCACCCATCAAGAAAACAAGCCAGATCAGCTACAGGCTGGGACAAATATAAGGGAAATCTAAACCGAATAGTAGAGGAGAAAAATGACAACTATTAATTGTGTCCTTGAGACAAGCTTCACTAGCAAAAACTATAGTTTGTTTCTTTAATCATCTTTTTTTATTTTTTATTTTTTTGAGAAAGTCTTACTATATGTTGCCCAGACTGGTCTCAAATTGTTTCTGTAATCAACTTTTTTTATTTTTTATTTTTTTGAGAAAGTCTTACTATATGTTGCCCAGACTGGTCTCAAACTCCTGGAATCAAGCCATCCTTGCTTTGCTTTATCCCAGGAGTTAAAATTTTAAGTTTTCACTCAACCTTTTGAGTAGCTGGGATTACAGGTTTATGCCACCAAACCCAGCTCACTAATCATCTTGACTCAGGATTTTTAGAGGTTGGCAGCTGGCTTTGCTTTGAAGAAGACTGAAATTTTACCTCTCCTTACAATAACGGTAAATAAAGGTATCTTTTGCTCTCAAAATGGAGGCCCTATATTATCATGTAGGAACTAAATATCATGGGAGAGCACATGTACACCTGCATCAGAAGGATTTATGTACAACCTCTGATAAATCCAGTTTCCAGGAACTTGCTACTTGCTCAGTTAGGTTTCTTGTATATTCAATAAGTTCCCTTACCAAAAATGAACAGAATTAATTTTTTAATTCTTTTTTAAATTTCTTTTTTTTTTTTTTTTTTTTGGAGACAGAGTCTCACTCTGTTGCCCAGCATGTGTATTCTGTTTAAGAGACATTTCTTTGGAAGGAATAAAGAAAAAAATAGCTTTATTGAGCCTTAAATTTCAACTTATATTTTACATACAGCAAGTACATGAGCAGGTTTGTTACATGAGAATATTGTGTGATGCTGAGAGGTATGAATCCCACCACCCAGGCATGAGCCTCGTACCCAATAGGTAGTTTTTTTTTTTTTTTTGGAGAAAAAGTCTCACTCTGGTTGCCCAGGCTGGAGTGCAGTGGCACGATTTCAGCTCACTGCAACCTTTACTTCCCAGGTTCAAGCGATTCTCATGCCACAGCCTCCCGAGTAGCTAGGATTATAGGCACCTGCCACCACGCTTGGCTAATTTTTGTATTTTTAGTAGAGACAGGGTTTCACCATGATGGCCAGGCTGGTCTCAAACTCCTGACCTCAGGTGATCCACCCACCTCAGCCTCCCAAAGTGCTGGGATTACAGGCATGAGCCAACGTGCCCAGCCCCAATAGGTAGTTTTCAACCCATACCTCTCTGTTTCTCGCCACTGTAGTAGTTCACAGTGACTATTATTCCCATATTTAAAGTTACTCTTCTTAATAGACACTTACCACATATCTTTCACATGATATAACAATATTCAAGGAATTAGAACATAATAAAATGACTTAATTTTCATACCCCTCTCATAACAATTCAATCATTGTTCATTATTATGAAGCCATTTGAAGATGTTGTATTGGCTCCAGTCATCACTGTGATCATCAACTATCAAGGTGTTGGCAAAGTATAGGAGTGACAACTAATAGTGACTTATAGCAACTGAATGCTGGATGTCAGAAGTTTTTATGAGTAAGTTTTTCCCTTTTTATTTCAAGAGAACAGAGCAAGAAACCCTATGACATATATTCCTTCAAAATGAAGCTGATGCCTTCCCTAGGAACAAAGAATATTCTCAAACAATATGTCCCACTGGGGTCCAATGCAGTAGGGAAAAAGGCACCAGTACTAGCAAAACATAGCAGATTTGTTCCCATGCAGTTACTTGCTACTAGGCAAGTACAAAATCGGTATCACTTTTCCAGTTCCCTATCATTACTAAAAGAACATTTATCTTTCGTATCTTCATGATGTTTTGCTATAACCTTCCTGTGTGGCTACTTTCCAGTTCTCTTAATACTTTTAATTCACATAATTGAATTATATATTCTCCTGTAAAATTTTACCTGGAATTCAGGAGGTATATGGTAATTACTTTCGATGACTCATTCCTCACCATTTTTTCATTATTTTACTTAACCTGTTCTTCAAAACTAAATGTTAAAATTACTTTTTAGTGGCCGGGTGCGGTGGCTCATGCCTGTAATCCCAGAACTTTGGGAGGCCGAGGCAGGCGGATCACGAGGTCAGGAGATCGAGACCATCCTGGCTAACATGGTGAAACTCCGTCTCTACTAAAAATACAAAAAATTAGCCGGGCGAGGTGGCGGGTGCCTGTAGTCCCAGCTATGTGGGAGGCTGAGGCAGGAGAATGGTGTGAACCCTGGGGGTGGAGCCTGCAGTGAGCTCGATCTCCTGCCTCGGCCTCCCTAGTAGCTGGGATTACAGGTGCATGCCACCACGCTCAGCTAAGTTTTGTATTTTGAGTAGAGGCTGGGTTTCACCATTTTGGCCAGGCTGGTCTTGCACTCTTGACCTCGTGACCCACCCGCCTTGGCCTCCCAAGGTGCTGGGATTACAGGCGTGAGCCACTGTGCCCAGCTGCTTCCATCTTAATACAAACATTCATAGGAGAGGATTTCTTGACTCTTACTTAAAACTTAGACTAAAAGTGTCACTGTTACCTTTCTTTTATTTTTTTTCTTCAAATAAAACACATCTCCATTTAAAAGTAAGAGCTTTCTTCCTACTAAAGGTATTAGGAATATCCAGAAGTAAGTGAGAGGAATAAGGTGATTATGTGTTGCTTATCTCGATCTTCAATGCAGGCATGGAGGGCCTGTCTAACACAATCACTTTGGCTCCCTCGATTTGGTGTCTTGGGCAGAGTGTCTGAAAGTCTGACAATGTTTGGTTTCCATCCAAACCATAGGAGAAGCACCCTAAAATGGATGTGCTTTTCTTCTTACCTTAGATCTACAGGCCTTCTCTGGTTCCTATGCTTTTTAATGTCCTTCAGTTCTGGGTCCGCAGTTGGCCAATAAATTTCACTTTTTACTATTTGCCAGAGACTGTTCTTATTGCAACTAAAGAAACTAAACTTATAAAAGAAGGAAATTTGGATGCAGAATAGACCTTACTAGTTGCCTAAAATCACTCTAATGTAGGAGTTAAGAAAATATTATTTAGGCAGATAGTGAGGGTAAGGAAGTCCTCAGTAAGGTTTTCCTTTTAATGAAAAGCAGCTCCAAAACCATTTTCTTTTTTAACAAAGAGCAGCCTGTAAAACTGAGCTGCAAACATAGGCAAGCAAGCTAGAAGCCTGCACGGATCAATGCTGGCACCTGTGCCAATAGGAAAAGTCATGTGCAAAATGGCGGCTCCATATTCCCTTCTCTTTGCCAAACCACGTGTACTGCAAGGAAAAGACAACATGGCACTAGCCAGGCAAAGACCCCATTGCATAATAAGATTAGGTTGGGGCAACCAGCTTCCTCCAGTGCTATGTAAACATCACAACTCATCCAACCAATCTGTGGGCCCTATGTAAATCAGACACCGCCTCTTCTAGCCTGTCTATAAAATCCAATGCACCCCACCATGGGCCAGAAGTCCCATTCTGGCGCCTCCCCACTCACTCAAAAGAGAAAGCTGTTCTTTCTCTTTCTTTTGCCTATTAAACCTCTGTTCCTAAATCCACTTCTTGTGTCTGTGTCCTTGATTCCCTTGGTGTGAGATGATGAACCCTGGGTATTTACCCCAGACAACAATACCACTTCAACTCCATGTTGGCAAGTGCCTGTGCCATCTTTGCAGCAGGCTGCCTCAACTTCAGATTTGGGAGAAAGAACAAGCATGAATCATGTATTTCATTTCCAGTTAAAAATTATCTCCCTTGCTCATAGCCTGAATTCTCCTTGGTGTTAATTTTTTCTAGCCTATGACCCTACCAAGATTGGACACTGAACTACATGAAGTTAATTAGAATTTTTTCATTTTAATTGGATTGAGAATTAGTTCATTAGAAAAATCACTACTCTTCATGGTTATATCCCAAATGTCCAACAGTAATATTAATAAAATATTTTAAGAGGAACAGTGACCAGAAGTCAAACAGGAATCACAACTATCATGTGAAAAAGCTGAAGAAATTTGTTTGTTTATGTGTTTGATTGTTTTAAGCAAAAGAAAATTTAAGAATCCATAATGGGTTATCTTCAAATATGTAAAATGTTATCAGCTAAAAGGGTCAAAACTTAGAGTAAAAGGTAAATATTATAAGATGCCATATTTAGTTCAGTGTGAGAAATGTTTTTCAACTACAATTTTCTTAAAAGAGAACGAGCCACAGAGCAAGGCAAAAAGTTTTCTATCCCTGAAAACATTTAAGAAGAGGCATAAGAGACATTTGTAAGGAAAGCTAGAGAATTCAGCTATTTCTATGTGCTTCAAACTAAAATTTCAGTTGTTCTGTTTCACATTCACAAAATAATGCTATCTAATAGCTATTAAAACTAAAATATATTTCATGCAGGATAATCATGTATAAAAAGCAACAAAGAAACTCCTCCTGAAAATTACCCCCAAATGTTGTATACTTTAGCTTTTGATTTCCTTTCTAGAACTGTACTGCTTGGATTCATGCCTTGCATGTTAAATATAATTTATTTTTCACATATGATTTACAAAATAAATTGCCATTTTTGAACAGGAAAAAAAAAGTCATCTAGGACAAACCATAGCAGATGCACTTACTTATACTTTGAGTTGGCAAATCCAAATGGCCTCATCTCAAAGAAACAGGAACAGTTTATTGGCTGAAGTTTTCTTATTAATCTGAAACAAATTTTTCTACCATCATGTCCATTATGGAAGATTTTGGTTCTTCATTTACAGTATTTAGGAAGGGTGGTAAGTGATGATTTATGCAGTGGTTGATAAAGTAATAATATGATTTTCTGCGTTTCATGGGCAGTAAAAGAACGGTTTTAAAAATTGTTTTATAACAGCAGTTTAATTTGTTATGGTGTTGTAGTATTTTTCTAACCATGCCTCCAAAGGCCCTGGATGTGATCTATGCATAGCATCAATGCTAACTCTATAAGCACATAACTACAGCAAAGGAGATGGATTGGCAGCAGCAAACAGCCAGAATTAATGGTATTTTTCAGTCCTAATTATTCTCTCTCCTTGCCTCTTTACACCAATTTTGACTTTTTTTAACACTTACCCATTTATTATAAAGGATTTGACAAAGGACACAGATGAAGAGATGCACACAGTGAGGTATGTGGGGAGGTACATGGAGTTTACATGCCCTCCCTGGGCACACCACCCTCCAGGAACCTCCATGTGCTCAGCTATCTGGAATCCCTCTAACCCAGTCCTCTTGGGTTCTTACGGAAGCATTCCTTCCTCCAGAGTGAGAGGTGGGACCCTCTCACCAGGTCTTAAGCCCCACTGATTAGAGTCTTGCCTTGGGGCAAGTGAAAGGAAAGCAAGAGAGAGATGCTGTTTCCTCAGGCCTGGCCCTGAGGCCTAACACACCTGATACAATAACAGAAGACTGTAACAAAGACTATGGGAGTTATGAGTCAGGAACTGTGGATGAAAACCAATACATTATCAGAACACCATAGGACAGCCCCTTCTTTCCAACCATGGATCCCTTACAGCATAAGAATATGCTTAATTATTAACAATTAGTCCAGTCCATCATATTGTATGAATGTCTCCCAAGGTGAGACTACTCAGGCTTGAAGGCTTTCTTTCAGTCTTACCAGGTTCTAAAAGCAGGCATGATCTCAGCAAATATACAGCTTCACCCTTTCAGGCATCAAGAATAATTGAGCTTTTGCTCCAAGACTCTTTTGAGTTGTTAATGTAATACTGAAGTTCCCTCAGTTCATAACCCACTTATTCATTTCTTTACTCTCTGCTACTGTTTCTTCTTCTTTCCATTAATACCCAAACTTTTTTACCTTTGGAAGGGATATTAGAATCACCACTGTGCGGGTCTATATTGCAGGCAGCAATACCAGTCCAGCAAGTGGCTCCTTCTCAGTCCATCCCATTCAGATAGGGAAAGGTTACATAGTGAGCTCTTTTTACCATCAGATGACATAGCTGTATTCACTGTTAGCCCCAATTCTGCTAGATGGGGTAAAGACACAACCCATCCCCATCAGGCCCTTAGGAATTCCAACATAAGGTTTAAAACAGTTACAGTTTATTGCTTAGAAATTTTTCCTGCTGCCAGCACTTAAAATTGCAGCCCTGGTCCTAGGACTACTGTATCAGGTAGAGGAGAAAGGGGGAAAAAATGGGGAGAAGAAAGAAAAAAATGTATAGTTTTTATACCAGTGCACTGCTCCCTTGGTGAGAATTCCATAGCCATACCAGCAACCTCCCCACTCCCTCCTCCCCAGATCAACCAGAAAATCAGAAAAATCTAGTGGGACACTAGCCCCACTGATGTTGAGGGTGAGCACACACTTGTGAAGGTGTAAGCCAGACCTTCATGCTTTCATCGCCCCCTCGTTTAGGTGACCAGTGTTTCAATTTCCTGTTCTGTTTCTCTATCAAACTACTACTCTAAGGAGGACCTCTCCCTGCCCCTTGTTGGACATTATGGGCTGTACAGTGTGTTCCCTGCTCTGAGGAAAGGATGGTCATCCATCTAAGTTCATGCAATATCTTCTGTTCTCGTTTTTTTTGTTTGTTTGTTTTTTATGGTGTTTGGCATTTTCATCTTCCACCAAGTAAGCAAAGCCCACTCCAGAATCAGTGCCTATTCCTGTCAAGACTCAAGTTGTTCTCCCCCAGGGCTACCAGCATCAGTCTCACTTGCCAGCTGTGTTCCGGGCCTTCCCAGCAGGAAGCTGCCTCATATCCATGGGTAGTCTCTGTCTCTCTTACTGACAAACAGAACAGTCTTTACTGGCATTTTGTGCCTGAGAGGGTACAAAAGGAACATGCCTGTTCTGCTGCAGTACCCCCACGCCCTCCCATTTCATGGACCCAGGTGGACACCTCAAGGAAGCACACTGGCATATCTGCTTGCAATTTTCACATTTTTATAACTAAAAATACTCTCAAAATTGACTCACATTAAGAAAATACCCTTGATATAATACCTACACGTATCAAATACATCTCTTATTATGCACGGATTGTCAAACTTTACAAAGGAATAAATTGAACTAAACCCATTACAAATATGCCAGAAAAATTTGTGTCCATGTTGCCTCCATGAAGTGTCATATCCACAAATGATTTAGGGAATTTAACTCATTAACTTAAATAATTAGAAATTAATTGACATGGGGCGATGAAGGTAACCAAAGAATGCCGTCATCCTAACTTACATCAAGGCAATTCAGAATCAATTTTCAGTGTTCCAGCAGTATGATTCCAACCAGTAATTTAACTATTATTTATAAAATTAAACGTAGAAACCAACATACAGATGTCAATCATTTGCCTTTATGTGGACTGCTTACTTAAGTTACCTGCTCTCTTGAAAATATACAAAATATATGTTTAGTAAGAAATCCTTCACTAACTTATCCTTAAGTTTTTAAAACTATATCTATTGTTATAACGTCTATATGCCTTTAAAACATTATTTTCACATAGCTTGATGAAGAACCAGATGACAAAGTTAGTAATTTAGCCTACCAAGTTATTCACTATCTTTCAAGATTAACAAATTCTGAATACACAGAAGAAAAAAGGAATTCTCTATTGCATTGTAAATAAATGACATAGACTTATTCTCTTCCTCCAGATTTAAAACTCACAGCCCAAATTGTCTTGACAGAGAAAGAACATAAGAAAGAAATTGAGCAGACCTTGCTAAGTCTATTAGAAATCCAAGCAGGCACCCTGCAACCTGTCCTAAACCGAAAATAAACAGGGCGCATTCTCTGTCAGACTGCCTCTGGCATGCCATGTTCAGCATTCTTTTTCTTTTTCTTTTTCTTTTTTTTTTTTTTTTTTGAGACAGAGTCTCACTCTGTCGCCCAGGCTGGAGTGCAGTGATGCGATCTCGGCTCACTGCAAACTCCACCTCCCGGGTTCACACCAGTCTCCTGCCTCAGCCTCCCGAGTAGCTGGGATTACAGGCGCCCGCCACCACACCCGGCTAATTTTTTTTTTGTATTAGTAGAGACGGGATTTCACTGTTAGCCAAGATGGTCTCGATCTCCTGACCTTGTGATCTGCCTACCTCAGCCTCCCAAAGTGCTGGGATTACAGGCATGAACCACTGCGCCCGGCCCCCAGTGTTCAATTCTTAAATGTTGTTCTGCATTTAAGGACATCAACAAATAGGAATATATTCACAGGTAAGTGGTCAAGTGGAAAGTCATGTGAAGCTATGTCAAGAAGAACAGTTGAAGGAAGTAAGACTTTAGTTTGGAGTAAGAAGAATCAGCAGAACAGGGAGGAGTCATGATAAGTGTTTTCAATGCTGGAGGCTTTTCATGGGTAAGAAGGTTTAGAGTTTTCAGTATGTTAAGAAGCTACAGGAATACAAAATTATCCCAATAAGAGAAAAACATTTTAAAATTCAAAGATGTTTAAAAATTACACTGTCTACCACTGAGACTATTAAACAACTTTCACTGGAACTATTTGTGTAAGCTAGATAATTACTTGCCAGAGATGTTACAGCAGGAATTCAAGCAACAGTTGATGGATACCTGAGCTGTATGAGTTTCACAGTACTTTTTAAATATTAAGATTCTGAATTCTAAAATAGAAATGCTATAATCTCAGTGGTTTCACCATCTTCCTATAAAGGGATCCTCATTATTCCTTTAGAGAATCTGTTATAAGTACAGTAGAAAATAGGACTTAGAGTCAGAAGTCACAGAAAATTGAAAGATAAAAGGGTGAAGGTGTTTTATAGAGATCAGCACACACAAAGAGAGAGAAACCAAAAAATCACTTCCAAGTCTAAACTGGAATTAACAAAAGCTTTGAATGAAAGCGTAAAGAATGAACATACCAAATCTCAAATGTAAATGTTGTGTTTAAACTGTGTGGTTGGCTAACTCAATGATGCGTTAAAGTTGACATAACTAGACAGATAACAAAAGACAGCGTTACGAAAGCAGACCAAGAGTTTTTCTGAATTTCCTATCAAATGAGCCCTGGAAATTTTCTTTATTGTTTGGATTCTTTTTACAATGAAAATAAATATTATAATAAATACAATAAGACCATTTTCATTAAAGAAACACATGGCAGTTTTAAAACATTCCTCCAAATTTCTTGATACTCCTCCCCTTCAAAGGTGTGTGTGATGTCCCCTCACCTCAAATGTGGACTCTGTGGCTGACTGACCAGTAGAACACATCAGAAGTAATGGGGTGTCAGTTTCCACACCCAGGCTTTAACAAAATTGGCAGCTTCCACTTCCTGACTGTTCGGACACTTTCTCGGAACCCAGCCACCAATTCTATAAGGAATTTGAAGTGTTCTACAAAGAGGCCCATATGGAAAGGAACTAAGGTGCTCAGCCTTTGGCCCCAGCTGAGCTCCTTGCCAACAACCAAAGCCAGCATGGAGCCATGGAGTGAGTCATCTTGGAATTGCCCCTCCAGTCCCTTGTCAAGCCACCCAACCGACACGCTGGAGAAAACATGAGCCTTTCCCACTGCAGGATTAAGGGCTAAATAAATAATAGTTGTTTTTTAAGCAACTAAGTTTTGGGATAGGTTATTATGCAACAACAGATAACCAGAATCAAAACTAAAACTGGCACTGGCCCACATGCATCTCACTTAGAAATTTTCTTTCCTTAATCATCTACTGCTCTCTGCTACTTAGACCACTGATTTTGCAAGTCTTGTATCTTTGTCTATCGTACCTCTTTTCCTGGATTTTACTGATACAGAGTATACTATAAGGCATATTTTCAAAAGATATAAAAGAATTTGTTATAACTTTGATTTGAAAATTTTATAGCACTCTGAGATCATTATAGATATTGAAGAATTAATCACAAAATGAATACAGGAATCATCATATCTAGGAGTCAGGGGACTTATGGGGCAGAGAATTTATCTACTCACACAAAGTCATCCAGAGTTTTCCTTGCTCTATACCAGAAGAATATTTGAACTACAAAAGATTTTAGATAGATAGATAGATAGATAGATAGATAGATAGATAGATAGATAGATCGATCGATCATTTGGTCCATTACATGATATTTAAAAATATATATCAAACAATAAATGAGCCACAGAGATGGGTCTCAAATTTAGTTATCACGACTCTCCTCTAAGTGTGTTTTCACAACACACAAATGCTTTTAAAAAAAGAACAAACAAAATAAAAATTAATATAAAGGTAAAATCTATAAAAGTTTATTTAGATCTACAATAACAGCCCCCAAGAATTTATATATTTCCTATGGTTAATTGCTCTTGGCTAGGCACTATGAATGACTATATAGTCTCTGCTCCACAGAAGTTCATATTGTAAAGTACACATACCTTAAACAATTACAGAACTATGATGGGGAAGAGTGAGCCAAAGAAAGAGAAGGGTCAGAAGATTGTCAGATGTCTCGAGAAAGACTTCAAGTGCATGTAGACTACATTAAGGAGATTGTGTCATTAAAGCTACAGGACTGGGTGCAGCCAAGATGGCCGAATAGGAACAGCTCTGGTCTACAGCTCCCAGCGTGAGCGACGCAGAAGACGGGTGATTTCTGCATTTCCATCTGCGGTACCGGGTTCATCTCACTTGGGAGTGCCAAACAGTGGGTGCAGGACAGTCGGTGCAGTGCACCGTGCACCAGCCGAAGCAAGGCGAGGCATTGCCACACTCGGGAAGCGCAAGGGGTCAGGGAGTTCCCTTTCCTAGTCAAAGAAAGGGGTGACAGACAGCACCTGGAAAATCAGGTCACTCCCACCTTAAGACTGTGCTTTTCCAACGGGCTTGGAAAACGGCACACCAGGAGATTGTGTCCTGCACCTGGCATGGAGGGTCCTATGCCCACGGAGACTTGCTGATTGCTAGCACAGCAGTCTCAGATCAAACTGCAAGGCAGCAGCGAGGCTGGGGGAGGGGCGCCCGCCATTGCCCAGGCTTGCTTAGGTAAACAAAGCAGCCAGGAAGCTTGAATTGGGTGCAGCACACCACAGCTCAAGGAGGCCTGCCTGCCTCTGTAGGCCCCACCTCTGGGGGCAGGGCACAGACAAACAAAAAGTCAGCAGGAACCTCTGCAGACTTAAATGTCCCTGTCTGACAGCTTTGAAGAGACTAGTGGTTCTCCCAGCACACAGCTGGAGATCTGAGAACGGGCAGACTGCCTCCTAAGGTGGGTCCCTGACCCCCGGCAGCCTAACTGGGAGGCACCCCCCAGTAGGGACAGACTGACACCTCACTTGGCCAGGTACTGCTCTGAGACAAAACTTCCAGAGGAACTATCAGACAGCTGAATTTGTGGTCTCACGAAAACCCACTGTTCTGCAGCCACCGCTGCTGACGCCCAGCCAAACAGGGTCTGGAGTGGACCTCTAGCAAACTCCAACAGACCTGCAGCTGAGGGTCCTGTCTGGTAGAAGGAAAACTAACAAACAGAAAGGACACCCACACCAAAAACCCATCTGTACATCACCATCATCAAAGACCAAAAGGAGAAAAAACTACAAAGATAGGGAGGAAACAGAGCAGAAAAACTGGAAACTCTAAAAAGCAGAGTGCCCCACCTCCTCCAAAGGAATGCAGTTCCTCACCAGCAACGGAACAAAGCTGGATGGAGAATGACTTTGACAAGCTGAGAGAAGAAGGCTTCAGACGATCAAACTACTCTGAGCTACTGGAGGAAATTCAAACCAATGGCAAAGAAGTTAAAAACTTTGAAAAAAAAATTAGACGAATGTATAACTAAAATAACCAATGCAGAGAAGTGCTTAAAGGAGCTGATGGAGCTGAAAGCCAAGTTTCGAGAACTACGTGACGAATGCAGAAGCCTCGGTAGCCGATGCAATCAACTGGAAGAAAGGATATCAGTGATGGAAGATGAAATGAATGAAAGGAAGTGAGACGGGAAGTTTAGAGAAAAAAGAATAAAAAGAAACAAACAAAGCCTCCAAGAAATATGGGACTGTGTGAAAAGACCAAACCTACATCTGATTGGTGTACCTGAAAGTGATAGGGAGAATGGAACGAAGTTGGAAAACACTCTGCAAGATATTATCCAGGAGAACTTCCCTGATCTAGCAAGGCAGGCCAACATTCAGATTCAGGAAATACAGAGAACGCCACAAAGATACTCCTCGAGAAAAGCAACGCCAAGACACATAATTGTCAGATTCACCAAAGTTGAAATGAAGGAAAAAATGTTAAGGGTGGCCAGAGAGAAAGGTTGGGTTACTCACAAAGGGAAGCCCATCAGACTAACAGCTGATCTCTCAACAGAAACTCTACAAGCCAGAAGAGAGTGGGGGCCAATATTCAACATTCTTAAAGAAAAGAATTTTCAACCCAGAATTTCATATCCAGCAAAACTGAGCTTCCTAAGTGAAGGAGAAATAAAATACTTTACAGACAAGCAAATGCTGAGAGATTTTGTCACCACCAGGCCTGCCCTACAAGAGCTCCTGAAGGAAGCACTAAACATGGAAAGGAACAAGCAGTACCAGCCACTGCAAAAACATGCCAAACTGTAAAGACCATCGAGGCTAGGAAGAAACTGCATCAACTAACGAGCAAAATAACCAGCTCACATCATAATGACAGGATGAAATTCACACATAACAACATTAATTTAAATGTAAATGGGCTAAATGCTCCAATTAAAAGACACAGACTGGCAAATTGGATAAGGAGTCTAGACCCATAGGTGCGCTGTATTCAGGAAACCCATCTCACGTGCAGAGACACACATAGACTCAAAATAAAAGGAAGGAGGAAGATCCACCGAGCAAATGGAAAACAAAAAAAGGCAGGGGTTGCAATCGTAGTCTCTGATAAAATAGACTTTAAACCAACACAGATCAAAAGAGACAAAGAAGGCCATTACATAATGGTAAAGGGATCAATTCAACAAGAAGAGCTAACTATCCTAAATATATATGCACCCAATACAGGAGCACCCAGATTCATAAAGCAAGTCCTGAGTGACCTACAAAGAGACTTAGACTCCCACACGATAATAATGGGAGATTTTAACACCCCACTGTCAACATTAGACATATCAACGAGACAGAAAGTTAACAAGGATATCCAGGAATTGAACTCAGCTCTGCATCCAGCGACCCAATAGACAATTACAGAACTCTCCACCCCAAATCAACAGAATATACATATTTTTCAGCACCACACCACACCTATTCCAAAATTCACCACATAGTTGGAAGTAAAGCTCTCCTCAGCAAATGTAAAAGAACAGAAATTATAGCAAACTGTCTCTCACACCACAGTGCAATCAAACTAGAACTCAGGATTAAGAAACTCACTCAAAACCACTCAACTACATGGAAACTGAACAACCTGCTCCTGGGTACATAACAAAATGAAGGCAGAAATAAAGATGTTCTTTGAAACCAACGAGAACAAAGACACAACATACCAGAATCTCTGGGACACATTCAAAGCAATATGTAGAGGGAAATTTATTGCACAAAACACCCACAAGAGAAAGCAGGAAAGATCCAAAATTGACACCCTAACATCATAATTAAAAGAACTAGAAAAGCAAGAGCAAACACATTCAAAAGCTAGCAGAAGGCTAGAAATAACTAAAATCAGAGCAGAACTGAAGGAAATAGAGACACAAAAAACCCTTCAAAAAATTAATGAATCCAGGAGCTGGTTTTTTGAGAAGATCAACAAAATTGATAGACTGCTAGCAAGACTAATAAAGAAGAAAAGAGAGAAGAATCAAATAGATGCAATAAAAAATGAAAAAGGGGATATCACCACCGATCCCACAGAAATACAATCTACCATCAGAGAATAATACAAACACCTCTATGCAAATAAACTAGAAAATCTAGAAGAAATGGATAAATTCCTCGACAAATACACCCTCCCAAGACTAAATCAGGACGAAGTCGAATCTCTGAATAGACCAATAACAGGTCCTGAAATTGTGGCAATAATCAATAGCTTACCAACCAAAAAGAGTCCAGGACCTGATGGATTCACAGCTGAATTCTACCAGAGGTACAAGGAGGAACTGGTACCATTACTTCTGAAACTATTCCAATAGACAGAAAAAGAGGGAATACTCCCTAACACATTTTATGAAGCCAGCATCGTCCTGATACTGAAGCCAGCATCGTCCTGATACCAAAGCCAGGCAGAGACACAACCAAAAAAGAGAATTTTAGACCAATATCCTTGATGAACATTGATGCAAAAATCCTCAATAAAATACCGGCAAACCAAATCCAACAGCACATCAAAAAGCTTATCCACCATGATCAAGTGGGCTTCATCCCTGGGATGCAACGCTGGTTCAACATACGCAAATCAATAAATGTAATCCAGCATATAAACAGAACCAAAGATAAAAACCACATGATTATCTCAATAGATGCAGAAAAGTCCTTTGACAAAATTCAACAACGCTTCATGCTAAAAACTCTCAATAAATTAGGCATTGATGGGACGTATCTCAAAATAATAAGAGCTATATACGACAAACCCACAGCCAATATCATACTGAATGGGCAAAAACTGGAAGCATTCCCTCTGAAAACTGGCACAAGACAGGGATGCCCTCTCTCACCGCTCCTATTCAACATAGTGCTGGAAGTTCTGGCCAGAGCAATCAGGCAGGAGAAGGAAATAAAGGGTATTCAATTAGGAAAAGAGGAAGTCAAACTGTCCCTGTTTGCAGATGACATGATTGTGTATCTAGAAAATCCCACTGTCTCAGCCCAAAATCTCCTTAAGCTGATTAGCAACTTCAGCAAAGTCTCAGGATACAAAATCAATGTACAAAAATCACAAGCGTTCTTGTACACCAATCACAGACAAACAGAGAGCCAAATCATGAGTGAACTCCCATTCACAATTGCTTCAAAGAGAATAAAATACCTAGGAATCCAACTTACAAGGGATGTGAAAGACCTCTTCAAGGAGAACTACAAACCACTGCTCAATGAAATAAAAGAGGATACAAACAAATGGAAGAACATTCCATGCTCATGGGTTGGAAGAATCAATATCGTGAAAATGGCCATACTGCCCAAGGTAATTTATAGATTCAACGCCATCCCCATCAAGCTACCAATGACTTTCTTCACAGAATTGGAAAAAACTACTTTAAAGTTCATATGGAACCAAAAAAGAGCCTGCATAGCCAAGTCAATCCTAAGCCAAAAGAACAAAGCTGGAGGCATCACGCTACCTGACTTCAAACTATACTACAAGGCTACAGTAACCAAAACAGCATGGTACTGGTACCACAACAGAGATATAGATCAATGGAACAGAACAGAGCCCTCAGAAATGATGCCGCATATCTACAACTATCTGATCTTTGACAAACCTGACAAAAACAAGAAATGGAGAAAGGATTCCCTATTTAATAAATGGTGCTGGGAAAACTGGCTAGCCATATGTAGAAAGCTGAAACTGCATCCCTTCCTTACACCGTATACAAAAATTAATTCAAGATGGATTAAAGACTTAAATGTTAGACCTAAAACCATTAAAATCCTACAAGAAAACCTAGGCAATATGATTCAGGACATAGGCGTGGGCAAGGACTTCATGTCTAAAACACCAAAAGCAATGGCAACAAAAGCCAAAATTGACAAATGGGATCTAATTAAACTAAAGAGCTTCTGCACAGCAAAAGAAACTACCATCAGAGTGAACAGGCAACCTACAGAATGGGAGAAAATTTTTGCAACCTACTCATCTGACAAAGGGCTAATATCCAGAATCTACAATGAACTCAAACAAATTTACAAGAAAAAAACAAACAAACCCATCAAAAAGTGGGCAAAGGACATGAACAGACACTTCTCAAAAGAAGACATATATGCAGCCAGAAAACACATGAAGAAATGCTCATCATCACTGGCCATCAGAGAAATGCAAATCAAAACCACAATGAGATACCATCTCACACCAGTTAGAATGGCCATCATTAAAAAATCAGGAAACAACAGGTGCTGGAAAGGATGTGGAGAAATAGGAACACTTTTACACTGTTGGTGGGACTGTAAACTAGTTCAACCATTGTGGAAGTCAGTGTGGCGATTCCTCAGGGATCTAGAACTAGAAATACCATTTGACCCAGCCATCCCATTACTGGGTATATACCCAAAGGACTATAAATCATGCTGCTATAAAGACACATGCACACGTATGTTTATTGCGGCACTATTCACAATAGCAAAGAGTTGGAACCAACCCAAATGTCCAACAACGATAGACTGGATTAAGAAAATGTGGCACATATACACCATGGAATACTATGCAGCCATAAAAAATGATGAATTCGTGTCCTTTGTAGGGACATGGATGAAACTGGAAAACATCATTCTCAGTAAACTATCGCAAGGACAAAAAGCAAACACCGCATGTTCTCGCTCATGGGTGGGAATTGAACAATGAGAACTCATGGACACAGGAAGGGGAACATCACATTCCCGGGACTGTTGTGGGGTGGGGGGAGGGGGGAGGGACAGCATTAGGAGATACACCTAATGCTAAATGACGAGTTAGTGGGTGCAGGAAATCAACATGGCACATGGATACATATGTAACAAACCTGCACATTGTGCACATGTACCCTAAAACCTAAAGTATAATTAAAAAAAAAAGTTAAATATGGAAAAAATAAATAAATAAATAAATAAAAGAACTAGAAAAGCAAGAGCAAACACATTCAAAAGCTAGCAGAAGGCAAGAAATAACTAAAATCAGAGCAGAACTGAAGGAAATAGAGACACAAAAAACTCTTCAAAAAATTAATGAATCCAGGAGCTGGTTTTTTGAAAAGATCAACAAAATTTATAGACCGCTAGTAAGACTAATAAAGAAGAAAAGAGAGAAGAATCAAATAGACGCAATAAAAAATGAAAAAGGGGATATCACCACCGATCCCACAGAAATACAATCTACCATCGGAGAATACTACAAACACCTCTATGCAAATAAACTAGAAAATCTAGAAGAAATGAATAAATTCCTCGACTAATACACCCTCCCAAGACTAAACCAGGAAGAAGTTGAATCTCTGAATAGACCAATAACAGGCTCTGATATTGTGGCAATAATCAATAGCTTACCAACCAAAAAGAGTCCAGGACATGATGGATTCACAGCCGAATTCTACCAGAGGTACAAGGAGGAAATGGTACCATTCCTTCTGAAACTATTCCAATCAATACAAAAAGAGAGAATCATCCCTAACACATTTTATGAGGCCAGCATCATCCTGATACCAAAACCTGGCAGAGACACAACCAAAAAAGAGAATTTCAGACCAATATCCTTGATGAATATTGATGCAAAAATCCTCAAGGAAATACTGGCAAACCGAATCCAGCAGCACATCAAAAAGCTTATCCACCATGATCAAGTGGGCTTCATCCCTGGGATGCAAGGCTGGTTCAACATATGCAAATCAATAAATGTAATCCACCATATAAACAGAACCAAAGACAAAAACCACATGATTATCTCAATAGATGCAGAAAAGGCCTTTGACAAAATTCAACAACCTTCATGCTAAAAACTCTCAATAAAGTAGGTATCGATGGGACGTATCTCAAAATAATAAGAGCTATCTATGACAAACCCACAGCCAATATCACACTGCATGGGCAAAAACTGGAAGCATTCCCTTTGAAAACTGGCACAAGACAGGGATGCCCTCTTTCACCACTCCTATTCAACATAGTGTTGGAAGTTCTGGCCAGGGCAATCAGGCAGGAGAAGGAAATAAAGGGTATTCAATTAGGAAAAGAGGAAGTCAAATTGTCCCTGTTTGCAGATGACATGATTGTATATCTAGAAATCCCCATTGTCTCAGCCTAAAATCTCCTTAAGCTGATAAGCAACTTCAGCAAAGTCTCAGGATACAAAATCAATGTACAAAAATCACAAGCGTTCTTGTACACCAATAACAGACAAACAGAGAGCCAAATCATGAGTGAACTCCCATTCACAATTGCTTCAAAGAGAATAAAATACCTAGGAATCCAACTTACAAGGGATGAGAACTACAAACCACTGCTCAATGAAATAAAAGAAGATACAAACAAATGGAAGAACATTCCATGCTCATGGGTTGGAAGAATCAATATCGTGAAAATGGCCATACTGTCCAAGGTAATTTTTAGATTCAATGCCATCTCCATCAAGCTACCAATGACTTTCTTCACAGAATTGGAAAAAACTACTTTCAAGTTCATATGGAACCAAAAAAGAGCCCGCATCACCAAGTCAATCCTAAGCCAAAAGAACAAAGCTGGAGGCACCATGCTACCTGACTTCAAACTATACTACAAGGCTACAGTAACCAAAACAGCATGGTACTGGTACCAAAACAGAGATATAGATCAATGGAACAGAACAGAGCCCTCAGAAATAATGCTGCATATCTACAACTATCTGATCTTTGACAAATCTGACAAAAACAAGAAATGGGGAAAGGATTCCCTATTTAATAAATGGTGCTGGGAAAACTGGCTAGCCATATGTAGAAAGCTGAAACTGGATCCCTTCCTTACACCTTATACAAAAATTAATTCAAGATGGATTAAAGACTTGCATGTTAGACCTAAAACCATAAAAACCCTAGAAGAAAACCTAGGCAATACCATTCAGGACATAGGCATGGGCAAGGACTTCATGTCTAAAACACCAAAAGCAATGGCAACAAAAGCCAAAATTGACAAATGGGATCTAATTAAACTAAAGAGCTTCTGCACAGCAAAAGAAACTACCATCAGAGTCAACAGGCAACCTCCAAAATGGGAGAATATTTTCGCAACCTACTCATCTGACAAAGGGCTAATATCCAGAATCTACAATGAACTCAAACAAATTTACAAGCAAAAAACAAACAGCTCCATCAAAAAGTTGGCAAAGGACATGAACAGACACTTCTTAAAAAGAGACATTTATGCAGCCAAAAAACACATGAAAAAATGCTCATCATCACTGGCCATCAGAGAAATGCAAATCAAAACCACAATGAGATACCATCTCACACCAGTTAGAATGGCCATCATTAAAAAGTCAGGAAACAACAGGTGCTGGACAGGATGTGGAGAAATAGGAACACTTTTACACTGTTGGTGGGACTGTAAACTAGTCCACCCATTGTGGAAGTCATTGTGGTGATTCCTCAGGGATCTAGAACTAGAAATACCATTTGAGCCAGCCATCCCATTACTGGGTATATACACAAAGGACTATAAATCATGCTGCTATAAAGACACGTGCACACGTATGTTTATTGCGGCACTATTCACAATAGCAAAGAGTTGGAACCAACCCAAATGTCCAACAACGATAGACTAGATTAAGAAAATGTGGCACATATACCCCATGGAATACTATGCAGCCATAAAAGATGATGAGTTCATGTCCTTTGTAGGGACATGGGTGAAACTGGAAAACATCATTCTCAGTAAACTATCGCAAGGACAAAAAACCAAACACCGCATGTTCTCACTCATAGGTGGGAATTGAACAATGAGAACACTCGGACACAGGAAGGGGAACATCACACTCCGGGGACTGTTGTGGGGTGGGGGGAGGGGGAAGGGACAGCATTAGGAGATATACCTAATGCTAAATGACCAGTTAATGGGTGCAACACACCAACATGGCGCATAGATACACATGTAACAAACCTGCACATTGTGCACATGTACCCTAAAACTTAAAGTATAATAATAATAATTTTTTAAAAAGCTATGGGACTGCAGTGGGAAGCAGGCAGAATCCACAATGGATATACATTTGCTGCAGCATTAAATAGAATATTCTAGAATGCCTTATTGAAGTATTCAAATTTGCTCCAACAAACAGGGAGTTTCTGTAGTGATTTAAAATTTTGCAGCCTCTTCTACCACAATTGATTTCATGAAAATATCACCCTTTAACAAATCTAAGCTTTATGAGCATACTGTTCCCTCTGCATGGAATAATCTTTCTACATTTTTTGCCCTCTTAAACTCCTACTCATCCTTTAAGGTTCAGCTCAAAGGACTGAAAAGCTCCTCAATAAAGGCTTGCTTAACCCTAGGTTCCATATATTTTTCTAGAAACTCTTTTCCCCAATACTTTTATAGCATTCACCAGGTTATATGGTGTAATTCATTTACTTACTGCTCCCTTCTTACTCTCTGAAGTATGAATTCTTTAAGGTAATGCTCCCTTTCTTCCTTTCTTACTCTTAACCACAATGTCTGACACATGTCAGATGCATAGTAAATTCTTGTAGAATGAATGAATCAATAAATTAAAATGAAATGTATGATTAATACATGTGAGATTATATTATACGTGTGAAATTTCTATTATACTCAGAATTGACAGCAAAATGTATGCAACATGTGAGAGGAAATTAATCCAATAAAACTACCCTCAAGCCACTCAAAATGCTAAATAATTATATCCTTCTTCAGTGAAACTTTATTACTCCTTATGATCTTGGCATTTGCCAAAAATGTCATAAAATATGCAATAAAATTATCATAGTATTATTTCTCCCATAGGCACAAAATCCCCTCAACCCAAACACTAGAAAAAGTATTGATATGCTTTGGCTGTGTCCCCACTTAAATCTCATCTTGAATTGTGTTTCCCATAATCCCCACATGTGGTAGGAGGGACCTGGCGGAAGGTAATTTAATCATGGGGGTTGTTACCCCCATCCTGCTGTTCTTGTGATAGTTAGTGAGTTCCCCTGAGATCTGATGATTTTATAAGGGGCTTTTCCCTCTTTGCTCAACACTTCTCCTTCTTGCCATCATCTGAAGAAGGATGTGTTTGCTTCTCCTTCTGCCATGATTGTTAAGTTTCCTGAGGCCTCCCCAGCCATGCAGAACTATAAGTCAATTAAACCTCTTTCCTTTATAAATTACCCAGTCTTGGGCAGTTCTTTATAGCAGCATGAGAGCAGACTAATACAGGTATGCAAATTAGCATTTTAGAATAATATCTAGGTATATTTAGTGAAAGTTGAATACTTTTCATTATGTCTTGCTGTGAGGAGGTAAATTACAGTTATTAGTGTCAGCATCATGCCACATCTTTACAATCTATTTCATTCTAATGCCAAATGTAAGGAAGACAGCTCAAGAATCCATGGACCCACAAGCCACATTCAGCTTCAAACATGTCAGACCATAGGGGATTCATTCAGAAATCATAAGCAATGCTGAGTCAAGAAATGAAAGTAAAGAACTACTTTATATTGCATTTAACCAGAACAAAGGGAAAAGTCTTGAAGCTACCCACATAAAATATCTGAGACAGAATTTCAACCTATGATGGACTTCTGAAGACTTTTGTAAATTTGTATATAGATCTACAAGGATTGTCTTTGGTGAGTGTGTGTCTTCTGTTAAACTCTATAGATCTCATTACAATAAAAAAAGAAAGGAAAAAGTCCAAACCCCACATTGTTAAGGGACAGAAAATTCTCCCAGAACAGTGCTTTTTCTGTTAAAAAAATCTATCTATTATAAATAAGCATTCCCTTGAATTTGTATTTTGCAGTAAGTTTCCATAAAATATGTGAGATAAGAATAATAGTTCTTTCATAAGCTAGATAGCAGGAAAATCTGATACTGTATTAGTTCATCCCCACATTGCTATAAGGAACTACCCAAGACTAGGTAATTTATGAAGAAAAGAGGTTTAATTGACTCACAGTTCTATGGGCTGCACAGGAAGCATGGCTGAGAGGCCTCAGGAAACTTACAATCATGGTGGAAGACAAAGTGGAAGCAGGCACATCTTCACATGGTGGAGCAGGCGAGAAAGAGTGAAGGGGGAAGGTACCACACACTTTTAAACAGCCAAACTCACTATCAGAATAACAAAGGGGAAGTCAACCACATGATCCAATCACCTCCCATCAGGCCTTTCCTCCAGCATTGAGGATTACAATTCAACATGAGATTTGAGTGGGTACACAGAGCCAAGCCATATCAAATAGTCCATTCATCTATTTACTCAATAGTTAAATACATCAATATACATTAGGCAATAAATATTGATTCAAACCTAATTTGTGCTTTATCCCTTATGAATGATAAATTATTATTCAATAGAGTAACATGATCTTATGATCTTGGCATTCGCCAAAAATTTCAAAATTTGAGTAAGTACTCAGGGAAAATGCACCAAAAGAGCAACTAACCACCCAGAAATGGGAAAGCTCTAATGGAAATAATATTTCATCTTGAAGAATTTGAAGCCACTCAGATAGCAGGAATAATATGTGCCAAAAAGCTGAAGTGCGAAAGAGAGGAATCTATTCAACAAATAATAGTAACTCAATATGGCTAAAGGCTAGGAATGAGGGAGAGGAGTGGCAGAAAAATCCTAGAAAGATAAGAAGCAGGGTTAAGGGTTGAGCTTAGGGGTTTGCACACCACAGAGAAATTTAAATTTTATCCTCTGAGCAACAAAAACCCATGAAAATTTGGGGAATTTGGAGGGAGGGATAACATTATAAGATTTATATTACAGAAAAATACTCTGAAATTAGCATGAACAGTGGCTTGGAAGGAGTAAGGTTAGAAACAGGAAGGTCAGATAGGCCACTGTAGACAAAAAGGATAAAAATATAACTAAGGCATAAGAAAAACACTAGGAACCAGACATTAGAGAGAATCCCAAGGTAGAATCAACAGAATTTGGTGATGTGGGGGTGAGGCAGAGAAGACTCCACAATAACTCCGGGAATTTCAACTTAAGGACTATATTAATGATGGTGACATTAATGGGGAATTCGAGAAATGGAGCTGGTTTAAGGGAGAAGAGATAACAGTGGGTTCAGTTTTACTTATGTTGGCTTTGATGCCAACTCTGGGCATCCAAAAAATAAGGGTCTGGAGCTCAGAATAAATGTATTGACTGTAATTACAGTCCAGATTTGGGAGCCAGCACAGAAATCAGGAAGTGAATGAAGTTGTGTGCAGGGTGAGAAAGAAGCCATGGAAAATTGAGAAAGGCAAGCTAGAAAACCATGAGAAAAAAATGAGCAGTGTACTTGGGGGCAAGGAACAATAAAGTTTCAAAAAGGAATTGTCTGCTGCAGGGTAATCTGGAAGTCTGAATGGAGAATTTATAGGGTAGGTTGATGAGAAATATACTCATGGGAGAAGTTGAGAGGCCTCCAGAGGGATAGGAATACCACATCATTAAAAGAGACCAGAGTCACAGAGTTTGATTTAAGAATAATGAATTGGTAATTTTTAACAGGGGTGCCAAGACAATTCAGTGAGGAAAGAGCAGTCTTTTCAACAAATCTTACGTGGGCAACTGGATATATACATGCAAAATAATTAAGTTGAATCCCTCCCTTCCACCATACACAAAAATTAACTCAAAACGTGTCATAGACCTAAATGTAAGAGCTAAACTAATAGTCTTTATGACTCCATGTTAGTCAGAGCCTTCTGTTTCAACATCAAAAGCACAAGCAACAAAAGACAAAGTAGATCTGTTGGACTTAATTAAAAATTTAAAATTTTTTGTGCTTAAAGGATTCTATCAAGAAAGTGGAAAGGCAACACACAGATGAGAGAAAATATTTGCAAATCTTATATCTGATAGGAGATTTATATCTAGATTATATGAAGAACTCTTACAAGTCAATAATAAAAAGATATATTCCATCTGAGAATTAAGCAGATTCTGAATACACATTTCTCCAAAGGAGGTATAGAAATGACCAATAAACACATGAAAAGATGCTCAACATCACTAGCCATCAGGGAAATGCACATCAAAACCACAATGAGATACCACTTCACACCCACTCAGATGGCTATGATAAAAATGACACACAATAACAAGCGTTGATGAGGTGAGGATGTGTAGAAAGTGAAATCCTTCTACATTGCTAGTGGAAATGTAAAATCATGCAGCCACTTTGTAAAACAATCTGGCAGTTCTTCATAATGTTATACCTAGAGTTGACCCAGTAATTCTACTCCTAGGTAAATACCCAAAGAAATTTAAAAACTGTTATCACTTATAAGTGGCAGCTAAATGATGAGAACACATGGACACATCGGGGAAAACACACACTGGGTCCTGTGGGAGGGTAGAGGGTGAGAGCGAGAGGATCAGGAAGAATAGCTAATGGATGCTGGGCTTAATACCTGGGTGATAAGATGATCTGGGCAGCAAACCACCACGGCACATGTTTACCTATGGACCACATCTACACATCTTGCACGTGTATCCTTGAACTTAAAATAAAAGCTGAATTCTTTTTAAATGCATACACACAAAAACTTGTACACAAGTGTTTATAGCAACATTTTTCATAATAACCAGAAAGTAAAAACAACTAAAACATTCATCAAATTATGAATGGGTAAGTGAAACACGGCATATACACACAACGGAATGTTACTCAAAAATAAAAAGGAATCACATACTGATACCTGCTGCAATACAGATGAAACTTGAAAACATTTCTCTAAGTGAAAAAAACCCAATCACAAAGAACACATACTGTATGATTCCATTTATATGAAATGCCCAAAACAGGAAAATCCACAGAGACAAAAAAACAGATTGGTGGTTGCCTAAGGCTAGGAGTTGAGGAAAAATGGAACGTGATAGCTAATGAGTACAGGCTTTCATTTGGGGATGCTGAAATGTTCTCAACTTTACTGTGGTGATGAATGAATAACTCTGTGAATACACAAAAAGTCACTGAATGGTAAGTTTTAAATGGGTGAAATGTATGGTATCTGAATTATATCTCAATAAACTGTTATTTTAAAAAACAAATAATGATTTAGGATCTTTCCCAGATTCAGCTCCAAGGTTTCCTTCCCAGTTTCATAATTTTTATAAATATTTGAAAGCTTAAATAATTAAGAAACACTGATGCTAGTAACTTACATGGGGAACAAAAACAAGCTGCTAACAACAACAGTTACCAGCATCAACAGTTACCCCAGTGCCACTGATGTCCAACACTAGGAAACACCAGCAGACTGAAGGACAGGCCTCTTTGGTAAGCAGCAAGAGTGATTATATCTTCCTCCAGTACCTGTGACATAAATTCCTGTTTCTGCGATGTAGCAGGAAAGGAGGAAGATAGCAGAAACCACAGGTAGCCAAGAATTGGTCAATGGAGCACACTAGAAGCACTTCTCCCAGAATGATTGTGATGGAATTATAGATGTTGTTGGATTCCTTAAGAGTAGATGGAACTACTAATTTGAGACTGTCACTCTAACATTATTTTAACCATCACATCACTCTTAAGCCAAACTGCACTGGATCCACACAGCATACAGAGAGGGCAAGTAGGAAGAGAATGAGAAGAGACACTTTAGATTCAGAAATTTCACCATTGCCCCCTCCTGCACCTAGGAAGAAATGGGTGTTTAATGTATTTTGCTCATGACTGCAGTATGCATGTATTTTTTCCTTCTCTGTGTTTTCTAAATGTGCACTAAAAGGATTCATTAAATCATCTTGTTCAGATGGCTCAGGTATTTCTGTTGCTTACCTTGTGCTGTTGGGTTCTACAGTATTTCTATAATAATGCTACAAGAATAGTGTTGCACTGTAATCTATCATATAGAGCTATATGAGTGAAAAATTTTGATCCATTTTTTAAAAATTGGATCTTGTTTGCAAAGACACAATAAAGTTGCATCTTATAGACTATAGGCAATAAAGCTAACAATAAACTTTATTTAACATATACACTCAAAAAAAGAATTAGTTAACTACAGCAAGAGCACTTTTAAAAGAGTGGTGAAGACATAGCCACCAATTCTGTAGGATGAGTATGGGGTAAGTGAGTAGAGGTAACAATTACAGACTGCTTTTCTCAGCAAGTTTGGCAGTACCCTCCTCATTACCGTTCAGTCCTCCTATCTAATCCTCATTTTCTTACTTACTGTACAGTAAAGAGGTTGCCAAGTGTTTGGAGTTTTGTCCCATTCTTTTTTTTACTACTATTAAAATCTTTATTTTTTAGAGTACTTTTAAGTTCACAGCAAAATTGAGAGGAAGGTACAGAGATATCCCATATACTCCCACCCTCACACATGCTTCTCCCATTATCAACATCCCCCACCAGAGTGGTACATTTGTTACAATCAATGGACCTACATTGACACATCATTCTTACACAAAGTTTGTAGTTTACATTGGGCCCACTCTTGGTGGTGTAGATTCTATGGGAAAAATGTATAATGGCATGTCATCCACCATTACATTATCATACAGAGTATTTTTGTTACTCTAAAAATCTGCTGTACTCCACTTATTTTTCTATTACTGAAACACCAGGGGATTGATCTAGGTCCTGCTGCTTACCAAACAGAAGGCCAATGACTGAGACAATCATTATTGCCAAGGAAGAAGGCATTAGTCAGTTGCTGCAGCAGAGGAAATGGGAGATGAGTATCAAATCTATCTCTCTGACCAAATAAACAAGGAGTTTATATGGCAGGGAAGAAATGTAACAATGTGTAAGAAAACAGGAACTAGGGAGGGCCAATGAAACAATCATGATGAATGAGGGGTTCAGCATATATCTCATTGTCTGGATGTGATGATCTGGTGAGTCTGAGTCCCGTAATCCTTTTTTAGAGGGTCCGGGTGGTTCTTTCCTGAAGAAGGAACTCAGATAAAACAGATGTAAGTTTCAAGCTTTAAGCCCACAAGGGTCCATTTCTATGTTAAAAAAAAAAAAAAAAAAAATGCGCCGGGCGCAGTGGCTTATTCCTGTAATCCCAGAACTTTGGGAGGCCGAGGCAGGTGGGTCATCTGAGGTCAGGAGTTTGAGACCAGCCTGGCCAACATGGCAAAACCCTGTCTCTACTAAAAATACAAAACTTAGCTGGGCGTGGTGGCAGACACCTGTAATCCCAGCTACTCAGGAGGCTGAGGCCAGAGAATCGCTTGAACCTGGGAGGCAGAGGTTTCAGTGAGCCAAGATTGCACCACTCAACTCTAGCCTGGGAGACAAGAGCAAAACTCTGTCTCAAAAAAAAAAAAAAAAAAGCTATCTACAGGATTATTGGATTGGTTTCATATCCCTCACTTCCCCTAAATGCTGGCAACCACTGATCTTTCCTAATGTCACCATAGTTTTGCTTTTTCCAGGATGTCATATAATTAGAATTACATAATATGCAGCCTTTTCAGATTGGCTTCTTTCACTTAGTAATACGCATTTAAGTTTCCTCCATGTATTTTCAGAACTTTCTAGCTCTTTTTTTAACACTGAATAATACTCCATTGTCTAGATGTACAACATTTATTTATCCATTCACCTACTGGAGAACATCCTGGTTGCTTTCAAGTTTTGGCAATTATAAACAATGCTGCTACAAACATCTGTGTTGACGTTTTATGCAGACATAAGTTTTCAATTCATTTGGGTAAATACCAAGAAGCATGATAGCTGGATTATATCATAAGAGTATGTTTAGTTTTGTAAGACACTGCCAAACTGTCTTCCAAAGTGGCTGTACCATTTTGCAGTACCACCAGCAATGAATGAGCGTTCCTGTTGCTCCACATCCTTGCCAGCATTTTTTGTTATCAGTTTTCTGAATTTTGGCCATCCTAATAGGTTTCAGGTAGTATCTCATGGTTGTTCTAATTTGCATTTCCCTGATGACATATTATGTACAGCATCTTTTCATATGCTTGCTTATTTGCCATCTGTGTATCTTCTTTGGTGAGTTTTCAAAATCTTTGGCCCACTTTTTAATCGTATTGTTTTTTGTTGAGTTTTTAGAGTTCTTTATATAATTTGGATAACAGTACTTTGTCAGATATGTCTCATGCAAATATTTTTCCCAGTCTGTAGTTTGTCTTTTCATTCTCTTTCACACAGCAGAAATATTTACTTTTGATGAAATCCAGTTTATCAGTTCTTTCTTTAATGGACTGTGCCTTTGTTGTCATATCTAAAAAGTCAATATCAAACCCAAGATCATCTGGATTTCCTCCTATGTTATCTTCCAGCAGTTTTATAGGTTTGCATTTTATATTTACATCTATGATCCATTTTGAGTTAATTTTTGTAAAGGATATAAGGTCTGTGTTGAGATTCTTTTTTTTTCACGCAGATGTCCATTTGTTTGTTCTAACACCATTTATTAAAAAGACTATATTTTTCTCCAGATGCCAACTGTTTTCATTTAAAATATGTTCACATTATGACTAGAATTTTCAACTGTCATTCTAATTCCATTCAAAAACTGATACACTGTTACAGTCCTCAAAATTAGTAGGCTAAATAACAAACAGGAATAAAGATAAATATTATTTTTAAGATAGACAAATCCTGTGTATTCAAACATTTTGCTTCTTTTACTCTCTTCAGTCCCATACTTATGTATATGTGTATAATACTCATGTATGTATCACTTCTCCACCTGTTTTGAAGAACTTTCTACCTTCCTTAGCTCATATTTTCATTCCTTTTCACCATTCCTCCCTTCTATTTTCTACGCCAATGACAAGCATGGAATATAGTTGCCTTGATTGGCCAAGTTTTACAGATAATCAGTACAGAACTTTGCCTTATTTGGCATTATTCAATCTCTCGCTCTAATGAAAAGGACCCCTTAGCTTGAGAACTCTGCCTATCTCTCTCCAGTCAGGATTAAGTAATATTCATTTTTATCATAACTTCACTATTAGATAATTATTCCTCCCATAGGCATATTGTATCTAATAGTAAAGTTATGATAAAAATAATGTGTACTATGTAGAATGCTGATTTTCAAAATTCCTTTGACAAAATTCTACACCAAAAGATACATTTATATTAATTTTGAGTAAAGGATGGTGAGGACTGATTGTCATGGATAGGGAACTAAATTAGAGACAAGTAACAGGAAGACCAAGGGTTACTTTTTATGCTTGGGATAAATACAGAGTAGAAATTATAAACAGGGTCTGCAAGAATAAATCCTGGAATTAGTCTTATGTTATAAATGAACCCAAAAGAGTGTACACAAAGGAATCTCTATGATTTCAAATGATACTGAGATACTCTGAAACCTATAAGAATAAGAAGCCAAATCAAAACAATTTTAAAGGATGGCACACTCTAAGGTAAAAGTTTTAGTCCCAGAAAAGAACACAGGAGCAAACCTAATATTTCTCTTTATAAAAAAGGACATCACCAGCATTTTCCTCCAGGGATTGTTTGTGCTTCTCATTGCTTTAACTAACAACAATATTTATAACAAGCTGGAAAAAAATATATTTAAATTAGGGTTCAGATCATTAAAAACAAACAAGGAATAAATGGGCGTCAGAGCCACAGATCAACATCTTACACATGCATAACCAAAAAAATCCACTGAGCAAAACAAAACAAGCCATCCTCATAAACACTGACTCACTAACCTAAGAAAACACAAACACTGGTAAGAAGGAAGACTGAAAATATGAATTCTCATTCTGTCCTTCCTCTTGCCTCAAAATAATTTGCATGGAAAGAATCAACAAAAGGCCCTCAATCAAAATAAAGTAGACTAAAAAGATGAGGAGCTTTCAAATGGTTAGTTCTATACCAGAGAATTCAATGAGGAATAATAAAAAAAAATTAATAATGAATTTGGACATTTTCATGATTTGTTCATCTGAGCAAGGGAATGGGAGTCATTATAAAAGCATTTTTGCTAAGAGTTCAACTTTCTGCAGCAAGCTTGGTGGCCAAGTTTGGCGACATGGCATTAGTATCATAAAATTGTAGAGTACTTGGAAAGCAGTATATTATATTGGAGATCACTACACTGGTTTGGCAGGTCTGGATACTCTTATTAGGAAACATTTCCATTGCAACAGCAAATACGATATTAAAGAGACCAGATCCAATTTTCAGGATGTTTATGATCAATATATTGTATGACATTTCCTGTGACAGGAACTTGGGAGCCATGTCTCTGGGTGCAATGTGTATCCAGATATGTGAAATAAAGTACATAAACTATTTCTGCAGGCTGAGTGCCTATCTGTATGCACAGCACCGGCTCTGTAGAGGTGTAAAACAGCAGTGTGGAAGGACAAAGACAAAAGCTTACTTGGCCAAATGGTGGTGATAATCACATCAATTCCTCATATTTACTCACTAAATTTCTTAAGGATGGAAAAAAGAAAGGGAGAAGAGGCAATAAGATACTGGGCATGTCATGTAATCAACTTATTTTTTCAGAATATCCTTACATACATATACATATACATACACATGTTGTGTGTTTATGTGTGTGTGTGCATCTAGAGAGAGGAAGAGAAGGAGAGAGAAAATGCACGAAATAGACATACCCAACAATTGTACATGAAACATCCATTTTCACATACACATGTCTGTTATGGCCAAGGAGAGACAGTGAGACACACACTATATGTCTGAAGGCCATCACTAAGTATGCTAGATGGCACATTGTGGAATAAAGATGACTTTATAAATCTAATTAATAACAAGTGAAAGTCCTAACATTGCTTAATTGATTTATTTGGTAATAGTAATCTTCGATATTATAATGGTTTATCATGGAGAAAACTAGTGGTCTAGGCAAATATTTTATGGCTAAGTCCTCAAAAGCACAGGCAACAAAAACAAAAATAAACAAATGGGACTAAATTAAACTAAAACCTTCTGCACAGCAAAGGAAACCATCGACAGAGTGAAGAGCCAACCTGTAGAATGGGAAAAAAATACTTGAAAATTATTCATTCAACAAGGACCAATATCTGGAATATTCAAGGAACTCAACTCAATAGCAAATAAATAAATAAATAAAAATAATCCCAATAAAGGGGGGGAAAGGATCTGAATAGATATTTCATGAAAGTGACATGCAAATGACCAACATCACTAATCATCAAATAAATGCAAATCAAAACTACAATGAGATATGGTCTCACCCCAGCTAGAATGACTATTATCAAAATGACAAAAAATAAAAAACTAGCAAATGCTGGCAAAGACACAGAGAAAAGAGAACACTTAAACACTGTTGGTGGGAATGTAAATTAATACAACCATTATAGAAAACGGTATGACAGTTTCTCAAAAAAAATAAAGAGAACTACTATATGACTCAGGAATTCCACTACCGGGAATATACCCAAAGAAAATTAAATCAGTATATGAAAGGGATAGCTGCACCTGCGTATTTATTACAGCAGTATTTACAATAGCCAAGGTATGAAATCAAACTAAGCATCCAACAACAGACGAACAAAATAATTTGTTGTATATATACACAATAGAATGTTATTTGGCCATTAAAAAAGAATAAGGCCCGGCGCTGTGGCTCACACCTGTAATCCCAGCACTTTGGGAGACTGAGGTGGGTGGATCACGAGGTCAGGAGACCGAGACCATCCTGGCTAACACAGTGAAACCCCGTCTCTATTAAAAATACAAAAAAATTAGCTGGGCGTGGTGGCAGGCGCCTGTAGTCCCAGCTACTCAGGAGGCTGAGGCAAGAGAATGGTGTGAACCTGGGAGGCGAAGCTTGCAGTGAGCTAAGATCATGCCACTGCACTCCAGCCTGGGCGACAGAGCAAGACTCCGTCAAAAAAAAAAAAAAAAAAAAGAATAAAATTTTGTCATTTGAGGTTATTAGGTTAAGTGAACTAAGTCAGCCACACAAAGACACAAATGTCACGGTTCTCATATATGGTAACTAAAAATGTTGATCTCATGGAGATACTGTATAGAATGATAGCTACTAGGGGCTGGGAGGGATATGATGGGGTGCAGATGAGGGAGCTATGAAAAGTGGTTGGTTAATAGGTATAAACATACAGTTAAATAGAAGGAATATGTTCTAGTGTTCAACAGCACAGTAGGATACTGTAGTTAACAATAATTTATTTGTATATTTCAAAATAACTAGAAGAGCTGAAATGCTCCCAACACAAAGAACTGATGTCTTAGATGATATCCTAAATATCCTAACTTGATCATTATACATTGCATGCATGTACCAAAATATCACATGTACCCCATAAATATATATTATTACGTATCAATAAAAAAAACTTCTGACAAATAGAATAAAGGAAAGAAATAAAAAGTCTATTTGAGGCATCTACAATAATCCAATTAGCCTTCCTAATTTAGAGATTACCATGTGGGCTCATGTCTAAACAGAGGCTTAGAGTCTTAGCTTCCCAGCACATATACTTCTGCTTAGTAAAGAGATGGAGTCAGTATGTCAAATCTGTGACTTTGAATTCATTTCAATGCCAATAGAATATATTGCCTTAAATAGAGGGTTGAATTATGTTGAGGTAAAAGCAGAATGGCAAGGAAGAAAGTTCAACCTGGATACAATTCTTTCAGTAAGACAAATAAAGGAAAAAATAAGATTGAACCAGAAAATTGTTTCTCATAAGTGGAACAATACTTCTTTGTTTTCCTGAAACTGTCTTCCTGGTACCTTGACAGAATAAACTGGTTCCAATTTCCATGAACTAATGAAATAAATAAGTGTGGCTCCAGGAAACATAAACGAATGAAGCTACTCTATAAAGTGCAAAGTAAAATGAAACATTTTTATGGGGAAACATGAATATGCTAAATTTTTCACAATTGCATATGTACAGTTGTATCTCTTTAGAAAGACACAAGTTATTATATTTAACTTCTTGTTACTTTTCAGTGTAAAGGAAAGAGTTACAGATCAAAGGCTCTCCTCTTTAGCAAAAATACAGTAGACCCTGGATGGTATGGCAAGTGATTTGACAATCTGAATGTCTATGCAGCTTTACAGGCAGAGAATCTATCAGAGTCACTCAAGATGCTTAGACTCATTACTTCAGATTTCAGCTTAATATGCTGAATCAATAAATACGTTTTAAGATATCTGTGAGTTTTGGAAATGATATTTTATTGCTCAAAGAGGCAAGTGAATTTTTCACACTTGTTTACTTTGCCCAAATTAGATCAGAGTGTATTAGCATCATAGTTACAAATGTTAGTAAGTGGTACTTATACTGCTTGTACATTTTTACCAGAATTTCCCCAAATAGTTGTGTTTATAGAATTTGTCAGGTTGGCATATGTTGCTTTCCATCCCTCTTCTACTCCTAGCATGCTGAAAAGATCAAAACCAAGTACTGTTTGCACACAGTTACATTAATTCAGTGTTTGTACTATATATAAAGCTGGCAAACACTTTTCTCATCATGCAATCAAATATCTGACCTTGTCAGTGACAGCCCCAGTGACTAGCATACGGTGGTGTTTTTCCTTCCTACTTCCTCAGTTCTGTGGTCACACCCTGACGGTCAAATTTCTGAACTACAAAATCCATGCCATGGTCAAAAGCAGCCTGAGATAAAGCAGACCCACCTTGTTTAATACAGAATACTTTGAAGATCCCATGGAAGGTGGAGGAGAGGGTAACATTTGCTTTTTACCACCATCTCTAAGACTTTCAATGATGTTTTATTTTTAGGTAAATATTATATATAATGAAATGCTCAAAGTCAGCCCAAGAAGTTCCCAAGGAACCATTCCAGTCAATCCCCATACTCCCACAGGTAACCATTGTTCTGATTTCTAATACCATGTTAGTTAGTTCTCCCTGTTCATAATCTTCATGTAACTGGGATCATACAGTACTAAATCTTTTGTGTTTGACTTCTTTGCTTCAAAACAATGCTTTTAAGCCTCATCCCTGTAGTTGTATCCATAGTTTGTTCTTTTTGTCTATCCTAGTTGACATTCCCCATGTACTTAGTATTCTGCAGTTGTTGAGTGTAAAGAAAACACCTTGGGAGAAATGAATTAAGAGAAAAGGGGAGAGAAAAGGGATGGAGAGAGAAGGAAGAGAAGAGACTGAAATTCTAACATTAAAGAGGTAGACAGGAGGAGGGAGTTTGCAAGGAGCAGTCAGAGACATAGGAATAATATAAGAATTTTAAAGAAAAATCAGTGTAGTAGTATGCTATTGATAGATCAATAAAGGTAAGGATTGAAAAGTATCTATGTTATTTGAAAATTCAGAAGATACTAGAAACCTTGATGTCAGCAATTTCAATGGTCAGATAAAGGTGAAAGCCAATCACTGATCCATGTAATAGTAAATGAGACAATAAGTTTAGATTACCTTCTCAATAAGCTAGAATATTAAAAAGAGGCAATAGCAAAATGGAAAACAGGTTTTAGAGAGAAGTTTATAATATAAAATAGTGAGTGTACAGTAAAGGGGTGGGACCGTAAGCTCTAAGGTTTATGGAACAAGACCACAAAAGAGCCAGGAGCCTCCACTGGAAAGAAGTAAGGAGAAAGGAAAATAACTGGTATTTGTTGGTTTTTGGCTGGGTTCTGAGCACTCTGCTTTGTACCTAAATGTATTATCTTATGTAATCATCCCCATCATATTGGTAGTATGCTCACTTTTCACATGAGGACACTTACACTATAATAATTCAATGACCATGATCTTCAACTAGTAAGTAACAGGGCCATGATTCAAATTCTGTCTGCATGATGTCAAAACACATGGTCTACACTGCATTACCCCTTCCTCTAAAACAGAAAAGTATCAAGACAGATGTATATGAACATGTGATTTTTAGGAAGGAGGAGTGGTGACACTGGCACTGTGAACCTCTGATAATCACAATGTTCTCTGAGAAACCTACTAAAAGGGGTTAGAGTAGTAGTGGAATGGGGACTCATGAAAGCTGGAATAGGGCCTCTAGTTTTCCGAGTTCAGACCAAAGGACAAAGCAGTTTAGAATGTGGCTAAGAGAAATGAGGAATTTGTATTGACTCTAAACCTCATAATTTCAAAATGTTTTCCCCTAGTATTCAGAAACTCAGATGTGGGGGCTAAAACGGTGAAATATCATGTACCAAAATACCTCAATAAAATTTGAAAATAAATCACCTGTTGGAGACAGAGAGATAATGCTTGAAGGGAGGTTGCTATAGACAAAGGAAGAGCTGGTGACCCAGGTATGAAATATTATTTGAGCAACATTCAATAAGTAAGTCAGAGGCATGGCTGGTAACGCACAGCTACTGGAGAGTGAAGAGCTAAATGGGGAACAGAGGGTCATTAGTGTGAGATACTCCCAGTGGTTTCCCTCTTTTTACCAGCAGAAGAAGGAACTTGCATATTGCCAGGAGAGCTGAGTAACTGACCCATTAGAAAGTGGCCTCCTGACAATTTTGCCAGGCTGAGGGAAGCAGCTAAGAGGGTGAGACTCCTTCGAGGTTGAGGGATCTTGGGATATACCTAGAGGAAAAATAAATGAGTAAAAGGAAGGGGTAGGGCTCACACCTGTTATCCCAGCACTTTGGGAGGCCAAGGCAGGTGGATCACTTGAGTCCAGGAGTTTGAAACCAGCCTGGCCAACATGGCGAAACCCCATCTCTATTAAAAATACAAAAATTAGCCAGGTGGTGCACACCTGTAGTCCCAGCTACTTGGGAGGCTGAGGCATGAGAATCACTTGAACCTGAGAGGCAGAGGTTGCAGTGAGCCAAGATCATACCACTGTACTCTGGTCTGCGTTACAGAGTGAGACTCTGTCTCAAATACATACATATATATTGTATGTATATATATTCAGCAGAAATGAACATGATATTTGCTAGTATTTCAAGTAGCATATATGAGCTTTAAGGGAAGGCTCATAGTCTTTCTCATTTCAGGATTCTCCTACAGGCAACTTTCCCCAGTGTCTGGTTTGTTTCAATAGTGACTTTCTGTTTATAAATAAAATTCTAAATTGAATGTCAAAAAAAATAAAAATTCAAAAATAATTTTTAAAAAAAGGAAGGGGTAAAAGGAAGAAGAAATGCTGGAAAAAATCAGAGTTGGCAATTCAGGCAAATTGGGAAGGAGAGAATACAACCCATAAGGTCATGAAAAACTGAAGAAATTTATGAGTGTGGTTCTATATCAAAGTTTCTAAGCTTTCCTAAGAGCTTTGTTGATTTTCTTAATACCATATTCCTACTCTTTCAGAGTACCTGGCCTCTGGGGATCTTCAGATCCCTAATATTTAAAGGGTATCCCAGTTTTCCCTTCCATGCCCAGTTTCTTTTCTCAAAATTGCTCAAGACAGAAGTCCAAAGGATAAGACAGAACTCAACAGAAACAAAATAGACAATAGGAGCATTGCTGGGAGTAGGGAGTATGGTTAGTCTTTGACAAGACAGAATGAAAGATGTTGACAGGCCTATGAGAAGATATAACTGAATGTGTATCCATATTACACAACAAATTTAAATAGATAAACATGTGCCCCAGGGCCCAGGTCAAATAGAATAAAGAAGAGACCATAATAGCTATATGCAAAAGGGTTGCTAGTAATGGAGTACCTACACAGATCAAGGGAAGATCAATTATGTGGGGAAGATTAAAATATATACTCACCAATCTCTGCAGCTTGAAACTTTGTGCTTAAACACAGCTCTACTTTCACCAAATTACAAACTATATCAAATACTATCACAAGTGCATTAGACTCTATCAAGCTTGGTACTAAAATTGTGCAGTCTTTCAAAGTAACAGAGTGGTTATAAAGCAGGAAATCTTGCTTTAAATTGGAAGATTAATAACCAATTTATGTTGCAAGCAAGATATAGGCAGAAAAGGTTCTGTAATCACAATCAATTTGACACTCTCCAATAATGACATATTAGGAAAAAGCGGCCAGATCCTATGCAGATAAATGCAGGTGCACCACACATGCCAAAACCCAACAGGCTGAAAAGTCTTAACTATAGTAATTTAGAGCTATGTTAATATGAAGAGGAAAGTGATTGGACTGGAACAGCGACAGCCCTAAAATTTTTTATATACAATGGGCTTAAAATAATCCAGAATATTGAAGTGGAGTGTATATAACAAATACTCTGTACTTAGATATGTTTATATGAGTTGGCTTGTTGGGCAAGGGCTAATAGAATTCAGAAGAGTTAAAGCCCTTTTCCTAGCACCATTTGATACAACCACAAAACTAAAACTAGTATTAGCAGAATACTGTTATCGAATATATGTAATAATTTTTAACTTTTAATCATCAACATTCACTTTTCCTTCTGAATAAAACAAGGTTTCAAGCCTCAAGCCCCAAATACTTGTTGGCTACATCACTATGCTGAGATGGGATGTGGGGGATGCTTACATTATTGAGTATTAAATGGTTCACTGCCTCAATGCTTGAAACTCACATTAAAGCTACAAACAATATGGGCCAATCTACACAAGTGGCTAATTATCAAGCCTCTAAGGAAAGAAGTTCCCACTTGGAGCCCCATGATAATGTCTAAGCAACACTATTAGAAGTAATACTTTATTTCGTAATCCCCATGTTTAACAGCAAACACTGTTTTTCTGTGATGTTGTCTGAAACCTATTAACTGCCAATGACACCACCAGGATTAATTTCTCAGTAGCACTGCATTAAGAAACAATTGTATCCAGTGTTTTGCTAACATCTTGTTATTCCGTATGGCTCAAGGAAGAGCAACAGTAATATATGAAACTTTATAATATGTGAAATTCAAAGGCCCACATCATCAGTGGTATTTGCCAAGGCCCACGTGAGTTAAAGTTTTTGGGACTAGCACTGAATCACAGATACTAAACAGCCCTGAAGATTGGTGTAAGCGCCAGCCCCCAAGATGCCTCCAGTGTACTGATCTCCTGGTAGTCACACCAGTGTGTAGTCCCTACCACATTTAATCATGGCTAGCCTAAGTAACCAATAGAATACCTACAGAAGTGCAGGTGTAATACTTCCAAATCCAGGTCATAAAAGATATTAGGGTTTCTGCTTTGGCCTCTTTTAGAACACTAACTCTGTGAGAAGCCAGTGTCCTTGTCATGGAAACACTCAAGCAGTCCTGTGACAAGACCTTGGTGGGAAGGAATTGAGGTCTCCCACCAAAAAACAAAACATACTTAAAAGCTGTGTGAGTGAACCACCTCAATAGCAGATCCTTGGGCTCCAGTCAAATCTTCAAATGGCAGCAGCCTGGGCTGGCATCTCAACTGCTGCCTCATGAGAGACATCTGAGCTATAAATACCCAGCTAAACATTCCCAAATTCCTGAATCGGAGAAATGGTAAGAAAAGGGGAAAAATGCTTATTATCGTCTTAAGCCATTTTGTTTTATAATAATTTGTGACATAGTAATAGATCACTAGTACAAGTGGGTTCTATCCTTTTCATTTTGACATCCTAGAGTCTGAGTTAGGTAATCCTCTTCTGTGTTTCACCAATATCCCAGGCTTATGTCTGTTTTGTCATTTATCATCCTTTATTGTAAATGTTTCCTTATCTGCCCCCTCTAGATTAAAGGCACTTTGAAGGTAAGCACTGTGTTTCCTCAGAGCGTTTCAGGGGTACAATAAATGTTTGGTGAAAGTATTTATTATCTACAACATGCTAGTTTTGTGGGGCTGAGTATGTAAAGGTAGTGAACAACACATGGTAGCACATTAGCTATTAAATGCCAAGGAAGACATAAATATTGACAAACCAGTGAGACCAAGTAAAACCAAACACTTCAAGCTGGTCACAAGTTTCAGGAGCAGTCTCACAACAGCAGTAGCCTTTCCAGAGATCAATTACAGATACTAATCCAAGGACAAATTCGGTTCCAATCCAAGGGAAAGTGCCTAGCACTTAAAAAATAGGCTCAAAATAAAGGTGACTTTAATGAACACTTACTGGACAAATGAAATAAGTTGATCTTAGATGGTTTTGGGGGAACCAGGTCAGATTGCAGTCACCATTGAAGCATAGCATTCTAAAATGAAGAACAATATATAAAATGGTTGTTATTCACATGAAATAATAAGCTTATTAAAAACAACAATCACTCAGAAGGGCGGCTGCTTACTGTAGCAGGCATACCAATAATGTCTGTCTATTGAATCACCATATCCCCAAAACCAAGTATAGCACTGAAGCAGAGTAGGTGCAGAGTTAGGTTTTGTAGAAGGACTCAAAGAATCTGAAAATGTTTTCAGTTTCCTTCACTAAGCTTTTTCCATGTGATTGGGATGAAATTATATCCAGGCTTCCAGAACAATCACTAGGTTAATTCCATGAGTAGTGCAGTATCAGACCTGCACCACAGGATTGTCGTTGACACATTCTGATCACAATCCTGTCTGAATATTCATTCTAATGACAACCTAATATTACCACTTCTATAATTATACCTTGGTTTGGGAATCTAAGAGATCTCTGACTTCCAACAGGCAAAAGCAGATTTTACAACTCTCAAAAATGACCCTATTTCCAAAGGGCTACATGCAATCCTCAGACCAGTAAAGAAAGGGTTAGGAATAGCACTTCAGTGTCTGATTCTAGGCATCCAGGCCTGACATGTCTGACACTGTGAAGCCCGGTGCCACCTCAGGGCCTTCCCCGGTCCTTCTCCCAGAATCAGATACGTCTAAAAGCAGGATGTCCATGCAGGGAGATATTTTAAATGATAATTGCATTTTATTTAAGTATCTTTTAATCCTTCATTGGGGATAAAAGCTGAAAAATCACCACATGCTCTTCATTGTTTTAAGCCATTTTGAACAATCAAAGATTCTTTTCGGCTTTAATGCCAGGCCACTGAGGAGCCTCATTCATTTCTCTCAGCAGCACCTAGTCTCTACAAAAACGAATGTCTTGCCATCATTCAGAGCTGCTACAATGGTTAAGAATCATAAAAACTGAACATGCTCACTTAATCCCCAAATCCATTATAATTTTATTGTGCCAAATTCTAGTTCTATGTAATGCTCTCAAAATTTCCCCTGAGGATTGTATAAAATAAGAATCAAGTCTGATACTCTGTCTCAAACACAGGAACTTTCATCTAAGGATTTCAAAGCATTTTATAACTGAGGTTAAGTGAGTTACTGAAGACTACCCAACAAATCAGCAGATTAGGCCCAAATTACCTAACTCTAAATTCTACCATTTTTTTAAGGCATAATACTCTGAGACTTGGTATGTCAGTGCTAGAGGAACTGTATGCTGTACTCATAGGTCAGATATTTGTTCATATCCATTCTTATTAAAAGAATGACCACATACAATCTAACCTCTCCACCAGAAGTAAACAAATACAAATATTTTTTTCTTTTAGGAAAAAAAGGCAACAGGATTAGTCTAAACCTACTGCATAGCAAATACAATCTCAAACAAAATTGACAGGAACATGTTAAAGTAGAAAAATAAATTCTTTACTTGAAACCAGATCTAAGTGGACTTGTTTCCTTTCATACTGAGAGAGTTGCTATATTTGAGTTCATTGATACTCATAAGCAGGGCTGTCTGGTGCTCTGTTTGATATACAGCTAGCTTGATAGCTGCCTTGACATAAAGCTAAACGATTTAATTTTAAATTGCTATCAATCAAACCTGGAGCAAAGTATTAGACATATGAAATTTCACTAATTACATATAATTTTCTCCAAAATAATAACTTTTAGCATGAATTATGTTTCCTCTTTGAAAATGCAAAGTTGTCACTAATCCAGATGGGTAACTCTCCCAGATTTTAGAATGCAGTTTTTAAAACTTATTTTCTCCAATTCTATGAAGAAAGTCATTGGTAGCTTGATGGGGATGGCATTGAATCTATAAATTACCTTGGCCAGTATGGCCATTTTCATGATATTGCTTCTTCCAACCCATGAGCATGGAATGTTTTTCCATTTGTTTGTATCCTCTTTTATTTCATTGAGCAGTGGTTTGTAGTTCTCCTTGAAGAGGTCTTTCACGTCCCTTGTAAGTTGGATTCCTAGGTATTTGATTCTCTTTGAAGCAATTGTGAATGGGAGTTCACTCATGATTTGGCTCTCTGTTTGTCTGTGATTGGTGTACAAGAATGCTTGTGATTTTTGTACATTGATTTTGTATCCTGAGACTTTGCTGAAGTTGCTAATCAGCTTAAGGAGATTTTGGGCTGAGACAATGGGGTTTTCTAGATATACAATCATATCATCTGCAAACAGGGACAATTTGACTTCCTCTTTTCCTAATTGAATACCCTTTATTTCCTTCTCCTGCCTGATTGCTCTGGCCAGAACTTCCAACACTATGTTGAATAGGAGTGGTGAAAGAGGGCATCCCTGTCTTGTGCCAGTTTTCAAAGGGAATGCTTCCAGTTTTTGCCCATTCAGTATGATATTGGCTGTGGGTTTGTCATAGATAGCTCTTATTATTTTGAGATACGTCCCATTGATACCTAATTTATTGAGAGTTTTTAGCACGAAGGTTGTTGAATTTTGTCAAAGGCCTTTTCTGCATCTATTGAGATAATCATGTGGTTTTTGTCTTTGGTTCTGTTTATATGCTGGATTACATTTATTGATTTGCGTTATGTTGAACCAGCCTTGCATCTCAGGGATGAAGCCCACTTGATCATGGTGGATAAGCTTTTTGATGTGCTGCTGGATTCAGTTTGCCAGTATTTTATTGAGGATTTTTGCATCAATATTCATCAAGGATATTGGTCTGAAATTCTCTTTTTTGGTTGTGTCTCTGCCAGGCTTTGGTATCAGGATGATGCTGGCCTCATAAAATGTGTTAGGGAGGATTCCCTCTTTTTCTATTGATTGGAATAGTTTCAGAAGCAATGGTACCAGTTCCTCCTTGTACCTCTGGTAGAGTTCAGCTGTGAATCCATCAGGTCCTGGACTCTTTTTGGTTGGTAAGCTATTGATTATTGCCACAATTTCAGGGCCTGTTATTGGTCTATTCAGAGATTCAACTTCTTCCTGGTTTAGTCTTGGAGGGTGTATTTGTCGAGGAATTTATCCATTTCTTCTAGATTTTCTAGTTTATTTGCGTAGAGGTGTTTGTAGTATTCTCTGATGGTAGATTGTATTTCTGTGGGATCGGTGGTGATATCCCCTTTATCATTTTTTATTGCGTCTATTTGATTCTTCTCTCTTTTCTTCTTTATTAGTCTTGCTAGCGGTCTATAAATTTTGTTGATCTTTTCAAAAAACCAGCTCCTGGATTCATTAATTTTTTGAAGAGTTTTTTGTGTCTCTATTTCCTTCAGTTCTGCTCTGATTTTAGTTATTTCTTGCCTTCTGCTAGCTTTTGAATGTGTTTGCTCTTGCTTTTCCAGTTCTTTTAATTGTGATGTTAGGGTGTCAATTTTGGATCTTTCCTGCTTTCTCTTGTGGGTATTTAGTGCTATAAATTTCCCTCTACACACCGCTTTGAATGTGTCCCAGAGATTCTGGTATGTTGTGTCTTTGTTCTCATTGAAGTTCATATGGAACCAAAAAAGAGCCCACATCGCCAAGTCAATCCTAAGCCAAAAGAACAAAGATGGAGGCATCAGGCTACCTGACTTCAAACTATACAAGGCTACAGTAACCAAAACAACATGGTACTGGTACCACAACAGAGACATAGATCAATGGAACAGAACAGAGCCCTCAGAAATAATGCCGCATATCTACAACTATCTGATCTTTGACAAACCTGACAAAAACAGGCAATGGGAAAAGGATTCCCTATTTAATAAATGGTGCTGGGAAAACTGGCTAGCCATATGTAGAAAGCTGAAACTGGATCCCTTCCTTACACCTTATACAAAAATTAATTCAAGATGGATTAAAGACTTACAGGTTAGACCTAAAACCATAAAAACCCTAGAAGAAAACCTAAGCAATACCATTCAGGACATAGGCATGGGCAAGGACTTCATGTCTAAAACACCAAAAGCAATGGCAATAAAAGCCAAAATTGACAAATGGGATCTAATTAAACTAAAGAGCTTCTGCACAGCAAAAGAAACTACCATCAGAGTCAACAGGCAACCTACAAAATGGGAGAAAATTTTCGCAACCTACTCATCTGACAAAGGGCTAATATCCAGAATCTACAATGAACTCAAACAAATTTACAAGAAAAAAACAAACAGCCCCATCAAAAAGTGGGTGAAGGACATGAACAGACACTTCTCAAAAGAAGACATTTATGCAGCCAAAAAACACATGAAAAAATGCTCATCATCACTGGCCATCAGAGAAATGCAAATCAAAACCACAACGAGATACCATCTCACACCAGTTAGAATGGTGATCATTAAAAAGTCAGGAAACAAGAGGTGCTGGAGAGGATGTGGAGAAATAGGAACACTTTTACACTGTTGGTGGGACTGTAAACTAGTTCAACCATTGTGGAAGTCAGTGTGGTGATTTCTCAGGGATCTAGAACTAGAAATACCATTTGACCCAGCCATCCCATTACTGGGTATATACCCAAAGGACTATAAATCATGCTGCTATAAAGACATGTGCACCCGTATGTTTACTGCGGCACTATTCACAATAGCAAAGACTTGGAACCAACCCAAATGTCCAACAATGATAGACTAGATTAAGAAAATGTGGCACATATACCCCATGGAATACTATGCAGCCATAAAAGATGATGAGTTCATGTCCTTTGTAGGGACATGGATGAAACTGGAAAACATCATTCTCAGTAAACTATCGCAAGGACAGAAAACCAAACACCACACATTCTCACTCATAGGTGGGAATTGAACAGTGAGAACACATGGACACAGGAAGGGGAACATCACACTCCGGGACTGTTGTGGAGTGGGGGGAGGGGGGAGGGGGGAGGGACAGCATTAGGACATATACCTAATGCTGAATGACGAGTTAATGGGTGCAGTGCACCAACATGGCACATGGATACATATGTAACAAACCTGCACATTGTGCACATGTACCCTAAAACTTAAAGTATAATAATAATAATAATAAACTTATTTTCTAACAGAGTAATATAGAGCCAGCTGGTTCCAAAGAGCTGGATCATCTGGTAAAACATGTATTTAAAAGAATAGATTGCAACTCTGAACATCTTGGACAAAAAGTAAAATGAAAAACTATTCTGTCCATCCCTGGGATTTGAGCTTTCAAATCAACCTATCCAAAAGGAATTCAGTACATGTATCAATCAAAATGTCAAGACAAAATTATAACAATAGGCAAGACAACCCTAGAATAAGATGAATGCTCACAATTTCTAAGCCCTGCAATTTCTTGAATTCACCAACAGTTTCACACTCAGTCAACAGCCTATATCAATCAATTTTTTAAAAATAGAGAGCAGGCCAGGCGCCGTGGCTCATGCCTGTAATCCCAGCACTTTGGGAGGCCAAGGCGGGCAGATCACAAGGTCAGGAAATCAAGACCATCCTGGCCAACATGGTGAAACCCCATCTCTAGTAAAAATACAAAAAATTAGCTGGGCGTGGTGTCATGTGCCTGTAATCCCAGCTACTCAGGAGGCTGAGGCAGGAGAATCGCGTGAACCCGGGAGGCAGAGCTTGCAGTGAGCCAAGATTGCGCCACTGCACTCTAGCCTGGGTGACAGAGCAAGACTCCATCTCAAGAAAAAAAAAATAGAGAGCAGGCCGGGTGTGGTGGCTCACACCTGTAATCCCAGCACTTTGGAAGGCTGAGACAGGTGGATCATCTAAGGTCAGGCGTTCAAGACCAGCCTGGCCAACATGGCGAAACCCCGTCTCTACTAAAAATACAAAAAAATAAGCTGGGCGTGGTGGCCAGTAACCCTAGCAACTTGAGAGGCTGAGGCAGGAGAATCACTTGAACCCGGGAGGCAGAGGTTGCAGTGAGCCGAGATCACACCATTGCACTCCAGCCTGGGCAACAAGAGCAAAACTCTGTCTCAAAAAAAAAAAAAAAAAAAAAAAGAGAGAGAGAGATAGAGCATATATTCAAATATAAATGGATTTTTGTCATCCAGATATTCCTCAATAGATAGAATGAAGATGTGTTCTATACATGCATCTGTGATATAATTCTTATTGACAGTAAATACAGCAAAGTCTTTCTCAGATAGTTTTGAGAATTTGGTGCCAATTCCAATGAGAATGTAAAAAAATGTGTTACTGCTAATGTTACTTACATCTATGATGTATCACATTAAATTAGCAATAGCTAATGTGTTTGGTTCCCAAATGTTCACATAAAAAGTAATGGTTTAAAAACATATAGGCAAAATTGAAATGAAAAGCCTAATAATTTAAAAAGCGATGGTATCTTGACAGATTATTGCAACCGGATCTTACAAAGTTTATGGAGGCACCCAGGAATTCCAGAGAAATGTATAGTTTTCAACTAGAATGACTCAAGTCATTGAATCTTTACAGACCAGGTTACCCATGCTACACTGAATTCATGAAACTAAAACCAACTTTTCCGCTGAAGTGTCTTTTCAATAATAGAAATAAAAGCAATTAAAATAGAAATTTGGTGAGACAGTATTTTTCATCCAAAACAAATGTTCCAGTTTTATATTTGTTTCAATTAGCTTTTACTTGTATACCAAATAGTCCCAAAACTTAATGACTTAAAATAACAATCGTGTTTATCTCCTCTAAGTCTGTGAATTGACTCAGAAGATCTTCTGGTCCTCACCAACCTGGCTGGGACTGAATAATCTAGTATGGTCCCACTCACATGTCTAAGGGTTGGCAGGCATGTTGGTTTAGAGAGACCTGAGCTAGGACAGGTCATATGTGTTCCATATGTTCTCTCGTCCTCTAGTACAGCAGTGTCCAATCTTTGGGCTTCCCAGAGCCACACTGGAAGAAGAATTGTATTGGGCCACACACATAAAATACACTAACGATAGCTGGTGAGTTTTTTAAAACCGCAAAGGAATCTCATAATGTATTCAGAAAGTTTACAAATTTGTGTTAGGCCGCATTCAAAGCTGTCCTGGGCTGCATGTGGCCTACAGGCTGTGGGTTGGACAAGCTTGCTCTAGTGGGACTTTCAGAGTTTCTTTACACAGAAGTCTCAGGGTTCCAAAGAATAGCAAGATAGGGTAAGCTCCAACATGTAAGTGTTCATCACACTGGCCTGTGCCGGTGTCCAATTAACCAAAGTAAGTCACATTGTCAAATTCAGTTCCAAGGGTAAAGAAAATTGACTCTATCATTGGGGGATGGTTAATGGGTACAAAAAAGAAGAATAAGACCTACTATTTGATAGTGCAACAGGGTGACTATAGTCAATAACAACTTAATTGTATATTTTCAAATAACTTAAAGAGTACAATTGGAAGGTTTGTAAGACAAATGATAAATTCTTGAGGCGATGAATATCCCATTCTCCATGATGCGATTATTTCACATTGCATGCCCATATCAAAACATCCAATGTACCTCATAAATATATATACCTACTATGTACCCCAAAAAATGGAAATAAAATAATGTTTAAGAAACAGACTCCATCATTGATACTTTTTCCAACTAACCATACTATCATCAACTTTCAGTTAAAGATCAATAGTCTTGTTTAGGGTTTGAGATATAGGGAAATCTTTCTTATGCCAGTGATAATATTGCTTCTCTACTTCTGAACTGATGCCATAAGCTCTCTTCCTGTTTTATAGTCTTTGTTTATTTTCTTTCTTTTCCAGCCTTTCCTAGAAGGTGGACAAGTAAAGAAAGCAGTTAATCAGGTAACAGAAAATATCAAGATTAATGTGAGAGAAGAGAGGACTATTATGTATTCCTTAATATCTCAAGCCAAGAAAAAAAATCCAGAAATTTTTAATTTGCTTTATGTCCCATGGATGTGACTTAAGCATAGCTCTAGACTTCAGGAAAAAAAAAACGATAGTGGTAGTTAAAATTAATAAGACAGAGGCAATTTGAGATCTAGAGTGAGTGATTTATTTTTATCTCAAGTAATGGAAAAATGAGGTTTTTCTCAATACTGCAAAAAAAAAAAGGTAAGTTATCCTTAGTATGGAAAACTAAGGTAGTTTAATTTTTATAATACTATTTAGAGGCAATAATTCAAGAGCTAATGCCAAACATAATTCAGCTTGCTTTGCTAACATTATTAAAGCAATGAAAATCTAGTTTTTAGAAAGAGCAATAATATAATGGCAGCCATTTTTTCACACAACCTGATCAAGAACACTTCATCAGGTGTAAGTGACAAGAAAGAGTTTCATTACCATCTTAATGGCAATTAAATAACCACTGACATCATTGGTAGGAAATGTCTTTCATCACCATTTCAGATTTCTTGAAATAGCAGGAAACGTGATTTTGTTATTGTAGTGTTATGCAGTTAGGGGGTATAATGGTCCCATAAAAGTAAAAACAGAGCATGAGTTTTAATGACAATCACCATCACTTTCTTGTTTAAGACAAAGTGAACTCTATGCATTTGATCGAAACCCCAACTAGACGTATAAGTCATCTTTTTCTTGTCAGTGAAATCATTTTTACTCCATTATAGAATTGGTTATTCCAACCTAATAATATAGGCAGTGAGCTGTGGGATTTAAAGTAGAGCTATGCATGTGGAAGTCAGAATAATCCAAACATTTTTCCACTGGTATCTTAAGATATCACATTTCTTACTTTTGCCTTTAAACCCACTCCTAACCATTTTTCTTTTATTTGGTCAATACATAATAGAATCTTCAGAAATGTTTTTACCTTAAAAACTCAAAATGCAAAATAACATATAATTTTGTGATATTTCATTCAACTCAATAATTGTTTCCATATTTTTTGGCTCTCTCTGGCCAGTGTCAAACTGTTTTGATTATTAGCTGATGAAAATGAGAATTTTCCCCCTGTACACTGCTATTCAGCTTTCATTTAACAGCAGTTATTTCCTCTGATATCACAGCTTGCAAGCACTGCTTAACCATTTAATTCATGTGCTTCAGATTTCTGACTTTACTGCAAAGTAATCCTGTATGGAAGTCTATCTGTACTCCCAGAAGAAATTTTATCCATTGGCAGCGATGGTATCCTTCAGAATTTAAAGAAAAAGAGACCACCATGATTGCAAAAATATTATGTGCTCTCGTTCTCTTGAAAATATAAAAATTCACAGACAAAAGAGTGGACAGCATACTGCAGTTACTCTTCTTAAATTATGGTAGAGTAAAATATTTTTGCCAGGCTTAAAAAATCTCCTTACCCAAAGAATCAAGTAAGTGAAATATGACCAGAAATATTTTATACTTTTGTTTGTATATTTATTTATATTTGGTTTAGTTCCAAAAGTCTACAGTAATAAGCACATAAAATTTTATGGTATCTCAAGTAGACTTCAACTCCTTAGCGAGGTTTAGCAGAGTTAGGAATTTTTCAAACTTCTACAAAAATTAGATTCAGACTACAACTGACAAAGGTTCCTGGTACAAGAAGGATTATGGCCCAGAAGATACCTCAGATCTCATCTGGATCTAAATTTGACTCTCAAGTGGCCTATGGCAGAACCACCACTGGATATGTTTACTCTTAGCAATTAACCTTCTACTCCCTTTCCTTCTCCCCTCACCTCAAGAGCTAATAGCATTTAAAGTCAATTTTAAATGAGGACTCAAAGGAAATTACTACAACAATCCCACCTTCTTAATTAAGTCTCCTCACTAATACATATACATACACTTGACCGAGAGCTGAGGCCACTGTAGCTTACTCTTAGAAAGCTTCATACCTGTCATCCAAAACCAACTGCACGCAGCATGGTTGGCCAGTTTACGCCTGTGCTGGCCTTAATCTGTAAGAGACTATTGAGCATCTTGGCCGCTTCCAAAGTGACCTCAGAGTTTTTGCCAGATCAGTATTCCTGGATTTTTCCTCAAAGTAGACCTAGATTTCTGGAGTCAGTCCTGCCACCCACCTGAATTTCAGGGCATCCTTTGACCTAGGAATATCCCCAGGCCAAAGCAGTCATCCAAGGCCCATGGCCGTCAAAACTCTGCTGCTCACACATATTAATAGCTTCAAGAAATCACAAATATTAGGAAAAATTCAATGGAGCATCCACCTCAGAGGCGCATTCCATGAACAGAGAAAAAGGAAGAGGTTGGTAGAAGAAAATTAAAGGTTCTTATGTTTACTCTAATATTAAAACCACCTACTTGTACAGTTTCTAGATGTTTGTTGTACATTGCATGTTTTAATTCTATTTTTAACTCTGTGCTGAATGAATTCCACTGTATCTTCTTACCATGGAGAAATATGGTAAAATGGAATCATAAAAGGTTTATCCCTTTCCATCTATCTTATTTCCAGGAAAAGGAGGGATATAAATATCATTATGGAGAAAAAAATGAGAGACAAAAAGGAAAACAATTTTTTATATGTAAAAGTAAAGAAGACACTAAAACACTGAATGACCCCTAAAAAAGACTTGTCTGTAAGTAAAATCTACCAAGTCTGAAGACCAAGCTTAAATTGTCATTTCAAATCCAAAAATTTTTAATGATTTTTAAATGAGGGTATGTTCATTCTGTCCTGATGTTTATGTGTACTCTGAAAGAGAAGTTAAATATTGTGATCTTTCAATGTTGTTTTGCTAGTGTTTTGGTCGAAAGAGTTCAATTTACTGAACTTGCCCTGAAAAGTATGTGTTATCCCCACTTTCCTGAGCATAATTTGGTGTGTATGAGGAACTGGAAGGGATTATACAAAAACCACAAGACATAGTTCTCTTCTGGCTATTATTATTATTTGGCAACAGAACTTGCGCCTGAAAGGTTTATTTCCAAAAAGTTCAAAATACATCTTGTGTGCACTATGTAATTATCATATTATATATTATACTTTTTACCTCTTTGAGGGAAATTTGCTCTCCAGGTTTGGTTCCCAGATGACATAATTCCCTATGTCTATTTTACGTGTGTGTGTGTGTGTGTGTGTGTGTGTGTGTGTGTGTGTGTGTGTTTATAAATACATCTTAAAGCATATACATAATACATGTGACTGTCCTCCAGAAAGTCTTCAGCTGGCTTTCACTTAGAACAAGTCAAAATTCATATTGCTTGGCGTTCAGCAGGTTTGCTGTTCATGTCCAAACTTCTGTCTTTAATATTCACATAATCTTTAGCCAGTTTCTTGCAGCTTATCTTCTTGGGCCACGTGGCAACACTACCACCTAGTGGAGATTGCCTATCCTTTGGTGAGCATATCACGAAACAGCAAGAGTCCCCACTTGTGATTGGGCTAAGTGGCCTTCTCCAAGAACTTCATTCCCAAAAGTATTCCTTCCTATGGCAAATGCCAACCAACAAGCTTCCATCTGTTAAGAAACTCCAACATTAGATTCATTTTTTGGGAAGTTAGCTGTCAAAGATGGTAGCATTGTTTCCCATAGATTGCTATTTTAAATACACCTAATATCCAAGAAGGACAGGAGAATACTTCATACAATTTTCTCAAATTTATAGTTTTTTTTTTTACTTAATTACTAACTGAAAAGGCATTTAAATGTAAAAGTGTAGTTATGCTCAGAATAACTGGGCAGAACCAAAATATTACAGTGATTACCTCTGAAGAATATAGATGAAAGTGAAGGGAGGGGCATGGCATGGTGATTTTCTTGGTTTTTCAGATTTTCTGTATTGAGCAAGTACTTTTGAAATTAGATAAATAAATGCTAATCTTTTTTATACACCAACTAAGCAGAATGAATCATAGGAAGCAATTTTCAAGATGGTAAGGTGCAATACCCTTTTATTACAGATGAGGAAGCCAAGTCTCAGAGAATTTAACTGACTTGTCTAAGGTAACTGTGATAGTAAATTTTATGTGTTAACTTGATTGGGCCACAGGATGTCCAGATAGCTGGTTAAACATTATATTTCTGGATGTGTCTGTATGGGTGTTTCTGAAAGAGATTAGCATTTAAATCAGTAGACTGAGTAAAGCAGATCAGCTCTTACCAGTATTGGCAGGTATCATCCAATACATTGAGGGCCTGAGATAGAACAAAAAGGCAGAGGAACATTAGACTACTTGAGCTGGAACATCCATCTTCTCCTGCCCCCTATGCTCCTGGTCCTCAGGCCTTTGAACCCATACTGGAATCTACCCCATTGGCTCTCAGGCTCTCAGACCTTCAAGCTACATCACCAGCTTTCTGAGATCTTCAGCTTTCAGATAGCAAATTATGGGATTTATCAAGCTTGATAATTGTATAAGCCAAAACCTTATAATAAATACAGTCAGCCTGCACCTGTACCTGCAGGTTCTGCATCCATGGATTCAACCAATCACAGACCAAAAGTACTTTTTAAAATAATTTTTAAAATACAACAATAAAATATACAAACTTACAAATAATACAGTATAACAACTATTCACATAGCATTTGCACTGTATTAGGTATTATAAGTAATCTAGGGATAATTTAAAGTATATGGGAGGATGTGCATAGGTGGTAAATGGCAAATACTTTGCTGTTTTATATCAGGGACTTGAGCATTCATGAATTTTGGTATCTGTGGGGGGTCCTGGAATCAATCTCCCCAGGATATCAAGGGACAACTGTATCTTTAACTGGATGGATGGATGGATAGAGATAGATAGACTGATTGATCATATTGGTTGTGCCTCTTTAGAGAACTCTCATACAGTACCACAACTATCTGCTGGCATAATTGCAGCTTTCTGGCTTCAGTTCCATTACCTATTCCACTATATGATGATGCCTCTTCTCCATCACCTCTCTTGTTGGATTTCTTATATATCTTCTTTCCAGTGTTTAAACCACTCTTATCGTGATTTTCCTGTGAACAATTTAAGCTCCGATATTTTTGTATGAAAGTGGAATAATAGTACTAGGAGCAATGAATGTCTTCTGTGATGACGTGCTACATAAGTGACAAGAACAGAGTACGATCCTATTGTGCATAAAATAGTGTGCCGCTTTTAATTATCTCAGTTGATGAAAATACCCCAAATAAGCTAGCAATACTGGAATACTAAATTTTTCAGTTTCTTATTAAAATATTCCCAAATCATATAAAATAAGTATGATATATAAAATAAAATACCCAAAGCTCTAACAATAGCCTGAAAAATCTTCCTGAGATGTTGAAAAATTAGTCATTCTACCCTAACACTAACTTGGTAAAGCCCCTAAGAGGTTCTCTTTTGTTTCTTAGACTCCCTCTTGGCCTATTTGCAAATAAGCAGTAAATAACCTTTTAAAACTGTTGACCAAGTAAACATAGTGATTATTTCCATTCATTTTCCGTTCACACAAACACACAGAGACACATTCCAATCTAGCTTTCCTCAGTATTCCTTGCTAACATTTGTTGAGCACCTGCTACATTCTAGGTGCTCTGTAAATATCTCTAATTCTCACAATAAACGTACAAGATAGCTGTTGTTACCCCTTACTTTAGAGGTTAAGAGAATGGAGCTCTAAGACCCACTAGTCCAAGTAACTCACACAGCCACTTACATTTCTGTCCTTAGGAAGGTTAAATATTTATGCCTATAATTGCACTTAAGTGCTTTCTATGCTAAGAGCCAAGTTATATCTAGGATCTTGTTTATGATTATTTAGGTCACCAAACCATTTCTGTGGGCCATGTCACCCACATTACAGACATCTTCCTCTGCAGACAAAAGTACATAGACATGAAATTAATTAACTACTCCCTCTTTAAGAAGTTGAGTCTACTCAAGGATGTAGCAGCAGGACTATATGAAAGACTCCTTGGAAAGAGAAAACACTTAACCTAGTTCTCTCCTGGAATTTCCGAAGGGGGAGGTAAACCACCCAGTCTCCTAGAACATCAAAACTCCAGTTAAAAATGAGCCAATCTTTCAATCAGCTCCACTGGGCTCTCTGGCAGGAGGCAGAGAAAGCTTGGACAGTCACAGTCTATTATGAGACAACAGGATTTTCTTCCACAGTGCTATTATTTTGGCACCTTTCACAAGCAATAAATCCTCTAAAACTTAACAAGTAATTGTTGAGAGATTTAAACTAAAACAGCTATAGTTGCAAAGCTTTTAATGTGTCGCTGGAGTAAACCATCATGTTCACTGTTTTGAACAGGAATGTAGAGGGTTATTTTTTTTTACCACCTGCTATATATCTGGCACTGTGCTAAAAGCTACAAGGAATACACACACACACACATACACACATATCCAAATTTCTGTCCTCAGGAAATTTAATGTGAGAATTAAGAGGCACAATATTTACGAATAATAAATACAATTTTTAAATGAAGCTTTTCTGGATTATTAACAAGAACAGATTTAGAGTTGGGGCATTCCAAAATTGCCAAATCTTAATGTAAAGTTATAGAAGCTTGTATAGGTTGCAGTTCCATGAAAAAAAAAAAAAATTCTCCCCCAGATAGTTCAAGTAAAGAAAGGCCTATAAAGAGACCTAGGACAGGGTATAGGAGGGATTGAGCTAAAAATGAGAGATGCTAAGACACCCACAGACCACCCATGGGAAGCATTACCACTCCTAGGGCTGAAAGGGGACGGGGAGGAAAGAGTATTTAAGAAGCCCAGTGAGAGTTGGAGCTGCAGAAAGGGCTGCCCACCAGGAGCTCAATCACAGAAGACCAAATCTATTGCAAGAGAGACAGCTACACAGAAGCAGGGAAGAAGCAAGGAAAAAAGAACCACACCTATTTTGCCGTCTATCCACCATGACTTTCCAGTCCTCCTAGAGCTGAATCCATCTGCAGGTCACCTGAAAAGGGGGCTGAGGTGATGCTGTTCGCAGTCAGCAGCCATCTTCCCGGACACAAGGTGACAGAGGGAGGGAGAACAAATGCAGAGTACTGGCATCCATGCCAATGAATTTTTATAGTTATTACAAATAACAAATAGCACACGTAAAGAATTTACTATGCCAGACACTGGTCTAAGTGTTTTACATACATTAAATCATTTAATCCACACAATGAGGAGGATAATTATGAGTTAGGACTATTATGCTCAATGCAGAAGAGGAAACTGAGGCACAGAGAGGTTAAGTAATTTGCCCTAAGTCTCATAGGTAGTAAGTAGTACAACACAGTTGTAACCTTGGTGATCTGACTCCAAACTTCATGGCCTTAAACATTATGTCCCACAGCCTATCCTAAACCTAAAAACCCTCACTCCGCAAAATGACTATTCTGCAGCAGCATCTCTGAATAAGAAATCAACAAAGTAAAATCAAATTCACTGCTTCAAGATCTCCCTAAATAACTTTTTTAATGAACACGGCAATGGTATGGACACTCCTCTACATACAAATAAAGAAAATTAGGTATTTATTTAAAATTTGATTGTGCCTTTAATTCTCATAGATTCCAGAATTCTTGGAAGAGCAGTGGGAAAATAATCAGAAAACACTCCATTGCAAAGGAGGAAACCAGTGGTGGAGAGGAAAAAGACATGATTTAAAGCCCAAAGAGAGAAGTATTTTCACAAAGAGCAACTACGGCCATTGCTTCACCTCTGGTTCATGCTGAATGTGGAGAAATGTTGATGTTCTTGAACTAGTAAAACTGTAAAGCTCCTCAGAGACTTACTTCTTGGAGGCAGGAGAAAACTGATTAGCCATTTAACCTGAGGTAGGTACAGAACACAAGTTTAAAAGGAGCAAGGCATAAAGAAGGACTTATTTAAACAAGCCTGCAATAGTCACCAGATTGTTGTTGCAACTCATCACATCCTTCCTGGAAAATATGGAAGAAAGACTAAGCTTTCCCTGGCCCATAATAAATCACTCAGGAGCTACCACTCCCAGGCTAAATCTTCCGGTCCTCTCTCCTTTTTTTCCTTCATATTTTTCCTCTCTGATATTTCAGATCTCAGTTAAGGAGCACGAAAAGAGAATGAGGGTAAAAGTAAACCATTTTTGCTCCAATTTTGCTCTAAATGTCTGAGAAAATGTTGCATTATGGATCCCCTGCTCCTGCTTTTGCTCAAAATTTCTGCATCATAAATTTGCATTTGACAAGTGTCCACCAGAAGGGTATATAATTTTGGCTTCGTACTGAAAGACAGCAGGTGGTCACTCAAAAAGATACAAGTTTTAAGACTGATCAAAAGACTCTGTCATCCAGAGCATTTCTCCCATTATCCTATACCAAGACCTCAAATTTCTTGAAGATTTACTTCTTTGAAATATTATCAATTATCAATTAAAAATACTAGCATAAATGCATATATTTAACACATCTCAAAGCACATTTGGAAGCACTGCCTATTTGAGCTGCATAACACATCTATGATTCACGGAACTTGGTTATTTCTATTTATGACACCACCATTGCTTATGAGGCTTTTGTAAATTTGAAAATTAAATGAAGGAAAAAGTACACTATAGATGGGGGCAAAATGAATAACTTTACAGTGGAGAAATCTGACAAACCCTACTTCAGCCAGATGATCAAGGCCATCAGTAAGAAGATAAGGCATGTTTATAGTCTGTACTCTTGATATGATATGGTGAAAATGGCACTTTGCCTCTGTGGTCCTCCTCCCAAAAATTCACAACCCCAATCTAATCATGAGAAAATCAGGCAAATCACAAATGAGAGACGTTCTACAAAACAGCTGACCACCACTTTTCAAAATGTCAAGGTCATCAAAGCAAGGAAAGTCTGAGAAACTGTCACAGCCAAGAGAAGTCTAAGAAAGCATGGCAACTAAATATAATGCAGTATCCTGGATGGAATCCTGGAACTGAAAAAAGACAGCAGGTGAGAAATATGAAAATGTGAATAAAGTATGGAATAAAAATATCCATCAAGTATGGACATTAGTTAACAATAGTGCATGAATAGTGCATCTTATAGTGCAACTATAAGATGTCAATAAGGGGGAAAGTGAGTATATAATATGTAGAAACTCTCTGTACTATCTTCACAATTTTTCTGTAATTATATACCTGTTCTAAAAAATGATTTCATTAAAAATAAAATAAGGTTATATACAAAAGGTATTTTGTAAACCATGGCATATTGTTATGGTGATGATGGTGGTAATAATTAGAGCTGCATTTTGGTGACAATCTGGTGGTAGCTGAAATGAATTGGTGCCATATTCACAAAGAAGTTTTTTTGGCTCTAATGTCTACTGCAGTATTCACAGTTTCAGTTTTTGAAAATTATAAATTTTCAGATACATAACCTCTGAAAGTGGTTCCACTTGTAATCTGATGAATTTCAGAAATTATTCACTAGTTCCTTAATCACTCTGTAAGTCATTTTTTACTACTCATCATGTGCCAGGTACTATCTCAAGTAAGGAAACAAAAAGAAACTAGCATTTATTAATGGATCATAGTATAGCAAGAACTTTACCTACATTACTTCATGCCATCTGTTGCAGGAAGTCAGGGACCCCAAACAGAGGGACCGGCTGAAGCCAAGGCAGAAGAACATAAACTGTGAAGATTTCGTGGACATTTATCACTTCCCCAATCAATACTCTTATAATTTCCTAAACCTGTCTTTACTTTAATCTCTTAATCTCATTATCTTCATAAGCTGAGGATGTATGTCGCCTCAAGACCCTGTGATGATTGCATTAACTGCACAAATTGTTGTAAAGCATGTGTGTTTGAACAATATGAAATCTGGGCACTTTGAAAAAAGAACAGGATAACAGCGATGTTCAGAGAACAAGGGAGATAACCATTAGGTCTGACTGCCTGGGAGCCAGGCAGGACAGAGTCATACTTCTCAGAAATATCGCTGAATTCTTTCCCTAGTAAATAATATTAATAATTAACAGCCCTGGGAAAAGAATGCACACCCAGGGGGCAACCTCTAAAATGGCCGCTCTTGGAGTGTCTGCCTTATGCAGTTGTAGATAGGGATGAAACACACCCTGGCCTCCTGCAGCACCCGCAGGCTTGCTAGGATTAGGAAATTCCAGCCTGGCAAATTCTAGTCAGACCAGTTCTTTGCTCTTGAACCCTGTTTCCTGTTAAGATGTTTATCAATGACAATGTGTGCACAGTGGGACATGAAACTTCATCAGCAATTCTAGTTTTGCCCTGGCCTCATGACCTTGCCCTGCCCATTTGCCTTGTGATATTTTATTGCCTTTGAAGCATGTGATCTCTGTGACCCACACCCTATTCGTACACCTCCTCTCCTTTGAAAATTGCTAATAAAAACTTGCTGGTTTTGCAGCTCAGGGGGCATCACGGAACCTGCCGACATGTGATGTCTCCCAGACACCCAGCTTTAAAATTTCTCTCTTTTGTACTCTTTCCCTTTATTTCTCAGATCAGCCGACACTTAGAGAAAATAGAAAAGAACTTATGTTTGAAATATTAGGGGCTGGTTCCCCTGATATCCATCCTCACAGAAAACTAGAAAATCTTCCATTGTGGCCTGAGTGTAGGGCATTCACTCCCATAGCATCCACTTCTTACTCCTATCCTGGAACTTATCACACAGGAGAGCAATTGCCTACATGCCATCCATATCCCCGCCAAACTGTGAAGTCTTTGAGTACAAGGACTTGTTCAGTGTTGTCATTCCAACATAATAAAGCATAATATCTGTCCATAATTGGTAGAGCAAATGAATGAAATTTAGTCAAGACTCTCATTTGCAAGTGATAGAAAATTAAAGTACAAAAGAAAATTTATCAGCTCAGGTACCCAAAAAGAATAAGGAAAACTTCTGGTGCTCTGAATTCATGTGTTATTTCTTCTGCCTAAGTAACACTTCCTCCTCACTCATCCTGTGGAAGGAAGATGGACTTAAACAACTGATGTATTCAGAAGTGGGTACCGCTGAGCTCAGTCTCTTCTGCTCCCTGACTTAGGGATCTGCCTCCCTACCTCACTACAGAGAGTGTTCTGCTTTGCTTTCTACCATGTGCTAAGCTTCCCATGCAGGATTTGGCTCTATAAACCCAATTCAGGGGAAAGTACTAGGAAATCCACTGTGCCTGCACATCTAAACTATGTTTACTAATTCAGCTTTTATTAGCATTACAGCTAATACTTTGATCTCCATTTGTCTCTTATTGGTATCATTCAGTTGGTTCCAAACATGAAGGGGGGAGAAATGAAAGCCGTTCATCACCCTCTAAAAAATACAGGAATACTGGGCCACAGGCATGACAGAATTCAGGAGCTCAGATCCTGCCAGAAGAAATCAGATTGTCCATCTCTCCGTTCCACTCTTCTGTGCATGACTTCACTCTTAGGTTGTCTTTCTTCAATGTGACAGTGCCTGCTGGTCCCAGGCTTATCACTCCTCAAGCTTAGCAAGTAGGGAAAGTGAGCTGCTGCTTCTCAATTCTTCAAATAAAAATCCTGAGATTTACTCTGCTTCTTTTGATTTAGGCCCTGTGTCTATCCTGAATCAATCACTGTGACCAGGGTGTCAAGAGCCCTGATTAGCCAGGCCTGGACCACAGGGAATGAAGGGTGGGGCTGCCACCTGTTGAATCACATGTATTTAGAGTGGGGGAGGTGTGGGGCCATTATGGGAATAAGGGGGAAAGGTCAAACAAAAAGAAGACTGCAACAGCTATGACTAGCTCTTTTACACAGAAAAGAAAACTGAGGGCACACAGCTTGTATGGGGCAGATATGGAATTTTAAATCACATGTGTTTCAACCCCATGTCTGCATGCTTTCTTCTACATCAGAATGCCTCCCGAAGCTTCTATCAACAAATCTCACCACCCTTAAGCAAATTATCTATCTGAAGAAGTGACAGAAACCCTTAAGAAGGTTTTAGACCATACTGGTAGAAGACGACTGCTGGATTTCTTGTCATTGAACATGCCACTCTGTGCCCCACACTCCTAGCAAGAGGTAGGAATCACTCCTGCTAAATAATGGGGCAACACCTCAATGTTTTTCTGGAACACCTTAGCTCCAATTTAACACAAGTCATCTAAGACAAACTGGATCATATTTGGAAGGCTTCTTAATATGCTCCATTTCTTTGCTAGCTTTCATATTGTTGTTTATAGTGCTAGAAAATCTATGTAATGGGTTCAATAAAAGAGGCATGCCTTTTTTTTAAACTCAACTTACTCCTTACTCCACTTGATAGCAGGAAACTTAAACTCATTAATTTAGGTTAAACTTAGTTAACTTAATACCATCTCTGTCAAATCAGAGTAAACTCAATATGAGGTTCTCTCCTCCCTTCCCACATCTAAGTTCCAGTTGGCCTAGTCATGGCATCAGGAAGATGCATCTGCCCCTCAGTCCACACTAGCTTCTACTGAAATGTACCTCATTCCACCTGACTCATGGAAGGCATCACATCTCCATTGTGGCATCTGCTGAAAAGGACACTACCTATCTGGGCTGCTTTCCAGTGTTGGCCCCAGCTTCTCCACAGCTGCCTGCCTTTGATGCCACATCTACACCACTCTTGGCTATACTGGAAAAGATTTGGCTCCTCCTCACCCCACATGTAAGCACATGGAGATTCTCTAGGAGGCCCTTCTCCTGGTAACCCTGTGCTGTCTCCAACTACTCCACTGCTCCATGAATAAGGACTGTAGCACCTGGACAGCCAGGCAGGGATTGGGGCACATGGGCCCTCTCCTCTGAGATCACTTGGCCCCAGGGCTGAGACTGTCACTGAGACAGATGCTGGGAAAAGCACAGGGAGCCTTGCCAGCATCTGACACCATTCTTTCCAACTTTGTTTCCACATCATGAGAAATCTGTATCAAGTCAAGGAAAGGAAAACAATCTCTTACATTATCATCCATTCTTGCTGATCTTCTAAACCTTTCTTTCAACTGATATCTTTACCAGGAGTTTTAAACTCAGAAGCTGGCATCAACTGTTTTGTTTTTCATTGTTCTGCCCGATCCTTTTTCTCTAAAATAGTGAGCTCAGGCTGCCTGAAATGAGGGTAAAGGCCATTTGAAAAAAAAAAAAAAAAAGGAATTAGTAAAAAGGAAAACAATGATTAATGGAAAAACTCCCCATGATGTAACTTGAACTAGTTGAATTTCTGTATTTGGGATATTGAGACCAGGGCCACAGAGTGCAGAAAGCAGATGGGAAAGAATAGCTTCTCAAGTTAAATAGACTATGAATACTTGCTTTCAGAGTGACGTGGCCAACTTCTCCATGGCCGTTTTTGCGCTATCCTAAGAAATGACCTGAGCAACCAACTGTCTGACATAGCCTTTAAGTGCTTGTTAACTGTGATGGTTAATTTTATGCATAAACTTCACTGGGCTAAGGGATATCCAGATATCTAGTAAAACATTATTTCTGGGTGTGTCTATGGGGTGTTTCCAGAAGAGATTAACATTTCAATCAGTAGACTGAGAAAAGAAGATCCATCCTTCCCAAAGTGAGTGGGCCTCGTTCAATCCATGGAGGGCCAGAATAGAACAAATAGGTAGAGGAAGGGCAAATTTCCTCTCTCTGTTTGAGCTGGGAGGTCCATCTTCTCATATTCTGCCCTCAGAAATCAGTATATCTGGTTATTGGGTCTTCAGACTCAGATTGGGACTTACACCATCAGCTCCCTGGTTCCCAGGTCTTCTGACTTGTACTGAATTACACCACCAGCATTCCTGGTTCTCCTGCATGCACATGACAGATTGTACGGCCTCTCAGCCTCTGTAATTGTGTGAGCTAATTCCTATAATTGACACAGACAGACAGACAGAGAGACAGACAGATAGATCTCCTATTAGTGCTGTTTCTCTAGAGAATCCTGACTAATACATTAAGGCAAGAGGAGAGAAAATAATCACATGTTTAACAATCAGAGAATTTATAACAAACAACAGCAGAATGTCCAGGAAAAGGACCAGTCCAGCGTACAAACCAGACGCACCACTCTAGACCACAGCAAAGATCCAGGATGCTACGTGGACAAAAGTTCCCAGCTTCACACATCACGATGAAATCACCCTCAGATTCCATCTTGAAGAAAAGCACAGAAAGGAAATAGAAATCTGAAGGGCCATGAATTTAATCTAAAAGACACTGAGCCATCAAAACCAACTAAGCCAAAAACAAATGTAAAAGATTATAAACTGCAAAACATGAAGTTTATTTTTTCTTAGCTACCCAGTAAGACTGTCAGCAAAAAGGAAAGAAAAAGGCCAAAATGCTGTATTTTTCTTGCATATGTGACCGTGGTAAGAGTGACTACTGCTCTGCTATCCAATCCTCCAAAATCCATCTTTCCAACAGCATATACCAAAGTGGAAAGAGGCAAGGCAGTAGCAAGTGCTCCCAGGTACCAAATCACAATAGTCCAACTGTCAAAAAGGCTTGTACTCTAGTTAATACTTTGGCTGAGTTGTGGATACTGAAGTGATTAAAAGAGAGGAAAAGAAGGAAGGAAGGAAGGAGGGAGGGAGGGAGGGAGGGAGGAAGGGAGGGAGAGGGAAATAAATAAAGGGTCAGGGGAGAGCAACAAAAATGATCTGTGTTGTATATAATAACTCTATGGTAAAATCATTTCCTCAACAGGTTATGAGTGAAATGAAAGGTAATGATAGTGACAGATTGTTCAAATAAGTAATGCTTTAAAAATCTCTCTTCAGGATATCACCAGTGAATTAGGAGCAAATACAAAAGGTTTCTTACTTTTACCTATCCTCATAGCTTGAATCTCTTCTCCAGAAAAACTTGAAGATTCTCTACTAAGTAAGAATAAAATCATCTATTTATGAAATCCTATTAAATGCTGCTTTTACAATGAATGAATGAAATAAAAAAGAGAGAGAGAGAGACCAAGGGAAAGAGGAAGAGAGGGAGGTGGGGAAGGAGGGAGGAGGGAGAAAGAAAGAAAGACAAGCATAGAGGGAGAAGAGGAAGAAAAAAAGCATAAAGCAACCTAAAGCCCTTGAACATGAATGTATTAATGATTTTTATCAATGTCTCCATATCTTCATGAGAAGATTCAGCTAAGTTATAAAACCCAGATCCATTTACCAACTGATGTTCTGTGGTACTGCTTATAAGTGCAAAAGATACACTCCTCTCAGCAGAGTTGTAACCCATTTACCAGACTACACTGTAAATGAGCCTTCTTTCCTCCTAGGCTTCCCAGAAAGGGTGTAATGGCAAGTCCAGCCACTATAATTGTTCCACAAATCCCTTCAAGGAGATTTGAGAAGACCCAAAAGCCCACAAAGCTTATTCAGTTATATAAAGAATGCACAAAGGAGTTTTATTTTCAATTCCAGTTTCTTAATTTTTTATTATATTCCCCAGCACAGAGCAGTCTTTGTACCTTTGGATCTCCCTAAATGTTTATATCCCAAAGTACGCAGAGGTGTGAAAAATATGACTCATGTTCTCGATAAATTCATATTATAAGACATGGCCTTGAAAATGAAAAGCTAATGAAATCCTTCTTTCCTCTAAATTTTCTTTCATGTCAAAGGTTAGTCTTGCTTATTCAACAACTTAGACCTCAGCGCTTGAAAAATAATGAGTCTATCCAAGTGGTATCAACAGCTAAGGTTTTAGAAACATGAAAAGAAAGTCTTTAGAAAACTAACTCAGGGTTAGCAGTTAGAGAAGAGTTCACAGTTTTACTAGTCCAGAGATAAATTACTGCAAACTAAGTAACTGATATAACATACTCATTTGCTAACTCCCCCATAGCCTACCAGAAAAGGTTTAAAATGAGGACTTTTGCCATAAACTGCCTTGCTCACTCTTAGAACACACTAAAATCTCAAGTATTTACCCTATAAAACTGTCAAGAATGTAACAAGTTTTTAAAAAATTCATCTCCTTTCTAAGAACAGTATAAGAATTATACCTATATTTTAAGCCAACAACAAAACCAAGCTACAGATTATCCATTGAATAGAACATAAATTTTTGTAATCAACGTATTATTTGTTTTTTCTTTCCCACCATTTTCAGGTTAGTGAGAGCAAACCTCTGACAGGCCACCAAAGAATTTAGCTAGCAAATAACTTTGCATATCAGTCATACCCCATTCCATTCTGGAAAAGACTGGGAATTCTCTTTGTGTTTAGTTTGCACGTGCAATGTTACAACGTGAGTAAAACTAGGAAGGCCACAAAATTTGCCTGCCCCGGTGCCCTTACTTAGGCTCTGTGTCATCACAGACTATCTCTTCTACTCTATGACATCTTAGTCTGTATTAAGGCAAAAATAATAAGTAACAGGTAGTGAGTGCTTACTCTGTGCCAGGCACTGTTTAAAGCACTGACAGAAATTAACTCAAATAATATTCATAACAATTTTTCCTTCCCTTGGAAGAAAAAAAGCAAAACCAACTGAGAATATGGGAAAATGAAAACAGTCTGATTTACTTGGATAGCTAAATTATGAATTAATGTTTTCTTTCATTTTGATTGTCATTAATGTTATTACTATATTCACATAGTAAATACCTATGTGAAGTTTCTTTGAAACCTCTTCCAAATGCTATTTTTCACCTGGAAAATGAGGATAATAACAATACTTTCCTCATAGGGCTGCTGCATTAGTTTTACATACTGCAAAAATCTTTCCAAAATGCCGCTTGTGTTCATATAATATTCAACTGCTTATTGAATCTCATCAGACTTCCTAGCTGGTCATGCAAGTCCTCCTTTTTTTTTTTTTTTTTTTTTTTTTTTTGAGACGGAGTCTGGCTCTGTCGCCCAGGCTGGAGTGCAGTGGCGCAATCTCGGCTCACTGCAAGCTCCGCCTCCCGGGTTCACGCCATTCTCCTGCCTCAGCCTCTCCGAGTAGCTGGGACTACAGGCGCCCGCCACTACGCCCGGCTAATTTTTTGTATTTTTTTTTTAGTAGAGACGGGGTTTCACCGTGGTCTTGATCTCCTGACCTCGTGATCCGCCTGCCTCGGCCTCCCAAAGTGCTGGGATTACAAGCGTGAGCCACCACGCCAGGCCAAGTCCTCTTTTTTATCTTATTGCTTTACCATATCACCCTCCACCCCAGTTGGGCCCACGGCCACACCTAAGTCATTCCTAGCGCCCTATCTTAACTCACTTTCTCCCTCCAATCTCCTTGCAAATGTCCTCATCACTCCTCTCTGCTAATCATGTCTTCCCCATCCTTCATCATCTCATTCACATTTTCCTCCCTCTTTTTATGTCTTCCCCATGCTACATTGCATTAACTGACATGCACTGAATGCCTATGATGCACTTGGCACCTTTTGGGTGTTATTCAATCCTTTCAGCAATCCTAGAGACAGTTAATAGTATCCCTATTAGACACATGAGGATTAGACAGACTACGATTTATGCAGGGTGGCAGAGCCAGGCTTCACTCTCAGTTATCCTAATCTATCCTGCACTTAAGAGCTTGTTCCACATAAATGAACTCTTAAATTTATATTTTCTGGTAATTGTTCTCTAATTGTTTAAGGTGTATGAAGTCTGTGTGATCTCCTATGTTCTTTGAGGTCCAAATCTCATGCAGGGCACACCATAAGCTTAGTTAATACTGATAACTTGAATTGGAAAAATTGATGTGAAGTTCCAACAAAAAGTTACTCTTTAAATATTATTAAATCATCCCCCAAATTTTAAAAGAACTGTGAACGACCAGATGTCTCAGACAGCCTGGTAGAGGCATCAGGAAAGCAATATCACAGAGAAACACTCATTGGATGTTTGAAGATGATGAACAAAACTCTTTAGGGAATTGGATCTTTGACAGAATGAAGTGGAATTATCAGAGGAAGATCCAAGCCCTGCAAAACATAATTCATACAGACATTTAACTTCCAAAGAGTTTATGTCTTAGGAAGAAGTGGGAAAGATAAATAAGGTGTTTCCTTCTATCACTTTCATGTTCCAAAGCATTTCCTTTTTTCTTTTTTTTTTTTTACCCTAGAGGTCCATGTCAGCTGAAGCAAAGTTTTAGAAGACAACTAAATTGGGCTGTTTCACTACCACTAAGTAAATTCTGACATAATTCTTTGTCCTCTGTCCAGAGGCCATGATTCAAATACAAGGAGATGGAACAATGCCTGGACATATCTCAGCAATTATTCACCCAACTCTACTCTGGAACCACAGAGGAATATCTAGTCAGGTACCCTAGACTGTCATCCCTGTCCGTCACACACCAGGCACTGCAACTGTACTACAGAACTTTCAGCCCTGCTGGTACCCAAGAGATGGAGCTATAGTCCAAGAAGCCCATAGCCACAGAGCTATCAGGAGAAAGCAAATCCTTGGTATCCATGAGTTTCAATACTAGTCTGTCACTGACTATACAGATGGGCCCCAACTTACAATGTTTCTACTTTACTATGGTGTAAAAGCCATATGCCTTCAGTAGGAAGTGGTGCCATACTCCCTCGCACTGCTGGGCAGTGGCAGCAAGTCACAGCTCCCAGTCAGCCATGCCATCACAAGCGTAAACAACCTCTATGGGGTTCTGTGCTGCCAGATGACTTTGCCCAACTGTAGGCTGTTAGTGTTCTGAGCACATTTAAGGTAGGCTAGGCCACATTATGAAGTTCACCGGGTTAGGTATATCAAATGAATTTTTGTCTGGCTATATTTTCAACCTACAAAGGGTTTATTCAGACATAACCCCATTATAAGTGGAGGAGCATCTTCACCTCCAAAAGAAAATTCCTACCAACACCTTTTCAAGCAGTCTCATTGGCAACATTTACATAGTAATATTTTCCATCACCACGGCCCTTGCTGCTTCTTAACAACTAGTCCTTTGGAAACAGAACAAATTAGCAGCTAAAAGCTTCTAGCTCCTCAGTGCAGTCTTGCATATGCTGCATCTGAGTTTCTTTGTGACTTTTATTCAGAGCATGAGGTAGCTGGAGCGCAGCCGAACTCATCCTTCAACAGCCTCCCTCATCTGGTTTCAGGGGCCAGAGACAACACCCCAGCTGCCAGTTCCATGCCCAGTGACAGGGTGAACGATCTTTTCCACAGAAAGGCAAGGTTAATAAACAGTCTGGATCACAGGCTTCTTATTCTCTCTTCTCTCCTCCCCTCTGCAGTGCCAAGGGACTTCCCTCAGTTTTTTAATGCCTTCTGTCATCAAACAATTAAGCCCATTGCCAGGCACCCACCCCTAGTGCCCTGTTTGTAGAAAATACGTATGTAACTAGACTGGGCCCAGCAGAGCAAGGGGGCATGATCTCTTACTGAGATGAAATTTGTTCACTAGCACACTCACATTCTCAAAAATTGGTTTAAATACTTCTAACAAAATTAATAAAGCATTATTACCTACTCAAGTTTCCAGGCACATTTATACAAAGCACCCTATCAGCCAAGAATGTATTTGTTTTGGGTTTTTCTTTTAAAGAAATTGCTAGGCTATCATATAAAAGCCTCCAAAATATAAGTGTATATAACATACACATATAAAATATTTCTATATTATATATTTATATATTGTTATATATATTATATTTTGTTATATAAATATATAACCTCAAATATTTTAAATGTATATTTATGTATATAGCTACATATTATTTATATTTTGAAATTTATATATTTATATTTATAAATTTATGTATAAGTATAAAAAATTATATAATATATACATGTTTTGGGAAAATGGATATTTTATATAAATTATATTAACATTAATATATGTAACACAAATACTTCAAATAACACATTTATATAAAATGTATATTATATATAAATATGAATGTTTCCTAAAATACAAATTAAAATACAAATACAAATATATATATGTGTATATATATATATGCCCTTACCCCAAAAAAGACCTGTGAGAGTCTTTCAAGTCCTATACTGAAATTTCTTCCACTCCTTATTTTCTTTTTTTGTTTGTTTATGTTACGAACAGGGAATGTCATGACTATTACAGAATCACATCTAATGAAGTCTGGCTCCGCTATTGGTTCAAATGAAAACTTCAACAGTTCCACAACCCTGAGGTGTCCACACAGTTTACAAACAACTCTCTCATTTTCAAGAGGAAGATAAGGGGATTATAAGTAAAAGTTTCATTCCAAAATATTGACTAAAATGCCAATCTATGATTATAGATTTCACAGGTCAATATAACTAATCTGAACTAGAGACTAAACCTGAAGAGAGAAAGTGTTTCAATGGAGGTAAAACAATGACAGCATTTATTCCCAAATACAGAAATAATTATCATGACATAATGTAGTCTCAAGGCTTGGAAAACAGGAGCTCATCAGTTGCAAAACGTACCTAACTCACAAGGAATGTATGAGTATGAGAAAGCTCTCAATGCAGAGTTCCTCTTGGTTTATCTTGTATTAATTTACTTCCCAGTCAACTAATTTCATGAAAGCATTTGAGGTAGAATTCCTTTCTAAACTATAAAAGACTGCTAGTGAGAGGTGGTGAAATAGGATTAATTGGGCTGCTGCTTTTCCTGCCTTCCCCAGATCAGGCTCCTACACGACCAGGGCAGGGCTGTCCTCCCACATTCCCTAGATTCAGAAAAATAAATAAACAAACATTTCACTATCTGGCACTATGTCTGACTTTTAAAGACATTCCATCAAACGTTAACGATAAATAATTGTATGGTTTATGTAGACAACTTGCATTGTTTATAGCAATTATGAAGGAAGAAAGGCAGAGCAAGAGGAAATATTTTCTTCTGGCATTTCAAAGCAGCTTCTGACATAACAAGTTATTGCATTTTAAGAATATAAACTGCCTCAGTAAATTCTATTCCCCTCAGGAACTGCCAAAATTGCATTCTGCAAACACTAAAACAGAAGAACAATGACACTGCTGCCAAATACAAAGATATCTATCAGCCAAAGAGTTAAGAGAATGATAGAGCGCTATAATAAATTTCCTTTTCATTCCAAGTACATTGTAAATGACCTTAGCAGCTCAGATAGATGAATTTAGCACCTTATACCTTAAAAACAATTTATGAATTTACTAAAATGTTTACTACCAATGCTACAGCACTTTTCTCAAACATTTTGTACCATGGAATTTTTGTTTCATCACATACCTACTGAAAGTTTGCCAAATACTAATATTCCCAGAGCATTGTTTGGGAATCGCTTACACAGCATTTAATAATGTATTATACAACAATATAGATAATAGAAATATACATACATGCTAACTTTAGAGAGGATAAAAATATGTATAGATACATTCGAACATGTTTCTTAAACACTATACTCAATAGTCTTGGCTCCTACTTTCACAATACCTCTCATCCATTCTTATTCATTTTCTCGACTTTCTATTTTCCTAATTTTAGTTCTCAAAAAAAAATTGACTATTTGAACCAATCTTTACTCGATTTGTATTTATAGGTAAAAGAAAACCCAAATATAACTAAGAACTATATTGTGTCAATCTAAATAATAAAGCAAACAAATATACTATTAAAATGACAATAAACATATGACTTAAATCAAGATGTTTCTCTTTTCAGAAACATTACAGTTTTAGATAAATATGATAGAGAAAAGCTACAGTATGTGCAGAATAACTAAAAGGAAACAAAGAAACTGATGCTAGTGGTTGACTAAGGAAAATCTAGAGGATGTTTGTTACCACATATTCTTTGTTAGCGTTTGAATTTTTCATCATATGTATGTATTGCTATTTCAGAAAATAAAAATATATACTAAATTAAAAATTTTAAACAATAATGATAACTAGAATCCACATAGCCAACACAAGAATAAGGTGGGCTTACCTTGGGTCATCTACCTCACACACATGGATTTCATACTTAATTGTCAGACTAGACATGACAATCATTTGTTTAAGTTTTATGGTTGACAAAAAAAATCAGGATCCCTGGAGAAAAAAAAATAGTGAAATAGTTATCCAAAACAAACAAACAAAAAAGCTGATGCTGCTGTGTTGGGGTTGGTTTAAACATCTGACTTTTTATTCAACATCAGTAAATCCTCAGTGGTATGTGGCCTGAAATAAATACCTAAGAAATTAAAATTATTGGACCCACAGTCAGTGGCTAAAAAACAAGCATTTCAAACTATAAAAGACTTGGAAGACAAAACATTAAGCTTTCTGGGCATTTATACAGTGAAACAAACAGAAAATCCTCAGAGAAATAGACTTAAAACTTGATTCAGACATAAAACAAAGCTTTAGAGGAAAATGATTATATGAATATTGAAAATATAATCCATGAGAAGAAAAACCTTATATATTAAGGCATTCATTACAGTTTTATTTTAAGATGGGAAAAAGTGGAAATAGCCTAAATGTGTATTAGTAGAGGAAGTGTTCAAAGTTATAAAACACCCCTTCAATGATTATCATGAATTTTCATCACAAAAACTGTAACAACATGGAAATTATGTTTATCTAATGCTACACGGTGAAGCCAGAATATACAATTACATATATGCCATCATCAGAAATATGTTTGTGCCATATTTGTGGTAATCAACTGCTTCAGCATCAAGAGCTTGGAAAGAAACAAGCTAAAGGTCAGGACTCCTAATGTTTAAACATACAGACACACACACACACACCTCTACCACCCCATCAGAGAGCTTGTCCTTTCTTGGGGTCTCAGCATAGGAGTGGACACATTTCTGTCGCATGAAAAACACCTCCCAAAATACTGTCCCCTTCCTCAACCTTGAAGAAACTCCCCAAAATAGTCCATATTTTTCCAGGATTAGAATATTTCTGTCTATCTCATGTTCTCCTTGCCAGTGTGTAAGGGGCGATATTGGAAATCAGTAAGTTGGGAAGGAGAATAAATTTAGTTAAGGAAATTCTTTTCATATGTTCATTCATCCAACAAAAATGACCTTAGTGCCCAATAAATTCCAATTACGGAGAATATAGCAGTAAACAAAAGAAACACAGTTGTTTTCATCTGGGGAAATTAATGATGAGTTCTCTTTTGGACACACTGAATTTGAGTTACTTCCAGGATTACCTAGTAGAGATGCTTGGAGATAGAAATATGGCTTTCAAAAAAAGTTCAGGCAACACTCTCCACAGGCTTAGCTCTGGACACTAAGCACAGACAAACTGAAGAACGAGGCTTTGGAGGGGTTGAGTGTTTCACTGAAAATACAGTGCAAGCTTGGTGGAACAGGCAATAAACAAGACATCAATTCCACAAATTTTGGAGATTTCAGAGGTGGAAGTTTCCTGGCGATGAATGAGGAGGTCTAGAGTATAATTGAAGTGGATCAGGGCTAAGATGGGGTGGAGATAGGAGTCAGAGATCTCAAAGAGAGCCAGGACCATTAAGTTGGAGGATTGGAAAAAGATCATTTTCATTAAAGTTTTTTCAGCATATGAGCAATTTAAACCAACACAATAGAGCTTGGGATACACTTTAATGATATTTGCACAGATAGTTATTCTGAAGGAAAAGGAAAGTTTAAAGGAGGTTGACATGCCTCAAGAGACCTAAGGTGGGATAGAATTCTCATGAATATAAACAACAAAATGGATTGGAGATGAGCTCAAAAAGAACAAAAATTTTAAATTGTAAAAGCTAAGTATATGACTCATAAAAAATATATTCGTAGTGGGGAAGTGGGGAAAATGTTTAAAAAATTACAACTTCAAAGAGCACTGGAAAACTTGGGAAACACAAAAGAACAAACAACCATATTCAATGTGGCTCAAGAAATCATGTCAAGAACTTTTATTAAAATGATCAATACCATCAAGATATAAATACTTTGTAGCCACTAGTGACCTAATCCTCCCTTCTCCCACTCATGTTGCAAATGTAAACAATAAACTACAGATCTGGACCCTATGAAATAATAAAATTAGAAGTACCCTTTTGGGAGGTAACATTGGATAATACTGCTTCATCCACAAAAAAATGCAGCAATAAATTAGCCACTCAAAAGAATAAAGATCTCCAAATTCTCTACATTGATAGAGAAAATGTTTGGTTAATGTTGCTATGGCATTTAGAGTAGCATAATTGGGCAGGGGGTGCTTTTCAGATGTTTTTAATAGTATTTCAACATTTCTTCTCTGACATCAGTTTTTAAAATTATGAAACTCCAAAGCCTGTCAGAGCATTTAGTAATTATGTAATTTATTAACTTGGGAGGGCTGAGGAAGGGTAGTTTAGTGTTTCATTTCAAAAATAATTTTCAAGAGCTACAATTGGTTGAATCTGGTGAAGTTTTCCATATTTTCATGAAGATAAAATGCTACTAAGGTCTACAAACAAAATGTATTTTTATTAAAATTACTAATGTTTAGTGAAAAATTCAAAGGCTGGGAAAGAAGCACTAAAAAGAATTTTTAAAGCAACAGTTCAATTCACTTGGTTACTGGAGAAGTCATTTTCGGAGTTAACCTTCAGGGCTATCCAACAGCTGGGAAAACAGCTTATTTTATTATGTAGTTAATAAATGTCATCCACTCTTCTTAAAAGAGTCAAATTATGTTACCCTTAAAGACTGAAAATGAATCTATAAAAGCAGAAAAGATATACAATAGATTTAACATAAAATATGCATATTAAAAGATACTTCTCAACTAAATGCAATGTATCATCCTCAACTGGCCCATGGGTCCAGAAAAATAATAAATAAAAGGCTATAAAAAAAGTTTTGTTATAATCGATGAAATCTGAATACAGAATCTATATTAAATTAATATTATTGATTTAAAGTTAAGTTTCTTGGGTGTAATAATGTTTTCAGATTTAGGTGGAATGTTCTTGTCCCTTAAACATTCATGCTGAAGTATTTAAGGGTGAAATGTCATGGTGTTTGCAATTAATTTTCCAATGTTTTTATTAAGTGTGAATGTCCATGTATGTGTGTATGGGTACACACATAGAGATAAAGCAAATGTTTCAAAGCATTAAAAAATAGGAAATCTAGATACAGTGTATATAAGCATTCACTGCACTATTATTTCAACTTTTCAGTACATTTTAAATTTTTATAAACAAAAAGCTAGGAGGATGGTCAAGATATCTCAATTGGACATTATTAGAAATTAGAATCTCTACAGAGAGCCAAAGCAGAACTAGGTAGCAAAACATCACCACAAAAACAAATTTACTTAACATCTAAATACACATGATGCACTGTATCAGATGTTATAACAACATCAAAAAAACTAATATAGTCACAGGCTTCCAGGAACATACAATCGAAGGCCAACACTGCCAACAAACATAAAGAGCACTTAAATAGAAAAAAGAACACCTATATAAACTAGAACAATAAAGTACGCATAAGTTCTAATGATCACCACTTTTCCGACCACAGAAGGAAAAGCTGTACAGATTTGGCAAAGCTCATTCCATACTTTAAGTTTCTATGTACATTGGACCATGTCACTCAGGCTCACAGGGATATAGAAAGTTTAACCAGTGTCACCCTTTCTTCCAAGAAATTAGAGTGGCCATTTAAGAGGGACTTGATTTTATGAGGAAAAGAAGCTTATGTCTGTTCATAAGACTAGCTTAGAAATTATATCAGTATTTTGTGTTAAATTACAAATTTGCCCTAACCCCTGCTTTCCTCCCTGAATCAGTTTAAGAATTCTTTCTTAAAAGCATTTTCTGATTGCCCTGCTAAGTTACATGTCCTTCCATGTCCTGTCCTTGTATGTATTTCATGGCATTATTATCACTGATTGTTTTTTTGTTGTTCACACTGACCTAGCACTTGCTAGGTGCTTGAGATACAAGAATGAATAAGACAATATGCCATTGACAAGTTTATAGCCTGGTGGTAGAGACACCCACGCAAAGAAATAATGATGTGTATCATCTACTCTTATGCCATCCACCGAGTTGTTCAACTCACAAACCTTGAATTCCTCTTTTGATTTCCCTCTTCACTGACATCTAGGCCATTGGCAAGTTGATTCTACTACCAAATGTAACCTGAACACACCTATTTCTCTTCATTCCCACTATTACTCAGATTCAGATACTACCTACTCTCACCTAAATAGCTCCCATGAAACACAATTGGCCTCGCATATGTGGCCTTTCCCTGTTGACTTCCTACAGTTTGTTTTCTACACAGGAGCCAGAGTGATCTTTTAAAGCAGAAAACAGATCATGTCAATCTCCTGTTTAAAGCCTTCCAGTGGTTTCTATTTGGAATAAAATCCAAATTATTTACCATGGCTACCTACTAGGTTCTATATAATCGGACCTGTCTGTTTCTCTGGCCTCATCTTCTAATTTGCTTCTTACATAGTATGCTTCAGTCACATGGCCTTCTTTCTATTCTTCAAATATACCAATGTGTTTCCCCTTACACTTTTGCACTAGTGGTTTCCCTCTGGCTGGAATGCTATGGATATTTGCATCACTGGCTCATTATTATTAATATCACACAGGTCTTGATTAAAATGTTATTTCTCAGCAAGGTCGTTTCCTACCACCCAATCTAAAATTGCCACCTGACCACTTTCCTCATATCACCCTACTTTAGCTTTATTATAACACTGATAACTACTTGATGTTTTCTTATTTTTTTACTGGCTGCCTCCCTCTTCTAAACCAAGCTTTCTCAGGAGGATTTACTACTGACCTTGCAGAAGTAAAAAAAGAATTATAAGAGAATACGGTGAGCAACTGTATGCCAACAAATTAATAATTTACATGAAATGAACAAATCCCTAAAAAGACAAAAACTACTAAAACTGAATGAAGAAAAAAATAAAAATGGATAAACTGATAACCAGTAAGGAGATTGAATTAATAGTTTTAAACCTTCCCATAAAGAAAAGTCCAGGGCCAGTTGGCTTCACTGATGAAAGTTATAAAGTTTCTAGCAAACTTTATTTTAAAAATGAATACAAATTTTTTAAACACTCTTTCAAAAAATAACGAGGAGAAAGCAGTTCCCAATTCTTTCTATGAGGCCAGCATTACTATGACAGCAAAACCAATACAAGAAAAAAGCTATAGGCTGATATCTCATGAATATAGATGCAAAACTTCTCAATAAAATACAATACTAGCAAACTGGACCATTAACATACAAAAGGCATTATATACCATGACCAATTTATGAAATAACTGTGTCAATAGGATAACGGACAAAAAACACATGATTATCTCAATAAATGCAGAAAAAAGTATTTGACAAAATTCAATACCCATTCATAATAAAATCACTGAACAAAGTAGGAACTGGTAATGTGCTAAGCCTGATAAAGGGCACCTGGGGAAAAACCCTGTATTAGTCCGTTTTCATGCTGCTGATAAAGACATACCCAAGACTGGGTAATTTATAAAGAAAAAGGGGTTTAATGGACTCACAATTCGACATGGCTGGAGAGGCCTCACCATCATGGCAGAAGGTGAAAGGCACATCTTACATGCCAGCAGACAAGACAGAATGAGAGCCAAGCAAAAGTGGAAACCCCTTATAAAATCATCAGATCATGTGACACTTATTCACTACCATGAGAACAGTATGGGGGAAACCATCCCCATGATTCAATTATCTCCCACTGGGTCCCTCCCACAACCCACGGGAATTATGGGGGCTAAAATTCAAGATGAGATTTGGGTGGAGACACAGCCAAACCATATCACCCACATACTTAATAATGAAAGATTGAATGCTTTTCCCCTAAAATCAGGAACAAGACAAGAATGGCTACTCACAGCACTTCTATTTAAAACTGTATTGGAGGCAGGGATTAAGGGACCATGGCAGACGGGAGGCAGGACTAGATTGCAGCTCCGGATAGAGCAGCATGCCGAGGCTTGTACTGTGAATTTTAGCTCCAGATCGACTGCAAGGACAAACCAGCAATCCTGAGAGGACCCACAGACTCTCTGAAGGATGCGGGCTGCTCCTGCAGGACCCAGGAGACACCCCAAATACTGCGAGTGCCCCAACTGCAGAAGTGGGAAAGGGAGACCCTTCTCTCCCGAACACACACCCCTACTGGAGAAGCTGAAGGCCTGTTTGCAAGAGAAGTTCTCGACTTCACCTGGAGGTGAGTCACGTTAGAGAGCTCAGCTGAGCGAAATACAGGGGTAGATGAAGCAGCAGAAAGGCCCTGGGAGCTCGCTGGATCCCCAAGCAGCCCATTCCTGCCTGGCACCACAGGGATCCACCAGGAGGGAGGTCAGAGGAGCAGGGGGTAAAACTCCACAGGGAGAAGGACTTCGCTAGCTGAATTTTGTAATAATTTGAACAGGGAGAGAAACCTCCTAGCCAGAACTCAGGGGAGGGCGCAAATTCGGCATGCAGACTTCACAGGTAGGGGAAGAACTAAAGCCCTTTTCTTTCACAGCTGGGAGGCAGAAAGCCTCAGGCAAATTTTCAAGCCTGACTCGCCTTCCACCTGGAAACAGACTCAGGGCCGCTGGGTGGGGGCACAGTGGGAGTGAAACCAGCCCTTCAGTTTGCGTGGGAGCTGGGTGAGGCCTGTAACTGCTGGCTTTCCCCCACTTCCCTGATAACCAGCATGACTCAGCAGAGGCAGCCATAATTCTCCTAGGTACACAACTCCAGTGACCTGGGAATCTCACCCCATCCCCCACAGCAGTCACAGCAAGACCCCTGCCAAGGAGAGTCTGAGCTCAGACACACCTAGCCCTGCCCCCACCTGATAGTCCTTCCCTACCCATCCTGGTAGCAGAAGACAAAGGGCATATAATCTTGGGAGTTCTAGGGCCACACCCACCGCTGGTCACTCTCCACACTACTACAGCTGATGCTTTCTGGAAAGTGCCACCTCCTGGCAGGAGGCCAACCAGCACAAAAAATACAGCATTAAACCACCAAAGCCAAGGACCCCCACAGAGTCTACTGCACTGTCTGCCACCTCCACCAGAACAGTTGTTGGTATCCATGGCTGAGAGACCCATAGATGGTTCACATCACAGGACTCTGTGCAGACAACCCCCAGTACCAGCCTGAAGGCAAATAGACTCACTGGGTGTCTAGACTGAGAAGAGAGACAACAATCACTGCAGCTCAGCTCAGAGGAAGTCACATCCACAGGAAAACGGGGAGAATACTACATCAAGAGAACACCCCATGGGACAAAAAAATCTAAACAACAGCCTTCAGCCCTAGACATTCCCTCTGACAGAGCCTACCCAAATGAGAAGGAACCAGAAAACCAACCCTGGTAATATGACAAAACGAGGCTTGTCAACACCCCCAAAAAATCACACTAGTTCACCAGCAATGGATCCGAACCAAGAAAAGAAATCCCTGATTTACCTGAAAAAGAATTCGGGAGGTTAGTTATTAAGCTAATCAGGGAGGGACCAGAGAAAGGTGAAGCCCAATGCAAGGAAATCCAGAAAATGATACAAGAAGTGAAGGGAGAAATATTCAAGAAAATAAATAGCTTTAAAAAAAAAAATCAAGAAACTTTGGACACACTTTTAGAAATGCAAAATGCTCCAGAAAGTGTCAGCAATAGAATTGAACAAATAGAAGAAAAATTCAGAGCTCAAAGACAAGGTCTTCAAATTAACCCAATCCAACAGAGACAAAGAAAAATGAATAAGAAAACTTGAACAAAGCCTCCAAGAAGTCTGGGATTATGTTAAATGACCGAACCTAAGAATAATCAGTGTTCCCAAGGAAGAAGACAATTCGAAAAGCTTGGAAAATATATTTGGGGGAATAATCGAGGAAAACTTCCCCAGTCTTGCTAGAGACCTAGACATGCAAATACAAGAAGCACAAAGAACACCTGGGAAATTTATCGCAAGAAAATCTTCGCCTAGGCACATTGTCATTAGGTCATCCAAAGTTAAGACAAAGGAAAGAATTTTAAGAGCTGTGAGACAGAAGTACCAGGTAACCTATAAGGAAAACCTATCAGATTAATGGCAGATTTCTCAGCAGAAACCCTACAGGCAAGAAGGGATTGGGGTCCTATCTTCACCCTCCTCAAACAAAACAATTATCAGCCAAGAATTTTGTATCCAGCAAAATGAAGTATCATATATGAAGGAAAGATACAGTCATTTTCAGACAAACAAATGCTGAGAGAATTCACCATTACCAAGCCACCACTACAAGAACTGCTAAAAGGAGCTCTTAATCTTGAAACAAATCCTAGAAACACATCAAAACAGAACCTGTTTAAGGCATAAATCACACAGGACCTATAAAACAAAAATACAAGTGAAAAAGCAAAGCAAAAAATAAAACAAGTACACAGGCAACAAAGAGCATGATGAATGCAACAGTACCTCACATTTCAATACTAACATTGAATGTAAATGGCCCAAATGCTCCATTTAAAAGATACAGAACCACAGAATAGATAAGAACTCACCAACCAAATATCTGCTGCCTTCAGGAAACCCACCTAACACATAAAGACTCACATAAACTTAAAGTAAAGGAGTGGAAAAGGGCATTTCATGCAAATGGACACCAAAAGTGAGCAGGGATAGCTATTCTTATATCAGACAAAACAAACTTTGAAGCAACAGTAGTTAAAAGAGACAGGGACATTATATAATGGTAAAAGGCCTTGTCCAACAGGAAAATATCACAATTCTAAACACATATGCACCTAACACTGGAGCTCTCAAATGTATAAAATGATCACTCAATTACTAATAGACCAAAGAAATGAGATAGACAGCAACACAATAATAGTGGGGTACTTCAATACTCCACTGACAGCACTAGACAGCTCATCAAGACAGAAAGTCAACAAAGACACAATGGATTTAAACTATACCTTGGAACAATTGGACTTAACAGATATATACAGAACATTTCATCCAACAACCACAAAATACACATTCCGTTCAACAGCACATGGAACTTTCTCCAAGATAAACCATATGATAAGGCCATAAAACGGGCCTCATAAGTCTAAGAAAATTGAAATTATATCAAGCACTCTCTCAGACCGCAGTGGAGTAAAACTGTAAATCAACTCCAAAAGGAACCTTCAAAACCATGCAAATACATGGAAATTAAATAATTTGCTCCTGAATGAACATTGGGTCAAAAATGAAATGAAGATGGAAATTTAAAAATTATTCAAATTGAATGATGATAATAACACAACCTATCAAAACCTGTGGGATACAGCTAAGGTGGTGCTAAGAGGAAACTTCATAGCCCCAAATGCCTACATCAAAAAGTTTGAAAGTGCACAAACACACAATCTAAGGTCACACCTCAAGGAACTAAGGAAACAAGAACAAACCAAACCCAAACCCAGCAGAAGAAAGGAAATAACCAAGATCAGAGCAGAACTAAATGAAACTGAAACAAACAAAAAAATTCAAAAGGTAAATGAAACAAAAAGGTGGTTCTTTGAAAAGATAAATAAAATTGATATACCATTAGCAAGATTAACCAAGGAAAGAGGAAAGAAAATCCAAATAACCTCATTGAGAAACAAAACAGGGGATATTACAACTGACACCACTGAAATACAAAAGATTATTCAAGGCTACTATGAACACCTTTACACACATAAGCTAGAAAACCTAGAAGAGATGGATAAATTCCTGGAAAAATACTACACTCCTAGCTTAAATCAGGAAGAATTAGATCCCTGAACAGACCAATTACAGGCAGTGAGATTGAAACAATAATTTAAAAATTACCAACAAAAAAAAGAGTCCAGGACCAAATGGATCCACAGCAGAATTCTACCAGACATTCAAAGAATTGGTACCAATCCTTTTGACACTATTCCACAAGACAGAGAAAGAAGGAACCCTCCCTAATTCATTCTATGAAGCCAGCATCACCCTAATACCAAAACCAGAAAAGGACACAATCAAAAAAGAAAACTACAGACAGATATCCTTGATGAACACAGATGCTAAAATTGTTAACAAAATACTAGCTAACTGAATCCAACAACATATCAAAAAGATAATCCACCATGATCAAGTGGGTTTCATACCAGGGATGCAGGGATGGTTTAACATACATAAGTCAATAAATGTGATACACCACATACAGAATTAAAAACAAAAGATGATCACATGATCATCTCAATAGATGCAGAAAAAGCATCAGACAAAATCCAGCATCCCATTATGATTAAAACTCTCAGCAAAATCAGCATACAAGGGACAAACCTTATTGTAATAAAAGCCATCTATGGCAAACCCACAGCCAACATAATACTGAAGGGGAAAAGTTGAAACCATTCCCTCTGAGAACAGGAACAAGACAAGGATGCCCACTCTCACCACTCCTCTTCAACATGGTACTGGAAGTCCTAGCCAGAGCAATCAGACAAAAGAAAGAAATAAAGGGCATCCAAATCAGTAAAGAGGAAGTCAAACTGTCCCTGTTTGCTGGCGATATGATCATTTACCTTGAAAATCCTAAGGACTCCTCCAGAAAGCTCCTAGAACTGATAAAAGAATTCAGCAAAGTTTCCAGATACAAGATTAATGTGCACAAATCAGTAGCTCTTCTATACACCAACAGCGACCAAGCAGAAAATCGAATCAAAGACTCAACCCCTTTTATAATAGCTGCAAAAAAATAAAATACTTAGGAATTGACCTAACAAAAGAGTCGAAAAACCTCTACGAGGAAAACTACAAAACACTGCTGAAAGAAATCATAGATGACACAAACAAATGGAAACACATCCCATGCTCATGGATGGGTAGAATCAATATTGTGAAAATGACCATACTGCCAAAAGTAATCTACAAATTCAATGCAATCCCCAACAAAATACCACCATCATTCTTCACAGAGTTAGAAAAAACAATCCTAAAATACATATAGAACAAAAAAAGAGCCCACATAGCCAAAGCAACACTAAGCAAAAAGAACAAATTTGGAGGCATCACACTACCTGATTTCAAACTATACAGTAAGGCCATAGTCACTAAAACATCGTGGTACTGGTATAAAAATAGGCACATAAATGAATGGAACAGAATAGAGAATCCAGAAATAAACCCAAATACTTACAGCCAACTGATCTTCAAGAAAACAAACAAAAACATAAAGTGGAGAAAGCACACCCTTTTCAACAATGGTGCTGGTATAACTGGCTAGCCACATGTAGAAGAATGAAACTGGATCCTCATTCTCAGGTTCTACAAAAATCAACTCAAGATGGATTAAGGACTTAAACATAAGACCTGAAACTATAAAAATTTTAGGAGTTAACATTGGAAAAACCCTTCTAGACACTGGCTTAGGCAAGGATTTCATGACCAAAAACCCAAAAGCGAATGCAATAAAAACAAAAATAAATAGCTGAGACCTAATTAAAGAGCTTTTGCACAGCAAAAGGAATAGTCAGCAGAGTAAACGGACAGCCCACAGAGTGGGAGAAACTCTTCATGATCTATACATCTGACAAAGGACTAATATTGGGAATCTACAACGAACTCCAACAAATCAGTAAGAAAAAAAAACAAACAATTCCATCAAAAAGTGGGCTAAGTACATGAATAGACAATTCTCAAAAGAATATATACAAATGGCCAGCAAACATATGAAAAAAATGCTCAACATCACTAATGATCAGGGAAATGCAAAGCAAAACCACAATGTGATACCACCTTACTACTGCAAGAATGGCCATAATCAAAAAATCAAAAACCATTAGATGTTGGCACACATGCGGCAATCAGGGACTTATACTGCTGATGGGAATGTAAACTAATACAGCCGCTATGGAAAACAGTGTGGAGATTCCTTAAAGAACTAAAAGTAGAACTACTATTTAAACCAGCAATCCCACTACTGAGTATCTACCCAGAGGAAAAGAAGTCATTATTCGAAAAAGATACTTGCACATGCATGTTTATAGCAGCACAATTCACATTTGCAAATTGTGGAACCAACCCAAATGCCCATCAATCAATGAGTGGATAAAGAAACTGTGATATATATATATAGATACATAGATATAGATATAGATATATCACATATATCTATATATATCCACACACATATATGATGGAATACTATATATATATGATGGAATACTATATATATAGTATTGTATGTACTATAGCATATATGCTATAGTATATATAGTATTATATATACCATATATGTATTATATATACTATGTAGTATATATAATTAGTATTATATACACTATATAGTGTATATAATTAGTATTATATATACTATATATTATATTATATAATTATAAAATTAATATATTATATAATTAATATATTAATATAGTATATAATTAATAATTAATAATTATATAATTAATAATTATATGGTGTTGATTATTAATAATATTATATAATGTTAATTATTAATGTTATATATTAATTAATATATAATATTAATATATTATATAATTATACAATTAATATATTATATATACTATGTATAGTATCAATATATATTATATATCGTATATATAGTATATATAATATATACTATATATTATAGATATAGTATTATATAACTATATAGTATTATATATACTATAGCATATATACTATATAGTATATACTATATATAGTATATACTGTACTATATATGCTATATATACTGTACTATATATAGTATATACTGTACTATATATAGTATATACTGTACTATATATAGTATATACTGTACTATATATAGTATATAATGTACTATATATATAGTATATATACTATACTACATATACTATACTATATATAGTACAGTATATATAGTATATATAATATATATATGCTATAGTATATACTATACTATATACTACTCAGTATATAGTGGAATACTACTCAGCCATAAAAAGGAATGAATTAACAGCATTTGCAATGACCTGGATGAGATTGGAGAATATTATTCTAAGTGAAATAACTCAGGAATGGAAAACCAAACATCGTATGTTCTTACTGACCTGTGGGAGGTAAGCTATGAGGATGCAAAGGCATAAGAAGGATACAATGGACTTTGGGGACTTGGGAAGAGTGGGAGGGGGATGAGGGATAAAAGACAACAAATAGGGTGCAGTGTATACTGCTCAGGTAATGGATGCACCAGGATCTCACAAATCACCACTAAAGAACTTATTCACGTAACCAAATACCACCAGTGTCCCAATAACTTATGGAAAAATAAAATAAAATAATAAAAAAATTTAAAATAAAAATAAATAAAACTGTATTGGAGGTTCCATACATGGCAATTAGGCAAGAAGATGAAATAAAAGACATCCAGAAAGGAAAAGAGTAAAACTATCTCTATTTGCATATGACATGTCCTTCTATATAGAATATACCAAGGAATCCACTAATAGGCCTATTGGAATTAAGAAGCAAGTGAAGTGATGTTGCAGGGTATAAGACCAATGTACAAAAATCAATTGTATTTCTATATACTAGCAATGACCAATCCAAAAATGAAATTAAGAATATCCTATTTACATAGCATTAAAATGAATAAAATACATAGGAACAAATTTAACAAAACAAGTGCAAAACAAACTCTGAAAACTACAAAATACTATTTGAAAGAATTTAAGAAAATCTAAAGTGGAAAAACCTAAGTAAATGTTCATGGATCAGAAGACCTAATATTGTTAAGATGGTTATACTCCCCATGTTGATCTACAGATTCAGCACAATCCCTATCAAAATCCCAAATGGCTTTTTGGGAGAAATTGACAAGCTGATTCTAAAGTTTATATGCAATTTCAAAGGACTCAAAACAGCCAAAGCAATCTTGGAAAGAAGAACCAGTAAGAGGACTCACATTTTCCAATTTCATCAATCAAGACAGTGTGGTGCTAGCATGAGGATAAACATATAGATCAATGAAATAGAACTGAAAGTCCAGAAATAAGCCCTTATATAAATGTGTGTGTGTGCATGTGTGTGCGTGTTTGATTAACTTTTTAAAAGTGTACCAAGTATTCCATGGTGTATATGTGCCACATTTTCTTAATCCAGTCTATCACTGTTGGGCATTTGGGTTGGTTCCAAGTCTTTGCTGTTGTGAATAGTGCCGCAATAAACATACATGTGCACATGTCTTTATAGCAGCATGATTTATAATCCTTTGGGTATAGACCCAGTAATGGGATGGCTGGGTCAAATGGTATTTCTAGTTCTAGATCCCTGAGGAATCGCCACACTGACTTCCACAATGGTTGAACTAGTTTACAGTCCCACCAACAGTGTAAAAGTGTTCCTATTTCTCCACATCCTCTCCAGCACCTGTTGTTTCCTGACTTTTTAATGATGGCCATTCTAACTGGTGTGAGATGGTATCTCACTGTGGTTTTGATTTGCATTTCTCTGATGGCCAGTGATGATGAGCATTTTTTCATGTGTCTTTTGAAGACATAAATGTCTTCTTTTGAGAAGTGTCTGTTCATATCCTTCGCCCACTACTTGATGGGGTTGTTTGTTTTTTTCTTGTAAATTTGTTTGAGTTCATTGTAGATTCTGGATATTAGCCCTTTGTCACACACAGGGGCCTGTTGTGGGGTGGGGGGAGGGGGGAGGGATAGCATTTGGAGATATACCTAATGTTAAATGACGAGTTACTGGGTGCAGCACACCAACATGGCACATGTATACATATGTAACAAACCTGCACGTTGTGCACATGGACCCTAAAACTTAAAAGTATAATAATAAAAATAAATAAATAAATAAAATTAAATTAAAATTTAAAAAAAAGTGTACCAAGATAATTCAATGGGAAAAGAATGGTCTTTTCCACAAATGTGGAGGGGACAACTGGGTATCTACATACAAAAATAAATAAATGAATAAATTTAGATCCTTTCTTCATTTCACAGACACCAAAAAATAACTCAAAATGGATCACAGACATAAAAGTAGGAGCTAAAAGTTTCTGGACCTTGGATTTAATAATGGTTTCTTAGATATGATAACCAAGAGCATAAACATCAAAAGAAAAAATAAATTGGACTTCATCAAAATGTAAACCTTTTACACTAGAAAGAATACCATCCAAAAAGCGAAAAGACAATTCACAGAATGGGAGAAAATATTTGAAAATCATGTCTGATAAGAGACTTCTGTGTAGAATATACACAGTACTCTTATAACACAAAAAGAATAAAATAACACAATTTAAGAATGGGCAGAAGCTTGAGAACTAAAATGCCCACTTTCACCGCTTCTATTCAACATAGTACTGGAAGCCCTAGCCAGAGGATTCAGGCAAGAGAAAGAAATAAAAGGCATCCAAATAGGAAAAGAAGAAGTCAAACTATCTCTATTCACTGACAATATGAGTCTATACCTCAAAAACCCTAATGACTCAGCCAAAAGTCTCCTGGAACTGATAAATGACTTCAGGAAAGTTTCACAATACAAAATCAATGTACAAAAATCAGGAGCATTTCTATACACCAATAACATTCAAGCTGAGAGACAAATCAAGAATGCAATCCCATTTACAATAGCCACAAAAAAATAAAATTAAATAAAATAAAATACCTAGGAAAACAGCTAACCCAGGATGTGAAAGATCTCTACAGGAGAAGTACAAAAGGAAAAGTACAAAACACTGCTGAAAGAAATCAAAGATGACACAAATAAATGGAAAAACATTCCATGCTTATGGACTGGAAGAATCAACATCATTAAAATGGTCTTAGAGACCAATGCAATCTACAGGTTCAATGCTATCCCTATCAAACTACCAACATCATTGTTCGCAGAATTAGAAAAAAAATTCCAAAATTCATATGGAAACAAAAAAGAACCTGAATGGCTAAATCAATCCTAAGCCAAATGAAGAAAGACAGAGGCATCACATTACCCAGCTTCAAACTATACTATAAGGCTACAGTAATCAAAACAGCATGGTGCTGGTACAAAAACAGACATAGTCCAATGGAACAGAATAGTGAATTCAAAAATAAAGCCATACACTTACAATCATCTTATCTTTGACAAAATTGGAAAAAATAAGCAAGAGGGAAAGAACTCTTTATTCAATAAATGGTACTAGAAACTGGCTAGCCATATGTAGAAGAATAAAACTGGACCCCAATCTTTCACCACATATAAAAATTAATTCAAGATAGATTAAAGATTTAAATGTAATACCTCAAACTATAAGAATTCTAGAAGAAAACTTAGGAAACACCATTCCAGACATGGGCCTTGGGAAGCAATTTATGACTAAGGCCTCAAAAGCAGTTGCAACAAAAATAAAAATTGACAAATGGCAACTAAAGAGCTTCTGCACAGCTAAAAAAAAAAAAATCTATCAACAGAATAAACAGACAACCTACAGAATGGGAAAAAATAGTCACAAACTATGCATTTAACAAAGGTCTAATATCCAAAGAAAAGGGAAATACCCAGAGAAAAGGGAAGGCTTATACACTGTTGGTGGGAATGTAAATTAGTTCAGGCCCTATGGAAAGCAGTTTGAGGATTTATCAAAGAATTTAAAACAGAACTACCATTCAACCAAGCAATCCCATTACTGGGTATATACCCAAAGAAAAATAGATCATTATACCAAAAAAACACAAGAACTTATAAGCTCATCATAGTAATATTCACAATAACAAAGACATGGAATCCACCTATGTGCCCATCAACAGTGGGCTGGATAAGAAAATGTGGTACATATACACCATGGAATACTATGCAGCCATAAAAAGAGAATGAAATCATGTCCTTTGCAGTAACATGAATGTAGCTGGAGGCCATTATCCTAAGCAAATTAACTCAAGAGTGGAAAGCCAAATACTGCATGTTTTCACTTATAAATGGGAGCTAAACATTGGATACTCATGGACATAAAGATGGCAACAGTGGACACTCAAGACTACTAAAAGGGGGAGAAAAGGTAAAAAAAAAAAAAAAAAATAACTATTGTCTACTATGCTCACTTCCTGGGTGATGGGTTCAATCATATTCCAAACCTCAACATCATGCAATATACCCTTGTAACAAGCCTGCATATGTACCCTTGAATCTAAAAAGTTGAAATTATTAAAATTAAATGAATAAAATACACAAAAATAGGCAAAGGGTCTGAATAGATATTTCTCCAAAAAAGATGTAGAAATGCTCATCACTAGTCATTATCAGCCATCAGGGAAAAAATGCAAATAAGAACAGTTCTTTTAGTGGTTTTGAGATACCACTTCACAGCTAATAGGATGACTCAAATCAAAAAAAAAAACAGACAATAACAAGCATTGGAGAAGATGTGGAGAAATCAGAACCCTCATACAAGGCCAGTGGCAATGTGAAATGGTACAGCCACTTTGGAAAAGGTCTGGAAGTTCCTCTAGAGGTTAATCATAGAGTTACTACACAGTCCAGCAATTCCACCCTGAGGTATATACCCAAGACAAATGACAACATATATCTACACAAAAGTTTTCACACAAATGTTTGTAGCAGCATTATACCTAATAGCCAAAAAGTTGAAACTGGCTTAACTGGCCATCTATTGATAAATGGATAAGTAAAATGTGATGTAGCCATGTAATGGAATTAAAAGAAACAAAGTAGTGACACATGCTATAACATGGATTACCTTGGAAACATTGTGCTAAGTGAAAGAAGGCAATCATAAAGATGATATATTGTATTATTCTATTCACATGAAATGTTCCAAATAGGACAATCTATAGAAACAAAGAGTAGATTAGTGGTTCCCAAGGGCTGGGGAAGCAGAGGTTGGGAGGAAATGGGGAGTGACTACTAATGGGTGTGGAGGTTCTTTCTGGGGTGATGAAAATGTTCTAAAATGGATTGTAGTGGTGATCATACAATTCTGTGAATATACTAAAAATCATTGAATTGTACAAGTTAAGCGAGTGAATTGTATGATACGTGAATTATGTCTTAATAAAACTGTTATATATATTTTTAAAGATCATTTGTTGTGTGCAGATGACATGCTTTCATTATAGTGAATTACAAATACTCTTAATAGACAACTGGATCTTTTAGCTAAATACTTCCCACAAGGAAGGCAACAAATCAGCATATGTAAAACTAATAAATATTTTTGATAGCATCCCCTAAATGTGAACTGGTTTATTTCTATATATTTATAGTTAACATATCCATGTAAGGATTCACATCATTCACTTTTGTGGCATATTTTTGAAACCCATTTTTCTTGGAGAGTAATACTAGAAGTCACATTGCTCAAAGACATTCTAATGGAGTTTTATTGATAATTTTGTTATGGCTCAAGGAGGGTGTTTGGTTATAGCTGCTCTAAAACTATTCCAGGTTACTGTGGTTATAATCAATGGCCAAGAATTTTGAAGCTTCTTTCACCCATTCAAATGTGGGTGAAAAGTTGCCCAGAACTCTTGAAGGGAATCTTGATACTGTTCACAACTTTCTTAGCACGTGTTCTTGTCAGGCTGCTTGATTTTATACTATACTGTCAATCCCACCTACAAGTCAGCTAACTGTTAAGGCTCTGCACTTGATTAAAAATATAAAATATATATGAATCGAGCCTTTGTCAGGAAATACATTCTCTTCCTGACAAATGTATATTGTGTCACATTCACAGCAAACTCAGTGGAGAGAAATAATATTTATGAAGGATTATCTGAAGAAAATGTCATGCATCTATAATTCTTAGCCTATGCCTAGATCCCACCCAAGATAAAAGGATCAGAATTTGTGGGGATGGGCCCAGGCATACATGTCTTTCAAAAGTACCAAAAGTGATTCTAATATGTAGGCAGGGTTTAGAAAGACTTTATTCTAAAAGTTATACTTAGATTAGGCCAACGCATCATAAAATTGAGTATCCAGAATTCATTACATTATACTCTCTACCACACACACATCACAAAATTCATTTTCTTGAATAGTGATTTGAATCAATGTCAGGCTATACTGGATGATTTTATTTAAATCCCTGTGAAACTCACCACTATATTTATCATAAATATGATTATGAAGACATTTGTTTTTACCATATTTCATAATGTCTTCATAGTGAAGTCTCATGGGAGATGTTTTTCTCTGATCTCACTATCGAAAAGAATAACAAAAACTCTGGAATTATTTTTACATCATGAATACTGTGAACTTTGTAACTGATCCTGTTTTTTATTTTAGGTTGGGTTTATTTTTGGGTTTTTATCATACAACTTAAAGTAAAAATTTAGTTCCATCTCTAGTAGAACAGTACCTCCCAGCACAAGCTTCATATACTAACCTTACCCTTGACCTCACCTTATTTTTTCATCAAGCACCATGGTGATGACCCTGGATCTATTCCAGTAACCCCATGGTGACATACAAATATTATAGTTTTTATGTTCACGTGATATTAAAAAATGTTGAGAAGAACTGCTTTAGGGTCAATGATACATAAAGGTCTGTGGTAAAGTGGGAGAAAATATTTCTCCTCTCTTCATTTATAAGAAAAATGGGATCTAAGCCCTACTGATATCCATAATAGTTTACAGAGATTTCTATGAAACTGCTCTTCCTCTTTTTACATCCTTGTTAAGCCTCCTCTCTCACAGTCTTATATAATATGCAAACATGAAATGCTGGGCCAGAAGAAAAATCCAAGTACAAGACATCATTTAAATATTAGGATATACACATTACTCAAATGATCAAAAAGTTGTTTCCAGGGAAGCTCCTTGGTATCTCTGTAAATAAAATTTCTGTTCATTCTTTTGAATCAACTCCCCATGCATGTCTAGAGCCCAGTTAGACCCAGAGGAGACCCACGCTACACTGGTGTCCACGTATTCTATACTCAGGCACTTAAAGTAAATTATCTCATTCAATTCTTAAAACAACCCTATTCATAAGGCATTATTGTTCTGTTTTACAAATGAGTAAACAATTTCAGAGAAGGAGCAAAGACTTATCTGGCAGCTAAATTTGGAAATAATTAAATGGGTGTATCAGACTGTTTTCACATTGCTATAAAGAACTGCCTGAGACTGGGTAATTTATAAAGGAAATTGACTCACAGTTCAGCATGGCTGGGAAGGCCTCAGGAAACTTACAAACATGGTGGAAGGTGAAGGGGAAGCAAGGTACCTTCTTTACAAGGCGGCAGGAAGGAGAAGTGCTGAGCAAAGCGGGAAGAACCCCTTATAAAACCATCAGATCTAGTGAGAAGTTACTCACTATCACAAGAACAGCATGGGGGAAACTGCCCCCATGATTCAATTACCTCTACCTCATCTCTCCCTTGGCACATGGGGATTATGGGGCTTAGGGAGATTACAATTTGAAATCAGATTTGAGTGGGGACACAAAGCCTAATCATATCAATGGGCATGTTCTGTCTAGCTTCAAGTCACATATTTTTGGAATCTGGGATGCTTTGAGTTCTGTAAATCATTATTACTTTAGCCTCCACTGTACCATTATTGCCACTCTAGCACAACCTCCAAATAATTTTCTAATTGTATGCACTAACAGTAAGGACAAACTGCCACTTCGGTTAATTTTTAAGAGCTTCAGTGCATTAAAAATATAGAACTTATCGGTTCTTTAAGTCTCTTAAGACTATGAATTCCCCAATGTACAAATATCACTACACCAACAACAGTCACACCAAGAGCCAAATCAGAAAGACAATCCCATTCATAATTGCCACAAAAAGAATAAAATACCTAAGAATACAGACAACCAGGAAGGTGAGAAATATCTACAATGAGAATTACAAAACCTTGCACAAAAAAATCAGAGAAGACACAAACAAAGGAAATACATCCCATGCTTATGAATAGGAAGAATCACTATCATTAAAATGGCCATACTGCCCAAAGCAATTTACAGATTCAGTACTATTCCTATCAAACCACCAATGACATTATTCACAGAACTAGAAAAAGACTGTTTTAAATGTCATATGAAACTGAAAAAAGAGCCTGATTAGCCAAGGCAATTCTAAGCAAAAAGAACAACACTGATGGCATCACTTTACCCAACTTCAAACTATAATACAGGGCTACAGTAACCAAAACAGCATGGTACTGGTACAAAGACAGGCACATAGACCAATAGAACAGAACACAGAGCCCAGAAATAAGGCTGCACACCTATGACCATCTGAACTTTGACAAAGCTGACAAAAACAACCAAAGGGGAAAAGACTCCCTAGTCAATAAATGGTGCTGGGATAACTGGCTAGCCATATGCACATGATTGAAGCTGGACCCCGTCCTTACATCATATAATGAAGTCAACTCAAGGTGAACTAAAAACTACTGAAAACTTAAATGTAACATCCAAAACTATAAAAACCCTGGAAGACAACCTATGCAATACCATCCTGGGCATCGGAACGAGTAAAGGTTCCTTGAGAAAGACACCAGAAGCAATCGCAACAGAAACAAAAATTGACAAATGGGATCTAATTAAACTTAAGGGCTTCTGCACAGCAAAAGTTACTACCAACAGAGTAAATAGACAACCTACAGAATGGAAGAAAGTATCTGTCAAAGATCTAACAGCCAACTTCTAGAAGCAACTTAAACAAATTTACAAGAGGAAAACAATCCCATTAAAAAATGGGCAAAGAATATGAAAAGGCAATTTTCAAAAGAAAACATACATGTGACCAATAAGCATTGGAGGAAAAGCTCAACATCACTGTGAAGGGGTGGCCTGCCCCTCCACACCTGTGGGTATTTCTAGTCGGGTGGGATGAGATACTGAGAAAAGAAATAAGACACAGAGACAAAGCACAGAAAAACAACAGTGGGCCCAGTGGACCGGTGCTCAGCACACCAAGGACCTGCACTGGCACCGGTCTCTTGAGTTCCCTCAATTTTTATTGATTACTATTTTCATTATTTCAGCAAAAAGGAATGTAGTAGGAGGGCAGGGTGATAATAAGGAGAAGGTCAGCAACAAACATGAGCAATAGAATCTATGTCATAATTAAGTTCAAGGGAAGGTACTATGACTGGACGTGCACGTAAGCCAGATTTATGTTTCTCTCCAAAAGAATAACAAGGCAGCATTGCTGCAAACATGTCTCACCTCCCACCATAGGGCAGTTTTTCTCCTATCTCAGAATTGAACAAATGTACAATCGGGTTTTTTACTGAGACATTCAGTTCCCAGGGGCAGGCAGGAGACAGTGGCCTTCCTCTATCTCAACTGCAAGAGGCTTTCCTCTTTTACTAATCCACCTCAGCACAGACCCTTTACGGGTGTCGGGTTGGGGGACAGTCAGGTCTTCGTCATCCCACAACGCCATATTTCAGACTATCACATGGGGAGAAACCTTGGACAAGACCCCGTTTTCAAGGGCAGAGGTCCCTGTGGCTTTCCGCAGTGCATTGTGCCCCTGGTTTATTGAGACTAGAGAATAGCAATGACTTTTACCAAGTATACTGCTTGTAAACATTTTGTTAACAAGGCACGTCCTGCACAGCCCTAGATCCCTTAAACCTTGATTTCATACAACACATGTTTTTGTGAGCTCCAGGTTGGGTCAAAGTGGCTGGGGCAAAGCTACAAATTAACAACATCTCAGCAAAGCAATTGTTTAAAGTACAGGTCTTTTTCAAAATGGAGTCTCTTATGTCTTCCCTTTCTACATAGACACAGTAACAGTCTGATCTCTCTTTCTTTTCCCTACATCACTGATCATTAGAGAAACGCAAATCAAAACCACCATGAGATACCGTCTCACACCAGTCAGAATGGCTATTACCAGAAAGTCAAAAACTAACAGATACTAGTGAAGTTGCGGAGAAAGGGAAACACTTATACACTGTTGATGGGAGTGTAAATAAGTTCGACCATTGTGGAAAGCAGTATGGTGATTCCTCAAACAGCTAAAAGCAGAACTACCATTTTACCCAGCAATCTTTTTCCGGGGTATATAACCAGAGGAATATAAAGCATTCTACCATAAGGCACACGCACACGAATGTTCATTGCAGCACTATTCACAATAGCAAAGACACGGAATCAACCTAAGTGCCCATCAATGACACACTGGATACAGAAAATGTGGTACATATACACTATGGAATACTATGCAGCCATAAAAAAGAATAAGATCATGTCTTTTGCAGGAACATGGATGGAGCTAGAGGCTATTATCCTTAGCAAAGTAATGCAGGAACAGAAAACCAAATACTGCATGTTCTTATTTATAAGTGGGAGCTAAGTGATGAGAACACATGGACGCAGAGAAGGAAACAAGAGACACTAGGGTCTACTTGAGGGTGGAGAGTGGGAAAAGGAAGAGTAGTAGAAAAGATAACTATTGGATACTGGGCTTAATAAATGGGTGATGAAATAATCTGTACAACAAACCCCCATGACATGAGTTTACCTATGTAACAAACCTTCACATGTATCCCTAAGCCTAAAATAAAAAAAAAAAAAACTACAGATTTCCAAAACCAAAACACAAATACAAAATCAAACAGCCAAATTCTGGGCCATCAACTAAACTCTTTCAAAAAGGACCCTACTCCCTTTGTATGTTGCACTGCAGGAGTTACTTTTACTTATTTATCCATTTGTTCATTTATCCAAGACTTACCCTGTATGTGCTCTGCAGCAGATATTCTGTGTGGCACAATAATGGCAAGATGATTAAGATGAGCCCACTCTTAGGCAACTCACAACTCAGCGAATATATTAGATAGTATTTGTGTCTCTGGAAAGAGAAAAAGATCTCACTAGTCTCTCTCTCCCCCCCCCCTCTCTCTCTCTCTCTCTCTCACACACACACACACACACACACACACACACACAGGAGTTTGCTCCTTTCAGTCTCTATGATGGTTAAGCTTATGTGTCAATTTGATAATTTAATTGGGTCACAGAGTGCCCAGATATTTGGTCAAATATTATTCCGGGTATGTCTGTGAGGGTGTTTCTGAATAAAATTAACATTTGAATCAGCAGACTGAGCAAAACAGATTGCTCTCTCTAACATGATGGGGCCTCATCCAATTAGGTTAATAGAAAAGAAAATGCTAAGTAAGAAAGAATTTCTCCTGCCTGACTGCCTTGAGCTGGGACATCGCTTTTTTTTCTTTCCTTCGGACTCAAAGTGAATTATCAGCTCTTCTTGGGTTGTTAGTTTCTCTAACAGTAAATTGATTCATTCTGAAATTTTGTTGAAAATGTAAAATTAGTTCTATACCACAAAACTAGGATATCTTCTTTGTTAAGAGTAGTATGCCTGGGAAACAACCAGGAGGTGAAATTTGCGGAGCAAAATAACAGTTGGAGAAGTTAATCTGAAAAGGGCTACATAGTGTGTGATTCCAACTATATGACATTCTGGAAAAGGCAAAACTATGGAGACAGTAAAAGGATCAGTGGTTGCCAGGGGATTGGCGGGAGGAAGGGATGAACAGGCAGAGCACAGATGATTTTTTAGGACAATGAAACTATTCTCTATGATGCTTTAATGATGAATACATGTCATTATACATTTGTCATAACCCATAGAATGTACAACACAGAGTCAACCTTAGTGTAAACTACGGAATTTAGTTCATCACAATGTATCAATATTGGGTTCATCAACTGTAACAATGTATCGCACTAATGCAAGATGTTAAGAATAGGGGGAACTGGGCAGGTACGGAGGAGAAAGGTGAGAGGCTCTCTGGGAACTGTACATTTTGCTCAAGTTTTCTATATATCTTAACCTGTTCTAAATAAATAAAGTCTATTAATTTAAAACATTGAAATCAATAATGGTTGATAGACTTTAGGTGGGACCAGGGCTTTTTAGTAAGTGGCAGAGCATTTTGAGCTTGGTACATGCTATGGTCTAAATATGTCCCCACAAAATTCACAGGTTGAAACTGAATCACCAATGTGATGGTATAAAAGATCAGTGGTCTAAGAGGTGTGAGGAGCTGTCTGCTTTTCTTCCCTCTGCCACGTAAGGAGGCAACAAGAAGGCTCCATCTTTGAAGCAGAACACAGCTCTCACCAGAGGCTGAGTCGGCCAGTGCCATAATTTTGGACTTGCCAGCCTCCAGAACTCTGAGAAATAAATTTCTGCTCTTTATAAATCACCCAGTCTAAGGTACAAGACAGCAGGAATGGACTAAGACAGTAGCATATAATAGCATACAATTGGCTACTGGCCAATATGAGGCTCAAAGGGATACATTTTGATAGGGATAGGTTTCGATAGTGCATTGACAGATTTTCACTGAGGTGCGGTAAAAAACATCTCAGGGGGAAAAATACCTCAGGTAAGACTTGGTGAGTAGGGCTGCCAACACTGAAATTTTTAAACTTAGCTGGAAGACAAAAACAGCCACTTTCTGAGGACTGAAGAAGCATACATAAATGCTTTCCTTCTCCAGATTATAGTAAATCAATGGTGACAAAAATAACTTCCTGATAAGGGATTTCTCCCAATTAAGGTTAAACTCACTGGTCATGGATTCTAAATGTCTGGCTTCACTTGCATCCTAGTAAGATCGAATCGAGATTTTTTTCTTTCTTCGTTTTATCCTTTTGTCTCCTCAGTTACTATGTCAGATAGCTTTCTTCACTTTGTACCTCATTAATGGGCTCCTGTGCTTCCAGCTGGTTCAGAAGAGTCCAAGGAGGGACAGAGTGAGTTGAACTATTTCTTCCCTAGGCTCCTGCCTGCCCTTATCAGGAGGCCTCTCATAGTCATCTCCTTGTCAGGATTCCACTTGTTCTCTCCCTTCCTTCTTCAGGCCCAGCCGTAGTAACAGCCTCCCCATTACCTACTCCCTGTGGCTTCTTTATATTCTGCCTACACCCTTACTATGTTTTCCCTCAAATTATCCCAAGTAGAAATGTAATATGCCACCTACTTCAAGGCCCTTAGCTCAATAAATATACCACCAATCTTCCGGCATGCATCTTTAGAAATCCTAAGGACAAGGTGTGGGGGAAATAATTTTGCCTGGGATAACTGTTGTGGGGACTAAGATTTACCTGAGTGAAAAACCAGTGCTGTGGTCATTTTAGATGGCTTATTGACCTTTTAGAATCTTTTTTAAAAATAAGGTTTATCAAAGATTTGGTTCAGAATCAATACAACTTCTGGAACCTTGAAGAAATTTTACTAATTCCAGTGAGAAATAGCACAGGACAGAACTGCAAAAGAAAAGCAATTCTGGTCAGACATCAAGAAACTCTATCTGAGACTAAACATAAGAATTTGGAGTTAGAACAAAACTTCAATTCTGGGGAATTTTTAACTCACAAATCCAAAAGAATTTGGACTTTAATTCTTGGACTTTAGATTAACTTGAATTCTTCCAGACTCTTAACTTGAAAAGGGGTAGATCTTTGAATATTTTTCCCCAAGAAATTTATAATGGGAGAGTGCTTGTGATGGTTAACATTATGTATCAATTTGACTGTGCTAAGGGAAGCCCAGATAGCTGGTAAACATTATTTCTGGGTATGCCTGTGAGGGTGTTTCCAAAAGACATTAGCATTTGAATCAGCAGACTGAGTAAAGAAGATCCACTCTCCCCAGTGTGGGCAGGCCAGGCATCATCCAATCCACTGAGGGCCTGAATAGAACAAAAAGGGGATGGAAGGACGAATTCATTCTCCCTTCTATAGCTGGGATATCCATCTAGTCCTTCCCTGAGACATCAGTGCTCCTGGGTCTCAGACCTTTAGACTCTGGGAATCACACCAGTGGCCTCCCAGGTTCTCAGGTCTTAGGACTCAGACTGAATTACACCACTGGCTTTCCTGGTTCTTCTCCAGCTTACAAACAGAATTATCATGGGACTTTTCAACCGCCATAATCATATATGCCAATTCCCATAATGAATCTCCTCTTATGTATCTATAGATATAGATACAGATACAAATATAGATACAGATATACATATAGATATATCCTATGGTTCTATTTTTCTGGAGAACCCTAATACAGTTTCTATATTCAAATTTAGGCCATCTTTTTTCGTTTTGGAACATCTTAATGTAGTTATTTGATTTCATTTTATAACTTCTAAGTTACACTGGACAATTTGGCAGGTCATGGTTTTTTATGGGAACTGGACTATGGGATGAAATTTCTGTCCTGGAAATTACTTTGGAATTTATTTAATTAATGGCTATTCTGACCCATTTCAGAGCCTACTGGAACAAAATCTATGTTGTCATCAATAGATCAGAAGATCCACAAAGAAGCGATGGTTTGCATTGAGACAGTGAACTCAGGAAGGCAAAGCAGGATGTTCTTAGCTGAGTGTTGATCTCTTCCCCAGCCCACGAAGCAGACAAAACCCAATGGGCTAGGCTCAGGGTGTCTCTAGGGGGTTAACAGGGACAATTCTTCCTTTATAAGGGAGACAATGTTATTGGGACAATTCTTTCTTACATTTCTGTTAATCCAAAAACATTAACAGAGGAACATTCTTTACTGAACCTCCTGGAATCCAAACAACTACCATGATCCTGCCTATCTACTAACTTAAATCTCCTGCTAATCTAGATTTCTTTCCCTGTCACACACATCCTTCTTTAATAAAACTTTCTGTGCATTGTAAGAGCTTTACCGTCCTTAGCCCCAACCCACTAAACATCATCAGTATGCTGCAATCACTGCTACAACCAAAAACTTTCCTAGAGGAAGATAACAATCCTGGTTTATAACCACTGGGTTAAAACAATAAAATTTCAAAAAACACTTCTTTCCACCTCTTGATGTTTACTTCCATGTAAAGGGGACCCCATTAAAGTAGCATTCATGGGCTCCTGCCAAAACTTTACTCCTTCCTCCCCAAGAGAGACATACAGACTTACTGATTGAAAATTTTAAGAAAAATAAAATGGCACATTTGGCTGGTTTCCCCATTTTCTGTCTCTTGGAAGCAAGCTGCCTGCAGAAAGCAAACATTCAGTGCTGCAAAAAGTAGTACGGGCAGTTCTAACCCTGCAGAGGAGTGCCTGCCTTGTCCTGTGCTATCTGAGACATGGTAGGGAAGGCTGCTTAGCTCTGGAGTCTGTTTAGAGGAAGCTCATTATTTTTACCTACAGTTACACCGCAATCTCCAACATCAGCTTTACGAACATCTCCCATCTGTCCTACTTCATTTCTCAGTTAATCCAAAAACATTAAGAGAGGGACATTATTTACTGAACCTCCTCGAATCCAAACAACTACCATGATTCCGTCTATCTACTAACTTAAACCTCCTGCTAGATCTCCTCCTAGATTTCTTTCCCCATCACACACATCCTTCTTTAACAAAACTTATCAGCATCTAAAGCAAGCCCACATTTTTCAGAGGCCTGTTCTCCTCACCTGCTCCCATTTACATACAGTCGGTAATGGCTAAGAAAATGCAGACACCTAAAAATAGTTTGATATCAAAAGCATTGGGAAACACAATGATAATAAATGCCATCTAGCAAAACCTTAATTCCCAAACATTTTTCCTCAAATATCTGCCTATTTTTCCCTCTGTCCCAAAAATTTCTGAACAGATCAATCTATTTCAAAAGAAACTTCAATAAAATAATTTCATCACTAAGGCTAATGTTTAGAAACCATAAAATTCATTGTTAAAGAGAAGTTTATTATCTCTCATTCTTGTATTAGCAGTACTTTTATTGCCAGAAATATTTTCCACAAAGATGTCCCAACTCGAGTCTTTTGAGCTACTCAATTGTTCAACTATTTGGGGTTTGGAAGGAAAAAAATACACAGCATTTTTCTCAGCCACTTTTTCCTCCTAATAGCTAAGCATGTACATTTTAAGAGAAACCTAATCCAGCTACTTCTGGTTTGTTTCCATTTAAATCATTAAAATTTATTTTTTTAAGTCATTTGTTGTCCAAGAGACTTTAAAAATTAGCTTCTTTGCTTAAAAATCCAAATTGGCCATAAGAGCATGAGTTCTGATGCCAAAAGTTTCAGGTTTGGAACAAAAGTGTGAGCCCCAAGTTGGAAATCAGTTTTACATGCCGGTTATGACATAAAGAGACCATGTGGACTACTTCCCCAACTCACTGAGCCTTCTGTGGAAGCAAACATTATAACCGAGGTTACCAGAAGGTCTTCAAAATAAATCCTGCATTCAGTAGTCAGTCAGAGCTTCTGAAAATTTGAATTTATGGCTTTGTCTTAATGTTTGTGCTAATCTTGTGTGATTTCTCCTCTACACTGTTGAAGGTGGGAAATGCTTTCAAATAAATTTTAATTCATAAAATAATACAATGCGTTAACTCCTTTTTTAATGTTTATGGTTTTTCATCTTCTTTTAAAACTAAGAAAATCCATTCAATTAGAGGCAAATTGAGTAACACCATTAGTTGAGCTCATTTTACTTCTTGCTATCCATTAGAAAAAACTCTCTATCCTCCACAAAAGTACCATTGCTATTGATGGTAGATTTCTGTGCACTTCTGATGCTGCATCATAAGTTAGGAAAAGTACTTCCATGTATAAAATGAAGTACCAAACTGTCATATAACACAGAGGGAGAAAAAAAAAACTTCTGGAAAGTTTTCTGCATTGCTTATTGGTTAAAATAAAAATTAGAACTTAATTTTCTGTACAGGTTTCTGGGTCTTCCTAACAGGAGGCATGAACTTTACTAATTTATTTATCACTGACTTTATTGTGTTAGAAATATATGTAACTTACATTTTCCTAGCTTCTCCAAAACAATCAATCAGAAACTATATTTCTACATATTCTGAAGATTTGAGAAATGAAAGCAACAGTTCTCAAAGATAACAAAAATATTTTCTTGTTTGTATCTTAACATGCAGACAATTGAAAGAGACAGTTAAAATAGTAACAGACAGAGAAGGAAGTCCACAGGTACAGACTGAAGATACAGCTTGACTTAGGGGCATATCATTAGGGGCATATCACCAGTTTACAGGATACTGGGTTTTGGTGAAATAAGTAGGAAGCATTCAAGAATACATCTAGCTTTTCACATTATTTAACAAACAATAATTGATATGTCAGTTATTCACTCAACAGTTTGCAGTTATTTACAATGATGTCTTAATTACAGTCAGTGGTAGAACCAAATATAAAAGATGTATAAACTTGTCAAACTGAAAATTCTACAGTAGCTTAACTTTAAAAGTTTTATAATTTACTATTCTTAAATTTTTAAACAGTCAAAAGTTACCCTTATTTACTGCTGCAATATGTGCTTTTAAATTGATCCAGTGCTGCTACCCTTCATTTCCTTATCTATGATTCTACAATATAAATAACACAAAATAAACTTATAAATGACAAATACAGGAAGATGATTACTGATTAATAGTAGTAAAAAGTATAACTTTTCTGGGTTCCTCAAGTACTTATCAAGCTCTTTGCATAGCTCAATGCTGACATTTGTAGAAAAATAATACTTTGTTCAGTAAAGAAACTATAAGCTTTTTCATCTTTTACATGAGTCACTTCTAAAGGTAGACAGACTACATAAATAAGTTTACTTTGTGAATCTGCAACAAGATGAATGGTTTGGCAATTCCAAACAAGGGTCATTGTATATTGTTAAAAAAAAAAAAGCCACATTAAAAAATGGTTTAAACTACTTTAGACATTACTCATGCAATGAATAATAAATATTTAATGTTTACATTTTAATATCATGGCCCATATTTTGAAAGGCATGCCTTTTAATCTGAAAAGTTCTAGAATATTTTAAACATTGGAAATTCAGAGGAGGTGAATATAATTTTACATTCATACCACCTCCTTGAAAACTGAGTAACGGAAAACAAAATCACTGGTAAAGAACCAGACAGATCATAGGAAGTGTCATGTCTCAGCTTTTCTACTTACTACAGAGCAGGAGCAGTATTACCAATGTTTAAAGCTATGAATATGATAATTACCCCAATTTGATCACTATACTATGTATATATGCATTGAAACATCATATTGTATTCCATAATTATGAATAATTATCATTTTATTTATAATTGTTAATTACAAGTAAAAATGAAATTATAAATAAGTAAATCATACTCCTTAATGGCATAAATAAAAAGTGTCTCACTTAAATTAATAAAATTTTCCTGACAATAACTTCTATGATTTTTTAAGGGTTTTCAGTTTCTTTTAGGTTTCACCTTTTTGCCTCTTGAAAGAACTGAGAAAAGAATGACTATTTTCCCTTTCGCATTTTTTTTTCTCATCAACACTTTTATTTTCTCACAGTTGAAATGCCTAGACTTTTTTTTATTGTGTTTGTATGGTATTCAACAAATCCCACGCAACATTTGGCATAGCTAACCCTAACCTATCTACAATAAGGCAGTAATCCCTTTCCTCAGAGGTGCTGCATCATTCTGACAATCATGGCACTGGGGTAATTTCCTTTGCCAACATGACAAAACAGGGAACACTCTGCATTGCCTCATAAGCACCAGTCCAGAGACCATGAGCTCAGCCCTCTCAAAGCAGAATATCATCGTGAGAAAATAAAGAGGTCCATGTAGTCATTCTTGGGTTTTGAAGGTTCCCTATGAATTTTAGTGTTTAAATTTTCTTCTCATTTTTTTCTTCTCATTTAGCATTCTTGGGTTTTGAAGGTTCCCTATGAATTTTAGTGTTTAAATTTTCTTCTCATTTTTTTCTTCTCATTTAGAATAAAAATTAATGCAAAAAAAATCCTTTTATATTATGCTCTTCATTTCAAAACAGGCTACATGGACTCTAGAACACCTGCTTGACTTATTCTCCAAATCAGGATAAAAGTGACATCTACTAACAGGTCCAGACAAACTTTCTATTTCCAAGAAATGAAGGAGAACAAATATATAAGAGAATTCACTTTTTTGCTGGATGTAACTACAACAACAAGAAAGGCTGGTTCCAGCAACACTAAACTTGGCTCAGTCATGCAGTGGTCTCAATGTTGGACAGAATTGAATTTATAATGTATGACAGAAGCAAAGTTGTAATGTACAATCATATAATTTACTTAAACAGTTGCTTTCCATATGGGAAGTAACAGATTGCCCAGTTGCATTTTGGCTAAGACTAAACCTACCATTATTCAGGGTAAAACAATTTTGTTGAAATCTGGAAATCCTGCAGAAAGCATCTCTAAGTCTCTCTGATGACTCTTGATATTATTCCTTTTTTTTCTGGGAATAGTATACAGCTTTATCCTGCTTTCTGAGTGTTCTCGACCCATGTCTAGCACACAGTATTTTCTGGAGAATATAATTATGCCCTAGAGATTTTACAAATGAGATAACCATTCAGGCCACTCAAAGCAATAAATCTTTCTCTGCATATTCCTTTCTAAGCATTTAAAATTACAAGGAAAACATACTATGAAGCAAATGGGTCTCTTTCTCTCTAATTTTATAGTACCAAAAAGTATATCTCTGTTGAATACCAAAGTAGAACTCCTACATATTTAATAATATTCCCTCACGGTTAGGTTGTACTCCAGGAGAAGTATTTTATGGGGTGTGGAACATTCTTATTCATGACCTTAACATTTTAGAACAGTTTGATGGATAAGCAATGCATTTTCTACATTGATACATAAATAATCTACATCCCAAAATGTATCTTTAAAGTTTGAAAACTTACATTGTCCAGTAAAAATGTCATTATCACCCTTTGAAAAAGTCTTGAAATTGCAACTATCTGTGGCCAAACATCATTTTCAGAAATCTGTCCCCCTGTGCATAGATTTATGAGTCCCATGGTTAGACAAAGGGAAATTATCCAAGGCAAAGTTGTTCAAATAGGCAATTATCCAACAGACTGGAGCCAAGACAATACTCTGGAGGTAATTATACAGGTTCAACTGCAGCTGCGTGGGAAGTATGGACACCAATCACCACTCTGAAGAGTTTGCGTGTCTCCAGGAAGACCAAACTAGGACAATAATGTTTGTCTCCTAGGCTTTTGGTTTATACTTAAAAGTAAAAAAGTGAGAAGAAGGCTTAAAGCATTTATGTATCTGTAATATTTCTACCTCCAAATAATTACATTATATAATAATATCATAAACTTTTTTGCAGCCCTGTAATATTCAAACAGCAAACCAAATAATGGAAACAAGACTGGAAACACAGCACAACAATATTAGACATTTCCATGCAGTGCCTGCAGAGAATAATAATAGTAGACTCACATGTGCCAACTAGCTGCATGTATGCAATCTCACTTGTTCCTCTAGACAACCCAAGAGGGAAGTTATTATGATCTTCCTTTTACAGATGAGGAAATTAAAGCTCAGAAAGTTAGGTACGTACTCAAAGATACCCAGCTAGTAAGTGAAGAGTAAGGACTCAAACCAGGTGTTTGTCAAGAACCAATGCTCTCTCCACACATGCCTTTTAGGACAAGTTCTTTACAGGTAAATGGTGGGTAGTGGACTTACAAACACAGAAACAGATCTTTCTCCCATCTCCCTCAAAATTCCTACCATTTCCACTCTCACCACTGCCATCCTAAAAAAATAAGTCCTTACTGAGAAGTAGGCATTAAATTCTACTGAGTCTTACTTTATGATGAAAGCATCCCTGGGAGTTTTTAACATTTTAAGTTAATACTCCTTGATATGAATTATCTAGTTTTATCAGATCTCCTTTATATTCCTCAGAATGAGAAAGTCAGAATTGACTATGTCTGCAAGATTAACAGAGCAAAGGGAGAGGGTAGTGAAAAACACAGAAAGGTGAGGGATCTCAAAGTTGAAAATGTTTATTATGGTTGACCTATTTTTGAATTATCCAGTGAGAAGTACCTAACTATATTCCACTTTTCCCAATGTCTTTGAATCCAAGCATGATTTAGAAGACATTTCTTATAGAATGAAATTAGCTATGCTGCCATACATTTTGAGTCCATCACTTAATCAGAGCAAATGTATTTATGTTCACCTGTTTATTAAACCCCACTATGTGTCAGATGTTGAGCTAAGTCTGAGATTAAAAGTACAAACAAGACAGTATCCCTGCATGCAAGAAACTTGCAGTGAAGCAAGGTACACAAATGACATCTGACACTATATCCTCTGTCAAAACTCAATTTGTTGAATGGAAAAAAAAAAGAATTAATCCAACAATATCAATCATCCCTCCTTAAAAGTCTCTTCCATTTGCTTATATGACACCAAAACAGGGTGCTTTCCCATTACCTGTCTGTTGGCTTTTACCGAAATGCTTTTGTGGTTCCTTGTTTTTCTACCTAGTCCTACAAATGTCAGTGTTGCTCAGTAATCCGTTTAGTTGCTCTCTTCTCCTCTCATGCTGCAGCCTCTGCCTGAGCTCTCTCAGACCACTTCAGCTGACAACTCCCAGTCAAAGTTTTCAGCATATCTCCCTCTCCTGAGACCAGTCCTATATTCTCAACTACATACAAGACATCACCACATGGACATTTTAGACACCTCATTCCCAAAATGGCTCCACTTCCTGATCACTTTCCCAGTGAATGGAAACATCAGCCAATCAGGAGCTCAGACCCATACACTCGGAAAGGTTTATGTCCCAAATTTTCACTTACTCTATACATTTAATTGATTAGAAATCATTTCATTCATTCACGTATTCATTCGGTCCGGTGTTCAGTGTCTATTTAGTACCATGTAGTGTGCTAGACATTAAGGTACCATGCTGACCTAGTCACTGCCCTTAGAGTTTTTAATCTAATGAATAATACACATGAACAGGAAGGTGAAATATAGATAATGAGTAAGAGTTACAGAAGTAAGAGTGGGAAGAAAAGAACATGTGCAAAACTGTGAAAGCAGGAGAAGGGAATATCGAAGATGCACTGAAAGAACTTTAGGATGTCTAGTGCTTAGAATAAAAAAGGTTAAGTGGTGAGTGATGCATGTAAAGTAGACAGGGCCTTATAAGCCGTGCTTAAGAGTGTACATTATAAGACTCACTAGAAGTCAGGGATTTTAAACAGGCAAATAATATAATAACATACGTATTTGAGTAGATTAAAAGAAGGAAAGATTAAGACATGGACATGAAATAGAAGACTTTCACATTAATCCAGATGACAAGTAGATGTCAATTCAAGCCAGGAAAATAGTAATAGGAATAGAGAGAAGTTTGCAGATCAGAGAAATATTTAGAAAGTGGAACAAATAGAATGTAGTTATCTTTAGATATGGAACACAAGGGAGAGAGAGAAGTCAAAGATGATTTCCAAGTTTCTCCCTGAAATAATTGGATGATGTTATCTAATGAGATTAGAAACAATGGAGGACAAGAAAACTAGAGGGAAGAGATGATATGTTATTTCAAAATACCAATAAGATAGCCAAGTGAAAACATCTAATGGGCAGTTGAATATATTGATCTTGAGTTCGAATGTGATTGTTGTGAAGGAATCATTCACTTGGGAATCATGAGCATATGGCTGATACTTCAAATCACAGAAATAGATGACCTATTACAAGAACTGGAGAATGAAAAGAGAAGCCTATAAGAAAGGCTCCAAAGGGAGAGAAGCCTGCAAAGATGAGTAAGAAAGAAGACCCAAAAAGGTAAAAGGAAACCTCATATGTCATGGATGTCAAAGGAAAAAAAAGTGTGTCAAGATCAATAGTGTCAAATACTAGAAACAGATCAAATAACATAATGACTAAGGCATGTCTCTTGGCTTTAGCAAGATCACTAGTGACTTCAAAGAGAGGAGTTTCAGCCAAGCCAAGGAACTAACGCAGGGTGGTGGAGGTAGATGTCATATCTCAGTGAGTTTAAAAAGGAAGAGGAGGCAGTAAGTGTAAACAACTCTTTCAGAATGGTTGATTACAAGGGAGTGGAGAGAAATCAACAGTACTCAGAAAGGGATGAGAGATTTAAATATGGCTTGTTTATAAAATATTAGACATTTTGCCCTATTTAAATTCTAATCAAATGTGTCAGAAGGAGAGTGGGAATAATTCATTGAGCCAGATTGCTGAGAAGATGATAAGAGATGAGATCCAGAGTTCAGGTAGAGAGATTATACTTAAACAAAAATTATTATTATTATAGGATGGAATGAATAAAAGATGGACATAGTGTAGATTTTCTTTGTAAAGTAAAGTACATGTGATTCTGTTAAGAGAAGAGTGGTTGGCAAAGGAGGATGTGCAAGGCAAGAGTCCAAGAGAATAGAAACACTGAGCTTCTATGTAGAACTAAAGAAATAAGCTAAAAAGATGACCAGGCCATGTAAAATGTAAGGAAGTTTAGGAAATTCCTTAAAGACTAGTTGAAATGATGAACCACAGAAATTAAACTGGGTAATATAAAAAATAAAGACAGAACTGGGCACGGCGGCTCATGCATATAATCCCACTTTGGGAGGCAGAGGCGGGTGGATCATCTGAGGTCAGTAGTTTGAGACTAGCCTGGACAACATGGCGAAACCCTGTCTCTACTAAAAATACAAAAATTAGTCGGGCATAGTAGTGCACACCTGTAGTCCCAGCTACTCCAGAGGTTGAGGCAAGAGAATTACTTGAACTTGGGAGGCAAAGGTTGCAGTGAGCCAAGATTGCACCACTGCACTCCAGCCTAGGTGACAGGGCAGACTCCATCTCAAATAAATAAATAAATAAATAAATAAATAAATAAATAAATAAATAAAATAAAGACAAGAAGTGACCAATAGGCAGAATGCAGACGGGTTTAAAAAAAAAAAAAGAAAGAAAACTGGAGGTCCATCTGAGGGGAAAAAAACAAACAAACAAACAAACCTGTGTGGTTGAAGTAACAGAATGAGAGACTCTGAAGGATAGAAAGTTGTAGACTGGTTTATTATTTCTTACGAAGAACTGTTAGGTTATGACAAAGTCCAGGTTGTGGTCATGGAAAGGGGTGAATAAGTAGAAAGGAAGTAAAGTTGTCTGGAAACAACAAAGAAGATGAGAGACATTAAAGAGCTATAAACATGAACACTGTAGACACCTAAGATGATGTCACAACTGAAAGAAGAAAGGACATAATGAGTAAGGATTGTTAAGTCTTAAGAGCCTCAAATGCCATGCTCAAGTAAGAATTATATTCAATGTCTCTCTTTGTTCTAGATGAACACAGACTGCATTAGATACCAACCCTGACTTTTTAAGTTTGTAATTCAAGTGAAATAAATCAATTCTTCTTCTCAAAATCTATTTAAAACTTCTTGAATTTGGCTTAAGAAACATCTAGATACTGGAGGAAACAGATTATTATGGCTATTTCTCCAGTGGATTTAGGTATTTGTGGGGTTTTTCCTAAATATATGTGAAAATATTATTTTCAGTTGTCATTTTTTTAATTTCTAAATAGCATTCTTATTTTCACAGAATAATATTTTTTCACCAAGCACAATGAAGCACATTGTAAAAGGGGGTTTGACTAAGGTTGTTTAATTCTTGTCTCATATTGACATTGATCCAAGAATCCATTGAACCCATTCATCATATTCTGAGTTAGGAGTGATTTTAGCTGCAAGTAATAGAAGATCTAACTAACAATCAATAGGACAAAAGGGGTTTATTTTTCTCACATAAGAAGAGATAAAGAGGCTAGTGTTGGAGCAAATATTTTAAGATCCAGGATCCTTCTATCTACTTACTCCACCATTCTTGGACTAGTTTGTTGCCTCATGATTACAAAATGGCTTCTACATCTTTGCTCTAGTTCTTCATGCAGGGCAGGAAGAAGAAAGCAAAGAGCAATAACGGCTACATCTATCCTTTCAATTAAGAATGCTTTTTCTGAAGCCCTTATAGCTGACTTGCCTTAGGTCTCAGAGCCCCTGAGTGGATCACAGGGCTACAATTAGCTATGTGAAGTCTGGGAAGCAGAATGCAGGAATGTCATGATTAGCTTACACCAGTGATTCTCAACCAGTAGAAACATCACTCTCCCCTTCCCCAGGGAATGTCATAATGTTCATGAGAATATTTTGATTATCATAATGATGGTGTGGATACCAGTAGTGCTACTGGCATTTAGTGCATAGAAGCCAGTGATGCCAAAAGCACTGAAATGTGAAGGACAATATTTTACAATGAAGACTTGCACTGCCCAAAATGTCACAGTGACTCCATTGAGGCACACTGGCTTAGACCATTTATGGCCCATCACTGGAGGGGGCACACTGCTATTCCAAACAAAATGTGTGCTCTGTTAGCAAAAATGTGGATATTCAGTAGAACTGACAGTGTCTGCAGCATCTCATCTGAGCCTTCAGGTGTTTGTAATAATTTTCATTTTTATTTTTCATTTCCTTTGTCAGTTGATTAGGCTATTGAGTGAAAGAATGAAAAACCAAAAAAATCCAACAGAGCTATGATTGACTCTTCTAAAAAAAAAAAAAGAAGGGAAGAGAAAAATCTAAGAGGGAAAAGAAGCCAAGACCCTGTATGGCTGGAGAAACTATTTGGGAAGAAGTTGGCAGAAAATGTGATATGGATTATACCAGGAAAATAATTGTAAGAAATTTAAAAGGGGATTTTTAGTAAGTTTTATATGTAGTATGTAATGTAAATTATTCCTCTCTCCCTCTGAAATCTTCAGTAAGATTTCCCTTTTTCATTAACACAGGTAGAGACTGAATATGTTTTGGGGAAGCCTTGTAACACTGAGTCCTGCTTTAAAATAGTCTTCCCAGAAAAATTTCATTACATTAAAATTATATTTACATGTATTCAAGGATTTTTCTTTTTTTAATATATCTCATTTTCCCTCTATTATTTATATCATGCAAACATATATGAGTAAAGCTTAAAGGAAATAAAGTCTCCTAAAATACTATCTCCAATAATGAAACATACAAGCATTTCATTGATTTTTTTCCTATGCAAATACAGTTTATCCTTGAACAACATAAGTTTGAACTGCATGGGTCCTCATGTGAATTTTATTTTGCCTCTGCTACCCTGAGGCAGCAAAAACAACCTCTCCTCTTCTTCCTCTTCCTCAGCCTACTCAACGTGAAGATGATGAAGATGATGACTTTTATGATGATCCACTTCTACTTAATGAAGTAAATATATTTTTCTCTTTCTGATGATTTTCTTAATGATATTTTCTTTTCTCTAGCTTACTTTATTGTACGAATACAATATATAATACATATACACAATATGTGCTGATTGTTTATGCTATTGGTAAGGCTTCCAATCAATGGTAGGCTATTAGTAGTTAAGTTTTGGGAGGGTCAGTTACATGTGGATTTTTGACTATGCAAAGGGATCAGTGCCTCTAACTTCTGCATTGTTCAAGGGTCAACTGTATACATACTTTAAAATACCAAAAAATTGGAGTATTATAAACATGCAATTTATAATATGTGAAAAAGTGTATCTTCAAAGACAGTATTGTTCCATTAATAGAACAAGAAAAACTGTAATCCACGTTTTAAAAATTTAAAATTTCTCTACTGCATTGCAGAAAGGAGTACCTTAATGGTATTAAATAATAGCTTCTTAAAGAAAAGCTATTGATTTATAATGAATGTGCATTCCTAAAATAATAATCAACTGTAGAAATTGGCCTCTTAAATAACCATCATCAGTCCTGAGAAAATACTCAGAGATACACCAAAACAAACCAAACTCTATCTTTTGGTATGGTTGTTTTAGTGTTGTTTTATTTTGCTTTTTCAGCAGTTGATATGTAGGTTGCTCCTAAAACAAAATACTGTTTACCAACAGTTTCACCCACACATTTGCACTATTTTGTTTTTAAATGAAAGAAACAAACATTGGGAAATCATGAATTAAATAATACATACAAATGGAATTATGAAGAAATATGGTTAAAGTAACTGAGAACCAAGTAAAAAATGAAGGCTAAGCCAAACACGGTAACTCACACCTGTAGCTTCAGCTACTCAGGAGGCTGAGGCAAGAGAATCACTTGAACCCAGGAGTTCGAGAGTTCAGCCTGGGAAACACAGGATGACCACATCTCTTAAAAAAATAAATTTAAAAAACCTCATATTTTCTGAAATTTTAGTGGGGGAAGTGAGCTAATACCATTACCCAGTCAAATAATATTAATTCTAGGCCAATCATGAACTTCTTGCACATTCTTAATCTTGAAATAATAAAATCATAAGAATAATCCAAAATTATAAAATAATCTGTGAATCTGAGCAACCTCTTGCAAATTCTGTAGTTTGAGCTATACAGACAGGGTCAATTAGCCATCATTCACAGTACTTAATGTACTGTTCTAGATACAACAATTAAATAAAGATGGTCTCTGGCCTCAAGGAATACAGACTCTAGGGGAGAAGACCAACATGTAAACAATTAAGTAAAGAAACTTTTATAGTTGAAATAATAGAAGTATAAAAATAGTCAAGTATATTCAGAAACCAAAAAAGAGCTTCTTAAAGGAAATAAGTCTTTTTTTAAATTATACTTCAAGTTCTGGGGTACACGTGCAGAATGTGCAGGTTTGATACATAGGTGTACATGTGCCATGGTGGTTTGCTGCACCCATCAACCCGTCATCTACATCAGGTATTTCTCTTAATGCTGTCCCTCCCCCAGCCCCCCACCACCCAACAGGCCCCAGTGTGTGATGCCCCCCACCATGTCCATGTGTTCTCCTTGTCCACCTCCAACTTATGAGTGAGAACACGCAGTGTTTGATTTCCTGTCCTTGTGATAGTTTGCTGAGAATGATGGTTTCCAGCTTCATCCATGTCCCTGCAAAGGACATGAACTCATCCTTTTTATGGCTGCATAGTATTCCATGGTGTATATGTGCCACATTTGCTTTATCATCTATCATTGATGAGCATTTGGATTGGTTCCACATCTTTGCTATTGTGAACAGTGCCACAATAAACATACTTGTGCATGTGTCTTTAGAGTAGAATGATTTATAATCCTTTGGGTATATATATCCAGTAATGGGACTGCTGGATCAAATGGTATTTCTAGTTTTAGAACCTTGAGGAATCACCACACTGTCTTCCACAATGGTGGAACTAATTTACGCTCCCACCAATGGTGTAAAAGCATTCCTATTTCTGCACATCCTCTCCTGCATCTGTTGTTTCCTGACTTTTTAATGATCACCATTCTAACTGGCATGAGATGGTATCTTATTGTGGTTTTGATTTGCCTTTCTCTAATGACCTGTGATGATGAGTGTTTTTTCATGTTTGTTGGCTGCATAAATGTCTTTTGAGAAGTGTCTGTTCATATCCTTCGTGCACTTTTGGATGGGGTTGTTTGTTTTCTTCCTGTAAATTTGTTTGAGTTCTTTATAGATTCTGGATATTAGCCCTTTGTCAGATGGACAGATTGAAAAACTTTTCTGCCATTCCGTAGGTTGTCTGTTCACTCTGATGATAGTTTCTTTTGCTGCACAGAAGTGCTTTAGTATAATTAGATCCCATTTATCAATTTTGGCTCTTGTTGCCATTGCTTTTGGTGTTTTAGTCATAAAGACTTTGCCCATGCCTATGTCCTGAACGGTACTGCCTAGGTTTTCTTCTAGGGCTTTTATGGTTTTAGGTCTTACGTTTAAGTCTTTAACCCATCCTTAGTTAATTTTTACGTAAGGGGCAAGGAAGGGATCCAGTTTCAGCTTTCTGCATATGGCTAGCAAGTTTTCCCAACATCATTTATTAAATAGGAAATTATTTCCCCATTGCTTCTTTTGTCAGATTTGTCAAAGATCAGATGGTTGTCGATGTGTGGTATTATTTTTGAGGCCTCTGTTCTGTTCCATTGGTCTATATCTCTGTTTTGGTACTAGTACCATGCTCTTTTGATTACTGTAGCCATGTAGTATAGTTTGAACTCAGGTAGTGTGATGCCTCCAGTTTTTTTCTTTTTGCTTAGGATTGACTTGGCTATGCGGGCTCTTTTTTGCTTCCATATGAAATTTAAAGGAGTTTTTTCCAATTCTGGGAAGAAAGTCAATGGTAGCTTGATGGGGATAGCATTTAATCTATAAATTACTTTGGGCAGTATGGCCATTTTCACGATATTGATTCTTCCTGTCCATGAGCTTGAAATGTTTTTCCATTTGTTTGTGTCCTCTCTTATTTCCTTGAGCAGTGGTTTCTAGTTCTCCTTGAAGAGGTCCTTCACATTCTTTGTAAGTTGGATTCCTAGGTATTGTATTCTCTGTGTAGCAATTGTGAATGGGAGTTCACTCATGATTTGGCTCTCTGTTTGTCTGTTATTGGTATATAGGAATGCTCGCGAATTTTGCACATTGATTTTGTATCCTGAGATTTTGCTGAAGTTGCTTATCAGCTGAAGGAGGTTTTGGGCTGAGATGATGGGGTTTTCTAAATATACAATCATGTCATCTGCAAACAGAGACAATTTGACTTCCTCTTTTCCTAATTGAATATCCCTTATTTCTTCTTCTTGCCTGATTGCCCTGGCCAGAACTTCCACTACTATGTTGAATACGAGTGGTGAGAAAGGACACCCTTGTCTTTTGCTGGTTTTCAAAGGGAATACTTCCAGTTTTTGCCCATTTGGTATGATATTGGCTGTGGGTTTGTCATAAATAGCTCTTATTATTTTGAGATACGTTCCACCAATACCTAGTTTATTGAGAGTGTTTAGCATCAAGGGCTATTGAATTTTGTCGAAAGCCTTTTCTGCATCTATTGAGATAATCATGTGGTTTTTGTCATTGGTTCTGTTTATGTGATGGATTACATTTATTGATTTGTGTATGTTGAACCAGCCTTGCATCCCAGGGATGAAGCCCACTTGATCGTGGTGGATAAGCTTTTTGATGTGCTGCTGGATTCGGTTTGCCAATATTTTATTGAGGATTTTTGCATTGATGTTCATCAGGGATAATCGCCTGAAATTTTCTTTTTTTGTTGTGTTTTGCCCAATTTTGGTATCAGGATGATGCTGGCCTCATAAAACGAGTTAGAGAGGATCCCCTCTTCTTCTATTGATTGGAATAGTTTCAGAAGGCATGGTACCAGCTCCTCTTTGTACCTCAGGTAGAATTCGGCTGTGAATCCGTCTGGTCCTGGACTTTTTTTGGTTGGTAGGCTATTAATTACTGTCTCAATTTCAGAACTTGTTATTGGTCTATTCAGGGATTCAACTTCTTCCTGATTTAGTCTTGAGTGTGTATATGTCCAGGAATTTATCCATTTCTTCTAGATTTTCTAGTTTATTTGCTTAGAGGTGTTTATAGTATTCTCTGACGGTAGTTTCTATTTCTCTGGGATTGGTGGTGATATCCCCTTTATCATTTTTTATTGCACCCATTTGATTCTTCTCTCTTTTCTTCTTTATTAGTCTGGCTAGCAGTCTATTTTGTTGATCTTTTCAAAAAAACAGCTCCTGAATTCATTGATTTTTTTGACAAGTTTTTTGTGTCTCTGTCTCCTTCAGTTTTGCTCTGATCTTAGTTATTTCTTGTCTTCTGCTAACTTTTGAATTTGTTTGCTCTTGCTTCTATAGTTCTTTTAATTGTGATGTTAGGATGTCGATTTTAGATCTTTCTTGCTTTCTCTTGTGGGCATTCAGTGCTATAAATTTCCCTTTACATGCTGCTTTAAATGTGTCCCAGAGATTCTGGTACACTGCGTCTTTGTTCTCACTGGTTTCAAAGAACATCTTTCTTTCTGCCTTTATTTCGTTATTTACCCAGTAGTCATTCAGGAGCAGGTTGTTCAGTTTCCATGTAGTTGTGCAGTTTTGAGAGAGTTTCTCAATCCTGAGTTCTAATTTGATTGCATGGTGGTCTGAGAGACTGTTTGTTGTGATTTCTGTTCTTTTGCATTTGCTGAGGAGTGTTTTACTTCCAATTATGTGGTCAATTTTAGATTAAGTGTGATGTGTTGCTAAGAAGAATGTATATTCTGTAGATTTGGGGTGGAGAGTTCTGCAGATGTCTATTAGGTCCGCTTGGTCCAGAGCTGAGTTAAAGTCCTGGATATCCTTGTTAATTTTCTGTCGCATTGATCTGTCTAGTATTGACAGTGGGGTGCTAAAGTCTGCCACTATTATTGTGTGGGAGTCTAGGTCTCTTTGTAGGTCTCTAAGAACTTGCTTTATGAATCTGGGTGCTCCTGTATTGGGTGCATATATATTTAGGATAATTAGCTCTTCTTGTTGCATTGATCCCTTCACCATTATGTAATGCTTTTCTTTGTCTCTTATGATTTTGTTTGTTTAAAGTCTGTTTTATCAGAGACTAGGATTGTGACCCTTGCTTTTTTTTGCTTTCCGTTTGCTTAATATTCTTCCATTCCTTTATTTTGAGACTATGTATGTCTTTGCATGTGAAATGGGTCTTCTGAATATAGCACACCGATGGGTCTTGACTCTTTATCCAATTTGCCAGTCTGTGTCTTTTAATTGGGCATTTAGCCCATCTACATTTAAGGTTAATATTGTTATGTGTGAATTCGATCCTGTCATTATGATGCTAGCTGGTTATTTTGCCCATTAGTTGATTCAGTTTCTTCATAGTATCAATGGTCTTTACTATTTGGTAGGTTTTTGCAGTGGCTGGTACCAGTTTTTCCTTTCCATGTTTAGTGCTTTCTTCAGGAGCTCTTGTAAGGCAGGCCTGGTGATGACAAAATCTCTCAGCATTTGCTTGTCTGTAAAAATCCTTTACAGGCAAGCAAAATCCTTTCTCCTTCGCTTATGAAGCTTAATTTGGCAGGATATGAAATTCTGGGTTGAAAATTCTTTTCTTTAAGAATGTTGAATATTGGCCCCCACTCTCTTCTGGCTTGTAAGGTTTCTGCCAAGAGATCCACTATTAGTCTGATGGGCTTCCCTTTGTGAGTAACCTGACCTATCTCTCTCGTTGCCCTTAACATTTTTTCCTTCATTTCAACTTTGGTGAATCTGACGATTGTGTGTCTTGGTGTTGCTCTTCTCGAGGAGTATCTTTGTGGTGTTCTCTGTATTTCCTGAATTTGAATGTTGGCCTGCCTTGCTAGGTTGGGGAAGTTCTCCTGGATAATATTCTGAAGAGTACTTTCCAACATGGTTCCATTCTCCCTGTCACTTTCAGGTACACCAATCAAATGTCGATTTGGTCTTTTCACATAGTCCCATATTTCTTGGAGGCTTTGCTCATTTCTTTTCACTTTTTTCTTTAATCTTGTCTTCTTGCTTTATTTCATTGATCTTCAATCTCTGATATCCTTTCTTCCGCTTGATCAGTTCAGCTATTGATATTTGTGTATGCTTCATGAAGTTCTCGTGCTATGTTTTTCAGCTCCATCAGGTCATTTATGTTCTTCTCTAAATTGGTTATTCTAGTTAGCAATTTGTCTAACTTTTTTTCAAGGTTCTTAGCTTCCTTGCATTGGGTTAGAATATGCTCCTTTAGCTCGGAAGAGTTTGTTATTACCCACCTTCTGAAACCTATTCTGTCAATTCATCAAACTCATTCTCCATCCAGTTTTGTTCCCTTGCTGGTGAGGAGTTGTGATCCTTTGGAGGAGAAGACATTCTGGTTTTTGGAATTTTCAGCTTTTTTGTGCTAGTTTTTCCCCATGTTCATGGATTTATCTACCTTTGGTCTTTGATGTTGGTGACCTTTGGATGGGGTCTCTGACTGGATGTCCTTTTTGTTAATGTTGATAGTATTCCTTTCTGTTTGTTAGTTTTCCTTCTAACAGTCAGGCCACTCTGCTGTAGGTCTGCTGGAGTTCGCTGGAGGTCCACTTCAGACCCTGTTTGCCAGGGTATCACCAGTGGAGGCTGCAGAACAGCAAAGATTGCTGCCTGATCCTTCCTCTGGAAGCTTCATCCCAGAGGGGCACCTGGCAGATGCCAGCCAGAGCTTTCCTATAGGAGGTGTCTGTCAACCCCTACTGGGAAGTGTCTCCCAGTCAGGATATATGGGGGTCAGTGACCCACTTGAGGGGGCAATCTGTCCCTTATCAGACCTCAAATGCTGTGCTGGGAGATCTGCTGCTCTCTTCAGAGCTGTCAGGCAGGGATGTTTAAGTCTGCTGAAGCTGCACCCACAGCCGCCCCTTCCCCCAGGTGCTCTGTCCCAGGGAAATGGGGGTTTTATTTATAAGTCCCGGACTGGGGCTGCTGCCTTTTTTTCAGAGATGCCCTGCCCAGAGAGGAGGAATCTAAAGAGGTAGTCTGGCCACAGTGGCCTTGCTGAGCTGCAGTTCGAACTTCCCAGTGACTTTATTTACACTGTGAGGGTAAAAACCACCTACTCAAGCCTCAGCAATGGCAGGCGCCCCTCCCCCTACCAAGCTTGAGTGTCCCAGGTCGACCTCAGACTGCTGTGCTAACAGCAAGAATTTCAAGCCAGTGGATCTTAGCTTGCTGGGCTCCATGGGGGGTGGGACCCACTGAGCCAGACCACTTGACTCCCTGGCTTCAGCCCCCTTTCCACAGGAGTGAATGGTTCTGTCTCTCTCGCATTCCAGGTGCTACTGGGGTATGAAAAAAAAAAAACTCCTGCTGCTAGCTCAGCATCTGCCCAAAGAGCTGCCCAGTTTTGTGCTTGAAATCCAGGGCCCTGGTGGCATAGGCACCAGAGGGAATCTCCTGGTCTGCCAGTTGCAAAGACCATGGGAAAAAGTGCAGTATCTGAGCCGGAATGCACCATTCCTCCCAGTACAGTCTCTCATGGCTTCCCTTGGCTGGGGGAGGGACATCCTCCAACCCCTTGCACTTCCCAGGTAAAACGACACCCTTACCCTGCTGTGGCTAGCCCTCCAGGGGCTGCACTCACTGTCCAACCAGTCCCAATGAGATGAACCAGGTACCTCAGTTGGAAATGCAGAAATCACCTGCCTTCTGCATCGATCTCGCTGGGAGCTGCAGACTGGAGCTGTTGCTATTCAGCCATCTTGCCAGCAAAAAAAAAAAAAAGGACATAAGTCCTAAATGGAAAATAGGTGTTCAACATATGTACCAAGGGAAAATGACATTCCAAGCAAAGAGACTGAATAAAAGCAAAGAGGTATGACATAACATGCTACTTTCAAGATCCTCAAGTAGTTCCACGTGACTACACCATAGAATACAAAGAAGGTAAAGCATGAGATGATACAAGAGAGGCAAGATGCAGCTCATGGAGGACCACAATGAGAAGTTTTTACCATATCACATAATTAGAAGCCATTGAAGGGTGACAATAAACATGATCACATCTTAGAACGATTTATCTGGTAGTGGCACTGAGGAGTCACTAAAGCAATTCAAAACAAGATAAAATGGTTAAAAAAGTCCAGGCCAAGTGTTGATGGGCTGAACTATATACCCAGCACAGAGGGGATGGAGAAGAGGGGGACATATCAGTGATCTTCACAAAGGAGAATCACTTGGTCCTGTTACTATGTATGACCTTGGTTCAGACTTGGCTTTCCCACCTACCAACTGCATGACCTTAAATAATATACATAACTCTCAACTGGAATGTTTCCCTGACTGTAAAATAAAAATAGTAATAGTTTCTAACTCAGAGTTGTTGTAAGGATTTGATATTACAGACTCTAAAGCAACTCCATCTTAGATGTTAATCTGTCATATTGACTTCTGATTAACCCCAGTATGGGGATTGCTTCTAAGGTTTCTACTTTCATGTATTTACCATAAATTTTGCCCTTAGTTCAAAACAATCATGATATTATTGTTGTTAAAAGAAAAACTTTAGACTAATTAAACTTAACAGTTTAATTAAGCAAAGCACGATTTGCAAATCAGGCAGCCCCTGAACCAGAATAGGTTCAGAGAAGCTCTGGTGTAGCTGCCTGGTCAAAGATATATGGACAGAAAATGGAAAGTGACGGACAGAAAATGGAAAGTGACATACAGAAAACAGAAGTGAGGTACAGAGACAACTGGATTGGTTACAGTTCAGCATTTGCCTTATTTGAACAGCTGGTCACCTTTGATGGACCAAAACTCAGTGATTGGCACAAGAATAGGTTATAGCCTGTTAACACATCCAGTTAGGCTACAGTTCACCGTGTAGGAAGAAAATTTGAGGTTAGACTTAAAATACATAAGAAGGCTGTTTTACGTTGAACTTAATTTAACATTGTAAATCACATACTTGCCATAAAGCCTGCACGTAGGCAAATTCCCTATGCTATAAAAGCCCTGGGTTTGGGAGATAAATGGGGAAGGGATCCACCATCTCCTCTCCTAACTGCCCAAGACATGGCTTCTGTTTATAAGTCCCTATTAATGATTTCTTTCTGAGAACCTGGATTTGTCAGCCTCTTTCTTTGGCCTCAGCTTCTTTGGCCTTTTGCTGGTAGGTTTTCATCGAATAGATCTGTTCACCATGGAACAGAAGAGTTAATGAAATCTACTAATATGTTAAATGCCTATAACAGTGTGTCAGACCAATATTTTTATCATTAACATCAAGGAAATGAGGAGAAAACTGGTCCCGGGTTTCTGTTTTTGTTATCTGGAGATAAGTGTTTATGGAGATAAAATAGAAAATGAGTAGAATGGCAGGTTCTGGACATGTTAAGTACCTGGTACATATTAGGTCCACAGTAAAAATCCATTGAGTGAATGAATAAATTAATGCATGCCATGTCTATGGGACAACTGAAAGGAGATCTCCGCTCACATGTATCAGAAATTCAGGAGGTGGCCCTGGACTACAACTATAAATCTTGGAGTCACTAGTGTTCAGATATTCTTTGAAACTATACGACTGACTTCAATCAAGTAAAGCATGAGGACAGATGAAGAACAAAGGAAGAAAAAGAAACGGCAACATTTTTAAGACCAGACAGAGGGGAGTCAAAAAAGCATTCTGATAGTTATTTCCCATTTGCCATACTTATCGTTTAGCAAAGGAAACTTATTTGTAACTTGTGATATTTATACAAATAGCACAAGACTTTTTCTGAACATTGTCATAATCTTCATGTAATAGTATGTGAGATTATAAAGGGGAAAAAAGACAATAAAATCTGTAAGATACAAGGAAGCCTCTCTTTTCCCTTCCCTTTATTGGAATTTTTGTGAAAACACTTCTTTTTTAAGTTCTGAGAGTATATATCCCAGATACTTGGTTAAATATAACAGACACATATGATAGGTAAGGGGGAAAGGAGGGTAGTATTTCTCCTATTAAAAATTGGAAAGGGAGATACTGGCTAATGCAAATGTTGAATATCAAATATAAGTTTCAAGGGCTTCAGGACATTTCCTATTTTCATGGGTAATTTATTAATCTCTAATAGCCATATGCTCTTCAAACACAATATTCCATAAATATGACACTTCTTTCAAATATGATTTTTTCAGTCATACCAATGAATAATAAAAGAGAAATGGCTGTATATTGAGTACCCCTTGGTCTGTAAAACAAAGACTTTCAGTCCACACACGGGGTAAATGTCCACCACAGAGAGAGAGAAAGGGAAAAAACGAGCCTCAAAATAATTTAATAATAATAATAATAATTTGCATTATTTTTCCTCTGGCAAAATTTATACAATACTTAATAAGCCTCATTATTATTTCCTTTTCTTCTCAGTTTGCATTAAACTTGCAAGGATAATGTGGAAAAATTATACTAGTTAAAGCCTAGCTCCAGGCCACAAAGTTTTTTTTGTTTTTTTGTTTTTTTGTTTTTGAGACGGAGTTTCACTCTTGTTGCCCAGGCTGGAGTGCAATGGTGTAATCTCAGCTCACCGCAACCTCCCGCTCCCAGGTTCAAGCAACTCTCCTCCCTCAGCCTCCCGGGTAGCTGGGATTACAGGCATGCACCACTCCACACCCAGCAAATTTTGTATTTTTAGTAGAGACGGAGTTTCTCCATGTTGGTCAGGCTGGTCTCAAACTCCCAACTTCAGGTGGTCCGCCAGCCTTGGCCTCCCAAATGATGGGATTACAGGCATGAGCCACCACGCTCGCAGGCCACAGAGTTTTTAAGAACAATTCCCTTCACTTAGGAGCTGCCAGGAAATCTCCAAAGATGCTGTGCACTGTTCTTCTGGAGGAAAAACAGTGAATTGTGTAACCTAGATCCAAATACCTCTTTTTTTTTTTTTTTTTTAAGAGACAGAGTCTCGCTCTGACACCCAGGCTGGAGGACAGTGGCGTGGTCTTGGCTCACTGCAACCTATGCCTCCGAGTTCAAGTGATTCTCCTGTCTCAGCCTCCTGAGTAGCTGGGATTACAGGCACACACCACCATGCTGGGCTAATTTTTTGTATTTTAGTAGATACGGGGTTTCACCATGTTACCCAGGCTGGTCTCAAACTCCTGAGCTCAGGCAATCCGCCCACCTCAGCCGCCCAAAGTGCTAGGATTACAGGCGTGACCCACGGCACCTGGCCTCCAAACACCTTTTTTTAAATGCATGTACAGATATCAAATGATATAGAAGAAAAATGTGTTTTTCTAAAGATGAAAGTTACCATTAATCTTAACTTTCCTTCTCACATTATTATAATTCTTAAGGGGTTTTTTAACACATGGTTCTTTACATTTACAACATATTGCATAATTATTTTTTCCACTTCATCCTGTGATATTATATACATATAAAGCAGCCTCTCCTTTTTTTCCAATTTCTTCTCATAACCTACCTACCATTATAAAGGTACTATCTTTGTATGGGAGAGCCCACAGACCAAGCTGGTTTTTATTTCATTTCATAGATATGGCAGTGTATCTACTCTTTAAGCAATCATGTGTAGTACTGAATTCAGGCAAAATACATGTGCTTTTCCCCTAATATATAAAACTTAAATTGAGCATAGCCAGATGCTATTTATACTAAGAGTCTTCCCAGCCTAAGCTAAATTAATTCTCTTCCAAGTTCTTTTCATTCAGTGCTCTCAGCCTCAGTACCATGGCTCTAAATTCCTAATTGCTATAAAATAATTGTATTTCCCTTAGCTACGCCTGGAATATGGCTCTCAAAGATGACCTCCAGAATGTAATTTGCTATGTAAGGGCCCAGTCTGAGAATAATTTTACATACTATAACTGAACCTAATAGAATTCACAACAGCATCTCTCCTTTGTCAGGAAAGTAAAAAGACAAAGATAGGCAGAGCTTAAAATAATATTTCTAAAATAAGCCTTTCCTCCTAGTTATTTATCCAGCCATCTTCACATATTCCCAGCAAATATCATTGTCTAAGATTTCAAACCCAAAATCATTTCCCTTCAATATCAGGCAAATTGACAAATTTGAATTTTACTGGATTTGTTATAGGAAGGGTATATTTTGAGACGGGGGAAGGGGAAGAATATGTTTCCCTTTTTAGTGCCTGCTTCATTCTGTAGAAGTAATTTCAAAATATTCTTATAGATTCTTATTTAAATAATCAAGTCAAACCTAAAATATAGAAATTAGCTGGAACTCTTCTTAAATAATTACCACTAAAACTAGCCATTTATTCATTCTAGACTCATTTCCTCATCTAGATTAAAGTCAAGGTCAAAAATACAACTCTGTTAGTAAAACTCACCTCAAGATTTAAAAATACTGACTATAGACAGAGACACCAGTCATAGAGAGTAAAGTGCATCTTACATTGAAGACATAGTATAAAAATAAACAGAAATGTTTCAAAAACATAGTAAGAATAAACTTTTCACTAGTAAAAGGAGCTGCCTTCTCTATATAGGTGGGGAAAGACAGATTCTTAGCAGAGCACGTTCTTACAGCTGTGGACATTTCTCATGGTCATGATATGTTAACCCCAACAAAACCACCCTCCCTCTTCTTTCTACCAAGAACATTTATTTATGACTTGGCTGCAAGATTACAGAACACGGTTTGTCGTGGTTCTGGAAATTTTTTCCAGTAAGACTGCTCATATTAATTAGTTCTCAAAAATATTCTCAATATATAGAATTACAAGCCACTCTGCCTATTGCTTCCTAATCCCAATTCAATTTATGAATGAGGCACTGATTCACAGATGGAGCAGAATATATACAAGGCAACAGAGTCTCTGAGTACTTAATGGTGGCTGCATTACTAAAAAACCTTCCCAAAATGCAAGCATGACTGAAGAAGAGGAAGCCTGATGTACCCAGGAGAGGTATAAAGGAGACAGTTGCGGCAGTAAAGAGGCCAGAAGAAACATTTGAGAAAAGAAAGGAGGAAGGTGAAGAGTGCAGTCAAGTTTTAGCCACTGAATATGTGAAGCATTGGGAAATTTTTCAAAACAAAGCATAAAGTATAATTGGGACCAAAAATTGCACATACCGTATGACCCCAATTTTGCAATACAATTGTGTACTTTGTGGAAGAAAATACATCAAATATTAATAGGACTTGCAGTTCCCTGCCCCAGATTAAGCTTAACTTTTTCATTCTACTCTTCTATGTTTTTAAAAACACACTGTGCTTTGTGAGACTGAAAAGTACATAATACACTGAAGTGTTTTGTGAAAATGTGGCTCCTTTCGTAGCTATAACTGATACAGCAAGACGGCCGAATAGGAACAGCTCCGGTCTCCAGCTCCCAGCCTGAGTGACACAGAAGACAGGTGATTTCTGCATTTCTGTTTGAGGTACCGGTTTCATCTCACTAGGGAGTGCCAAACAGTGGGTGCAGGACAGTCGGTGAAGCGCACTGTGTGTGAGCCAAAGCAGGGCGAGGCATTGCCTCACTTGGGAAGCACAAGGGATCAGGGAGTTCCCTTTCCTAGTCAAAGAAAGGGGTAACAGACGGCACCTGGAAAATCGGGTCAGTCCCACCCTAATACTGCGCTTTTCCAACGGGCCTGGAAAACAGCACACTAGGAGATTGTGTCCCGCACCTGGCTCAGAGGGTCTTATGCCCATGGAGTCTTGCTGATTGCTAGCACAGCAGTCTGAGATCAAACTGCAAGGCAGCAGCGAGGCTGGGGGAGGGGTGCCCGCCATTGCCCAGGCTTGCTTAGGTAAACAAAGCAGCCAGGAAGCTCGAACTGGGTGGAGCCCACCACAGCTCAAGGAGGCCTGCCTGCCTCTGTAGGCTCCACCTCTGAGGGCAGGGCACAGACAAACAAAAATTCAGCAGGAATCTCTGCAGACTTAAATGTCCCTGTCTGACTGACAGCTTTGAAGAGAGTAGTGGTTCTCCCAGCACGCAGCTGGAGATCTCAGAATGGACAGACTGCCTCCTAAAGTGGGTGCCTCACTCCCGAGCAGCCTAACTGGGAGGCACCCCCCAGTAGGGACAGACTGACACCTCACTCGGATGGGTACTCCTCTGAGACAAAACTTCCAGAGGAACTATCAGACAGCTGAATTTGTGGTCTCACGAAAATCTGCTGTTCTGCAGCCACCGCTGCTGACACCCAGCCAAACAGGGTCTGGAGTGGACCTCTAGTAAACTCCAACAGACCTGCAGCTGAGGGTCCTGTCTGGTAGAAGGAAAACTAACAAACAGAAAGGACATCCACATCAAAAACCCATCTGTACAACACCATCATCAAAGACCAAAAGTAGATAAAACCACAAAGATGGAGAAAAAACAGAGCAGAAAAACTGGAAACTCTAAAAAGCAGAGCACCTCTCCTCCTCCAAAGGAACGCAGTTCCTCACCAGCAACGGAACAAAGCTGGATGGAGGATGACTTTGACGAGTTGAGAGAAGAAGGCTTCAGACGGTCAAACTACTCCAAGCTACAGGAGGAAATTCAAAACAATAGCAAAGAAGTTAAAAACTTTGAAAAAAAATTAGATGAATGGATAACTAGAATAAACAATGGAGACAAGGGCTTAAAGGAGCTGATGGAGCTGAAAGCCAAGTTTCGAGAACTATGCGAAGATTGCAGAAGCCTCGGTAGTAGATGCGATCAACTGGAAGAAAGGGTATTGCTGATGGAAGATGAAATGAATGAAATGAAGAGAGAAGGGAAGTTTAGAGAAAAAAGAATAAAAAGAAATGAACAAAGCCTCCAAGAAATTTGGGACTATGTGAAAAGACCAAACCTACATCTGATTGGTGTACCTGAAAATGATGGGGAGAATGGCACCAAGTTGGAAAACACGCTGCAAGATGTTATCCAGGAGAACTTCCCCAATCTAGCAAGGCAGGCCAACATACAGATTCAGGAAATACAGAGAACGCCACAAAGATACTCCCCGAGAAGAGCAACTCCAAGACACACAATTGTCACATTCACCAAAGTTGAAATGAAGGAAAAAATGTTAAGGGCAGCCAGAGAGAAAGGTCGGGTTACCCACAAAGGGAAGCCCATCAGACTAACAGATGATCTCTCTGCAGAAACTCTACAAGCCAGAAGAGAGTGGGGGCCAATATTCAACATTCTTAAAGAAAAGAATTTTCAACCCAGAATTTCATATCCAGCCAAACTAAGCTTCCTAAGTGAAGGAGAAATAAAATACTTTAGAGACAAGCAAACGGTGAGTGATTTTGTCACCACCAGGCCTGCCCTAAAAGAGCTCCTGAAGGAAGCACTAAACATGGAAAGGAACAACCGGTACCAGCCACTGAAAAAACATGCCAAATTGTAAAGACCATCGAAGCTAGGAAGAAACTGCATCAACTAACGAGCAAAATAACCAACTAACATCATAATGACAGGATCAGATTCACACATAACAATATTAACATTAAATGTAAATGGGCTAAATGCTCCAATTAAAAGACACAGACTGGCAAACTGGATAAGGAGTCAGGACCTATCAGTGTGCTGTATTCAGGAAAACCATCTCACGTGCAGAGACACATATAGACTCAAAATAAAGGGATGGAGGAAGATCTATCAAGCAAATGGAAAACAAAAAAAGGAAAGGATTGCAGTCCTAGTCTCTGATAAAATAGACTTTAAACAACAAAGATCAAAAGAGACAAAGAAGGCCATTACATAATGGTAAAGGGATCAATTCAACAAGAAGAGCTAACTATCCTAAATATATATGCACCCAATGCAGGAGCACTCAGATTCACAAAGCAAGTCCTGAGTGACCTACAAAGGGACTTAAACTCCCACACAATAATAACGGGAGATTTTAACAACCCACTGTCAACATTAGACAGATCAACAAGACAGAAAGTTAACAAGGATATCCAGGAATTGAACTCAGCTCTGCACAAAGTGGACCTAATAGACATCTACAGAACTCTCCACCCCAAATCAACAGAATATACATTTTTTTCAGCACCACAACACACTTATTCCAAAATTCACCACATAGTTGGAAGTAAAGCTCTCCTCAGCAAATGTAAAAGAACAGAAATTATAACAAACCATCTCTCAGACCACAGCGCAATCAAACTAGAACTCAGGATTAAGAAACTCACTCAAAACCGCTCAACTACATGGAAACTGAACAACCTGCTCCTGAGTGACTATTGGGTACAAAATAAAATGAAGGCAGAAATAAAGATGTTCTTTGAAACCAACGAGAACAAAGACACAACATACCAGAATCTCTGGGACACATTCAAAGCAGTGTGTAGAGGGAAATTTAGAGCACTAAATGCCCACAAGAGAAAGCAGGAAACATCCAAAATTGACACCCTAACATCACAATTAAAAGAACTAGAAAAGCAAGAGCAAACACATTCAAAAGCTAGAAGAAGGCTGGAAATAACTAAAATCAGAGCAGAACTGAAGGAAATAGAGACACAAAAAACACTTCAAAAAATTAATGAATCCAGGAGCTGGTTTTTTGAAAAGATCAACAAAATTGATAGACCGCTAGCAAGACTAATGAAGAAAAGAGAGAAGAATCAAATAGACGCAATAAAAAATGAAAAACGGGATATCACCACTGATCCCACAGAAATACAATCTACCATCAGAGAATACTACAAACACCTCTATGCAAATAAACTAGAAAATCTAGAAGAAATGGATAAATTCCTCGACAAATACACCCTCCCAAGACTAAACCAGGAAGAAGTTGAATCTCTGAATAGACCAATAACAGGTTCTGAAATTGTGGCAATAATCAATAGCTTACCAACCAAAAAGAGTCCAGGACCTGATGGATTCACAGCGAAATTCTACCAGAGGTACAAGGAGGAACTGGTACCATTACTTCTGAAACTATTCCAATCGATAGAAAAAGAGGGAATCCTCCCTAACTCATTTTATGAAGCCAGCATCGTCCTGATACCAAAGCCTGGCAGAGACATAACCAAAAAAGAGAATTTCAGACCAATATCCTTGATGAACATTGATGCAAAAATCCTCAATAAAATACTGGCAAACTGAATCCAGCAGCACATCAAAAAGCTTATACACCATGATCAAGTGGGCTTCATCCCTGGGATGCAAGGCTGGTTCAACATACGCAAATCAATAAATGTAATCCAGCATATAAACAGAACCAAAGACAAAAACCACATGATTATCTCAATAGATGCAGAAAAGGCCTTGGACAAAATTCAACAACACTTCATGCTGAAAACTCTCAATAAATTAGGTATTGATGGGATGTATCTCAAAATAATAAGAGCTATTTATGACAAACCCACAGCCAATATCATACTGAATGGGCAAAAACTGGAAGCATTCCCTTTGAAAACTGGCACAAGACAGGGATGCCCTCTCTCACCACTCCTATTCAACATAGTGTTGGAAGCTCTGGCCAGAGCAATCAGGCAGGAGAAGGAAATAAAAGGTATTCAATTAGGAAAAGAGGAAGTCAAATTGTCTCTGTTTGCAGATGACATGATTGTATATCTAGCAAACCCCATCATCTCAGCCCAAAATCTCCTCAAGCTGATAAGCAACTTCAGCAAAGTCTCAGGATACAAAATCAATGTACAAAAATCACAAGCATTCTTATACTCCAATAACAGACAAACAGAGAGCCAAATCATGAGTGAACTCCCATTCACAATTGCTTCAAAGAGAATAAAATACCTAGGAATCCAACTTACAAGGGATGTGAAGGACCTCTTCTAGGAGAACTACAAACCACTGCTCAATGAAATAAAAGAGGATACAAACAAATGGAAGAACATTCCATGCTCATGGGTTGGAAGAATCAATATGGTGAAAATGGCCATACTGCCCAAGGTAATTTATAGATTCAATGCCATCCCCATCAAGCTACCAATGACTTTCTTCACAGAATTGGAAAAAACTACTTTAAAGTTCGTATGGAACCAAAAAAGAGCCCACATTGCCAAGTCAATCCAAAGCTAAAAGAACAAAGCTGGAGGTATCACACTACCTGACTTCAAACTATACTACAAGGCTACAGTAACCAAAACAGCATGGTACTGGTACCACAACAGAGATATAGACCAATGGAACAGAACAGAGCCCTCAGAAATAATGCCACATATCTACAACTATCTGATCTTTGACAAACCTGACAAAAACAAGAAATGGGGAAAGGATTCCCTATTTAATAAATGGTGCTGGGAAAACTGGCTAGCCATATGTAGAAAACTGAAACTGGATCCCTTCCTTACACCTTATACAAAAATTAATTCAAGATGGATTAAAGACTTAAATGTTAGACCTAAAATCATAAAAACCCTAGAAAAAAACCTAGGCAATACCATTCAGGACATAGGCATGGGCAAGGACTTCATGACTAAAACACCAAAAGCAATGGCAACAAAAGCCAACATTGACAAATGGGATCTAATTAAACTAAAGAGCTTCTGCACGGCAAAAGAAACTACCATCAGAGTGAACAGGCAACCTACAGAATGGGAAAAAATTGTTGCAACCTACTCATCTGACAAAGGGCTAATATCCAGAATCTACAATGAACTCAAACAAATTTACAAGAAAAAAACAAACCACCCCATCAAAAAGTGGGTGAAGGACATGAACAGACACTTCTCAAAAGAAGACATTTACGCAGACAAAAGACACATGAAAAAATGCTCATCATCACTGGCCATCAGAGAAATGCAAATCAAAACCACAATGAGATACCATCTCACACCAGTTAGAATGGCCATCATTAAAAAGTCAGGAAACAACAGGTGCTGGAGAGGACGTGGAGAAATAGGAACACTTTTACAGTGTTGGTGGGACTGTAAACTAGTTCAACCATTGTGAAAGTCAGTGTGGCAATTCCTCAGGGATCTAGAACTAGAAATGCCATTTGACCCAGCCATCCCATTACTGGGTATATACCCAAAGGACTATAAATCATGCTGCTATAAAGACACATGCACACGTATGTTTATTGCGGCACTATTCACAATAGCAAAGAGTTGGAACCAGCCCAAATGTCCAACAGTGATGGACTGGATTAAGAAAATGTGACACATATACACCATGGAATACTATGCAGCCACAAAAAAGGATGAGTTCATGTCCTTTGCAGGGACATGGATGAAACTGGAAACCATCATTCTCAGCAAACTATTGCAAGTACAAAAAACCAAACACCGCATGTTCTCACTCATAGGTGGGAATTGAACAATGAGAACACATGGCCCAGGAAGGGAAACATCACACTCCAGGGCCTATTGTGGCGTGGGGGAAGGGGCGAGGGATAGCATTAGGAGATATACCTAATGTTAAATGACGAGTTAATGGGTGCAGCACACCAACATGGCACATGTATATATATATGTAGCAAACCTGCACGTTGTGCACATGTACCCTAATACTTAAAGTATAATAAAAAAATTAAAAAATAAAATATAATCACTATAATGTGAATGCATATTTCATAAATATTAATGTCATGTGTTGACTTAAGTCATGCTTAGAGATACAACTGTAAAATAAAATATTCCAAAGTGGAAAAGCAATGAGAATTTACTAGCTCAGAATACCGTCTGGAGCTGAAAAGGTAGATCAAAACATACCATTTTCACATTTTAACAACTCCTATGACTTGGATTTTCCTGTAACCAAAAAGTGTAACCTCCTGATCAGCTCATACACAATCAGGTTCTATGCACCCCCTCAAACTCTTCAGATTTGACTATACTTTTCTGGATGCCAGAGAAATCTCACTGAAATAAAAAATACCTTTTGGAGAATTTTTCAAACAGTGCAACCTGAGAACTTGAAGAGTCACAGTGCCCTCTAGTGACCCATTGATAAGAACCATTTTTATTTCACTTTCAGAGAACAACAAAGTTTAGGTGAATATTATGCATTTTCAGGGAGTTTTTTCCTATAAATATTTATAAATGCCAATTTCTATTTCTGAAAGTGAAAATGTGTAAGTTACAATCAACCACGTAGCACACTGGAGAATAATGACTCCTTTATTGCTCCATTGCTCTCACAGTTACAATATTGCCAGAGGGCAAAAAAAGTCTTTGCAATCAGCCCTACAAAACAAGGTGCATTAAAATGTACAAATATAAAATTCTTAATATGTAACTGTGACAAGGGTAAGTTTGTGGATTGGTGTATCTGTATTCTAGTCCCAAATCTCTTGGTGCCTGGAGGCCTGTGCCAAAGAACTTGATTTTGTTGTACTTCATTTTCTTCATCTAGAAATGAAAAAAAGTTGGCAGTGTTGGTAAGGATGTAAGAAAATGGACTCTAAACTTTCTGGTGGGAACATTAATGCCACAGCCTTTCTGGAGGGAAAATTCACAGTAACTCTCAAAAAGCCTCAAATGTACACTGCTTTAGTGCCAGAATAATAATAGCCAACATTTAACTCCTACTCTGCCCATACATTGTTCTAAGTGCTTTTTGTATATTAGCTTATTTAATCTTCACAACAATCCTATGACATAGGTACAATATTTAACCCAATTTTACACGTGAGGAAACCAAGACACTAAACCTTGCCTAAGTTCACACAACTAATAATTGGTAAAACCTACATACAAATTCAAGCTGTATGGCTCAGAGTCCATGCTCGCAGCCATCATGCTATATTTCCAGAAATTAAACTTCTGAGAAAGGAAGGAAATAACCAAGGATGTACCCAAATAATTTTCAATCAGGCTATTAATTCAGCATCACTTATAGGAGGAACTAAAAGGAAAATAACCTAAGTTACCAACAGTAAGAAAATCATTACGATAATTGTGTTAAAGCTGAATCATTGACTCAGTAACCTTACAGAATTTCTAATGATATGGAAAATGTTCTCAATATATTAAGTGAATATAGGTTATAAACATACATATATATTTACATATATGTGTGGTGTGCTGCCATTTTTTAAGATATATATTTTTAAGAGTAAGGAAGGAAAATTACCAAAGCATAAGTATAGTTATGTGTAGGTGGTGAAAATAGAAAGTAAAGACTTTTTTCTCTTTTTTCTTTTTTATATCCATTTTTCATTTTTAACACTTTCTATAATTCTAAAAATGTTTTATTTTTAATAAGGGGTTTGGTTTAAATGTGATCTAAGAGACTTTCTAGCTCTAAATTTCTAGAAATGTGATCGAGAATAGTCACGAAATTTTAGAACTACAGAGGGGGAACAAAATCTTATGGTCTCTTTAGTAGCTCCCAAATTGGCCTGCTCCTCGGAAATCAACAGAGCAAATCAAAGTATAAATTCACAGCTTTACCCCTTCCCCAATCTGGACCTCTAGAGAATGAGGCCTAGGTAACTCTTATGATTTGACAGTTTGGGGAACTACTAATGTATCCCCGATGCACCATTTTAATCCTCGCTAGCACATAAACCGGCACTCCTGGAAACCAAATGCAGACCAGGGCCATGATCTACTGTTGACTGTTACAAGAAATCCAATTGATATGGACAAATTTGTATTTTGTATTTCAAATTCAATTTTTTAGTTTTTTCAGAAAAAAATGCTTCTTAAAATGAGTAAGAAATATACTAATGAAAATTTTTTAGCTGTAGAAATAATGAAAGTCAGACCCACCAACACTAAGCAGAATGTATTCTCACTTACATTCATTGCAAATGGCTTGTTCACATTTCCTAACTACATGCTATTTAAAGAAACCAAAAAGTGTTCCTTTGTGCTCACAGGTTTGCAAAATACAAAATCAGACCCAAAAGGAAAGAATATATTTGATACTGTATAGGGTGGGAGGGTGTATCAGTTAATGCAACAAGAAAGTTGTGTTTTAAACCAAAAGTTGTCTAAATAGTCCTGGTTGCACAGAGTAAGAGTAGGAAAAAGCCACTCTGGACACGTAGCGAAAGCATTTATAAGGAGTTGGAGAAGGAAAGTCTTCCTTGGAGTTTCAGAATTTAAATTTTGTTACCTTTTCTGAAGCCACTTGGCATATTTTTATAGCAGCAATTTTTGTGGTATAGTAACCTCATGAGTCTCAAATTGACTGTAAAGGAAGAGATGAAGTTACCTAACTCACAGGGAGCTGCACAACACTCAGAGTCTATCTTTTCTAGGGCACTGACCCGGATGAATGATATACCCATGTCATTTTGTGCATGAAGAGATCTTCCACAAGGTTTATCCCAGTAGAAAACAGGGCTAGCCACTGATCTAAAACAGGATAGGTAAATAAAAATGAAAGGCAATTTCTATCATTCAGAAAGAAATACACCCTGATGTAGCAATCTCAACAAAAAGCATATATACACACACCCACAAATATTTAAAAACAAAAACTAGGACCAAGTTTGAATTGAAAAGCTCCATGAAAAATAGTTTGGCGATAATTGCCATTGAAGCCACATGAACTGTGGGTAGCCCATGCTGTTGGTTTGATTGCTTGGGTAAGTCACCAGATGACCCCTTCCCCCAAGCTGTAACTGCAAATTCTGCTTCAATTCCCTTACCTGAGCTTTCACTCTGCTTTCTTACAGTCCTGGAAAATGTTCTACTCAAGACAGCAAGTACACACATAGCCCAGATGAACTATAATTAAGGTGGCAAGAAACCAAGGAAAAGAGCAGGCAGTGTTAGTTCGATTATTTCCTTTGCATGGGTAGCAGATGGACTCAAAAGTCTAATAACCCTTTTGTACCTCAGCTAAGGCTGACAATACATCATTATACTCAGATGGGAGCAAGGAGAAGGTGCCTAGCAACTAGGACTTGGAATGCTTGGGCTTTTGTCAATTTACGTCATAATCTTAATATTAAACAGGCTTGCTCTCATTTGCCAGTCATCACCTCATTTTATGTTTTTCAAACACAAGAAGATTAAAAAGTCTTTCCTGAAAGTACTTTAGCCCCTTAGATATAGAACAGTAGTAGTATTTAAGAGTCTCCCCTTATAAATGCATACATAAAACTGCCATAAGCCTTGATGGAAATTATATCAGTAAGTTGTGGGACCTAACATGGGTAATATTTTCATTAGTTATAGTATGCAACATAACCCAGGCTGTTTTTGAAATTGAGTGAGACAAAAGACTATTCCTTGCACTGCATTACTCTTGTGCTTTGAGTTGTTTATATATAAAAGAAGTTACTGAAACTTCTATTTCTATTTAGTTTTATCTTCGCCTTTTTAACCTCTATTTGTCTATAATGCAAACAAAATATATATGTTTCTGATTGTATGCTCAAAACGTCTTAGATTGCTATGCCACAGTATGTGCTCAATTAATAATTAAGGAAGACAAGAAAGAAAGAATGTAGAAAGGACAGAGATCTGAGAATGAATCAAAATCAAGAGACAGTTGGTGGACCGTGTATTCTCACAGCACAGAACAGCACATGAAGAGAATTTTTAGTAATAGATAATTAGAAGAATGGAAATCTCCATTTTTCTCCAGCATACTAGTGTGATGTCTGATTACATCAAACTAGGGGGAAGGGAACTTGTTAATCTTTAATTTTACTGTATAGTGAAGAAGATGCATATTGAAAAAAAGTTCATATCTATCAGGAAATCCAGAAATATGAATTGGGGATGTAAATCACATAGCCAGACCTCAGGTCCCAGATAAACAACTTAACATATAATTCACATTCTCCTGCCTTTCTCATTGCAGAAGTCAGTGAACGGGAAGAATATTATATAGACCATAAGTCAGAATCATCATTGAATTCTTACAAATCTGTTTGACAACAACAACAGAGAATAGAACTAGGAGAAAACAAAAATATCATTAATTATGATGATAAATATATAATCATTTGCATTATTCATAATAGGACCCATTTGCCCCAGTAGATATTTTAGAGTCTGATGTACTTCAAATAGGCAGAGAATTAGAAGATTTTATGGACCATGTAGTTCCCACCCCACCAGGGAGGAGAGGAAATGTCCCAGTCCAAGCCTGACTTAGAAGAGGAAATTTTCCTAACGTTATATTGACAAATATTGGCCTAATATCATAATATCTTCTCCACTCTTCTTCCAATGCTACACTCTCCTGCCATCCAACAACATCCAATCAAAAAAGTTTGGAGTGTATCTCATCTTGACCCGCCTCCTATCATCCTATGGTAAACAATGATATATTTGGAAGCTAGCAAGTGAAGTAAATATTACAGTGGGCCATAAAATAGTATAGAGAAGAAAAATATGAAAAAAAGCTGAATTTTAAAACAATCAGTAGAGGCAAAAAAGAAAAAAAGAAAGAAAGTCACTGAAGCCAGGCCATTCAAGGCCTCTCTCTTGAGTAAATAATGTCATATTCCTGATTCAAACACAAAGAGGGAGTTAAATGTTTTCTGCCTTATCTCTCACAGCCATTCCAAATCTGTTGAACTGTCATTAGACCTTTTCAAAACTGTGTTAAACCTCTTCAAACTCTAATATTTTACAATTCCTTACATAAAAAAAGTTAAAGTAACCAGAGTTCCTTCTCCAAGATCCTACTTTTAGCTGGGAGGGGCTAACCTCATATGGAGCCTTGAGAATTTTTTTTTTTCTTTTAACCTTTCCAGGTCAAGGATATGGCTTCCTCATTGGTAAAATTAAGCAAAATTGTCTTCCTATACTTTCTTCATAAATTATTTTGAGATCCAACAAAAACACTAAGAAGTTTTAAAACATTGTGTTACTTTTTTCCTCCAAAGATAAAAAGGGACCATCCTTCCAATGAGGGAAAGACATGAAATCTACAGGATTAAGTCATCTTAGATGCTTCCATGTGCAGCATTCTTAAAAAAGAGCCTCAAACCTTCAGCTCTGGATAACCTCTCACAATGGAGCTGCTGTTTTCATACATTCTTATAATGCCAACGTTTTATAAAAGGAGGGTAAAAATACCTTCTTTGGGCAATGTGTGCGCAAATGGAATGGCTTATTAAAGATTCCCGCAATGAGAATGTGTAAACACCAGTCTTGGCCACAAAGAAACAATTTCCTGGGGCAAACTTCATGGTCTGACTTCCCAGAAATACCCTGGAAACTGAACAAAAGGAAACGCCTTATACTGTTTTGTCTGTAGCCACAAAATATACACATAGGGTCCCACCCAGCCTGAATTTAACCCTGGGCCCCCATAAAAAACAGAAATAATAAAAAGTCCCATTATGAGGCCATTATACCTAAAAATAGTCTCCACGCTACCTACATAAGAAAGCCAATATGATTATGGTCCAAGAATCTGACCACGCTTAAGGGTGGCAACATGAACAGGTGCCCTGTGCTAGGCAAGAAACCACTCTAGTTGCCTCCATTCCCCTCAGCTCTACTGAGTTTAAATCCATCATAGGGAGGAATAATAGGATAGTATTTGCTAACTTACCCAATTTAGACTATTTGATAGGTCTAAGTGAATATTTACAAGAAAACATCCATCAATTATGAGTTTTAAAACATATTTTTACCGTAACTGTGGTTCTAACAAAAAAAGGCTTAGAACAAATCACTCAGACAGGGAAAACTCTATTCTTACATTGCTAACTCTATCTCTACTACTATCTTAGGTCCAAAATCAGGTCTATTCATGTCTTTCTGTTCCTGCTCCCGTTCAATCAAACCAGCTTACTGACAAGATTAACCACTTCTGTTGGCAGATTGGAAAGATAAGGGTTAACATCAACTTCTCCCTCTGCTTTTTTCCTTAAACTCAATCACCATTCCTTTTTAAATATTTATTATAAATGCCTCTCCATTTCCTCTGCCACTACCATGGTCCAGGCCCTTGGCATCCTGCCCTGGTTGCTTCCAACCTTGCCTTTCCTACCACTGGTTCTTAGCACTAGCTACACTGTAGAATTACCTCAGAAGATTTGAAAAATACCCCCAAACCTTCTATACAAAAAATCTCTAGACAGTAAGTTCTTGATGCTTCCCTGTTTCACTCAAAATAATAACATTTAGTGTAGAGGTACATGCATTTTATTTCTTTATTTTTGCTAAATTGAAATACTTTATGGTAATAATATTTATGCATATTATCAAAGTAATAGTATGCATATTGTCAAAGGACATGCAAGCATTTCTGATCCCACACTGTAAAATGCCTGTGCTATTCATTTTGTAGAAGAGATTTTTCTCCCCCCAAAATTACCAACAGGTTACAAGCTACTATAACTGAGTTGAAAACTGTTATTACTATTGTATAATGTAATTGAAAGGGCACAGGACTAGGGATTTCAATTTTAGTTCTGATTTCTTGATTGAGTTATTTTGTTCTGCTGAGCTTCACTTTTCTTTAAAAAAAAAAAATGGGACTAATAGTATTGTCCCCACCTACCTCATACAATCATTGTCAAGATTAAATGAGATTGTATATGTGTTTGTGTGTATATATGTATACAACTACAAATCTCAAAATCCTCCTCTCGAGTATATGCATTTTATTTCTAAACACACTATAAACCCTTAGATTTACTCTAGTAAATATTACAATATAAGTAAATATTGCAAATTAAGCAATATTCTACAAAGTAGAGAAAGCATTTTTTAACAGAGTTATTGTCTCTGTAATCAATTCTGCTCATTAAATACCAGAGACAGCCTTCTCTATTTATAGAAACTACAAGTGAGAGTATGTGGAACCCCTCTCTCAGGCTGCCAGCACTTTCTCCCTCATCTGTAATCATGCTCTGTTGTCCTTGGAAATCCTCCCTAAATCTGCAAATAATTCCCACCCCTAATTTCAAAGACAAGAAAAAGCAAACCAATCAGCAGGTAAACTACCAGCCATGTCTTGCTTCATCAGGCCTGGTTATCCCCTAAACTCCACTAAGAAGTGAGACGGGGAGAAGTATAGGAAAAGTTGCTGCAGAGGGTGAGGGTGCTTGGTGAGGGCACTTGAATCTAGTGAGGATGCCTCCTCAAGTGTTCGTCTATGAGAAACAAATAGTGTGTTGAAATGTAAATTAACAGGATTTGATTCAATGAATGCAAGGGGAAGGTAGAGGGCCAAGACTAGTTTCAGACCAAACCATATCACAGACACTGGAACATATTTGAATCTGCTTCAGAGCTCAGGTCCCCACTTGAAGTGTAACACAGGCTGTCTCTTAATTCAGGCACCATAAGAATAATTCAAGAGACCTGAAGAGGTTCCTAATTATATCCCAATATACCAGACAAATCCCAATTAAAGTTCCAATCTCACAGTATCTTAGCCAAATAAAAAGTTCTCATAAAATATATCAAACCTTCTTATCCTATATATTTAGAAACATTAAAAAGTTTTAACAGCAATCCAATGCATGATTCTGAACATGAACTTAGACAATTCTCCAATTAAACTGTTTTTAAATGTGATATTCAAATTTTTTATTCGGTTGATTATTTATTGAGGAATTATTTATTACCTGTGTTAAAGGCATTATACTAAAATTTCCATTGACAAAATACTTTTTTTCAGAGTTTATAATATAGTATATAGTATTATTATCAGCCATTTGTGGTTATCAAATATTTTGAAAATTTGATAAAAAATACAGCTACTCTTACCAGAAATGCACAAATACATGTAAAATTTGCATCAATTTCAGTGGTTGAAGATTACCTAAAGCTTATTAGAACCCTTAATGTTGAAGGAAATATAGAAACGAAGAAAATACAGAGTTGTATAATAGCCTTCTCCCCATTAAAGTAATAAGATTGGTGATAAAAGTTCAGATGAAGGAACATTCATGTGGATGTAAAATAATTAGATAAGAATTCATGACAGAGGATACTTTTGGCCTGACCTTGAAGGATGAGTAGAACTTTGCCAGACAGAAGTGGAAATGAAGAGACAACACTCAAGGTTGCAGGAATGACAAAATAGAGGAATCAGATAAAACGTATGAATACCTGGCATGTCAAAACAAGAAAAATTTAAGTACCACTGGAAAAACTGGGCTTCATTCTATAAACGATGCCAAGTCATTAATGCTTTTTAAGCAAGGGAGGGACATAATCAGAATGGTATGTTGAAAAGCTTCTTCTAGTGACAGTAAAGGACACATTGGTGCCAATAAGGATCGAAAACAGGGAGAAAGCTATTGCAAACGTAAGCAAGAAGTAATGAGTCACTGGCAGTAGTTTGATGAACAACATTTCAGAGGTAGAAACAAGTAAAACTGGCCATCTATTAGAATGTGGAGGATGCAAGAAAAAGAAAAAGTATAGGTGACTACAAATATATGCCTTTTTAAATGGTAGGGAACATGGAAAATTGGACACATTTTGAGTGGAAGATCAGTTTATTTACAGCAGATTAAGTTTGCGCTATTAGTTATTCCTGAATATAAATGTAACATATTATGAATCTATCCCTCAGAATACTAATAGTATTAATAACTGTAATATTAAAAGAAAACAGACTAAAACAAATATCTTGAGATTCTATCAGGAAATTGCTCAATCGTTCAAGAGAATTTTCAACCCTTATACAAACAGGCAGGAATTCAGTGATTAGTTTGCAACTCACATCCCATTTCCAAATCATAATCTCTTAGTTTTAGGCTTTGCAACATAAAAAGGACTAATCTATAGTGTGTAAAAAAAGAAGATGTGTGAATACTTAGTATAAGCAATGTTGCCAACCTCATCAAAAACAATGATTTCTTCCAAAGAGAAATAACCTCATCAAAGGGGTCTAGTTGTGAGGCTGAGGCAGGGGAATTGCTTCAACCTGGAAGGCAGAGGTTGCAGTGAGCCAAGATCATGCCACTGCACTCCGGCCTGGCGACAGAGCAAGACTCTGTCTCAAAAAAAAGGAGGGGCAGGGGTTGGTCAATAGATACTTGACAATAGCAGGCAATAGAACTAAATCAGAAACCACCTCCTAGCCTCAGCCTCAGCCCTCTCAGACTAATAGATTGAAAACTAAATGGGATCCAAGAAATTATCTAGTGCAGCCTTCCTTGAGTAAACAAAAAACCCTAATGTCCAGAGACATTAAGGAAGTCACTTTGCTAATAAATGACAGAACCACAGCTACAGCTTTTGTCTCCTGATGCTTATTCCAGGTGTGCTTTCCTCAGCCCCATATTTTCAAATGTTTCGTTGGTCATGAATTAACCCATGAATTAATCCACTGACTTCAAGTTAACCTAAGTCCCACAGAGCAGGCCTGGGGAGAATACTGAGCTGCCACACTGACTGATGGTTGGAGTTGCCTCCAGCTGTTTGGGCAGAACCTCTCAAGCAGCTGGCTGCGGTGAGGGATGAGTGAATACACACACACGTCTGTGCTTAATAAGGAAAGAGTTAGAAAGGCATAACAGCTTCCTCTTAGATGCCGTTTGCCCTCTTTCTGAATTTCTTTTCCAATTATCTTAACTGCCCAGTGGCTGCTAAGAGATCTGATATCCAAAGACTCCAATGGCCTCCACTCTCCAGCCTGCACTTCTCTCTCATTGAGCTTCACACTCCCAAAGTATCTATACCTGTTCCTTCCTTGAAAGAATGTCAGTGCTTAAAAATCACTACTCTTTGGAACAGAGAAGCAATGTAATGAAAATGATATTTGAATTTCAGAATTTGGGAAAATACAGTGAAAAGTCCCTTTCTCCACACTATTACAGAAGCAGAAACCAAATGCTTTATCCAAAATGGCTGGAAAAATCAGGCTTTCTGGGAGCAGAACCTAGGAATCTATTCAACAAACTCCCCCAGGAGATTCTAATGGTCAGCCAGGTTTAAAAATCCCCAGTATAATGTGTATACAAATTGTTTTCCCTGAAATTAGGTTTGGGGTGTTCCAGTTCCATAACTAAGACTCTTTTTTTAATTATCAGTAATATACTTTAAGTTCTAGGGTACATGTGCTCAACGTGCAGGTTTGTTACATATGTATACATGTGCCATGTTGGTGTGCCTAATGTAATGATGAGTTAACGGGTGCAACTGAGACTCTTAAATAAGAAAAAAGCAACACAGAACTGCTGGAGGTTGAATAAGACACAGCAAGTACTGGAGCTAGAAGGTTTTGGAGACTTCATCCAGCATCCTGTCTGTCATGCAGAAGAATGCCTCATGGGTTGCACAAATTTCCCATTGTTACACATGAAAAGGAAGATTGACTGTTGTTTATTTTTTACAGATTACAGATAGGGAGTAAAATTACAGATTACAGATAGAAAGTAAAATTCTAAAAAGAATATCAATTTCAATATATTTCCTGAAGGAGAAAAAAAGAAACTATGTGTAGACAAAATTCGATAACCAATATACCTTTCATCTGCTAAATCATTAATGCATATTCTGCTTAAATGCCAAACAAAGATTAACATGCCCAAAAATATTCAACTTACTTGACACTTTACATAAGAAAAAACAGCAGGCCTCTCCCTTAGTGAGACTCTGCTTCATGGGTATTTATAGATGGAGTAGAATAACAAATCATTAGGACATTTTTGAGAGGGGAAAAAAGCATGAATAACTACACTTATTATATTTCATGTGTCAGTCTACTATCTCAGCATTTATAGAGCCCACAGGAGGAATTTCTTGATATTTCTTCTCAGTTAAAACCAGATGGTAAAATTTATAGTTTTTCTGGTTCACAGAAAACTATGACCTTTGTACAGGAAGGGTGTTGGGCTTTAGTAAGTGGAGAATAAATGATATTACCAAGAAATATTACTTTTCAACTTATTTTATACTAGCTCTATGCCACAGTCTAACTTCGATGCTCCCCAGTACCTTCTAAAATCTTAAAAAAGAAATCATATTCATCTTACAGAATGAATATCTCAAGGGAGGAACAATTTTCTAAGTTAGATAAAGTTTCTTTTAGATAAAGCCAGGTTGTGCCTGCACACAAATATCTCTTAACAAAACACTATACTTGCTAGCTAAGGTAAAGCTTACTTAGTGAGTTCTAGTATATGTTGCTCCACATCAACATTTAATATTTTTCCATAAATATGGACAGCAGAAAATATAGAGAAAGTGGATTCATTTGGATTGTTTATTAAGTGATGCATGCAGGAGACCAAAGAATAAGGTTCGGAATATTTGAGGTGCACTGAAATTACTCTTATTGTGATGAGATGAAGATTCTTACAGCAAGAGTGTTTTCAAGCATGAGGGAGGATTCTGGTGGATTGGCAATGTTCTGTTTCTTAATGTGGATGGTTATTTTGTGAAAATCAGTGATTTTTTTTTTTGCACTTTTCAATGTATTTGTTATATTTCACAGAAAAAACATTAAACAAAAAAAGAACATCGCTCATTTCTTCTCCCTGCTGCAAACACCTTAAAATTACATTGAAAGGATTTTTTAAAGTTAGAAACCAAAGAACAAAGAGAATAGGTGAGGATAAAACAGAAAAAAAGAGAGATATCAATTAAATTTTGGAAGGTGGAAATCACACAAACTTATAATGACTGACTTAGAAGACAAGAGAAAACTATATGCCTGCAGGAAAAAGACAAGATGCAAGCCTTAAAGAACCAGGAAAAGGCTCCAAAGCTGGGTCTATCAAATACGCCTAAAGTTGGGGTGCTAGTGGGACTAAAAATGGAAGAATTGGTTATCAGTCTGTATAAAAAACAGCTAAATTCTTAGATGCCCTCTATCACCACAGCAAAAGACTATAGAGGTTGAACCATAGGAACTTTGGACTAGGAGTTGTCCAGCACAGCCGAGGCCAGTGAAGCCATACTTCGTAAAATTCTAGACTACTTGAGCCCTCCCTGACTTGACTCCTTGTGTGCTGGCAGTGAGCCTTATATCTCTAGACAGGAAGGTAAACAATTTCCATCTGAGGAAACTGACCATGTATAAAGAAAAGAACCACACAAAGTTAAGTATGAACAAGAAGGCAGCATGCTGCCCACCAAAACAGCCTAAAGAGAAGACCCTCAATTGGCAGACCCTTCAGGCACACACAAACACACACACATACACACACACACACACATGCATACACGCAGCTTTCATTCATCTCTTTAAGCCCTCATTCTTAACTAAGAACAGGAAAATTTACCAGATATTTGAAAATATACATATATTTGATATGGATGATTATTAAAAAATTAATAAAAATGGAGCTCAGAGGAAATAGTCCATACAAAGAAAAAAATAAAACTTTTAAACAATGAAATTAATATCCTCAGAGATAAGAGAAGATATTAAATTCATGAAACAAGAATAGAATGTAATAAAAAAGAAACATTAAAAGAAAAAACTTCTGAAAAATTAAAATGATTGCAGAAATTAAATATGAATTTTTAGATTAAAAAAGTTTTAGTACTGGGGATCAATGAAAAATTTGATGATACTAAGAATACAGAAAAGGTTCTAAAAGCCTCCAAAAAGTAAAACAAATGCAAACAAAAAAAAAAGGAAATTAGAATGTCATCAGACTTCTCAATAGCAATACTTAACTCTAGCAAAAAAATGGCATAGTATCTTAAAATTCTGAGAGAAATTAACTTCCAACCTAGAATTCTATAACCATCCAAGTTTGAAAGCAAATAGGAATGTAGAATAAAGGTATTTTCAGTCCTATAAGTTCTCAAAACATGTACCTCTCATGCATCTATTCTAGGAAGCTACTAGAAGATGTATTCCACCACAACTGGAGAGTAAACCAAGTAAAAGAATATAAGAGGCCCAGAAAACACCAGAGAGTGAAGAAGTAAATGTGTAGAATATTAGTTAACAGAAATCCCAGGACAACAACCATGTAGGAGAGACAAAGACAGCAGCTTGTCTACACTGAAAGAGGAGGAAGGAAAGCTTCAGAAAGGTTGGCCCTAAGGAAAATATTAAACTGATAGATTACATGATGTGTCTGAATATATGGAGAGGAAATTCATATTTCTAACATTAAATTTGAGGATAAATTAGTGATAAGTACAAAGAAAACTAAGGAAACCAGTAAATGTTTAGTGAAGAGAAAGAAAAAGTTTACAGAAGAGACCTTCAGTTTCCAGCCAAGATGGATTGACAGAGACTAGGCCTCTTACTCTACCACCTGAAACAAACAAAAAAAGGCAAATTATATGAAACAATGGTTTTCAAGACACTGGACGTTAGATGGCAAAACACAGCAATCTCTGGGAGAACACTCCAACCAACAAAAGCATAAAGCATAATACATATTCTTTTCAAGTACACAAAAAACAAACCATATTATGGTCCATAAAAAAAGTCTTGATGGCAAATAAGCATATGAAAAGATGTTCAACATCATACAACATTCAGGAATTGCAATTAAAACAGCAATGAGATACCACTATATACCTACTAGAATGGCTGAAATCCAAAACATCAATACCACCAAATGCTTATGAGGATATGAAGCAACAGGAACTCTCATTCACTCTTGGTGGGAATGCAAAATGGTACAACCACTTTGGAAGACAGTTTTTCAGATTTCCACAAAACTAAATATATTTTTACCATACAATCCAGCAATCATGATCCTTGGTATTTATCCAAATTAGTAGAAAACACATGCCTGCACGAAAATTTGCGTGAAAAAGTTTATAGCAGCTTGATTCATAATTGCCAAAATGAAAGCAACCAAGATGTCCTTCAGTAGGTTAATGGATAAATAAACTGGTACATCCAGACAACTAGAATACAATTCAGCAGTAAAATGAAATGAACTGTCAAGTCCCAAAAAGACAGGAAGGAAAAATAAACGCATATTACTAACTGAAAGAAGCAGAAGAGGATGAACTAGGAATAAATCTGATCAAATATGTGAAAGACTTGTACACTAAAGACTTCAAAATATTCTTGAGAGAAATTAAAGACCTAATTAAGTAAAGAAATGTATCTTGTATCAATTCTCCCAAATTAGTCTATAGGTTAATGAAATTCAATGAAAAATCTGACCAGGAATTTTTAAAGAAATTTACAAGCTGATTCTAAAATTCACTGTAAATGCAAAGGACCTAGGATAGCAACAACAATTTGGAAAAAAAACAAAGTTGATAGGCTATCAATTCCTGATTTCAAAACTCATCATAAGGCTACAGTAAAATGCTTGGCTGAGAGTTCAGCCTTCTATTGCCTCAGCCCTGCTATGCTTCCCACAGCCACAGAGAACCCAGGTCAACCCTGTGGGGACAGCAAGGAGGCTGGGGTTTGGGGAGTGAGATGTCCGTCAGGCCTCTGATGGACTTCCTGATGCAGCTGGAGGATTACACATCTACCAACCCATAGGCAGTAACTGGTTACTACCTAAGCCATCCTGGCTTTGAGGCCTCAGACTCACAAATAATTCAGTTTAGCTCCTTAGCTGCCCAGAAATTCATCTCAGGTATTGCCAACTATGACTTATAGCACTACAAAATGAAGGGCAAAGCCCCTAACAGCTCATGAAACAAGAGCAAAGACCACATGTACACCCAAACCATGGAAATCTTGACTCCTGCCCTTAGAAAGTATGGCATCAATATGAAGAAGCTGCACTACTTCTCCTGAGCCACCCAACCAAAATGTATTTGTCTGTTTTCTTGTCCCCACACCAGCTTATTTTCATAATAAACTTTGTTGTAACAGGCAAAAAAAAAAAAAAAAAAAACACAGTAAAGACAATATGATATTGGTGTCAAGATACATAAATAGATGAATGGAATAGAATAGATAGCTAGAAGTACACCCACATTTATACAGAAACTGATTTTTTATTTAAAAAATGGAAAGGAAATTCAGTGGAGAATAGAAAGTCTTTTCAACAAATAATGTTGGAACAACTGGCTATGGTAGGGGAGAAAAGTAATACCTTTCTTCACCCATCACTAGGCTCACAGCTGAAACCTCTATAACAACAGACAGATTAACAAGAGAAAAGCATAAAACTTTTTATAAGTTCTATGTGACACAGGATCCTTCAGAAATGCAGTCCCAAAGAAATGGGGAAATCTGTGTATTTTTATGAAACCTGTGCATTTTATGGACAGTCATGCAGAAGACGATTGAAGGACAGAAGGATATGGTCTAATGTAATAAACTGGGGGAAACTTAGCAAGACCTGTTTGTTAGATTCTTATTGATGTCTCTGTGTCTTCAAAGACAAGGACGTTCTTTTTTTCTGGGTATAGGGAGAACCCCTCTGGAATCAGATATTATAACATATTTTCAGGGAAAGTCAGCTAAGTTTATGGCCTGCTTCAGGGGAGGAGTGAGGGTAATTCTTTCTAGTTTCTGTGGCCTGGTTCTGCTGTTTCGTCAAATGGCATAGTGCCATATTTTGGGGTAACCTGTCCTATAGCCCATCATTATCCATACACAGAAAAAGAGCTTTGATTTATATCTCATACCATATACGGAAATTAATCCAAAATGATTCTTAAGCCTAAGTGTAAATAAAAAGCTATAAAACTTCTACAAGAAAACATAGGAAAAAAATCTTTGTGATCTTTAGTTAGGCAAAGATTTCTTAGATACACCACCATAAACACAATCTATAAAAGAAAAAAGTAATAAAATGGACTTTATCAAAATTTTTAACTTTTGCTTTTCAAAAGTTTTTCTGAAGTTAAGAGAATGAAGACAAGCCACAAACAGGGCTAAAATATTTCTAAACCATAGATCTAATAAATGACTTGTTTCAGAATATATCAAGAACTTAAATCTCAACCATAAGGAAATTTTTAATATCCAATTTTTTTTAATGAGCAATTTCAACCTACACTTTACTAAAAAAGATACATAGATGGCAAATAACATGAAAAGATGTTATCATTAGTCATTAGGGCAATACAAATTATATCATATATTATATATTACAAATATATAATTATTTATAAATAATATATTTGGAAATATGTATTTGTAAATATATAGTAATATATATTTGGAAATATGTATTTTTAAATATATAGTAATATATATTTGCAAATATTTGTAATATATAAGATAATATATATTGCAAATTATATATTGTATTATATCATTAGTCATTAGAGCAACACAAATTAAAATTGCAATGAGATGCAAATACACACTGATTAGAATATCTAAAATTAAAAAGACAGAAGACTGCCAATATGAAGTGTTGGTGAGGATGTGGAAAAATCGGAGCTCTCCTACACTGCTGATAAGAATACAAAATAATACAACCACTTTGGAAAACCGTTTGGTAGTTTCTTAGAAAGTTAAACATCTGCCTACCATATGATACAACCATTTCACCCCTAGGTACTTACGCAAGAGAAATGAAAACATACGCTCATACAAAGATGTGTGGATGGATGTTCATAACAGTTTTATTTGTAATGGCCAAAAACAGGAAACAACCCAAATGTCCAATACGTGAATGAAGGGATAAACAAATTGTAGTACATCCATACAATGTAATACAATTCGCAATTAAAAAAATAAAATTACTGTGAGGTGCAGCAACATGGGGACTACATACTCTGTGATTTCATTATGCAAAATTCTTGCAAATGCAAGCTAATCTATACAACAAAAAGCATATCAGTGGTTGCCTAAAGGGTGATAGGCAGTAAAGAGGGATTACAAAAGCAAACAAGGAAACTGTTGAGGGATTAGTATATTCAATGTCTTCATTGTGATAATGGTTTCATGGGCGTAAACATATATCAAATCTTATCAAGTTTTCCACTTTAAATGTGCAAAGTATTGTGTTATATATTATACCTCAATAAAGCTGTTTTTGAAAGCTATGAATCAAATAAAAATAATCATAGATGTGAATAATATTTATATAGTCATAATAATATAAGCACTGGCTATTAGTTTAACCAAAATTGTGACATATTTTTGGTGGGGAGACCAGAGGCTGGGTTGTTTCATTTGCTGGGTTCATTTGCATTTTTCTGATTTCTAGTAAGGTTTTGCATCTCTTCATATATTCATTGGTCATTTGGATATTTTTTCCCTTCCGTGAATTGTTTATTCATGCACTTTGGCTGTGTTATCCTTGCTGATTGGCTGGAGTTCCTTGTATATTCTAGATATTAATCCCTTTTTAATTATATATGCTGCCCTGTCTTCGCTCAGGCTATCCCTGACAGTTAACATTTTCTAACTCCTTTCCCTTCTTTGAAGGCCACCTAACCTTCCCTGTCCAAACCACTAGGCAGGTCATAGTGTCAGTTGTCTTTATCCCTCAGTACTGTCCTTAAATATAATATCCTGAATAAACTAAAAAATATCCTCAAATGTCATATTAGTCTATAAGACAGAGGTCTCATTAAAGAGTTTTCCTGAAGAATAGCTGCCCCAGCCAGAGAAATTTATACCTGGCTTTAGAAAACTGCAAGCTATGTCAAATTGGAGATAAAGAAAATAATGTGTTGTTAAACTTGGTCCACCTTCCCAAATTTCCCCACATCCACTTATTTGCTTATCAGGCAGTAAAGTACAGTGGTAAACCTTTGGAGTCTGATAGATATTATCTCAAATCCCAGAGTCTTCATTTTCTAGGTAAAAATGAGGTTGGTAATACCTACCTCACAGGACAGTTTCCATGCTTAGGTATGATAGTGTGTCCGGAATTTATTCCTTCTGGTGGGTTCTTGGTCTCACTGACAACAAGAATGAAGCCACAGACCTTCGTGGTGAGTGTTACAGCTCTTAAAGATGGTGTGTCCAGAGTTTGTTCCTTCATATGTTCAGATGTGTCCAGAGTTTCTTCCTCCCGGTGGATTTGTGGTCTCGCTGACTTCAGGAGTGAAGCCGCAGACCTTTGCAATGAGTGTTACAGCTCTTAAAGGTGGCATGTCCAGAGTTGTTTGTTCCTCCCAGTGGGTTCATGGTTTCACTGACTTCAGTAATGAAGCCGCAGACCCTCGCGTTGAGTGTTATAGCTCATAAAGGTAGTGTGGACTCACAGAGTGAGCGGCAGCAAGATTTATTGTGAAGAGCAAAAGAACACAGCCTCCACATCACAGAAGGGCACCTGAGTGGGTTACCGCCGCTGGCTTGGGTGGTCACTTTTATTCCCTTATTTGGCCCCACCCATGTCCTGCTGATTGGTCCATTTTACAGAGTGCTGATTGGTCCATTTTACAGAGTGCTGATTTGTTCATTTTACAGAGTGCTGATTGGTGGGTTTACAATACTTTAGCTAGACTCAGAGTGCTGATTGGTGCGTTTTTACAGAGTACTGATTGCTGCCTTTACAATCCTTTAGCTAGACTCAGAGTGCTGATTGGTGCGTTTTTACAGAGTACTGATTGCTGCGTTTACAATCCTTTAGCTAGACACAGAGTGCTGATTGGTGCATTTACAATCGTTTTCCTAGACACAAAAGTTCTCCAAGTCCCCACTCCACCCAGGAAGTCCAGCTGGCTTCACCTCTCAATAGTGCATGGAAATGCTTCCTTAGCACAGTATCTAAAGCACAGTATGCACCCAGTAAATGATACCATTATTATTACCTAGACTACCTGTATTAGTTTGTTCTTGCAGTGCTATAAAGGAATACCTGAGGCTGGGTAATTTATAAAGAAAGGAGGCTTAATTGGCTCATAGTTCTGCAGGCTGTACAGGAAGCATGGAGCATGCATCTGCTAGGTTTCTAGTGAGGCCTCAGGAAGTTTTCAATCATGGCAGAAGGCAAAGGGGGAGCAGGCATGTCACATGGTGAGAGTGGGAGCAAGCAAGAATGCAAGGGTGGGGGGGATCCTAGACTCTTAAACAACCAAACCATTCATGCGGGATCAATCCCCATGATCCAGTCGCCTCCCACCAGGTTCCTTGGGAATCACATTTCTACATGAGATTTGGAAGGAACAACTGTCCAAACAATATCACCACCTTTCCCCAGTCCACTCTCCCTTTCATCCCGGCAAAAACCCTTCTATTATTTCGTTGCAAGAGTAATTGCGGATTTGCCGTTTTTTTAATTTTTAATTTTTTAAAAAAGTAATGGCAAAAACCACAATTACTTTTGCACCAATCTACTTATCCTGTAAAGCTCAGTTCAAAAGCCATCTCTTCCATGATAAATGGCACTCGGGCACAGCTCTCGGCACAGCTCCACTGAAGCACCTCTATCACTCACCGACGCTCATTGGGTCATGAATGAGAAACCACCTCCTCCTGCCGTTCAAGCATAGGGGCCTATTACATAAAGGGAAGAAAATAAAAGAAGAAAATGTCTAAATTTGTGATCCACCCTGCCATCACTGCTGACTCCAGTGGTCTCTGTGGCCGATCAGGGAACTGGCTAAATATGAATATGTGGGAGACCAAGTAATATTAACTGAAAAAGATCTGCTAGAGGGTGGTTTCAGAGAGCATCCCTTCCACCACTGCATGGTTGCAGAGATGCCCAAGAAACACTGGACTCTGGAAAGAAAGAATTACTGTTGGTTTCACCATGTACTGTTGTACCTATGACCCTTGAATTGGCAAGCTATTGTATTTCTTTGGATGAGTAACGAAAAAGGCTTTGGCATAAATCAGAAATTCTGAAGAATGAAGTATCACTGTAGCACCACGCACTTCTTAGTAGCAGAATGGAATGAACCATCTGTTAACCTCTACGAAAGAAGAGGTGCCCAGGGAAGACAGCTGGAGACCCTTCGAAACCGACAAGGAGTACTTGCTAAAAATGGCAGCAGAGGAGTGAAGCGGGGTGTAGATGATGACAACATCCATTCTACTTTAGAACAAATTCTCAACTTATCTTGCTTTCTCTCCTGTTTATAGTCAAATAATAGAATGAACACTCATTTCAAAATTTTATTACCAGTGGCACTGTTGCATGTTTGGAATGTCATCTCTTTAAAATGACAATACTGTATGCAATTTGGAGTAGATTTCTCCTTGAACAACTTTTGATAAACTAGGTAGTATGGTCTTAATATATATGAAAAAGTCGTTCTTTTTTCTTTTTTTTTTGAGAAAAACTCATTCTTGTAAATCATTTAAATGGGTACGATGTACACACTGGTATTTAGAGTTTCTGTTTTAATTCTTTTTAAATAAACTATCATTTAATCTTAAAAAAACTATACGCAAATCCAGCTCTCACAAACAAGTACAAGCCAGCTTCAGCACACCACTGTTTAAACTCTATCATCACCCCCAAAATTTTAATCACTCCCTTTTCTGTGGTCTCAAGCACATTATTCGTTTGACTTTTGTGTATGGGAGAATACTATGATGAGCTCAATACATAACTATTTCCCACAGTAAAATGTGAACTCCCTGAAGTTAGGAATAATTACCCATGTCACCCATTTTTCTATATATATAAAACACAATAGTTTTCTGCTTGAATATAGCTAGCAACTAGAGTAAGCACTTTATATAAATACAAATGATAAAGAGATAAGCCAAAGAAAAAGGAAATAATATTGACCAACCATAAAGAAAATGATCTTTTAAAATCACATGTCACCCATTTTTCTATATATATGAAAACACAATAGTTTTCTTCTTGAATATAGCTAGCAACTAGAGTAAGCACTTTATATAAATACAAGTGATAAAGAGACAAGCCAAAGAAGGGAAATAATATTGACCAACCATAAAGAAAATGATCTTTTAAAATCACAAATGAAGAAGGGAGGAGGAGGAGAAGGATGAAGAAAAGGAAAACAGGAAGAGGAGAAAAAAGAAGCGAAGGAGAAGGAGAGGAAAAGATGGTGGAGAAAAAGCCCATAGAAGCTTCTGAATATAACAGTGTCCTACAATATGATCCCTTTTCAAAGTATTTAAACTGTACACACCATGTAAATTTCATTGGTGGCCTTTATTTAAATTGCTATAAATTGATATGTATCTATCATTGATTAAAGGCAAAGTGTCAGCTCCATTTATTTTTATTTTATGTAAAAGAAAATTATGCTCATTTTTCTCAACATATCATTGTAAAAGCTCACATGGTGAGAAACTTTACTTGTGGGAACTTTCGCTTCTGGGTGAAAATTAAATGCTTAATTAAAATGATTTTTATTGGCCCTCTGTAACACTCATCTTTCTGAAAAGAAGTGTCATATATTGCAACACTTACAGTGAAAAAGGCTAATTCTCCAGTCTAAAAATATTTCCATCCTGCTTTAATGATGGTTTAATAAAGAAAGGAACACATATATTATTCAACATTTAAATAAAATGTGGCTTAACCTTTAAGCAGAAGGTTTTCATATTTTTTTAATTTTTTTCTTTGGAGCTAAAATAAGACATATTGCATTGATTTAACATTCACATACCTGAAAAAATGTTTGCCCTACTCCCTGGGGGCAAAATCATTTTTAAAATTAGAAATGAGTAGTTATGACTTTACACAGTATTCTTGTCTTTTGAGTATGTTCCAGTCATCTACTTCTATTTAAAAACCACTCCAAATTAAAGTGGTTTAAAACAACAACAATCATTTCATTATCTTTTATAGTTTCTTTGGGCCAAGAATTTAGAGTAGGCTCATCTGGGTGGTTCTGGCTTAGGGCCTCTCCTGTATTACGTGTATTATACAAGGACTTAGAACTTTCTGAGTATTACAAAGAATATTTTAGTCCTATCTAGCCCTTAAATCTTTGTCCTAAAGCCCGTTTTTGAAAACAGTTTGTTATCTGAAATGACTGCTCTGAACCTTTTCCATTTTCTATAAATTCCACTCAAAACGGAATAATTTGTTCTTTTGTTCATCACCCTCCTTTCATTTGGTCATGGGCAGTAAGAAGCCAGATTGATCCTTCAACATTCCACCTGGAAATCTCATAAGCTAGAGAACCACTGAGTTCACAGGCACATGTTCTATGTTCTGCATTCATACAGGCAAGAATTTTGCTAAATTTTCTGTGACTACATAACAAGGGTTCTCTTTTTTCTAACTTCCTGTTACATTTTCTTCACTTTGCATTAAGCCCTCAGAGACAGCCTTCGAGATCCGTTAGGCTTCTGCTAACACTCTCCTCAAGATCCTTCGAGCTCTTACTGACACCCTCCCTAGGTGCTTTGGGATTTCACTAAGTCTCTTCTAAAGGATTCTGTCCACTGCCCAGTGGACAAGCCCATAGGTTTTGTTATGTTAGCACTCCATTTCTGCATCAAATTCTGCTCCATTAGTCTACTGCTACATGATGAACCACACCAAAAGGTAGTCACTTAAAACAACAACTATCATTGTTATCTTTCATTATTTCTATAGGTCGGAAATTCAGAAAGGGCTCCGCTTATGGTTCTGACTGAGAGTTGCTCATTTGCACTCCACAGTAGGTGGAGCTGGAACAATGGACAGCTGAATCAGCTGGGCTAATGACAGCTAATGTTTCTCCGTCCATGCAGATTCTATGCTTCTCTATGTGGTCTCTCCACGTGGACTAATTTGTACTTCCTCACAGCACAGCAGTGCCAGAGCAGCTGATCAGCATACATAGTCTGACTTCCTCTGGAGGAAGCATACTAGGAGAGCCAGATAGAATCTTATGGCTTGTTCTGAGTTAGTATCAGAACTCATGCAAAGTCACCTCAACTGCATTCTATTTGCAGGAACAGTTGTAATCCCACCCGAATCCAAGATGAGGGAAAGAATTAAACTCCACCTTTTAATGGGGAAGCAGGACAGGATTTATTTTGCAACCATTTTTTGAAAATATAATTTGCTACATAATTATACTTTTCAACTTTGTTCTGTATGGTTTCATTTTCTAGCTGTTTTTAGGCAAGAAGTAAAATAAACCATTAGTCATTGGAACAGGATCTCCGTTGGGGCTGGGGGAAGGGGCCATGTTTTTACCATGACTCCAAGATTATGGGTTCATAATCCTGATTGCTAAATGAAATCAGGCTTTCAGTGTATACTTTAAATGGGAACCATGCCTTCTTTTCTTGAAAATGTATATTTATAAATATAATTATTTTGTTATTCTGCCAAGAAATGCTAGAATACAGTGCTATTATATACCTTAGTTCCTCTACAATGAATGGTATTAAATATCAAACATTTATTTCTTCTCTTATTTGTCATACACATATAAAGCTGTCTTTTAAATAACTTTATCAACATGCCAAATAACATCACTAGTCATATCTGGTTGATGGGGTTAAAAATCATTTTTATCTTGTTCTAAACATTTTTTACATTGACTAAATCTAGTGAAAACTATTACTTGTATTATTGGAATGGAATCCATACTCTTTTCAGTTTAACCTTATCTCTCTGTATCGTATGTTAACATGATTACAATTTTGAAGATTATATTTTCAGTGATTCTAACACTTCCAAATGTCAATGAATATTGCTGTAACACATAATTAAGAGAAAGATAACTATATGGAAATAAAATTTAATGAACACTTTAATACATCTAGTGCCATATATCTACACATAACATAATTCACTCCTGCACTAAAGAAGTGTGAATAAAGCGATACAGTACTCCCTAGAAAGAGGGACCCATCCATCATACAAAGTGTGATTCATGATTCTGTGGCAGTTTGGGGAAGCAGGCCTTCATAACCTACTTCTACTATCCAAACAAAACCACATTTGCATTTACCACTACCGAACAGATGTAATCACATAATACAAATATCTCTTGTCTCTGCCTCTGAATAAAGTGATCTTTTCTGGAATGGAACATACTCTGAATTTCTTGGAACAGTTCAATTCTAATCATTGTGTCTCATAAGTATGTTTATATGTCTTAATTTGCATTGGGGAAAATAGTTCCCATACTACAGGTCTTCCATGCTAACATCTCCAGCAAGTCCTATGCCAAAACACACAACCAAAGGTCCAGGTGAAAATTTAATTCAGCAACCTCAAAGTAGAAAGATCATAGATTTTGGAGTCAGAAACACCAGTGTTCACATTCCTACCGGATCACATATTATCCCTGGGATCTTTAGAAAATTACTTCTCTCTGAGCCCCTTTCCTTGCTTGTATAATAGTATATGGTATAATATACCTACCTCAGAGACTAGATTTGGGGAATCCATGCAAGGATGTAAGGTGTATGATACATGAGTTACCTAGAAGCTGATTTTCAGTAGTGAAGGTTTAGCTTTATTTACTTGGATTCTTGCAGGGCTCTAAGAAATGCCAAGAAAAAAGAGAAAGTCGAAGTATAAATGAGGTGGAGAGAGGGTTTTTTCCTGAAATAACTTTGTTTCCCTTCAAAGCAATAGTTTATTTCCCCAAGAAACAAAGGCTCCTCGGAACTCAGGCTGCTAAGGGACTGTTTTAGCTCTATGAGAACAGGACCTGGATTCCAACCCTGACCTTTGTACAGCTGACTAGTTAGGGGTTCATATCCATTCTAATGCAAACACATGAAATCAATTAAACAGCCAAATTCCAGGCAGACTTCTCAATACTATGGCTTATTTAGCTCTTAGCAGGGGATACTGCTGTGGCCAAAAAAACCTGGTTTACCACAGAGTGATGTCTGAAGAAAATATAAAATCGTATCAACAAGTTTGTTACAAACCACATCTTAACAATAGAATAAAGTTTGAATATTCCATTGGTGGTGTGTATGTGTACCCTCTGCATAATGATATCTACCCTAGAAGATTGAAGTGGAAGATAAAAATAGACTAGGTAATTTGAGCAAGAGGAATAATAATAAAACCTGCTACTTATTCAGGGAGGAAAAAAAGGTGATTGTTCTAATATTTGAATTTTGTTAACTCAAATAGTTTGAACACTCAGTTCTCATTTACAGATAATTTTCTAACCTTCCACCTTCTTTTATCCGTTTTAACACAGCTCAATATTATGGAATTGGCAGATCAAGATTTTCAAAAGACATCAGCCACTGAGGCTCAAAACTTCACATTAAATCCAACTAAAAAATACAAGTAGTATTTTTACTGCTATTTTATTATTTTTATGGCTATAAACCAAGACAGACTCCTTTCTAAAAGATATAATAGTTGCATCTCCAGATAATCAAAATGGTGATGCATTTTTAATCATATAAAATTAGAACATTTTGTATCCAGGTATCATGGAGCAATAGGGATACTGATTTAAGGTAAAGTTTATGTCTGCAGAAATAAGATGGTATACTTTAAAGCTTTATGTCATATTTGTGACTTTTCATTCATTATAAAGTTACCTGTGTGATATAAGTAAAGTTTGTCTCCAGATTATAAGAAGACAATTACTAAATAAAAATAGAAATGTAAAGAAATGAACACTATGAATGTTTAAAAAGATAGTCTTTCCTTTAGAAATCTCAGATTATGACAGTTCAACATATTCAAAACCATGAAGATTATTGACTTAATGTAATTTTCATATCATAATCTTTTTAGGTACATTATTTTTAAGTTATTATATTCTTTCCTAAAATAGAATAGATAATGTGTTCTTAGACATAGTATTTTCTGAGATCAAAAAACAATCCATAAATAAGTGAATGAATTCTATATCTATAAACATCAAGACCTTCAAACAAGAAATGAAGAAAAGGAAAATCAGCCTACCTCTCCAAATTAGTAACCTAAAAATCAGTCTTTGCTCATAAAACAGTAGTATATACAAATCTTTCTTTTCTTGTGAATAGTGTCCTGCTTATTCCTTCTATCATCATATAAATCACCAATCCATTGGCCTTCTTAAGTTTATTCAAGACTCTTCTATGGGTAGATGTGCCCTCTTTATTTTTTGAGTTGTTTTTATTACAGTAAAATATGTATAACATAAAATTTGTCATTTTAACCATTCTTAGGTAAAAAATTAGTGGCATTAATTACATATACAATGTTGTGCAACCGTCCCCACTGTCTATTTGATGGGCCCTCTTTGCACAGAGGAACACAGAAAAGCCAAGATGTTTCTTAGAAAACAGTTCTACAGAAATTAGCACTGTATTTTAATGTTTTTTTCTTCATTTTTCGAGGCTCTCAGATCTCTGCTCTCTCTGTCATTGACTTACCTAACTACATGTTTGGAGAGTGTGAAACATCACGCTTTCCAAACATACCAAATGTGACTCCCAGTTTTAATTAAAAAGTAATTTCAATTAAGACTCTTGTATGATACTGCTTTTAAAAAAGTAATTTCAAGACTTTGGGGTACTGGGAGATCTAAAAACTATATGAGTTAGAAGTCAGAACAGTTATCTCCAGTAATCCTTTCTCTACGGAAAGAAAATCGTAAAGAAAAAATGCAGAAAGTGGAATATTTCTTTTTCTCAAAAAAATGCTTTTTTTTTAGAAGACAAAGATTTGGTGATCATCTGTTCAGGCAAAGAAGCTAATTTTCTAATATTTGTAAGAGAATGTCAAACCTGTCTTCTGCTCATATGGCTTTGCTCAGTTGATTTCTAAGTGTACAGATCTGCTCTTAATCAGAAACACAGAACACATGAACTTAGGTTCCTTGCCAGAAAATGCAGCCTCAAATTGGCTACTGACCAACTTTTATCAAAAGCCTACTTGCAAAAAAAAATAGCATTACTGAAAGGACATAGAATCCACTCATTCCTTGAAAAGCTTTCAATTTTATTCCTGTGTGTCAAGATAATATTGGGAGACAGTAAGCCAAGGTATCTGTTGTTTTCCAGTACTCTCCCTTCAACACTGAGGCAGCACCAACAGCTTTCTATATGAACTACCCTTGGGTTACAGCAGATACAGAAAGAAAAAAAGACAAAATCTTAAGCTTTTGAGTTCACATGTTAACTTCTATAAATCTGTAGCATAGTCCTGGCTCTCAATTGCTAGTAAGGTACATGAAGTGAAAGGATGTTCTAAATTTAAAAAAAAAAAAAAGAATTTCCTTAAAATACCAAAATTCAGGCCAGGTGCGGTGGCTCACACCTGCAATCCCAGCACTTTGGGAGGTGGAGCAGGCAGATCACCTGAAGTCAGGAGTTCGAGATTACACTGGCCAACATAAAAAACCCCGTCTTTACTAAAAATACAAAAATTAGCTGGGTGTGGTGGTGGGTACCTGTAATTCCACCTACTCAGGAGGCTGAGGCAGGAGAATCCCTTAAACCCAGGAGGTGGAGACTGCAGTGATCAGAGATCACTGCCATTGCACCCTAGCCTGGGCCACAAGAACGAAACTACGTCTCAAAAAAAAAAAAAATTCAGAGCCTGGCATATACACCAGAAATAAGGAGTAAAGGAGCATATTTGATAACCTGAAATAAAATTTTTGGCCTCCAAAATAAGAAGTCCGTGAGAAGTGAGGAAGAAAAAGATCACAGAATATGTTACCAGGTGTTAGATGCCAGTTGGTACATTAAAAAACACCCACTACTCTACTCCTCAATCATATTTGAATCTAGGAGGCAGTTTCATCCCATTGCTGAGTTGTACTGTGAAGGGGGCTGCTGTAGAACTCTCCAGAAGGTTGTTGACCCTGCAGCTACCACCACTGTAAGTTTACAGCAACTCACAGAATTGGTGGTGGGCCAGGAGCTGCTGTTGGTCATGAGGGCCAGCAGCTGGGAAGGAGAGCTGGAAGTGGAATGGGGAAGCATGGAGATGAACTGGAATCTGATGGCACTTGGCATCTGTCTTCACTGCTTCTAACCAATGATAACTTTCCAAGTATAATGGCTGCTGCTTTCACTTCTGCTTTCCAAATCTCCTCCAGCCTCACTTCTGGCCAACTCTACTCTGGAAATATACAGTAAAACACAGTTCACAGCATAAGCTCATAGTAGAAAGTACAAGGAGTGAGACTACTGAGAGACAAAATGACAGTTATAAAATGGGTTAAGCAAGGATATATAAAAAGGAATAAAGAAAGCATTGCAGAAGAAGCAACAGAATGAGCAAAGGCACAAAAGTGGACATAAATATTATGTGGATAGGAAACCAGAATATGTAGGAGAGCAGGAGGACATAAGATTGCTAGATTGGCTTTAGAGGAGCCATATTATGCAAGACACAAATACCAATTAAAGTATACAAATAAGTACATTCTTGAGGAAGTTACTAAGATAGGAGTTAGGAGAAGATTAGCATAGCATGCACAGTGATTCAGAATAGAAAGAGGTTCAAAGGGATCCATAGAGGATTGCTGTTTATGAGATCATGAAAACATGGACAAGGATAGTGGCAGTGTGACAGAGAATAAAGCAAAATCTGAAAGACATACTAATTTACAAATCAACAGAACTTAATGCCACACCAAAGGGCAGAGCTTCCAGGGAATGAAATATGGGATAGCAAGTTAATAAAAAAAAAATGCTTCAATGATTTATTCAACTATAAATGATTTTGAGCCATGACAACTGAAGTCAGATTTATGCAGTATAGCTCTTCACCACCAACTTCTCTAGATTATATAAAGCAACTTCAATAAAGCAGCTTCCCAAGGTGTCTAGAGAGCCCATTGTTCAGGATGGTGCTTGTTATATTCAATAATCGCTACCTTAGTTTAGACCTTCATAGACCATTTCATCTACCCCCAAAAGAGAATAAACAAAGGCTATTTATTCAGAGTTTGCCAATCAAGGGACTCAGTCATCATCACTTGCATTTGGCAAAGACTTAAAGACAAGCCACAAAGTGGGAAAGCTTTATAGTGAACCAAAAGGCTCAAGTATCCCCTGATTGTAGGTTGTTGTCATGGGGAAGCTGGTGTTGGGCTACCTAGAAGTAGAGCAAATTGTGTCATTGATTTGGAGAGCACATTTGACTTTCTCTGATTGATCCTCATTTGGAAGCATTCTGTTGCTTTATCTGGAAGCTTGGACATCATTGGCTAAGCCCTGGCCATTCTGGTCCAATTGCTGCAAAGGTTGTGGTTTTGCTTCCTGGGCATGTGGTTCAGAGTTGTATTGTCATATGTAGTCTGGTCATTGTCCATTTGCATATTAAGTCTTTCATTGAGAATATTTGAATGATAGTTCATTTTTTTCATTAATTTAGTAACTTCACTGATTCATATGTCTATGGGTTTTAATCTCCAAACTATAAAATTGTGTTTAACTATGTGACAAACACCAAGTATTGTGAGAGTGTCCCAAAAGGAGGGAAAAAAGTAGTTATCAAGCTGGTAGATGAGTCAGCCCACCTTATTTTTTACTACAACCATAATAATAGTATAATCTTCCTAGATCACAACTTTCATCATGTCACGACTCAGTTCAAAACTCTATAATGGCTTCTTGTTGTCAGCCTCCTTTTTGTAGTGTCAAGCTCCACCATCCATTCATTGCTCAAACAGTTATTGAAAGCCTGCAACATGTTAGGCATTGTGTTTAAATATTGGAGATGTAGTCCATGCCTGTAAAAAGTCCAATGTTTAATATGTAATGTAATAAATACCAATGCAGGGCATTGTAAGAACACAGAGGAGGAACATTAAAAGCAAACAGGATACCTCCCAGCCCTCCACCCAGTGGTGGAGGACAACCCAGGCCCAGGGTCTCCCAGCTCTCCACACCACAGCAGGAGACTGCTGGTGTCTTCTGGCCCTCCACCCAGTAGAAAAGAGTGATATCACCTGACCCTCCACCAGTTGCAGAAAGCAGCCTCAGTAGGCATTTTCCTCCTATAAAAGAACCAGCAGAGATTGAGCACAGGAAGTTTACTAGCACTGTGAATGAAGAGGAGGCCAGGTGGCATGTTCACCATATCGCAGGTCCAGCATCCCCCCACTGCCCACCTAATGACACTGGGGGAAGCCCAGGGAAGCAACTTCTACCTCATATGTGCCACTGGAAGACCCCAAATAGGAGCCCAAACAGAACAGGAAGAGCAAAGCAAAACAAAATAGTATTAAAAGTCCTCTGAAAACTAATTGCATTTGAACAACAATCCACAAAAGTAAACCAGAAGCTACATGCTAATCCTAAACAGGGTAACTATCTGCTAAAAGAGAAGATTTAAATCAGATCAAGAATCTCTTAACATAATAGCCAGAATGTCTAGTATACAATAAAAAACCATTCATCATTGCAAACCAAGAAATTCACAACTTGAATAAGAAAAGACAATCAACTGACACCGAAATTGAGATGATTCAGAAATTGTAATTATCTGAGATGGATTTTAAAGCCACCATCATTTTTTTAAAAATGCTTCAACAAGCAATTATGAAATCTCTCAAAATAGATGAAAAATAGAAAAATCTCAGCAAAGAGATAGAAGTTTGTTTTTTTTTTTAAAAAAAGAACCAAATGGGAATTCTAGAGCTGAAAAAAATAATAACCAAGAATCCTTCACTGGATAGGCTCTATAGCAGAGTGGAGACGACAGAGAATAAAATCAGTGATTTTGAGGACAGATCAATAGAATATACTAAATCTAAACAACAGGAAAAAAAATAGACTAAAAAGTGAACAGAGCCTTAGGGACCTATGAGTCATTGACAAAATATACAACATTTGTATTATTGAAGTTTTAAGAAGGAAAGGAGGAAAGATGTGAGGCTAACAAAAAATACTCTAAGAAAAAAAATGCCTGAAAACCTTCCAAATTTGGCAGAAGACATAAACATACAGATTCAAGAGGCTGAGCCAGCCCCAAGTAGGATAAGCTCAAGCACATTTATGCCAAGACACATCATCGACTTCTGAATACACAAATAAAAAAATGAACACAGAGTAAAGACAAAGAAAAAAATTCTTAGAAGCAACAAGAGAGAAACAACACATTACCGCATCCCCATAAGGGAACACCAATTCTAATGCAGAAGATTTCTCGTCTGAAAGCACGGAAGCCAGGACAGGGTGGCACAACATTTTTCAAGTGCTGAAATAAAAGTGTCAACCTCAAGTTCCATATCTGGGAAACCATCTTTCAGGAATTAAGAGAAAATAAAAACATTATTAGGAGAAAGAAAACTAAAAGATTTAGTAGTGATAAGCAGACCAACCCTTAAAGAATGGCTAAAAAAGCCCTCCAAACCGATAAGATATGATTAGAGAAGAAGACTTGAAACTTCAGAAAGAAAAAATTAGAAGGACAAAAATATGGGTAAATATTCTATTTACTATTCTTCATGAATTTCTTATATCATGAATTTTCATTTACTATTCTTCTCTTCATGAATTTCTTATATCATATTAGAGGGTTAAAAATATATGACACCATCTGATGTGATGTTCAATGTGTGTAGAGGGAATACTTGAAAATTGTGTTTTAAAAGTGAGCAAGGTAAAGGGACTTAAATGGAAATAAAGTTTCAGCACTTTTCCTAAGATGGTAACACAACACTAGTAGGCTGTGGTTCCTTAATACATATTTGTTACATATATATATATATATATATATACATATATACAGAGAGAGAGAGAGTAAGACCTAGAACAACCACTAAGAAAACAATACAAAGTAAGGTACTCCAAAATACATATAATAAATTAAAAATAGAATTCAAAAAATAATGTTCAAATACATTATAGGAAGGCATACTAATCAGGCTCCAGCCAGGTCCTAGCCAATCCACCAACTGACATCAAAAACATGAGCAAGCTGGTAAAGATCAGCATACCTTGGTCCAGCCAACCCACAGTCTTACAAGAAATAATAAACAAATGTTGTATTAAGCCATTAAGTGTTCTGAATGGTTTGTTGTATACTACACTTACCTCAAAAAACATGCCTTTAAAAAACTGAATTTATCAACTTCATTACTGTGAAAAGCATGCTTTTTCTTTCTAATTCTCTATTTTGAATATTCAATTACTTAAGCTCGAAACCTAGGAGTCACCTTAGAATCTTCCCACTTTTTCATTTGCTTTATTTTGTAGGCAAAGGGGAGTTCTGAAAGATTTTAAGCAGAGGGAAAACATAATCAGATTAGTACTTGAGAAAGAGGTATAGCAGCAGTTCTCAAAGTGTAGTCCAAGAAGCCCTGGGGTCCCCAAGACCATTTTAGAATGTTTGCAAGATCAAAACTATTTCACAGTAATACTGTTCACACTCATTTTCTTATGAGTGTACCATGGAGGCTTAGAGAGGCTACATGACATGTGATATCACAATAGATTGAACGTAAAAATAATTCATCTGTCTTCTATTAAAACACATATAACAAAGATTTGAAAAAAACAATGCCACACTTCTCACTAATTTTATTTTATAAAATATATTTTCATAAAAATGTTATCAGTTGATTTCATGCGCGTCCGGTGAAAAGCCCACCAAACAGGCTTTGTGTGAGCAATAAAGCCTTTAATCACCTGGGTGCAGGTGGGCTGAGTCCGAAAAGAGAGTCAGTGAAGGGAGATAAGGGTGGGGCCATTTTATAAGATTTGGGTAGGTAAAGGAAAATTAGAGTCAAAGGGAGGTTCTTCTTTGGCGGGCAGGAGTGGGGGTCACAAGTTGCTCAGTAGGGGAGCTCTTGAGCCAGGAGAAGGAATTTCACAAGATAATGTCATCAGTTAAGGCAAGAAGCGGCCATCTGGATGTGTATGTGCAGATCACAGGGGATATGATGGCTTAGCTTGGGCTCAGAGACCTGACATTCCTGTCTTCTTATATTAATAAGAAAAATAAAATGAAATAGTGGTAAAGTGTTGGGACGGCAAAAATTTTGGGGGGTGGTATGGAGAGATAATGGGCGATGTTTCTCAGGGCTGCTTTGAGCGGGATTAGGGGCGACGTGGGAACCTAGAGTGGGAGAGATTAAGCTGAAGGAAGATTTTGTGGTAAGGGGTGATATTGTGGGACTGCTAGAAGAAACATTTGTCATTTAGAATTATTGGTGATGGCCTGGATATGGTTTTGTAGGAATTGAAAAACTAAACAGAATAAGAGAAGGAGAAAAACAGGTACTAAAGGTCTAAGAATTGGGAGGACCCAGGACACCTGATTAGAGAGTGCCTAAGGAGGTTCAGCATAGTCCTGCCAGCAAAGATTATTTATTTACTTCCAGAGTTAAGAGTGGCAGTTTGGGGATAGCACCAGGAGATATCAGCTGTGATGACTTGGAGAAACAGTGTAAACTGGCAGTGTAAACAAGAGCAGGGCATGTATGAGTAGTTGAGAACAGTGAATAGGAGTATGACTAGACAGAAGATAGTAGGGATGACAAGTTTTTTGGGGCACAGTCCAAGTTGCTCTGGTGTCTGGAATGAGACTGGGGCTTAATAAAAAAGGAGCGTCCATACAGGAGCTCAAATGGGCTGTACCCTGCAGCATTCCAAGGACAGGCCTGAATTCTGAGAAGGGAAAGTGGTAAAAGTATTTTCCAGTCCTTTTTAGGTTGGTGGCTGAGCTTGGTAAGGTGTGTTTTTAAGACCATTAGTCTGTTCTACATTTCCTGAAGACTGAGGACTGCAAGGGATATAAAGGTTTCACTGAATGCCAAGAGCCTGAAAAAATGCTTGGCTGATTTGACTAATAAAGGCCGGTCTGCTATCGGACTGTATAGCGGTGGGAAGGCCAAACTGAGGAATTATGTCTAACAGAAGGGAAGAAATAATCGCAGTGGCCTTCTCAGACCCTGTAGGAAAGGCCTCTACCCATCCAGTGAAAGTGTCTACCCAGACTAAGAGGTATTTTAGTTTTCTGACTCGGGGCATGTGAGTAAAGTCAATTTGCCAGTCCTGGGCAGGGGCAAATCCTCGAGCTTGATGTGTAGAAAAGGGAGAAAGCCTGAACAATCCCTGAGGGGCAGTAGAATAGCAAATGGAACACTGAGAAGTGATTTCTTTGAGGACAGATTTCCAGGATGGAAAGGAAATGAGAGGTTCTAAGAGATGGGCTAGCAGCTTGTAACCTACATGGAAGAGGTTATGAAATGACGACAGAATAGAATGGGCCTGTGAGGCTGGAAGGAGATATTTTCCTTGGTCTAAGAACCATTTGCCTTGTGTGGGAAGAGATTGATAGGTGGAAGTTTCAGCGGGGGAGTAGGGGGGAGAGACTGATGTGAAGGAGAAAAACTGGCTGTGAGGGACAGAAGTTGGAAAGCTAGCTGCTTGTCTAGCCACCTTATCAGCATAAGCCTTGCCTAGAGCGATGGGATCTGACGCCTTTTGATGGCCTTTGCAGTGAATGACTCCAGCTTCCTTTGGAAGTAAAGCGGGCTTGAGCAGAGTTTTTATTAAAGAGGCATTAATGTAGCTTATATAACAGCATGGTGGTGCAGAATATGAAAGGCATATTTGGAGTCAGTATAAATATTGACGCGTAGTCCTTTTGCAAGAGTGAGGGCTTGAGTTAAGGCAACTAATTTGGCTTGCTGAGAGGTAGTGGAGGGGGGCAGAGCAGTAGCCTCAATGATAGATGTGGAAGAAACTATAGCATAGCCTGCCTTTGCTGGTGAGTGGCGATTAGGCCTGGTGGAACTGCCACCAATAAACTAAATGTGATCAGGGTGAGGAACAGTAAAGAAGGAAATATGGGGAAATGGGGTGAATGTCAGGTGGATCAGAGAGATCCAGTCATGAGGGTCAGGTGTAGTATCCAGAATAACGTGGGAAGCGAGATTTAAGTCCGTGCCAGGAACAATGGTAATTGTGGGAAACTCAACAAACAGTGAGTATAGCTGAAAGAGCCAGGGAGCAGAAAGTATATGCGTCAGGTGAGAGGAAGAAAATAGATTTTGGAAGTTATGAGAACTGTAGAGAGTGAGTCGAGCATAGTTTGTGATTTTTAGGGCCTCTAAAAGTCTTAAAGCAATGGCAGCTGCTGCACGCAGACATGAGGGCTAGGCTAAAACAGTAAGGTCAAGTTGTTTGGGCAGAAAGCCTACAGGGTGCTGTCCCAGCTCTTGTGTAAGAATTCTGACCGCACTAACCATGCCTAGGAAGGAAAGGAGTTGTTGTTTTGTAAGGGATTGGGGTTTGGGAGACTAGTCGGACATGATCAGCAGGGAGAGCACGTGTGTTTTGATGCGAATTATGCCGAGATAGGTAACAGATGAGGGTGAAATTTGGGTTTGATTGAAGTAATGGGGGCTGTCTGTAAAGCCTTACGGCAGTACAGCCCAAATAATTTGCTGAGCCTAAAAGTGAAGAGAGGCTGGGATGAAGGGTGTAAAGGAATAGTAAAGAAAGCATGTTTGAGATCCAGAACAGAATAATGGGTTGTAGAGGGAGGTATTGAGGATAGGAAAGTATATGGGTTTGGCACCACGGGGTGGATAGGCAAAACAATTTGGTTGATAAGGTGCAGATCCTGAACTAACCTGTAAGTCTTTTCTGGTTTTAGGACAGGTAAAATGGGGAATTGTAAGGAGAGTTTATAGGCTTTAAAAGGCCATGCTGTAACAGGCAAGTGATAACAGACTTTAATCCTTTTAAAGTGTGCTGTGGGATGGGATATTGGCATTGAGCGAGGTAAGGGTGATTAGGTTTCAATGGGATGGTAAGGGGTGCATGATCAGTCACTAAGGAGGGAGTAGAGGCGTTTTATACTTGTGGGTTAAGGTGGGGAGATACAAGGGGAGGACGTGAAGGAGGCTTTGAACTGGGGGAAAAGGTGGCAATGAGGTGTGGCTGTACCCCAGGAATAGTCAGGGAAGCAGATAATTTAGTTAAAGTGTCTCAGCCTAATAAGGGAACTGGGCAGGTGCGGATAACTAAAAAGGAGTGCTTAAAAGAGTATTGTCTAAGTTGGCACCAGAGTTGGGGAGTTTTAAGAGGTTTAGAAGCCTGGCCATCAATACCCACAACAGTTATGGAGACAAGGGAAACAGGCCCTTGAAAAGAAGGTAATGTGGAGTGGGGAGACTCCGTATTGACTAAGAAGGAGATGGACTTACCCTCCACTGTGAGAGTTACCCAGAGCATCTGTGATGATCCTGTAGGCTTCTGAGGCAATCAGGCAGTGTCAGTCTTCAGCTGCTAAGCCGAGAAGATCTGGGAAGGAGTCAGTCTGAGAGCCTTGGGCCAGAGTTCCAGGGGCTCTGGGAATGGCTGCCAGGTGAGTTGAACAGTCCGATTTTCAGTGGGGTCCCACACAGATGGGATACGACTTAGGAGGAATCCCGGGCTGTGGGCATTCCTTGGCCCAGTGGCCAGATTTCCAGCACTTGTAGCAAGCTCCTGGGGGAGGAGGTTCTGGAAGAACCCCTGGCAGCTGTGGTTCAGGTGTTTGGAGTTCTTGTGTGCAGGATATGTGGCTGGGGTTTGTCTCACAGTGGAGGCAAGGAATTGCAACTCAGAAATATGTTGCTACTTGGCTGCCTCTACTCTATTATTGTACACCTTGAAGGCGAGGTTAATTAAGTCCTGTTGTGGGGTTTGAGGGCCAGAATTTAATTTTTGGAGCTTTATGTCAGGAGCAGATTGGGTAATAAAATAAAATGCATATTGAGAATAAGACAGCCTTCTGACCTTTCAGGGTCTAGGGCTGTAAAGCATCTCAGGGTTGCTGCCAAACGAGCCATGAACTGGGCTGGGTTTTTATATTTGATGAAAAAGAGCCTAAGTGCTAACTGATTTGGGAGAGGTTGGATAAAGAAAAAGGAGCATTAACCTTGACTATGCCTTTAGCTCCAGCCACCTTTTTAAGAGGAAATTGCTGGGCAGGTGGGGGAGGGCTAGTCGCAGAAAGAAACTGTAAGCTGGACCAGGTGTGAGGAGGGGCGGTGATAAAAGGATTATACAGTGGAGGAGCGGAGGCTGAGGAAGAATTGGGACCTAGCTTGGCCTGGCTAGGAGGAGAGAGATCAGATGGGTCTGTAGAAAAGGAAGATTAGAAAGACTCAGCGACGCTTGGGGTTGGGACTGAGGGGACAGACAGGAGGGAAGGAAGATTTCAGACGAGTTGCATTGGGAACAGAGACTAGAGAGGGACTGATGTGTAAAAGAATGCCTGGATGTCAGGCCCCTCAGACCGTTTGCCCATTTTACAACAAGAATTATTTAGATCTTGTAGGATGGAAAAATCCAAAGTGCCATTTTCTGGCTATTTGGAACTACTGTCGAGTTTGTATTGGGGTCAAGTAGCATTGCAGAAGAAAATAAGGCATTTAGGTTTTAGGCCAGGTGTGAGTTGAAGAGGTTTTAAGTTCTTGAGAACACAGGCTAAGGGAGAAGAAGGAGGAATGGAGGGTGGAAGGTTGCCCATAGTGAAGGAGGCAAGCCCAGAGGAAAGAGAGAGTAGAGACACAGAGAGAAGCAGTTCAGGGGTTCTTAACCTCCAGAAAAGTGGGAAAGGGGTTGGGGCATGGAAATAAGGGGTTGGGGTGCAGAGATAAGAGGTCAGGACGTGGAAATAAGGGATTGGGGCACAGAGATAAGAGGTCAGGGCATGGAAATAAGGGATCGGGGCACAGAGATAAGAGGTTGGGGTGTGGAAATAAGGGATTGGGGTGCAGAGATAAGAGGTCAGGGTGCAGAAATAAGGGATTGGGGGTTCTTGCCCCCTAGAAAAGCGGTACTTGCTGCTAAGGGTGAAGGACCAAGGCAGGCCTCCCTGCATGGTCAGACACCTCTGAAATGTGGGTGAATAATCAGGCAGGTGTCCCCACGTGATTAAACACCAAGGGAAGACTGTCTTCCCGAGTCCGTGACCAGCACCAGAGTTTTGGGTCCATGGATAATAGGCCTCTCCTTTATCTCTACTAGAAAATGAAAGGAATTGAAATTAAGGGAGAGACTGAAGGTGGTGCCAAGATTGAAAGGAGAAAGTGGTTTAGGGATAGTGAGAGAGGTTGGAGAAGAGAGTAAGAAGAGGCCGCTTACCCGATTTAAAATTGGTGAGATGTTCCTTGGGCTGGTGGGTCTGAGGACCCGAGGTTGTAGGTGGATCTTTTTCACAGAGCAAAGAGCAGGAGGACAGGGGATTGATGTCCCAAGGGAGGTCCCCCAATCTGAGTCACAGCACAAAATTTCATGCATGTCCGTGGGAAGAGACCACCAAACAGGCTTTGTGTGAGCAATAAAGCTTTTAATCACCTGGGTGCAGGTGGGCTGAATCCGAAAAGAGAGTCAGTGAAGGGAGATAAGGGTGGGGCCATTTTATATGATTTGGGTAGGTAAAGGAAAATTACAGTCAAAGGGGGGTTCTCTGGCAGGCAGGAGTGGGGGTCACAAGGTGCTCAGTAGGGGAGCTTTTGAGCCAGGAGAAGGAATTTCACAAGATAATGTCATCAGTTAAGGCAGGAACAGGCCATTTTCATTTCTTTTGTGGTGGAATGTCATGAGTTAAGGCAGGAACCGGCCATCTGGATGTGTATGTGCAGGTCACAGGGGATATGATGGCTTAGCTTGGGCTCAGAGGCCTGACAGTTGATATGTAAAAACGAGATTTAATTTTTAAATTTTGTATTTAATTTTTAAATTTCTCAGTGTTAACTTCTTATAGAGTAAATATTTCTATCAGCATTCAAACAAAAGTTTGTTGAGGTCCTTCATAATTTTTATGAGTGTAAAACTGTCTTGAGACCAAAAAATTTGATAACTAATGATTTAGACTAAAGGTAATATGATAAATATTTTCAAAAAGTACCAAATTATAGGCAAGAAGGCAGTTGTAGACTTTCAAAGTGATAGGTACACTAACATAAACAATAGCAATGTGGATGGGCACAAAGAGATGGATAAAAGAGATACTAAACAGATAGGCTTACTAGGCCATGAGTACTAGAAGCATTTGTGGAGGATAAAGGAGTGGGAAGACTCTGGGATAATTCTTGGGTACCTGTCTTAAGGAAACTTTCCCTACCCACTTGAAAAAACTACAACTTATTCTTAGTGGTCAAGGTCTTCTCTGTGAAGGCTTTGAAGGATATCAGGATACACCATCCCAAAATACACCATTTTGGCATAAGGATTATTTGAGGCTATTTAGAATAGGCAAATAAGGGCAGGGCAGATATATTTCCTAGTCATTTTCCCACCGTCTATTGTCCTTTGAAGCCCAAACCTCTTTCATTTGTTAAGAAGGGTATATAAGTTATATACCTTTCTGATATATATGTTAGCCACTTTTTGAATTTTATTTCTTTTCTATGCTTCCCATACACATTTAAAATATTAATAAATCTGTATTCCTTTTCTCCTGTTAATCTGTCTTTTGTCAGTTGAATTCACAGACCCACAGTCACCGAATTTAAGTAGGTGGGGGAAAAGTTTTTCTTCGCAGCACCTTTATTGGCCCACCCAAGCTTGGTGTCACCTATAAGGGAGAAAAAAACATAATTTTTTTCTACCCCCATTCTAGCGAGGTTTATGGCTGAGGCCCTAAACCTCGAGGTTTATGACTGAGGCCCACCCAAGGTTGGTGTCTCCTATAAAGGAGAAAAAATATAGCTTTTTTCTACCCACATTCTAGCAAGGTTTATGGCTGAGGTCCCTATAACAAAAGACAAATTAACAAATGAAAAGCATACAAATATCCTTAATGGAAGTTTTACATGACACAGGAGTCTTCAAAAGGAAATGACGACCTGATGAAACATGAGTATTTTTATGCTAAAGTGTGCACTAACAGAAGAGCAAAAGATGGAAACTTTGAGTGTCCTTCATGTTTCCATGACGTTTGATGAAGAATGGAGACTTGTGCAGAAATATGATGGGACAAAAAGGGTACAATCTAATGGTAGTGAACTGGGAGAAACTTAGCAAGGCCTGCTTGTTCAGATTCTTCTCTGTGTCTCTGTCTTTGGAGATAAAGATGTTCCTTTCCTCTGGGTCTAGGAAGGCACTTCTCACACGAGGGTTTTATGAACTGTTTCAGAGGAAAAGAGTGGGGCAAGGTCAGAGAGACCTTCCTGCACATGCTGTTTCTCCAGTTCCTTCTGAAAATATTCAATGTGCTAAGGTGCCATATTTTGGGGTAGCATATCCTGAAGCCCATCACACTCACAGTCTAATATCTAACCCAGGTTTTCTGCCCACCTCACTGATTATAATCATTTGTCTATATGCCTGTATCCTCTACTAAACTTGAGTATCCTGAAGTTAGACACAATGTCTTATTTACTTCTGTTCTCAGTGTCTCCATAGTGCCTGCTATATATAATAGGGACCGAATCAATGTTTGATGAATGTATAATAGGAACAAAAATTATTGATTTATCCCCACATTTTCTGCTCACTAAAAAGGATCTTATCTTGTTCTGCTTAACTTCCCTGACATTTTGGCCCATTAATTTGGACTCATTAAGATGAGTTCAGTTTTGTCAGAAATTGCCAGATTTTAAGATAAGAACAAACTGGAAAGGTGAGAAATGAAGAGAAGAGGAAGAAAAAGTAAAAGACATGGAGGCAAGTTTGGGAGAGATGATATCAGGGGCTTAGCATAAACAGAGGCACCAGGAGTGCTGAAGGATGTGAGAGAACAGAGGAGAAGAAGAAAAGGAGCTTCTAGAAATGTTACTAAGGGTTACAAACTTGTGGCTCTTTTAACGTAGTTAAGGATGCCCCAATAAATATGGAAATTACTTTTTAATCACTTTTGGTTAAAACACTGAGTTTCTTTAATGTGGCATTAAGCCAAGATTGGGCCATATGGAGCCTAGGAATTTATTTGGAGTATAAATGAAGCGTGCATGTACAAACCTAGTTAATATGAGACATTTTTCATGGAAAGACCTTATATTTCACAGTATTTTGTGTGCATTTTTGTTAAGCATGTACAGGGGCCTTGGGCTTTGGTCTCAGCCTAAGTTGTTTCCTCTGCTGGGATTCAGAGAGTCTGGGCACGTCTGATGAGGTAGTGGTAGCCTACAGTTGTCTATACAAACCGATTTGCCTAGGGAGAAGGTGGCTGCATGGAGTAGAACTTTTCAAGGCACTCTGCAGGAGATATCTGAGATTTGAGGGGAACAGGATGGTGGCTGTCCTGCTCAGACCTCACAGACTCTTGTTTGAGCTCTAAGGAGAGAGGTGCTACAGACAAAAACCGAAAAAACTATTTCCCAAAGGAACACAGGAGACACAGTCTAAGCAGACCTCTGTGTGCCCAGCTGGCAAAACATTTTCTATGTGGAACATAGCTTCTTTCTGGGCCAATGTTGATTGCAGGATGTGCAACTCTCCTTGGTCCCTCCAGGTTGCAGCTTTAGAGGTCTAGGAGTATAGTGACAACAGGCAGCAACCACTCCCAGATGTCTTTCTCAGATAGGGACATCATTGAGCAGAAAGGCTATTTCTGAGTGCATAGGAGAGATCCCCTAAACATACCCTAAAATATACTTAGCAGGGAGTTTTCAGGAGGCTAAGCCTCACACAGTCAGTAAAATTTGAGTGTTACACAAATGACGACACAAGCCTAACATGGTGTTCTGCTGAAGTCATGTTAAAGAATGCAAAGGAGTTGCATTGATGAGTGGATCTCTCATTTTATTTACTGAATAAATTGTACCTCTTTTCAGAAAGGATTTCGGGCAGCTGGCCAGTTTATTTAACAAGTTGCAACTGGAAATTATTCCACTGAAAGAATAGTTTTTTTCTAAAATCAAAAAGACATCACGATCAAAAACCTGTTTATTAAGCATTTACTCACAGGTGATGCTACACTAAGACTCTTCACCAAGAAAGCTACACAACCGTGACCCATGTTCTTTGGAATTCTGCAATCTGAAGTGGGCTTTAAGAACTCATTTCAGGAATGCAATGGTGGGATTGGAATTTTTTGCTTATTTAAAAAAAAAAAGAAAAAGGAAAAATTAGCAGTCTGGGACAGAGGCAGGTGTATCCTGTCATCAATATTGAGTGGAACCCATGCTTTTGTTTTCGTTTACAAAGGGACTCCATAGAAACCTTTTTGTTTTACATCATCTATTACCATGATTTTGCATTTTTATAGCACATGCACCCCAAAGACTCACAAATTTCTTCTAAAAAGATGTTATAGGCTGGGTGCAGTGGCTCACGCCTGTGGTCCCAGCACTTCAGGAGGCCGAGGGGGGTGGATCAGTTGAGGTCAGGAGTTCTAAACCAACCTGACCAACATGGCAAAACCCTGTCTCTACTAAAAACACAAAAATTAGCCAGGCATCGTGGCACGTGCCTGTAATCCCAGCTACTTGGGAGGCTGAGGCAGGAGAATCACTTGAACCCGGGAGGTGGAGGTTGCAATGATCCAAGATCTCACCAATGCACTCCAGCCTGGGTGACAGAGCAAGGCTCCATCTAAAAAAAAAAAGAGAGAGATGTTTCAATGTTATAAGGTAGATGACAAGTGCTTTTTTGTTTTGTAAATAGTGACTATGTGTAAATCCTTTAAAGAATAATCTCCCATAGGTGCCTTTGGATTTCATTGATAGCTGAATAAGAATATTCTAGAGACAAGATAATCTGCAAAAAAACTGTATTGTAATCTTTAGATAATAAGGAACAGAAAATGAATCAAATTAGCCCTTAGAAGTCTAGAAATATGAAGTATCATGACTCCTTTTCTGTTTTTCATTCTGCACAAGTGGTTTTTAACTTTCTCCCAAGAAACAATTCCTTTTCATTTTTAGGAAACTCAACATAAAACAATGAAAATCTAAGAAATCATTGGTTTTACTTTTTCTTTGGAATTCCTGTGTACCCTTATAAAAGATGTATCTTGACTCTAATGCCAGCAAAAAGAATCTGAAATTTGATCTGCTTCTGGTAGTAAATGAAATGAAGGTTTTAGACACTGATCAAATATCATACTGCTTCACAGATGTTACAATGAAAAAGTCAAAGCTTGTTATGATTCCCAATTAGTAAACTGCCCCTTTTCATTGCTAGGCTTGCAGCTAAACACAGGTACCATGATAAATGTGGAGATGCAAGGATTCAGGCCACGGTCAGACATTACACAGGTGTCCTTCATAAATGTCAAAGACAAAATTGACTATCCCTTGGAGATTGGAGTTTTCAGGGCTAAAGCTCTAGACACATTCATCACAGAAGCAGGCAAGATGCCATTGCCCCAAAGCAGAGCCAAGCCAAGCATGCTTAGTTACATTAAGATCTTGCAGCACATCTAGTAATCAGGGGCCCTGAAGTAGAAAGCCGAGCATTAGTGTAGGAAAGTCATCATGGGAAGTAAAATCACAGACATTCACCTTCAACTTGTGGAGCTTATGGTAGATTTGCAGCCATTTTTTCTGGACTTTCTATAGCAAAAGGAAATCGAATTATTCCAGGAGGAAAATATGCTGTGGTTTTCTTTTCTGAAGAAAACACAATTTGCTCTCTTATTATGTTTGACTGAGGTCAGAATTGACATTGTTGCCAGTGTGTCTGCTATTAGAAGTCTTGGATAAGCCTTGAAATAAAATACTGAGCAGACACAGAAAACCCCAAAGGTTTTGTTTTTAAAGCTAATAATCATTCATTCATTTCAGTAGCTTGAGACATTTATATATAAACACACTTAGAAGAATTAATGATGCTATACATAACATGAGTCATTTAAATCCTCATCTTCTTTCATTAGAAAGTCTAGTCTTTAACTTGGCTCTGTCTAAGCAAATGTTTCATGATTTGAGTGTTCTTAATATTTTAATGCTAAGTCTACAACTTTCCTTCACTCTAAATTTCTTTTTAACCTAAATTTTTAGCTTCCTCCACAGCACGTGGAATTTCTCTATCACTCATTAAAAACATTTATTAAGAAAAGCCAATAAAATTCAGGAAGTTTATGCTAACCCAAGCATAAAATTCCTAGAGAATTATAGGGCAGTGAGTAGTGACAGGTTAGTTAAGCTGCTGTAACAAAGACACCCAAACTACAATGGTTCAAACTGGAATTTTATTTCTCTTCCATGAAACAATTCAGAGATGCATGGCTAGTCCATAACATTATCCAGGACCCAAAGTCATTTTATGTTCTTACTCCGCATCCTCTTAAGTGTTGACCTGGCCATATAGTCAAAGTTGAATCATCAGCATATATCTGTGCTCTAGCTGGCAAGAATGGGGAAAGATAGAAAGCAGAGTGGCAAGTACTTCCTCTTACAGAAGTGACCCAGAAGTTGCCTACATCACTTTTGCCCACATTCTGTTGGCAAAAACTTATTCACATAGCCACGTTAGTGGCAAAGAAGCTGGAAAACGTGATCTACAACTGTAAAGCTGTGTGCCTAGCTAAAATTGAAGGGTTCTCTTACTAAAAGGAAAAGGAGAAGGACTGCAGTCTCTTTCACAGACAGTATATCCTGAAGTGCATTAAGGGAACATTAGTTCTGTGAGAAGTCAACAAACAGGCTTAGCAAGAAACAAATTCCATTTTCATGTAAACTTGGGGATCACTGGGTTAAATAAAATTTAATGGAGTTCTTTATAGCCAGACTTATCAGAGCTTTAACAAACTGATCTTAAACTCTATAATAGAGGAATAGCTTTGCTCTATTTCCTAAATTTGACCATAGAACCCATTTTGGAAAGGTCAATTCTTAGGGCTAATACTTTATAGACCACATTTTGTGAGCCACTACCTTAGAATACTATACTTAAATTCATTAATTCTGGTTACATATCGAAATTCACACAGGTAAAAATTAAAACCATTGCTATATTCACATGCTATACTCTTTGAAAGGGCTGAATATACATAAACACCATATATTTGAATTCTTGCAATGAACTCAACTCACTAGTTCATGACTAATTTTGCTTTTTCCTTAAAAAGGGGGAAAGGGTATGCTATGGTTTGGATGTTTGTCTCCTCCAAATCTCACATTGAAATTTGATCTCCCCAGTATTGGAGATGGAGAATAGCAAGAGGTACTTGGGTCGTAGGGGAGGAGATTTCTCAACAATAGCTAAATGTCCTCCTTTGGAATGAGTGAGTTCTCACTGTATTAGTTCCCATGAAAGCTGGTTGTTTAAAAGAGACTGTTATCTCCCCTCGCCTCTCTTGCTTCTTCTCTCAGCATGTGACCACTGCACACACCAGCTTCTCTTTGCCTCTGCCATGAGTGGAAGCAGCCAGAAACCTGCACCAGATGTCCAATCTTGAACTTTCCAGCCACCAGAATCATAAGCCAAATAAATGTTTTTTTCTTTATGAATTACCCAGTCCCAGGTATGATGTCACAGCAACACAAAACAGACTAAAACAGGATATTTCTTCATAAAAGACAAAATAAATGCAAATGATAAGCATCACACATAATGGAATGTCCAATGGGTTAATAGTGTATCCCAGGCTAAATCAGCAGGTTAATAAGATCAAGCCCGTAGGGCCATAAGTCAAGCAGTTTAATAAATAGAATATCAGTTAAACGTAGTTTATGATTCCAAAGCAATGTACTTTGACATAAAGCTACAGGGCAGGGAACAGCTAAATTAGAGTCCTATTTTATCACCTTGCTAAAGTACAGGGTGAGGCAGTGGAGGCTAAAGAGCATTATCTTCACTCTGCAGGTCCGCAAACACCCCTGAGACTAGTTTATAGGACAAATTATCAGCAGAGTAATCACTGGTACTTACCCTCTTTTATCTTTAAGGAAAGCTTAGAGTCTAAGACACTCTAAGATTATCATATAAGAAATTAATGTCTAATTTTGCCATCTTAGAAATTAATTTTTATATCATTTGTTCAGTTCAGATTGCCTCTATCAATGGGTAGTGTCCTTCAGACTGAAAGTGGATTGCTTGCTAAAATTATGGTGAAAGCAACTTTGAAACCCACCTGACCTGGATTAAAATCCTGGCTTCAGAACTTCCTAACTATGTGAATTTATCTATTTATTCATACATTCATTTTGAGATGGGATCTCACTCTGTTACCTAGGCTGGAGTACAGTGATGCAATCACAGCTCACTGCAGACTTGAACTCCTGTACTCAAGTGATCCTACCACCTCAGTCGCCTGAGTAGTTGCGACTGCAGGCACATGCCACCACACCTGGCTAATATTTTTGTATTTTTTGTAGAGATTGGATCTTGCTATGTTGCTCAGACTGGTCTCGAACTCCTGGGCTCAAGCGATCCTCCCACCTCGGCCTCCCAAAGTGCTGGGATTACAAGCCTCAGCCACCACGTCCAGCCCCAACTATGTAACTTTAAATCATCTATCTAAAATGAGCCTTTTAGATAGTTTCTTTGTCTGTAGATTACAGTGATTACCTCACAATGTTTTTGTGAGAATAAATTGGAAAGTAGTATGTAAAGGACTTAGCACAGTGGATGGCACATAACAGAGATCCTAAAAATGTCAGTTTTCTTTCATTGTTTTCACTCCTGCCAAGCACAATGATTAAAAACAGGGATGATGGAGCCATACATTCATAAGTTTCAGTCCTTGCTCTGCCTCTTATTAGCTATGTGACCCTAAGCCAGTTATTTAATCCCTCTAAGCTTCTGTTTCCTCACCTAAAAACTAGAATATTAATAGTACTTTACCATACTGGATTATTAAGGATGAAATATAATATTAAGAAATTAATATAGTGGCTGGCATATATTGTATTTCATCAAACCTAAGACTTCATCAATTTTAAAATGCATCCTGTTTTTAGAGATGTTTAAATACGGGGCGGGGGGCATATGTGACTCTTAGAATTGATCAAATGTGGTAATAAGCACTTTTTAAAATATTTGTTGTTATTATTCCATATAACTTATTATTAAAGAGATGTGTGGAGACCCAGGGGTTCAGCTTACAGGAATTTGAAAGAACAACAACCTTAGTCCCAGAAAGCAAAACAAAACAAGGAGAGTTAACATCATGGCCACAATCAGGTATGATTAATGTAATAATGTAGATATGTCCATGAAGTAGAGATGCTAGAGAAAAAAACTGATCAACTTTGGCCTAGGATTAGGGGCAGGGAATGAGAGAGACAAAGATAAAAAAGAAAAGCTTCACAAAGAACTGATTCATAAACAGGGTCTTGAAGAATGAACAAAGAGTTTAACTGCTAGGAAGGGACATCTTAGACAGAGGAAAAGGTAACTGCAAAATTACCCATGTTGGAAACACACACTATAGCTCAGCATTACTGGAATGTAAATTGCTTTCATCCTGTAAAAGAGAGTTCACAGGAACCCATATGGCCAGCAAAGATAAGCCCTCTTGATTCCCTGAAGGGATAGCTTCTAAGTAAAGGAATTTAAATCCATTCAGAGAAGAATCATAAAATAAATGTACCTAATCTCCTAACCCTGTAGGATAATACAAAAAAGATGAATGAAATCTCTAGGGCTAAAAGAAAAATTGACTTGGAAAGCCTAGATCCTAAAGAAAAGTATGCACTAATCAAAGAGCAGAAGATGACAAATTTGAACGTCCTTCATGTTTCCCTAAGACTAATCCCAAACAAATCTATTAGCAGCTAGATCGATCTTTTTAAGAACACCATCAATTTAAGCATATTTTATTTGAATCCTAGAATTTAAAATTACATTAACATTAGTATATGACCTCATAATTTTGGTCTTAAAGTACAATGAGTTTTACTCTAGTTCTTAGGCTAATATCAGTTTCTAAACAACATCAATTGAATTTTGTACATATTCTGAGGTATTACATCTTTTACAAACATGAAGAAGATACGCTCTGACTACCAAATTACTTGAAATCAGTAGATAATTGATCTTTGATTCAAAAATTCTTATCAGAAAGGTCAGGATGAAAATAACATATTCTTATCTGAGAATCCTTATTCAGCTATTTAATGTATGGGATATGGGACCAATCTCCCAGAGTTTCTACTATACCCTACAAATATTATGTCTTCAGTCTTTCATATATACCTGTTTCTGAGCAATTTACATATATAATGAAACTTCTGAAGGTCCAACTAAAAAATGGAAATCATTAATCTTACATATATTGACAACTGCTTTAGCTTTTGAATACTTTGTTTTTCATTAAATGAAAAAGGATCTATTGAGATTCTCACTGAGATCTTAGCAAGGGCCACACCTATGTATAAGTAGCAAATGCACCATGCAATGGTAAAACTCCAGCAATGAGCACAGCAGATAGAAAGCCCTGCTATTAGGAAGCATATGTGATTTCCAAAAACAAACTTTGGCACATTGCAATTTTAAAGAGTTTATTTGAGCAGACAGTGATTCATGAATTGGGCTGCTGTAAACCAGAAGTGTTTCATGAGCTCCACCAAAAAAGTGGAAGGGGAAGGCTTTTATAAGGTGAAATCCGAAGCAGTCAAGGAAAATATTTGACTGGTTCGTGTGGAACAGTAGCCTCATTTGGATCATTCCAGTGGAAAGTCCTAATTTGAGGTTAGTTGATGTTTCTAATTGCTTAAGCTCAAGTACTGGAAAGACCGTGGTTAGAAGTTAGTTTGTGGGTTTTGATTGGTCAAGCTTAAGGTTCATTTTCCTAGAATATGACCATTTACACTGACTTGGTGTTGGTTTGCTTATGTAGGAACCAAGGGCTCTGGAGCAACCTCAGGCTACTAGCCTCTGTAGGGAGGAAAAATATTTTTTCTTCAACCCTTGTAAGTTCTGAGTTGGAATGGATTCCTGTAACAAGTAACAGATTAATAGGAGAAAAAGAAAAGTTTATTAATGTGTGCAGCACATCTCATGCAGAAGACACTTCAATGAAAAGTTACTCAAAGTAAAGGCTTAGAACTCCAACTGATATAACATTTTCAACAGGAAAATGAATTTGTGGAGAGTAACAGGACAAAGGGGAGAGTTTTAGGCTTCCAAAGGTGGGAAACTGTGAGAAGGCAAATAAATATATGGGACAAAACTAATAGAGTTAAGATTTTTTTGCAGATTCCTCTGGTACCCTCTCTGGTCCGATAGGAGTCTAGAGTTGTCTTCAGTAAAGAAGAATTTATATCCTGCCTTTAGGCAGAAAAAAAAGAAGACAGAACTTTTCCTCCATTTGCTGCTTTTTGATTGCCTTCACTCAAAAATAATTTTATTTCACAGAGGCATATTTTGGGGATGACATTCCAGTTTCTTTCACCTCTCAATTAATTATTTTAACAGTGGATTAAGTCAAACAATAAAAAGTAACAGAAACATATCATGAGAATAAACCTCCTAAGATGGTTAGGTCCTTCCTGTGGAGACAACCATTTGAGAGGTTACCAGTGGAATCTCCTGAGCCCAAGACACCGACACCAACAATTTTACACAACCACACTGTCAGGCCTCTGGGTCTATAGATCTGTTACTTCAATCCTTTTACCCCAACCTTGAAATATAAATGCTCAGAGAGACCAGCCCCATTTTAAAATGTTCTTGACTATCAAAATCTGAGCTGGAATGATCTGACCAGTCACTGCGAAAAACAGTGAGACTCCAGGGAAATCACCAAGAAAGAAAAGGTTATTCATAATAAGGAAGATAATATGGCCCAAGGCTCTGCTAACTGCTCAAGTGCTTTCCACTCCAGACTTCTTTTGCTAGTATCATGACTCCTTTGAAGGCTTTCTCAAAATAGTCTTTCCCCATTTAAAAAGCAACATCTCCCCCTTGATTCCCTAATCCCCAATCACCAGTTGAGGTTTTGCTGCCTTCATTCTCTTTTTTCTCTGCAATAATTTCCTCAAATTCCCAGTACCCACCTCTGTTATGTTTAGGCTCCTTGGCAATCAGCTGGGGGCAATATTTAATGATTTGTAGCTTTGTGGCTTTCTTTACAGACTATTTTAAGCTAGAGAGGGAGATTTTCATGTCACAGAATTGAGCTGTTACAGAAATAGAGCAAGAGAAAGAATTTAACAGCTTTCATTACACCCTTGCAGCTTGGGCTCCCTGTGCTTGGGGTGGCTGGTCATTTAGGGCCCTCTTTCCTCAGAGTAATGACAGCTCTGAATCTGAGGCCCAGGCAGTCTGGAGAGGAAGGATCATCATAAGGATGCAACTGGGTACAAGGAATTAGCAGACAATCAGTAATAACTAACATTTCCCCTTCCCCCAGCCATTCTTTCCCTTCTGCAAGAACATACTTGGCTAGAAAAATGTTTTGTAGAAGCAGTCATTGCTCTTTCAAAACAGAAAAACAAAACAAAGAAAAAGAAATGAAAGAAAGAATCAATATCTTCTTAAATTTTATTTTTAAAATGGCAGAGGCAGGCAGTGGGAAGTGGAATATGTGTGCAAAAAAGAAGTAAGCAATTATAAGCATTTAATAAGCATAGAAGAAGGGGCAGAACAGGATGAGTGAAATAAAGTGGAGATGACTCCTGGATTAAGTCTTTGCAAACTGTAATCCGGAAGTTGTTGATCTCCCCATAGGCATTCTGTTTTTAAAAAAAAAATCCTTAGGAAAATTTACCTTTCTTATTATGAATGTCCTTTTTTTCCTTTCTGATGCCATTAAAATGAAATTTCTCTCTCACAATCTGAGACTGCATCTCAACGTCCCTTGCTGGTAAAATAATTCCTGCTAAGATTTTAACTTGATAGTCAAGAGCAGTTTAAATTAGAGAAATGCTGAATTAAGCAAACTCTAACTGTATTTGGGTTATTGTGATTTCCCAGCCCTTTAATATATATTTTAAGGGATAGAGTAGAGGTGAATACATAGCAGTGCTTCCTAAATTTAGTCTTCCATTGAACTCTTTTCCTAAGCACTTTTTATCTCCGCATGGAAGATGAACACTTACAGGAAAATAATGAGTCCTCTGCTAAAGCACAATATGTTGGTCTCAGGACCCCTTTGTACTCCTAAAAATTATTGATGACCCCAAAAAGCCTTTGTCTATTAATATTTACTATATTGGAAATTAAAACTAAGAAAATTCAATTTTTCATTAATTCATTTAAAAATAAACATATTGCATGTTAACATAAATAACATTTATACTTTTAAAAATAACTATACTTTCCAAAACAAAACTATTTTGTTAGAAGATTATTATTGTTTCAGATTTTTACAAATCTCTTTAATGTCTGGATTAATAGAAGACATTTAGTTTCTCATGTCTGTTTTTGCATTCTGTTATGATCTTATAAGTAACGTAGTCTCTGGAAAACTCCACTATACACTAGCGAAAGAATAAAATTGAAAAATGCCAATATCATCTCAGTATCATTACAAAAATAGTTTAGACTTCAAGAATCTCCTGAAAGGGTCTGTGAAAAGCAAAGTAGAGGTTCCTCTTCAAAGACTTTTCTCCCCGTCTAATTAGGAATAAATAGTAACTTCTCTTAGAAGCAAAATTTATTCAAATACCTGTGCTAACATTCTTAAATATCTGCTAGCCATAATAAAGAAATCAATGTACTTTATGTTCTTAGCTCCCATAATTTAGCCTAAATATTTGCCCTGGCATGCTTATACTGGTCCAAGCAAGCATTAGGTCACAGCCTGTTCCTCTTCCTTATTTGAAGGTCTATTTACTTTTCTCAGCATTCCACAAGTTACTTCCTCATTCCTTTGTTCTCCTCTGCCTTTGCCTCTTTTAAAAAGTTCTAAGTTGCTAGCCAATCAGGACAAATACAGAATGTGAGGTCCCATTCCAGCCAATAGAAACCGGACACAGCAGCAGGGTGGACGCATCAGGTTATAAATGACCCTGTCTCCTTTGTTGGGTGTACTCTCACAGCAAAACTGCTGGCGAGTGTACCCTTTCTGCAGAAAGTAAAAAAATGGCCTTGCTGAGAAAATTAAATTTTTGTTCAAGTGCTAGTTCTTTACAGCACCGGGGAACAAGCATTTCAAACAGGTCTAAATGACTTACCTAGAGAAACCCTAAGCATACTTTGAAAACTTTTAGACAACATGAAAAGCCTGTGGGAAGAGGAGGGGAAAGAAGGAAATAATAAACCTTCTATGAGTGTCTACCACATGCCAAGAAAACAGCTCGGAATTCTGGGGGGTTTTTTACTTTATTTTAGGTTCAGGGGTACATGTGAAGTTTTGTTAAATAGGTAAACTCATGTCACAAGGGTTTGTGGTACAGACTATTTCATTACCCAGAAATTAAGCCTAGTTCCCAATAGTTATCTTTTCTGCTGCTCTCCTTCCTCCCACCCTCCACCCTCAAGTAGACTCCATTGTCCCTTTTCTTATTTGTGTTCATAAGTTCTTTTGATAGGAATTTTCATTAACATTAATTCACTTCATGTAGTAACCACTTAAGGCAGTAGTCATTATTTCCTTTGTCTATACAGGACAGATTCAGAAGGATTTCTTAATTTACCCAAGATCAAACAGTTGGTAAAAGGAAGAACCAGTTTGAAGCTAATTTATGGACACTAATATATCTTAAAGAAAGCATTTTCAATGTTATGTTACTATATTAATTTTCTATTGCTGCATGAGAAATTACCACAAACTTAGCAGCTTAAAACAGCACCCATTTATTATCTCACAGTTATATAAATTAGAAGTTCCAGAGTTGCTCAAATGGGTTCTCTGCTCTGAGTCTCACATTCAAGCTGTTAGACCAGCTAAGTTCTTATCTGGAAGTTCTGAGGAAGAAAGTGCTTCCAAGTTCATTCAGGCCATTGGCCAAATTCAGTTCCTTGCAGTTGTAGAATTGAGATTCCTGTTTTCATGCTAGCTACTGGCCAGGGGTTACTCTCAGTTCCTAGAAGTTGTTCTAGGGTCCTGGACACCAACTCTCTCCATCTTCAAGCCAGCAACAGGGAATCTCCCTCACATGTAAGAATGTTGGCATCTACTTGCTTCTTTTTCCATTTCCCAACTTTCCCAGAGCTGAAATACATGTGCTGACCTCATCCATCTGGGGTCAGTATCTCAGTCCTGTCACAGGGCCAGCTTTCTGATTTGCTTAATGGAACCAAGCAAATAAAATCTCTGTTTCACAGCAGCTGAGTTATCTCCCTGCACCTTCTGGGTTCAAATAGTCATTCAGCCTTGGCATCTACTCTCAGGCCCTGGGTTCCATGTCCCCAGTATTCCATGAGGAGGAGGTTAACTTCTATGGGTCACAATGCCTGCCCTCTTTCATTTCTTCTCAAAATGTCTTTTCTCCTTTTTTATTTCCTTCTCATAAAGATAAATTTAGTCACTCATATCACTGTTCTCAACAAGTACTAAATTTAGAGATCATCTCCATAGAACATTGCTATAAAACAACTTCATTAAGCCCATAGTATATAATTTAGTACTAAAGGATTTAGAGTTCTACAAATTCTAGTCAAAATTTATTATATATTAGAAAGAATTAATATTAACTTTGTTTAGAGAAATTTATAAGAACATTACAAAACCCTTTGAAAACGCTTAAGATAACTCTCTTTCCTCTTCTCCCACTGGGTGGTTATAAAATTAATGCCATGCAAAAAATACTACACACTTTATAAGCAAACATTTGGGGTTTTTTTTGCTTTATTTTTTATGTAAATTTACACTTCTAAAAGAGAAAGCATTCAGAGAGTAATATCACTAATTGCTTGTCACATGTGGGTATCTGTTGTGACATGTGTGGAATTCCATCTTAATAGTTACAGAGAGTGGAATTAGCACAGGAATTTATGAGTTGGATTATAGAAATTGTACACATACAAGGGGACCAGGAGAAAAAAAATAGGAGACAGAAGGAGAGGTGGGAAAAGAAAAGAGGAAACAACAGAAGCCATGAAGAAGAGATATAGAGAACATTAGCATGCCATAAAAAGCCAAAAATAATGGAATCATCATGCCTTGAATAATCAACTAATAATATTTGTTGGATCAGGCAGTTTTAAGATGTTCTGTTTGTATATCTAGGGATATACACAAGAAGAAAATATAATTGTAAATCTGTCAGGTCAGAGCTTTAAGAAATCTTCATATTAAACCAAAATTTCTTTGGTCTGAGTCCCAGGGTTTGGTCTGAGAATCCAAGAATAAATGTAATAAAGGGAATTTCAGAATCCACATTCAATGTGGAGCTGTCTTTTAGATTTATCTTCATGTATAGTTAACAGTATTATTCCAAAGAGTGGAAATCATGCTTTTTTAGACAAAATAAAAATCTGTGTGGTTTGCTGACAAGGTAATGTGATTATAGTTCCTGAAGAATGAAAATTACACAAGGTCAGTACCATCTTTGACAGAAATTGTATCCTAACTATTCGCAGAAGAAACTAGAAGTAGAGACAGATTCTTTAATATTTTCGTTTCTTTTTTCAATCATGCATAGATCTGTCATTTTTCACAAGCCTCATGTATCATTTTGATGTAGGCTTGCTAGCGAGGGCTGCCATACCTAAGTACTACAAACTGGTGACTTAAGCAACAGAAATTTATTTCCTCACAGTTCTGGAGACTACAAGTCTAAGATAGAGGTGTTGACAGGGTTCCTTCTGAAGGCCCTTCTTCTTGGCTTGTAAATGACTATCTTCTTCCCGTGTCTTTACATGGTCTTCTTCTATGTATATGTGTGTCTTAATCTCCTCTTCTTATGAGGGCACCAGTTATGTGAGATTAGAGTCCATTCTGATGACCTTACTTTGCCTTAATTCTCTCTTTGAAAAGCTTGTCTCCAAATATAGTCACATTTTGAAGTACTAGGGGTTAGGACTTCCACGTATAAATGTGAGCAGAACATAGTTCAGCTCATAACAATGATCCTTGGAAAAACTTTGCTTCGATCAAAGAAATTATCTGTGGATATAAACCATCTTGAGTGACTGTTGCTGCCATCTTTAATGCCACTTTCTGCACTAAAAAGACAAAATCCACTGTAGGAGAGGAGAAAACAATTTCTCCTTTACTCCTCAGAGTCCTTAGCTGCACCTCCTGCAACAAAAGACAGATTAACAAGAGAAAAACAAGTTCACTAACATGTATATTTCATATATACATGAGAGAAAACTAAAGGAAAGAGTAACTCTCAAAAAGATGGCTTAGAACTTCAGCTTATATAGCATCTTCAACAAAGTACAATACAATTTCACAGAAGTGACAAGAAAAAAGAAAACAACTTTGAGTGTCTAGATGTGGCATATTGTAGAAAGACGATTATATGGGAAACCAATAGTAGGTAGAACAGTTGGTAAAGTTTGCTCTATAGATTTCTCTTGTGCCATCTCCAGGCTGATAAGAGTCTAAAGTCATCTCCACTGATCAAACTTTGTCCTTCCTGGTAGAGAGGTAAAGAGGTACCTCTTTGTATATTTATTTCCTGATTTTAGGCAAATAGGGAGAGGGCAGACAGTTTTTCTTTTTGTGCTTCTTCTCAATTCCCTTCAGCTCAAGATAATCCTTATGCCAAAGTTGCATTCTGGGGGTAGCATATTCTCCTGCCCTTCACCACTAAAGTTTTCACGAGGAAAATCTCTGAAAGAAACAAAATAGGCAATTTAACAAGCAAACCCTAATTTGTTCTCCTCAAGTTTTATCTTCTATTTATGACTTTCTCACATTAATTCAGACGCTTCTATCACGGCATACATTAAGTAGACGTTTGTACCCCTATTTTATTTCTGCATGTTTGTTTCTTTAAAGCTTTCTTAATTTATTGCCTTTAATAAAAAAAGGTTGTTAAACATTGAATAATGTATAGATCATAGCTATAAACTCAGGATAGTTCTTAAAAAGCCTAGCCAATGGATTATCAAAACTAGTTGTTATGATTTGAACAGTTGTCCCCTCCAAACCTCATGTTGAAATATAATCCCTAATGTGGCAATGTTGAGGGGTGGGGCCTTTAAGAGGTAACTGGTTCATGAGGGCTTGGTCATCATGAATAGCATAATCCACTTATGGATTAATTAACTTTATAAGAAAAACGAGAGAGACTTGAGCTAGCATGCTTAGCCCTCTCACCATGTGATACCCTACACTGCCTCAGGAATCTTCAGAGTCCCTACCAGCAAGAAGGCCCTCACCAGATGCGGCTCCTCAACATTGTACTTCTTAGCCTCCAAAGCTGTAAATAAATTCCTTTTGTTTGTAAGTTACTCATTTTCAGGTATTCTGTTATAAGCAACAGAAAATAGACTGAGACACTAGTGTTTAAATTCTACCTTGGCCACTCACATAATGTTAGGTTGCCTACTATTTATTTCATCCTGTGAAGTAAATGTGTTCAATTTGAAGAGTTTGAACATATGCAAATACCTATGATGTCATCCTACAATCAAGGTGATAGACAAATCTAACACCTCTCAAAGTTTCCTTGTGTCTCTTTGTTTTCATTTTTGTTGTTTTTGTTTCTCAGGTATGAACAATTAACATGAGATCTACCTACTTAATAAATTTTGAAGTGCCCAATACCATACTGTTAACTATAGGTACCATATTATACAACAGATCTCTAGAACTTATTTTCCCACATAACTGAAATTTAATATCAATTGAACTCTCCCTTTCCCCATTCCAGCCCCTGGTATCCACTATGGTACTCTCTGCTTTGATGAATTTGACTATTATAAATACCTCATATACGTGGAATCATGTCATATCTGTCTTTCTGTGTCTGATTTATTTCACTTAGCATGTCCTCTAGGTTCATCCATGTTGTCACAAATGGCAGGATTTCCTTCTTGTTTTAGGGCTGAATTACCTCCCACTGTATATATAGACCACATTTTCTTTATCCATTCATTTGTCTGTGAACACTTGGGTTGTTTCCATTATCTTGACTATTGTGAATAGTGCTGCAATTAATTAACATGGAGGTGCAGATATCTCTTCAAGATCCACATTTTAATTCTTTTGGATATGTGCTCAGAAGTAGGATTGCTAGATCATATGCCATTCTTATTTTTAATTTTTTGAGGAATCTTGATACTGTTTTCCATAGCTGCTGTGCCATTGTACATTCCTACCAATGGTGTAGAAGTGTTGTTTTGTTTTTTGTGAGGTTTTTTTGTTTGGATAATAGCCATCCTAACATATATGAGATGACATCTTTAATATTGTTAAAATGTCCACACTACCCAAAGCATTCTATAAATTCAATGCTGTCCCCATCAAAATCCCAATTTTTTTACAGAAGAAGATAAAAGCAATTGTAAAATTCATATGGAATCACAAAAGATCCAGAATAGCCAACACAATCCTGAGGGAAGAAGAGCAAAGCTGGAGGCATTACACTTCCTGATTTTAAATTATATGACTAATATGTACAGTAGTTAAAACAGTATGGAACTGGCATAAAGACAGATATATGTACCAACAGAACAAAATAGCCCAGAAATAATCCACACTAATACAGTCAATTATCTCCCACAAGGATTTCAAGAGTATTTGGTGGGGATAGAATAGACTCTTCAACAAATGGTGTTGGGAAAATTTGATATCCACATGCAAAAGAATGAAATTGGACTCTTACACCATACACAAAAATTAACAGCCTGAAACTGTAAAACTACTAAAAGAAAACATAGGGAGAAAGCTTCTTGACATTGGACTTGGCAATGATTTCTTGGAAATGACCCCAAAAGCATAGGCAACAAAAACAAAAATAGACTAGTAAGACTACATCAAACTAAACAGCTTCTCCAAAGCAAAGGACACAATCAATAGAATGAAACCAACCTATGAATGAAGGCAACCTGTGGAATGGGAGAAAATATTTACAGTCCATATATCTTTTAAGGGGTTAATCTCCAAAGTATATAAGGAGTTCCTACAATTCAATAGCAAAAAAAAAACAAATAACCCAATTAAAAAATGAGCAAAGGGGCCAGGCACGGTGGCTCACGCCTGTAATCCCAGTACTTTGGGAGTCCGAGGTGGGCAGATCACCTGAAGTCAGCCTGGCCAATATGGTGAAACCTCGTCTCTACTAAAAAAATTTAAAATAAATAGCTGGGCGTGGTGGTGTGTGCCTGTAATCCCAGCTACTCGGGAGACTGAGGCAGGAGAATCGCTTGAACCCAGGAGGCAGAGGTTGCACTGAGCTGAAATCTTGCCACTGCACACCAGTCTGGGCGACAGAGTGAGACTCTGTCTCAAAAAAAAAAAAAAAAGCAAAGGACTTTTGAACAGACATTTCTCCAAAAACACAGATGGCCAGTAGAAATATGAAAAGATGCTCAACATCATTAATTATTAGGAAAATGTGCCTTCATCTCTTATTCTGTATAATAAGAACAAAGGAACAATAATTCCTCTGTGAGGAAATTGAATGGAAACCCCAAACCTGGCTGGTTCAGGCACCTGACATTGCCCGACTTTGGCACACTCCTGCCCCCCAGTGGCAATTTTTAGACATATGAAGGCAGTGGCAAGGATGAAAACAAAACGTGAAAACTGTAAAGCAAAAACCATGAGATGCCTTCCTTGTAACGCACATTGGCTTTTTAATTGTTCATTTTCATGCCTCCTCAGGGCATTTTTTTCGCTCTTGTTGTATCAATAGTCCGAAACAAACTATACAGGAAATTTCAGGAGTCATCCAATTACCCTAGAAAAATGATAGTACATTTGTTTTCATTTTTATTTTTTCTTCTTCTCTATTTTACAAGGATTTGTGGAGAATATCTATGGTTTTGTGACATTAATGTGTCCTTTTTTCTAAGTTGTGGTAAAATATACCATAACTTAGAATTTACCATCTTAACCATTTTTAAGAGCATAGTTTAATGGCATTAAGTATATTCACATCATTGTGCTACTTTGAAGAAAAGATCATGTTTTTCTAATTTAAAAAACAATTATGATTATTGTAAATAGTTCAGAAGGATATTAAAAACAGAAGTAAAAAACTACCCCAAATTTTGCCACCAGAAAAAAAATTATTTTTTATTTTGTTGAACAATGTCCATGAATATCTAACCCAAACATTAGCTAAAGTCCTTGCGCCTGTAAAAATCAAGTATATTTTGGCTCTGACCCTAAATGCTCTGTTTCTCCACCTCCATTCTGTGTTTCACCAGCTCTGCATAGAGACCCAGCTGGCCACTGCCTTGTCACTTCACTATGAAGAAGAGTATTTCCTAATGAAGGTTGTCAGGTAGCATAAGCAGCTAATGCTTAAGACAGCAGTGTGGGCAGCAGAGAAAAGCAATCTATGGAAAATTCCATCTTATACATCCTGTCCTTCAAAAATTTCCTAAGCCTTTTCCACTCCAAGGAAATTTTCACTGTACTATATCTTCCACTTACTCCCTGCTGCTGGGCAACCCCCTTCCAACTTCTCTGGCTGGCATCTAGTCCCAAAATTCCTTTTAGTTTCTTATGAAGGAGAATTCTATCCCTTCCCCACCCATCACAGCTATGCTAAAAGGAGCCATATCTTCATAACCAAGCACACCCATCTAGCACAATCATTTCAGAGAATTCTGAGGCCATCATTTAAAGAAACAATTAGTTCTCTCTCTACATATGCGTGGAATTAGTTCTCTCTCTATGTATGCATAGAATTAGCTCTTGCTTTACATATGCATAGAATTTTTTTATTAAAAAAAGCATCAAACTATCAGGGCTGCCACACTGTAAAATTCTGGAAGCACTGTTCACATCCCAGTTGTCACAAATGACAGGATTTCCACTAGGATGTGAATGGGACCCACTGAGGTTATGCATCTCTGAGTCTGTATGAAGAGATCTCTAATACTACACTTGTTACTTTATAACTCCACTGTTTCATGGATATTTTTCCCTGTCACTAAATATGGCTATGTATCATTTCTTTAGTAGCAGTTGTAGGAGACCAGAATATGCTATTCAAAATATGACAGTAGAAGACTAGAATGTGCCACCCCAAAATATACCTTTTTAGCATAAAGATTATTTTGAGCTGATTATTCTGAGAGATAGCAGACACACACAGGAGAAGTTCTGAAAACAGAGTAGAGGTTACCCTTTCATAAGGGAAATTTACATTTAAAAAAGAAATCTCCATTTGTAGAGGTGTCTCCCTCTCTGTACCAGTAAAGGAAGTAAAATCACAGTAAAACTTATGATAGGAGAAGGCCTTCATTTAAATCTGCATAACAAACCTTTCCTTTTTTTGAGACAGGGTCTAGCTGTCACTCAAGCTGGTCTCAAACTCCTAGGCTCAAGTGACCCTCCCACCTGGGCCTGTCAAAGTGCTGGAATTACAGGTATGAGCCACCGTGCCTAACTTCTTTTTTACCATACTTTTCCTGGTCACCTCCCCAAAACTGGCCTCCTCCAGATCCTTTTGTATTTAGATAAAGATGGTAGTTAAGCTTGCATTCTAAGTCATTTCTCTCCCTGGGTATGTCCCATGTAAACATGAGTTGCACAGGTATACGCATGAGGACATTGTTAATAAACTTCTATTTGTTTTTCTCTTGTTAATCTGTCTTTTGTTATAGGACGTCCAAGCCAGGAATTTAGGATAGACGGAAAATTATGTTTTACTCCTTCACACTGTGAAATAGTCCATACTATATAATGTCCCATTGTCTGTAACCAACATATCTAACTAACTCCTTACAATAGATAATTAGGTTATTTCCAATTTCTCATTATTATAAGCAGTGCTATTACTAGCTCCTCAAATATATGCCTTTGTGAAGATATCGGATTATAACCTTAGAATACATTTGTAGATATAAAATAAAGGATATACACATTATACATTTTGCCACATACTCCCAACTGCCCTCTTAAGAAGTGCCAGATTTTACTACATGGAGTCCTTTTCCTGTACTTGATTTCCAACATGACATTATTATATTTTTCTCATTTCTCAATAAAATGGGTAAAAAACTGACATCTTGATAAATGTGTGTTTTCTGTGGTTACAAGCAAAGTGGAACCTCTGTTTTATATATTTATTGGCCATTTGCACTTCTCCATTTGTAAATAACACCTTAATCTTTCGGTCCATTTTTCTTTTGGCAGGTTTATCTTTTTCTTGTCAATTTGCAAGAGCTATTTAAAAATCAGCAACATACTTAAACAATGTTAGTTTTTATTTTACATTTTGTTAATTGCCTTTACCTCAAGGGCTGCCCACCGTTAAAGCTAGACCATGAGACTAAAACTGTTTCAGTGAAGTGATGAATAGGAAGAAGAAATGAAAATCAAATTCCTGACTTGGAGTTCCAAAATAGGCACTTGATATTGTTACTGGTGGAAGATAGCTGAGTTACTAGTAGCAAATCCCTACAGGTATGCAGCAACCTCAGTTCTTGCCTCCTCAGAAGAAAGGATTCAACTGAGGGACGTAAGACAGAAAAAGAGACCAAGGCAAGTTTCAGAGCAGGAGTGGAAGTTTATTTTAAAAGGCTTCAGAACAGGAAAGAAAGGAAAGTATGCTTGCAAGAGATTCCAATCGACACTGCAGACTACTTTGGGGGAGAGAGGGAAGTGAACAAGGGTTGAAACACTACCTGTTGGGTATTATGCTCACTATCTCTGTGAGAAGTTCAGTCATACCCTAAACCTCAGCATCACACAATATACCTTGGTAACAAACCTGCACATGTATCCTCCGATTCTAAAAAGTTGAAAAAGAAAATAAAAGGAGCCTAAGACACTACCTCAAGTTTTATATAGCTAAAGGAATAGCTGAGGCCAGGCACGGTGGTTCACGCCTGTAATCCCAGCATTTTGGGAGGCCGAGGCAGGTGGATCACGAGGTCAAGAGATAGAGACCATCCTGGCCAACATGGTGAAACCTCGTCTCTACTAAAAATACAAAAATTAGCTGGACATCGTGGCACGCACCTGTAGTCCCAGCTACTTCGGAGGCTGAGGCAGGAGAATCACTGGAACCTGGGAGGCGGAGGTTGCAGTGAGCCGAGATTGTGCCGCTGCACTCCAGCCTGGCAACAGAGCGAGACTCCATCTAAGAAAAAAAAAAGGAAAAAAGGAAATAGCTGAGAGAGTTTCAGCAGACGAGATGCCATATTAGGTCAGAAATGTCCCTTCACCAGATAGGATACTGATTATATAAGCCACATGTCATGGCAGAAGCAAAAATATCAGAGGCAAAAACATGAACAGCAGCTGCAATGAGGATAGAGGCTATAAAGCAAAGTACATATCATCAGACCCCAGCAGATGACAACTGGACCAGTTTCCTCCTTCTACCAATGCCAAGGCACCATGTTAGCCACCTGGAATACAACTGCCATTTAGGGAGAGGGGGCACAAGAAGGGAGGTATATAGATTAGACAAAAAAGTTATCAGTATCAAAATGGAGTCACTGATGTGAAGCCCTAATAAAAGGGAGCTGGAGGCCATGAAAAAGGGGTCCTCATACATGCATATCTATGCTGGGAACTCTGCAAGGAATTCCTTAAAACTGCAGTATTCCAGATGTGCTGCTTGCCCAAAGACACTTGCCTAACAATGACTGTCTCTGCCAATGAGCTAATGCCAACTATTGCAACAAGCTCCAATAGTCTTGTTCCAAAAGAGCTTCTGTGGACTTCACCCTTCTGTCTTTAAAAGCTTTCCCCTACCCCACTTCCCTTGGATGCACCTATGATCTATCATAACATGCATATCCTAGATTGCAATCTCCTGCTACTCTGGAATAAACTCTTTGTTCTGGAAGATCAGTCTCTCTGTTGCTCACTTTAGGTTGACACATAAAACCCTGAACCCTGAAAAATCACTACATTTAACTAAGTTTACTGGGAAATGACTAGATTAAATGTTTCATTGCCAAAGAAGAAAATTAAAATTTGTGCTAATATTGAATTTTAAATGGAGAAAGTTATACTTTTAAACACTAAAGTTTCAAAGAAAAAATTATTTCCTGGTCCATATTAGTATATATGTTGCCAATATTTTTACTATATTGTAATTTACCTTTTAACCTTTTGGGGGTTTTGTTGATGGTGTTTTTTGTTTGGTTGGTTTTTGCCTTACAGAGCATGTTTGAATGTATTCCTTTATGCTTTCTGGATTGGGTATGATGCTTCGAAAGGTTTCCTTAGTTCCCAAATTATAAAATATACAACTATATTTTCTTCACTATTCTTAAGGCTTCAATTTTTGTAAGTGACACTTTGATGCATCTAAATTCAATAGTGCAAAAACAATCTATAATTTGATGCATCTAAATTCATTTAAGTACAGAGACTAAAAAAAGAAATCTGGCTTTTTTTCCAAGTGATCATCAGCTTTCCTAACATAATTCATTAGTTCTATCTTTTCCTTAGTAGAATTAATAACATCTTCATCATAAATTATCTTTCTTTATATATAAAGAATTCAGTCTTTATCTGAAATCTGCTTCTTTATCCCATATAGCTACATATTTTAACCGTTAAAGATTTATAGCATATTTTAATATGTGATACCTTCATTAAAATTTATTTTAAGAAATTTCCTGGATATTTTCACATATTTCTTATTTCAGATAAAATTCAGTTTTTCAAGTTTCCCCAAAATATATTTCAAGCTTTGTATTTAATGAAATTATATATTATTTTTACACTATTGAGTATTTCTATTCAAAATATTACTAATTAATGACATGGATAGGAGACAGGGAAATACTGGGTAGAAGAAGGCGGTTCCCTGGCAAAGGCCCCACCCTCAAGCCTGGAAAACCACAGCCCTAAATGGAAACAGGCATTCCTGTTTTTGTGCCTAAATGTTGCCTTTTGGCCCACCATGCCCCCCATCCTATAACCATATAAACCCCAAACCCCAGGCTCCATGAGTATACGAGCAGAAGAGCAGAGAACAGAAGAGTGGCACCGCAGAGAAGGAGAGAAGAAAAGGAGTGTCTGAACATCAAGAAGAGTTCGGCTGGGGACGGTCAGAGAGGAGATTGGCCACGGGACAACTGAACTCCAGGGGAAGATCATCTTCCCACTTCATCCCCTTTCCAGCTCCACATCCATACTGCTGAAAGCCACCTCCATCCAGCAATAAAATCCCCCACATTTACCATTCTTCAATTTGTCTATGTGAATTGATTCTTCCTGGACACCAGACAAGAACCTGAGTACCAAGATGGCACAGAGCTGGTAACACTTAAGCCATCTGCAGACAGCAAAGCTAAAAGAACACTGTAGCATGCCTACTGGGGCTTCGAGAGCTACAGGCACATACCCCTAGACACTACCATGGGGCTGGAGCCCAAAAACACTTGCCCCAGCTCCTGCCCCTGCCTGTCTGCCTGCTCCCCCTCCTGTAAGGTGTTTGAGAGCACAGAAGCTGAACAGACGAGCCACATTCCTGTCATACATCCTGCAAGGGGGATCAGGGAACTCTCCCATTTCATTAACATATGGAAATTAATAGCTTTTATATGTATAATCAATAATCAGTTAGAGGATATAAGAATAGAGAAAAGGTGGCCCGGCACAGTGGCTCAGGCCTGTAATCCCAGCACTTTGGGAGGTCGAGGCAGGTGGATCACTTGAACCCAGGATTTTGAGATCAACCTGGCCAGCATGGTGAAACCTCATCTCTACTAAAAAGACAAAAATTAGCCTGGTGTGGTGGCTGACGCCTGTAATCCCAGCTACTCAGGAGGCTGAAGCAGGAGAATCACTTAAACCCATGAGACGGAGGTTGCAGTGAGCCAATATGATGCCACTGCATTCCAGCATAGGCAACAGAGCAAGACTCTGTCTCAAAAAAATAAAGAGAAAAGCTCATTTATAATACCAACCAAGAAGTTAATATACTTGGGGAAATTTACTGAGAAATATGCAAAACCTACATTAGAAAAACTTTAAAACACTTCTGAAGATATAAAATATAGCTAAATAAATAGAAAAACATGATGACTCAATATCTTGAAATGTCAATTGTCCCTATGTTGATTTATAAATTTAATGTGATCTCAATAAAAATACCAACAAGCTTTCTATGTAACTATTGGTAGACTATACAATGCAATATTGAACTTCATGTAGAAAAATGAACATATAGAATACACAGAACAACATAAAAAATAAAAACTGATGGAAGAAGGGATGAATAACCCTACCAGGCATTGAAACACTATAGAACTGCTATAATTAAAATAATGTGGTATTGTGCGTAAATAGGCAGACTAGTCAAACAGAATAGAAATTTTAAAAATAGACTCAAGTACATATTAAACTTCAGTATATGATAAAAATGGCATCTCAAGTCACTACCACAAAAATTGACTTTTTCATAAATGGAGTGAGAACAACTGTTTAACCATCTGAGAAAAATCAAAATTAAATTTGCACCTCACAACACACACACACGCACACACACACACACACACACAACCTCCAAATGGATTAGAGATCCAAATATAAAAAAAGAAACCATACAAGTACTAGAAAACATGGTTGAATTCTTCATTAACCTGTAAGGGATAATTTCCAACCACAACTAAAAACACAGAAGCAGTTTTTAAAAGATTGATACATTTGACTACATTAAAAATCAACAACTACTCATAGCAAAAAAGAAAAACATATCAACTGACAAACTGAGGAAAAAATATCTGTATCATATATGTCACAGAGAAAGAACTAATGTCCTTAATATAGAAGTAACTCTTAAAAGTTAAGAGATAAAATATCAAAAACATGACAGAAAAACAGGCAAACGATATGAACAGATGATTCACACACACCAGAAAAAAGATATAAAAATAGCCCTTAAATATATGACATTTTCATCCTCATTCATGATAGAAGAAATGCAAATTAAAGCAACCACTCTCTTGGCAAGGCTTAGGGCAATAATTATTCTCATATACTGCTGGTGGGAAAGCAAATACAACAGTTAAAACACAATAAATGGAGGGCATCACCTAGTGCTGAGCTTTAATGATAAAAATAAATAAGACACACTCCCTGGCCTTATATGCACAGTCCCTCTCCCCTGTCTCTGAAAAGCAAACAGTGCAGGAGAGGGCTGGGCACATACAGTCTAATTTCAACGTACTGTGCTAAGTACCAGAATGTCATGAGAGCAAAGAGGAGAGCATTTAGAGTAGTAGGAGAGAGTTTCCTGGAGGAAGTGATGCCTAAACCAGTACAAGTGAGTCAGAAGGAAGGAAAAGGGAAGGCAAATGTAAAGAGCCTGCGCTTCATCACATCAGCAAGGTGGAGCCATTGCAGAATCTCATAAAAAGTGGTGGCACTCAATTCTACAGCAGATATAATCTTGCCAATGGGACAAGAATACCTGATGGCCAACAGGCCATCTCTCCTCAACAGTACCAGAGTTGCCCACTTTCACTGTCCTTTTTCTAGCTTTCATGACCGACGAGGACTCTCTAAGTGAATGGATGCATCCACAATCAGGTTACAGTGACATCTGGCTTACTTACTTGGCCTCTTACGATCTGATCATTTTGCACTAATACTGAAATTGTGCTCCCAAAGTGTAATCTGATTCCAAGGCTCTTGGGGAACACCTCACTAAAGAACCCATCTCAGGGTATAAATCATCAGGTGATCCTTTCAAATGTATTGTACACAGCAAATTGCAGAGAACAATGGCTGTTCAACATGAAAACCGGGTAGTAAATTACAGAAATGGTTTAGCAGACAAATGATGAGGGTGCAACTAGGACAATCATGATGGATGCAGACAGGAGAAGCCAAAGTTAGCTGACATCACACCTTTCTTCCACGTACAGAACAATTACTTCTTTTCATTATAAGGTTTAAGCCTGAAAATATCTTAACCCAGCATTAAGTATGACAATCAAAATCAAATATCACATATACAATAGGAGGGCTTTATAATTCGCTTTATTTTTATTTGTCCATTCAGAATTCATTCAGTTGTTTAGTGTGTATTGTTCTATTTTTTTAAAAGTGGCATTAATGGTAATGTTCACTGAGGTAGAATTTACCTGGTACTGTACCTGTACAGATTTCATATCAGTCTCATAACTGTAACAATGAAAACACAAACACAGAAGTGGCAGAATTTTTTTTTTAGATGGAATCCCACTCTGTCACCCAGGCTGGAGTGCAATGGTGCTATCTCGGCTCACTGCAACCTCCAACTCCCAGGTTCAAGTGATTCTCCTGCCTCAGCCTCCTGAGTAGCTGGGATCACAGGTGCCCACCACCATGCCCAGCTAATTTTTGTATTTTTAGTAGACATGGGGTTTCACCGTGTTGTTAAGGCCTGTCTTGAACTCCTGACCTCAGGCAATCCATCCACCGGCCTTGGCCTCCCAAAGTGCTGGGATTCCAGGTACAGAATATTTTTAAGTGATCAGACTGTTCGTTATGAAGGAACCTCATGAAATGAAGTTAGCCACATCTTCAGAAACGGCAGTCAGTATTTTTTGCAGAGGAACTTGCAGAGCAATACAAATGTTACAAAACATTACAGAGAAAATGGAGGCCGGGCACGGTGGCTAACAACTGTAATCCTGGCACTTTGGGAGGCTGAAGCGGGTGAATCACCTAAAGTCAGGAGTTCCAGACCAGCCTGGCAAACACGGCAAAACATCCTCTCTACTAAAAATACAAAAAAATTAGCTGGGTGTGGTGGTGGGTGCCTATAATCCCAGCTACTTGGGAGGCTGAGGCACAAGAATTGCATGAACCTGGGTGGTGGAGGTTGCAGTGAGGTGAGATCATGCCACTGTACTCCAGCCTGGGCAACAGAGCAAAACTCCATCTCAATAAAAAAGAAGAAAAGAAGGACGGACGGACGGACGGAAGGAAGGAAGGAAGGAAGGAAGGAAGGAAGGAAGGAAGGAAGGAAAAGAGAGAGAAAGGAAGAAAGGAAGGAAGCGAGGCAGGGAGGGAGGGAGGAAGGGAAAGAGAGAGAGAGAGAAAGAGAAAGAAAAGGAAAGAAAAGAAAAGAAAAGAAAGAAAGAAAGAAAGAAAGAAAAAGAAAGAAAGAAAAAGAAAGAAAGAGAAAATGGAGCTTTTCTAGGTTTGTTTTCTGTCAATTATGCTATTGCAGAAAGGCATTTTCTTCTTTTTTCTTATTCATTCTCCTTGACTGTAATCAACATCTCAAAAAAATTACTTATCATAATAAACTTTAGTACCTTTATGTTTATAGACAGCTTAAATTAGTTCCTTCTTTTTAGGTGAGATTCTTCTCTTCTACATTTATGCTGTTTTCAACTTAACTTCACCACTTTAACTGGTGAAGTTAAGTTGAAAACAGAATATATATATTCAGACATACATATATATATGTGTCTGGATCTGTGTATGGATATATATACATATACATATACATTATACACTATATGCTTTGCATTGCATCTTCAGTTATTACATAATGTAAAAAAATCACAAAAACAAGCCCTTTTTTCCTATAAATGTTTGTCTAGCAGCTTAGGAAAATGATCTTTGCAAACTTTATCACTTACCATTCAAGTTATAAAATCAATAGTAGGCTTGAGATTGCAGTAGCGTTTCCTAACTTCAACAGCACAAAAGCTATCTCACACATGTGAGATGAGAATTTGATTAAGCTTGCAAAAGTTTTCCTTTAAGAAATGATGTAGATTTTAAAATTTATGTATCTAGTATTTTACAACTTGCTTGAGAATTGCTTCAAATCCTACACCACACAGGCCTTTAACTTTAACAGTATTTGCCTCTTACCTAATGCCATCTGGTGTAGATCAACATATTATATATAGCATCATCTCCAAAGAATTCTCTGTATTATTTATAAATATTATAATATGGATTGTAATAAGTTATGGAAAAAATGCAAACACATCTGGAGGTCATTTAACAAAAATCAATAAAACCTTTATAAAGTGAATCATTATTCATATGTTAACCTGATTGGCTTACTAAACATTTCCATTGTTTCATTAAACATTGCCAATTTGTCCAAATATGCCTCAGAGTCTATCAAAAGAATCAGTGGCTACATAAAACACTAATTAAGTTTTTCATAACACTATTCCTTAGAAAGCTATAATCCTCTCACATTGATGAATCTTTACTTAGGCAGCAGAAATGTGAGCACTTCAGCTACATAGGCAAAATTAAATAGAAAATTATCACTGTCCATCTTCCAGGCAATCTATATAATACAAACTACCCATTAAAGATTACTTTGCCCAAGTTTTCTAAATCATTTTTCAAACCTCAGCGTTCCTTTGTCTATGCCAATATAACTATCAGACATTCCTATAAAAGAGCTTCCTCACACATTTTCAAACCACCAAAACCACAGTCACACATATTTATTATCCCAATGGACTTTCCCTTACAAATTCCTGTTGATTTTAGCAGGACACACCCATTCCCCTGAGTATAGTCAGCTCTTCTCATCTACTCTAATGAGAGAAAACATTCTGTTAATAAAGCAGGTGGCAACCATTATAAATGTCTTATTAAATATTAAATAATGGGGGTTTTCTGAGCCAAGGAATAGTAATAGGCAATATCCAAACTTATGCACTATACTGGCAAAGGAGCTTTTTTATAGACTCTTTCCAGAATTAAGTGGTTTGACATCTCACCCTGATAGACAGGAAGATCACTATTTCTGACAGCCCACTTGTGCCAAGTACTGTACTAGGCATGTTACATACATTATTATTTTACAGACAAGTAACTAAGGTTCTTACAGGTTAAATAAGTTACCTACTAAAGGACACATAATTTTAATGCATCAGCCTGACTCTAAACCCCAAGCCCCTCCAACTTTTCCACACTGTACACATCCCCAGCCTTGGGGTATATAACACAAAAATGTAAAGGCATTGCAAATTAATCCACATCTCAGGCCAAGTTTACAGAGAGAATGTATCTCCTTCACTTTGCATGTAGTTATATGGTTTTCCCCTAGGTGGGAGAGGAAAAGATTGCTAAACGTCAAATCTTGTTTAAACTCTAGTCCAATTCAGTAATTTGAACTGTCTGCACAGGTGGTATCTAGTGGTCCTTCTATACCATAATGTTCCCTGCCATAGAGAAGAAAGACTCATGGCTTAGATGGCAATGCAAATGGCACCTCCTCTGCTCTAGGAATTGAGTGCTCCAAATTTGCTTCTTGATATGCAAAAGTGGGAGAATAAAGGATTTTAGAAAACCCTCTCTATATATACACAGGCTTACAAGAATGTAATCTTGGAGCAAATTTGAATTGAGGAGATATATTCCTTCTATAACCTTTTCTCCTTCCTCACCTCAAGTAAATGAATTCATAGACCAAATAGACCTAAGGTTATATATTCAGATAAGTGAAAGAGAAAAGTATATTAATAAATTTCAGGCTATTTTTAGCAATCATAAAAGCATGAGTAGATGCAGCTGGTAAAATACAATGCGGAATAATTTTTCATTTGAAAATAAAATCTTTTTAATGTGAGTGTACTGTATATACTACAAGAATAAATGATGGATTATAAGTTGTCACAAAATCTTTTAAGAGGGTTTCCCCATTTAATTGTCTTTTTTATAATTTTTAACTATTATAATTTTATAATTTTTAACTATTAAGAAGTAATTCTCAAAATACAACATATATATATAAAATAGTAATAATTTCCCTTGAATATCATTTTCTTTCCCAAAGTAACAGGAGTGATGTTAACTCTCTTGTATGTATTTTCCATGCTTACCTTCGCACTCACACAAGCATACATACTTGCAGACGTATGAATAAAGATTTTTTTGTACGATTGTTGAAATAGTGTTCCCACCCAAATCTCATCCTGAGTTGTATTTCCATAATCCCCAAGTGTTGTGGGAGAGAACCAGTGAGAGGTAATTTAATCATGGAGGCAGTTATCCCCATGCTGCTGTTCTCATGACAGTGAGTTCATTCTCATGAGATCTGATGGTTTTAAGGGGCTTTTCCCCCTTTTTCTCAGCACTTTTTCTTCCTGCTGCCATGTGAAAAGGGATGTGTTTGCTTCTCCTTCCACCACGATTGTAAGTTTCCTGAGGCCTCTCCAGCCATGCTGAACTGTGAGTTAATTAAACCTCTTTCCTTTATAAGCTGCCCAGTCTCAGGTATGTCTTTATTAACAGGATGAGAATGAACTAATACAGCAAATTGGTACCCATAGAGTGGGCTGCTGCTGTAAAAATACTCAAAACTGTGGAAGCAACTTTGAAACTGGGTGACAGGCAGAGTTTGCAACAGTTTGGAGGGCTCAGAAGAAGACAAGAAAATGTGGGAAAGTTTGGAACTTCCTAGAGACTTGTTGAATGCCTTTGACCAAAATGCTGATAGCGACATGGACAATGACGTCCAGGCTAAGGTGGTCTCCAATAGAGATGAGGAACTTGTTGGGAACTGGAGCAAAGGGGACTCTTGCTATGTTTTAGCAAAAAGATTGGCAGCATTTTGCCCCTGCCCTAGAGATCTGTGGAACTTTGAACTTGAGAGAGATGATTTAATGTATCTGGTAGAAGAAATTTCTAAGTAGCAAAGTGTTCAAGAGGAAGCAAACATAAAAGTTTGAAAAATTTGTATCCTGACTATGTGATAGAAAAGAAAACCCCATTTTCTGGGGAGAAATTCAAGCCTGCTGCAGAAATTTGCATAAGTAATGAGGAGCTGCATGTTAATCCTCAAGATAATGGGGAAAACGTCTCCAGGGGAAGACAATGGGGAAAATGTCTCCAGGGCATGTCAGATACCTTTGCAGCAGCCCCTCTCATCAGAGGCTCAGAGTCCTAGGAGGGAAAATGGTTTCCTAGGCTGGGCCCAGGACCCCCCTGCTGTGTGCAGCCTCAGGACTTGGTGCTCTGCATCCCAGCCACTCCAGCCATGGCTAAAAAGGACTGAGGTACAGCTCAAGTCATTGCTTCAGAGAGTACAAGCCCCAAGCCTTTGCAGTTTCCACCTAGTGTTGAGCCTGTGGGTACATAGAAGTCAAGAATTGGGGTTTGGGAACCTCCACCTAGATTTCAGAGAATGTATGGAAACGACTGGATGTCGAAGCAAAAGTTTGCCATGGGGGCGGAACCTTCATAGAGAACCTCTGCTAGGGCAGTGCAGAAGGGAAATGTGGGGTCTAGAGCCCCCACAGAGTCCCCACTGGGGCACTAGCTCCACTAGTGGAGCTGTGAGAAGAGGGTCACCATCATCCAGACCCCAGAATGCTAGATCCACTGATAGCTTGCACCATGTACCTGGAAAAGCCTCAGGCACTCAATGCCAGCCCATGAAAGCAGCTGGGAGAGGGGCTATACTCTGCAAAGCCACAAGGCTGGAGATTCCCAAGGCCATGGGAGCCCACCTCTTGTATCAGCATGACCTGAATATCAGACAAGGAGTCAAAGGAGGTCATTTTGGAACAACTGCCTTATTAGATTTCAGACTTGCATGGAGCCAGCACCTGGTTTGTTTTGGCCAATTTCTCCCATTTGGGATGTGTATATTTACCCAATGCCTGTACCCCCATTTTATCTAGGAAGTAACTAACTTGCTTTTGATTTTACATGCTCATAGGCATAAGGGACTTGCCTTGTCTCAGATAAGTTTCAGCATTAACTGAAAATTCTGACTCAGATGGACTTTTGAGTTAATGCTGAAATGAGTTAAGACTTTGGGGAACAGTTGGGAAGGCATGATTGGTTTTGAAATGTGAGGCCATGAGATTTGGGAGAGGTCAAATGATATGGTTTGGCTGTGTCCCCACCCAAATCTCATCTTGAATTGTAGTTCCTATAATCCCCACTTGTGGGAGGAACCTGGTGGGAAGTAATTGAATCATGGGGGCATTACTCCCATGCTGCAGTTCTTGTGATAGTGAGTAAGTTCTCATGAGAGCTGATGTTTTCATAAGGGGCTTTTCCTCCTTTTGCACAGCACTTTTCCTTCCTGTCATCATATGAAGAAGGACGTGTTTGCTTCCCCTTCTGCCATAAGTTTCCTGAGGCCTCCTCAGCCATGCTGAACTGTGAGTCAATTAAACCCTTTATAAATTACCAAGTCTCAGGTATATCTTTATTAGCAGCATGAGTACAGACTAATACAATTGTATAAACAATCTATACACATTACTCTGCAATTTGCTTTTCTCATTTAATAATCATTGAAACGTAATTATCATATTGGTAAATAATAATAATAATAAAGTCCCACACAAATAGTAATGGGCACATGTCAAAATTTTATTTGACTCATTAATGAGAAAACTAGCAGAATGAGGTTGATTCAATTTGAATGAGAAACTTGAATTTATATTCATATTAACAATGAAAAAAAGAATACGTTAAATAAAACTCCTAGATTAAATATAAAATTGGCCACTGTCCTACAGGGGAATAAAATCATAACATTTGGAGTTATCATTTTTACTATACAAAAAAAAATTGCACCTTATTAGATTTCTGCAAGTTAACCTCTAACTTTACCAAGTTTTAAAATTTAAGAGAGACCGTCTCTTTTCCCATGGTGAGAGCTAGATGACCTTTAGGGTGGCTTGTTAGAAAATGTTATAGCAGGATATTAAGATCATCTTTTTTGCCTTATTTTTAAGTTTTGGAGAATTTTTTCCAAAACATAATAGATCATAGATATCCTTCTGGATTAGCAGATTTACCTCAAGTGTATTTTTAATAACTGCATAATCAACGCATAGTATAACTGTTCTATAAATAATCCAACAATCACTCTATTTGTGAACATACAGTTTTTTTCCAACATTTTGGCCACTACAAATAATGCTGCTTTAATATCTTTGTATATATGTGTTTTGATACTGGTGCTTCTATCATATGAGATAAAGTCCCCAAAATAGGGATATCTAAATTAAAGAAAATAGATGTTCTAATTTAATATCTATTGCCTCACTCTTTTATGAGTTTTCATAGTTTTGGATGTAGTCCTCTGTATACTTTTAACCTAGTTAAGTCAAAATAATCCCAACAAGATTGAAAATATGGGTAGCCTGCAAGCTGTGGCCATCACATGAAAAGATAACAAGTAGGTTTCATGCCAAGAACTTAATGGCAATGATTACTCAAACTCTGAATCAAAAATAAATAAAATATATATCTTTGTTGGTTAAAAATAAAATTTTTATATTTTTCTGTTATTTCTTTCTCTTGATTATTCTCATTCACTATAGTTATTGACTTTCTTACCACATTTGGTACTATTCATGTGTAAAGAAATAGTTTTAACTTTTATTAATATACAATAACTGCTTTGTTTCTTCTGTAGTGCAAGAAAATGCTAAAGTAATCAGGCTGCACTAACATTGTTCTCAAAACACTTGACTTCATGAACATCTAATGAGAGGAAAAATATCATGTTCTTAACTAGGCTTTTAAAGTCTTATACAAAATATTTGTTAATAGAGAAAATGTAGAAACAACTTACACGTCCCTCAGTAAGAAACTGATGAAATATATTATGGTATATACATACTATGTAATATTATGCAGTTGCCCCTTCAACAGTCATTTGTACCAGGACTGTAGCAGGTACTGAGGATAAAAGATGCTCGAAAGCAGACACAATTATAGTTGGAAGGACTCAAATCAGCACACTAATAAATTTATAACTACAAACAAACTAAAAGTCTAAAGGAAACACTATTGTATAAGGGCCTATAACACAAAGGAACCCAATCTAGACTTACACTGAGAAGGTAATTATTGATTCAGGGTCAGTTGGTAAAAGAAAGGGAAGAACATTCCAGTCAGAAAGAGCAGCATGTGCAAGTCCCTATAGCCAGAAGGTGACAGGTGTGGCTGAAGCCCAGGAGTGGGAGAGTGCCAGGAGATGAAGCAAGGAAGGTAAGTAGAGCAAGACTAAAAACTCTGAGTTATGGGAAACCACTGAAAGGCTGTAAGTAGAAAAGTAACACAATCTAGTTTAAATTTTAAAAGATAATTCTGGCTGCACTGAGGAGGAGGATTTGCTAAGAAGCCCAAATGGATGTGTGGAGACCAGTTAAGAAACTGAACAGGTGAAACACTGGCACCATGTCTGTGGAAATGGAGAGAAATTGGCATATTTGAGAGATAGTAAGGAGATAAACAGAATTTGGATTTAATCAACTGGATTGAACATGGGAAGTTAAAGAGAAGGATTGCCAGGAGCAATGGGTGTCTGGTTTGTAAAATTAAATGGATGTGTAACTGGATTCTATGAAGCAAGAGCACAAATGGAGGACAGATTTGTGAGGGGAGAACATGATGGAATTGAAATGGAAATATCAAGTGAGAAGTTGGATACTCAAACCTGAAATGTAGAAGAGAGATCTGGACTGAAAATAAAAATTTGCAAGTCATAAAATAAAAGGGCAATTGAAACTCTGAGAGTGAATGACATCTTGTAAGGAGAAAATATCACATGAGAAAAGAAAAAAGAGGCAGAGAGAGAACAAAAGAGGAAAAGGAGGAGAGGGAAGAGGCGAGAGGAGACTAGGATTGAACCTGAAGGTACTCCCATATGTAAGGGTTGCAAAGAAGACAGAGAAGGAGTGGTCAGAGAGGTAGCAGAGAAACCGGGAAAGAGGTAGATTTCTAAGAATTAACAGGTATATAGATTTAAGTGAGAAAACTTTTGAACATTATATAAAACCAGATTTTATTTCTATAAAAAATTCAAATGATATACATAGACATAGATACTCATATATGTGTGTTAATACATAGATAAAACTGGGACAAAAGAAACACAAAAAACCGTAATAGTGGTTATCACTGGAGATTAAAGAGGAAGTTTAAGAGGCACGTTTACATTGTACTTTTTGCATTTCTATTTGTGATTAATCAATTAAATTACATATATAATTTAAGATTATATATATATATCTTGTGCTATTTCCTTTAAAGAAAAAGATAAATATGAAGAGAATTACCAAAACATCCAAAGGAAAAAAACAGCAAAAACATGGATATCCTAAATAGAAAAATAGAGCTAAAATTTTGAAAACTATATCTGTCAAAATATCTGATAAACATTCAGTTACTATATGACCCAACAATTTCACTCCATTGTATATACCCAAGAGTAATGAAAACATGTTCACATAAAAACTTGTACATAAATATTCATAGCAGCATTATTCATAATAGCCAAAAAGTGGAAACAATCTAATGTTCATCAACTGATGAGGGAATGAAGTAAATATGATATTCCACACAATGGAACACTATTCAGCAATAAAAAGGAATGAAGTACTGATAAATGCTACAACACGGAGCAACCTTGAAAACATGATGCTACATGAAAGAAGCCAGATACAAAAAGCCACATATTGTGTGATCCCATTTATAGGTAATGTCCAGAATACAGAACCACAGAGACAGAAAGCAGATTGGTGGTTGCTAGGAGCTAGAGAATGGAGGAATAGAGAATGACTGCTTAATGAGTATTAAGTCTCTTTTGGGGATGATTAAAATAGTCTGGAATTAGATAGTGGTGATAGTTGCACAACTTTATGAAAAAAACTAAAAAACGGCTGAATTGTATACATTAAAATGGTAAATTTTGCAGGATATGGATTATATTTCAATTTTTTAATGAAGGTGAGGGATACCTTGTGAAGTGAAGAAGGGTATGACTCCTCTCTGAATGGTCAAATATTGGAACAGAGCTACTCTAACTTTACTACAAGCCTCCAGTAAACATCTTCTTTTTACAGCCTGGAAAAGAAAAAATTACCTGAAAATTCAAGTATATAAATATGTTAGTACAATACATTTCAATGTACACTGGCCAGGTAGATCCTTTTCTTACATCTAACAAGGAATAAAGTAAGGATGAAACTCCGTGAAGTTATAAAAAACTGTATCTGAGATCTCGGCATTCCCCCCTACACACCCAAGCTCTATCAGTACAGCCCAGAGTCCTTTTCTTGTGTGGACTACGCCCTTTCTTAATTATTGTTTCTTAGCTCCAAAACTACTCCCTCTTTACTCTGATTTGTGATGCTGGGGCTGGAACTCTGCAAACCACAGTCTGCTTTGCCAGTTGACTACTGTCAGGCTTTTCTAACGGGGGGCAGATTGTAGGGCTGCAGTAGGGAGAAGAGACATGATGCTTCCTGTCCACTTCCTGTTAGTTCTATTGGCTGTCTTCCTACTTCCTAGTTCAGCAACAGCAGCAGTACCTTCCCACAGCAGTGGTTGAATCCAGTTTGTGGTTCTTCCAACACTTTCAGAACCAGCCTCAAGCATCCTTCAATGGATAATGTTCCATTATACGTATGTACCCCAATTTTTTCCCATTCATCCATTAATGGATATTTGGGCTGTTTTCACCTGTCGGCTATTACGAATAGTGTTGCTAGAAAGTGAAAGAAGCTGACACAAAAGGCCACATATTGTATGATTCCATTTATATGAAATATCCAGAATAGGCAAAACCATAGACAACGGAATGCTGATTGGCACCTTCCAGGGGCTAAAGAGAGGAATGAATGTGGAGCAACTGCTTAATAAGTGCGGGGTTTTCTTTTGAGGTGATGAAAATATTTTGAAAGTAGAAAAAAGTGGTAGTTGCACAACATTTGTAAATATACTAAATGCCACTGAGTTATTGATTCTAGAATGATTAGTTTTATATTATGTCAATTTTGCCTCAACAAAAATAAATAAGTAACTGGGTGGTTTCTCCTGACTGGGCCCGGACTGATACACGGGCTTTCGTTACACCCACAGCAGCCTTCAAGTTTGCCTTTTCCACCTGAGCTGCATGGCCTCTCGCCAGCTATTGTTCTTGTCTGTTCCTCCAGTTTTTACTGTTTGGGAAGTGGTTAATTTTCAAGAGCAAGTATTGTCTTGACTTGTGCTGCCTAAGATACTAGTCACCAGCCGCATGTGGCTATTTAAATTTAAATTTAATTAAATAAAAAATTCAGTTCCACAGTTGCACTAACCACATTTCAAGTGCTCATTACCCACATGTGGCTATGACGGCATGGCAGGCTGTCAGGATCGGCTGCTGCCACCGTGCCAGCTGCAGTGGGGAGGTGTGAGCAGTGGTGGCAGGAGCAGCTGTGGGATCAGCAATGGTGGTGTAGGTCCCCTGTGCCTCACATGCCCAAAGCAGCTGGCTGTGCCACTCCTACCCTCATGCGGCAGGGCAGGACCTACCCCCAGGCCTGGAGTCTCCTCCACTCTGGACCCTCACTGCTCTTGCCTACAGCCACTGTGGGGAGGGTGCTGGGATGAGGTGGAGCTGGGCCTGGGGTGGTGCCACACTCCATGGAGCCGGCAGAAGCCAGGGACAAGCAGGAGTTCCCTTGGAGCCCGCTGCCCTGGGAGCTGCCACAATGGGGCTGGGCAGAGCTGCCCGCCAGCAGGGGAGCAGCACGGTTTGGCAAAGAGGGGTGGGCAGAGAGGGGCCCAGCGAGGGCCTGGAAACCCCACCCCAGGTTGTGAGGAAGTGCGGCTGGGGCTGCCTGCATGCTCCATAGAGCAGGTGAAAAAGCCCTGCCCTCCCAGGTGCAGTATGTGGGCATCTCTGTACTCTGCACCCTGGGGGGCCTGGGAAGGCCCCTCCTGCCCCTGCAGGCTTGGGGGTGTCTGCTCCCTCCACCTGGCCTCTCTCTGCTCCTGGTACCCTCTCCAATCTTGAAGTGGGGTTGGGGCTGAGTTCAGGCACTGTCACAGCCTATCCAGGTGTGCACACACTCAGGGCAGCACACTTGAAACATGCCAGTTCCCTGCTGCCTCAGCCCACTCCTGACTTTGGGCAACAATGAGCACAGGGTCGGGGGAAAGCCAAGGGGAGACACTGAGGGCAGGTCAGTGCTGGCCTGCAGGTGCCCATTGGCATGAGCAGCCTGGGAACCATGGATGGTGGCAGGAGGCAGATAGGCACCCAGGTGGAAGGGGGCAGTCCCAGTGAAGCCCCACCTTCAAGCCAGGGAGGACATGAAGGCTGGGGGCTCAGCAACCAGTCCCACAGACTGGAGTGGGAACTTGTGATGCCTTTTTCAGGCCCACCCATAGCAGCCCATAGACCAATCAGCATGCACTTCTTTCCCTCTGAGGCACATAAAGGCCCCAGGCTCAGGCAGAGCTGGACAGACAATGGGGTGACCAGCTGCAGAGAGGAGCCACCCTCTCTTCTGGAAGCTAAACACTTGTTGGGACAACCTGCCTGCAGAAAGGAGCTACCCTCTCAGCTGGGAGTTGAACATTCAGCAGGACACCCTGGCTGCAGAAAGAAGCTGCCCGCTGTGAGTCTCCTCTGAGCTGTTATATCACTCAGTAAAGCTCCTCTTCATCTTGTTCACCCTTTACTTGTCTGCATACCTCATTCTTCCCAGTTGCAGGACAAGAACTCAGGACCTGCCGAATGGCAAGGCTAAAAGACAACCTGCAACACAAACAGGGCTGAAACACAGCCCTTGCTTGCCACATGTGGGCCAAAAGAACGAGAGGTGAGCTGCAGCCCTTTAGGAAGCCCAGACCTGGGAGCTCCCCAAGCCAGGGCTGTGACTCCCTCTTTGGGGCCCTGCAGTTTCTGGCATCTCCAAGCTTCTGGGAGCCACTGCGTTCTCCAGTGCCAGCCGTGGAAGCTGCCTGCTGTGCACCTGGTCTGGCCACAGACTCTCTGAAAGCCGGCACCCATGCCAGCACCTGGAGTTGCCCACCCCACCGCAACAGCCCACATGACTGTGCAGTGGCTAAATCCCATAGTCGTTCACACACTGCTCACCACTCCACGCCTGACTTGCCCTTGGCAGGTGGTAGGATCCAGGCCAGTAGCATGAGCTGAGTGCAGCCTGCCAGGCTGAGTGGGCAAAGTGAGCCCAGCAGGCCTGAGCAAAACTCAGGCAAAGGCGCCACCAGCTACAGAGGATCCCAGCCAGAAAAGCAACACCCCAGTGATCCCATAACAACTAGTAGCTATGGCTTTGGACTACACAGAACATTTCCATCATAACAGAAAGTCCCATTGAATAGCACTGGTCTGCACTTCACCAAGGATCTTTCAATCACAAAGCCTCCAAAATATCTTGTACATCAACCTGTAGTCATAGTCTTCCTTAGGGCTTAAATGAGAAAAAAATCAGGGAAAAAGAGGTTAAGTCAAGAACAAACGTCTTTGCAGTTTTTGCCACTTTAGTGTTTCTTCAACCCAGTAGCTTGGTTCTTATCCATCCTTCTCCCTAAATACACATCAGTAATTACTGCATTTACAACTATACATTTATTTCGATTATGCATTAGTTTGACCTATAAAACTATAAACTTCTCCAGCACAGAGTTTTTGGGTTTTTCCTACACGCTCCTCACATTCAGTGGTAGACTCCTTGAACATTCATCAAGTACTTGCTGATTGAACATTTGATGAGGCTAGCTCTGGTTTCAGAGGATTGGTTCAAAACTGAAAAAATAAAACCTCTGCCAGCACAGTGGTAACACACTGCCTAAATAAACAGAAGTAATTTGCAATGCTTTACTCTTATTATTTCTTCTGGTTTTTATTTTTTAATGAGCATACCACTTCAAAAACATTCCTAGTGTGGCTCAGCCCAAATAACTCCAGTAGGAGATGGAAGCCTCCTTTATGAAAACCAGCCCCACGCTAAACCTTTTCTGTTCCTCAGTAACAGATCAGATCCAAGATCAACCCAGAGTAATACAAGCCAAATGCCGTGCTCTTCCCTCAAGACTTTTCTGAGTGTGCTTCCTACCTTTGTTGTGTGGCTTTCAGAGAAGGCTCCAGAGAAACTGAATGGCATGTTCGGATCACAGGGTAACTGATCAGTAGTCTTGAATGACTTTTTGCAAACTTAAATCAGATTTTAAAGTACTATAGTTTGTAATTACAACAACTTCCTCAATATTTATGAATACAGTTTGAGGTAAATCTGTGCTTTGTGCAGTTTGCAGACTATTCGTGTAGGCATAAATATGTGCCAGGCCGGTAAAGGAGTAATTCTCCTTCTACTCACTGCATGTACGATATTGTCATTCTGCATTTGTAGTGGAAACGATCACGATTCATGTAGGCTATGGTAAGTAGCTCAGCCTTGCTAAATGGAGGGAAAATAAAAGAACATGTTAGGAAGAAAGTAGATAAATACAGAAAGCCGAAGTCATGAGAGGCCTTGAGAATGCAAAAAGATCCATTTGGGCATAAGAGTCAATTATCACTGGCTCTGCCACATGCTCATTTCTTACTTCTACTTCCTCTGCTACTTCTTTCTCCCTCCAAGCTTACACTATATTTGGCCAATTTTCAAGTGGCAAGCCCATAAGAACCCAGTTCATAATCCCTGGAAGATGAATAATATGGTCTGTGGAATCCATCACTGCCCTTGCTAGGTGCCCTCGGGCCTTATCATTTCTGTGCCCATGGCCTGACCTCCACCTGCTAGATTCTACATCTCCTTGTCTAAAGACTTTTTCACACAGCAAAAAAAGAAGTATCAGGGAATTAACACATGCTGGAGAGAGTCCTTCTCCAATGATGGGTGACATTACCCAGTTTCCCTGACCCTTGGGCAAACTCGCTGTGAAATGTATGTTCTACACTGGCTCCCAGGTTCTCTAGTGGATTAAGCTCTAGTTTGCCATGCTGGTAACTTGTCCTTTATTGGCTGCCTTCCCCTCTCTGTTTTATATCCTCACTTCCCTATAGAGTTTTCTGGGATCACCTCCCAAATAAACTACTTGCACTCAAATCTTTGTTTTGGAAGGTGCTTCTGCGTGATCTCAAATCAAGATATATACTAATCACAATAGTTATCATTTGTTAAGGATATGCCATGTGACAGATATTGTTCTAAGAGCTTTATACCTATTAAGCCACTTAAATGTCACGCAGTGGAAAAGATAGATACTATCATCATTCTCAGTGCACAGATGAGGGAACCACAGTACAGAGAGGTTAAATACCTATATTTTGAACCTAGTCAGATGGCTCCAGAGCCTATGCACCTGTATTAAGCTCTGCTGCTCACTGCCTCAAATGGGCCTTTGAGACATGAACAAATAAATAAATAAAAACAGGAAAGGAAGAAAATCAGAAATCCAGAAGTCACACTAATCAATTCATAAATTCTAAGGGCCTGACAGAGGAAGAACCAGCATACTTGAATACTTATTGTATAAGAGGTAAAGGAGAGAGAGGAGCGAACATAAATGCAAAGATGATAGGAGGTATAATCCCTGAATAAAAATTTACATTACCTCTAGAAGGTTAAAGATGGCTACAAATGTTTTGCCACTCCTCCTATTGAGAGGTGGAGGCTGTAATTTCCCTCACATTTAAATCTGGACTGATCTTAGTGATTTGTTTGACCAGTTATATTAATCAGGGTTCTCTAGAGGGACAGAACTAACAGGATAGATGTATATATAAAGGGGAGTTTATTAAGGAGTATTGACTCACACGATCACAAGGTGAGGTCTCACAATAGGCCATCAGCAAGCTGAGGAGCAAGGAAGCCAGTCCGAGTCCCAAAGCTGAAGAACTTGTAGTCTGATACTTGAGGGCAGGAAGCATCCAGCACAGGAGAAAGATGTAGGCTGGGAGGCTAAGCCAACCTAGTCTTTCCACGTTCTTCTGCCTGGTTTTATTCTGGCCGCACTGGCAGTTGATTAGATTGTGCCCACTCAGACTGAGGGTGAGTCTGCCTTAACTGACTCAAATGTTAATCTCCTTTGGCAACACCCTCACAGACACACTCAGGAACAATAATTTGCATCCCTCAATCCAATCAAGTTGACACTCAGTATTAACCATCACACCAGCAGAGCGCACAGGAAGTAATAGTCTAACTTCCAAGACTAGGTCAAAGAAGCCTTGCAGCTTCTGCCCAGGTCTTTTAGGACGGTACCTCTGGGAACCTTGTACTACCATGTGAGAAGCCTTCCATGCTACAGAGGCCACAAGCAGGTGTGCCAACTGATGGTCTTGACTAGGCATAACTTCCCCAACCCCTGCAAAGGCCCCAAAAAGCTTGGATCTTCCAAAACTAGAGTGCACCAATCTGTTTCAGAAGCAGCCAATAAATGGGTTCACTGTATGTAGAGACTTTTAAAACAATAATAAAATGGACAAAAAGTTGGTCTGCTTTTTGTTATTACCATGAGCTGGCAATTCTAAACAATGTCAGTGGTAAACTATTATTACCTGAAAAAAATCTTTCATTGGCCTAATTTCTAAATAACTGCTGTGGTGATTGTTAAGTTTTAATCATATGCATGTACACTTCAGATTAGCACATTTTTGTTACCTGTTCTTTAATAAACATTGTATTCTGCATGGAAGTAAATTCGGAGAACTCCTAGTTTTACCCCTAAGACATCCAGCCTCAGCAACATGCTTATTTCAAGCTCTCTGTGGGAACATTGTGGACAGCTGTGGACAGTTCATTCTCCTACCCCTGTAAGCACATATTCCTGCATCGTGATGTGAGAGTCAAACAATGATAGCACAGTAGTTGCAAAAACAAAGAAACAGACCTTGAGTGTCTTCAATACTCTCATTCTACTTGACCACTTAGAGTTTTAATTTGTATTTAATATCTAAAACAGTGAAACAAGGTGTAAATTACAATGTGTAATATTGATGTTTGGTAAGTGCAAACTTTATACATTAAATAGTTTGCTGAGTTTAAATAATATTTTTAAAAGTTAAAATGTATTCTATTTTAATTAATTATTTTTAATCTAAATAATAAAGCAAGAAAATGAAATATTACACAAGTAGTACAATTTTGCAGTTCCCTAAATTAAATCTTTTGTAGACTTTTCATCTTTCCTAAAACTAACTAGTTACTGTACAATTATTATCTAAAATATTATTATACTAGACTGGAACAAAAAGGATCAAACTATGCAGATTAAATAGAACAACTAATTAATACATAGTTGTGCATTTTTCCTTTTCTTGGTACTGTACTATTTTACTTTCTTTTTCTTTTTCTTTTTCTTTTTCTAACAGACAGGGTCTCACTCTATCATCCAGGCTAGAGTGTAGTGCAGTGTGTTTTACTTTCTTTTTGTAAAACAGGTATGATTATGTATATAAAGCTTAATAAAAGAGAATTTTTCAATTTTTCTATTTCTCCTGTGGGCATTATTGTTATTAATTTCATTTCATGTTATTACTGAAAATAACTGTATCTTCTAGAGGAAAAGAGTGTTAAAAAATTTGATCTGTTCTTACACCATATACACAGCTCATCCACCAGCCAAATACCACCAAGTGGTCAACATTAATTCCACGTGGAAGAGAAGAACCACCTAGTCATGGCCCTGCCTGAATTCCAAGAGTCATGAAATATAATAAAATAGTCACTGTTTTAAGCCACTAAGCTTTGGGGATGCTTAAGATTACAGCAAAAGAGAACTGAAATATTTACAAAGCTGAAAAACTAGGAGGTTTATAATATTTTTCCTTTGCTTTGTGAAATGATTTAACATGGATTCGTGAAACTGGAGAGTTTTTTTCATAAGTTTTTTTTTTTACTTGATATAGTTTTTAAAATCTAAGATAACTCTAATAGGCAGTCATTCTTACCCAACAAAGTTTCTTGGGTGATTCTGATAAACTCATTCCCAAACCACCATATTCCAACATTCTTGAGAACTGCTAATATAAAGAAAAGCACTTGTAAAAGATAATTGGAAATATGTAATAATAATCTGAGAGGGTTTTTTTGTTTTGGTTTGGTTTGGTTTTTTTGAGACAGAGTCTTGCCCTGTCACCCAGACTGGAGTGCAGTGGCGGAATCTCAGCTCACTGCAACCTCAACCTCCCAGGCTCAAGTGATCCTCCTGCCTCAGCCTCCCAAGTAGCTGGGACTACAGGCACACACCACTACACTCAGATAATTTTTTTGTATTTTTAGTAGAGACAGGGTTCCACCACGTTGCCAAGGCTGGTCTCAAACTCCTGAGCTCAAGTAATTCACCACCTCAGCCTCCCAAAGTGCTGGGATTATAGTCGTGAGCCACCATGACTGGCCTCTGAGAGTTCTTAATTAGTTGTTCAACAATATTTTTGAGCTCCTACCATGTGCCAGGCACTGTTGTAGGCACTGTGACATAAGAGTGAGCAAGCCAGAGTTCCTGACCTTATGGAGCTTATATTCTGGTAAATTACGATAATCAGTTTTCAGTTTACTTCTGGGTACATTTCATTTTAGAGGTTATTGGCACATTCAAGTGACTGGGGACAATAGATATCCAGGAAAAAAGTAAGTGCTAGCCGATAGAACTGAAGATTCAGATTTTAAAATGATTAGGATTTGGCATGTGTATTACTCCGTGACAAAGTCTGAGTGAAAATTGTAGTAATGGCCAGGCGTGGTGGTTCACATCTGTAATCCCAGCACTTCGGGAGGCTGAGATGGGCAGATCACTTGAGGTCAGGAGTTAGAGACCAGCCTGATCAACATGGTGAAACCCCATTTCTACTAAAAATACAAAAAAAATTAGCAGGGTGTGGTGGTGCATGCCTGTAATCCCAGCTACTCAAAAGACTGAGGTGGGAGAATTGTTTGAACCTGGGAGGCAGAGGTTGCAGTGAAGCGAGATTGCGCCATTGGACTCCAGCCTGTGCAACAAAGCGAGACTCCGTCTCAAAAAAAAATAATAATAATAATTATGTGGCTTCTCCTTAACTGTAAGTTCAATATATGCTTCAGGCACACCTGGATCCAGATGCTCAAAGAAGGTCTTGAGGATTGTTATGCTTTTTTATCCTTTGGAGCCACTCTTCCCTGTGTTAGCTTCATTCTCAGGTAGGCCCTCTCCCTGTGGCAGCAAACACGGCCATGAACAGCTTCTGATTCATGTCATTCAGAGTCCCCCACAGTGCTTGATACAGAGCAGACACTCAATAAGCATTTGTTGAATGGCTGAATCTCAGTTTATCATCCCAGACTAAAAGATGACCCTGTCTTCCCCAGCACTGATATAAAAACTTCAAGTGGACTCTGATTAGCCCTGCTTTGACAACGTGTCCATTCCTAGACTGAACAGCGTGTTAAAAAATAGGAATTTTTCTTTCTGCTTTTTTTTTTTCTTTTTAGAGATGAAGTCTTGTTCTTGTCCCCTAGGCTGGAGTGCGATGGCACAATCTTGGCTCACTGCAACCTCCGCCTCTCAGGTTCAAGTGATTCTCCTGCCTCGGCCCCCTGAGTAGCTGGGATTACAGGTGCCTGCCACCGTGCCCAGCTAATTTTTGTATTTTTAGTTGAGAGGGGGTTTCACCATGTTGGCCGGGCTGGTCTAGAACTCCTGATCTCAGGTGATCCACCCACCTCAGCCTCCCAAAGTGCTGGGATTACAAGCGTGAGCCACCGCGCCCAGCCAAAAATAGGAATTTTTTTAATTGGCCAGCCTGGTTTGGAATGAGAGCCACATCATATCCTATGGCATGGGAGAGAGGCAATTTTTGAAAGGAAAAGGTGCTTCATAGGCAAAGTAATGTAATATATACCCTACAGTGTGAAAGGGAGCAAAATGAAGTAGGCCCAAGAATAGAGTTAAAAGAATATTCACAATAAAAGGCTAATAAAAGAAAAGGTCAAAAAGTAAGATAAACCAGGAGGGTATGAAATTTTAGGAAGTGAGGGATAGAGATGGCTTTAAATAACACAGGGAAACAAAGTCTAATCCAGCATATAAAAGAGGAAAAGAACCAAAAATGAATCTCAAAATAGTGTGACTTGTTAGATACCTTAAAAAAAGTGTAATGACCATCTACTTATGTGCCAAGCCATGTGCCAAGGACTGGAAATATACTGGTATTTTGATGTGGTTTCCAGTCTCTTTGGGAATACATAGCAGCAAACTGGCAAACACAGGACAAGAGCTTTGTCTCTGGAAAGCACTTGGGGCAGGAAACATAGGATTCCTGTCATGATGCCTACAGTGTATTCTTTCAGGCATTCACTCTTGGCTCCAAGGTCCATATACATCAATCAACCAAATAATGAATGAAAAACTAAATTTTAAAAATTTTTATATCATACTTCTACTAATATAAGTACTATTGACAGTCATTACTATATACCCATATGCCACATACATGGAAAATGGTTTGCAAACTGCTTTTATCAATTTCATAGACCTTGATAAGGTCATAGATGTTTTGACTTGCATTTTATCCCATAATGTGATGGGATTGCCCAAAAAAGGTACTATTATATTCTAATTCCAATCAGTGTGAGGTACTCGGAGCACTAGAATCAACTTAGAATTATCAGTAAAAATATCTCTAAGAAATCAAAGATGACCTATTTAATTGGAAATTAATAGCCAATATTAAGATTTACTATACAGCTGTAGTAATCAAGACAATGTAGTATTGGCAGAGACATAGACACATAGATCAATGAAACAGAGTAGAAGAAAATGGAAATAGACCAACACAAATATGCCCAGCAGATTTTTGAGAAACGTGCAAAATTAATTCAATGATGCCGGAACAATAGGACATCCATGCGGGCAAGAAAGTGAACCTAGATCTAACTTCATACCTTACACAAAGTTAATTCAAAAATGGATCAAACACTTAAATGTAAGACCTAAAACTATGAAAAATAATATAAAAAATCAGAGAAAATCCTTGTGATCTAACACTAGACAAAGAGTTTTTAACTTGATACCAAAAGCACAATCCATGAAAGGAAAAACTGATCAATTAGATGCTTTATGAAAACTAAAAATTTTGGCTCTGCCAAAGACCATTAAAGAAGGTGAAAAGACACATTATAGACTAGGAGAAAGTGTTCTCAAACCACATATCTGAGAAAAGACTAGTATCTAGAATGTATAAGGAACTCTTGAAACTCAATACTTTTAAAAATCCAGTTAGGAAATAGGTAAAAGACATTTCACCATAGGGGATATGCAGATGGCTAATAAGCACGTGATAAGATGTTCAACATCATTAGCTAGTAGTGAAATGCTAATTAAAACCATAATAAGATAATTCTATATGCCCACCAAAATCACTAAAATATAAAATAGTGACAACACCAAACACTATCAAGGATCAATAGAAACTGGATCACTCCTACATTCCTTGTGGGAATGAAAGTGGTACAGCCACTCTGGAAGACAGTTTGGCAGTTTCTCATAAACTAAACATTCAACCACATACAAACCAGCAATTGTACTCTTGGGCATTTATCTTAGAGAAATGACAACTTGCGTTCACTGAAAAATTTTGACATTCATGTTTATAAATGTTTGCTCATAATGGCCAAAAACTGGAAGCCACCCAGATGTCTTTCAATGGACAAATGTTTAAACCAACAGTTGTACATCCATACCATAGAATACTTTGCAGCAATAAAAAGGAATGAACCATTGATACATCCAACAATGGATGGATCTCCAGGGAATTATGCTTAGAAAAAAAAGCCAATCTCCAAAGATTACAAAGTGTATGATTCAATTTATATAACATTCTTAAGATGACAAAAGTATAGAAATGGAAAACAGATCTGTAGTTGCCAAAGATTAGAATGAGGGAGAAGGGTGTTATAAAAGGGCAACACACTTTAGGAGGCCGAGGCAGGTGGATCATGAGGTCAGTAGTTTGAGAGCAGCCTGGCCAATGTGGTGAAACCCCATCTCTACTAAAAATACAAAAATCAGCCGGGCGTGGTGGCACGTGCCTGTAGTCCCAGCTACTTGGGAGGCTGAGGCAGAAGAATCGCTTGAACCTCGAAGGTGCAAGTTGCAGTAAGCCAAGATCGTGCCGCTGCACTCCAGCTTGGCCAACAGAGTGAGATTCTATCTCAAAAAAAAAAAAAAAAAAAAAAAAAAAACAGGGAAACACAAGGGATCCTTGTAGAGATAGAACTATTTTTTGTCTTTACTGTGGTGTGGGTATATAAACCTACACATGTGATAATAAATTGCACAGAACTAAATATGCACACACGCACAAGTACAAGTAAATCTGCATAAAACACACTGGAATGGTTGTGATACTGTAGTAAGTAAAGGCTACAAAGGCTTCTCGGTACTGTTTCTTAAAATGCATGTACATCTACAATTATCTCAAAATAAGAAGCTTAATTTTTTATATGCCTCTAGATTTAATCATCAAAATAATGCAATCTACTAATACTAGCCCTTAACACATAAAAGCCCTAATGAAATTGGAACAAGCCTCGTTAACTTTATGGGCTCCAGGTTGCTGCATTATGCAACATGACAATACATGTTACAATCAAAAGCGCTAGTAATCACCGTGATTGTATTGTTTGCTGCTTTGTAGGGAACTTGAGGTGCAGAAGGATGAAGAAGAAGGAAGCAGCTTCTCTTAAGAGAAGCATGTGTTCACTGCCTCACAAATGGTCCACAAGCAAGTCAAAACTTAAAAGGCAGAATAGGTGGCTGGGCGTGGTGGCTCACACCTGTAATCCCAGCACTTTGGGAAGCCGAGGCAGGCGGATCATGAGGTCAAGAGATTGAGACCATCCTGGCTAACACAGTGAAACCCCATCTCTACTAAAAATACAAAAAATTAGCCGGGCGTGGTGGCGGGTGCCTGTAGTCCCAGCTACTCGGGAGGAGGACGCAGGAGAATGGCGTGAACCCAGGTGGCAGAGCTTGCAGTGAGCCGAGATCGTGCCAGAGCAAGACTCCATTTCAAAAAAAAAAAGGCAGAATAGGTTATTGTCTGCAAATGGACAGACAATACAGAAGAAAACAATCAGGTTGGGTGTGCTCGACGTAATGAAAATCTACGGCTACCTTGACTGACTGACCAGGGTAAGAAAACTGGGCTGCTGCTGCTTCTCATGCACACTGTGTAGATACAAAGAATGAAGGGGAGCCCTGCCATCTCTTAGGGAAATATTTCAGCCTGGGTAACATAGCAAGACCCTATCTCTACAAAATATAAGAAAATTAGTCCGGCACAGTGGCACATATCTGTAATCCTAGCTATTTGAGAGGCTGAGGCAGGAGGATCTCTTGAGCCCAAGAGTTCAAGGCTGCAGTGAGCTATGATCATGCCACTGCACTCTAGCCTGGGTGACAGCGAGACTGTCTCTAGAGAAAAAGAAAAGAAACGAGAAGAGAAGAAAAAAAGAAAAGAAAAGAAAAGAAAATATTTCAATTCCCCCTTTAGAACAATGGCAATAAAACCACCATTTTACAGATACAACAACCAAGGAGCATAGGTAGGAAGCAAACTGCCAACGTCTCAGTTAGTAAGTGACAAAGCCAAGATTCAAAACTAAGTTTTCCAAGGCCAGCTACATCATGGCTGCTAACCACTTTAGACAGTCTTTGGCTAATAACGATACAGAACACTATAACTGGAAGAAGAAAAGCTGCACAATTAAATTAATCACCCTCACCTTTCATCGTGTGGGTTTTAAGTTTGGAGTTTGATAAACCTTTAAGTTTGGAGAGATAAACCTTTGAATTCACATGTGGGAAAACTGTTGCACATGAATATGTCATTTCGTTAACAACATGTAAAATGCTTTAAAGTACGTTTGATCCTCACACAATCCTATAAAACAGGTAAGGCTGGATTTGTTATAACCATTTATTAAAACAAGAAAAATGAGGCTCAGTGAGGCTAAGCGGCTTGCCAAAGATGACATAGTTTTTATATTAGAGATGGAGCTGGAACAAGAACTCGCATTCACTATCTGAAGGTTTTTTACACTTCTTTTTCTATTTTATTAATTATTTTACTTACAAAAGGGCATATATTATAATCAACCACACAGCTTAAAAACCTGAACATTGCCATTTTTGCTGAAGTCCCTGGATCCCCTCCCGAAAGCCACTGTGCTTCCTAACTCCAAGGATCATCATTTGTATATCGTATAGTGCTAAGAGTGCCCTGGAGTTGTGCCTCTGGTAGTCCTGCCCCATCTCACCTCTCTCCCCTCAATCCTAAACTGCGTTTATCGTTACCTTGCTTTTCTTAATATTTCACCACATATTTTTATTACTTTTAAAACATATTATTTAATTTTGCCTGTTTTTTATATCTTTTCATTCTGTTTCTACTCTTTTACGACTTGTTTTTTCACTCCATGTTTTGTTTGTGAGCTTCATCCATGTTGATCTGAGTAGCTGTAGTTCATTCATTTTCAACTTCAGCGTGGTCTTCCACAGTATGAATTCCCCAATGTGTTTGTCTAGTCTCCTGCCATTGAACATTTGGGTTGCTTCTAGATTTGGGCTCTCATAAGCAATGCAACCATGAATATTTTTATGTGTGTCTTCTGATCCACAAGAGCAAGAGTTTTTCGTAAGTATGAAAGTAGAAGTGTAATTGCAGGTTGTAAGATTTACACATCTTCAGCAATACCAGACAATTCCAAATTTTCCAAAGTTGTGTACCAATTGATATTTTGATCATCAGTGTATAAGAGTTTCTACTTTATCTACATCCTCAGCAACCATTGATATTACACATTTTAATTTCTGCCACTATAAGTATAAACCTCATTGTACCTCATTGTAGTTCTAATATGAATTTTCCTGATTACAAATGGGGTTGAGTATCCTTTCACAATTTTGTATTCATTTCCATTTCCTTTTCTGTGCAGTGATTGGTCATATCATTGGCCCATTTTTCTGTTGGACTGCCTGATTTCCTCTAATTGATTTTTAAAATAATTTGTATATTAAGTAAAAATCTTTGTCAATTATATATGCTCCAAATTTCTTCTCTCAAGTTGAATCCTGTGTTTCACTTTGTTTAAGGTATCTTTTGATAAGCAGATCTTAATTTTAATATAAGCATATTTATCAATACATTCATTTTGGGGTTAATATTTTCATCTGCAATGTGGTGAAAGATACTTAAAAATAACACAATATAATCTTTGCACTCCTGGAATAAACCCAACTTGATAACTATGCAATCTACTTTTCTGTGCACTGCTGTTTAGAATTTTTATATTTATATTTATGAATGAGATTGATCTGCAATTTTCCTTTTCTTACTCTGTTTGGTTTTGATATTAAGATTGTACCATTCTTACAACATAAAATAGAGAGTATCTGAAATAATTTTCATATTGATATTATGTCTTCCTGGAATTTTTCTAGAATTCAGCAGAAGAGCTCTCTGATCTGGTGTTTTCTTTGTGAAAAGATACAGAACCACTGATTCAATTTCTTTAGTGGTTATAGGATTCAGGTTTTTAAATCCTTCTTAAGTCAATTAGGGTTAACATTTTTCTAGGAGTTTTTCCACTTGGTTTTTAAATTTACTGGCATAAATTATTTTAATGTCTGCTGCATCTGTATTTATGTCCTCTTTTTCATTCCTTATTTTGTTTATTTGTGGCTTTTCTCTTTTTAATATAAATCTTGCCATCTATTTGGTAATTTTACTGGTATTTCAAAGAGTCAACTTTTGACTTCTTTATTTTCTTTATTGTATTTTATTTTAATTTTATTTATTTCTCTCTTATCTTTATTATTTCCTTCTTTTACTTTATTTATGTTTATTCTACTGTGCTCGTTCTAATTCTAAAAAGACTGGGTTGAGCCAATTATATTTAAATTTCTTCTTTTATAATACAAGTATTTAAGACTATAAGTTTCCCACAGGTTCTCTTTTTTTATTTTTTAAAACATTTCAATTAACAAATAATAATTGCATATATTTATAGGGTACAGTGTGATGTTTTATATATTATATGTTGTGGAATGATTAGATCAACTTAATTAACATATCTATCGCCTCACATACTTAACCACAAATTCTCTCTTATTCCATATCAAATCTTTCTCATTTTCAGGGTGATTCCTTCTTTTACTAATGAACTTCTTTATTCTTTTTATTATATCTTATTTTTTATTCCCTTTATTATAATCTTATTTTTATTCTCTTTATTATATTTTCTTTTATCAATTAACTTCTTTATTCTCTTTATTATATCTTACTTTACTTCTTTATTCTCTATTATATCTCATTTTTAATTTTATTAATCCCCTTCTTATCTTTATTATTTCCTTCTTTTTACTCTATTATGTTTATTCTACTGTGCTTGTTCAAATTTCTAAAGAGACTGAATTAGGTCAATAATGTTTAAATTTCTTCTTTTATAATACAAGTGTTTGAGGCTTGGGGTTTTTTTAATTTCCAAATATAGGGAATTTATTTTATCTTGTATCATCTTATTGATCTCTAACATAATTGTCTTGAGAGAAACAAAAATATGATCTATAGCACATTAATTATTTGAATTATTGCTCTATGGCCTAGAATTTCGTCCGTTTTTGTAAATGATCCACATGAACTTGAAAAGAATGGATCTACCTCAATTGTAGGGTTCCACTTTCTATACAAGTTCATTAGATTAACGTAATTAGTTCATGCTAATTATGTTGTTGAAATCTTCCGTATTGTTACTAATTTTTTGTTGGCTTAATCTATAAATTGCTGAGAAGACCATTAAAATTTTCCAAGGTGATATTTACCAATTTGATAAACAGTGGATACATAGTAAATATAACAATTTTTATTTGCAGTTCTATTAATTTTTGCTTTTTGTATGTAAAGTTATGTTATTACTCTAGGAAGGATAAATTAATTCTTTTTAAATTAACTATGTACTGGTCTCCTTTCACCCTGTTTAAACTTCAAGTCTATTTGTCCAACAGTAATATGGCTATACCAGCTTTCAATTCATACATATTTACCTATCTTTTCCTATCCTTTTACTTTCAACTTTTTGGTATCATTACAGGGCGTGTGTGTGTGTGTGTGTGTGTGTGTGTGTGTGTGTGATCCAGTCTGACAATGTTTTGCTTTTAAATAGAGAATTTAACTAATTTATATTTATTGAAAACATATTTTTTATTTATGTATTTTGTGCTTTCATTTTATCCTGCTTTTTCTACATTTATTTCTTTTTCCTTGACTTCTTTTGGATTAACTGATTTTTTGACCCTTCTTTGCTTTATTCTCCTCTAAAAGCTTAAAAAATATATAATCTATTTCTATTTTCTTATGACTTCCCAGAAACTTAACATACATAATTAACAAAATCTGAAGTTAATCAGCCTCTTTATTGTCAACCAAACAATTCATGGAATTTGGAGTGTTTTTAATACAATGATCATCATTAGACTCCCTACTGAAGTAATACTATATTGTCCAGTAGAAAAAAACTAAGCCAGAACAAGAAAGATCAGGAGTACTGAGAAAAATGGGCAAGTTGCCATTTTAAGTACAGTAAAGGTCAGGCCTCATTAAGAAGACATTTGAGCAAAGACTTGAAAGAGATAGTGTTAGGCAGAATCTGGGGGACAGCATTCCAGGCAAAGGGATCCACAAGTGCAAAAGCCGTAGGAAAGAAGCCTAGAGAGTTCTAGGGACAGCAGGGGGTGTGGCTGGAGCAGAGTGAGCTGAAGGAAAGTACTAGATGCAATCAGACAAGCAATGAAGGGTCAGCTCAGGTGGGACTTTCTTGGTCGTTTTAAAGATCTGTCGCTTTAACATGTGGAGCTTTTGGGAAATTTTGAGCAGAGAAGTGACATAATTACTTTTATTTTTAAAGTTCACTCCCTTAATTTAAATACTAAGGTACTAGAGAATTTTCTCAGAAACAACATTTTATTTCTACACAGACATGCACATAAAAATGCCATCTTATTTGGATGAAAGGAAATGGGAACATCTTATGGGAGACACTTTTAAATATGTGTGTTTCATGTTGATTAAACTTTTTATAGTCCTAGTTTTTATGTCGAAAAAGTTAAAATCATAGATGATCAGAAAGAAAAATTATGTCTAATTGTCCAAAGAATACAACTGAATTCTATTGTAAATATGTAATATGTAAATATCTGCTTTGTCCCTTAACAATATACTATGAAATTTCTTCATCCAAGCAAATATCTATCTACATTAGTTTTTCATGGTTAAATAATACTCCATTCAATAAATGAACCATGTATTAATTTTCTCTTTTTTGAGACAGGGTTTCACTACTGTCCCCCAGGCTGGAGTGCAGTAGCATGATCTCAGCTCACTGCAACCTCCACCTCCCAGGTTCAAGTGATTCTGCTGCCTCAGTCTCCCAAGTAGCTGGGACAACAGGCATGCACCACCATGCCCAGCTAATTTTTGTATTTTTAGTAGAGACAGGGTTCTGCTATGTTGGCCAGGCCAGTCTCAAACTCCTGAGATCAAGCAATCCACCCACCTCAGCTTTCCAAAGTGCTGAGATTACAGGCCTGAGCCACCACGCCCAGCCCCATAATTAATTTTTAAAACTTTTAAAATTCCCCCGTATGTTTAAGGTACTTCTATGTTTACTATTCTTAATAACTCTTCAGTGAACAACTTTGCATTTGCAAGTTTTTTACTTGTTCCACTACTTCCTGGATATAAATTTCCAGATGTGGTTTTGCTAAGTCAAGTTTCAAATTTTTAAGATTCCTAAGTCTTTGGAATCCTCCTGCTCATTTAGCTTTCTGAAAAATGATTGAATGTATTCCTTTGACACAGTCACCCCCAGCCTGTTGGTCAATAAATCCACATCTTACCCAAGCTGTATAGTGCCAAAGAGTATTTAGCCACGTGTGGAGAGAGAACAGAACAAGCCAACTCTCCAGAATCCTTTGGGATATGTACATAATGGTCTTCTCCCACAAGGAAAACAAAACAAAGATACGGCAAAAATTCAAAGAAAACCGTGGAACTCAATAACACACTATTCTTTGGTTTCAGCATTTCTTGATGATTATTATGTCATTTGCAAATGATGGTTCAGGTTATTCTTCTCAGATAACACATATTTATCTTCTCCAAAGATGTTAGCCCTTTATGTCTTCCTTCTGAATGTTGTTTAAAACACTGTCTCTGGAGAGAAGAAAAGAATTAAAAACAAGGAAGAATTTCTGGCAGAACAGTATGGTCTACACCATTAAATGTGCTCTGTCTTTCCTCCTCATTTCTCCCCTAGTTCATAACTCTTCAGAAAAAAAAAATGCTGATAGAATTATTCTCCTTAATCTCTGCATTGTTTAATTTGGAAATATTCCTAGACCAACATGGCAAAATAATTTAGGGCATGTAAAAACGGTGAAGCAGACCTTGACCAAAATTCAAGCAATCACTGAGGGATGGATCTGTCAGAGGACCTGGGGACCTGAAGACAGGGCTATGGCAGTAGGAACACCTAACGCGGGGTTTTAACACCCCTTTACCTCCCTGTATGATCCAGCGCTTGCTCAAAGAATTAGGGAGTGGAGGTATCCTGAAGACACCACCAAACTGGGAATACAAAGGGTTTGTTTTGAGGCTTGAGACTCAACTATCCCAATTATCAACTTAGAACATTATCACTTAGAAGCAATACAGCATAGTAGTCAACAACCTGGGCTTTGGAGTCAAGCAAAGGAAATACAGAAGGCTTTGTCCCAAAACTCAAGCAGCCTAGATACTGGAATTTTTTCATGTCTAAAAATAAACCATGAATCTTCAGAGAGCCTCTCTTAAAAACAGTCACACTGTTAGCAGAGAGGAAGATTGCAGCTGCTTTGAACATCTCTGCCACTTATTAGGGTACACCCCATGGGGACCATAATGCTCACCCCATGTGGCGGCTGTGAGGATCAAGTGTGTAAAGCACTCAGCATAGTGCTTGACACAGAATGCTATAGCTATGATTATGCTATTAATATGATTACTTACCCTTTCTAGATCACAATTGACTCATCTATGAAATAAAAAGATGGTACTTGATGATTACTAGTTTCTTTTAATTCAATTCTAATTAAAGTATATTAAATATAAAATACTGTGCAAGCACAAAATTTGCACCTACATTAAAGATTTAATCAAAACACTTGAAATTAAAATATATAGTTTATTCACTTGTGAACTATTCTCAGATCAATACAACCATCACAGTTAAATGCATGTCACCATATCTAAAAACTGAGCCCTCAACTTTCATTTAACCCAGTGAGGTACAGAAATACACATGCAAATCTCATCTCATACCGCCACCTCTGTGAGCTCATTTTCTTCAGTACTCTCTCTCCTCAATCTTCTCCAGCCTCAATACTGTCCTTGATATTCCATAGGCCACGCACAATCTCAACTCAAGGTCTTTGCACTTGTTCTCTCTTCCTAGAATGCCTTTCCAATACATATTTACATAGCTTTCCCCGACACTTCACTCACATCTCCTATCAGAAAGGCTTTCCCTGACCACAATGATATCATTCTCTATCCCCATACCTTTAATATTTATTGTGTTAATCCATTTTGCATTGCTATAAAGGAATACCTGAGACTGGGTAATTTATAAAGAAAACAGATGTATTTGGCTCACAGTTCTGCAGGCTGTACAAACGTGGCACCAGCATCCATTTAGTCTCTGGTGAGGACTCAGGAACCTTACAATCATGGTGGAAGGCAAAGGGGGAGCTGATGTATCACATGGCAAGGGTAGGAGCAAGAGAAGGATGTCAGGCTCCTTTAAATAACCGGTACTTACGTGAGCTAACAGCAAGAATTCACTCATTACCGTGGAGAGGTCACCAAGTCATTCATGAGGGATCCAACCCCATGACAACACTTGCTTAAACTATTAGAGTAAAATAAACTCAATTCGAGATTTGGAGAGGACAAATATCCAAATCATATCACCTATGTATTACATACATGTTTGTTCTTGTCCATGGCCCTCACTATAAATTATGTTCCATGATGAGAAAGATGTTGTTCCTATTACTACCTGGATCCCCAGAGTGTAGATGTATGCCTGGCACACAGTAGAAGCTCAGTAAATATTTGTCATTTGAATGAATGAATGAATGAGTGAAATATTCATGAAGAGTGCATCAAGGAATAAAAGGAAATCTATTAATCCCTTTCTAAGAAACGTGTCTAATAAACACATTAATTAGCTTAGCTACTTCAACTGATGGTAATATTTTAAATTCAGGCGTGCGTTTGACTGATCCTGGAAAGAGAAGGATGACAGAAGATTTTAGGCTGGGCCAGAAATCTACCCAGCCAGCTTTGTAAAGACTCTCAACTCTAAAGATTCTGTATCCAGCTGTGTAGTTAAAAAGAGAAAAATGTGAGCTGTGGGTCTTTAAGAAGAAATAGAATCCTGTCTCCTCTCATCCTGCCTGGAGGGAGTCCTGCTGGCTTCTCCCCTTAAAAGGACTGCTTGTTCCCCTTTGAATGGAAAACGAAGGGGAAATGGGGGACGTTTCTTCTCAGTCTTCTTCAGCTTGAGCTAAATGAAGATAGTGACTAACCCATAACATAGGAATACAACCATTTTTGTCTTCATACATGATAAAAATGTCTTGTTTTTCTTCCTAAATTTTTAGGTTGACAAGTATTAAGTTTACATTGCTGTAATAGTTCAGGCAAGTGTTATAAATTTAATTCCAACTCCAAGGAAAATTTGGAGAGAGAACTCTTTTCAGATATGCCTCTCAAATTGAAAAACTACCTTATTATATACCCTACTAGCATGAAGAAAGATCAGCATCTGGCAGAAAGACTCCTTTTCCAAGAATTTCGGGAGGGTGGGCAAGATGGCCGACTAGATGCAGGCGGGAAGTGCTGCTCCTACGGAGAGACAACAGTATTTCAACCAAATCAACATAATTTGAACAGCTCTTTGGAGAGAAAATGCCAAATGTGGACGAAGAAAAGATACAGATGCTGAAGCTGAAGAGGGAGGAAGCTGGGAACCGCATGTGGAGTGCCTGAATGCTAGGGCTGGGTTTGACTCCTGGGGAATGAGTCAGTGAAGGAACTGAGGGAATGCCTACTCTCACCATGGACCTCTGGGATCCTAGCTGCAGGGGACACCACAGTCCTCACAGATGTTTGAGCTGGTATAGGGGGATCTTCCTGGAGATTAAATGAAGACAGACATATAGCAGGCATGGAGCCAGGGACCTTTGTGCACAGGACAGCTCCAGCAGAGCCGGGCCATAAGTATCCATCCCCCAGGGCTCTCCGTCTCCCTCTGAGAAGCTCTGGCCCCAGCTAACCACCATGGAGAAAGGAGTGCTGGCTTCCCTGTTGGACTAGGGCATGTGTGCCCTGCAAGCCCACCTGCCCGCCAGCCCCTCCCAGGGCTCCTGCTTGGCTGCCCCAAAGGAGTGTGTACGCAGTGCAGCCTCTGCTGCCCAGCATGGGTGCTTTGCTCCAGCTGAGTGCATTGTGGCAGCTTGGGAGCCCTTTGGATTCCCCAGCACACCTGGAACTCAACTCCAAGGGTCTGAAGGAGGGGACCAAGAGTAGGTCCTATTCCCCAGGTCTGCCACCCTTGGTTTGGCAGTGTCAAGCCGGGATCTATGCCCAGAGCTGGAAGTTGGAGAGGAGGAGGCCACACTCTCAGAAAACTGAGAGGGCTGAGTCACACAGGTTTGCGGGCTGGTTTGGGACCTAGGCGTGCCTCCCTCCACAGGCTGGTCCTGTAACGGCGTGGCTTCTCTCTCGGCAGGACCTTTGCCAAAGGGAGTCCCGCCGGTCCCAAAGATCTAATAAAAACAGTTGCAGCGGGCATGGTGGCTCACGCCTGTAATTCCAACACTTCGAGGCCAAGGCGGGCAGATCACCTGAGGTCAGAAGTTCAAGACCAGCCTGGCCAACATGGCGAAACCCCGTCTCTACTAAAAATACAAAAAAGTAGCCAGGCGCAGTGGCGCATGCCTGTAATCCTAGCTACTCGGGAGGCTGAGGCACAAGAATCGCTTGAACTCAGGAGGCTGAGGTTGCAGTGAGCAGAGATTGCGCCATTGCACTCCAGCCTGGGCAACAGTGCAAGACTCCTTCTCAAAAATGAAACAAAACAAAACAAAACAGTTGCAATAATTTTGTGTTTAAAGTGTGTGGCAACTTCTCCCCACTCTCTCTCTTGCTCCCACTCTTGCCATGTGATAGATACATCAACTTCCCCTTTGCCTTTTGCCATGCTTGTAACTTCCCTAATGCCTCTCCAGGAGCCAAGCAGATCCTGGCACTAGGCTTCCTGTACAGCCTGTAGAACTGTAAGCCTGTTAAACCTCTTTTCTTTATAACTTACCCAGCCTTAGGTATTTTTAATAGCAGTGCAAGAATGACCTAACACAAATTCTTTTTCTGGTGTTTAATATACTTTCTTATTGCTGGAGTCTGTTATTGCAGAATTATTGTGTTCCTATGAAGGTGACATGTTTTCTTCCTTTTTCATGTTTGATATGTCTCTTTTTTTTTTTTTTTTTTTTTTTTGCATCTGGTGAAGGAGTCACCTCTTCCAATTTTATTTAGCAGGTTTTCTGGAGAAAGACTTATTCCTATAGGTGACTCTTGATGTGTCAACTGGGTGGAGTGCACTGGCTTTGGCTCTAGGTAGACAAAGTAATATAGTATCTCTGTGCAGTTTCTTCAGCTATAAACCATACTGGTGATGTTTGCAAGTGTTTCAGTGACTATGCGCATTTGTGGAGGCAATGTGGTACAGTTTGTCTACCAGTAGCAGGCCCACTGGGCTGTTTCTTAGGCTCTGGTTTCAGGCACATGATTACTTGGCCAGCCTGGGAGTGGGTCTATCGGGAATGGACTTCCAGGATATTTCTCAGGTCCTGGGCACAGGTGCAGGGCTGCTGGGCAGTCCTAGGAGTGTGTCAGCTGGCGGCTGACCAGTGAGGGAGTGGTTAGCCCATGTCCACGGGTGAGTGAGTGGTCATATGCCAGTGTCCAGAGCCTGAGAAACAGCACTGTGGGCCCATCCCTGGTACACACACCTCTAGGCTTGCTGAACAGCCATGTGCCCTAACCACAGGCCAGAGTAACAGCCCTGTGACCCCAACCCCAGTGAGCCAGAGCTCAGGTTTGCCAACCCTTTGTATGCATAGGTTGTATGCAGGCCTGGGAGTGTATCAGCTGGGGGCGGACCTACTGAAGGGTTTCTCAGGTCTTGCGCACAGAAACATAGCCACTGTACTGGCTGGGAGTGGGGGGCATTTTAGCTGCTAGGCAGCTCGGAGGCCACTCCTACTTGAGGGAGTGTGCATGGCAGTTTGGCCAGCTGAAGGGCGGGTTTGCCCTGGGCAGGTCTACCAGACTGTTTCTTTGGCTGGGACTACAGGTGCACACCACCATGCCCAGCTAATTTTTGTATTTTTTGTGGAGACAGAGTTTCACCGTGTTGCCCAGGCTGGTTTTGAACCTCTGAGCTCAAGCAATTTGCCCACCTCGACCTCCCAAAGTGCTGGGATTACAAGCATAAGCCACCACATCCAACAGAGGTTGGTTTCCTGGCCATGCAGGACCAGAGCCACAGCCTGTCCTGGGCCCAGGCTCCATGCAGCCAGGGTCACGTCGTTGCAGTCACCCATGTGGCTCTATACCACCATGTGGTCTTAGTGGAAGACAGACAGAGCCTCATGGCTGGAGACGTTCAGTGGCTACTGGGTCCCAGAGCAAGGTGCACTCCAGAAGTGGCTCTGGTCTCAAGATGGCACCATACTGCAGCAGCTTAGGTCACAAGGGTTGAGAGCGAAGGCAGGAGTTGGGAGTGCACACTTTGTGCTCTTAATCTGGAGCAATGCAGCTGTGTAAATTCCTAGCAGCTCCCTAAATTGGGCTCAGTGCTTGTGAAGACTATGGGATCTCTTGTAGTAAGCACTGTAGGTGTTTGCAACAACAATGAGGGCTAGTGAGGTTCTTCTGCTTACCTTCTTCCCACAAGGGAAGTCCCTCCTAACTCTGGGCCAATCCAGCCTGGGAAGATGGAGCAGCAGAGATCAGGTGTCTCCATGCTGCCCTCCTGGGCTTTTTAATCACCACAGGCATCTGTTCACTTACCTGTTGCACTCCAGCACTCTCCCCTTGAGACTCCTGTCAAATCATAGCTGTTTATTCATTGCCTTGGTCCTTTCTTGGGGGATGGGGGTGGTGGCAAATGCCACATGTCTCTAGTCCCCTGTCTTGCTGATGTCACTCTCTTTATTCCACTTAAAGACTACTTTTAAAGTTTGTTTGCATGATCACAACGGTAACATTAGAAAATGTTTGGAAAATACAGAAAAAAATAACAATAATTTCACCACACATACGTAATCTCTGTTAACAATTTGTTGTATTACACACACACATACATACACACACACAGTTCATACATAGTTGGGATAATACAGAGCATATGGTTTTATTTTGCCTATTTCTACTTACAAATGAAACACAGGCAGGACATGGTGGCTCACACCTGTAATCCCAGCACCTTGGGAGGCCAAGGTGGGCGAATTGCTTGAGCTCAGGAGTTTGAGACCAGCCTGGGCAACATGGTAAAATCTTGTCTCTACAAAAAGTACAAAACTTAGCCGGGCGTGATGATGTGCACCTGTAGTCCCAGCTACTTGGGAGGCTGAGGTGGGAGGATCTCTTGAGCCTGGGAGTGAGCCATGATCACTCCACTGCACTCCAGCCTGAGCAACAGAGCCAGATCCTCTCTCAAAAAAAAAAAAAGAAACACAACGATCCCAAAAGACTATACACAACCTTTCTATGTGATCATGTTTGCAATAACATAATCTGTTTCAAGAAGTTCTTTATAGGAAGAGAGTAGTGGTTCTCCCAGCACGCAGCTGGAGATCTGAGAACAGACAGACTGCCTCCTAAAGTGGGTCCCTCACCCCTGAGCAGCCTAACTGGGAGACACCCCACAGTAGGGACAGACTGACACCTCACTCGGCCAGGTACTCCTCTGAGACAAAACTTCCAGAGGAACTATCAGACAGCTGAATTTGTGGTCTCACGAAAATCCACTGTTCTGCAGCCACCGTTGCTGACACCCAGCCAAACAGGGTCTGGAGCGGACCTCTAGCAAACTCCAACAGACCTGCAGCCCAGGGTCCTGTCTGGTAGACGGAAAACTAACAAACAGAAAGGACATCCACACCAAAAACCCATCTGTACATCACCATCATCAAAGACCAAAAGTAGATAAAACCACAAAGATGGGGAAAAAACAGAGCAGAAAAACTGGAAACTCTAAAAAGCAGAGCACCTCTCCTCCTCCAAAGCAATCCAGTTCCTCACCAGCAACAGAACAAAGCTGGACGGAGAATGACTTTGACGAGTTGAGAGAAGAAGGCTTCAGACGATCAAACTACTCCAAGCTACGGGAGGAAATTCAAAACAATAGCAAAGAAGTTAAAAACTTTGAAAAGGGGTGGAGC